>NC_136258.1:13553125-14771250 GCF_053564925.1 Oryzias latipes | reverse complement strand
TTGACAAGACTAGATATTAAAAGAGGCCAACAGCACTTTGTTTTCCTTTGAAATGCAGATCACACTGTGGTGAACTAGCATGGAAGCAGCCAGAGCGGTAACAAAACCAACTGGAAGGACAAATTAAGTCCTGCTTTTCCTGTTTTCAGACCTTGGAATTATAATGTTGAAACGGAGTGCAGACTAAAGTGTCTGATATCGTGTTCCAGAACTTTAGGTTTTAACCCTTAAAATCACAGTAGCAGGATGTGTTTTCTGGACAATATTTGATAAAAATGCAAAAATATAACGTTTAGGATAAAACACAAAAAACAGGAAAACTGGAGAAAACGCAGTTTAATAAAGTTTAATGAAGTAAAAAGGAAAAAAAACTAAAAAAAATTATTCTAAAGTCACTTTATTTCCAAAATAAACCACAAAATCATCTAAATTCACAGGCAAGTGTGAACACTTCACACCTGAACATGTTAGCAGTCTTACCAGGTAGGAGACTGTGAACAGGTGTGGCGATGTTTATGTCTTGCAGGTGCTCCAAGGTCTCCGTGTGGAAGAGACGGAGAGTGGAACCAGAGCTGAACGCGATCCAGATGCCCACCCCCGCTGCCACCATGTGGGACACCACCATGCCTTCTTCCTGGTGAGCCTCCAGGTGCCTCTATGAGATGGAAAAAAAAAAAAAAGGATTAAGACTGGATTCAAAGCTGCAGCTAAAGTACAATGTAGCTGCTGTGATAAACAACGATTCATTTTAATAAAATAAAGTTTTAAATCTCAACTTTTTGGTTGCGCATTACTAAAAACTAGTAAAGAACTTAAAGCGTTAGAGTCGGTCTGTTTCGGCGGCATCTACCCCAGAACTCTTAATGTTACGTCTGCGCACGCTATGTTTTACAAACAAAAAAAGTAACACAACTCATCAAACCATAAGTTAATTGTTATGAAAAAAAAAATTCCCTCACAATCAATAGAGCTATTTTCATAATCCTTCGAAAAAATGCCACATTCTGAATTTTTGATTGGAAGAGAACAAAATAAATGATTTTTAAATTTTTTTTTATTTTTAAGTGTAGAATAAAAAAGAGAATTCAAAGTAGAGCTAAATCTCGGGAAAAATTGTGAGATGACAAAAAGAAAGTAATGTGTGCATTCCAAAAATGATCGAATTGTATATTTCATGAATTCTATCTATTTAATTCAATAAGTATCATGTAGACATTTATGGAATGGAATTATTGATGATGCAAGAAAAAAAAGTTATCCTTCCTTCAGTGATGTCTTCATGTTTGAGTTCAGACGGCTGCAGGGGATGGAACGTTTCAACACCTTTCACAGGTAAAGAAAAGTAAGATTCTACTAAACTCTAGTTTACAGAGGATTTGTTTTTGACACCAACAGGACTCATGAGTCTTTTAACATTTTGGTTTATTCCAGTTTGCTTAAATCTACTTTTTTTAAATTCACACCTAAAAAAAAAAAGTTTTGAAAGTTGATCAAAAACATATCTTGCTTAGCTATAATAATACTAATACTAATAATAATAGACGCAGTTGACCTTTTGCGGTTCGTTGTTAAAAGTGCAAATTTTGTTATTTATTTTTGTGGTTTTCCAACAGCGCATTGTGTTCTGCGTCCTGATTGGCTGCAGAGCATTGTTAATCAATATCCTTTATTCACTGTATCTGACCTACAGTATAGAATGAGTCCAGTTTGCCAAATCGATATAAATCTTCGCTCGCTGGCAGATCTTTGAGTTTTAACATAAAGAGTGCCATAAGAGTGTGAAAATGTTTATGTTGTTGGAGATAAGTGCATAAAGTGTGTAGTGAGGGGTTTTACAGCCTCTAAAGCCTATTTAATGGAAAAAATAAAGATGACTACTTTGTAGATTTCACCTATTGCTGTTTTTTTTCTCCACGCAATTGCCGCAATAAACAAGGGCACACTCTTCTACATGTTTCTTTCCCCATATCCTGTCTATAAGTTTGTGTTTCCATTTTGCTTTGTAAAATATGTCGTATCTTTGTTTCCATCTCCCCAGTTCTTCTTCCCGCTCCCCTTTTTCCTGACCTTTAATCACCGTTCCAAACTAACTGTAACCACACAGAGGAGAAGAAATGAGGGAGCGGGCAGGTGGTCTGACATAATGAGCTTAATGAGGCTAAACTGATTATGAGTGAGCATATGTCACAGGAACGGTCCTATTCCTGCACTCAAGACAGGTGCTCCCATTTACTGAACCCCGTTTCACAGAATATCATATGTCCTACTGAGGGGAGGGAAATCGGAACTCCCCTTGGACTTTTTCTTTGTTTAATTTTAGAATGGAGGTTTTAACCAGACGGAATTTCTTCACTCTACACACCGTACACGTGACGCGGACAACCAGAGAACGGGTTCTTCTTCGGTTTTTGTTTTCTCCTGTTTATTAGTGAGTGTCTGCCACCTAAAGGTTGAAAGTCTAAATGAATATCTTGCAAATCTTGCTCCAGACTTTTTCTTTCACAGCTTTGTTCCGACATATGAAAGTCTTGGTGTCATGAAATTCTGGTTGGGCACAAACAGTATTTATTCATTTCTCCTTCATGATCAATTTTCTAAAGGTTGGCAACTTGAGCGAATTAAAAGGGACGTCATCCAAATGTAACTACCAAATCCGAGCCCCTGATTATTCAACCTGGTTTAACTTTCAATGCGCGTTCAGTGGATGTACGTTTTGTACACAGAGCCTAAAAGTGGTCTTAAAAATATGTGCAGCTACTTGGGAATGCCAGAATTTTGAATGCAGAAGCCCATTTACTTTAACTTTTCATTGGAAAGCGAGAGCGATGTGAACATTGCCGAACAATGAGAATACTTTGCAGCTTATTCCTCCTGTGGAAGATTGTTTTCTGTGTGTGAATGTAAAGACGGGACGATATATTCTGAGTGGGAGTGTTCCTGTAAAACGCACAGACGGGAGGATGAATCCAAAAACGCTACATGCAATATTCGTAAATTTCCCGATTCCGTAGTTAAACACAAAGATATGCGAGTGGACAGCCAAAAATGACAAGATCCAAGAAGTACCACGATGTGGGAAACTCTAGCATCGTTTTCATGTTTTACTGCAGCTTGTTTACTTTGATTTGTGAGCAGACTGTAAAGATAAAGAAACGAGGAAAAAGCATACAGAGAATTATTTATGCTGCAGTAATTCTGCCTCATCTATAATGTGAGGCCATGAGAAGCCTAAAGGCTAGCACGCACGCATTGGACGGGTCGTGGAATGTGGCATCGATAGACACACGTCATTAGACGACTGCAACAGACAGACATCAGCAAAAGCTCCAGAGCTTAGGAGATAAGTATTTCTACCTGATGACATTTTCAGTCAAATGCAGGGGAACTGCATTGGAATTCAACTCTAGACAAGAGAAGCCCAATCCCTGTCTGTAAGGGCTGCTGTCCTGCTTTGTTCTACATATCTTCGGCCTTGCTGGGACACACCTGATTCAGGTAATCAGGTTGAGCAGAGGTATTTAAAACCTTGGATTTAAGAAAAATAGTCAACTTCTCTGTCCTCAGATGGAATTTTGACAGCAGAAATCATTGTACCACTTTCTTTGAAAGACCCACTCCGATAAAAAATTGTGTTTTTTATACGTTCTTGTTATCTTTATATACAAGATTAAGTAAATCCTACACTATTTTCTTCTGCTCATAACAGTCATACGTTCTTGTGGCATTTTTCTGATGATGGAAGACATTATATTAATGAATATTAAGCTCAAAATGGCATTTCTAAATGTTGTTTTATTCAAGCTATTATGAATCGGGAGCAGATGAAAAAAACGTTATTTAACCATTTATAGGGCAAGTGACTGTTTTTGGTCATTTCCGCACCTGTTCACGCCCTTCCCCCGTCTCATTCAAATGAATGGGAAGGTGTGTCCAAACTTCTGGTCTGTACTGTACGTCTGGTTAGCTCTATTATTGCTCACCATATTTGTCGCACTGGTAATGTTATGTTGGGGGGTGTGAGGGGCTGTAAGCTACAGTAGTGGAAGAACGGGGAACTCTCTGCAATGGGGGGGGGGGTTGCTTCAGACCAACAGTCCCGTTCACAATGAACTACAGTGCCACTCTGTAGAAACTATGACCCAGAAAGCAACAAAGGTTTTTAGATTTTGTCTAAAAATGAAATCATCGTAATTAAAAGATCAGTGGGAATGATTTGACAATATACCAAAAGATGATCGGAGCGGCTCTTTAAAACTGCTTAAACTACTACTTTGGAAGTGGGTGGGGAGACTGCAACAACTGCTACTTCTTGCAAAGTGCAAAAAACAATATTCACCACGGAATCTACATAGTTGCCCAATAAAAAGCCTTTTTTAAGGTGTGAAGAAGAGTCAGAAGACTTATTAAGTAAAGATGAACCCCTTAACATGGCAGCTTTAGCTCCAGTGTTGACGTTCTTTGAATTACCGTAAGTCTTCAATCATTAAGGCCAGGGGTGTCAGACTCCAGGCTTCCTGTTGCCTTATCTGCTGCCGATTACCTGGATCAGGTGTGTTTAGCCAATAAGGAGCTTCAATGGCGTGTACTTACATTACTGCATTCTTAGAAAGCCTAAAGCACTTTACAGTTACTGTCTCCTTCACCTGCTCCTCTCTTTAAAGTTGCTTTAAAACAAAACTTTCTGAGTGTGTGACCAAAGAGTGTACATGTTATTCTTGACCTGATTTAAAGTAGTTTTATTTTCATGTTTATTTGTTTGTGTGTGTATATGGCATTTTAGGGACATCCTGGTAAAAAATAAAGGTTAAATAAACCCACACACACATTCACACACTGATGGCAGCTCTGCTGCCGAACATTGGCACCGTGGGGTTCAGTGTCTTGCCCACGGACACTTTGACATTTGGGCGCACATTTGGTCGACCGCTCTACCTCTGCATCACAGCCAACCCTCCAGTATATGTTAACCAAGCTGCTTTTCTCCACTTCAGAATCCGCTGGAATTACATTAACTGCACAAACAGCTGAAGAGTCACACTAGTTCTTCCTGTCGCCAGCAACAGTTCTGGCATTCAAGGGTTAAAGTGACCGAACGTGAAAAACTGCAACAGCCATAAATAAATATTGGAATATCCTGATATTCTTGATTCATTTTTGAAAACAACAAAGCTAAACTGCAATAAGGTTCGACACATCAAGAGCAGAATTTTGAACTCTCACAAACAGGGGAGTCATTTAGAAAGTTGATACGATCAATGTTATTTCTGCAGATTCTGAAGCGGAGAAAAAGCAGGGCTCGCGTTCCCTTTAGGTGTTGCCGGTGACATTTCTGGTCTGAAAGGGTTAGCTGTATCAGTCCGGGTATCTGTACCTGGATACAGTGTGTGTGGGTGCAGATGATAAAGACTTGTCCGCCTGATGACGCCCAAAGGTGCTCCTCCACAGCCAGCATGGCCTTGACTGGAAGGACTCCCAGCTTTAGGAGCTTTGGTTTTTCGTAGTCCCACAAGCTATCTGAGAGAAGAAACACAACATAATGCAAAAGTACTGTACACACAACAGAAGATGAACGATACTGATAAATCTGATGAAAGCAGAACACAAATGAATTTAATAGTAGTTGAACAACTCTTGTTAAAACTACATCCAGCCTTTGTGGGCATTCTGCTATGCACTGCTACTTACTTGTTCATGTTTTTATGGTGTCGCCACAATGGTTTTAAGAGTGCCTAAACGATGCATTCGTCTTCATAAATGTCATCTGTAAAAGGTCATCTGCGCTTAGAACTCTCCTAAAGCTCAATGAGTGGCCATTGATGGTTTTAACAGGCTTCACTCTGAATCTAGATAGGCTGTGAAGCATTAGTCAGAGCTGAGCTGCACCTCCCACACATTCTGCTCTACATGGGCCTCAGCACGGCGCCCACTTCCCTGCAACCAAACACCCCCTGCAGTATCTTTAGAAATATCAACACTTGCACAGACACAGTGATATTTACTCAAAAACGGAATAGTTGTGGCGTCGAAACGCCAAAATGACTTCATGTCTTTGGCCCACAAGGGTAAGTGCTGGTTAAAAAATAAATAAATCCATAAAAAAGGGGAGGGGGGGTCATTTTCTTAGCAGCAATCAACCCTAAAATGTTCAATTCCAGAATGCCCTAATATTCAGGCTGAATACCGCTCATCTAGTTACCACATACCCAAAGCTAATCCAAGCCAGGAAGTGAATGAGGCCTCACTGATAATGTTTGTTTAATCAAAGGCACAAAGAGGGCCATTGAGAGGAGAGGTGCCACGCAGTGAAAGATGTTTTTAAGAGGTTCTCTGTCAAGGGAGGTAATCTTCCACTAAAGGATCCAAGCATGAGGTCCAAGCTCAGCTCTGCAGAGATGACCCGTGTGTGTTATTTCAGAAATGACCTTATGGAGGTGAATGAAAAAGGAAAAGGAAAGGAAGTGGGAGTGAAAATGTGTGTTAAGTTTTAGGCTTATGTAACTTTGCTCAAGTGTGCCCACATTTTTATGCCACCATCAGTTATGATGAAGTCTGCATGTGTGTGTGTGTGTGGGGGGGGATAAATGGAGTTTAAAGTCTACGACCTAAATTTGAAAAATGGTTCAGAGGAAAAAGGGAAGCCGATGATTGAAAAGAGAGCCGTATATCTGTGACGGGCAGCGTTTGCTGACTGGCGACTCCCTTCTCTCTCATTTCTCAGGCAGTAATTCACTGAAAGAAATTCACTTTTAGAGAAGGGCAATAAATAAAAAAATGTCTGCCACTCATTAAAGGGAATGACTTCTTCCACTCACCGCTTTTGAAATCAAACCTGGGAACATTGCAAGTCAGCTGTCTGAGCTGCAATTCAATATGTTTGTATCTGTTCTTGTCCTAAAGCTTTAGTCATGGGGATTGACCCATACGGGTGCTGCAGGTTTTTGGGTTGTCAGGTACGACGCCTGTGACCTCACATGGGTAAAACAACACAAAACAAAAAAAAAAAGCTAATTCGTTCCAACGACATAACTGTGACCTTTGACACCCCCCCTATTTTCAACCAGAAATAAACGTAATTGCTTCCAGTTACATCTTCATTGTAAATACAATAACTGGTTTAAAGCAATAATAAAATACATTTTGCCATTCTGTCATTGATGTTTCTGTTGACTATAGCAAGTTGATCGCGATGCCTGGCGGCTGGCTGGACAGCAGACAGAGGGCCGCTATCTGCCGCCAGAGCCGGGCAGATATATTAAAAAAAAAAAAAAAATCTTATATTTTTCTTATTTTTATCAAGACAATAATAAATAAATCCTCTAGTTTGATTGGTATTTTCCCCTCTCGAACTAATGTGGGTCACAGAGACATGGAAGTAACGACGGAAAGCGGCTTTGGCGGCAGGACAGAGTGAAGCTCTCCGTAGCGGGAGAGACCCTGACTGATCTCATGTCCCCAGACATGGAGACGGGATTACCGATGCTTCTGTGGAGCTTTTTAAAATACATAAATGGGATCTCTAAAACATCCTCCATGTCTTCCATGCGTTGTAATGAGATATCCAGACAGAAATGTGAAGGTATCTGCTGTAAATCCAAGTATTGCTCACATCTGTGTTTATAAAGGATTTATCGGCTGGGTTTATTTGCATTAAATGGAATTACACATCTTGTAAAGTTAAACTTGGCAAATCAAACAAAATAGGCGAGAAGGTGTGTTTCATTTTCCACAAAATCGGGGCTAGCCAGAAAAGAGAGACTGCCAAACAAGAAACAACTTCCAGTTTATGTGGTGGAAAAAAGTCAGCTTTTGGGATTTGAGAAGGTTGCGTCAGGAAGGGCATCCGGCGTAAAACATTGCCAAATTTACCATGCGACTCGTTCGCTGTGGCAACCCCTGATGGGAGAAGCCGAAAGTGGAAGAAGAAGTGGGGACTAAGTACTATATTGTGGGATAGAATTATTACTTTGTGGGAACAAAATACTTTTCTGCGGTAACGGAATCCTAATTTGTGGGAAGGATTTAATATTTTTTTTTACCCATATAAGGTCACGTAGGCCAGCCCCATGGAGAGTTGTAGAGCAGAGCAAGACCCACTCTGATGAAGTGCTGTTTTTGGTGTTTTTAACATGTTCTCCTGGCATTTTTCTGATAATGGAGGACATATATCAAGCTAAATTGTACATTTCTGAATATTTATTTATTCAATTTGCTGTGACTCAGGAGCAGAGGGAAAAAATGCCGTTTGAAAAATCTCGTAGTATTGACGCAGCTGCTACAATCGAGTGAAATCGCTCCGTTCTTATGCAGAAAAATAGCTCCGTTAGCGTTTTCGTTTTTCCTCATCTGACCTGGAATCTGGATCAGAACTGGATGCCTCCAATATTGTTCGCCATTTTTGTTGCACCACTAATGTTAGCTTGGGGGTGTGAGGGGCTGTAAGCTAGCAGGAGAGCATGTAAAATGGATGGAGGATGGGAAATGGGGGCGGGCTTACTCCGTACCAATGGTAGATTTCTAATGATCTCCTGCTGCTCTACAGAAACTATGTTCTAGAAAACGACACAGATTTGGATTTTGACTAAAAACGACAATCATAATAAAAGGACCCGCTGGGAACTTTTACAACAGATCAAAAGACAAGAGTAGTGGATTCAGGAAACTTGCAGTGACATCCACCCATATAAGGGATGCAAAACAAACTGTATTGTTTTTTGGAGCAGCCGACATTTTAATCTGTGTCAGCCGATTCTGCTTTGTTTTTGAAAAAAGGTAAACTGAGGGTCTGTCTGAAATGCAAATCAAATGCAGGCAGTCTGTCCAAGAAGTGTTTTCTTCGTGGTTAAAGAGGACAGCTTCCTAGCAGCGAATGCGGAGTGAATCATTCCAGCATCAAACACAATGTTCCAGAGATCACAGAGTTCCTGAAGACTGGATAATTAAACAACACATCGCAGTCTAATGATGTGGGGACAGTGAAGAGGGGTTGATGATGTTATGGGGGGGGGGGAAACCGAGGTGGAATGAAAATGTCCAAAGACATTCCAGAAGAAATGAGTAAACATGGTTTTTATCGAAACGATCTGCAGCGTCTATCCTCAGGCCATCATCCATATTCTGTCTTCCTGCTTCCTCTTAGTGCACGCTAACAGAACACTGTAGCTGAGGCACGCGCTGAAATCTAATTTTGAAGGCCAGTGAAAAGATCCAAATAACCTTAAACTAGTAACAGACAACAGATAGTACAGGATACAGATAAAAAAGAAGAAAAAAAACATGGCTTGGTGTTCCTCGGGTTTCAAAAATGCACTCATTTCGACTCGGATGACAATAGAAACGCAGAGATGAAGAAAAACGAGCTTCCTCTGACTGCCCCAGAACAAAAGCTCACGAGAGGAAACTAAAGTGAGGCTGTGGAAAGAATACAGCAGAGCGGGAGCACAGAAGGAATGACATTATATAGGTCACAGCTCAAAGACGGGCTTCTCCGAGACAACAGAGCAAGCAGAAGGAAAGCCGAGACACACTGCAGACAAAATACTTTCCTGATGCCCAGACTTTCACAATAATGGACGATTTCACCTGAAGTCGGCAGCTTCCAGGCCTGTTTCAGAGTTTGTAAATTTGCCTTTCTGCCTTGTTGATTTCTTTTACTTCTGTCTTGGAGTCAAATATCTTTCAATGCAAGTAAATTCTTCTCACTTCCTGCCAGATCCTTTGTTTTGAACTAAAGTATTGTAGAAAAAGTTCCATCAGCAATAATGTTCTTGGATGTACAAAATAAATGTTCCTGGGAGCAGTTTTTAGGCAAATGCTTTCAGACTAAACAGCCTTAAAATGACATACAATTACTTCATTTTTTTTCAGCTCATATTTACTGGAATGACAGCTATTTCGAGCAAGAACTGAAGGAGCGCATCAGGCGATTTCCACAAATGACAGGATTCATTCCTGTCCCCTGGAGCACACACCTGGTGATCTGGAGTAAACGGCCACAGAGCCGCTGACCAGGCCGACAAACAGACTCTGCTTCCTGTAAACCAGGCTGGTGACTGTGGACTTCTCTGGGGTGAAGAAATGCTGCAGTCGAACCTTCTTGGATCTTTGGCTGCTCCTATATACAATTATGCTAAACAAAAACAAACAAAAAAAGAAAGGGTGAAAAGCTCATTTCTTTATGTGAAAAAGAAAAAAAAAGCGCCATGTTCTGGTACCTGCCCTCCTCCATGCCCAAGCAGACACTGGGGGCATCCCTGGCGGTGGCTCGGTTGTCGTCGCCGTCGTTCTCCTGGATTTGCTCGGCCGGAACGTAAGCCATGCAGAGGATCCGGGACTCCACGTTAAAGCATTCTGTCACTTTGGGGCTGGAGTTCTGCATGGCCACTATGGCTATCTGACCCATCTGGTTGGTGCAACTTGCAACCTGAACAAAAGCAAAACAAATGCATCAATTTAATAGTGATGAATCCCTGGTAAGGATATTACTTTTTATTACTAAAATGAGTCATTAGTAAACGTCTTATGTAGCTAAAGAAACAGGAAAGGAGGAAACAAAAAAGGATTTTGTTGGCCTTAAATAAAAACTTGATTTATTTAATTATTTAGGCAAAAAATAAAAGAACATTCTATCTATCTATTTTTCTAAATGTAATTTCACCTTTGACTTTAGTAAACATTCTGAGGCATCGTGCTCCCTTTTCAAATTAAACATAAACTTGACCACAAATCTAAATGCACAATATTTCGGAAGCACATGACATGACAAAAAAAAAACGTTTTGTCTAACTACTAAAAAAAAATTGCCATTAAGTTTCATGTGTTCTTGTTGAAAAAAGTAAGAATAACCAGAAAAATCTATATGTGGAGGTACAATTTAACCTTTTCTTGGCATTAATTTCTGCAGCAGCCTTAAGTTTAAAATTGGTAAATATGCTCATCATGTTTAGACATAATGTATTGTTTTGTAATTGGACCACAGATGGAAATGAGCTTTTAAGCAACAATCTGGTGCAAGCATCTTTGCTTTTTAAGCTTTATGTATTTGTAGGCTGTCCCGATAAATGAATAAACTGAACAAAAACGACTAATTTGTAACATGTTTTGAATAAAAATGTGTGCAAATGTCTCACCCAGACGCATCCGTGGCCCATAGCCGGCCTGTCAGCCGTGCTCTCTGTGTTGATGAAGGGCTCTGGGTTGTGAACCGCACATTCAATCTGCCACACAACAGGAAAAAAAGTGACGTAAATCCCTTAGAAACAAGAGTTGTTAATTTTTTCCACAAATCCCCAAACAAACCCAGCGAAATGGGCTTTAGCTGCTTTTAAAAGATTGTCGTTTGTGTTGCTGATCAGTTTGATGGGACCAAAAATTATTCCTGGAACAGGAAAGGGTTAGCTGTAACAGGAACTATTTTAACTCAGACCGACTCGCCACCGCCCTACACATATTGATCAATCATCTCAAATGAGATTAAATACCTTGAGTGCTAGCAAAGTTAGCCAAGTTAGCAAAGTTTCACGGCTTTATTTTCCCCCAGAAATGCCCTGTTCAGTTCATCACAAACACAGTTATCTGACTGCATTCCAGTCATCTGAAGAGGTTAGTCACGCCATTTAGTAGAAGGCTGAATGCTGGTGAAATCCCACTACTCTACACAATAAGGTAACATTTTCCAAAAAGACTTTAAAAAAAAAAAGATAAGAAAAGAAAAAGTCTTTACATTCTCTATTCAAACATCACATTGTACCAAAAAATGAAAGCACCCCTGAGCTTCTGGATACAATGTTACAAATGGTTTTATACGTTAACACTAACCTCAAAACGGTTCTAAAAGGGATTAAAAAAACAAATTTCACAACAGAAGAAAGAGGGTTTTGTGACTCTCACAGAGAAAACTTCTAACAGTTGTTCAAAAATACACAGTTAATCCATCCTAGAGCTAGTTTTCATGCTTTTCATTGTCAACTTAAAGATCCCGTATATCGGAGTCTAAACTGTAACCTACATCGTGAAGAAGTGCTTTACAGTCCCACTCCCATCATATTTTGTTCTATTTTAAAAGTTCTCCTTATGGCCTTTTAATGATGTTATATTTTTAGCCAAAACCAAAAAACCCTGTCATTTTCTAGGACATCCTTTCTGCAGGGCAGCAGGAGTTCATTAGAAAAGCCTCTGAGTTGTGCAGAGCAACCCCCCGTCCCCTTCCCATCTCTGTTGCTGAGAGCTCTCTGTTTACACTCCTGCTAGCTCACAGCTCTTCAAACGCCTAAGCTAACACTGCTGGTGCAAAAAAGCCGATCAGCTTGGAGCCAGATGCCAGCTCGGACGAGGAAAACCAAGACTTAAACGGATCTAGAGAGGATGCATCAGAATGGAGCGGAGCAGGGAGACTCTGGTCAGCCTTGTGTCTTTATTAAACAGCATTTTCTTTCACCTGCTCCCGATTCACAACAATTAGAATAAAGAAATATTTAGAAATGCAAATTTGCGCTTAATGCTGTTCATGTCCTCTATCATGAGAAAAATGCCACAAGAACATGGTAAAAACACCAAAAACACATTTCTATCAGAGTGAGTCTTTAAACCAGATTGTCAGTTCAGTTTTTTGTCTTAAAGTTAAACAGGAAACTGCCTCGGTTGGTTAAATTGACCTAGCTCCAATTATCTTTTTAAAAACGCGCTCAATTCCGTAACTTGTATTAAGGCACACCATAAAGGTGTTGTCTTCTAACAACAAGGGCAAACACACAAAACAAAGAACTTCCCTTTTCCGAATAAAGTATGCATCTTTTCTCTCTCCATAAAATAAATAAACCTTCAGTGTTTGCATTATTTTAATCTTTTCCAGGAAGTTATTCTGTACATCCAAATGTATCTTACCGACCTCCTTCCATTCCCAAAGCTGAGCAAAAAATGTAAAATAAACATGCATACACAAACACACTAAAAAAAAAACAAATTCAAAACCTTACTGACAACTTTTTCCTTTCCCCTATCTTGTTTGTGTTTTGATGAGTACAAAATAAATTAGCAAGTGGTGCTGCATGGTGGATCAACTTTGAAGTGGTGTGTCCTCTTTGTACGCATGTTTCTGCATGTGTGTCCATGATGCCGAGTCAATGATGGACGGACTCCAAGCTACGTGTCTTTTTACAGTTCCTCTGGAGAATCAATGCCGACATGAGTTAACCCCTATGAACCCATGGTGACATCAGCGCTACAGAAAATGATCAGAAATGTGTTTTGTGGTCCACTTGGTTTCTACATTATTTCGTTTTTCAGGAAAAATGGGTACTTACGGGTTAGACCAGACCTACGTTTATTTCTTCATCTGGTAAAATTGTTAAGAAATCAAGAGACTCACTTAGTCCATATAACATTTTAAGAGATGCGTCAAATGTTCCAATACTGACTGGCATCTAAACAAGCCACCCAAACATGCTTGAAGTGACTATTGCAAAGGCAAATGTACCTTGAATTCCTGCAGTTTTGACATGATCACAGGGATTTGGCGAAGTAGAAGAGGATGCTTCTGCTTTTTTATCTGATTTCCATCATCTTCAGCAAAAAACCAGCCCTGTACGTTGTCCTCCTCTGATAGAAAAACACAAAATAGCAGAAATTATTTACATATTTTAAAACAAACTACTCCTGAGTTTTCTTTAAAAATCACTTTTAGTAACTAAACCCAATAAGGGAAACACAATCCCACTGAGATGATGACATGTAAATGTCTACAATAATGCACTTCCTGACTATGTACCGTACCTAAAGCCAGCTTAGCCATCTGCAAGTTACTGATCCACGACTGTTTGATAGCAGGACTGTGTGTGTTGAACACTGCACTGAAGTATGTCGGCCTCCCGGTCCTACCGAGGAAGAGGGAAACGCACATGTGGGATGAGAAAACGGACAGCTCCTCAGCAATTCTGCCAGCAAAACACTTCCAAGAAAAAAACGTGTCAATGAATTTTTGGCAAAAACACACTTTAAATTAATTTGAACGTCTCACATTCACACTGCTGGAATCTTGGCAATGACAGATTATCAGAGGAAGGACAAAAGATTAAAAAATAATATTAATTATGACAGGATTTTTTTCTTTCATCAAAAATAACCACATTTGTGGTTATAATTGTAATCTTTGTTAAGAACCACTGTTTGACCTGCATGCCAGTTTGTGATTAGTGGGACTAAATACATCCATCACAGCCAAACTGTTTTTACTCAGAAAAATGACTGTTCTATTGTTGAAAACAAAACAAAAAGTTAAGAATGACATAAAAAAGACTGATACACAGTCATTGATTGTCTTTTGAGATTCTTTTCATAACTTTGTCCAAACTGTTTGTATGCATGTCCATTGTTTTCATGTCTGAAACGCATCCTTCCTGTAACTGTCGGGTGGAGGTAATAGCTGGAAGGATGAGAGCAGGAATAACGCGGTTGCAGCTGTGTTACCAAACATACCCTTGGCCGATCGTGGTATTTAAATCCGGCAGGGATAAGTGATGGTGGGAGAAAGAAACAACAAACAGGAAAGCAAAAAAAAAAAAAAACAGCTGTGGCCTCGGAAAAAAAGCAAAAGAAGATGCCCCCCTGAGGGATGACATAGAGACCACAAAGATGTGTTAATGTGTCACACAGATCCTGATAAGAGTTTTCACTCCTGTTCAAAAAAACAAAACCACAATTATTCTAATATTGAGCTGTGCTTTACTATGCCATCAGAAGGGCAAATGCCTAAAGAAAGCAGGGTAAAAGGGGATAAAGACTACCCCAGGATTAACAGAACACTTTGGGGGGGGTAAAGCTTGAGGCAGTAAAATGCCATCATGTGCAGACAGTGAGAGTCCAATACAATGTAAAGAAACAGACTTGTCTTGTTTGCCGGGCAGCTGCAGTTGGATCCGGCACCGGTCAGCTGCCCTGATCTCCTCTTCCTTCTTCAGTATGAGCCTCTGGAGGCCGGACACCCAGTCCTGCGCCACGGTGGAATTCACATTCTGCACAGTATTTATGGAGAAAGATGTGTGGAAAAATTAAAATAAATAAATAAAGGAAAACGGGGATGGGATTACTTTAAATACTTGTTTTTATTTGGAAAATATCACACTTTGTTAGCCAAAAGTTTTTTTCTATTGTTTTTTTTTTAAATCCCTATCCTAATATGCTATTAAGTTCAGTATTTGTTTTGTTTTCTGTCATTCAGTTATTTTCGTATAAGAAAAACTCCAATTTTTAACAGTTTAATCAACAAAACCACAACCTAAAGGTTTGATTACATTGATGAAAGACTTTGAAATGTCCAAACTTAAAATTAATACAAAACCTCAATGCATAAAGAAGTATCCAGAAATTTGCCCTGAAAATGTCTTTTGACAGTTTAGCTTCGTCCCAAATCTGCACAGATTGCCTCTAAGTCCACATTTAATAATAAAATGTATTGGATCTCATTAAAGCTGTGAGATGTAGAGTTGAAAGCACTCCGCCTCTTCCCTTCCATCTCTGTCACGTCTTCAATCTACTCGGACACATGTCTATCATGCTGCCTCCCACTCAGCTTCTGACAGGGTAACCAGCACAGCACCAACGTGGCCTCCAATACTCGAGCTGAGATCTGCAACCCTGTCTTTGAGGCTGGGAGGGCAGACATTACAGGCTGGGACAGAGTTAATTCACAGCTGAAGAGATTCCTGGTCTAAAACTGCCCACGCTCGGCTCCAGTTTTGCACACCTCCACAACAGTCGAGTGGCACAATAGATGGGATTTTTAAGTCTTTAGTAACACTGAGGAACTATTCCGTCTGCTTTTGCCAAAATAAACAGTAATTAGTTTTACTATTAAAATTTTCAGGTCAGGAATTTCTTTCTAAACTTACAGTTTTAGAGCATTTCAACAAAATAGATGCAAATCCTACCATTTAAAATGAACAGTTTAGTATTTTAGTGTTAGCAGCAACATTACGCAACCAAACAGATTTCCCCACAAAATGTAATTGATCAATCAAGTGGTCTATTTTGTTCACTCATTAGATTTTAATATTTTAGAGTGAACTCCATTTAATGTGAGTTATTAGTCAATAAATAAAATACCTGATAGTTTCCTTTCAGGCTGCTGATCATGCTGGAAATCTGATGAACCAGACTGAGATCATGGATCAGGTTCTGCAGATCTTGGTACAGTTGTCCAGGGCCCATATACAGTTTGTCTGTACAGATACACATATTGGGGAAAATTATTCATTTCACACACATAATAAACAGAGTTAATAAGTTTGACGCTTAAGGTAAAAAGAAGCCAAAAAGGAGTTGAATCAAAGATTCCAAAAAGATTATCAAAGTGTAGCTGTGCTGGCTGTACTGAGCAGTCAGCAGTAAAGGTGAAGGCAAAGATCCATGAAAGTTCTTTTTTTCCACACATCTGCAAAGTTGCCAGTGATTGGTCAGCTAAAATCCTTTTTTAAAAAGCATTCACATTTGTTTTGTAATGTCAGCTTGTCTTTTGGCCTCAATGCAACAGAACATGGTAAATAGAGAGAACATAAGACCTAATGGCTCCATGATAATAGTTGATGTGTTTTTCTTAGTTTTAGTATTACACAAATCACCAGTGAACACATACAACACATACCACTGACTCTTTGCGCTGTCCCACAAAGTCATAAAACATTGTGTATTCTTTGTAAAACCATCATTCTGAAAGTTATGACAAACATTGTTTATATTATATTAGCATATTCGTTGATATAACTCTGGCCATTTTCAATTCCTCTCTCTATGGGAAAAATGTGAAGAAAGTCATAAATAATTTCAGAATTCAGCGCTCGCTGTGGTTATTTCCCAAAACAAAAGAGGATTTAGGAAAAGAAATGATGAGGAATTAGTCAAATTTATATGCAACAGCTTTTTTTTTAACCAAGAGTTTCTGAGAAACAAAGACGACACAAAAATGTTTGTCGGTTAGAAAACGTTGCCAAACCAACAACCGATTTTGTGGTCACGGGTCCACATGGCTCGTTAAACAAGAACACTAAACAAATTGAACTCCAGCTCCAAAGATTATACTGCATGAATCTGTTTCATGATCACAGACAGCTGATGAGTCCACATTAGTGAAGAAGGAGTTAAACCCCACAGGACAGGAGGCACTAAAAAGCCCCTGCTCTGTGTTGTTCCTCCCCCCATTATCACCGTCATTCACAACTGTCACACAGTCTGGCTTGTGCTTCCGACTCCATGGCAACCCATCCACTCCTGAAGGTCCCGGTCCAAACTTTGAATTTCTAAGTGGTTCCTTGGAGACTTTTATCTTTTATCAGCCCGGTTTGAGTTTGTCTACAACAGACTTTTGGAAAGATCTTGAACAGAAAAAGGTTTTCCAATGGTAAATAATTGTAGTTTTATAGTATTTCATTCACAGTGAAGGAATTTCCTTCTAAAGAAAAAGAAAAAAAATCGATCATAGGAATTGGAAGTTGTAAATGTCCGTTTCCATCAAAGTGGGCTCTGTTACTCATTTTAAATAGGTTTCTAGCTAAACATAGTCATCAGACACAGGTCCAGTCATCCCTTCAATCACACAGTATACCTACAAATGACATACTCTGTCAAATCAGCAGGAGAATGCTGCCTAATGACCAGTGTGCACGGTGGTCTAAACGCTACACTGCACTGGGATGAACTAAACCAAGAGGCATCCAAATGCATGACATCAGAAGCTTGGAGACTCTTTTCAGAGACTTGTAGTTGGCGGATCACTGAGCTGCTTTTGGCTGCGACAACTGACAGAGAAACTGTTGTTTCCCCTTGTTAAACCTTCCTGGACAAATGTGTAGCGTATGTTACTCTTCCCAAAGACACACAACAACAGGATGATAATTTAGAATTCAGGACTGCCAAGACGTTAAAGCACAACTCTTGCATCATCTCCAAGCCAGTTTTCAAAAATACCAGATACAACTAAACATCCACTCTAATGAAAATGGTGGTTCTGGTGGTTTTAAAACGTTCTTGTGGTATTTGTCTGATGACGGGGGACATACATACATTTCTGAGTATTTCTTTATTCAAATCGTTGGGAATCAGGAGTAGAAAATTTGCTGTGCGGGCCACAAGCTCCCCTTCTTCAAGTTCTCAGCTGTGGGGGAAGGGAAGGGGGGCCGGAATTGCTCTGCGCCAACACAACAATTTTTCAGAAACTATGTCCTAGAAAACAACATTTTTAGGCTAAAATTGGAACGCTTTTAAAATAGTGCAATTGGAATGGGTCTTTATTATGAAAATAAAACCAAGAAACTGAGTGAACACAGAGTTCCATGAGAGCTGCAGACACACAGCCCACTGGCCTCGTGACAGTGGGTTAAGAGGAGTCTATGAACCTGTCAGCGGTGGCCTTAGGAAAAGCCACAGAAGAGCAGATGTTCCTCAGGTCTGTTTTGCCATCTGTTATCCTACTTGTCTGTAATGGCTGAGCTGTTTATGTGGTTTAGTGAAGTAGATCCAGGCATGAAGTGGTGCAGAGAGAGCCCATCAAATGATGCTAGAATGAGGAGGTATAATGAAAAGGAAACAAGGAAATGCACTGTAGTGGAAGAAAGGAGTGGGACCTTTGTTGACTGCATTCCTACTAAACCTTTTAGATGCTAAACATAGATGGCAGAACGGATTAGAGATCTACGAACACAACAACATTCAATGAAAATGAAACATTTTGGAATTCAAGGCATCTTAACCTTGTAAAGCCCACTACAACAAAGAACTAAGAGAAAATTCAAATGTTCTGGAATTAAAATTAAAAGATTTTCAACACTTTGAAATCCACCAAAAAGTTACAATCTAATTTTTTGTGAGATATAGAAAGTATAAATTATGATGCGTTGGGTGATTTGCTACGGTTTTGTTAGTTTCAGATGTAAAAATATTGACATGCGTGTTTAGGGGGGAGAGAGCACCACCGTCTCAAATTTGATTGAATTATTTTAACCATGGTGTTTATAAAGAATTAGTTGAACATTTGTTTTTGTTTTTTTAATTGGTTGAGATTGAAAAAAATCCCTGTTTTTGGTGTAAAGGTTGTAAGTCTGTTATATTAAGAAAACTTCATAAAGCCTCTTTTTTAGTTGTAATTGAATCATTAACTGTGCAACAATGACACGAAAATATGAAAATATCTCAAAATGAGGCTATTTACAGCAATAAATAGGTAAAAAACAGATTAATTAAGTTATTTGATAACAGGTCATGATTAATTTATCGTACACAAAAATGAATGGCATGACAGCAGTAGTTCTAGGTATTGTGAACACGCTAACACTTTTACTGCTTCTAAAGTTCTAGAGTTAGTGTGAGGTAATAAAGTCTGACTGACAGATTTCTCTCCAACTCTTTGTCTCTCTTAATGCGTCTTATATGTGACATACGTTGCAAAACAGAGCATTCATGGATGTGTAGAAAATACGGTGAGCTGTAAAGTGGAGTTTAGAGCAATTTCAGCTTTCAGGGATAAAAAAACTGATGTCAGATTATCAGAGCCCTCATCACCTTAGCAGTACAGCATTTTAGAATGAAATGGCAGCACTGTGACCACAATACTCACACACTCTACACAACTCCTACTCTAATCTTAGGCTTTTAAAGTGACGGGGCAGCTGTTTCTTTGAGAGGAGGAACTAGTGGAAAGTCTAAAATCACTGGTGAGTAGCCAGAGGACTGCAGAATGGAAAAATACAGTCTGAGAAGCTAGATGGTGGTTTTTTGGCAGTGCTGATACATATTATTAATATTTTTAAATTTAATACATATTACGTAATCAAAGTTTTTCTATTTTACACTGTTCACTTCTTAAAAATAGGATTTTTATGCAGAAATCCTCTTTGTTGATGATCAAGACGCCCGGTTTATTCCAAAGAAACATAATGTGTCTTTCATACTTGGCTTTGCGTTGATCACAACCTTCTCCCCGGAGTGCGGGGCCAGAAGGCGGCCACCGCCGCCAACCGCGTCCTCGCTGGAGCCAAACTCCAGCACCTCCACCAGGCTCAGAGGGACGCTCCACTTTAAAAGGAACTTCTGGTTAAGAGGAACACTCCCACTCCCACTCCCACTTCCATCCTGACATCTGTGTGGAGCGAAAAGAGGGGCAAAGGTTACACGAAGGAAAAACAACATAGAAAAAGAGAGAGAGAGATTCATTTCCTATGATCAACATGAAGACTGTACACTTGTGTGATAATGAGATAAAAATGAAGGAAAAGCAAACTTAGGAGGATTGCTGAGCAGGTTTGAAGGTTAAAAAGAGGTGAGAGTCCTTTAGCTGGTATATATGCATTCCCCAGAGGCGGGAAGTGGTGACCCCCATGTTACGATTACAGCACAGAAGCTGAAGATCCTTGGCATAAGATGGACTGTGGTTATGAAGCAGTGATTACACAGGATTTTGGCGACTATGTGGCCAAAAAGCCAATACTTGAACATCTGGACATGCAGGGTTTGCCAGCCTTCTGCTGCAGGACTCGACCCTTTTCACTCCATTTCATATTTTTGGTCACTAGGACTTTCTCCTCTCCTGTCAGAAAGTTGCAGGATGAAAGTGATGAAACCTTAACGGCAGGTTTGCGGTCCCTCTTACCGCAGGTTGGGTGTGGCACACATGAGTACGTCGTTCAGTAAGAAGAGGCGCCGCTCTTTGGTTTTGAGGATTTCTCCCCGCTCGCTGTAAACCGTCTCCACCATGTCGTCTGATCGGATTAGGTAGCGACTGCCGTGACTCAGCAGCTGAAAGGCAGGATTTGATGAGTCAGCAGATTGTGATCTGTCAGTTACTGGATTTGGTTCCGGTAATTGGTGATAAAGTTGCTTTAAGAAGTTAGACCATACAAAAATAAGAGCATTAGTTTAACCTTAAAAAGTAGTTCCTCTAACTTTATAAATAAAAGTTGTGGAAACTCTGATTTTTGTAAATCAAACCAAATTCAAAAATAAGATCCATGTGTTTCTTTTAAAAGTATCTGTGAAGAGAAGCTAATTAGGACCACTGCAGATAAATACTGTACAAATATATATATAGAGAGAATAATAAATGGCACGAAGTTGCCACAAAGAATTGACAGGCCTCGGGACAAATGTGCAGACCTTATTGAGGTAACGTTCATTCATGGCCTTTGAAATGTGACGGATCTCACAGCGCTGGTCGGCCTCCCTTTTCTTCTCGTTGAGCTTCTCAGCCAGCGTCTCCAGTTCAGTGAGGGCCATCTGCAGCGGCAGACGGTCAGCGTGACCTACCGGAGTGTTCTTCAGCATGTCCTGATGAGAGAGAAGAACGAACGTTTTCCTCTTCTGATTTGTCTAATCGTGTTGTGTAATTTTTTCAGCATTTATATGACTTATGGTAGGGAAGCAGAACCTACTGCTGTTTTATTTTTTTAATGATGTATTTGTTGTAAAAAAAAATGAAACTAGAACAGTCCTATTCCTCAACAAAAAACATCTAAAACAATCTCAGTCACAACAGGCTAAATAAAACAAAACAAAAACACTTCAGGACACTGAGGAAACCCCATTGTGCATGTTCTTGTAAGGACTTCAGCCCCCTCTGCTGGTTAAAGTATGAACAACAGGTAATTTTGGGGCAACACATTATTGCAAAGTGAGGTAGGTAGGTACCTGAAGAAGCAAAATGAACTGTGGGAATCTCTGTATGGGTTTCATCATCAAACCATAAAGAGTCATTCGGTCACTGCTGGTCTCTTGACGGTGCTGCACACATTAAGACAGATAATCTGCATTACAGATTTAAGATTTCTAGATTAAAACACAAAATGAAGGGATTAATGCAAAAAAAAGAAAAAAAAGCCAATTATATTTTCAGTGGTGACTAACACAAGGCCAATATTAAAGTCATTTCTGTGTGTTTGGTTGAGATTTTTGGACTAGTTTGTCTCTGAAACCTTGAGGAAGTCCAGGAATCCGGGTTTGGAAATGCAGGTCTTCCTTACAACCGCCATTGCAGTGCTGAAGTTGTTCACATACTCGCTGTAGGCATCCAGCACCATGGACTTACAAAACTGTAAAGGCAGAGCATACAAAAAAAAAGAAAACCAGAATAAATGGATTTCTAACTGCTGGGAATGTGAGGAGACTTCTAAATTATTTCAACAATCAACAAATAATGGTAACCAGTATCCATGGGCAAAACTGACCTTAAACAGTGAAGATGAAATTAAGCCACATTGTTATTCAAGTTCTAAAAAAAGCTGGAAAATTTCCGCTTACCGATGCAACAAACACATCCCCGATCATCTCCAGGCCGTCCCACTCTGCCACTCGGCTCGCCAGTGCAATCTGGAACAGGAAGTGGCACTGCAGGATCTCACGCACACGGTAGAAGATCATCTTCAGTTTCCTGTCGCTGAGCAGTCGGGGTTCAATCTGGGACAGGGGCTTCTCGTAATGCTGACGGAGCAGACAGGATGACTTTATGTAACCAGGATTGAAGGAAAAAAAAGGACAATATTTTGAGAATTGCTGCACTTGGGTACCTCTAGAATCCTTTTAAGGGCGTTGAGATAGTTCTTCTCACTTTCCAAAATGGATTCCAAAATACATCTTCTAACAAGCTGCAGGAAAAAGAAAAGTTACAAACATTTGAAAACACAAAGCTTGAAGCATTTCTCTCCATTACCACCTGTGGTTTCTTTATTAAAGCTTTGGAAGCAACTGTGAGACAAAATAAAGTTTTAGTGGCACAAAGGTGAGGTTGTGCTGATTAAAATGATACCAGCTAAGCAAATAAGTAGTCTTTCACATTGAAAATATAGAGGTAGGCGTGGGCGATTCATCGTTTTTAATCGATTGTTTCGACCTTGTTGTTTTGGAAGATTTATTTTTGGGGAAAATGTAGATTTTATTTCCCCACTTTTCTACTTTCTTGGGCTTTCGTTGTTGTTTCGTTGAAAACAGCCGCAAGCAAAGAGCAGCTTCTTCTGTGAGGCCGAGGGGAAAAAAAGATTCTACATAAATCAGAGATGATCTTTTTTGCTCATATCGCCCAGCTCCATGTTGAAGTCAATTCAAAAGTAGACTAAAACGGAGTTTCATGCTGCATTTACACCGGATGCGATTCCTTGTCAAATTGGCTGCTCGACGCCGCAGAGCGACCGCCAACATTTTTCTGGACTTCTTCGTTGCCACATGATGCAAAACATGGATGATGTTGAGCGAGTAGCTTGGGCTTCCTAGTTTTGGAGAGCTCCACAGAGTTCCGGCAACACGCCGGAGAGTCTCTCTTCCTGCAGCGAGCCAGAGCTGTGCTTGGGTTACGGCCGTTCTAAACGTTACTTCCGTCTGTCTGTGACTCAGGAGAAAAAAAAATCAAAAAATAAAACTAAAGGATCTTTTGATTCTTGCCTGGAGAAAACAAGCATTGAGCAGCCATGTTGGATGATATTTTTCTACCCTTTGATGGAGTCACTGAAACCGTCACGTGCCCAAAGCTGAGCCCAATTCCCACCCTAATCCCTACTAAACTACTAAAAAACTAGATAGTGTGGGACTATGTAGTGCCCTGGATTTTAAAAGCAATTGGGACACCATGCTCACTACTTTTTTTCTTTTTCTCTAAACAACGAATATGACGTCACAGATTCCACAAATTGAAAATCTCATTGATCTGAGCGTTTTGTGACGACCAAGTATGAATCCACTGTGTTCTGAAGATGAAAACGTTGATATTTTGTTTGCAAAAATGGTTCAAACACTATGCATGTGACCTGCTGCTGTGAAAGGCCTTCTGGTGCCGGACACAGGACTGGCTCCACGTTGAAACAGTCCACCTCGATGAAAAGCTCAGACTCCTCGCTCTGGAGATACACGGGCTTCCTCTCTGAAACGGGAGAGGCGTCAGCTTCCACTCCACAGCAACAGGAGGGGTTAAGCTGTGATGAATCCTCGTTACCGTGACAGAAAGACTTTGTTTGGATGAAGGAGCGCCCCTTCTTCACTGCAGCTTTGGTCTTCTCCAGACCGTCTTTCGTTCCGTCTTTCGCGGCCTTCACCAACTTTTGCATCTTTGAGGAAAAACAGGAGAAAGGAGACGGAAATATCAGGAGAAATGCAAACTTCAATGAAATCTAAGCTACTTTTGTCTAATGAAATGGCAGCAGACGTACGGAGGAGGAGGTTGGTAGAGATCAGGTTTAGGACAACAGGAGAGGAGGTCTGACCAAATGACCTCAGATGGTTAGAAAAGTCTTTCAAACTAAATTACCTGCTGATATCAACTCAATGGTTACTTAATACTAGTAATGTCAATGTTGGTCACTTTTATGCTACGTTCACACCCATTTCTGACTCAGATTTGTTGCTTGTTCCAAACTGTGATCATGAACGTGATGCTTTCGCCGCGTGTGGGAGGAGCTACTGTCAACCGGTTTTTCGCCTTGTCGCTACATGAAAGATACAGATGGTGTTGAGAGATCCGGTTTATTTAGTTTGAAGAGCTTTACAAAACGTCTCCGTGTCTGGGTTCACGCCATCGTTCAGAGGTTCTCCCGGTACCATGACCTTCACCATCTACGCCTACTTTCATCCCTCTCTCTTTTTCAGAAAGCTGAAGCTAAAAAACAATAAACACTAACGGTCCGTAAAAAAAAAAAAATCACCTGACATTGAACCGTCCGCGGCCTGAAAAAGGTTGGAGACCGCTGCGCTAGAGCACCACGCCCAACCTCTACCACCTCTGCACACTGACGTAACATTGAAACTGGACGCCCCGCTGCAGGAATCCCATTTGGTGTGAACACAGCATAAATGATTTGTTTAGAACACACAGCGTACTCAGATGTTTGAAATCATGTTAATGAAAAGACCGTGAGGCAAACAGACTACAAACCCCTCACCATCACCACCACTAGCGGTCATTCACATCAGGATGAAGGAGACACCAAGAGCGGGGTTAGCCACACGGACAGAAAAAGGGACTACGGTACAAATGGAGGGGAGCCTCAGGTGGTTTACCTTCTGCTCGTGTTTCTGTTTTAGCTGCTGCAGCTCTACCGTTCCAACTGTATTTGCCATTAGCTCTTTCATCTTTTTCTCATAGTGCTCTTTCAAGCGCGTCAGATCTTGTGAGAGCTAAACAAAAGCAAAGCAAGCATTAACTCAGAGTTTAGACTGCAGAAGGAGACTGGCTGTGATTCCACTGGACGTTCTCCTGACGGCAGACTTTGAAATTTTTTCTTCATCTGCAGTAGACATTCAATCACAGCACTCTACTGCTTCTATCACGGCGGGCTCAGAAACAACCTGAAAGTCCCACTCTGATCATCGTTTGATCCATTTTTAAAGTGTGAATTTTTAATTACGATTAGACCTACACAATAAATCGCAAATGTAAAGTTATTGCGACATCAAGCTGTGCAATACGCATATCGCAAAAGACAGAAAAAACTGCTATGGTTACCTTGAATGTTCTAAAACAATCTTATGGCAGCTTGAAGCATTTAATGACTCAAATAAATCCCTTTATGCATTTGACCAATCGGATGGAGACCTTTCATGTTATGCCTGACTCCTACGTAGACGAGGATCATTTGGACTCTAATTTCAGTTATATGGACTCCCATTTCAATTAAACTGTTGCAGTGAAATGATGGTTTAAGTTGTTTTGCTATTTCTTCATGTATCCCAGGTTTTATTGTCAACACAATATTGATTTTTCTCATATTGTGCAGCCCCAGTTTTGATTGTGTTGTTTTTAGCCAAAAACAAACAAAAAAGTAAACCTGTATTGTTTTTTTAGGACATAGTTCAAGTAGAACGGCAGGGATTTATCAAAAATGTGCCTCTAAACTGTGGCTTCCCCTCACCGTCGCCAAGAGGTTGGAGAGCATTGTTCTTCCTCTCCAGATTCACAGCAATTTGAATAAAGAAATACCCAGAGATGCACTTTTAAGCCTAATCTTCTTATGTCCTCTACCATCAGAAAAATGTCACAAGAACATTTGAAAAATACCCATTTTCATTAGAGTGGGTCTTTAAATGCTACGATTTTCAAGAAAATGGGTGTTTTCCATCTCAATCTTACTGCCACAGCCGTCTTTTTGGGATTAATTCAATCCTCCTTACTTTTGTCTTACATTTTTTGAGAAAACTTGAACGCTGCATCTCCAATTAATCCCAACATACTTTTTTAGTGTTTCATATAAACTAAAAACGCCTTGTTTGTAGATCTGTCTGGCTAAAGCAGTCACAAATCTAAGAACACAGCACAGATTCTGCATCTATGCAAACGGCGCAGACCTCAATGCAAAAAGACAAGAAACAAATATTGACATCATCGTGGCTCCTAGCGGGACACGGGGCAGGACGAGCCGTTCTACGCACGTGGTTCTTCTTCTGCGGCGGCTTTCCTCTCATGAAGGCGTTGGGCAGGCCGTTCTCGGGCCCTCCTTCCCCCTCGCTGGCCTCGTCGTAGCTTTCAAACTCGCTGGAGCTCCAGCCGTTGTCAGGGGAGCTGCTGCAGCCGCCCTCCTCGCCAAACTCCACGTCATCGTAGATCATCTCATCTGGATCTGTGTCAGCGTGCATGAAGGAATGTCACCCGGATGTTCATGTACTGCATGTGTTCCATCCAAATCTGGAAGTAGCTTCAACTGTCACAGTAAAATCCTAAAACCGTAATTAAAGCTCTAAAAACTGATTTTTTGTAAGTGTATTTCCAAATGTTAGAAAAAACCTTCAGCCGTCAGATCAAAACAAAAAGTGAAAGAGAATCATAAAATGGAGGTAAAACATGGCATTTAAGGCGGTCAGAGAGCATTTTCACTCACATGATTCACAACTTTTGATGAATAAAGACAAAATAATGAAAATGACTGCAATCTTCTGACCAACAGGACAAATGAACTGCTGCTTTACCGAGTCTGATCAGTGCTGCTCATGATGAAAAGACGGGATTCCCTTCATCCCTTCAAATCTGCACCTGCTGGAAATGTGCAATGGTGTTTTTTGTGTTTTATTGTATTAATAAAACACTGATCAAAGAGCCCTTATGTTCTACCAGTGGGAATGACTGTCCCTCCAATCTATGTGTACAGCTTTATATTTGAACAGGTACTTAAAAATAACATCTTTTGTTTCTCTTTCCCAGCCATGTATCCTTTGATCTGAGCCTTGAACAGATTAAAATGTCGGTATGGAACCAAAGAGTAAACTTGGAGTCTTCATCGCTCAGGTAAATCTCAAAACTACCAGCATAATAAGAAGATCCTTCTAGAAAAATATGTGAAAAAAGAAAAATATGTAAAAAAAGAGGAGCAAAGCATCAAAACGGAGGATAACAACCAAGGAGGAGGAAAATGACACCAAATAAACATAATGGTTGTCGACACATTTCAGAGGAGGGCAGTGAGGACAGATGTGCTGATCCCAATAGAGAGAAACAAGATGAAGTAACCCAAAACCACGAACGGCTAAAAGAGAAAGAAGAAAACAGAGAGCAGTGGTCTAACTGTGACCCCTAAAGTAAGATGGGAAAAACTCTGCTATAGAAAGAAACAGCTGACTTACAAGGTTGAAGCCCTCAGGCTAAGAACTAAAAGACGTTGTATAACAACAACAATAGCATAGAAATAAAAACAGTACCTTCAATCGTTCTAAAACTTCCCTTTTTAGTGGTAAAATAATTGAGAAAATAAGTCCTTGTTCCATAGTTAAACAAAGTGCAAATTCCAGTTTTAAGTGAAAGCACCGTTGCCAGACTTCAAGGACAAGACAGGAAGTCTTGAGTGCAGTTTTTCCCCTTTTTACACACAAGAAGAAGAAAAAAGCACAAACCTGTGTTTGAGTCAGAGTTTTCTCTGGGAACATCATCATAAATCACCTCATCTGGACCTGAAAAGCACACGCGACAGAAAAGTCCCCCATGATTAATGAATATCTGCACACGTCAGACGGCTGAAGTGAGTCAGGATGGAATGAAACAGAAATCTTAAGGAAAGGCCTGCTTCCTCAAAACAACGGGGAAGGAAGCGCCGGAGAATTTTGTTGTGTCAAAATGAAAAAAAAAAGAGAAAAAAAAAGCTTTTTAAAGAAGAGTGAATGTTTGGAAAAAGAGAAATGAAACAAAAAGTTTCTCAATTAGACAACTAAATCCATCCTTACTCTCCATCCATGCAGTGTTGGCTGGATCTGACACCCACTTCGCCAAAGCATCCTCTTCTGTGATTGGTGGATACTCTTCACTGAAAACGCTTTGGGAAAAATATCAAGAAATCAAGTAGTGTCACACTAAATAAACAACAGACGCTACTTTTCATAGGCTGTTAAAGGCAAAGCCATCAAGAAACCTTTGTAAACCAGGAGATTAAAAATGTTTCAGATTAAATCTTTAGAGAAAAAAAGTGTATTTCTATGGTTTAGAACAGATCTTTATGTCTCTATTTGCACAAAATTATTAATATAACACAGATTTTTTAGTAGTAACAGCTAAAAAAGGCTGAAACAACAACAAAGCAAGTTCACTTTGATATTTACCTGTCAGCAGAGGTATTGTAAGTCCTTAAAACTGTCACTGAAAAAGAAAATGTTAAAAAAAAATTAACTTTACACATTTGTTTGGAGCAAAGATACAATCATTTAAGCACAAAAAATCAAGATGTAAACTAAAAAAAATTAGTTTAGACATTTTTCCCCAGGAAAAAGCATAAAGATGCAGCTTTTAACACTAGCCACTAGGGGGCGCCAAAGCTGAACATATCAAATTGTGTAGGAATGTAAAGCCACAAATTTCCCTGACACATGCCTTGCTTGATGTTTTCCTACATTTTTTGGGTTTTAAAGGAGCATTTCATGCTGAGGCTGATAAACCTTGCTGTTAGCTTTAGCAGAGCTGATGCACACGTTACCCTAGAAACAAAAGAATGCTAAACTCTAAGTTCTTTCCTAAATTAGACCACCTCAAATATTTTTGTAAAAATAAAGTAGTTCAATATGGTGTGACTCTTTGTAAGATAATAACGGTGTAATTAGGCTGTTCGGCTTGCCAGTCCACAGGCTGCTTGGAGTCAGGATCACGGGGGAACAGGAAAATCCTCGGATCTGTGGGGAGGGCTAAATTTAGTCCCTACTTCCTTGTAGCCAGGATTTGGAAAAAACGGAGTAAAAATAAAAGAGGAGGGAAATGACAGCAGCCGAGATATCTTTACTTCCTAAGAGTGTGAATGGAGTGTTAAGTAAAAATCTACAAAGAAATCCACTTTGATTGAATTTGGATGGGCCCCGTTCAGTGTTATGAGGGGCTTTCAGACTCTACTTTACCATCTTCGTCCACAGAGAGATGGCGAATGATGACAGGGGTAGTGTAGGCTGGCGTGATGAGCGGCACGCCGGAAGGAGTTGCGTAGCCGCACGGCACTGGCACGGAGTATCCTGAGGTCAATCCAGGAGAGCTGTTATGATCCTGGCCTTCTCCTTCTTGTGCTTTAGGCTCCATGATGGAGGAGGTGGAGGAGGAGGACCCATTCTGGAGCTGGTGCAGAGGAGGTGGGATGGGAGCGATGTCGATCACAGAGTAGGGGTTGACTTTGCCTTGAGGGGAGGAGCCGTGTGAGGCTGGAGGAGGGTGGGGGTCTTTGGGGGAGGTCTTCAGGGTTTGTGTGCCTGTGTCACAAAACACGGATGGTCTTCAGATCAAAGATCATAATCACAGCTTCATCCAAACATGTTCCCCAACAATCGTGTGATCCCTTTAAATGTTTGTATAGAACATAGAGACCTAGAACTGCACAGAATATTGACATATAGAGTAGAACTTTCCGCTGTGGTTCAAAAGTTTCTGGCTCAGAGGCTAAAAAAGCAAAAAAATTAATCCCTCCTGCAGCTTTTTATTGTGGGTAATGTCAATGATACTCTTAAGCAACAGTTAAGCTCATTCAAGTTACTGCAAGTGTCTAAATAAAGCCACAGAGAGAATATTTTTATGCATATATAAAAGTATACTACTTTACTTTATTCATTTTTGCTTTAATAAGTTCTTCACAGCCAAACTTTTACCCCCTAAATAACTGAAACTTATTTCCAGCTGTGCTTTTACTTTCATGAAGATTCTAAATAAAGTTCATTTTGGAGCTGAAGTGATTTGATGAATATTAGCTTTAACAGGCGTCAGATAAGTCGATGAGTTTGATCATATGGAGCCACCATGTTGTGTTTAAGCAGTGACTGTGTAAGAGACAAGGACTGAAAATGGTTTACTTTCAGCTCCAACCAAACCGTCGCCATGGTGGAGATGGAAACCGTCAGTAAGTCGGTCTGAGTCATTGTTTCTATGGCAACCACGCCTACCAATCAGGGGTGAGCTTGTTGGAAGTCCAAACCCCTCCCTCTTGAAAGCTAACTACATCAAACTTGTCGCTCAAACATTTTGATCGCGAGACCACAATATTTTTCAGAGCTGAAGTCCCTTTTCCTCAGAGTTTGGGTGCGACTTATACGTGATTTAAATCAAATCCATAACAGCAGCTAGAGGGCGCTGTAGGCAGGTAGCAGTAATTTACTACTGACAGCAGCAGCTAACAAAGAAGTGCTGCTTCTTACACCGTGCTGGCAGTTGTTCCAAAGCTAAACATTTCGTGATTAATGTAGGATTTAATGATTTGAAGGGATGTAAAGAGTTTAGTGGAATTGTTTGCATGTTCTTTATGGTTATCTGAATATTTGTGTATTATCCTAGATTTCTCCAATGTTTCACAAATAAACATTGATGTGTAACGGTAGAAAAGTGCGAATATCTTATTGTTATCTATTTTGTTATTATGATTTGTCTTTCAAGATAATGTTTATTTAATTAAATACATTTCTCCTTAAAGTGCAAATTATACTCCAGTGTGACTTATTTGTGATTTTTTTTTCTTGTTTGCATATTTTGGTGTATTACATTTTTGAAATAAAAAAAAATAAAATAAAAAAAAAAAAATACTTAAATGTCATTTTTCATGGCAAGTTTTTATTTTGAAGGTGTAATACCGTCCTTGCTCCCATCTTGAGAGGTTGGAGGTGGTTCGGGCATTTCTTCGTCATCGAAGTCGAAGGGCTCTCCCTCATTCTCCTCTGCAAACGGGACACTGTCTGCCAACACTAAGAAAAGGAGATTTGAAGCATCGGTTAAAAAATGGAGAAAAGAGAGACAAATATCTGAAATACACCTTCAAAATAAAACAATATATGAAAAATGAAGTATTTTTAAGGTGTATTACACCTTCAAAATAAAATGTATAAAAATATATAGTTTTATTTTGAAATTGTAATACACCTTCAAAAGTAAACTTCATTTCATAAATAAAACTTGTTATGAAAAATGTGAAAAGTGGTTTACTGAGGATAAACAGAGAGATCTTGTCCAGCACCAGCCATAAGATAGCCAGGTGTTATACACCTTCAAATTACAACTTAAAAAAAAAAAATCAAACTTTATATGAAAACTGAAGTTTAATTTTGAAGGTGTATTAAACTTTCAAAATAAAACTTTAATTTTTAAAACAAAATATCTGAAAAATAAAGGTTTGTTTTAAAGATGTATTTCACATTTATTTTTTAAATAAAACTTTCTGTGAAAAATTAAAAATTTAAAGGTGTATAACACCTTTTAAAAAATAAAACTTTAAATGAAAATGCTGTTAAGTGGTTTACTGAGGATAAACAGACGTTGGGGCCAAAGGAGAGATCTTGTCCAGCACCAGCCATATGATATACAGTTAGAGCCTGTTTAGCCTCGTGCTCAAAGAGATCATCTAAACAGAATAAAAACTAAATAAAATTAGCTCTGCATTCATTTTTTCAGTTAACTCTTTAAGGTCTTTCCAAAATAAGAGCTGAAAGAAGATCAAACACTCTCACTAGAGTCCACAGTGACCCCGCCCCCTCCACTTTCCGGACCTGCGGTTCCAGGATCTGTCTGTAGGTCATCGTCAAGAAGAGGGGGAGGAGATGGAGGAGGTGGTAAATCTTTCTCCCTTTCATTATTCCCTCTAGCAGCAGATGTCCCCTCTGCTCCCGCCTGGGCTCCGCCCACAGAGGAGCTGCCGCTTTCAGCAACCGAGCTGTCTGCTGGTGACGGAGCTGTGGAAGGTACTGGGGGGGCGGCCACACCCCCGTCCTTGCTCCTATCTTGAGAGGTTGGAGGTGGTTCGGGCATTTCATCGTCATCGAAGTCGAAGGGCTCTCCCTCATTCTCCTCTGCAAACGGGACACTGTCTGCCAACACTAAGAAAAGGAGATTTGAAGCATCGGTTAAAAAATGGAGAAAAGAGAGACAAATGCAAATTCAAAATAAAAACATATGAAAAATGACATTTTATTTTGAAAATAAAACTTTTTTTCTGAAAAATGTATTCTCTATCAAAGTAAGGAGGTGGGAAAACAATTGTTTCACTCACATACTGTCTCCTAAATGTTGACAGTGTTTGGATGGAAACTGCTGCCATTATCAGAGGCAAAAAGTGTAATTGTGGTTTTTGAAGTGTCCTATAAAGACATTTAAAACAGGCGTGGTGTCTGCAAATGCTGCATTTATATTCTTGCACTTGTATAAATCGACTTAGCAGCAAAAGACTTTCAGTACTTTGCTCTGTAGTAAACCCAGAAGTGTTCAGGAGCGTCACGTTCATCTAAGGGTAGACAGGAAGGGAGTAGCAAATACATTTCCAGTTTCCACTCTGCAATCAGGCCAACAGGAAGGAGAGCTGGGATTCTCTCTTGAGAGTTGTAAAACCAAAGGGTCTATCATGTCATTTGCTGATGAACATGGTGTGGTCCAGGTTCAGCTTTCATTTCTTCTAGCTTCTCAAGATCCCAGAAGATTGTCATTAATCAAAGGAAAATTTTACCTAAAATGTAGAATCATTCCCACAAAAACGGAAATTATGTTTGCAGGGTATGGAATTACAAAAACTGCTATTGCAAACTGCATTAATGATGTTTTTATATCCGTTTTAAGGTCAGGAAGAGCTCAAACTCTTCCTAGTAGACTTACAACTACTGCTTGATTGTGGATCCCTTGTTAAGTTGCAATATAAAGTCTTTAAAATCCAGACTGTGACTGTTTAGGTCCCACTCCCACCATCTTTAGATCTTTTCTAAAGTTGTTCTACCTGTTCACACACTGGCTTACAGACCCTCACACAGCTTCTTCATATTTTTCATCTTGAATACACCAAGAACAGGGTTTTGGTTTAAGCGGGTCTTTAATATCCTAAATGTGCTCGTAAAGACAACAATACATTTCCAGTTCAATGAGGTTCTTATGTATGTTTGTCTTCAAGGTATTCAATTTTCAATTGATTGATTTTGAAATTATTTTATAAATTTATTTAATTTTTATTTTGACAGTGTATTAAAACTTCATAATAAAACTTTATCTAAGAAAAGTTTTATTTTGAAGGTTTATTAAAACGTCAAGATAAAACTTAATTTTTCATTCCATTTTATTTAATAATTAAATGTTTTTAAGGTGTATTACATTTTAAAGTTAAACTATGTATGTAAACTTTGTATGAAAAATGAAGCTTTTTTTGAAGGTGTATTACACCTTCAAAAAAATAAGATGTATTTTGAAATTGTATTACACCTAGAAAAAAAATCTTTATATAAAACTTTTATTTTTTAAATAAAACTTTATTTTTTTTATAAAATGCTGTCTTATTTTGAAGGTGTATTAAACCTTCAAAATTAAACTTTCGTTTTTAAATCGTTACACCCCTACATGATACGGTGATTTAATATACCCCACCTCATTATTGTGACTGGGACATTAAACTGCAGTCACCTGGAATGAACCATCAAGCTTAGAACTGATTAACTAAACCAAACTGGAGGGAAACTCCAACAGAAAAAATGCATCTACTTTGAAGTATCCAGTAGTGGACAACTAAATCACCAGTATGGGTCATTCAGCTACAACAGTTCACCTTCACTTCACCTGAATGCATGACTAATGCCCCCGGGGTAGCACTGTGACCCCATGTCCATCTGCATCCATGACTGATGGAGTAGAAAAGAAACGAGCAAATGTGGAAACTGAGATGCTATCTTTCTCATCTGTGCACTGATGAATGCTGAGATAAGGTTTGCACGGCTACGCTACAGAATTCCAGGATACTCGAGTGGATAATTCTATTCTGTCAGCATGAGACCCTCCTGGCCATTCAGTAATACATCCACCGTACTAAGGATACTTTCTGGAAGACTGACTGACAGATGGCTCTTTGGGTTTGTGTGCTTTCCATTTAATTACAGACTGTGTTACACATGAATGAAATACGCAGAACTGCTTAAAGACGCAATCCAAAGAAAATTGTGTTTTTGCTGTTTTTAACATGTTTTTGTGGAGATTTTTTTTTTCTTTATACATGCGCATAAAGAAAATTAAACTTAAAATTGAATGTCTGAGTATTTCTTTTTTCAAATTGTTGTGAATCAGGAGTGGATAAAAAAAAGATCATTTGAAAAAGGGCTTATTTGTGGTTAAAAAAAAACATGCTGCGGGCTACAAGCTTCCAGCTTCGCTCCATTCCAACTGCACGGCGGCTTAGCTCCAATATCACTCACCATTTTGGTTTCACTTTCTATGAAAACCGAAGTTTTATTTTGAAGGTGTATTACACTTTTAAAATACAATTTTATTTTTCAAATCAAACTTTATATGAAAAATAAAGTTCTTTTTAAAAGGTGTTTTACACTTTGAAAGTAAACCTTTTTTTTAAAATAAAATATGAAAAATAAAGTTTTATTTTATTTAATACACCTTCAAAATAAAATAAAACAAAAAAAAGTTTAGTCTATAAAAAATGGTTTAAAATTTTTATTTTTTTATATCACACCTTCTAAACAAACATTTACTTTTTAGATAAAACTTTATATGAAAAAATAAGTATTACACCTTCAAAGTAAAACGTTATTTTTTACATGAAATTTTATATGAAAAATATATCGGTTTTTTTTGAAGGTGTGTTACACCTTTAAAATAAAACTATTTTAAAAATAAAATGTTGTACTAAAAATAACATTTCATTATAAAGGTGTATTAGACCTTCAAATAAAAAAATAAATCAAAAGATCAGTGGAGTGGATTTTAAAGAAGATCAACCAAAACCTAAAAAAAATTAATCAGAAATATTTCTCCTCTTTCTTAAAAGAATATAAGACTGCATCAAAATGCTGTCATTGTCAAATTCCTAACAATATAGATACTGTTCTAAAGACTTGTTTCCACTGTGCCATGTAATGATCTGCTGAAATGAGTCACCGGGTTACGATGTAATTCTGCAAACCCCCCCCTCCACCGGCCACAAAGCAAGTGTCTGACCAGCTTTGCACGGAGCATTCATCAAGCCCGTCTCTTCCCAGGAGCTCTGTGCATGCAGTTATGTGTGTGTTTATGCACATGCAGCCGTCTCCGTCCCGGCACTGAGGGGCATTGTCTGGAATTCACAGTGGTGCAGTAGATTTTATCCTCCCTATTTGTTTCATTCCTCTGCCCACACGTTTCACAGTGGCAGGAGAAAGGAATCTGTTGTTTACTCTGCTGTTTAGCTTCAGTAACCCTCCTGAGCCTGACAGGCCATGATCTAGAGCGGCTGACAGGTGGTGCACGATGCCCAACATCCTGTTGAGTTAAACAGGTTTAATCACATTTATTATTAATCGCACTTTATCTAGAACTCTTCCTACTTTCCGTGACCATATGGCCCATTCCTCTGAGGTTATTTAACCAAGAAAAACTAATGTAAACCGTATGGGGATCGAACCCGGGACCTTGGCATTATTGGCACCACTCTCTAACATACTGCAACTACCCCTGGCTGCAGTGTGCAGACTGAGGCGTGGCTCAACGTGGGCATGGTTAAGTGTTGAACGTTTGTACGTGATTCTTCTTAGTCACCATAATTGTCGCATTTTTATTCGCATTTTATACTTTTACACCTGCAATATTTCCAACTAGCGGATTCGGGAGTGTATGCTTAGATGATTCAATTAAAGCAATTTTTTTTTTTTATTCAGAAAAAAGATTAGTTATTTTGATTTTAAGATATGTACACTCCTGCTGTAAGAGTTTTTTTTTAAAGCCCTTTCTTCTTGTGGCTACAGAAACAAGAAGAGCAGACTGAACAAAACTGATGTGTCGATCGTGAACAAAACAGCTCTTATCTCATATAAATATATCTCATATTAAGCGCTAGCGCTTCTTTTGTTCCACCTTTCTATTCCCTGCTTCTGCTCGGGGGATGAACACACCACCCTCCTCTGTGTCTGCGCGTTCACAGATGCAGCAAGTCGTTCATGTTGTAAATAAACTCTGGAGAAACTAGCGTTGTTTGATAAGTATAAACGCCGCTCAGAAGTTCATCGCAGTTCTCACGGACAGTAGCAGGCTAATCCAAACAACATTAGTATGAACTAATTGTGGATACGACTGGTGCGATGACTGATCACTTGACCCTCTAAAGCTTCTTCCTCTTCCTAGGGACTACATTTTTTTTTTCTTCCTGTCCTTCACTCTTTTTTACTTCTTGCTCTCTTTAAGCCGCTCATAATTGGTCCATATGTGCTGACTGGGGGAGAGGTAGCGAAGGTTCGTTACACACAGGAATGGAATAGAGTGCCAGGTGCAACAAGTAGACTAGAAGAGACAACATCAACACAAACACGTGCAGAAATAGGTGACACTGGAAAAGGAAGCAAAATCCGGAACCACTTCATTTTCATTGATAATGCGAAAAGAGATTTTAGAGTCTGCAAGAAAACAATTCCATCTAGAACCGGATCCGCGACCGGACCTGCTAGGTTTTGGAAAATCTTCTCCTATACCGAGCAGATCATTACTGACTAGGTTTTGAACGAGCCCCGGGGCAACATTCTTCAAGACGGCAGTTTCGTTAAGGATCTGACCTCAACGGTTCTGCTATCGGTACTGGAAAAGTTGCTTTTTTTGTGTGTACCACAAGATATAAACTATATCTGCCATATTTAACTCACCAAGTCAGTCAGTTTTCCGTTAATTAATGATGATATTAATTTCGCTATTATCGGTGAAGAGGAGAGGTCTGTCTGGCTATTTGTGTTCACGGGGCGGGGCTGTTGTTCAGACAGCACACGGCGCGTGTAAAATTGATTAAATATGCGCCAGAGCGCCACAACTATCGTGTCAACCTGCTGCTATGATGACCATATTTTGTGCTCTCTGTGTAGAATACAGTGGAGGGGCGCGGGAAAAAATAACCAGGTGAACAGGTAGAGAGGCGGGGGATGGGCTTTGGCTTCAAACTGTCAGAGAGATGGAAACACAGGCATCAGATTAACCCTTGTGCTATCCTAGGCACTTTAACATTGGGAGTTGGGTCATCTAGACCCACTAGACAGTGCTCTAAACCTTTTTTCTTCAATGATTTGTGAACCTCACTGGTGTCCATGGATTACATGAAATCTTTCCACCTTTACCCACATTTGTCATGGTAGGGAAAACACTTCAATGCAAGGGTGGGGTCATCTAAGATGGCACAAGGATTAAGACACAGCTTTCACCGCAGGAGTTGAAGCAGAGACTCTCTGGGATGATCTTATGAACTCAAACATTTATTTATTTATTTGTATATTTACATCATTACAGCAATAAGTCAAAACATTGCTGTTTATTTTTCTTTAAATAACTTCTTTTTGCATGTATTTTATTTTTCAAGTTGGAAAAATGTATAAAGTAAAATGTTCTGTTAAAAATATATTGTTGCATAATGAGGAAATAAATCACTTTATGTTCTTAATTTGTTATTTATTTATTTATTTATTTTTCGTCCTCAAAAGTATCGATAAGAGTATACTCTAATAAGTATACTATAATAAGAATAGTACTACCATTAAAACCTTAATGATACCCATCCCTATTACTGACTGAAGAAACCAGATATGCTTCACAAAGCTGAGACAATTCATATTTTTGAATGCCAACCTTTACTGTGACGAAAAATCACAAATAGTGGACGTGCCTCCATGCGTTTAACTCCGCCCACGTTGAGGCACGCCTCAGTCTGCAGACTGCAGCCGGGGACTTCTCCCCAACTGAGCCATAAAACTACTTCAGTGAGAACAAACTCTGAGAACATTCTCTAAAGAACTGCATGGTGACAAAGTTCTGTTGGCTTTACTTTCAGGAGGAGGGGGAGGAAACTCTTCCGTGTCCATGCCGGCAACTCCTCCAACAAACAGACTCTGCAAACAGCAGCAGGGAGGAGATTCACTTCAACAGCAGACATTCCTGAAGAGAAAGACACAAATATCATTAAAAAAAGCAACACAGGCAGTTTGAGACACACAATTATTGCAAATGGGAAAATTGATGTTTCCATGAATCATGACGTAGCTATCGCAGACTTAGCATGACATACACAACAACAACAAAAACCCACAAAATCCTATCTGCCCTTGCTATAGTACTTTATCAAAGCATCTGGGGGTGGAGGAGCATGGCAGGGTGGTCTCTGTCTGGTACCTTCACGCTGAACCAAGGCTAATTCAGACAAATGGAGGAGTGAATGAAAACAAAAGAAGCCTTTATTGTGCTCTGTGAGCCGGTGGACAAAAGAATGCATTAAAGTGTGAAAAACACTCTACTATGTTTGTTAAGAAACATGTAAAAACCTGCTGGACAACAAGGGTAATGGATAAATTACAGCCTGCTAAGTAGACTGTAAGTGAAGGCAGTTTCAACAGAATATACTGAAAGCAAATGCATTTTTTGAAGTAGTTTTGTGTCGTTTGACAGAAGAAAGTGGTGGATTGAATTAGTTTTATATGGACTCCTAAACCAGTGTTTTCAATTAGTGCAGTACACTAGTGGGGTGTGGGAATTGTTTAATTTCACCTAATAGGTTTAAAAAACCTTTAACGTTGCCAGGATATCCGCTCTGTGTTCATCCAGAGTGGTTAGGAATATTTTTTTCTGTTAATTTGATTCCTATTCAAGACACTGATAAGAATGACTTTATCAAAATTAAAACGATCACTAAGAAAAAAATATGAAACTTTAAGCTCCCGCCCTCCTGGAGGGACAGGTACATCCTTAATGCACACTACAACGTTTCTCTTTTTTCACATTTTTGGACAGTAGTGTGCCTTAGGATGTCTGTCAAGGAAGGAGTATACCTAGGCTCAAAAAAAGGTTGAAAAACTCTGTTTTAAAGAACCAGCATCAATTTGGACTGAACCAATAAGTTAAAAGACTGTGCCATTATTTAACCTCATTCTCACTCCTAAAGAGTACAAAGAAAGAGTACAAAAGAAATCCAAGTGTTGCATCCTATATGTAGTAAACAGGACTTTTGCAGAGTGCTAACATGCAGCGTACAGGTTCAGAGTCCCATTCTGACATAAAAGAAACCATACAGGTCAGAAAATGTCATTGGCGTGCTCATGCAAGGAAAACCTTTAGACCTGCAGAGGCATGAAAGACAACATTCCTTAGAAACACTGACTTATTTGCAGATGCAACAATGATAGTCAAAGATAGCAGTTTCTATCAAGCATCTCCTTGCTCATACACTTTCAGTCTTCGTCAACTTGCCAATATTCGTACCAACAGAATGCATGCTTTTGCACAGAATAACCTTTGTCGTTCTCCATTGACCATCTCTACAATCTCCAGAGTTTAACATCAACCACAACATAAGTTCACGGTCTACATCCGAGCTGTGCATTGAACAGGAGTGAAAACTCATTCTGAGACTGAAAGCTTGTTTTGTCTACAAATAACGTGAAATCCTCTACGTCTTTGTTCTCAGTCCTGCTCATATGGCACGATGCCAGAGCAGCAGACGCAAATGCAGAGTCAATGTCTCCTAAATGCAGTGCAAAGCAAAAACAAAGGCCGGTTAAGTATGCATTCCCTAAGGAAATAATAAGCTTCACAACGGATATGAATCTCTTTAGACCGCCAGCAGAGGCTACCAAGTTATCCACGCGTGATAGCTATCTCAAGGATGTCCACTAAACAGTGGTGAGATGTGACGCATGAACACATCACTAACAGCTCAAGTAGTTGGCACCATAGAGCAGCAACAGCAAAGTAAAAGCCAACTTCTGACAGATTTATGCTTAAGATATACAACTGGAAAAGGAAATGAGTAAAATTCTTAAAATATTCCGATGTGTATACCGAACAACAGACGGATACAGACAAAAAAAAACTATTTTTTGAGACTTACTTTTTTAAACTCATACTCAATGTATAATACTGTACTTTAGGACTAACTGCTACAGCTTTGAAATCAAACAGGAAATTCCTCCTTTCCTCTTCTCTCAAATAATTACCCTTTGCCTTTCACTTCCATCTGGAAGAGAACCAAACATCTTTCCACAAATGACATCTTCCAAACCCTATGGTATGGTATGACTTCAAATGTGGTCATGCCAAACAAGCACCTTCTGGGCCTCGCTCCGCGGGAATGACCAAGGCAACAAAAGAAGCCCTTACATCTGTGGTAGCAGCCTTTGAGCAAAAAAGAGATCTTCAAACTCTTAGCAGAAAGCCAAGAATGGTTCTAAAAACAAAATCTATACAGACACTGCTAATCCATTCAGTGTTTAATTAAAAGCTTCCATACTATAGTTCAATCTGAGAGCAGGGGGGAAGAAGATACTAGAAAGGTAAAGTCATCCTTTTGGCTGATGACAGGCTTAGCGGAGCGTGTCATTACACGCTCAAAAGGCTGAACAGGAAGGCAGTCATCTGCCCTGTTGGTGAAACCTAGACAATTTGCACACCTGTGTGTCCTTAACAACTATAAAGTACACACCATTCATAAGGCCAACATAAATAACATGAAGCATACTTGAGAACTTTTGAAGTTCTACTGAATGTCTTTTTTTATAATTAAAACTTTCTGTTAAATATAGTTTCCCTGAATTTGACCTTAACAGGCCACCGACCAGAGCTCTGCTGGATGTAAACCATTCAACATCAAGATTCCAGAAATAGTTAAATGTTCTTTGGTTGAACTTCCCGATGCCCGCTAAAACAGTCAAGTGTCATTCCAACAAAAGCTCTCTGCTCTCTGCTTGTTGGACCAAAAAGAAGGTGGTGGTGTGAGAGGGAAATTTGTATTCTGCTGTTGGTGTTTGGCTTTGAAGTATCTGAGGTGGTTGCTTTGTTTGGCTGTAAGTCCTTCTGGTACCATCATAGTATAAAAACTTAAACAGAAAAAAGGAGGAATAGGCTTAAAAATGTCCCCTTAATAACAATGAGTCCTATACGTACGAATCTTTCTGCAGTTAGCTAGAAAATATATTGACAACTAATCTTTGGTTAGTACTATAATGATGTTCAGTACTGTTATTCCTCACATGTTTTTGACACCAATTCCTAACATGGAAACTGTCTGCAACTGCTCAGCCAGGGCTCATCAAGCCAAATGTAAGAATGGAGTTAAGATTTTAAACTGCCTGCTTTATTATTGTTATTATTACACTCTATCAGTGATCTGGTAGTTTGTTGTGTAGTCTGTACTGAATCACATGTAGGCATGGGACTGTAACATGCACCCGTACGAGATGGGGAGATTTGACCCATTTGAGGGTCAGGTTTTCTGAGGGTTTTTCAGGCTGGGGATGGTTGTAGGGAGGAGCGCTGGCGTGTCTTGTAGTTCCCTTGAGGCTGCAATAGAACGTCTCATTCTTGTGCGTGTGGTAAATTTATCATGAAGTATTTGTAAGGATAATGTAAGTTGCCTGAACTTGCTACATAAGGGGTGACGCTGATGTGCAGCACTAGGCCTGCAAAATATAACGCTAATTTATCGCTATCGCGACATCAAGCTGTGCAATATGCCATCGCAAAAGATGGTGACAATTGAAATAAATTGTTACAATAAATGTACTAAAACAATATTATGGCAGTTTGAAGTACTTAACGGATTAAATAAATCCTTTTTGCATTTGACCAATCAGATGGACCCCTTGATGTTGTTGACTAATCAGATGTTGCCCTTTTATGTTAGATGTTTGCCTCATATGTAGATAAGGGTCATTTGGAGTGTAATTTTTAAACTGTTGCAGTGAAATGGAAATTGTGTTTTTGATCGTCTTGCCATTTGTTCGTATACCACAAGTTATATCGTCATTGCAATACTGATTACTAATATCACGACTCACGAGTTTTCCTCATATCGTGCAGCCCTATACACTGTAAAAATAAATTTTGGCATTTAGTTCTTTCAACTTATTTATGTGTGTCAGGTCAACTAAAAATTGGATTCCACTAGAAATATTAGGTTTTGATCCCTCCAACAAAACAATTTGTACAGTCCACTTCAAAGTTTCATTTTATGTGTACAGCACTCCAATGGCACACTCTAGTAAGGTGCGAGAACTGGTCCTTACCTGTACTTATCTAAAGATAATCTATGACCTTGATATGTCATGACTGAATAAGTGGCGAAACGTTTCAAAAGAAAAACGACTTTAGGTCCAGATGCAGTGATTCAACTTCAAAAAACATCCCCCGGATGAACGAGAGCCTCCATTGACTTCTGTCAAATAACAGTAATATAGTTTACATTAAAAAGGTACTGAGGGTTCCGATTTTTTGCACTAAAGCCAAAAGCTGGGTTAATTTAAAAAACTGTTACATCATGCAGAAAAAATAGGGTGGAGTGAAATCAGGTAGGTCAACAGCTGTAATTGCATGGTTTTAAAGACAGCTTATACTGTAATGTTTCTCAGTGGAATTCTGACCCAAAATACGTCACAGACATACAAAAACAACTAGACCCATAATGTGACTTTACTATCACTCCCCATACAGTTTCCAGATTTAGTAAAAGTCATGAAAACTTCAAATTTTTTTAGCTTGACACTTTATTTCCTATTCAATCGACATAAAGATCCTCAGATCGAGTTTCTCAAGTGGACAAAAGGAAAAGCCAAATAGGAAAAGGTGGACTGTGACTTAAATAACCAGAATATTTAAATATCAACCATTTATGAATATAAATATATGCAAAATACTACATTAGTGCAGAATCTGATCCATTACTCAATAATACCAAACTAAATATTATTTTTAGACGTTACACAGAAACTGAATAAACATAAAAAGGGAAGTAACGACTTATTGAGTGAATAAATGGCTAAATCAATTGGTCTTGAAAGTAGAATTTTTTTATAAGAAGCTGAGAAATCTTGAAGTTACATGAACTCACTTCTGTTCTGCTAAACTTGGACATCTTAAGCTTTGCCTTCAGGGCATCCAGAGTCAGATTGCATGGCGTCGCAGTCAGAACATGTCAGGTCTATCATCTGCAGCATGAGTAGGATTCTCTGAGTCATGTCTCTTCCTTTCTTCGTCTGTTTAATAAATGCGGCTTTGGGTAACCTCACCCCTCAGTTTGTGTAATAATTGACTGGCTATTCAAATTTGTTGCAAGAACCAACAATGTAATGCAGACTGAGAAGATTCATCACCAGCAGCAGTGTTGACGATGTGCCTTAGATCTTTTCTATCTTTTCTAACGAATAAAACATTTTTACAGGAAAAGTGCTTAAGTTAAAGAAAAGGTTTCAACTACTTTTATTTTATTTTATTTTATTTTGATGTGGTAAATAAGATTTCAACAAATAAATGCTATTTTTCCTGCAGCCTATGACAGTCAAGTTTCCTTAAATCCAACATATTTGCCGCATTTATTTCACAATCATTTCATAAACTTCCCTTTATGCTTTTATGTGAGTTGCATGCTGGACTACCTGCCAATCAGAAATTACATTTTTGATCAAAGCTCTTTATATAATGTTATTGGTTTACCATTTCCTCCACGATACTAACTTTTTGCAAAGAAAAAGGACAAAAGCAACTCAACAAAAACACAATCTAGCAGGCAAACAGTGTTATTGATTAAAATGTAAACTAGAAGATCAAAAATAAGTCTTAAATCTGGTCTGACAATCTGTTACACTAACATGAAGTCAAAGTAGAGATGTTCCTTCCTGAAAGAGTAAAGGAGGTCTCCTCTATTCCCTCTTCACTACCAGCTTTCGTCTGTACTCAATCAATGGATAACAGGGAGCACACTGCAATAATGAGGTCGCAGGAATGTTTATCTGATTTCAGCCGAGTGATCAATCAGACTGCTGTGAAAGCAGCTGCAAGTCGTATCTAAACTGAAACTGGTTATCCCTGTGAATTATTCCTAGATCATGGGATGTAGATAACCCCTTTATAGTAATAGTCCTACAATAAAAGCCATATTTTTGTGAAAAACTGATTTGACTTCAAATATCCTTTTCTGTTTGCAGTTTTCTTCATTCCTTTGCTATGGATAATTTAATTAAAAAAAGAGGGAGTTACCAAACAGAATGAAAGACTAGGAATGAATAACATCTCTAATGTGGGGTTGATTTGAGAGCAGAGACTCTAAATTCTTGGCTGTCGCTTTTTACTGGTCTCCACCCACCCAGAAAGCCACACTGAGGCCCTGACAGCCCAACATGTCACAGGGAGAAAGCTATTTAGCCTGTGTAGAGTGGAGGACAGGGAGCTTTCTTTAAGGAACCTCTGTTAGCTTGATGAAGCACATCTGGATAGTGAGATCAATTTAGTCAATTTACTTTAGCCATCTGTCTTTAAACAGACTTCAAATGGGTTGAAGCTATATCTTTAAAAACAAAACAAAAAAGGCAAGAATGGACCTAGAATGGAATTTGGTAAACTATGACAGCTTACGGAAAAGTTTGCAGCTCTGGATCAAAATTTGAACGCGTTCCTCAATGTGTGCCGCTTGTGGTTTTTCTCAACATTTTTCCAATTCTACGCTTTCTCACAGTGCATCTCATGGCTACTTAGTGGGAGGACAGTCGGCTCTTATCAGCCTTCCCAAAAATGAATGGTATGCTCCTCTGCCAAACTACCCTACATTTGATTTCTGACAACTTCTAAACATCAAAGGAAACCAAAGTTTTCGTATAATGCGAGATGACAATTGCTGACGGGATGCTAGCAGGCGGGGTTTAACACAGGCTGCAAACAATCTCACACACAAACAAAAAATCTGATCAGCCATTGCACACCTGTGCTTTTGTGGTCAGCCTTCTCTAAACGTGATTACAGCAAAGGGGAGGTAAGTTTATGCATCTGCAGGCAGGCCACCCAGCTTATTTGCTAAACAAATAACCACAGGAGACTTTAGCGTCCATGGCTGTTCGAGGGATCCCCACTGCGTGTTTCAACTCTATTATGCAAGAAACACAGAATACTAACATATTTTTTGTACATACTATAATTTCTTATGAAAGACTATTCTTTTTTTATTTATTTATTTTTAGAGGATTGCTAAGTTTAATAGAGGTTTTTATCAGAGGTGCTGACTGACTGACAATGCTACTCTCCCTAAGGAATGCCATGCATGACTTCTTCAATTTGTTGAGAAACTGCTCTGGGAGAGGAGCTGACTGTGGGTTAGAGTATGTGATCATTATGTGAGCTACAACTGTTTTTCTTTTGTTTTGTTTTAGTTCATTCCTCAAGTCTAACAGAGTCTGGAGTTAAGGCTTAGTAAGTGTAGGCTGGCTCTGTGATGTTTAAAAAAATGTGATGCATGTTCAACATCAGTAACACCACACTGCAATGTTCAATTCAAAGGCCATTTATGAAACAAAAATAATGCAGAAAAAGCTTCAGCAAAACTTTAGGAAATAAAATTTTAAAAAAAAAACAACTAACATACACTGACTTTTATTTTTGGCTTGACTGTGTTAGTTATTTCGCCATGCTAGCACTTTGTGTTAATAAAGTATTAATTGTTTTATAAATAAAGTTATATTCCATTTGATTTGGTTAAGGCGCCATTATGTAATAAAATAAAATAAATGAAAAAAAATTAACAACTTGAATAATATAAATTTAAGGGATAAGTCCCTTAAAGTTAAAAAACAATTTCTTTTAAATTTTGTTTAGGAAAAGTGATGAACAGCTAGCATAACTTCAAAACTTTCAACGAACGTAACTTAAAAAGAAAAGAAAAAGTCCGCTCACCATTTTATGACTGCTCCATAGTCTTATCTGTCGTCCATAACACCGTTTTTAAGGGAAGTCGGTTCACTTTTCTGACTGAAATACAACTTGTTCCATTAAGACCAATCCACTTTTCGCAGCGCTTTTCACTTTGCACTCTTCGATGTAAGCTGAGCCCATACACCAAAGCGCTTCAAGTCTTCTCAGATGTTGATTGGCCAAAGGTTCTGTAAGGATGAGCTGTGATTGGTCCACTGGAACGTCAATCAAAGCGTCAACTTTGGAAGGAAAGGCAGCATGCTACCCACGTGACGTGTGAGGTGGCTGGCTCTAGAACAGCTGGCAAAGGATGATGGATAGTTTGGCTGTTATACTTCCAGATCAGAATATGGACTTTCGAATAATTTGTACTTTAAAATGAGTAGTTCATTGTTTTAATAAAAAGCTGCAAGAACATCAACCCAAATTCATTGACTAAAAACTTTTTTGTAATATAAATCTTTTAAAGGTTAAGCCTGTAATTGTTTTTTACTTTTTCGTCTAAAAACATATTGCAGTTTGCTTCTCATATTGCCGAGATTTTTTTACTCACTCAAAATAAGTTTCTTCTTTCTCTTTCGGCTTTTCCCATCAGGGCTCGCCACAGCGAATCATCGTTTTCCACCTCACTCTGTCATGGACATCTTCTACCCTAACATTAGCCAAATTCATGTCCTCTGTTAAGACATCCATATATATCCTCTTTGGCCGTCCTCTTGCCCTCCTGCCAGGCAGCTCCATCTCCAACATCCTTCTACCAATATATCCACTGTCCCTCCTCTGAACATGTCCAAACCATCTCAGTCTGGCTTCTCTGACTTTGTCGCTAACACAGGCAACATGAGCCGTCCCTCTGATGTACTCGTTCCTTATCCTGTCTAACCTGGTCACTCCTAAGGAGAACCTCAACATCTTCATCTCCGCTACCTCCATATCAGCGTCTTGTCTCTGTCTCACTGCTACCGTCTCTAACCCATAGAGCAGAGCTGGTCTCACCACTGTCTTGTACACCTTTCCTTTGAGTCTTGCTGGCACTCTTCTGTCACACAACACTCCTGACACTTTCCTCCACCCGCTCCAACCTGCCTGCACTCGCCTCTTCACCTCTTTTCCACACTCCCCATCACACTGAACTGTTGACCCCAAGTACTTAAACTCCTGCACCTTCTTCACCTCAGCCCCCTGTAACCTAACGCTTCTACCTTGATCCCTCTCGTTCAGACACATGTATTCTGTCTTACTACGACTGACCTTCATGCCTCTTCTTTCCAGAGCAAACCTCCACCTCTCTAGCTGTTCCTCCACCTGCTCTCTACTCTCACTGCAAATTACGATGTCATCCGCAAACAAACAAACCGCAAACTCACTCAAAATAAGTTTATCTATACAAAAAGGGTCTCCAAAATTAACCCTCGACTGACACCTATTGGCAGCTCTTGATATTGCAACCTCAAATTCCAAACTCTCAATTCACTCTAAAAAAATTCTAAAAACAAACCGCTAAATCTCCCAAATCATGCAGCTTCATAAACAGCTTAATAAACAGCTCACTATCTGGCAATCAAGTAGCATTTGCATCTATCTTAACCCAAGACAAACATGGACTCTCATTCAACTAAAACTGCACCTTTTTAGTAGAAACAGTGTAGCTTTGATTTAAATAAATTGGAACACAAATCGATACTTTTGCTGTATCCTGATGGATGCATCAGGCTTAAATATGTTGGCCAAAATGTTGTCTAAATAAAAACCACATGGGGTTTAAGAAAATAAATGAAAGTAGAAGTCTCCCAACTTTTTATTAACTGTTAAAGTAAACAGATTTTTAATACCATAATGAATGCTCCTAATGCAAACAAGGTGCATCCACAAATAACCACCTTTGGTGCACAAAATACTCTGAAACATGAAAGTTTTTTAAACAGTCAAATCTGTAACACAATTAGGCTTAATATTGAACTGAAAACATAACAACAAAATGAAAAGGTTTTGAATTCTGCTGTCATGACGACTGGATTTGGAAAATTAATGAGAAAATAACATCACCTGAAGAGTTAAAAAAAGAAAAAAGTTAAATTGATCCTAAACTAGGTTACTGTTAAAAGGCACTTTTGCTGTTCTGTATCAAGTGAGCTTTAGTGTCATCACATCCCATCGCTGTTCCAGACAATAAGCCCTTTGTTCACGTCTCATTCCTGAGCTTTCTCCCACCCAAAAACCCTGTTAGACCACAGCGTGCTCTGCTGCTACAATGACAAGTGGGTCCTTTTCTGCTGCGAAGAGATTTAAAGTTGTTTTGTTTTGTTAACCAGGACTTTAAGATGTGTTGTGGGGCTACAACTCAGCTTTCTAATAGGTCAACCACTCACACAGAACACACCCTCCTGATAAAAAGTTAGATGGTCAGTAAGATGTGAAATTATAAAAGACATAGATTACATAGACATAGATTTTCCCATAAACATCAGGTAATAAGCTTCCTTCAAATTCCAATTCCAAATGTCTACTTTAGGAAAATATGAACAAAGTCATAAAAGTAAAGCAAAGGAAAAAAGAAAAAAAATGTGTTTTTGGTGTGTTTTAATTTGATTTTGGCTTGGAAACAGCCTCAGCCCGACTGTCTTCTTTGCCCTTTTCTGGCACCGGCTTGTTGTCAAAGTTCCAGTCCACAGGGTTCAGCAGCTGCATGGTCTTCTTATGCGTCCAGATGGGGTTGATGATAAGAGTGAGCAGAGCCAGACCAGAGAAGAACAGCAGGCGCTGCGACAGCGCCACGTAGGTGCTGAGCTCCGACCAGTGGGTCACCGCAATCCACCACATGTAATAGGTGAGCACCATACGACAGTGGAACATGTGGATCATCACCCACTGGTTGGCTCTCCAGAATAAGGTGCGTGCCCATCCAGCCTGTCAGAAAGAGCAAAGACACATTTTTGGGCAACTCTAATAATATTGTGTTCTAAAAGAGTTTGTGGCTTTCAAAACAAGCTTCCTGTTTTTAAGAACTAAGAGGAACCAAAACTTGTTCAGACCTAAAGTGACCTAAAAACAAAAAAAGAAAAAGATGATTTAAGCCGCTTACCTTCAGTAACATCCAGGAAATACAGGTAAAAGGTGTACTCATCTCCAGCAAGAGTGTGACCATAGCCAGAAAGTGGCCCTGGGAATCCCACACTACGGCCCCAGCAAACCCTGCCAGGGCAAAGAAGTGGTGTGTCGCCAGTGGTATGTCGAATGAGCCAAATACCACACTGGATGTATGAAGCGCCACATTCTCAAAGAAAAAAAAGCCTGTGGCTGTGAGGAGGTGAAACCACGACCAGTCCTCCTGGCCCCTGACTTTGTCTCGGCTCAAATCGGAGTCCTCAGTCAGAGCTCGAAGTCCCGCTACAGAGCTCTGGATGCCGAAAGCCGCCCGGGTTGCAGCCAGGTTCCAAAAAACTTTCTCCTTGGAGAGCAGGGAGTTGTAGGTTTGGCTCAGGAGTAGAGACAGGAGGTGAGAGAGGAGGAATACTGATGTGTAGAAACCAAATCCTAGAGCGATGAGCTGAAGGCGGTAGTCCCAGGAAAAGTACTCTGGGCTGAGGTGAGGCACAGATTGAGTATCCATCCTTTCTGAGCAAGGAAACTTTCCCAAAAAAAGTCACCTTAAATTTGGAGTTTTAGCTAGATGCATGATGAGTGAGTCATCTGCAAAAAAAATGAAAAGTACTGTTAAGAACTGGCAACTGGCATTATACACTAGTGTTAACTGAGTCAGACAAACGAAAATACAAGGCAAAACAAAGCTATTGTCTAATTGTTTCCCCCCCAAAAAAGAAAGAAGGACCAACATAATAAGATGAAAAAATAATTCATGTTCATTAAAGGACATGTGAAGCGACAACTGGTTTTGGTTAATTTATTTATCCAGTCTTCCTCACACGTGAGTCTACCTCCTTTTTCTACAGTAAGAACGTAAACATCCGGCGGCCGAGACACGTTAGCAAAATATAAATTGATGGATAGGAGCCTGACTTACCGCAGACATAGTTTACAGAACATCTTTGCACAGATTCTGGAACTAAACATTCCCACCGACGGCATCTTGCTGAAACAGGAAGTTTCGCATCACGAGATAAGAATTCAGTCACACGACAGCGGAACCGGAAATTACGCCTTATTTTACTGAAAAAAAGACAGCCTATTGGTCAGCACCGTGTAGACCGTGAATCCTATTGGTTGGCCTAAACGTTCAGGTGAATTACTTTTTATATTTTAAAGTACGTTGTACAAACTAGAGATGTTAAGATATATTTACTTTTCATTTTTTATAGTTTAATAATTTATTATTTCATGGTTATACCCTCACCCATACTTCATCTCTTAGGTTTTCACATCAGGTTTATGTAAACAATGTGTTCATGGTTATGTGAGAACTACATAATTTGAATAAATGAAACAGAGGGAATTACCAATTTATTTATTAAACACAGCTGTAAAACTTCAGTGAGAATTGTATGTTAATATTTATTTTAACTACCAAAAATATTGTGTAATTAAAAAAAATGTCTGTAAAATTTAATTTAAGTGTATTAAAATATAGTACAATTAAATTGGAATTGATATACTCACAGAATGTAGGTTTTTTTAAAGTTTATCTTTGGATCATAAAATATACAAAATTGCTGTAGTTTTTATCTAAAATTACTAATCTCCAGAAACCACACATTAAGTGGTTTTCGTGGTAATAATTAGTCTTAAATGTATGTAAGTCCAAAAGTGACCAATAATTGTTCAAAAATAGAAACCTGGTAAAGTTTTTTTGTAAATTCATAAATTCAGTTCTACTGAGCACATGTTTGAAAAAGATTCCCTTTTTTGGCACGTTGATGGTGTTCTAATGATGCATTGGAAGTTTTTGAATAATTAGCAGACCTTTTGAAAACTGCTCATCAGCAACTTCTACACTTAATGTCACAACAGTTTATGGTCATGTGAATGGAAAAACTGATTTCTATGATAATGAGACACTTACTGGTGAAGACACGGGTAATTAACTAAGCTTTGTAACCATTGCAAACTACACTCTTAACCTTTCCATTAGAACACTTGGTGTATCGTCAAAAAAACAGAGTGTCCATTTTTAACAGGTGTGCAGACACAACCTTTTGTAGTTGTGTCTTCTAGTGACATTTCTGAACGACATTTAAGGAATGGTTCAAAAATGGATACAGGTATAATATTCTGCAGCTAAATCAGAAAAAAGGGCAAGGTTATTGTCTTTAAGGCTGAAAGAGACAGGTTCAAATACTTTCTAGTTAAAAAAAGTCTACAGATTTGATTTATGTATTGTGGTCCGTCTCCCCCCAGGGTTTTATGTTTTTGTTATTAGTTAAATGGGTTTAATTGTTATTTTCTCTTAGTTGGGATAGTAAGATTTAAAAGTTCATTGTAAAGTCAAAAGTTTATGTCTTACGCTGCCATCTAGTGGCCACATGCGGTACGTAAAGTGGGAAGCTTGGTTTGGGAAAGAGAGGCACGTGCAGCGTGTTGGGGAGTGGTGCGCATGCGTGAAAAGTAAAGCTCTTTGATGTATTCAGTACCCTGTGAGAAGCCATGATCTTTTTACAAAATTAAAAGTGGCTCAAGAATAGCAAGTCTGTGGAGTTTTTTGAAGCCCTTTGTGTTTAGCTCGCCGTATAAGCTGAATCAATACATTTGGCTGAGGGCAGAAGATATTGTTAGTTTCATTTATTTGAATAGGGGGGACAGCGCATATTAATAAACATTTCTGTCAATATGCCAGAGTTAGCCAAAGGGGCTATTTTTCATCTGCAGTCCCTGGGAAGATGTTAAAAATCACCCTAAAAGATCAAAGTAAAATCACATAACATTAACATTACACATAACACATAACATTACATATATATATTAAACAGTGCATCCAATAAAATAAGCAGTTAACCTTAAATCAATTAGTGATAAAACAATCCAAAATCAGAAAAATGTAAGAACATACATGCACATAAAAGACATGACAGTAGCGAGGATCAGTGAGAGGAAATGTACTCAGTGTTGACAGCTCTGATTGTCAATGAGCCATTTCTTTAATTGTGTCTTGAATAAATGATATGTGTTTTGATTTCTGATACTAACAGGTTTCGTGAAGTTCCACTCAGTAGCAGCTCTAACAGAAAAAGCATTCTGACCAAAAACGCTTTTTCTGAAGGGAATGATACAGTCTCCTCTGACTGCACTCCGAGTTCTGCTGTGATCTGCTGTCCGGATGTTAATAAACTGGTGAAGAGGAGGGGATGATAAGCATTCAATTGAATTTATTCAAAGTAAATCTCCAAGTCTCTAGATGTTTCTTCACCCACTCCCCGCTTTTACTACAGATCACAATGTCATCTGCAAATATCACGATCCACAGAAATTATTATCTAACTGTATCTGTCAGTCTGTCCGTCACTGCAGGAGACAAGAAAGAGTTTAAGGAGTTTCTCCCGGATGATTGGACTTCAACTCCTCCCTAAAGCCATATATCACTCTTCCTTTTTTCAACTTTCTACGTTTCAACTTTCACATCCTCTTCCCTCTTCTTGATTTCAGGAGGTCCCCTCCATCACACTCACCGGTGAACATCCAGCGCTCAGACATTGAGATTGTGGCCCTGGGTGTTCACCTTAACAACAAATTCGTCTGTGGTCTGGCAACACGGATGCTCCGTTTAACCCTTGTGCTATCCTAGGCCCTTTAACATTGGGAGTGAGGTCATCTAGATCCCACAAGACAGTGTGCTGAACCTTTCTTCTTCAATGATTTGTGATCTTCACTGGTGTCCATGGATTACATGAAATCCTCTCCATGTTTATCCACCTTTGTCAGTCAGAACACGTCAATGGTCATCTTGACCTTATTGGGTGGCACAGGGGATAAGAAGGGCCTTACCTACCTAGGAGACTGAGGTTCTTTGGTGTGTGCAGACAGCTGCTAAGGACTTTCTATGACACTGTGGTGGCCTCAGTAGTCCTTTTCTGTAGTTGTGTGCTGGGCAGGGGGTAGTACAGGGGGTGACAGGAGGAGACTTAACAAACTGGTTAAAGAGACCAGCTCTGTCCTGGGCTGCACACTGGAGTTTATCGAAGAGGTGGCGGACAGGAGGATGTTGGCTAAGCTAACATCCATCATGGGTAAAACCCCTCCCACCTCCTGCACCAGACTGCAGAGGCGCTGACCAGCTCCTTCAGCACGAGACTGTTGCACCCTCAGTGCAAGAAGGACGATCAGGTCATTCTTCCCCACAGCCATCAGACTGTACAACACAGTACTACAGTGACACAGTATGTACCCACACAGTGGATTTCATGGTTTAAAAATAAGAGCAAAGTAAGGCAAAAAAAAAATTGTTAAAAATGTTAAATGTAATAGTGTTCAAACCCCTTTTCATCAATTTCCTCCACTTTTTTCCTGTAAATAAAAAGAACTTAAAAGAACATGACTTCTTTGTTGACACATAAAAGGCTTGTTGGGTATTTTTTGTAAGGCTTCAGAGAGCAGGAATCATTGACACTTCCACATTTAAAACAAACAATAAAAATAACACACACACACAAACTTGTCCAAGTCTTTTTCTCCAAAAAGTTTAATTGCAGAATTATTTACATATTAGGAACTAAGCAATGACCAAACTACTTAAAGAGGCAAAATCTTAAAGTAGCTCCCCTCAGAAAGAATTGAGAGGACCTGCAACTCAAATCATACAAAAAAGGAAGCTCAGCAACAAATCACACTCACTGAAGAAACAAATGTGAATCATATGACAGTGTCCTAGTCTTTAACGGAAAAACAAACCGGCACATCTACAATCAGATTTTGCATGCCATCATACCAGCTTATGATATAAAGTAAAAATGTCAAATATAGAGGCAGGAGCAGAAATAAATTATGCATCAGTGATTTGTATATTATACATTTTCATATATATATATATAATATCTATATATATATTTCTTTACAAATAATTAATATTTGGCATTATAGTGTTCCTCACTCTACATATGATATATAAGAGCTGAAAATAGTTTTTTTTTCTAAACAACTACATTTTTAAATTTGATCCAGTAATTATGAAGAGGTCTCACAATCCAAAGTTCAAGGATGTATGGGGTCAGTCCCAGCGAGGCTCTTTTAATGGAGTGGTTACAAAAAAAGTGACGCGTTTGGATCAGATATTTTCAGGATGTACCTGTGGCGAATGCCAAAGACAGCAGAACAATTAAAGATTCTTGATTAAAATAATGAGAATTTTTTGTTTGTTTTTTTGGATGAAACTGGTTTTGGGTGACGATGCTGAGATGTGATGACGTGGAGGTTGACAAATATGACTCCTTAAAGTCAGTTGTTGCGCTTCTGAAACGTGAATGGAGACTGTTATTAAAGGCTTGGCACGTCATGTGAAAAGCATAAAAACACATTCCCATTAATGTTCACGTGTGCCCACAACGCAAACGCACATTAGCAAGGCTTAAGCCTCTGAAATGGGTTTCAGAATCACTCTGTAAGAAACGTCCTTTGAAATGTCCTCATAAAGAGATGAAAAGTAAAAAAAAGAGCAAATAAAACAAAAGCAGAATAAAAGTTCATTCATGTGTGTTTTTTAAATAGGAGACCAACTTTGACTGTAATCACTCAGGCATTTTACCACCCATCTTTAATAAATGTTTTTTGGCTGCCAGGAAAATGCCAGGTTTGTTGAAAATCCTCCATGTTTCACTCCTTAGTTCTTTCCAAGTTTTTAAAGACCCACTCCAAAGAAAATACTGTAGTTTTTTTGGTGCTTTTGCCATGTTATTGTGGGGTTTTTCTGATGAATTAGGACATATCTAATGAAGATTTGATTTAAAATTGCATTTCTTTATTCAAATCGTAGATGACTAGATCCATGCACGTCTCTGTTTTCCTTATCTGAACTGGAAAACTGTACGGCTGGATAGCTCAGATATCGCTCGCAGTTTTTGTTGCTCCTCTAATGTTAGATTAGGGTTGTGAGGGGCTGTGAGCTACCAGGGGAGAGTGTGAGCAGCTGGATGTCGGGAAGTGGGGATGGAGTTACTCTGTACCCACAACTCAAAGATGAATTTCTAATGAACAACTGCCGCTCTGTAGAAACTGTGTCCTAGATTATGACAGGTTTTTTCCTTTTGGCTACAAATGGGATAATCATAATTAAAAGACGACTGGAAACGCTTTTGAAATAGATCAAAAGTTGAACTTTGAACTTTTAACCTCCATCAAAGCAATACAGTAAAGAAAATTCAATATTTTGTAAGTATTACAAGGACTTATTTAATTATTACAATTATTTCATTTTCTTTGTAAAAACTATTTTAAAAATTCAGCTGAACAACTTATCAAATGCAAAGTTTTGACAAAATCTGATTTTATTATGACCACAACCCTGATGATTAATTTAAATCGTTTTCATCTGAAGACAGACTTAAAGGGAAATACTTTATTTTGCCAATAGAACTGACCTGAGAGAGGAAGCTCCTTCATAAACGTTTGCCATATGTGCCTCAACTGTATCATCCATTAGTAACTGATTTAAAAAAATCAGTCTGGCTATTTCAACAAGATATTATGGTCTGTTAGAATCACTCTGAAAGTTCTTAGAAGAAGAGAAATATTAGGAGGAGGAGGAGATATGCCTTGAACTGCATGTTGTGCTCTCAGAACAGAACATCCCTCTCTTCCGCACAGGACACCTTTCTGCAACACAAACCCTGAACGGCCTTGGAGGATGTTTCCTTGATCTTACCAAGGACTCCAGATCTTACATAAAGCGGCTTTGCTTCCTCAGACGCGGGTTGAAAATGATCCAGAGTGTCTTACAGCCTAGAATCACACGGCGCCGACGGTTGGGGGCTTGATGTGGCACTTTCGCCTCCTCTAAGCCAGCATATGTCATCCAAAGTCTGTCTCCCTCCTGCCTGTCCGCCCGCCTGCCTGCCTGCCTACCCGCCACTTTGGCAGCAGCAGGAGCACCGTCTCTGCTCTGCCAGCTGCCGAGCATCACAGGCCAAGAGATCTTCCAGAAAGCTGCTGTCATATTGTTACAGTTCCCTGCTGCTGCCATGAAAAACATTGATGAGAGAAACAAAATGAGCTGAATTTCTGGATTTTTAGACAAATGTTTGCTTTTGTCTACGTTCTAATATGTGAATTTGTGAAAACACACATAAGCATGGACAACACTCACATAACGTGATTAGCACAGGCTAGTATGGCTGAATTTGAGTTGAATTCAGACAGCATTATTGCACATTTAGACTAAAAGCTTCATCAGAAACGGAAGCTCTCCTCTGCTATCTGTTGCAGATTTTTGGCATTCTGGGGTTTAATTTCATTAAAAAAAATATGAACTTCTATAAGGGTTTTTCAGGCTAGAAATGAGAGTAGAAAACCTGAAACAAAGTAGAGATTACTGCTGGCTATCCAAAAGTGCATGATTGTGGCCAAAGTCAGGGAACTCAAGCAGCCTCCAGCTGAGCTCTAATCACTGTATTTTTATTGATGCCAAAACAGAAATATGCAGAAAACTATTTGCTGTGCACATTGGAAGACGACACAGTTATATAATCTGTAAAGGGAAAGGTGGGAAAATTGCTTCTCCCTGAACTGTCGCCCTGCTACTCTCTGCAATGAGGCTCATACTCCTAATACAAGTGATGTGCTGATGATGATAACACATAGAAATGGATTGATTGTTGCTAAAATTCTGTGCTGAGCATTTCAAAAATAATTTAAGAATACAGGAGCTAGGAGAGTTTTCTAAAATTCCTAGAAAGTGAGTTCCTCACAGAGTCACAGCACCGATCATTTTTATAATTTTTTGTGATCAGTCCGAAAATTGAACTATTGATGATTTCTGTATCCTTTTTTCTCAGGAGTTTCATCTTGATTCCAGTTGTAATGCATTTATGAAACATCATTTCCTGGGAGGCAGGAAAAGCTGCTTCCAGTTGCTGCAAAGGCAATCTCCAAAGTAAATAATCCTTTTGCCGTTCACTAAGGAAATATCTCAAAACACGCACCCTTTTTTAAATAATCCCAGCAATGAAAAAGGCGTCCCAGTCGAGGTTGGGTAAAATGAAATGTACATAAAAAGTGTGATCTCTGCATTCATCCTCTCTGTTCTGTTGGCAAACACTGATAACATCCATTTGAGTTTGTGTGCTGCAGAGAAAAGCTGCTCCTTCACATTCTGACAACGATGTTCGTTTGCCGTTTGATACTGAAGAGAAAGAATTGCAATTTCCCCACAGAGGAGTAACGTGGTTAGGGAGCTCTTCCTTTTGGGGAGCAGATTTTTATTTCCAAGAACTACTGTACACTTTGGAATAATGCTTTTATTATGAAAAGAGAATCTAATTTGTCAGTTGAAGTCAAGTCATTATTTCCTTTGGTCGACGGATGACGTTTGATTTTTAATTGTATTTTAGCAAACCTTACAGACCAACTCATAGGAAAAATGTGTTTTTTGGTGGCAATTTTTGGATGATAAAGGACATTTAAAAAAAAAAAGTATTTCTAAGTATTTCTTTACTCGAACCGTCGTGAATCAGGAGCAGATGAAAAGATGCTGTTTGAAAAACAGCGTATTTGCAGAAAAAACAATGAGTGGCCATTTTTGTTGCAGCGGTAATGTTACGTTGGGGTTGTAAGCTAGCGGGAAGACGTGTGGACGTAGAGCTCTCCACAATGGAAAGTGGAAGGGGGCGGGGTTTCTCTACACCATGAGTCACGCCCACAACTCAGAGGCAAATTTCGAATAAACTTCTGCCGCTCTGCTGAAACTATGTCCTAGAAAACGATTAGATTTTGGCTAAAAACAGCATATTCATAATCAAAAGAACGCTTTTAAAATGGATCAAAAGATGATCGGAGTGGGGACTTTAAGAGCATATGGATGCGCAGATAAAAGATCAATTAAAGGAAATTGTGAAGAAAAAAAAAAGATGTTTTATGCCAAAAACGATATTTAAAAACACTGCAGAGTCATGGCATATGATCCATAATAAGTAAATCTTTCTGTGGCTATAAATATATTAGGATATTGCTGGTTATAGAGGTGAGTGGGCCATGGCGGATGGTTTTGCATTGCTATAGATTGATGAATATTCAGTTCATGTAATAGAAGGGGTGGACTCAGACACAACCTTTCTTCCATTTACAATCCTGTTTTAAAATGACTGCACAAACAGTCTCAGCATGACAATAGGTAACCAGAGGTGTTACCCAGGACGGGTGATGAAACTCAGCGACACGGGGGTCAACGATTCGAAGGTTAGGGGCCTTTGTTGGCCATGAGAGGACTCAACACCACCTGGACAGAATTGAAGAAACCGCTCGGATGAAACGTCCTCAAACAAGAAATTTGAACTCTGATCATTTTATCATGACACAGACATGCAGTTCATGTTTTTCTTTTCAAGGGCATTTCATTTCATTTCAGACATTAGTATGGATGTTTTGTTTGCGTTTCGATGATTATTTGTTTCATTCCTCATTCACTTTGGCTAAAATGGGATCTCGCCATTGCGCCGCTATTCAATAGATTTGTCAAAAGCAACAAGGTCACACGCAGGAAAAAAACCCCATGATCTTCCCACTCACAATTCAAAAATACTACAGTACTATTGTGAACTTGGGTATGTACATTTCCCTTGGAAATACAGAGATTTGTAATAAGTGCATAAGTGCATTTGTCTACACGTTTTTGATCTAAATAGTTACACAACTTTAATTTTTTTCCCCTCTATGTTCAGGAAAATGTTGGCACAATACTTGCATGTTTTCAGCCTAAATGTCTGAAGGTTGGCAGCATGGAGATGAGATATGTGGGATGTGAGGCGACGAGATGCTTCCCTTTATCATGAACGATGTTTGCCTACAACCCCATGGGGTAGAAAGCTGCATTTTTCAACACTCACCAGTCCAGAGCTTGGCTGCCTGAACAGACTCGGAGGGCTGACTGGTGCCGTGTGCACAGAGCTGAGGTATTTCAAGCATTGGCACTTCTCTGAGTTTGGAAATTACAGCAAATCAGAGATGGTTTGCTTTTAATCAACCCCTCCTAAAGAGGGCAGAAATGGAAATGTCCCCAAAAAGGTTGAAAAATTCTCAAGGGGTGTTTACTTGAGAGAAACTAGTCTTTTTCTTATTTTTTTAGCTCAAAGGTCTGGTTGCTGGTGGGTTCTCAAAGCTGCTCTTCATCAATGGCACTTTGCAAATGCTGAAAGACGAAAGATGTTTCGGTGGTGGGAGAGCTCATATAATAGAACGGGACAAGGACCAACCCATGCCAGGCTTGATGGGAGGGGCCTCGGCACATCCTACAGTCCAGTGGTGTTGGCGATGGGGACTATGGATGGCTACCAGAAAACAAATGGAAAAAAGGAGGAGTAGAGCGAGTAGCAATCTAGAAAAAAAGGGCTAGTTTGAACGTTATTTCGGATCACAGGACCCAAAATCTTCTCAAAGTCGAGTCTGCGCCTCTGGAATATAGATTTCGATGCTGTCCGCTCGCTCTGTGGCTGAGTTCTGGCGGAAAGAGGCGGCCCTTTTGGCTGCCATTAGCCTTCGGCGAGCCTCCTGACGGTGTCTGTCGGGGAGGTCTAGTGACTTCTCTCGCGTTATTGTACTCTTCTGACGAGCTGTCTTCTTTGGTATGGGGGCTGGTGTCTGTCGACGGAGGGACAGAAAGCATACAATTGTGCACATCTGTTAGTTTCTTTAAGCCTTCTCCAACACTAAAACTGCAGAAACATCTAGAAAGGGCTGGGCAAACTACGGCACGGGAGCCATATATACTGTAAAAGATAATGTTAATAATCCTTAATAATGTTTTATTTCCCACAGATGGTGCACAACAAAATAAATCGACCTTTGCTAAGGTGCAGAAAGTTATCCTGCATTTAAGTGGTGTTGGAAGATTTGTTGTTTTTCTGACGTTCTTGTGTGTTTTCCGAGTCGGAAATACATTTTTCCAATTATTCTAACACCTCATGAATGCAGCCTTTCTCTAGGTTTGAAATTCAACTGAGGGACATCAATCCATTGGAGCTATAGGCACTGCAATGAGAACAAAAGTCACAGTTTCGAAATAAAAACACCAAAATGTTCTGTTTAAAATCTATAAATTCATTTTCAATCAAAATTAAAGCTTGTCTTTGTCCAGATTTTATGGTATTTCATTCTCTTATGAGGTGGATTACCAAAACACGCCACTGATCTGCTCTTTGTTGGGCCCTTCTGTCATATTTTAGAACCCTTTCTGGCCCACGAGTCAAAAAGTTTGTCCACTCCTGATCTAGGAACCTCCTGACCTTCTTCTCTGGGCTGTCCACGGGCCTCCAGCCGTTGTTCTTGATCTGCTGCAGCTGATCGAACTTTATGCTGACGTCATCGATGGAGAGCTGGAGCAGGTCCCAGAATCCAGCCAGGTCCTGAGAGGTGGGTCGGGGCATGGCACTGGGGTCCTACAAGATTTAAATTCCTGTCATTGCAGTGCAGTTTAGATCCACTAGATGTCCTTAACAGACCAACCGAAACAGCCGTGGATGCTAGAGAGGCTGCTGTTGAATGATACCATTGAAACAATTCACAGTGGAGAACAGACTTTGACGAAAGAGGTCAGAAATAAACCGTCTTTGTCAGTTCACTCCTATTCCTCTCTGTGGTTCCGAAACGAGGACGACATCAGATTGAGGGAGGCTCTATTGTCTTTAAAACTGCTTCTTGCAGGATTTAAGGAGTTCACATTTTCATGAATGCATTCCGTTTTCTTCTCCACCTCGTTATAAATCAGGCAGTCCCATTAAAAAAACAAAGTGTTTTGAAATTGGATTAGATTGACAAAACTTTTGGAATGATTTGAAAAAGAATGCAAAACCATTTTTTTGATGCTGACCACCTAAAGTGAAATTAATCTTTGAATGACTTATCAGGGTCCTCCAGTGGTGGAGACAGGCTGATGAGCTAAAACACTAAACTATGCGAGCTTAACACCATTTTTATCAAATGTGAAGCTTCTTAATGGAGCACGGAATGCAGAATAACTGAAACGCCACACTCTTCATAGGACTTTTTTGTTCTGTTTTGTTTTCTCTCTGCAAATATTTGACAGAACCTGATTTCAACTATCACTCCTTAGATTTTATCATCTGCTCACCCGCCTTGACAGAACATCAGTGACACAGCTAAATACAGAGATCCCTGCAGTCAAAGCTTTGTGACATTTAGATAATGTGGCTTTTGAAGGCAGCAGCTGTTTGATGGTCTCATGGATTTACAGTAGCATCTCGGCAGGTGGCATTTTCCTGCTACGCTCATAGACGAGTTATTGCATTACTTTTCATTTCTCTAGAATGTCTCTGCAGGCACATCATCTAAAATCCTCCTTTTATAGTGGCAGTAACAAAGTGAAACCCGAAGATATGCGGATGTAACATTAACTAAATATTATATGGGGGAAAAAAAAGTTATCGGATTGTGGAACTTGGGTTTGGTGAGGAGACAGATTTGAAGCATTGTGAAAGCTAAGCGCGACTGAAGGCACTCATCAGCTTTAACTCCGACCCGGAAAAGTAAATTCCGTGTTTTTTCAAGGTTTCAAATATCCTGAGCTGGCAGATGTGTGTTGCTTGTGCTAAGCTGGAACTGTCAGTGAGTGTGTTAAATCCCGGAGAGGCAATCCACGGTCTTTGAAGCATTTAAAAGCAGACTCTCTACAGTCAAAAACAGATCAGAAGCTTCCAAAATCCTTAACCTTCAACAAATAAAAGACAAAAATGTGAATTAACATATAGGTGCACATAGATTTTATGTTGTCTGGGTTGTTGGATCAGAAAGTAGCAGAATAAACATCTGCTTCAGCTGGAGGAAGTACCTGACTGGGTTTATACGGCTGGTTGAGTGCGTCTAATCTCTGTGCAATTCCCACAGAGCCTAAAAAAGTGCAGTTGCCGTTGCATGCTGTGAAAAACAACATTATCTGCAATAAGCACACAGTAACTTGGTTTCAAATCTTGGGTGCCTGGCTCGATAAATGTCACATAAAAAATAAAAACTTGTGACGCTCTGCTCTGTAAGAGGGCAACTGGTGTTTGTGAAGGTTTCTTCTGCCCTCAGGAGAGACATATCACCACTAAAGGCAAAAAAAAAAGACGCTCACCACGACGAGGATTTTTCGACCACATGTGTCAACTGGGAGCCAACTTTTATTTACAGTGTTTACCAGGACGCATGTAGCATGTTCCCTGAACCATGCAATGACTCTGGAGTGCCTAGAGGAAAACATGCAAACTTTACACAGAAAGGACCCAGCTGGGATTTGAACCAGCGACTGCCAAACCCCTATACCGCTGTGAGTCTCAATGAACGAGACGGAAAACCTTTGATTGCAACTGCTGAAGGTTTTTTTATGATTACAAATGTTTCCAGGGAGTTCACCTTCATTCTGATGGAGGCAGCTATAGGTCTTCAATTTGAGTCTGATGAGAATATTGATGGTATTTTGTTCTGACGTATTCAATCCTATTGCTGTAGGTATGACATACCACAAATGCAGTACTTTTGGTTTAGAACAACTAAAAATCTTTGACCTATTTTCCTTGTGCAATGTTGTAATGAAAAGCCTTTTTTGAGTTGATGTCAAAATCTGCTTAAAACGGTATTTGACTTTCTGTTTGTGAGTTAAAAAATATATCAGGTATTTTGGAAATGTTTTTGTATCCCTTTGTATTAGAGTACACAGCATGGTTGGTGATGGCACAGTTGTTATGGAGAACATTTTGAATGTTCGTGTCATAAACGCTGCTAACTCTTGGTATAGGCCCTTTGACATTTTGTGTTTTAAGCCTCTTTCAGCTTAAGGAAACACATTGGATAAGTATGATTGTAGGCACAGAAAGAAGAAATGAATCCTTTTGCGTCATCATGTCTCACCAGGTTTTGCTGACACAGCCAATAGAATTGCTGGAATTTCTGCGACATGAGCAGCTGAGCACTTCCGACTGCACTCCGGATTTTACCTAGAACTGAATAAAGCACACCAGCGTGTCAGACACAGCTCCGTCTGTTCAGGCAGATGCCTGTGTTTGAGCCAGAACACTCACTCTCCTCGGACAGGTCGTTCTCCTCGGCCTCCGCTTCCATCTCTTTACACCATCCCTCCATCTTCTTGGTTTCGTTGTGGAGCAGCTGCATGAACCAGCTCCCGTCCCTCCGCAGGGATGGGGACACCCTTCCCGACTCGCCAGGTGAGGAGTTGCTCTCTCGAGGGGAGGGGGGCTCCAGCTGCCAAGTGTTTTCGCTGGTGGTCTCCCGAGGACTGGGCGGCTCTGCAGGTGTGCGGTAGTCATCGCGGTAGCTGAAGAGCCCCTGCGTGCGAACCGTCCTCACTGCCCCGTATTGGGTGGGCGTGCTGGGCTCCGAGTGGCGCTGGAAGCCCCCGCCGAACTGCAGGCCTTTGTCCTCCATGGTGGGAAAACCCTCCAACTCCAGGTCTGCTTGCACAGCGGCGGTCACACTGTTGGAGCGCTTGAACCTCCCCTGTCTGAGGAGCAAAACAAATGTACACAAAATGAGGAATGAGTGCTCTGATAACTTTCATGAGAGCCAGATCTGACTTCAAAGCCGGAATTACAGTCATTAGCTCACCCTTTCTTGTCGTCCTCTACTTGGATCCCCACAGAGTGGTACTCCGGTGAGCCTTTGCTTTCAGCCTCAGAGTCTGTGGCCGTTTCCACCTAATGTGGGAGAGATGACACAGAACAAGACTGGCTCTCATTATGTGAGCTACCATTCCCCAGTGTTTTTGGCTTTATTGGGTTGGGACTGAACAAAGCAACTTAACTTTACACAGCATGTCACAGAGTAAACACTGTGATTTATGGAGGCTGCAGTGGAAAACTGAAAGACTCCTTTGTGTGGAGTTTAGACAGAAACTCCAGGAAATAATATGATAAACAATAACATATATTTTAGGCTTTTTTTCTTTCATAGTTTGATGAAATTAATAACTATGCATTCACACTGGAGATCTTAATGTTAAATTTCGAGTTAAACTTAAAATCCCACTCAGATCATCTTTTTTAAGTGTTCCCGGTGTTTTTTTTTATAAGTATTATGCCATTTTTAAGCCAAAATTGACAAACCTGTCGTTTTTCTAGGTCATAATTTCTGCAGAGTGGCAGGAGTTCATTAGAAATTTACCTCTGAGCTGTGAGCAGGACTGTTGGAGTCAGTCCGCCTCCTCTTCCCTTCCCCGTTGCTGAGAGCTTTCTATTCACACATTCTCCTGCTAACTTACAACCCCTTGCACCCCCAAGGTAACATTAGCGGTGAAACGGAAATGGCAAGCAGCTAACCCGCCGAACAATTGTGAGTCAGATGCCAGCTCAGACTCACAACAATTTGAATAAAAAAATTCTCAGAAATGCAATTTTCATTGTACATGGCCTCCATCATGAGAAACATGCTACAAGAACATGTAAAAAATAGCAAAAACATGATTTTAATCGGAGTTGGTCTTTCAATGTAGCTGTCATCAGACTTGTGCATGTATCGTCTGCAGCTCTGAAGTGATAAACATGGCAAAATAACATAAATGCTGAGCATAACCGAGTACGAGCGCGTCAAAGGTTTGGATTTCTCTGTTAGGAATAATTAGAAACATAATAGTTAGAAACTCCGCTTCGAAGGACCAAATGTGAGGAAACTGGAGATTCTAAACAGGACTGTAAAATAGGTAAATTAGATTGGTTTGTTCCCCTTCAGCTTCCTGCACACAAAAATGAATGAATAATGACTCAGAGACAAAACTTAGCTTCAGTGAAGATGTACTCCGCACAAAGGCACAAATTTGTACGAAGGGTTACAGACAGATGAACAGGGTTGCTGCATCAAAGTCCGAACACCGGAGCTCAAAGTCTGAACAAAGAAAACAGGAAAATGGGCTTGGTATATAAACCCTGCATTTGCATATTCAGAAGATCACCCGATAGACAATGATGTGAAAATCACACCCACAGGTTGCTGCTGGAGAGAAGCTCCAAGGTCGCAATGGAGATATCTCTGAGGCATCACACACACACAGAAAAAGGGAGTATGAGGAGAAACTGTGAGAAAAATAGCTTGGCTGTGCTGTCTTCAAATGTAATATGATTTTGAGATGATAATACATAGTGAATCAAGTTTAAATCATTAGTGTAATAAAAAGTAAAAGTTAGCGTAATAAAAAGTAGAAGGGAGTTTCTAACTATTCTGTTTCTAATTATTCCTAACAGTCTCTTTCATGTTAATGATGTAAAAATGACGTATACTCATATAACACTTGTTTTCTACCTTCCTTGAAGGCCCAAAGCGCTTTATAGTCATGAAAACCCACACATTCACACACTGATGGTGGCTCCACCGGCAAACAATACAATTTAGGATTCACTGTTTTGCCCAGGGACTCATGGGCGAGCAAGTCGGGCACTGAACCTGCGACCTTCTGAGGTGGACTGGTCTTGTGTGGAGTTTGCATGCATGGGTTTTCTCCGGGAACTCCAGCTTCTTTCCACAGTGTAAAGACATGCTTTATTGGTTAGTTGGTGATCCATCTTCAGAAGTTCTCTGATGACTCTGCTGTTGTTGGCTGCATTAATGGTGGGCGGGAGGAGGAGTACAGGGATCTTGTGGATAAATTTGTGAGATGGTCTGGAGAAAACAACCTGCTGCTGAATGTGGAAAAGACCAGAGAGATGGTGATGGACTTCAGGAAGAAACCACCAGCTTCCCAGCCTCTCAGCATCTTTGGCAGAGAGGTGGCAGAGGTAGAGGAGTACAAGTACTTGGGAGTAACCATCGACAACAGACTGAGCTGGAAGAGCAACAGCCCTGCTGTGTATAAGAAGGCCAGCAGCAGACTCCATTTCCTGAGGAGGCTAAGGTCCTTCAACGTGTGCAGCAAGATGCTTGAAATATTCTACCAGTCTGTTGTGGCCAGCACTCTGTTCTTCTCGGTGGTCTGCTGGGGGGGCAGCATATCGGCTAGGGACAGTAATAGACTGAACAAACTGATCCGAAGAGCTGGCTCTGTAATTGGTTGCAAAATGGACACGTTTGAATCTGTGATGGAGAGGAGGACTTTAAATAAACTGGTATCCATCATGGATAATCCTGAGCATCCTCTCCATCCTGTACTGGATGGTCAGCGGAGCTCCTTCTCCAACAGGCTAAGGCAGCTTCGCTGTCACACAAACCGCTTCAGGAGATCTTTCATACCTCACTCCATTGGACTCTATAACTTGTCATCCATGTGCAATAGATAAAGTCATTTATGGTCCGTCTATTTTCTCTCTCCTGATGTGGCATGCAATCTGACTGTTCTAATTCACTGATGTTTCTTTCCGATTGATTGTTCTGGTTCTCTGTCATCTATTGTGTGTAAGTTTGTATCTTGAGCCTAACGCCGACGCTGCAACAACTGAATTTCCCAAGCTGGGATCAATAAAGTATCTTTATCTTATCTTATCTTAAATTGTTCTCAACGTATGCATGTGAGTGTGTGGCCTTTCAATGGACTGGCTCCAGCAACCCTGTGACCCCGAGATTTAGAAGATGGATATCTAATTTAAGAATACATGTGAAAGTATCCTAGATTAGATTTAAGAAAATGTGCATTTGTGTAGATCAGACCATAAAAAGGCAGCAGATGGTCTAAAATCTTGATTGCTTTTTGATGCACTATTGGTTTTCAAGACCTAATCAACCAAAGTATGCAGCTTCATAAAAAAAAGAAGAAAAAAAACAAAAAATGTAGCAGCAAGTTGGTTTTTATTCCAGCTTTCATGTGTCAAAAGCCACAAAAAAACCCCACAGCAGACACATTTACAAGCTGGTTTACATTTTCTGTCTTATTTGCTTGATAATTTACTACTGATAAGACCTCATTATCATTTTCATATTAATCACACTTGCACTGTTTCCAAGAAAGAAAGGAAAAAAAAAGCAGCATAAGCTGGCCTCAAAAACATCCAAGACCACATTTAGCACTTTAATTTGACTAGTATAGATTGATGTTTGCAGATATTGACAGCTGAGGGACCACACACGTGACAAAAGCCGTATTATACATGAATATAATTGGAGAGGAAGGAAGAAAGATTGATGATGATCCAGGAAGCTCATGCCGAGTGATAAACCTGATCCCGGAGCACATCCAGTTCTTACAGTCTCTTTTTATGGCTGTCCGCTATTCTCTCTGGAGCCACATGATTTAAGAGCTGAAAATGAAAAACGTGTCCGTGTTTTTCCTTTTGCCTTGCTTTTCGATCACATCCAGCTGTTGTCCCTCCGTTTTCTCATCTCCCCCTTGTTTCATTTCTCTCACTCAACTCCCTCTTTGACTGAAGTTCCCATTCATTTCCCGCCATAGCCCACCATCAGTCCTTTTGTGTTGGTTGGAGTCTCACTTTGTCATATTTTGCCACATTAGTCTATTTTCCTTTGATGCCCACTGTACTTGCTTTCATTCTAACCTGATCAGCAACAGTCTGCAAACAAAAGTCGGGCTTTCCTGATAAGAGACTTGCCAAACTGCACCCTAACAAAGCAGCCTTTGTGTCCTTCATCCACCTACTTTACAACATTCATGCCCTCCATCAATACCTATTCATTTGTGCATTATTTAGCCTATAAATCAATTCAGATTAAATGTTTTGGCCCATTTAGCACATTCAAGTCAGATTCAGCTTAAAGTACAGAATCCTGGGATTGGTTAGGAGACAAAAACATGAATGTCTTTCCTTTAGGTGAGATTTTATACTTCTTGAGCTAAGAATGTAATACCACCAGCCAATCATGTAACACATGAAATCTCTGGTGCTGTATTTGGATGTAATAACATCAGAAAAAAGGTGCACTGCAGTATCCTGAATACAGGTCAATGCTTTTTACTTTTACTATGTTTAAGTCATGCTCTTCTGCATGCTGACTGCACGGTAGCGAAGGGGTTAGTGCCTTCACCTCACAGTAAGGGCGGCGACAGTAAGTGCAGAGGTGGAGCAGTCGGAAAGTTGCCCGCCGCCCATGTGTCCAAATGTCCTTATGTCAGAAGTAAGAGTTCTGCCCCCCCCCCCCCCCCCCCCCCCCTAAGTTCTAACCTAACTACAGCTCCCTACAACCCTAGCACACACTTCCTGGATGCCGCATACCTGATTCTCATTCATTCAATCAAGCACTTTCTACTCAAGCAATGCACTGAGTGAAGCTCAGTGTGAAGTATTGATGTCCCACCCTGCCACCCTCACTGAGCATTGTGTGGACCCGATCTTCTGTCGCCTAACCCTGTGTCTGACTCTGTTTGCCTGCTGCCTGCCCTGACTCTCGTCTGGATCCTGACTTACCTGCTCTCTCCTCTGATGCTTTCATGCCTCTCATCGACTCCTGCCTGCCTGGCCCTGATTTAGCTTTGTGGACATTTAGCTTAGGTAATGAACCTGCTGCATTTGGAACCAGCCTGTTCTTGTGAAAACCTTGGGCAACACACAGATACCCCACATTATTCATGGTGGTTATAGGTTTGCTTCAGCGTGAAGGTACGTTCACACCGCCCTCTGTAACTTGCTTTCCAGCGGCCACTTCCAATGAAAAGTCTTTGTAAGCATGCATGAACACCCACAGCCCAAAAAGATGATTCACCGGTTAACTGGGATAGGCTCCGGCAACTCCATGACCCCAAAAGGGGGTTCAGTGTCTGTATATGGATGGTTGGCTGTCTGTTTTCCTACAGTTACCTCTGACATTAGTCAGACTTCATGTTCTTTTTGATAGTTTTAAAAATGTCTTTATTAAATCCAGTTTCCATTCTTGAGTTCCTGCATTTGGGTCTTCAAAAAACTACAAATCCTGACAGCACCTCATTTGTTGTCAGTCACTGAAAACATCAACAGCCCACTAAAAACTAATACAAGAAGTTGATATTTATTCAACCAATATTATAAAGATATTTAAACATACTTCTGAGCTACGGACATGACTGCAACCCTTTGAAAAATGTAAACTTCTTTAGTAAATTCGTTTTAAACGAGTTATGAAATTCAAACGTACTAGGCTACTGTATTATGGTAGTATATTTTATTAATCTGTACTTTTCACCACACAAAATTCTCTTTATTTTTTTAATGATTTTTAAAATTTTTCTGGGTGGAAGCAATAGTGGTAGTTTTAACGTTGGGATTTATAATTTTGTCAACGAAATTCCTCTGTTAGATTTCAAATTTCAAGTTAAAAAAAGACAGTTTTTGGAAAGGAAATTTAAAAGGGAATTCATAATTTTTAAATCTACCAAACTGCAAGTTGAGTTGCATTATAATCACATGAATTCAAATTCAGACTCATTTAGAAATTTAGCAACACAGCCAATTTAAAACCATTAGGATATCTTGTTTTATGTAATACTGGGAAAGTATTAAATTCTGTTTTTTTTGCTTCTATTGAGGCAAAGTCAATCCCAACTGTGTGACAAAATACTGAATATTACAAAAATCTCCACTTTTTCCACAGTTCTTGTTGTAGCAGCAGCTGAGGCGACCTCCACACATGAGAACATCGTTCAAAAACGCTGGAATGTGATGCAATGAGGAAAACTGATGTGTGGCTGCACACACAAACCCACACATGTGTGCTCACATGCTGCGTCAGTGATCACAGTCAGGGTGTCAACACAGGTGTGGAAACTGTGAGCATCAGCAAAACGATAAACAGAGCCACTGTGCCTCACAGCCAACGCACACAAACACCACCTGGTGACTTTTTCCCAGATCACTCTGTTTGGAGTTTGAAAATCTCTTTTTTCTAAAACATATTACAAGTGTTTCTCAGTTTGTGATGGAGCAAATGCTGCATCAAAACAGGGACAAACATCCTTACAGTTAAAACTAAGACAAGTGCACAAGGTTGGATGTGCTGACAAACAAATCAATACTAGACCAGGCTAATTAAGGTTCATTACAGTACTAATTATTTAAGTATTATGATGAGGTTGCAGCTTTCAGGTAAAAATCAATGTCTAAAGAGGTGCCTCCTATATGGCACAATATTGTTATAAATGAGAAACTTTAATGAAAGCATCAAATCCTGAAGGTGCATTAAAGAAACGTACATTTTGTTTATTTAAGAAACGTGACATTTTTTTGTTGTATATCCAAGAAAATGTTCGTAATCAGCGAGTGGGGAATTTTCCATCAGCTTAAAGCAATTGATTTAGAGGAAAAATGTCAGACTAGTGACCTGGACTCTCAAAAAACAAAAGAAGTGAAAGATTAGAAGGGGAAGTGGAGGTTCGTGTGAAGGTGAGTAAGACAAACTACATGTACAGTATCTGTCAAATAGTGCCTATGACCCATCTGCCCTTGAGGGTGGATTTTTTTTTGTTGGCAAAGAATGGGCAAACTTGTACGGGGCACGTAGACGGCCACACGAAATATCAAGGCTATGGTAGATACAAACCCCAAAGTGGCGCTGCACAGTGACCTAAATGCAAGTTTTTTAGCTAATTTGGCAGGTGGCTGCACAGCGGCATTTTTAATCTGGAGGCGGCAGTCGCAATTTGTCGTGCCAGGAAGGTTTTAAGAAAAGTAAAAATTTTAAGGAAACCGGACTATTTTTTTGGTCACCCGGGGCACATTTGGAGGTTGCGTGGTGGCAGCCCAGTGACAGGCGGATGGCAGGAAGGCAGCGGTGCAATAATTAACTGATAGGAGGGTCCCCAAAATGACTGGCGATGACCAGACGTCAATGCCGGTCAGTGTTGCTCCAAATGGGGAGACGGCATTGAAACTGCACAAAACTCATCATGGTGTTGATAGCACCACAGTAACACCGAGACCTGAATATTGACAAACTACAGTTGATGCTGAGAAGAAGACAGAACATTGTACTTTCTGCACTTCTTATAGAAGGAGAGCAACGTGCACAAGAAGGGTGAAGAAGAATCTGAGTCGCGAATGATCCGTTTTGCAGAATAGCCTACTTTTCGGGCTGCCGGCGGGTGGCACTTGATATGGACGGCAGCTGTCTGGATACATTTACACATCGTCCAATCAGGGCTGCTGCTGGCTGGTGATCCGGCTGCCACCACCCTGTGGGGGTCAATTTCACCCGATTTCATAATAGCGTACTCCCCTGACGCCAGACGGCTGTCTACAATCATATCTTTCGATTTTCCAAGAATCGGGCAGCGGCATGAAGTCTTGAAGATTTGCACAGTGGCAGTTGTATTTGTGACCTATTTTTAATTCTCACAGGTTGTAGTGAACACTTAAACAATACGTAAGGGTAAGTAGGTAGGTGAGACATGAGCGTGCCATATGGAATTTTTGTTTTTTCAAACTCTCCAAAAATCCTACGCTCTATGTAAGGGAAGCGTTGGTCCTGTTGAAGTGATAAGCGTGCAACCTGACTGTTTGAAATGGAGAAATAAGACAACAAGAGCATAGTTTGTATGGACATCCTACTGGCTTTCTACTGGGAATTCCAAAGCAGCTGCCCACCATGTGCATGCAGCAGTAAGGTCAGGAACGAGCCAGTACACGTGACGCACCTTACTAACGACCAGAGTGCAGCCCAAGGACACCATAAAGACGATTGCATCTCCCGTAAGTCATAAGTGTGAGTTACTTACAAATAATTCCCCATACACCTACCACTCGCAATCGTACATTCCATTTTTATGAACTGTCAGACCCACCTGCGCTTCCTTTACGATGTGGCCGCTTCTGCCTACAACCCTCTATGGGCCCGGACAACCCCCAAAATCTGTAGCACGGCGCGGGGCAACACGTGTTGTGTACATACGGATAACTAATCTAAAAAAAAAATGTGATTAAATGAGTTATGGAGATAAAATGAGGTTGCAAGTCACAACTCAATAAAATATCTGATTATATTCTGCATGTCCTGGTTTGGCTGCCTTTTGAAAACAATAAATAATCATAAATTGTTAATTTATAAAGGAGGATAAAAAAAACAGCTTAGTGACTGAGGTAAAATTGAAAAAAAAAAAACACTCCAGCAAGCCTCTCTGCACGGAAGTCACTAAACTTAAAGCTACATTATGAATGCAGCCTGCCTTCCTGCGTTTCTGAAGCTAAGGTTTGACATGCATCAATGATAGCTGCACACAGGCAGCTGGAAATGGATTCATGGCACGGGCAATGATCTGAATAAACAAATTATTTTTGCTCCATTCAGTCTGCATAGTGTTTTTTATCATTAGAGGTATTATTTATACAGAGAGAAGTGCAGAGGATGGATATGTGATGGCTGAACAGCAGTCTTTTTTTTGGAAACTTCTGACCCAAAACCAGGTGGATCATCAGAAGAAGAGCTTTTTTTTATTTTAGCTTTATTTGCAGTTGTCTTACCTATAAAATAACTCATCAGATGCTATGAGTAACAAATCAGCATAATTCCATGTGTGCATCAGTGACTCTTCTTGTTGATCTCCATGTTGTTTGACCCACTGGGCAGGCAGTAAGTTAATCAGCTGGAAGTGCAGCTGGAGCTTCAAACGCTTCAGTTGTTGGAGCTCACTCTTTGTTTTTTTTTTTATTGTACTAAATAATTCTTTTTTTGGCTTTGTTGAAGGCTGCCATTTTTTCTCATCTGGAGCCTTTTTAGAACTTGAAATTCCCAAATAAAAATGATAAAATGTTCGGTTTTAGATTTAGAACTTCTGTTGACCAAAGTTTTAATGTTCTGGTTATTCTATGTTTGTGAATGATTTTAAATTAAACCGATGCTTTCATATATTTATAAAAGAGAAACTGTTTCTGGCATATCTCCTTTCTAAGAACTGTCATAGAACAAACACTTTTTTCCCCTCAAATATTGGACAATATTTGAGGAGATTTTCTGTATGAGAGAAACTTCCTGCAATGATACGCAGCAGCATGTGCAGCAGGATCAATCGCCTTTGAAGGAAACATTCATTAACAAAATGACACCCTGGAGGCAACATCCAGCAGTCAATGTCTTTACTGTAATTTGGTTGTGAAATCAATTTTCAACTGATGGACATTTTAATGTCATCTGGGGAAAAAAAAAAGCAAGCGGGTACTCTTGAAACTGATCCCAATTGTTTTTTATTTTTTTATTTCCAGATATTATGTATTTAGCGAAAAAATTTAATTCAGACCAGGTTAGGGTTTATTTAGTTATTTGTAAATTTAATCATTTAAAGGTTTAAAGCAAAACGTTCAATAAATCATAAAAGAGAACTTTAAAAAAAAGAAAATTGAAAAGAGCAAACAACAAAACAATTATAGAAGGTTTTTAAAAGTTCCCCTTTTCCTTGTGTAAAGGCTCATTTCACACTAAATACATCCATTTTGTGCATATTGCACGGATGAAAGTTGGTCATCCGTGAATATGTGTGTGGAAAAAGTGAAAGATTTTTGGTCTTAACGTGAAATTTTCACAAATGTATCACAATGAACCACGCTAAAACCACGGAAGTTCAAATAAACCACGCAGAGAACAACGAAGAACATGAACCGTACATGATTATTCTGCTGTTTATATGCAATCCATCAGTGTTTAGAGCGTCAATTGTGCAATTTTAACATGATATGTGCGCCTATACACGATAAAAAAGCCATACATTGGTGGTACATGCGTGAAAAGTCCGTTAGACATTAGTGGAAAGCCACAAATTTGCGTATGCGTCTTGCAAAAATCACTCACAATTGCATTTGATTTACGCAATGATTCCGTATAAACTCCGTAAAATACTTGTAGACTGCGTAATTGTCAACCAACCAAAACTGTTGAACATCTAAAATATTAAAGAAAAAAAACAGTTGGCTTATATCCTCGACAGACATCTGCAGGCAACGATGAATCCGAGAAACACTTATGAATTCAGTGCATATGTGTCACAAAAGACTGAAATTTTGTATGTGGAAAATGCGCAAAATGTACTTAGGGCTGTGTGACACGACCTTAAATTCTCACTTTTGGTTCGCTTTTACGTTATTTGTGTCACTTTTAATTTTGAAGTTTGTTTTTATACCTGAAATGTTGCAATTTCTTTCTTGTCCTGTTATTATAATTTTAAAGAACTGATTTGGCCCCAAGTGTAATGTTGTACCAAATGTCTAACACATCTCTAAATTTCACTCAGGCCGAAGAAAAAACAGGCTGTTGATCAAATATTTTATAGAATGTTTGGTCATTGTGTTCAGTGTTGTGCTTTGTAAACTACTGTATGGTATTTTAGCAAAAATCAAAGTATTTTAAAATTCTTCACGCCAAATAGAGCTTTGTGGACTATAAGCACTTAGAAAATAAAAATAAAATATTCAGTTTGCTCACTTGTGTGAAAAAGGACATGCAATTAAAAATAATCTAGATAATATTTTTTCATAGATTTCCATTGTGATGGCTACAGTTAGTTACCAAACAACAGACATTGATTTCTGGTATTCAATTTCATTTATTTAAACACGATTGCTACTGTAAATCATTTGGATTCAAAAATATAATGTATTCACCTTTACATTACATTTTTCACATTCAGCCTCATACTCTTTAATAGTCTATTGCCAAGGAAAGCTCCTTTCTGTATAAATCTAGGGGCTGTAGAACAGCACGACTGCCTCATCAAACCCCCAAAAAACTAAAGGGGGAGCCACTTCTGTTCTTAACTAAGTAGATCATATATCATATCGTGATCACGCATCATAAATAGAGAGTGGCTTTTGTTTCTTTTTCTTGATCATTTATCTATTTTTTATGTATTAATTATTGATTTAACAAACTTTATTGCTGAGTAAATGTCTTTTTCTGAAGGTAAAACTTCTGGCTCCATTTTTTATGCTTTTGAAATTTACATCTTATCTCTTACATCTCAAACCCTTAAACTAGAATAATCAACTGTTTTTGAAATACATTTAATTTAAAGAAATCATTTACCTGCATCTTCCTGCACTAATCTAGTTTATCTGTTTTTAGTATGCATGTGGCTAACATGTAAAACGGAAAGTAAAGAAGGGAACTAAACGGGAGATGTCTCATCAGTGGTTTTACAACAAAAAGGACTGAATGAACCATGGGGTGAGCAACCATTCACAAAAACCTGCACCAGCCTGAACTGAATCCTAATTAATGGGTTGCAGTAAGATGACTCACTCTTGCTATTTTTAGCCCTGAGTGGAGAGCACTTTCAACAATATTTTCAGATTAAAAAAAAATGCAATGCAGAGGTTTGAGTTGGGACATGTGGAAACCAACCTGTATTCCGATGGATGATCGAGGTGTTTTCAAGTACTCCTCGGCCTTTGACACCAGAATGGCCTTGTCACACGTGAGCAGCGAACTGTGCGAGTCAGTAGATGGGTGTCTCTTTCCGGCCATCACTCCAGCTGCCTCCAACGCTATAGTCACAGCCTTGGCGCTGTCCAGGCTGTCGTTGGAGTTATACAGGGCTCTGCCTGGGCTAAGTCCCAGGCTGAGGCCATCAGCGGTCCAGACCCCTCCACGGGGGTGTCTCCCGTCGTGGTAGGCATCCTGGGTAGACTCAGTGCTGCTTTGGGCTGTGATGGAGATGAGCGGTTTGGACGTCGTTCTGGGTGGAACTGGAGGAGGGGCCTTCTTATAACTCGGCGTGTAGGTGATAGCTGAAAAAAAAGATAGATCATTAATTACATTGGAACTATTTTTAAAACTTTAAAAACTTTTTTATCTCACGTGATAATTCTATTCTACTTCACCCTTTTAAAATCTTAATTAGAAATTGCAAAACATATACGAACTTCTGTCCTAAAAAAAAGCAAATATGCAATTTTAAACCTACCATATTTTCCAGTCTTAGGTGCACTATTATACGCTAATGTGGCCAATGTGTCGGACTTTATCTTATTTTTCCATGTCTTGCTGACAAGGTCACAGTGACATTTACTTTACAGTTACTATCAGTCAGTTTTACGTGTTGCAAACAAGTTGAAAAGTCGCATAGTCACAGAATCATGTAAGCGGTTTCAGTCGATTTTGTACGTGTTGCAAGTAAGGTTGGGAGTTACAGGTATTCTCATATGCTAGCGTGGCTAACGTGACCAACGTGTAGCGTGATACGAACAAGTTCTAGATTCAGTGTGAATGTGGTTAATAAAGTCGGATGTTGCCATTTTTGTCTTGCTTTGTTTTGGTGTACCTTACTTGTGACATAGGTTCAAAAACAAACCATTCATTAACGTGTGTCTTATAGAGCAGAAAGTACGTAAGGCCTAAATGACATTTTGGGGTAACAGTAACATATTCTTTGATTTAATTTCACCATCAAACGGAAAAAGTTTCTTCATAAATATTTCCCTTTCAAGTATTAAAAAAAAAACTGAATCATAAATAAGAAATCTATTTTGACAGTTGAGCAGCCTGCAGCCATGTTTGTCCCTGCAAGATGTACAGCTTGTACAAGACATGCTGATTAAACTTATCAGTGTTGGCTAAAACTATTCGAATTTCTCATTATGCCATAATTTGAGATCAGTTGTCCGTGGCAACGTGCCCGTGTTGGCAATCACAGAAAGATGCATTTCATATCTGCAAGCAATGACTGATCTGTAAGTCAGCTAACAAAGTGAGTGATGCTGCGAAATCATTCAGAGGAAAAATGCAAACAACAACAACAAAAGGCAAATCTTAAAAGAGGTTTTCAAGAAAAGGCTCAAGACCCACCTTTTTAATTTAGCTTTTCATTGATTTTAACTGCTAATTTATTCTATTAGTTTTAGTATAGGCTATTTCATGTATTTATTTTCATTTTATGCATCTTATTCTCAATTTTATGTTTTTACATCTTATGTCTTTCATTTTAGTATCTTATCATTATTTTAGCCCCAGTGTTTCTTGTGGGGATCTTTTCCTCCAGGGCTTGCCGGCTTGGTCAGCGGTTGTTGCTGCAGTTCTTGCCCTTGCTGGGGCAGCTGGGGTCTAACTTTGCAGCTTCACGGCTGTAAAGTGGACCCCAGTGTCGTCCCAGTCTGGGAGGGCGCTGTGGCGATGCTCCCATGGCCGGGCTGGCTCCTGGTATGAAGAGATTCCCAAATACTGTTTCCTCACAGCAGAGCAAAGCCATACTTGTTTGTTTGCTTATTTATTTATTTATTTATTTAAAGTTACATAGTCATTATTCTTTGTACATGGGGGCCATGGGTCATATGTTTTAACGGAGGGGAGTGGGAAGGGTGGGTTGGGTTTTTACAGTAGTATTGTGTGTTTTCTGTTTTTAATGTTAAAGCGCTTCGAGCTGCGCAGAATGCATAAGAAGTGCTATTTTTTAATTAAAGTTTGATTTGATTTGAAAGAACAAATGGTGGTTTAGTAGAATATGTTCTTAAACCTCATCTAGGGCTTCGTTGGGTAAGAATATAACAAGTTTATGTTTAGAAACGTATGTTAGATTAGGTGTAGTTGCCCTCCCACCCAGATGGGGCCAATAAAGTGATAACCATGTTGGTTTAAACTTTTTTCCGCCAGTTCTTTCCATGAAAACACCTACAATTTTACACAAAGTTGACCAAACATCATTAAAAAAAAAATCCTCTTTAATGTGATAAAAGCATTAGCCTTGGAGGTAAACTATCATTTTTATTTCTTAGAAGGAAAAACAAAAATAAATACTCAAAATATGCCAGTTTGACTGCATATCAAACAAACACACGGTGAGATTGTTGCCATAGAAAGATAGACGAACCAATCACGGCTTACTGAGGTTGTCTGGATCCAGCATGGCGACGTTGAAACATATGTAAAAATCTCAAAATGATACTGGCTGTTTCATCACATTAAAAATGGTCAGGAAAAATGTAAAGGATTCCATTAGATTTTAGGCTTTTGGTAATTGATCTCATTGAATTTACATCCATTTCATACTAAACTTTTTTGTTCGGTGATGGTCTATGTTCCTCGGCTTTAGAAACCTTTCTTCTCTGGTTCACGATAAGCCCACACACAGAGGGATGGACGGAATGATTGAAAATGTATCAAATATGGACCTTTTTTAAAATTTTGAATAAGCTGATAAGAGTATGGGAAAACATCAAAGCATGATGGTGGAAACCAAAGTTAATAAACAGCACTCAGGAAACTGACAACTCTCATTACCAACTCCGTCCATTTTTCAAGAGAAGGAATAGAGGTCGCTTTCTTTCAAGTGCAAATGAGAAGATAGATTCAAGGCAAAGAACGGAGGACTAAGGAATGGTTCATGAACGCCTTCTGGGATTTGATTATTTTCATACAAAACTTAGAGAGAAGCTCACTCAGTGCAGTTGAAGCACCTGAACTAAAATCTATGTTTCATTCAATTTGATCAAAGCTGAGTATGTGACTGGCACCTTAGAGCTAAGAACAGCAGGAAAAGAGGAAGAACACTCATTCAAGGTTAAGCTGAGGGTTACCATTTTCCTTGATGCAAGATCAGTTCATTTCTGAGGATGTACAACTCAAAATCACGCCCATGTTTCAAAAGCTTGCATCATGTAGAAAAACTAGTGAAGTCATCATTTACCCAAATCAGATGGAGTTTCAAGCTTTCAAACGCTATTTCTTTATGCATTTGAAAGGCGTGAGTAGCATTTGAGCTGAAGGTTTCAAAATCTGGAAGTCATTTGAATCTCTCGTGTTAGTGCAATAGCCTGTATGCTCTAAACTAACCACTGAATGAGGAAAGTGAAAGCTGAAATGTTCTCTGTTTAATGTTTAACTCTTAAAAAAAGAATAATAAACCTGCATATTTTGGTGAAAAGTACAGTGTTTAACGCAATTTAACTTTAGCACCGAGTGCAGAATGTTACAACTGCCAATACTGCAAAACCAGCAACCATTTGGCGGGACATTTCTTTTAAAATTGAATTGTTTGTATTGAATTCATTAAAAAAGATTGATTTATTTAGTTGCTCAGCATGCAATCGGTAAATGTTTCTATTGTCACAATTACTCCCCGTCTGATTTCAACACAAATAAATATGAAAGATTCACCTAGATAACTCATGTAGTATAAAAACGACAAAAATCAACAAACAGTTGTTGTGTTGTAGTTGTAGTGCTGTCCGAATCCACAGTTGTGTCCGAATTCCCACCCTTACCCCTAACTACTAAAAAACTATATATTGCGGCACTATGTAGTGCCCTGAATTTTAAAAGCAATTCAGACACCATTCTCACAGATTTTCTTTTTTAAATGGCAAATATGACTGCATCGATTTGACAAAGTTAAAATCTAATTGATATAAGCGTTTTGCGACGATCATTTACAAATCCACTATGTTCTGAAGATGAAAATGTTGATGATTTATTAATAAAAAACATTTAAATACAATTTTTTGGCAAAATTTGTTCCGAGCATTGACGCACACTGGCATTTTGCAGGGACTTCTGGGAAATATCTAGAGCACTCGGTTTTGGAATTGTAGGTTATGTCCGAATACCCACCCTAACACCTACACAGTGCACTATATAGTGAGTTCACCATTTTGTAGTGCTGTCTGAATCTACAATTCCAAAATCGAGTGCCCTACAAACTTCCCAGAAGTCTCTGTGAAAAACCAGTGTGCATCAATGCTCACTAGATTGGTGAATATAGACAACAATGCATTGCGTCTGAACAATTTTTGCCAAACAAAATTTTTTTACATGGATTTTTTAAATAAATCATCAATGTTTTTATCTTCAGAAGACAGTGGATTTATAAATGATCATCGCAAAACGCTCATTTCAATTCGATTTTAACTTTGTGAAATCGATGATGTCATATTTGCCTTTAAAAAAAAAAAGCTGTGAGAATGGTGTCTGAAAATATGTCTTAAAAACAACACAGGCGTTTTGATTTTAGCTAAAAACAGCACATTTATATTTAAAAGACCACTAGGAATGATTTTACAATGGAAAAAGGTATAGTTGGAGTGGTACTTTAATGCGCCTGATATATGACGTAAGTTTGAAATAGACCACTCATTGGGGGTACACTTTTTAATCTGCTGGGAAATGCGGGAAAAACATCATATTTTCTTTTACGTTTTTTTGTAAAAGCACAATTTTACGACAAAGTCTGCTCCTCAGAGCTACACATCTTGTCCTTTTTGTCACCCATATTTTGGTTGCGTATATAAATAGCCAGGGACGTCTGGTCTGTGACCAGCATTCTGCTCTGGGCTTAAAATGACTCAGATGGATGTCCACTCAGAAAATTAATCTGCTGTAGATGCAGAAGTTTAGGCCTGAAGAAGGAATGAAAAAAAAGGATGCGTGGACGCATCAGGGACACAGTTTGTTAGACGTGAAGAGGGAATGACAGAAACATCGTCAGAATGCATCTGTGTGTGTGTGTTTGTGTGCATAATGAGAAGAAATTTTGAATCAGGGAGAATGGAAGGGCTAAAGGAGGAATGAGATGACCTATACCAAGCACATGAATCAGCAAGAGAACCAAAATAGAGCTATTATTAGCCTGCGAGTCATTCAAAGAGGAGTCATAATCCCTGCTATAACAATAAAGTGAACATCCCTTAGTCATGCTGCATCATGCTTTAGGACAAATTAGAAATATACAAATGTTTGGAAAACATAAAAAGATCAAGTACAACTTCAAACAAAAAGCAACAACTTTCCAAGTATACAATCACAGTGGCACAGAAGAGTTCATTGAACACCTTGTCCTCTAAATATGGGTAAAATTGGTTTTGGTTTCAATCACATTAAAGACAGATGAACAATGAAAATGTCCTTTAAGGTCTTAGTCACAAGCAACCCCATGGGGAGTTAACTTGTACGAGTGCTGAAGGATTCTGGGTTGTCTGGGCCCGTGGAGGACCAGTCGCATCTTATTGTTGTGCGTGTGGAAAGTGCATTGTGAGGTATTTATTAGGCTACTGTGAGTTCTGACACCTAAGTGATGCTGTCTTATGGTGCCCTAACGCCGCACTCTAGTTATTAGTAAGGTGCATGTCCTGGCTCCTTATTGACAGCACAAATGCCCCGTCTACGGGGTGTACAGGTGATATGTAATTGCTTGGAGGATGCCCAAAAACCACTCCCTGACTGTCTTATCTTCAAATTTCTAGCAGGATGCTGCAAGGAGTGTACACATATCACTTGAACAGCATTAATGGACCTATTGTGCAGTGTACAGGGTTCAGGGGGTTGATAAAATGAAAAATGTGTAAACACGTCTGCGTCTAACCTACTTCACCCTTACTTATGCTTTTGTGCCGACCTGTTGCCCGCAGCACGCCCAAAGTATAAAGAGGAGGATTAATATTTTCGCTCTACGAGATCACTGAGCGGTCTAAAACCTTGATATTTCCTGCTGGCCATTTCATGCCCCGCACAGGTTTGTTGATTTTTTTTGCCCGTAAACAGCCCATATCCACCCGAAAAGGACTTTTGACTAAGGCATAAGGCGGTGTTAAATTCTTCAAAGAGAGTCATAAAAAGTTGAACACACGTGGACACAGCCACACCTATGAGAAACCGAAAAACGAAAAAGTGGGTTGAACCATAACTGAAAACCAAAGACATCATCTGAGAGTTGAAATGCCAAAGAGGATGGCGAAAACAATAAAAAAAATGTCTGCAATAATGAGATGTTTCTAAAATTCTCTAAAAAAAAATCCGTTTTGACTCTTTCTGCTCCCTGTGCTCTATCGAACGGCCCGCTTTGCAGTGACATAACCTTTTCTTCTTTGGATGTGCCTCAGATGTGGAACAGGTGGCACGATGAAAGGGATATGGTGGAACGGTATAACCTCTGAGTGACAAATAGTGCTGCAATTGTGTTCTGTTGTAAAATGCTTTTTAAATATTTCTGACAAAAATTGAGCTTTCCATTCGATTTTCATTAACCGTTTATACGGTTTCCAAATGAAGCACAATTCCTAATTCACAATTCCAGGATAAAAAGACGTTATAAATAGTAAAGAAGAAAAACTTGTCTCCATTCATTTCCACATGCCTGCTGTGCTTTCCTATCAGAGGCATGAAAACGATAAACACAAAAATAATCAATACAAGTTTTTCTACAGCTCAGACATGGAGTATAATCTGGTTTCATAGTTTGTCTTAAGTTTTTTGTCTTGTTCTTAACAAACTAACTTGTCTCAGTATCTCCATTTCTGCTCTGAGTCTCTTTTCTTTTCTTCAAGTAATCCAGACAGTAAAAAAATCTGTAAGATGCTTTTGCTAAAAGTGGTAGCCAAATTCTGCATTGTTGACGTCCATCAATCAACTCATCTTAAACGTCATCCTTTGCCTAGAATATAAACAGATTACAATCCATGTTTTTCCTGTAAATGTCTCAGATGTGAAGGTGCCAATTCCAATTCACATTCAAACTTCTGAGGTTGTGACATCTTGACTAGGGATGGGCCGATATAATTTTACTGACAACCGATATTTTCCCTACAGCTGTGGCGATAGCCGTTATTTGCCGGTACTGACACTTAAGTGTCTACAGTAACACATAGTTTAGATTTGCTTTTTGTTTCTTTATTAGAAATGGACAACTTTTGTTTTCCTGGAAAATGACATTGTATTTGACCCTTTTAACATACAGCAAAGGATATCATAGGCACAAGTATCACTTTAAAACTTAAATACATCTGTAAGCATTCAGACCATTAATTGAATATTGGACATAACTGTAAACCATTAGTTCCCCATTGCCAGGGATCTATTAGGAACAACATGTATCCCTATCAAAAACAACATTTACCTGAAAACAGTCAATTAATGACAGTGACTTTAAATATAACCTTCCCAAACTTTTAGGAACAAGTATACATTTAAAAAATTAATTGTTTCTGAAAACAGTTAAAAGAATATCAGTAGATTTTTTAAATATTGGACCGATAAAAAATACTGGCACCAATATATTGCCCATCCCAAATCTTGATGCCAGTCTTTTTTGTAAGGACACAAGACTTTACAGCCTGATGAACTGTCACCAGAAACAAGTCCTTACCTCCTGGAGCTTGAACATGGTTCATAGTCAATCACCAATATGACCCTTCGAGATGATAAGAAATGCTCAGAGGTTTTATTCCACCATCTTCGAGCACAAACGGAGGCCACTATCATTTGATCGCTCTAGATATCTCTAGGAAACAAGCTCAAACCAGCCCTCCTGATCAAAGTGAAACCCAATTGTGAAGATCCAGCCACTCCATCCCTGTTAGAACCTCTCTATCTATCACAGCTTCCTTGTTTACTAACATGCCAGTTAGGTTTTTGGTGATGGGGAGCTGAGTGTCATTCAGTTAAGAGTGTTTCTGTTTGATTGGATTTATCACTGCGAGGGGATTGCAACGTTCTGTCTCTGTCTGCAGGCTTTTAGGAGTATGTAAAAAACCTGGAGGAAGATGGATGATGAAGCTTGGCAGACACAAAACAATAAAGAAAAAACGTACAAACACAGTCAGTAACAGATAGCAAAGAGAGACCCGGCGGTTCATTACTCAAACTTACTTAAGCGCTCTTGACAGTTTGTGAAAGTTTAAAAGCACTGAGCACTTTGATGAATCGCTGGCCACAAAAGTGATGTTTACCACAAATATCCTCATTTCATGAACAGTCCTCTGGAATTTTAAATCCACAGGAGTCCTTTCCTTTTCCTATGACTCAGATGGTATTTTATTGTTGATGAGAGTCACACTGTCATGCCTGTGTGTAAATAATGACCTCTGCAGTTGCTAGTGGAGACAGCTCTGCTTCAGCTCCAAGCAGCCGACTGAGAAGCATCTGCATGTCACCATGTTCTTCACCTCAGCCCTCATGAAAACAAATTGGCTTCCTGTCAAGTAGATAGATCACTGGAGACCCCAGCAGGCTTACAGCATTTAGAGGTTTGTGTAAGACTGCAATTGTTCAAAAGCTGCAGTCAGCAGGATGGACAGATGTAAGAGTTTAGGGAAAAAGACGATGTATATTTAAACAGTCTCAGTCTATAAGTTGGATACTTTAGAGATTGTTTACTGTGCAGCTCCAGTGGAAAAAAAACGGCTTTCACCTTTTTTTAAATTTCTGCTGTCATTGATGTTGTGATTGACAAAAGTGCTCAAATAATTTTGAATCAACAGTTTATTTATTTAACAAGGATGTCCAGCTTTCATTTAGCTTATCCATATCATAAACCTATATTTTGGTATTTCTAATGTAACTTTTCTATTGTGTTGCAATCAGCCATCCAGTTTTGTCCTCCACGGTCAAATATCATCCAAGGAACCACATATACCACTATATTTATAGAATCAAGTGATACCCTTAATGTTATCAATAAATAATAGTACACTCACAATCAGTTATTGTTATTTACATGAGTTTTTTTCCTATTTTGTCTCCAATATGTAAATATTCCCTTTAACTTAGGAAATAATGTTGACGAACAACGAAGGCGTGCTATGGCTAGGTGGTGCTGCTCTTCCATGGCTGTTTGAATGATGAACGTGGAATGACTTAATGTCAAAACCCGCTTATTATAAATACAGAATGTTGAAATTGATGTCACATTGAAAGGAATTTCTTTTAGAATTTTTGGGGTTTTGACCCCAGTAAGTGACCCTGAATTTGCACTGGTCCATCTGTAGACTGGGGCATCTCCGTTGCGTTGACACAAAATACAAAAAACTTTTATTAAAGTAAAAACTTCTGTTGTATTTTCAAAATAAAACAATGTAAAATTGTATTTCATGTGTACAGTGACATGCCCATACGATTACGCACGTCAATGGGTTTAAAGTACAAAAGCGGGCCTGATTGCTAACATTTTAGATGTTGATGACATGAGGCTAGCAGAAATTTTGGAAATATCAGGGTTCACTGAAGTGTATATGGAATCAATTCCATGTTCCCTTTTTTTTAAATTAAATATGAGCACATCTGTGTATCCTAAAGTTAAAAGAAAACATTTAAGTGCATTTTAATTAAACCATCTTAAACAAATACATTACAGTCTGTAATAAGAGCAACGGAGAAAACCTCAGGGATAGTGGTTTTACCTGGGGTCGCCTGAGGACTCCAGTCAATGCTGCAGGTGGAGGGGAGGCAGAACTGGACCCCTGAAAACAATGAAGTAGGAGGGTTGGGGGTGGGGGTTGATACTCAGACAAGTAGACGTTTTTGGCCTGAACACACAGCAGAAACTGTAATCACTACATGAGAAAAACTTAGGATTGGTCCAGAAAGGATGCAGGTTGCGATGATGACGATGATTTGTTGAAGAATTCTTATTCTTTTTCTTAGCCACGTTAAGCATAAAAGTTCAACTTTGCTTTCTTAGCTTTAGTGGGTTTAGAGTCTCCGTCTGAAGATGAATGTAAAGTTGAGTACCCTTAATAGATCAATAAAAAAAATAAACAAAGTAAAATAAAAGAGACTTACACAGGAAATTATAAATAAGAATATGACCATGTTTAAGCCTTAGTCACGTGCACCCGTGCAGGGGTCGACCCGTACCGGTTGTGCGGGATTTTGAGTTGTCCAGGCTTGTAGATGGGTGAGGCCACATCTTAACCCTTGTGCTATCTTAGATGACCCCACCCTTACATTGACGTGTTCTCCCTACCAGTACAAAGGTGGATAAAGGTGGAGAGATTTCAAGTAATCCATGGACACCAGTGAGGTTCAAAATCATAGAAGAAAAAAGGTTCAGAGCACTGTCTAGGGGGTCTAGATGACCCAACTCCCATTGTTAAAGTGCCTAGGATAGCACAAGGGTTACAGAGGGTAAAGGTCCCTAGAGGCTCGTTTGGCCATCTCAAGGGACATCATGAAAATGGAACCTACCATTGTTGTGCATGTGGTTAGTGTCTTGAAAAGCACTTGTAAGGATAATGTAAGTTACAAGCAATTATGACCTTCAGAGGATGGCGCCCTTATGCCACATTATTCATAAGGGAGGTGCGAGTACTGGCTCCATACTGACCACAATCAAATGCTCCCTGTATGTAATCATGTGCCACATAATGCCCAGAGGACGCCCACACAAACCAAACTCGGATTATGTAATTTGTCCATTTCAGTCAGGCTGCAAGCACAAAGCGCACAACGGGCGCGTACTTATCACTTAAACAGCACTAATGGGCGCCGCCAGGTTTTGGGGGTGTGCTTCGTCTACTTCATCTTTAATTACCCTTGAGTCTTGTTTGAGCGTCTGCTACACGCTACCACCAGTTGCTCGCGGTATTCCGTAGAAAAAATGTGCACCTTGAGCGGACTATAATCTTAAAAATATGTGGAAGTCACATATGTGCCCCCTACAGTTTTGCCCATTTTTTGCCTTCAAACTGCCCCTATCTACCCTTACAGGCAGTTGTGACAAAGTTATTGGTAGCCAGAAGGTGAAAGGGCAATTTATGTTAGTTTTAAATTAAAGGGTTAGGTTAAAAAGCAGAATGTATCTTCTTTTTTTTTTTTACATACGTAAAGTTGTTCAGGCCCTGCGACAGATTGGCGACCTGTCCAGGGTGTGCCCTGCCTTTGCCCGTAAGTGGCCGGGATAGGCTCTGGCAGCCCTGTGACCCCGTAAGGGACAAAACGGAAGATCAGATTAGTACCACCAAAAAAATTAGATTTAGTTACCCACAACTCATTAGCATTAAGACCTCTGATTTTGTCTGATTCTATAACATTAGTGCTGACTGTATTCTGCACTAGGAAATAGTCAAGATGAAACTTCTGGAGCACCTTTTTTCAAGGGATCAGTAAAACACTGAAATGACTCAAACTAAAAAACTGGCTGTGGGTAAATTTGGTCACAATTAATTAGGCCACAATAAGCCTAATTAAGTTGACTGTCTTTCGAAATTTTTGAAGACCCATTTGGAAACCTGTCATAGCTCCACGCGTGTTATGTTCAGAAAAAGCACACACACACGTACGCACGCACACACACAAACCCAAAAAGCCTTTTCTGTGCTTTGCTTGAATACACGTTTTCTTCTGTTGCTTTTTATTTGAGCACAAACTTAAGCGGGCAATTCCATGTACAGCCCATTAACTGGACAGATAGCACATCTTTTGATTCACCTTTATGTCCATTGTCGATATGTTTACAGCTTGGGTGGTGTACAGAACATACACTCTTTTCACTGTGCTAATTAACAGAATAAAACAATGAACTGAACCAGATGCTTACAAGAAGCACAGTGTATGAAATGTACAAAATGTTAATGCAATGCTTCATGCATCACTACACTTCCATCCATTGACAGGCATGTTAAAAAAATACATTGACAAACACTTCTTTTTGAGAAGAAACACAGTTTAACATACATTTGTATTTACTTTTTCCCTGTAAAACAATATTAATCTTTAATTCCTGAGCATTAAGATGAAATTTGTCTGTAAAAAATACATTATCTTCCAGTAACATTTGTGTTAGTTTATATTGTACTTGGTACATGGGTAATACAATAGTTTTTTTTTTAAATGTTACAATAAAGTGATTTCTACATATAGTCCAGTAACAATGTTGATCAGATAACAAAATGCATGTAAATAATGTGTAAAGAGGCTACATACTGATAAATTATATTTGGTAGCATCAATTATGAAAAATGTGTATTTCGCAATGATCAAAAGTTTGGAAATCCACGTGCAAAACCGTATTTTTAACCAAAAAAAAAGGTAAACCAGTCTTCATTAGAAATCAGTTAAAGTGCAGGTATAAAAGAAAATAAAGAAAAATATTTATATCGGCTTGCTTTTAAAGATTTTAAAACAACCAAAACGTGAGTTTTCCTTTTATATTTTCCACAGAACTCTACAGTACAGAATCCCATCTTCATCTAAGATTGTGCAAATAGCATTTCACAGCATCCTTTTTCCTCCAAACTGCAGTGTTAACCCAACAACTCAAAAAGTAGCAGGATGATTGTAATAGTAACTGTTAGGGTCCAGATCACTCCAAATGAGTGGCGACGTACAAAAAGTTCAAATGAAAGATGAGTGGACGGTTTTCTCATTTCTATAGGGATTGTCAAGGTTTTTTTATGTTTTAAATGATCTTTTCAGTAGTCTGTACGAGAGATCTTTAAAAAACAAGCTATATCTTGAAGAAACGGCACGCCAACTACATTCATTACTCATTTGTTTTAAAGATGACGATAAAAAGTCTTGGAAGAGTACTGCTTCAGTCTGGTTCTTTGAACATATTTTTGGGGATGTTTCCTCCACAGACAGTTTATTACATTCCTGCAGTATCTTGAACTCCTCAATACACCATGAGAATTCCCAGAAAACATTCCTTGCTTGGACGTCAGCAAACAGTACTACAGTCTGCACGTCGCTCTACGTTGCACTGGAAGCTACAAACCATGAGCTTTGAACGCGTAGAATGTCGAGCTACATTTTGTCTGCTGAGACTGAGGTATGAGCTCACAGGCTGAGAGACACATATGTGATTTCTGAACTATTGTACTCATATCTCCCACTCCAAAGTTCCACGCTTGCACTTCTGTGCAAGGATTCCGGCCTACGTCCCCTCCTCTGCCATCTGTACCACAGAAAGGCTTGCTCACTTGACATTCGTTCTGGACTTATTGGGATCCTTTCTTCTATTTCCTCTAAATGACTCACAGTCTCCTGGGATCCAGTCAGACACTGGGGTCCTCCTGCTGTGGAATCATCAGAGCCTTTAACCTCTTGTAATAACAAATCAGGATCGGGTAGTGAGGAATCTGATGCTGGAGTCACAGGTTCTATGTCAATCTCCAGTGATGTATCGGGAGAAACTGAACTCGGAGGCGATATGGTGACAGTGACTTGTGGAAAGGCAAATCCATGCATTTGTTTTGAGGCTACATTAGGAGGAGTGTTATCAAGGGGGAACTCCATAGGTGAATCCAAACTGCTCATGTCTTCTGAAGGTTCCATAAAGCAGGTTGTGCTAGGGTCTGCAGTTGGCAGGGGGGAGTTTGGAGAGTCTGATTGATATGTTGGAATACATAAGTCCTCAGGACTCATTGAAGAGTCTAAAGGCTCGGGTTCAGGGTCCATAAACACAGAGTCAAGGTCATCTTGATCTAGGGAGGTAAGCATGACCAAGTCAAAATGGACTAGATCTGCATGGTATATTGGTGTAGTATCTAGTGGCTCTGGAAGTGGTGGCCACTCAGATTCCGACTCTTCAGTGTTTGGCTGAGTTGCCACCAAAGAGAAGGCAGAGACTGAGGACATTTGTTCAAGAGTAGATTCAGAGGGAAACTCAGGGAAAGTGACTATAGGTTCTGGGTTTGTCTCACTGTCGGTTGGACTGGAGGGTGAGTCTTCCTCAAAGTACTCTGACACCACAATAGATGGACATTTAATATCTGTCTGTAAAAAAATTGGTAGAGCAGAATCAAGATGAATGGAGGGTGCGTCACAGACTGAGAAAACACCTTTATTCGTGGATGAAGACACTAATGGTTTGTTCAAGTTTTTTGGTTCTGTTTCTTCTGAATCTGAAGTGACTGAACTTTCTAATCCTGACTGTGGTAAGTAGACAGCAGTAGGAGTTTGTGAGCCAGATTGGCCCTTGTCCACAACACTGATTTCTGGTATCTCTGGATCAGATGTCATTTCAGACCCATTTTCAGACTCATTTGGGGGGGACACAGTCACTATTGGGACTGGGAATGAAAGCTGCATCTTTGGGATGTCAATTTGTTCAGAGTTTAGTGATGTCTTGTCATCAGTGTGAGATTGCTTCGTATGTGAATCAGAGTTATTTGCTATATCTATATCTGTCAGTTGTGGAGGGACTAGAGGTGGTGCAGTAAATGAATCATGTTGGTTTTCGAAGGCTGTTTTGGATGAATGCGTTGCAGCATCTCGAATGGTTACTGGATCTTTAGTGTCGGTGGGAGATGAACTTCCAACTACTTTGTGTGACAACTCTGGATCTCGGGCTTCTTTAGCTTTAAAAGGCCCGGCTGCCCAATTATGGTCTGGTTGGACTCCTCTGAGAGGCCCAGGAAGTACTGGATCCAGAGTGAGTGGGATGGCACTCTCTACATACATAGACTGCGGACAGGCAAGAATGCTTGGGTCCATTGACAGCTGTTTTGGAAGACTTCGCCGAATACCCTTCTTGTCCTCCTTCTCATCAGGACAGTTAACAGCTGCATCGGCAGTGCTTTGCCTGATAAGAACTTTGCTTCTGGCCTGAGTTCCCACAGAAACTTTAGAGACTTGGGGTTTATTTTCTTTTGTTTTACTGGTGCTTCTGTCTGCAGTAGCGGCTCCGTGTTGTTCCGACTCGAGCTTTGTGTCAGCCTTCAGTCCTGCTGAAGCAGTTCCAACATCTTTAAATGGTCTAGTTCCAGGTGCCACATTGCCTCCTTGAGGAGACCACGTGTTGTAGTGCTGCGTAAAGCTGTTGAAATTGTTGTTGAAAGCACGTAGTTCTTTACAGAGGTCTCTACGAAGCTCAGCTAGCTCTCGGCGCATGGCAGAGACTTCCTCTTTCCACTGCATGCTGATAGCTGCAGCCAAAGTGGCAGATTCTTTAATACTAGCCTGAATCGCTTTTGGCGATGGCCGTTCTGGAGCACTAGATCTTGGGGATCTAAAGAGGCTTGGAGATACAGGTGGTCCAGATACCGGCTTGGCCGATGGGGCTCCCATGTTTTTTTTGTAGTAAAGCCTGTCTCTTCTGACTGGGCAGCCCAGATCATCGTGAGTCAGAGGGGTAGTATCTGCCAAATCCTCATGTATGCTGGCCTGGGTGGGCAAACAAGTTTCGTCCTGTGCATACGTTCTGTCTGGAAGACAAATGTAAACACGCATCTGTAATATGGCCACGGGTGTGAGCAGCTGGAGAGAATGTGCTTTTTATTGCCAAAAAGCAGTGAGATCAAATCATGCACTAAAAGCCATGAGTCAAAATAAGATCATACTTGTAATGGTTGGAACTTAACTTCTAAAATCGAGGTTATTGTTCCAATTTTGCATGTGAACATTATAAGTATTGCATGAAAGCATGGCGTTTGTGTTAGAGTAGAGTACACTTCCCCATTTTGACTCAAGTTTCAAGTTTACACTGCCTTCTCATCTCGAATTTGTGGCATGCATTCTTCGCCACTTTTCGGTGCACAAAGCTAAATAAGCTAAATCTCCGATCGCAGAGGATGAACACTGTATTCAATCAATAAAGTAACAAAAACTTTTTGAAATGTGCACTTGTTGTAAAAGAGCAAATGTGAACTTTGTGCAGTGAAAAGTACCAAAGATGAACAAAGCTTCCAAAGACTTATCATCAATCAGGAAGTAACGTATGAACCCTATTGAAACAGTGAGGTCCAGTTTGACAGACTCAATTAAAGCACCAATTTGTCCAAAAAAATGACCTTTATAGCTTTGCAACTTAGGGATAGAATACCGTATTGGAGGCATTTGAGAAAGCAGTGTAAGCAAACATTTATTGTGTAATTGACAAGAAGCACATCTCCAGATGTCCACACCTCTAACTCGCCCTAAAATAACCCAGTTTGGTTGTACGTCTACACTAAAAGGAAAGTAGATCCATTCAGATTTCTTGTCCAGGCCTCTTTTCTTCATCTCTTCTCACATTCTTCATCTGTAAATGGATGTCTTGTTCCCTCTGAGAATCCAGCAATTATGGGAATTGTTGAAACCACAGGCAGCTCACGATTTATAGTCAAAGCCCCGTGTTGGAAATAAATGCACATATCAGCTGAGCAGGTTTAGACTTAAGGTGTTATTTATGAGGAATCAGTGTGACAGTTGGGTTACCAGTGCAATGATTGTCAGCTTTACAAAAACCATTATAGAGTTTGAAACAAAGTGATCTGCAGCTCTGCGATAAAATCACCGCATGAGCATGCCCGCTCTAAACTGTCCGAGAGAAGAAGACAAACTTTTAGCGAAGAGATCGAATAACGAAGATGCTATAATGTCTCCAGCACGATTTTAAATGGGTTTGTCAGTAAAGATTGCTCTGCTTACAGATTATATAATAGCAGTTTTCATTCAGAAAGGTTCACATCCACATAGAAGTGGATGAAGCTGTTGTATCCCTGTCCTGACCTAACTTTAGTTTTGAGTAGATGTGATTTTCAATAGGGTTCATAGCTTTACTCTCTGATGGATCCCGTTGATGAGTAGATGACGCACTGTATCCAAAATACAGTAAGATGAACTGGCACAGACTACAGTATTTTACCTTCAAAATGTAAATCATTTAAGTGTAACTCATGCAACAAACAAAAGCGTTTGCGTCAATAGTTCAGTTTAATCCATCACCCCACACAAATGTCTTTTGTTTATGTCTAAATGCCATTTTCAACATGGAAGAAGCATCAAGATGTCATTATCATGTGGGCAAATTTGTTTTTTTGTCTGTGTGTCCTCACCTGTGGTGGACCTGATGGTGGAAGTGACAGTAGAGGCCATAGGGGGGATGCAGTCATCATCTTGGGAGTATCCAGCCTGAATTGCTCGTAGGTAACTGTGGCTTCGGGTTCTGAAGCAGCCGGGCAGGTCCAAAGCCTCCATGGCCTGGGACTCCACCTCACTGAACACGGACTCACAAACAGACTCAAACTGGCCATTTACTTCGGTTTCACTCACCTGTTGGACAGAAAACCGTAAAAAAGGTATATTTTGTTCTTGGCTGACCATGACACTGATGATATAAATAGAAAGTGTTTTAGGGTGTATTTTCCCGATAGTGTTTTTCCCGATAATCTGGAACAAATTTTCAGTCTGAATACATCCAAGTGGACCCTAGTCCGGGACCAGGAACCACTCTCAGAACAATATTTTGAGGTGGTCTCGGTTCATTTTCAATCGGACTGAGTTTCTGTTCGCTCTGAGGTTTTCTCAGTCTGAATAGGCCTTGTGCTCTGAGTGGAACAACTGGACCAAAACGGGCACCGTAAGGGGGTAAATAATGTTGGAATATACTGTAGCAACCACAATGATGAGACACAGCAGCTCATTGATATTTAGTTGGATGAATGCAGGCTCAATAAAACAACTTTTAACGTGATACACTTCGCTTCTCACACTGTTTTCACAACAATCTATATGTCATCAACACTTATCAGCGTACCTTTATAGCAGCCGCCTCCTCAGAACTGCTTTGCCGCATGCAACTGCAAGTAACAAGTGCTGTTCCTGACGTTGATGCAGATGTTCAAAATTGGTCAGAGAAATATAAATTTTGAATAAGTGAACAATCCCGATAAGGATTGCAAAGCGAAAGACTTCCATTACTCTTTTTCTCGATTCTTTGCCCTGACCTAATAATTCCTGGCCAATGACTGAATAGATCTTTAGTCATGTGGTTTTGTTTAAAAGCTTTGGTTTGAAACAGAAAAGTGTGGTTGAATACAGACCAAACGCAAGGTTCCAAAATTAGAAGACTTGGTTTGGACAGAACAGAATTTTCCAGTCTGAATACACCTTTAAAAACCTATAATTTGGCCTAAAAGGGTATAAAGTCAGAATTATGAAAAATATATTCTTGGTAGAATATTGTTCCAACACCCGTTGATGATTCGGACAGAGGCTCTTTTCTTCTCTGCTTAATTTGTGTCGATGGTAAATACTAGACACTGGGTTGGAAAATGTCACAAAGTCAAGGTCATTCTTTCCTGTTGGTAGGATTTCTTCTGAGGACTTGCTTTTAAAGCTGTCTCAATATAATAATACTAAATAGTCAGATTTCATATTTTGGTAGCTAGAAGAATCAAGAAAAGACATCTCGTTTACGTGGATTTGGGATAAATGGTGCTTACGCTAAGCATTTAAGACTCCAAACAAATCAATACACCTCACTTTGAGGGGAGAGATTGATATCACAACACTTCACACTCAAATACCTTAATTAATCCAGATAGACAACATGAAAACTGCTTTGTTGAGGAAGTATTTTTTAGGTAAAGTCCAAAATCTGAATTTAAACACAAGTTGTTAAATAATGTAACTATTATAGACACTACATTGGTCAAACTTATTAATTCTTTGTTGTTCTAAGCGTAGGGAAATAGCAATATATCTAGAAAATCATTTTTATATTAAAATATTAAAGGAAACACATTAAAGAAAACCTTCATTGTTGATGATGTTAATACATCAGATGCTATATACACAAAAACTTGTATTTTTATAAACTTGGTACATCTATCCAAATATGGTATAACTTTAACACAAATGGATTGATTTAGCAAAAGGCCATTTCGAAACAAAACATTTTAAATCAAAGAGAAAAATAATTTCTAATAGTTGGAGTGCTTCTGTGTTTTCTCAAAGTCAGACTGATAAAAAGCACTGAAAAGCATTTGATTAGATAATGTTAAAATGGCTATTTAGTATAAGACATACTTTTTTTTTTCCTTTTATCAAAACCACATCTGTTCTGAAACCTTTTTTTTATTCTTTTGACTTAAAAAAAGAGTAGATTTCAATGTAATGTCTTGTTTTTTAAACTTCAGCACAGAACTGCTTAATATTTTATTAATGTTAGAAAAAGAAGGACCCGAACACTCACCTGGCTCACTTGGCTAACGCAGCTAGCCTGACTCAGCGTGCTGACAGCTCTCATGTAACTCTGGTTCCTCGAGCGAAACTTCGGTGAGTTGTAGTTGGTGGATGGATCCAGGGCAAAACTTGGGTGTATTTCTCTTGTGGCCTGCAAGTGGTAGTTCTGGCTGAAAAAAAGGGGAAAAAAAAACAAACAAAAAATATTAGTGGCTTAAACCTCAATGAGGGGTTCCTGAACAAATCCAAAATGTGTCATAGCCAAAAAACAAAATTAAATAAAATGAAATTGACCATGTTGACAATTTAAGGGCAACGGGAAGACCCGTTATAACACTGTGTGCCTCTTTAAAAATCCACTCCAATTATCTTTTGGTCTATTTTAAAAGCATTCCTAGTGGTTGTTTTAATTATGATTATGCCTCTGGGTGACATCCACCGGGTCACCCTCACCCCTCCCCCTCCCCCTGTCCTGGGGGAGGGGGAGGGTCCACTATCGGTACGGGATCTTGGAGGTTTGTCGGGTCGGGGTCTCCGCTGAGGCAATCAGCGGTCACCCCGGCTGGTTGGCTGCCTTGGTCCTGTCGAGGCCTGACCAGAACTTTCCCAAGGCGGGGCCTGGGGGCGAGGCCCTGGGCTTGCTCCTGGGGCGGCGCTTTCTGGCTCCTCTCTCTCTCTCTGTGGTGTGGGTGGTGTGGGGCCTGGGGGGTCGGCGCTTCGGGGGCTGGGAGCCCTGGGCTGAGGGGGGGACCTGTGCCCTATGTTGGGTGGGGCTGGGGGACGGCTGTTTGACCACCGGGGGGAGGGGGGGGGGGGTCAGCCAGCGATGTACCTTGTGGGGGAGGAACTACTTGGCAGTAGTCCCCCTTCCATGCTTGCCGTATGGAATAGCCCCCCCCCCCCCCCCTCTCGATTTTATTTGCACCTTTTAGCACCCGCCAATTTTAATTCAGAATTTTAATTGCACCCCCTTAGTACACATACCCTTTATTCCTCAAAATGTACGTTCCAATGCAAACACACACACATGCACACACACACACCCTCACACACATGCATTTTTCAAGGAAGGTAGGACCTCGGACCATCTGTCCCCTACCCCATCCCTGGTAGGGGGTACTGGGCCCTTGGCAACGGCAGCCGTGGTCCCTGGGTGCTGGCTTCCTGGGCCCTGCAGTCCTCTCTCCACACAGGGAGAGGGATCCCTGATCTGTCTGGCAAGGCCAAGAGCCGGGGATCACATCACATCTGAGCCTGGGGGTGTCAGAATCCCTGTGGTGTGGGTTCTGGTCCTTGCCCCTGAGCGCTGGGCCTCGCCAAATTTCCAAATGTGGGCGAGCCTGGTCGGGCCATGTTTACAACGCTTCTTGTGGACCCCCTCGTCCCCTGGGTGTCCTCCTCCCAGGCAGGGACGGCTGGGAGGAGGACACCCAGGGGAAGAGGGGGTTGCTCCTGCCTTGCTCCTTCCTGGACCAACCGTGGGCCTGGTGGGTGGCTGCCTTGAGCGCGGGGCGGGGGGTCCTGGGTCGTACCTGGGGTTTGGGCGGGGGGATGCCCAGAACTCCTGGGTGGTGATGAGGTGCTCATCTAGGGCTGTGGGCGCTCTCCTGGGGCAGGGCCCCACGTTGGGCCCTCTCGAGGCGGCGGGGGGGCTGCTCGCCTGGTTGGGCTGGAGCTGCACTCTCTGTCCCCCCATGCCTCCCTGCTCTCTGGCTCTGGGAGCCCCCCGTGGCGGTCCTGCTGGCCCTGGCCTGGTTGGCGGATGTGATCACCCGGGGGGGCGGTTGTTCTCTATCTGCTGCCGTGCGGGTGTTGGGGGGTTCTGGCTGCCGCTGCTGCTGCGGCGGGGGTCTTGGTCTGGGGATGACTGGGCACTCTCCCTCCTTCTTTTAACATTCCATCATCCATTTTAGAAGAACATGAACACTCACTTGAGCACAGGTGTTAGGTCACCTTTGCAAAAATAGTTTGCGTGATTGAATTAAATATTTCACACCAGTTGGTGTGAAGGCATAAGTATGCGTGTGTGAACAATATTTTTTATTGTGTACATGTTGACATGTAAACTTTTTTGGAGCCAACAGGTATGTTTATAACGTTTGAGTGTGTGTGGACAGGCCCCGCCCTTATAGACTTGTATTACATCTGAACCTCACTGCAATGAGTATAACCATCCAGCAACTTGTTGCTTTATGCTGCTTCATGGTTCTACCCCCCCCTCCCCTTCTATAATCACCCTCCTATCCCCCCTCTCTAACATCCCCTTCTCTTCTTCTTCCCTTCTTTCCTTTTCCGTCCGGTCCAACACAAAAGATTTTCAAATATGACTAAAATGAATAAAGTTTGGCCTCGATTACAAAAGGGGTTTATTCAGACATACCTCTGGTTTGTTTGAAGATTCATAGCCCCTGTTGTTAAAGTAAAATATGTCCAACACAAGAGGCCTTCAGCTCTCATTTGTTTGCCCAGCTGCTGGACAGGACAAGTAAAAAAAAAAAAGAAACAAAAAAGTATGATTATGCCTTTTTGACACATTATGACTCGGGATGGGCCGATACAATTTTACCACTAACCGATATTTTCCCTGCAGCTGTGACCGATAGCCGAAATTTGCAGATATCGATACTTAAGTGTCTACAGTAACACAACGTTTAGATCTCCTTTTTGTTTCTTTATTAGAAATGCACTACTTTTGTTTTCCTGGAAAATCCCATTATACTTGAACTTTTTTAACATACAGCAAAGGATCTCATAGGAACAAGTATCACTTAAAAACTTTCATGTACCGTATTTTCCGGACTATAAGTCGCTCCTGAGTATAAGTCGCACCAGCCCAAAAATGCATTATAAAGTAGAAAAAAACACAGATAAGTCGCACTGGACTATAAGTCGCATTTTGACGGGAAGACCAAGAACTAATAACTTGCACAACCTCATATGACACAATCATAGCAGACTGTTTATCTCATAATTTCACAGTAATTCTTTCTCATACTTATTTATTTATTCCTTTCATGAAGCATCATTGGCCAACTAATACTCTGTTTTCATCCTGTATTTGTAGAAACAGTTGTCATTTTTATTGCATTTCTGAATCTATGAAATCATTGGAAAATAGAATATTATGTTGTTAGCCTTCAAGATCTTACTGTAAAAAAAAGTTTGCTGATTCTCTGAGTCACTTAACATACTCTTAACACTTAACATACCTCATACATCAAATTGACCCAGAAACATCATCTCTGTTCCTCACAAATGAACATAACAGGAGGGTTAACAATGTATTTATTTCAATCTATTTCTAATATAAGTCGCTGCGGAGTATAAGTCGCACCCCTTGCCAAACTATGAAAAAAGGGCGACTTATAGTCCGGAAAATACGGTAATAAATACATCTGTAAGCGTTCTGATCATTAATTGAATATTGGACATAACTGTAAACCATTAGTTCCCCATTGCCAGGGTTCTATTAGGAACAACATGTATCCCTATCAAAAATATCAGTTACCTGAAAACAGTCAATTACTGACAGTGACTATTAACACAACTTTCCCAAACTATTAGGAACAAGTATACATTTAAAAAATTATTTTTTCTGAAACAGTCAAAAGAATATCAGTAGATTTTTTAATATTGGACCGATACTGATAAACTCAGATTATGCAAATATCGACCGTTACAGACTTGGTGGGGTGAAAATGTGTGAGGGGCAGCCATTCGGCCTGTGTTCTTTAAACCCTTATAAAAACCTCAAATGCAAATAAATTCTTATATGAAAATGCATCTGCAATGGGATACTTCTCATTTCTTTACATACAACAGAATCACATCTAAATACAGTTTTACCAAATTACTGTGAATTTTACATTTAAACACCAGAAATAAAATGAAACAACCTTTTATCAACATTTAATGTGTCTTCATTTGAAATATAACATATTACTCACCATGTAGTGCTGCTCACTGAAAACTTCGAAATGTAAATAAAGTAAAACGGAAAAAAACACAAATAATGATCTTATTCAGAAGCAACCACTGTAGTGGTTAATCTGTTCCTTTTGTTTGGCCCTTAAGGCTCTGAAGGTCAAATAGACAAAGGTTGTTGCCAAAGCTTTGCAATGGCTTAGAGCGTACTTAAGCAAACCATAATATAAAAAATTATAGCTCTTAGAAAGTGCTGAGGGTTGCATATTATAGTTTTTACTACGGGAGCCTGCGGACCGGTAGAAATTTGGACTCGGGCTGCATTTTGCCCACGTGCCGGACTTTGGACATGTCTTATTTAAACTCTCTTCCGCTACCTTATAGCCCCTCTCACCCCCAACCTAACATTACCGGTGCAACAAAAACAAATTGGAGCTATCAAGATGTACAGTTTTGATCCAGATGCCAGCTCAGACGAGGAAAGAACAAATAGACCCATGTACGTCTTGTACATGGGTCTATTTGTCTGGAGGTGGATGTATCAGAATGGAGCAATGGAGTTTGTAATTGTTGTAACAAATACAGTCTTTTTCCCATGGTACTTTTTCGTCTGCTCCTCACAACGATTTAAATAAAGAAATACTCAGAAATGCAATTTTAAGCCTTATTGTCTTTTTATATGTTCTCTTTCATCAGAAAAATGCCACAAAAACATGGTAAAAAAACAAACAAACATAATTTTCATCGGAGTGGGTCTTCAATGCTAATTTTCCCTGACCTAAGACTTCTTAGAAAACAGGTTAGATTTTCTGAAAAGAAAGGAAAAGAAGAGAAATGCAAATCAGGAGCTAGTTAGTGATCAGGCACTTCAGAGAGAGGTTAGACGCATTTTGATGACAGGTAGAGTTGTTCAAAATTATCCACGCCGATTTTCGGCAGCAGGTAAAGAAAAAGTCATCCGTCAGTCATAGGTCGTCATCGTAAACAGATTTTCTTATACTAGGATAAAAAAAAGCTAAATTTGATTATATGGGATATTCTTGCTGAAGATGCACATTAATGAAACTATATCAGTCTTGTTTTTAACGTTGCCTCATGATGACCCCTACAACCTTTCATTGACTGCTTTTGAGTGTTTGCTTTGTAAAGCCTCCGTATTGAGGATGTCACCAGGGCAGCGAGCCAGCTGCCTCATGGAGCTGACCGCTGCTTCTGGGTAGCACAACACAGAGCCAGGGGAAGGTGCTGAGCTTGTATTCACCTTAAGTCTGCAGCAAAATTGGTGATGTAGTTACGCATGTCACTGTTGATTTTATCCAGGCGGTAAGAGCTGTGGGCAGAGAACAGAACAGAGTTACTGGGTCTCACGAGTGGGAGTTGGATGGAGGTGATATTGCTGAGCTTGGGTCCAATGGATGCTCTAAATGGATTCAAATGTTTGCTTTGGAGCCCTCACCAAAAGTGCTGCAAACATTAGGGTGACACAGTTTGACCAGCATGGCCCTCAGAGGATGGGAGGAGTCAAAAAAAAAAGTTGACTTCAAGATTCAAAAAGTCAACGTCTGAGGAAATTAAGGCAATCTCTTAATTTCCCACATAAATGATGGTGGTTTTATGAGTTGTCTGGGTGCAAAACACAATGTCCAACTATTGAAAGTTACCAAAGTTTGAAGATGAAAAACTCCTAGAATCAACAAGACATTACAGCCACATCCCGTTTTAATCCTTACATTGTTTACGCACACAATAATCACCCCCTCTGTTCTAGTTAGAAAAGCTTTTAGCTGACAGAATAAGACAGAAGTGCACAACCCAGGCCAATTCCTCCTAGCAGAGATAATATCATCAACTGAGTAAAATGAGGCTGTTTTGAGAGAGTTTTATTTTTTATTAAATTATGCCATGGCAAATCTCTTCTAATATTTCTGATTGGTGCTAATGCCCTGACATAGTCAACTAATGTAAAGGTTTTGGGGGAGGATGCAAATTATCTCACAGTTACTGCCTTTTTCTTGGCTGTCAGTGAACCCTGGCTTGTCCAGATTTAGTTGTGGACATTATGCACTAATCTTTATTGGATTGGAGTCTATTTAGCACAACTCTGTGAGTTGTTGGTTAATAAAAACACACAAAGGTACAGTTTCTTTTCTTTCTGGTAGGAAAAGCACCTACCCTGTTTAAAGTGAATGCTACAATGGAAGAAAGAAGTATTTGATCCGTTGCTGATTTTGCAGGTTTGCCCACTTGACAGTCTGTCCTTTTAAAGGCAAGTTCATTTAAACAGTAAGAGACAGAAAATGACAAAGAAAATCGAGAAATCCACTTTCAAGAATTTATATAAATTTGTTCGCATTTCGTTATTTTATTATTATTTTATTGAAGGAAATAAGTATTTGGTCCCCTAGTAACCATTATGAGTTCTGGTTCACACAGACCAGTTAGACTGAACTAATCAACCTATTACCTGAATTGAAGAAACCTGTTTGAACTAATCACCTGTAGAAAAGACGCCTGTCCACAGAATCAGTCAATCAGTCAAAGTCCAAACTTTCCAACATGGAAAGACTAAAGAGCTTTCAGTGGATTTAAGGGAAAAGATGGTAAACATGCACAAGACTGGAGTGAACTACAAAACCATCAGCAAGAAGCTGGGGGTTACCGTGACAACTGTTGGTGCGAAAATACATGAATTCCAGCATGACCATCAATCCACCTTCTCTTGAGTTCCAAACCAGATCTCACTTGATGGAGTTTCCATGATCAAATGGGCCCAAATCAACCCAACCTAACAAGAGTTAGTTGATGATTTTGAAGCAGCTGGAACCACAGTCACCAAGAAAACCATTGCTAAGACTTTACGCTGTAATAGTTTGACACCTTGCAGTGCTCACAAAGTACCCCTGCTTAAGAAGACACATGTGAAGCCCACCTGAAGTTTGCCAAAGAACACCTTCATGGTTTGGAGAGGGATTGGGAGAAGGTGTTGTGGTCAGATGAGACCAACATGGAGCTCTGGCATAAACTGAGTCCCTTGTTTTTGGAGGAAGAGAAATGCTGCCTATGACCCCGAGAACACCATCTCCACTTTCAAGCATGGAGGTGGAAGCATTATGCTTTAGGTTTTTTTTTCTACATAGTGATACTTCACCGTGCTGATGGCAGGATGGACGGAGCAATGCACCTTCAAATCCTGAGTGAGAACCCCCTCACTCAGTCTGATGAATTCTGCAATAACCTTCTCAACTTAACAACTCCATACTATCTAAATGAGTAATTGCAATGTATTTAATCTGGTATTTCTGGGAGGTTTGGCATGTTTTGATTTAGATTGATACAGCTATGAAGTCAATCATGGAATTATGATTAAAAATAAATAAAACAAGGAAGTGATTTTACAAACCCACCAAACCAGCAGGTGAGACCGATTTGTCTTCATGATTAGATAACACCTCGACGACAACTACAATGAGATGAATGTTAAGTCACAATATGTGCTCTTGTTTCTGCTCAGTCTGTCACATTTGGCACACGATTGACTTCATGGGAACGCTTGATAACGTTCGTCACCATTGTTTATGTGTCTTCTGCAGCTTTTACAATCCCACAAATAAGCCAACTCTTTTTGAGTCTCATTTGACTTTATATTGAGTTTATAGCAGCTGTCGACTCCAGAGTAAATTGAGAATGCGGTGAGGCTAAATGATCATCGGTTTAAACGTCTATTGGCATTAAACTTTATTTTAAGTGCACAGGTCGTTCCGCTTCACTCCTTCTTGCTGTTGTGATGTATCGGTTATTGGTGGGGTGAGCGAGGCTCCAAACTGCAAGAGTTACAGAGAGCTTTAAAGAGCTAAAGATGAGGAAAGGCAACACAACTTGACAGGCTGTTCTCACTTTAACATGATTTGCTTTGGGGAGCCACTGCTGTCAAATTTGTCTTTAGCCAATTTGAACACACTACAGGGACATCAATTTGCTACAGGTGGAGAGGAAATCCAACCTACAACACTTCTGTGCTCAGTCCAATCTAATTCGGTTCCATCAAGCTTAATGGGCCATAATGCCACAAAAGCCCTCATGTCAGGGGGGCTCTTGAGTCTCCAAACTGTCTTTTACTTCAGGACCCCTCATGAAAAGTTGTATCGGAAAAACAGATCACTAACGACACCAAATTAAATCATTTTTGTATTTGTCCTGTGAAGGATGTTAAGGAAATACCTCTCAAGCTACAGACACACTGGCATGTTCAAGAATGCGTGTTCTGCTCACATTATTTATTAGTAAAGAAGGATTTAACAGCTTTTTTGTAGGTGGAGATGCTTATCAGAATCTGATAGCTGAGATTCTTCTCGTCATTTTACTGCACGACAGGATTGAACCTGTTTATCCGTAGTAAGAAGTAATTACTTCTAAGGTTGCCCCACAGGTGGGACCCGAAGTGGAGAACAGGAACCTCTTTAGAAGTAACATTTTCAGTTCTTTACAGAAAGCGGACACATTTTAAGTGCACAGGAGAGGAGCCAGTAAAATCCGAATAAAATCAAAAATTCTACAAAGGGGTGGGAAACTCCCACTAAGAAAGGAATGCTGCTTTCGGCTGACTGGTGGAAAATAGTTTTGCCCTATATTATAAAAAAAAAAAAAAGTTCATGACACACCGTGAAGAGATTTTGCAGACTCATAAGGGCCCAAAAATAAAAAAATAAAATAAAAAAACATATTTGGTGTCAAAGACAATACAGTATATTCTCTAGTTTTAAAGGTAGCCATATAATTATTATTATTCAGCTTTATATTTTAAATTTGCAACAGTTAACTATAGAAGATTTTGCAAGATTATAAAAAAATTCTTGAGCAGCGTCATCGGGCTATGACTTAAGTTTGCTCACTTAAAACTAAATTTCCTTCCTCATTTAGCTAGATGTTTCCATTTCTTGGTCCACAATTTCTTTTTAAAGCCCTAAGAGTAAACTTTTAATTTACTAGAATGATAGTTTGAAAATTTATGTAAGCTTTGCAGAATCTATCCAAGTTAAAAAACAACAGCTGATTTCTGTATCTTTACTGTCCAGCAAAAACAAACATCAGCAGCAGCACTGAACCAGAAATGCTCATCATTAGCTCACCCTCTGAGCAAAAGCAGAGACGTTTATGTGGCAGCAGAAGCAATATAGATTAGACCCTTCTATTGGCGCTTCCCACTGCAGCTAAGAGGAATAGTATTTGAAGATATCTTAAGAAAACAAACAAAAAACTGCTGGGTGGGGGTGCACAGGAAGATAGAGAGTAGGGGGGCCATCAGAGTTAATCGGACTGTGTTGCCTTGGGTCTTGCTGGCGTCTGGGACTGCAAACGAGGCTGTCACAGTGGGGTCAGACACAAGGTTTTCTTTGCATTACGTTCTACTGATCTGTCAGACAGTGCAGAAAGAAACATGCATTTAATGCAGATACTGAAACAACCATTTAGGAGAGATTCTTTACTACAAAACACACTTCAGGAAAACCAACAGAGGCAACATTATAGCTTCTTTTAAAGACCCACTTTGATGAAAATTGTGTTTTTGGTGTTTTAACATGTTCTTGTGGTGTTTTTCTGAGAATGGAAGACATATATTAAGAAAACCGAGCAAAAAATTGCATATCAGAGTATTTCTTTGTTCAAATCATTGTAAATCAGGAGAAGATGAAAAAATGCAGTTGACAAAGGGTTGTAGTTGTGACGTAGAACCTACAACCCTCCATTCCGGATAAGTGTAAGAGCGTTTAACAGATAGATGATGGGAAGTGGGGGTAGGCTTACTCTGTGCCAACAGTCAGATTTATAATTTCTGCTCAGCATAAACTAGGTCCTAAAAAACATCATAGGATTTTCGGTTTAGACTAAAAACGGCATAATCCTAATTAACAGCCATAGTGGGACTTTAATTAACTACGCAGTGGTCCTATTTCTGCACCGAGAATTTTTCAATAACATTCTTTCCCTTTGCATTTTGGTCCCTTTAAGGATCGCCTGAGCAAATCATCCGCCTCCCATCTATATCCATCCTCTGCATCCTCCTCACTCACTTCAACCACCCTCATGTCCTCCCTCACTGCACCAATGAATCTCCTTTTTGCTCTTTCTCAAGGCCTCCTTAGTAGCTCCAACGCCAGCATCCTAATGAACCAGATACCCTTTCGCAAAAATGATAACAGTGACATTTTTATCCTATTTTCCAATAATTTGACTGCAGCAGAAGCTGAGAGATTTTATTTTTTTTCATTCAAGCTGGATTTGTTTTTTGTGTGACATTGCCAAATGTAATGTCAAGTTTTTGCATGTCAGGTCATCACCTTAACTTTTTGCGCTGTAACTGTTTGTCCTTATTGACCCATTTGCAAAAGAAAGCTGTTCACCTTTTTTTTTTCGAATAGATATGTTGGCTAAAAGAAGATTTTTTTTTCCATTTCTTTCTTTGTCTTTTGGGTTCATAGCTGGTGAAGCTGCAAAGCTTGACAGCATGTCTAAAATGAGACAAAGTCAAGCTATAAAAACTAAAAAATGTAACGTTTGTAATGTGTTTTTATTGTCGAAAAAAGTTTGAGTAAAAAAAGAAAACGATGCGTTTTTTTGATCCAGCAGCTCTTAGATCCACAAAGTAAAGTCTCTAAGCAGACATTTCTTGAATGACTGTCTACATTTAGGAATACCAGCTTATTGTTCTTTATAAAATGCTTTCCATTCACTTATGTATGTTGGCAAGCTCTTAATACAAGTTGTTCTGGGTTCTGCTACTGATTTCCTCTTTCCAGATTCTTCTTTTTTTGTGGTATGACATAAGCTCAGCCAAGGTCCTCCCCCCATCTCTGTGTTTGACGGTCATCAAGTTGAACATAAAGATCAACCAACTCCACTCTGGTCTTCACTTTCCTTTGGATATTGATTTAGTAGTCTTGTGGTTTCTTCAGATGCAGGTGCATCACGTGTCCTTGGGGCGGAATTGCTGAGATATGCAATCCTGAAAAGATGGGCGGTCCCCTTCAAAGCTTTTATTGGGAAACTGTCTTTTGTGTTTCTGATACTTTATTTCCAGTCTGGTGTAAATTATTGTAGAAGCTTTTTGGATTGATTTAGAATCATTTCTTTCTTTCAAAATTGCTGCTGTATCCAGTGCCTCAAAATATAGAGACAGCCCACCAATGATTGACTTCTAAAAAACCTCCTTATTTTCCACCTCACTACTAAAACAATGGGAAGGAACTCAGTTACTGCCTATAACACTAGTACATGGTGGCATATGGTTCTTGATTATAATATTGGCGCAAAAATTAAAATTAAGCTGTTTTTTGTCTTCAACCTCAAGTTGTAAAAACTATGGTTGTGTCTGCATTCCTTCGTTCACTATTTTGTAGTGCTGTCCAAATTTACAATTCCATAATCAAGTGCCCTAGCAATTTTACCAGATGTCTCTGCAAAAAACAGTGTGCACTGATGCTCACTAGATTGGCAAATATAGACCACAATGCATTGCGTTTGAACAATTTTTGTGGAGAAAAAAACATTTTAATTGCCTAATTTTTCATTATCAGAACACAGTGGATTGATTACTAGTCTTCGTAAAAGGTTTATATTGACATTACTTTTTACTTTGGTAACTTGGTGACATCCTATTTCCTGTTAAAAAAAAAAAAAATTATTGTGGTGTCCAAACTGCTTTTAAAATCCAGAGCACTAGAAAGTCCTGCACTAAATAGAATTTTAGCAGTTTGGAAGTAGGGAGGGAATTCAGACAGCCTGTTCCTAAAAATATTTAAGAAAACTTTATGACAAAAAAACAGAATTTCTTCAATTTAAGTTAAAACATTAAAACATAAGTTAAAAAAGTCATTTTGAGTAAAAAAAAAAAAAAGACAATTTTATTGGCTTTTTGGTAGAGTGTCCGCCCCGGAGACTAGGAAGTCGCGATTTTTAAGGTAATGGTGTTTAAAAAATGTAAAACAGAGCAATTATTCCATTGCCTAATGTAATTAACTTGTGTTATACAATTCTAAAATTCCTTAATGTATGTGTGTATATATACACACATTATATTATTATTATTATGGAACATTACTGTTAGTACCTAGCAAATTGGATATCAATGATAAGTTCTCACTGAGAACTTCTGGTTCTCGGGGAAGACGCCAACGAGGCACAGAGCGGCTTCACTTTGCAACTCTTTTTACTACAAAAAAAAGAGTAAACCTACAGCAAATTCTAATCATGTCCCCGAAAAAAACCCCAGTGACGGAGGAATCTCAGGATATCAAGAAGTTGCTTGATTTCACGCAGGAGGAAGTTAGAGCCATGAAGATCCTGCATGGACAGATCCTAAACGTGCTTGAGGAAGTGAGTCAGGTGGAGGCTCTGAAGGATCAGAATGTCAACAGGATTTAGATCATCGAAGAGTGAATGGATGACCAAGAGCAGAAATTCAGGATTAACAACGTGATTATGACCAAATTGAAAATCAAACCCTGGTCTTCTGCGCACGCAATGACCGCTGGGAACGGTGAGGAATCCAAGGAACAGGAAATGAGCTTTGTGGAGAAACAAGTGGAAGAGTTCTTAAAGTCTAAAGGAATTTTTCTGGACATAGACAATGTTGAGATCTGACCGACAAACCAGCGATCCTCTTGAAGTTTGTTAATCAAAAACAGAAAGCAACTTTAACAAAGCAAGGAAGAAATCTGAAGGGAACCAACGTTCTTATGAATGACAACCTCACTAAAAGGAAGGCCGACATTGCCAGAAGAGCGCTTTATCTGAAAAGCTAGGAAAAATTCAAAGCACTTGGGTAAAAGACTGCAAGATTTACGCTAAACTAACCGACTCTAATGAGCAATCTTAGGTCATCATTATCAAGAGCCTGGAGGGGCTGCAGTCTAAACAAGATAAGTAAAGATGTTGGTCTTATGAGGTGAGGAGACAAACTCTACTATCTATGGCTTCTAATAACAATACATTTTCTTCAACAGTCACCTGCAATCAGGACTTTGAGAGAGATCTAAAAGGTGAGCAACCTGACCTTAACATATTTATAGTCTGTGACATCGACCCTGATCAATTCTTTTGCACTCTTAATATGGACTGCAAATATTACAGCATAGATGATTTCAAAACTCTGTTAACCCAAAAAGAAAACTGTCAATTTTCACTCTAACAGAAAAGGCTTGTATACCAACTTGGGAGACATCAAGGACTATCCACAGAATATGGGACATTCCTTTAATATCATAACCGTATCTCAAAACTTGGTTCAGCCGCGACAAGAACACTGACTTTGAATTGGAAAACTATGAGCTATTTGAACAGAGTAAACATAAAAGGTGGAGGAGTCCCTATATATGTAAAAAAAAATACAAAGTTTACAGGAATTGATAAATTGTCAGTTGCAATTGATGGAATATTGGAATGTATTACAATTGAAATATGTAACGATTTAGGGAAAAATGTCATTATAAACTGTGTATATAGGTCGCCAGGGTCAAGCTTAGAAGTGTTCAGTGACTGGATGTAAAAGATATTTAACATCTGTGGAGATTTCAATATCAATCTGATAACCCCAGCAAACATAAAGCAACTGATGACTTTATCAGAAGAATATATGCTATGAGTTTATATGGTACAGTAGGGCTGGTCCCTGCCTGTGATGCTGCATCTGGCAGGGTGTTCACAGAAAGGGAGGTCAAAATTATTAGCATTTCCAACATCTTGTTTTCGTGCTCAGCCTATTTCTCATTGTCTTTCCCCATCAGTTAGGGGGTGGGAGGTGTGAAAGGACTAGGGGGTTGTGTATAGGTATGGGGAGGGGGGCCCTATTCTTTAATTCTTTTGCTTGTTTATTTTAATTTCCACGCTTGTTTTTTTACATTATTTATTTTGTTTTGTGTTAGTGTAAAGGACTTTGTGTTATGCTTTTATACGAAAAGTGCTTTATAAATAAAGTTTGATTTGATTTGAGTAACCCTTGTGCTATCCTAAGCACTTTATTATTGGTGGTGGGGTCATCTGGACCCCACAAGACAGTGCACTAAACCTTTTTTCTTCAATAATATGTGATCTTCACTGGCGTCCATGGATTACATAAAATCCTCTTCACGTTTATCCACCTTTGTACTGGTAGGGATAACACATCAATGTAAGGATCGGGTCATCTGGACCTTAGAGGATAGCACAAGGGGTAGAACAGGGGTGGGATTATATAAATTTGCTTCCTTCCACTCCCTTTCAAGCAATCTTTGATTTGATGTCTAATTATCCTAAATTTGATATGTCTTTGTAAGAATGTAAAACTGCTGATTGTATTGTGCTCCTGTTCCTCACCCTTTACCTCACCTTTGCTCCCGCTCCTACACCTGGCTGTGGATCCTGCCTCTGGCTCATCTCTGGCTCGTCTCTGCTCTGTACCTGACCGAGTACCTCGTCTCTGCTGCTGCTCCTACACCTGGCTGTGGTTCCTGTCTCTGGCTCGACTCGCGCCTTTGACTGTCCCCCCAACCACGGCTGGATGAAGCTCGTCTGCTGGACTTTATATATGTAGTTGTAGATTTAGATAAGTTAATTCTTCTCTAAGAGTTCTGGTAAATCGCCTGTCCGTCTTGGGGGAGGATCCCTCCTTCATGTGGGCACCCCTGAGGTTTTTTCCGGAATCCGGTTTTTTAGGAGTTTTTCCTTACCGCGAAGGGGGGTCTAAGGGCAGGGATGCCAGTATAGCTTAGTCAGTTTGTTAGTTCATTTTAGTATTTTCCTATTGAACTCTTTGTATTCATGATCCTTTTGAGTTCATGTTTTCTTCGAAGCCCATCGAGACGACTGTTGTTGTGATTTTGGGCTTTACAAATAAAATTGAATTTAATTGTTTGTGTATTATTCTTATTTTGATTGCTTGAAATAAACCATTAAAAAAAAATTCCAACCATAACAAGACCCAGCAGAATCTATACTCAAAGTGCTACTCTTATTGATAATATATTCACAAATAATATAGAATGCACTCATATAAGTGGACTAATGATTTGTCACATGAATGATCATTAACCAGTTTTTGCCCTTTTTGACATCAATGTAAAGACAAGGAAAATTATAAAAGAACCAGTCTGCAAAAGGTTAAGAAATGATAAAACTATGAATTCTCTTAATAATGACTTATCCAGACAAAACTGGAACTCCGTGTACAGAGAGAAGGATCTGGATATCGCTTATGCTTTTTTTTTTTTAAGAAACAATTAGCTTACTTTACAATAAGAACTGTCCAGTTTATAAATGTAAGAACAAATGTCCCAAATGCCCTTGGTTAACTCCCAGTCTACAAAATGCTTGTAAAAAGAAAAATAACCTCTATAAAAATGTCTTGAAACAGAGGACAAGAGAAACTGAACATTGATACAAGTCATGCAAAACTAAACTACCGGTAACTGAAATAACACGGCACAGCAAAACAGTGTAATTCAATAATCTACTGAATGAAAATAAAAACAATGTAAAGCAAGTTTGGGAACTATTAAATAACATAATTAAAAATGGGACAAAATAGGCAAACATACCCAGATTACTGTACAGATGAAAAGGTGAATGAAGCAGCAAACGGCCTTATTATCAATGTTTCAAAACTTTTAAAACTCATTATTTGCTGATGACACAAATATTTTCTGTTCTACAGACAATCATATGGAACTTTTCAATGTGGTGAACACAGAGTTTAATAATCTTGTGTCATTTTTTTTTTACCGGATTGACCACAATTAATGCTTGAAATAAAAACCTCACTAAAAATAAAATCACCAAAAATAAATGTGCTTCAGTGATTTTAACATGAATAAGATATCAAGAGCCACCCCATGGTCAAGACATAGATACTTAGGGGGTGGGAATAAAAACTCTTTCCTTTATCTCACCCCCTTTTAGAGCTGTAAAAATAATGTGTGTAGACCAAAAAATAAAAGTCCATTATCAACATACAAGGGTTAAAATGTATGTGTGTATATTGACACTTAAAATATAGTGTTTAAATATGTACTTTGTTTTGTTATAATTAAGTATTTATGTGTGCTCAAGCCAATAAATAAATAAACAAAACAGCAAACATTCCAGACTCAATATTTCTTGCTTATATTTCAAAAACCAAATCTATTATTTGACTTTTAAAAAGATGCATTTTAGTTTTTGTTTGTGGCAGAGAATTAAAAGTAGGCAACGTCTTTTATCCTCCATCAACAAGGATAAGACAGCACACTGATTACTTAAATAGAAAACGTGAATTTGTTTTTTCAGGATAAACTACGACTTAAAACATTTATGCCACACTACCTTTTTTTCAAATTCAACTCCATTCATTATTTAACATATTACCATTTAAAAATTGTATTGCTGAAAAAAGCCAAAACAACATTTTAGCCACAGGAAACTGAACCAATCTTAAACCAAGTTTAAAAGTTCCCTTTCTAAGAACAGGTTTAAACAAAAACACCATTAGTGATGAAATCTGGATAATGCTTCTTGTATGACGAAATTGAGAGGTTGTAATTTTTATTTGTCATTTTACTGTTCAAAAAAATTACTTTTTAAACTCCAAAAAAGGAGTTCATTAATAAAGTGCAGTAAAAACTAAAGGTATAAAAAACAGAATACAAAAATTTGGAATAAACAAGATATTAAAACACTGCACCGCCAGAGAAGTTTTAATATTTGGAAATTATTCCTTAAATGTTACCACACACCAAACCAGGAGAGAAACTTCTCTTAGAATTCAAGAAACTTCCAATTTTAACATATTTTTGGAAGATGCTATAGGCAGTCTTCATGCAGAAACCATCTGAAATCCCATGCTGAGGTGTAAGTGCATATGTATACACACTCACCAGATACTTTATTAGGTACAGCTTTAGTATTGGGTTGGACCCCCTTTGACCTTAAGAACTGCCTTAATCCTTTGTGGCACAGATTTAAGAAGGTAGTGGAAACATTCCTTGGAGAGTTTGGTACATGCTGACATGATAGCATTGCACAGCTGCTCAGATTTGTCGGCTGTACATCCGTGATGCCAATCTCCCGTTTCACCACATCTCAAAGGTGCTCTGTTGGGTTGAGATCTGGTGACTGTGGAGACCATTGAGTTCAGTGAACTCCTTATCATGTTCAAGAAACCAGTCTGAGATAATTCAAGCTTTATGACATGATACCTTGTGGCCATCAGAAGATGGTACACTGTGATCATAAAGAGATGGACATGGTCAGCAACAATACTCTTTTAGGCTGTTGCATTGTAACCATGCCCAATTGGTACTAAGGGGCCCAAAGTGTGCCAAGAAAATATCCCCCCACGCCATCACACCATCACCACATGCCTAAACCGTTGATATAAGGCAGAATGGATCTATGGTGTCATGTTTTTGACGCCAAATTCTGACCCTATCACCTGAATGTTGCAGCAGAAATGGAGAAACATCAGACCAGGCAGCTTTTTTCCAATCTTCTATTGTCCAGTTTTGGTGAGCCTGTGTGATTTTAGCCTCAGTTTCCTGTACTTAGCTGACAGGAGTGGCACCCCGTGTGGTCTTCTGCTGTAGTCCATCTGCCTCAAGGTTGTTGTTCAGAGATGCTCTTCTGCAGACCTCAGTTATAACCAGTGGTCGTTTGAGTTACTGTTGCCTTTCTATCAGCTGGAACCAGTCTGGCCATTCTCCTCTGACCTCTGGCACAAAACATTTCTTTTCAGACCATTCTCTGTAAACCCTAGAGATGGTTGTGGGTGAAAATCCCAGTAAATCAGCAATCTCTGAAAGACTCACCTGGCACTTACAACCATGTCACTTTTAAAGTCACTACAATCACTTTTTCTTCCTCATTCTGATGCTCAGCAGATTGTCTTGACCATGTCTATATGCCTAAATGCATGAAATGTGATTGGCTGATTTCCGTTAACAAACAGTCAAACAGGTGTGCCTAGTAGAGTGGTCAGTGAGTTGATATTTATTTAAAAAAAAACAACCAAAAAATGCACAAAATAAAAGGAGTATGAGAGGTCAATGGTGGTATTGTCTGAACTCTGAAAGACATTTAAAAGTGGTCTCTGAAACGGGTAAATATGGGTTTTGAGTCATACCTGTGGGAGTCCAGCAACTCCCTTGGCCTGATGATAGCCTTGACCAGGGCATCTTTCCGTACCGACTTCTGAGGCGATGTCTTTGGACTGGAGTCCGACTCTCCGCTCTCCTCGTCCCCCATGGCTTTAACATAGCTGCTGCTTCGCATCCGACGGCATGGTATCTCATCGTCTTTGCCACCTCCAGGATACCCCCCCCACTCATCCTGGGGCACCTATTTGATAGAGTCCAAGACAAAAACAAACCCCTTGAGATGGGCTGATGTGAAAAAACATAAAAAAGGGAATAAAGATGCAAATGTATGCAATTGTTATGCAAGCGGTCTCCATCATGAACTCAGCTAGAGGATCTTTGAACACTGAGGGATCAAGCAACAAAACAACTGGTTTGCTCAAAAAATGTGATATTAAATAGGAAAATCATAGCAAAGTAGGATAAAAGATGTGAAAAATATGAAGCCTTGGCACCAACACAAAAAAGGCTGCCAGTTTTCTCTCTATGTCTGGGTGTGGGGATGTCCATACAGTTAATATATTAATATTGAAGTATTAAGAAAAAGAATAATTTTAATAAGGAACTTTTAGGGTTAATGGGAAAAAGCAGAATTAATTTAAGTGTTTGGGACTTAAAGTAAAGGATGCTGTGCTGAAAAAACCCCCAACATTTTCTACAAGCTTCACCTATAAGCTTTTGCAAGTGCTACAAATGAAATTGTTTACAAGTCTAATTTTACTGAATTTATAGATTAGTGCGAGACTAAACCTGACACATGACCACAAAAATGTCTTAATTAAACCTTTAAATGTCTTAGAAGTCTCCATTGTCCTCCTGGAGGACTTCAATGCCCACGTGGGCAACGACAGTGGCACCTGGAGGGGCGTGATTGGTAGGAATGATCCCCCCTGATTTGAACCTGAGTGGTGTTTTGTTATTGGACTTCTGTGCTCGTCATAGTTTCTCCATAACAAACGCCATGTTCGTGCACAAGGGTGTCCATCAATACACCTGGCATCAGGACACCCAAGGCAGGAGGTCAATGATCGACTTTGTAGTTGTTTCAGGCAACCTTCAGCCCTGTGTCTTGGACACTCGGGTGAAGACTGGGGCAGAGCTGTCCACCGATCACTATCTGGTGGTGAGTTTGATTCGCTGGCGGGGACTGAGGCCGAAAAGACTTGGAAGACCCAAACGTACTGTGAGTGTCTGCTGGGAACATCTGGCTGAGCCCTCCGTTAGGGAAGTCTTTAACTCCCACATGTGGGAGAACTTCAAACAGGTACCGAGGGAGGTTGGGGACATTGAGTCTGAGTGGACCATGTTTTCCACTTCCATTGTCTCTACTGCTGCTTGGAGATGAGGTCGCAAGGTCTCTGGTGCCTGTCGCGGCGGTAACCCCCGAACCCGATGGTGGACACCGGAAGTAAGGGATGCCATCAAGCTGAAGAAAGAGTCCTACCAGGCCTGGCTGGCTTGCAGGACTCCAGAGGCAGCTGACAGGTATCGGCAGTCTAAGCGAGCTGCGGCCCGGACTGTTGCGGAGGCAAAAACTCGGTCCTGGGAGGAGTTCGGTGAGGCCATGGAGAAGGACTATCGGTTGGCCTCGAAGAAATTCTGGCAAACCATCCGGCGCCTCAGGAGGGGAAAGCAGTTCTCCACAGGCAACGTTTTCAGTGCAGGTGTAAGGCTGTTGACTTCGACTGGGGACATTGTCGGGCGGTGGAAGGAATACTTCGAGGATCTCCTCAATCCCACTGAAATGCCTTCTTTTGAAGAAGCAGAGAACGAGCACTTTGGGGTGAGGCTGTCTATTACCCAAGCTGAAGTCACTGAGGTAGTCAACGAGCTCCTCAGTTGCAAGGCTCTGGGAGTGGATGAAGCCGGCCCTGAGTACCTCAAGTCTCTGGATGCTGTGGGACTGTCTTGGCTGACACGTCTCTGCAGCATCGCCTGGCAGTTGGGAACTGTACCACTGGACTGGCAGACAGGGGTGGTGGTTCCCCTCTTTAAGAAGGGGGACCGGAGGGTGTGTTCCAACTACAGGGGAATTACACTCCTCAGCCTCCCTGGGAAAGTCTATTCCAGGGTACTGGAGAGGAGAGTCCGTCTGATAGTCAAACCTCAGATTCAGGAACAACAGTGCAGTTTCCGTCCTGGTCGTGGAACAGTGGACCAGCTCTACACCCTCCCTAGGGTGCTGGAGGGATTGTGGGAGTTCGCTTATCCAGTCTATATGTGCTTTGTATTTGGAGAAGGTGTTCGACCACGTTCCCTGTGGTAGGGAACAACACAATATGGACCAGCACAGGACGAAGGGAAAGACAAGACTTAAATACATACAAATCAACAAGACACAGGTGGAAACACTCAGGACTGATGGGGAAAGGTAAAACTTGAAACAACAAAAAAACAGGAAATACTACAAAATAAAACAGGAAATCAAGGAACCAAACACAAAGAAACTGAAACCGTTACAGGTAGAGGACCCGAGCTTGAGGAGAAACCACCCGCGGAGAGGAGCGTGTGTATATATATATATATATATATATATATATATATATATACACACGCTCCTCTCACCCTCCACGGGTGGTTACTCCTCCAAGCTCGGGTCCTCTATCAGAGGCCTGGGAGCTTGAGGGTCCTTCACAGTATCTTAGCTGTTCCTAGCACTGCGCTTTTCTGGACTGAGAGGTCTGAGGTCTTTCCAGGTATCTGTTGTAGCCACTCCTCCAGCTTGGGGGTTACTGCCCCGAGTGCTCCAATTACCACAGGCACAACTGTCACCTTCACTTTCCATGCTTTCTCCAGTTCTTCTTTGAGTCCCTGGTATTTCTCCAGTTTCTCATGTTCCTTCCTCCTGATATTCCCATTGCTTGGCACTGCCACATCCACCACAACGGTTTTCCTCTGTTCTTTATCCACCACTACAATGTCTGGTTGGTTCGCCATTACCATCCTATCAGTCTTGATCTGACTATATATATATATATATATATATATATATATATATATATATATATAAAATAGAATATCAAATATGATACATTGGATGATTTGGTAAGTTTTTGCTCACAATAATGTCAGTTGCTGTCTCAAATGTATTGTAAAGTTTTAAACACATTGCAACAGATGATTAATTAATCAATTTTTTTAATTATTTCAATAAAGGAAAAAAAGAGAATAACAACGGATGAGTTTATCTCTATGGAGTCCTATACTGTTCATAATTAAATAAATAAATATTTAATTAAATAAATAAATATGGCCTCATGCAAATAGGACTCCATATATCTCACCATAAAGTTTTGAAAATTAGCTGAAAGTGTTTTTGAGATTTCATGCAAGCAGCCGTTTTGAAATGAGCAGGAAAAGGTCTTCTATAGCCCCTAGAGGAATAGAGATGAACTACACTGCAGAAAGGAGACAAAATTTTATGCAAACTGTTTTAGGGAAAGTTCATGCTAATGAGAAAGGGGTGTAAATCAAACATGACACGAAGGGTTTTATTGGATTTAACAAATGGAAATTAATTGCAATTTTCTTCAAAATGTGTTTTTCTGTCTCTCAATGTTAAAACTAACTAATTAGTGGTTTTACATTGTGGGGGACATACAACCAGATTAAATCATTTTTCCGATGCTCTAGAATTAGCTTTCAAATGTTCAATTTACAGAACATGTTAAAAGTGTTAAAGGGCATTATTCTGGGTGGGATAAAATGTAGAAAGATACGGGCGTGTAGTAAGAATGCACTCAATATTGAGCATTTTTTTAGCTGTGATCAAAGTGTGTGTAACTGTTAGAGTTTAATATGAATACAGACCAAGTAGAACACTTTTTTTTCTTTTCACACTTCTTTTCTTTTCTTTTCTTTTCTGATCACACAATAAGTGTTTATTATGGTACACACCATTACTCTGCAACACAGTAATGATATTATGTGATCTTCATAGATTTCTGTATTAGAAATGGACATGTTTATTAAAAAACTGTGGGGCCAGCGTCACTCTCCATAATGAACTTGCACTTCAGTGTCACTGAAGAGAATATTAAAGTTTTAAAGATATTTATTTTTAATGAAACACAACAACGGGGCTGAATTAAAAGAACTGCTATGACAGCATTTTTTTCTCATATTTGAGGACGTCCTAAAACATGCCGTTATATTACAAGTTTATTTTAAGACTTCTTACGTATGTTAGTATAGCATTGTGTGGTTCCACTAGTGTTCTGATCATGTAAGGCCTGTTGCATCCATGCATCTCAATAAAATGCAACTTGGGCACAGAGATTGTATGTGCTTACAAACCCCCATTGATAATGCCGTTTTCGGATAAATGCATTAAGCTCATGATACTTGTGACTGATGATGTGCTGTCCTCCTGCTGGCAGTGACTAACTCGTGTTTACAAGTTCATGGGGAAGTGGGTGACAGCGGCTCGTCTGTGGCAAAATGTCAGGAGCAGATAGGATTCATGCAAATGTCACTAATGCGTCAGACACAAGGCTTATTATTTTCTGATGCAGAGGCAAATGTTAACTGACATGCAATAATTATTTACAAGCAAATTAAAAGCAAACATGATGAACATGTCAAACATGTTGAAGTTTTACTAGTTATTCTTTTGTCTTAATCAAAGATGAAGTCTTTAAAAACTTTAACAAAAATGTTTTATTTCTTTTTAGATCATTAAATTGTTTGAATTTAGTTTAATTGTGTCTGTTGGCCACTTCACCTTAATCCTGTTTCTTAAATGTTGTTATTACTTTTTCTTAAATTTAACATGTAAAATAATCCAGACGTCATTAGAAAATTGTTTCAGTTAGAAAGATGACTTGGACCAAACTATGGGATGTTTGGCTGTTAATAAACACAAACCTTGAAGGAGAACTAAACTGTTGACCTCTGATTTCATCAAGAAGATTTAAAAACGGTTTTATGTGTGTTTGCTGTGGTTTCGAGACGTTTAAAAGGGAAGACTCATTGTACCGCAGAGATGCTGTCACTTTAACCCAATGCATCATGGGAGATGTAGTGTGAAAACTGACACAGGTGGCAGACAGATACGCTCCTCTGAGCTTCATTGTTTGGTTCACTTGTTCCACGGTCTGACACCGGATTTCGCGGAAAGCTACACCGCTAAAGACGTGCTTTAGCTGGAATTTTTGTTGGAACTAAGAGGCTGTACGAGCTAAATCAGAAGAAGGAAGTAAAGACTTTAACCACTTCTGATTGGTCAGACTGATGACGTATGATTAAGCCTCCGAGAATGATTGGTGGAGACAGTTGAAGGGGTGGGACTTTTCCAAAAACAGAGCTGAAGCTACGGCTAAATCGCGGTACCATCATTCTTATGAAAATATCAAAAAAGTATTTTATGATCTTTCATTTTCCTAACTACTCAGTATTTTATCAGGGACTGTTTGGATGAACAAAGAGCTGATGTCCTGGAGATGGTAAATGTTTTTAGATCAGTGAATGGGTAATTTCCCACGGTACACCTGGCCATATCTCACGGCACGGCACACTGGTTGAAAAACACTGTTCTAATCAGTGCGCCGTCTCACCTTGCTGCCTGAGCCCACTACCCCTCCCCTTTCCCTTCGAAACACGCAGCTCCTTATCAAAGATGGGAGCGCGCAGCTGCGGGGACGGCCAACTGCAGATTTCAGGCTGGTACAAACTGTGAAATAACAGATAATAGTAAACTGATAGTGGCGCAAAGTTTTTTTCTCCAAGCACCGTTACTACACCGCGCCCGTCTGGCATCGCATTGCGCCTGAGAAGGACTGGTCTAATTAAATTTTTTTAATTACAGGTTTGTCTGTGAGCCAGATGTGGTCATCAAAAGAGCCAGATATGGCTGGTGAGCCATGGGTTCCCGACCCCTGCAACAGTGGACTAGAAGATATTTTTTGGTGCAAAAAATTATTTTTATGATCGTTTCCCCGACTGTGATGTCATCATTGGGGAGATTTTGGTGAGTTTTTGAATATAAGGGGGACACATTTTTCACTCAAACACGCAAAACTGTTTTGTTTTCTTTTAACCCCAAGTTATAATAAAAATTATAGTTTTGATTAGGACAGTGTTGATACTGGAAGCTGGGGCGATGTGTTTATTGGCTTTTTTGTTGCAACAAATCAACTATTACCCATGTATGCTAATAAAACACTCTAAATTGATATTACAGATAAAAATGAATCTAAAGGTTTTGTTATATCAGAATGGATGAATCAAAGCTGCTTTACTGCACTTTTATTCTGATCATGTACTCAGCATGGGCATCCATGTATTCATTAGAACACAAACATATGCTCAAACACACACTGATAAAAGTCATTCATCTCCCCTCGCCAGACAGCCACACACCATCTCCTGAATGGAGTCGATGGGTTAATTAAGTCTTGGAGGGGTTTGATATTTTTAGACATCTAATTAATAAAGGGAAAGCCAGAGGACAGGCGCATACTGTGGCGAGGTTTGTTTAATTTGGATTGGCTGATAAACGATGTAGATTGTCTCTTTTTGAAGACGGAAGAAAAGCAGCGAGCAGCAGAGTGCTGACGGTTGAGAAAACACATATCAGCTGGGAAAAATAGAAAAGCCTTTAAAGTGTTGAAAGTTTGCCACATACTTTTGCCGAATCTCATGCATTAAACTTTGTTTGATTTGAAGCAGATCTTTAGGAGCCTCTTTGCTGAAAAGTGATGTTGAAACGCTCCACAGTACAGGCCATGGATAGAAGCACAGGAACTGTCACATTTACAGATGCCTGAATAATGTATCCATCAATGCTAACTGAATTGTATCCAGAATGATCTTCAACACCTCAACTCAACATTCTTTCGACTAGTGAAGGCTGGTACATTACGTTTAATACGTTTTTACCAAACATACTGTCAATTTTTTGGCCCATTCATTTCTAGATAGCTTATCGTAATTAGCAAATTAAACTTGCTAATTTAATTAGCAAAAAAAAAAAAGTGTTGCCACAGGTTTAGCACAGCTTAAAACACGTGTCAAACTCAAGGCCCGGGGGCCAAATGTGGCCCGCCATGTCACTTTCTGTGGCCCGCCAGAGCATAAAGGTTTTTAATTAACAAAAATTTTCTTTAGTTGATTAAAAATTATTTAAGTGTTGTTGCTGTAATTATTAAATGTTTGCAGGTCTTATGTGTGTATGCAGACAAAATGTTACACGTGTGATACATGTTCTGTCTAGCTCAGTTTTATGTTATTTTTCTTTATTCCCTTGGACAATTTGATCCTTCATTAATGGAGTTATGTAGGTTTTAATAAGTGGACGAAATTTAAAAGGATTTATGGTAGAGTAACAAACAAACATGTGTTTTCTATGCAACTGGAATTGTCACTATAAAATGTTATAATAAATAATGAGTTATTTAACATTAAGGAGTAGTTACATTTATTTTTTCATTACATTTAGTTACATGTATAAGTTATATTTGGCCCTTTGAGGAGAGCCACTATGCTGATGACAGAGGCTCTCGGTGAAAATTAGTTTGCACACCCCTGGCTTGAAATGTAATGTGGCCAACCACAATCAAGAAATCGTAGACAGATTTTAGAGAACAATGGAGGTCGCTTATTATTGATTTTATGGTAGGAGCCTGTGGGCCCTGTTAAAATTTGAAGTAGGGCCGGACTTTGGACATAACCTGGCTTACGTAATCATTGTAAAGAGGTTACTGCTAAAATAAAACCCAGGAGCTAGCAAAATAAGTAAAAAACAAATGTCTTTGGAAAGTTTCTTTGCCAAGAGGGAAAAGGCCCAGCCGGGACACAGAAGAGGAGCCTTCGACTTCCAAAAAAAGAAAGCAACATTGAATAGACATACTTCTTTTTTGAGTGTGGGAAGGGGAGAAGATGACGACACCTTTGCGATGTACAATGACTTCCAATTTATAAGTACAGAGCTCGTCTTGTCACGTCTCTGTTCCTCCTTCATCGAAGTGTTGCTACAATTATCCTCCGCCACATCTTAAAGACCGGCCCGTGAAAACCTTTTATGACGTCATACCGGTCAACGGCGTTAAAAAGGTTGGGGACCACTAGAGTCTAACACTTTGACCACTTTAATATTTGCCTTCATAAATCATGTTGCAGTGAAAGATTTCAGCTTAGTTTCTGCTCTTTGTGTATTCCATGTGCTTTTACAAATCACTAAGTTACGACTGAGTCATTAAATATAAATTAATCCCAGAACCAAAAAGTTTACAGTAACCAGCCGACTGGAGATGTAGCTGATTTATCACAGGGTTTGATAATTAGATGAGAGACCAACCAAAGCCAACGTGAATGGGATAGAGGTCCCTTTGAGGCAGGGGGTTATGTGGTGGAGAGGCCAGAGAAAAACAAAGAATTCATCAATAAAAAGGTATATGAAATGCCAAAGGGAATTTGCAAATGTCACGTTGGTTGTCCCAGACCATAAAAATGAAAAGCTACAGTACAATAGGACAAAAAGGTCAAAAACGAAGAGGGAAGAATAGGTTTCAGCATATTCCTGTTAATACTGTCACACAACTGGGATGATTATGGAAAAATGAAATGGGACACTTTAATTTATTGAAATATATTTGTTATTTAAAAATAAAAAAATAAAAAAACAGGATACTGGGGTCTGTTTAGTAGTTACACTGTGTACTGATACGGAACTACGACTCATGTTGTTTGACCACAAAGAAAAAAGGGCTTTTAGAACTTAGATTCCACAGTTTCTCCTGAACAGATCCAGTGATTAATCTGTGAAAATACCAAATTATCAGCTTTCACTGATTCGCACATCTGGTTTGGCAGAGATTTTTACGCTGGATGCCCTCCTGACACAACCCTGTATTTTTTCCAGGCTGGGGACCGGCACCAGGGGGCCCAAACTTAGCGTGAAGATTCTTGGCCAAGGACCCACATTGGATGAAGCTCATCACCAGTGGCATTTTAACTGAACATTTCAGATAAATGTAAAAGTAAAGCCCAAATTTTTTGAAAAACAAAACAAAAAAAGCTTTAGATTTATACAACATACATGTAAAATCTGAACTACTTTTATCGTTTTAGTGTGAAGGATGTTGTTAACCCCTTGACAGCTGAATTTGTTTCAAATTCACTTCAAGTAGATGCTAAATTAAGGTAAGTTTGGAGCTGAAGTGGTTTATTGCATTTGCATCAATTAACCAAAAAAGTTCTTCTGAGAGATTAACTTAAAGTGGTACATATGTACACAGACTAATAAATACATAGAAAGTGGATACTTTAACTGTTGTCCTCTCAGAAAATCATGAAGCTCATCCTTCTGTTATAACAAACAGCTCTGTCGACATGAGCAGAGTGTAAAAATATATAGCGATAGTGTGACTTTTAATATAACAGAGCTTTTGTTTTTCAATAAAATCAATTTCATTCGGCCTTACAGAGCGTAGCCGTGACATTAGATGTTTGCCAAAAAAGCTTTGGCATTTCAGGTGACGCGCTGCACCAGCAAGCCATTTATATGCGGCTAGTGCAGATCAGGTTTGTTGGCTTTGTGGAGTGACGTCTGTGTGTGCCGGGGGGGGTCTTCCAAGGTCTGAGCTGAAGCACGTGCTAGACAATGAAGTCTCTAAAGTTTGAATGCATTCCTATGAGGAAACTTAGGTCACATCTTAAGTGCTATCTTAGAGGACCCAACCCTTACTTTGACGTGTTCTCCCTACGATGACAGGGGTGGATAAAGGTGGAAAGATTTCATGTAATCCATGGACACCAGTGAAGATCACAAATCATTGAAGAAAAAAGGTTTAGTTAGTGGGTCTATATGACCCAACTCCCAATGTTAAAGTACCTAGGATAGCACAAGGGTTACGACAGGAGCTGAGTTTTGGTGGAGAGGGACATTAGTGGAGGAATTAGAGTAAAGTTGGATGCTTGAAGCTTAAATCCTTTGAAACACCTCCCTCATCCAAAACTCACATCTTTCCTTTAAAAAATGTGCAAAAAGACTTTTAGGTATGAAAAAAATCGAACAGTTTATCACAAACACCCACTCATGCAGCATTCAGAAGTCTCTGTGAGAATATTGTTTATTCCTCTCTTGTTTAGATAGATGTTGGTGTGAAAGTGGACAAAAAAAGTGTTGGAGATTTCTACACACGCTGTGAGCTGTTCACAAAAAATCATTTTTTTATGCACCACGAAATTGTCTCACATGAGGCAGCACACCTGAATGATTTATGATTTTGAAGCCGGAAGAAAATACATTTTTGTTTCAGGTCTATTGACTAACTTACTTTAACCACAACAAGAAAAAAAAAGAACAACTGAAGAAAAAGTACAAATAAATACATTTATTATAATTTCTTTTAGGGAACCCCTGTTTTGTGTAAGAGAGGATGCTGCTCATTTCTGTCTCGTTGCCAGTTGCTACTTTGCACCTCCGCTTTGTAGTTCAATCAGCAGTGGCTGGGCCTTTCAAGCTTCCCCCTTTGGCAAGCCAACATGGCAATTAATTGGCAGATTAAATCTTTCATCAGCAAAACCATCAAATACTAATCCTCCTATTGTACAGCACTGATGCAAACAGAGCGTTAACCTGAACTTAGGAAGCAGCTGACTCTGAGCTGGAAGTTGATTGGAAATTCCAGATTTTAAAAAAGCAAAGCATGTGGTTTACAGCTGTTAAGCTACGTTCTTACCATCTCCTGCAATGTGCTTGCAAGCGACCACTTCCAAGAAAAAGTCAATGTAGACACATGTTTTTGGGCTTCCACATTTAATTGTCTTGCATTCATGCGCTGCAAGTTTCTATAACCATTTTCAAACTCTATTTTTCAAAACATCTGGCCATTGAATGGGTGTTGAAAGTCAAGCCAGGTCGAACTTTGACCAATCAAAGACCTGGATTTGGTAGTGGCGCATCAATGGCATCCTTTTTAATTCATGTAGGTGCCATCTTTTTTGAACTATGATTATGGAGGAGAAAGTAATAGGTTTGTGCCTGGACAGAATTATATTACCTCAATTGAATCTGTGAATTCAAAAGGGGACCAAGTCCACAACTTTTCAAAATAGAGATATTATATGTTCTATGGTCTTCAGGGGAAAAGATATCTGGTTATGTGCAAAAACGTCCCAAGTCCATTGTAATGTATTGACTATGCATGGCATTTAAAATGCATTGAGTGCCAGAGGGGCCCAATTCCTGTACTTGGGTCTCTCTTGCATGGGTTTAACTTTATCCCATAGATGGCGACACTAGTTATCCAATATGGCAGGGCCCATGCAGCAGGAGTTTGATTCAAGTGATGAGGAGATTAGGCCTAAAACAAAACAGAATGAACAAGAATGGGCCAGAAACAAGCAAAAAAGATTACATGCTGAAGGCAAGGAATATGTGAATGCCAAAAAAAAAGAAGTGAAAGCAGTAAGGAAAACTGGGCAACTTGGTGTAAAGGCAGCAAAGGTAAAGGATGTTCAAGGTTTGGCAAAATATCTTTCACCAGAGGCTCAGCAGTTCCTCAATGACTCAAGAGTTTGTGATACTAGGGGCAATGATGAGTCTGACTTTGAAGATTAGATGTACCTTTTTGATAACCAGTTCCATTTTAGGAGGAAAACAAATCTGACTTGCAGTTATCATGGAGCAGAAAAAAGGTTTGGATATAAACTGATCCTGAGAAGTGTTAAGAATGTGACAACTTGAAAAATAAAGATTCATGTAGATGATAAATATGTGGTTTGTCCATTCTTTCCAGATGTTACTTCTGTTTAATTCAAGAAGGGCCCAAGTCCAGAGACTTTAGTTTGCTAGTCTTCTGAAATTATAAAAGTGAGGTGCTTCATATGATAGCATTTGTAAGCTATGAACTGGTGCTAAATCTGGGTAAAGTATGAATCATTTGGTGTAGCCTCCCTTTAAGCTATGCAATTAAAATCATTTCCTGGAAAAACAAACCTATTGGACTTGGGCCCTTATTGAATTCACCAATTCAATTCTTTTGTATATTGGAATAGAGCTGTGAAAGAAAAAGCCTTGACATTTTGTACCAAGACTCTTCCAACTCTAGGCGGTGGACATGGCTAGTAAACAGCAAAAGAAAAGAAGAAGAAGATGCCCCTCCCTGCTCGTCCAGTTTGAAAACCATAGGCTATACATCTGTTCAAAAACCCTCTTTTAGCGTGTTCTTGATTGTGCATCACATGCCTGGCGTGAACGTAGCTCTGGAGAACCTGCAAGTATTGATTATCTGTGGAATCGGTGTTATCAGATTCTCTCTTCCTATTAATCTCCTGTCCAAAATGCAGTAATACTCCCATGTTGGTGTGTTAGGACGGTCTAACTAGGGCTAATTTGTCAGTCAGAGAATGATGGCAAATCCAAGGTCCGACGAAAAAGATGCCAATAATAATCCCTCTCCTGTGGATTCATTGCAGCAGCTCAGCTGGGAGCAGAGAGTTTGTCATACTTTGAGAAAAACTTTGCTCAGTCTTTCCGTTGTCAGTCAAGGATGCAAACAAGGTGACTCGCACATCATTAAACCATCTGGCGTGCAATAAAACGCAATAACACTTCCTCACATCCATCCTTCTTTTACAGGGTGCTCAAACTTTCTCTGAACAGCTTTCTGCCCCCACCCCCCTTTTTTTAACGTCCAAACAGTTAGGGTTAATATCAATTCAGCAGCAGGAACTAAATACTTCTCAATGTGACCCCTCCCCCCCAACCCCCTTTGTGTGCAGAGTGTCATTACTGACTATTGGCTCTATCTCTCTGCCTGACTGCTCCCGGTGATGAGCAAACCACGGAAGCAATGGGGAGCTACGGCAGTCATCTCATTTGCTGCGTTTCCTGTTTTGTCCCAACTCTCTGGAGGACCCAAAGTGCATTCACGGGGATATAAAACTCAGAGGTGCACGTCTCCGACCCCCCCCCTCCCGGCCCTCTCTTTTAATACATCTTCTCTGAGAGATCCCTGAGAGGGCATCGATTCCCCTCCCGGGAAGGGAAGATGTGTCTCACCCTCTGTGGACTGGATTGATAATGCTGAGCTAAATATAGCCCTGCGGCAAGGAGCAAGAGACCAGGATATTTTTAGAAGTGTTTATGGTGCCACGACTTGGACACTACTTCAGCTGAATGACCAAACAGAGAGGAGAAGGAGGAGGAAGACGTGTAGGAGTGGGGGGCACCAGCCCTGCTTCATTGAAAGATTACTTCACTTAGTGGGATTGCATTAAATTAGAGTGGAGAAGGGTGTCCCTAGTTAAACCCAAAAGGATGATCAATTAAGTTAAAAAATTCCCCTGTCGGAATTACATAACTTTCTGTTGACGGGAACTTGGATTGATGGCTTCCTCCGTTTCCACTGACTGATTTGACTAATGTATTGGTTTTCTATCTATCAGACGTTGGGATCCATACATTCCACTCTCTATTATGAAGTTTCCGAGTGTTCTTTGCTCATTCAGCTGACTTTCTTTTTTTTCCTTTTTTGTTGAAAGACCCCCTCAGATGAAAGTTAGGGTGCTTGTGTCTGAGGATGGAGGAAATATATTAAGAAAATTAAGCTTAAAATGGCATTTCTGAGTATTTCGTTATACAAAAAGTTGTGAATCTGGAGCAGAAAAAAATGCTGTTTGGAATCTGAATCAAAACTGTAACTCCAATATTCCTTGTCGTATTTGTTGCACCCCTAATGTTAGATTGGCGGTGCATGGGACTGCAAGCTAACGGGACAGCACATAAACAGTGAGCTATCAGTTATGGGTGACGGTAAGGGGGTTTGGGATTGATCCACGCCAACAGTCCCACCCACAAATTAGAAGTGAATTCCTAGAAAAGAATACACTTTTTAAAATTTTGACTAAAACCAGCATAATCATAATTAAAAGACCACTGGGAACACTTTTACAATAGATCATTAATTGTCTATTTTTGTCTGCTTATATTTGTAAATGTGTACATCTTTAGGCAGATCCAGCATAAACAGAATAAGATGGGAAACTTTCTTTTTGGAAAGTGCTGACTACTTCAGGATTGATTGTTCACTGTCTGCAGTTTCCTGCAGAGCCAATGATGTCAGAACAGAGCGTAAATGCTAACCTTTCTCCAAAGTGAAAGCCATGCAAAAAAACAAAACAAAAAAACAGTGAAGAATGCAAAGAAAAAAAATCAACTAGGATGTCGAAACTTTTCTTCTCATTTCTGGTAAGACTTCCCCTCAGGCAAAGATCATTTACAGAGTTAATTGATTTGTCCTGCTGCACTCGTTCCTTCTACTCGCAGTCGCACGCTGAGCCACAGAACAGGCTCACATTGGGATATCTAGGAAAATGACAAACAAAATGCTCTCTTTTAGTAGAATCAGAAATCCAGCTGTGATGAGTAGCCATGTGTCTCCGTCTATTGATTCATCAAAAAGGCTTCTGCCATTCAAAACCTGTTCTGGTTTCAGAAATGGATTTTTGTCTTTGGGATTTGGTGCTTGTCTTTATTAGCAATTTTACATACTGAAAACTTAATAAAGCGACATGGAGATGAAACATTTATTTCCTTGGACCCTTTGGAGATAAAGACAAAGAACAAGCCAGCTTGTGGAAAAGTTTTAGAAAAAAAGTATAAAGTTTTTAATTGAAGACAAAAAATTAATCTGGCAAGGTTAATGAATCAGTGGAGAAGAAAAAAAATATTATAGCCGCAAATGGTGTCGAATGGCCCACAGGCGCTCCCAGTCCTCGCCGCCCGCCTCTACCAGTCTGCCTCTACCGGTCCGCCTCTACCGGTCCGCCTCTACCGATCCGCCTCTACCGGTCTGCCTCTACCGGTCCGCCTCTACCAGTCCGCCTCTACCAGTCTGCCTCTACCGGTCCACCTCTACCAGTCCGCCTCTATCCGCCCTCGCTGCCCGCCTCAACCAGTCCGCCTCAACCAGTCCGCCTCTACCCGGTCCGCCTCTACCCGGTGCGCCTCTACTGGTTTTCTTCTACTCGCCCACGCCGCCCGCCTCTACCAGTCTGCCTCTACCGGTCCGCCTCTACCGCTCCGCTTCTACCGCTCCCCCACTTCCGGTCCACCTCTACCGGTCCGCCTCTACCGGTCCGCCTCTACCAGTCCGCCTCTATCCGCCCTCGCTGTTCGCCATTACCAGTCCGCCTCTACCGGTCCACCTCTACCACACCACCTCTATCCGCCCTCACTGCCCGCCTCTACCAGTCCGCCTCAACCAGTCTGCCTCTACCCGGTCTGCCTCTACCCGGTCCGCCTCTACTGGTTCGCCTCTAGCCGCCCTCGCCGCCCGCCTCTACCAGTCTGCCTCTACCGGTCCGCCTCTACCAGTCCGCCTCTACCGCTCCCCCTCTTCCGGTCCGCTTCTACCGCTCCCCCTCTTCCGGTCCGCCTCTACCAGTCCGCCTCTACCAGTCCGCCTCTACCGGTCCCCCACTACCGGTCCGCCTCTACCCGGTCCGCCTCTACAACTTGTAAGTGCAACCTTTTTTTCACAGTCTCAAACGTTGCCACAAAATAGCAGACAATCATTTTTTTCCCCCCGGCTCCATTAAAGATTTTGGCCACATTTGTTTTGTTCATGGTTTTGCTTGCCGCATGTGGCGGGGTGAAATTTTCCCTCAAAGGTGCAGAAATTTTTCCAACTGCAGAAACATTATGGTCCACATATGGACCACAATAACCATATTTGACATAACAATTTTGGACCATAATAACAAAACTGTTTAAATGAGCCATTTAATCCAAACTTACCTGTAGATAGCTACAGGGCCGGAGGTTGGGCTTGAGATCAGAGGGAATCATGGGCTTTTCTAGATTGAGTGAAGACTTCCTGTAGGCTTCCTTGGCTTGGCTTACAGTAAGTGTCGACCAGGAGCTCCTCTTCATAAATTTGCCCTCTGGCGCCATGCTCATGCTCTCGCACACCGAACACTTGACGTCGTTGTTACTCTTTGAGGTTTTGAGGGAAAGGTCTCCTGCCAGGTGGCTGTGCACTGAGTCAGGGTAACAGTGGGTAATGTGGTCCACAGGATGCTGTGACATGATGCTCGGCGTTCTGTATGTGCTGTCACTGTCCAAATTGTCATCTGAACTCCACCATCCTCCAGAGCGATGCTTGCCGCCCCCCTCCGATTTGCGATCTTTACTTTTGCTGCGTTTGCTGTGTTTGTGGTGGCCTTGATGGTGGTGATGGTGGTGGCGTGAGCTGTCCCTGTGCGAGTCGCTCTTGGTACCGTTCATCTTGGAAGAACCCTCTAGGGAGTGCGACTTGGTAAAAAGTTTTTGTACAGAGTGGACCAAGTGTCGGATTCGTCCGGGGCTTTCGTTGCGATGCTCTGTGGTTGTGGTTGTGGTGGCTGTACGTTGGTACTGCAGTGTGTGAAAGCCATCCCGGTGCAGCGGCATCTGCTTTTCAAACTGGTCCAACAGGTTGGCTGGGATTCGGTTCATTTTGCCACTGCCACCCTGGGAGGAGCTGCCGTCGTCTCTGGAGTCTCTTCCACCGGAAGTGTTTCCGCCGCTATCCCGGGAGCCACTGCCATAGTGCATACGAGGGAAAGTGCTACTAGAGATTGAGTGGTCTGTGGCAGATAGGGACATGGGCATCATCATACACTCAGAGTGGATGGAGCTACGTGGGGAGCAGCGGTGGAGACTTTCGAGGGGGTAGCTGTCAGTGGGGCTGAGCAGGTAGGAGGGGGAGCGAGCATCACCATGGAAATGGTGGTCCAGGGGATGGTCACATTCAGCCAGGCCGCAGGTGTGAGCTGAGGTGGGGGATGTGAGCTGGAGCTGGGGCGGGCGGCCACCAGAGAGACCCTTCATGTTCCTTGGTGGAGGGGTGTAGCTGTCCTCATCGAAGTATTGCGAGGGCGACCATGAATACTGCTGGTCTGTAGAAGAAAGAAAACACAAAAACATGGAAACGTTTATAAAAAAATTGTCAAAAAAAGTTTTCGTCAAAGGGATTTATGTTTATGATAAAGGACTGGGACTAAAGACTAAAAAAAGATTTCTGAAATTCAAAAAAAATACCTCAACTCCACTGCTTTTTCTCTTTTAATCAAATCTGTTGTGGCCCACTGTTGTGGAGGTAAGGGAAGAAGGGGGCAGAGAAAATGAATAAAAGGAGGGGCAGACGGCAAGTAGGAGCCTGCATTGTCATTTATCCAATGCAAAGTGAAATAATAGCCTATCACTCTGTGGTACTGGTGTCATCCGTCAAACCCAGAGGTGTGCTCTGATAGGTGCATAGACAGATAGAAGTCCTTGGGAGGCGATCACCAAATGCACCGACGCTCCCTTCTGTTGGTCATGTAGTCTCAGATTAAAAAACAGCGCTGGAGGATTGGTGCCCAAGGGCAAATATCCCACCTCTGTGGTCCATCGTATTAAAGTAAAATTACAGAGAAGGTTCACTTGATCAGTTTGTCAAGCCACCGTGTCCTTTTCCTTCAGCGGTTTAAAATGACGGTTTAAATGCTCTGCTGCACCATGATGTGCAATATATTTGTTTGTCCCAACAATACTTTATTCAAGAGTCATTAAAAACTCTTTATGACCTTCCTTTTAAAGTGGCTAGATTTATGGCGTTCACATATAAGACCTGAGAATATTCTTCATAGGGGTGAACTTTTGTACTTCTGAACAAAGATCCACAACTGGTACCCTATTCTGCACCAAAACATGATTATTACAGTACAACTGTTTACCCAAGGACTATTTTTTAACTTATTTGGACTCTGTTTGGTGAAATACAAAACAAACATTATAAAGCTAAGCCCACTTGCTCGCAATTGATATGCATCATAAACTCATGCACTGAAGCAGAAACCCCATAAAGTGAAGGACAGTGGTTATGAGCTGCGGAGGAAGAGGAGGGCAACAGGGAACAAAAGAGACAAAACAGTGTCTCTTTTAAAGTGCGCCAACAATGACTGGATTTAAATAAATCCTGCTAGCATCTTTATTTAACGATTTCTGACTCAAATGTCCAAACATGGGTTTTTAAAAAAATCTTCCCTTTCCCCCAACATAGAAACACATTTAATTTGATGGTGTTACTTAACTATGACAGACACATGACTGTTTCATGTGTGACGCTATTTTGAGTCAGAAACTATTAGAAAACATGCAAATGTTTGTTGTGTGTAGGGCTAATGTCATTTGAACTTTAACAGCCACAAAGATGACTGAAAAAACCCGAAGTACTACACACAGAGATGGGGACTTGGAGTTGACACATCAAATTAAGTCTCAAATGAGAAGACTTGGCCCCAAAGACCTAAGACTTGAGGTTCATTTGTTCACCGGTATTCTTATTTTTCGTCACTGGGACATCACTATTAGGTCTAAAAATAAAAATTCTCTTCACCAAGCCTTTTGTATTACAGAAGAAGCACCAACTGTCTGTCGGTTAAGGTAGTTTTATGAGAATCTCTGACAAAATTTTCATTTGAACTCTTAGGCTACGTTCACACTGCAGGCTGAAACGACCCAATTCCGATTTTTTTGCCCCTATGTGACCCGTATCTGATCTTTTCAAATGTGACCCAGGCCACTTGGGTATGTGGTCCTGAATCCAATACTTATCCGATCTTTTGAAATGCGACCTCCGTCTGAACGGCCAGGCCACATGTATCCGACCTGTACGTCATTGATACGCTACAAACGTCATAATTCTGCATTGTAGTAGGCGGGAACGAGAACATAAACATCAACCATGGCGGACGATGCTGCTGAGACCAGTCAGTCGAAGGGAAGCAAGGTCCCTGACCTTCTCCAGGGCCAAAGGCAGATCCTCTTTCGGAGTTCACTTCCCCGTTTGGACCCTCAGATTCTCCAGAGCGGGTTAATTAAGAGTCAACAGCAGTTATTCTGGGGAAGCCTTCTTTTATTATCGTCCTCTTTCCTCCGTAACACACAACATGAATGCGCGCCCCCAACACACTTCCGCTGCTCCCTCTCACTCCCCCCTGCGCTGCACGCGCTCTCTCCTGTCTTTTACACACAAGCGCGCAGCCACGGCACATACACATCTCCATTCTACAACAGTGGGTACAGAGGATCCTGGCTCCAATGCCTTCTTAAAATGAGAAGATTGTAATTGTGCTGGCTCCTTTGTGAAAATAAACATAATAACGCAAAAAGAGCTCCGCTGTTGAGAACAATGTTGTTGACATCCATTGTTAACGTTAGCTACTTCCCTAAACAACAAGTGTCGTTGTTCACCGTTGAATACTCTTTTGCGCATGCGGATTATTTTTGAGTCATTTCAATAAATTAAATGCGATCATAAAAGTTCGCATTTAATTGGAAATGTGAACAGCCTTGCACAAAACAATTATTTTTTCAAAAAATCGGAATTGAGCCCTGCAGTGTGAACATGGCATAAGTTTCCGAACTTGATATCCACTCAGATAATCTTTTGACCTATTGTCAAAGCGTTCCCAGTGGTCTTTTAAATGTGATTATGCTGTTTTTAGCCCCTCCCCCAAAATACCATTTGGTTTTTTTCTAGGTCATATGAAATTCTTTAGAAATTTACCTCTAATATTTGGGTGGGATTTTTGGCATAGAGCAAGCCTCCCCCCCTTCCTGTCATCCATCAGTGTTTGGGCTCTCCCACTAAGTGGAGCAAGGAGCTTTTGACCCGCTTAGCGTATTTTCTACGTAACAAATACAATATTTTTTAAACAACATTATTTCATCTGCTCCTTATTAAAAACAATTTGAATTGAAAAAATAAAACTCAGATATGCAATTCTAAGCTTAAATTTTTTATATATGTCCTCTATCATCAGAAAAAGGCCACAAGTACACCAAAAACACAATTTTTGATTGTGCTGAGAACATGAGTCTTGACTTGAAGTTTCACCAAAATTTCCTAGTTAAGATGTGCAGAAAGAGGCTGGTGAGCATCTCTGACTATGCATTTAACACGTTTCATCCTTTACAGTTTTGGAGCAGACTCACTTATATTTATTCAACCCTACTAAAGCAAATATGAGTCTAGAAAAAACTCATCTTAAATTTTCGGTCTGGTTTAAGCATGCACCACAACCAAACTTTTGTTCCAGCCACAAATCAATTATTCTCTTCTGTTTATGCCAGGAAGTCAAAGACACTACCATTTCTACTACTAAACTACTAATACTGACACATTTGGATTGGATGGAAACATTTGGCAACCGGAATCAAGTTTGTTCAACCAATTGGAAGCTACACATGGCAAAGGTAGCTAGAAAAAAAGCAAGAAACTCTACCAAACGCTAGGTAGTAGTGTCAGTGCAATATCTCAAATAGCCAAATTAACTGAGTGTTGAATGATTACAGGCAGCTCTTGCATCATAAAACCCTACTGACCTCAACCATTTGTTATTAGTTGGCATTTGATGTACTTAAATGTCTTCAACACAGTTTGTGCGCTGTTGCCACCGACGTAAAAAAGTGACAGCAGATGAAGTGCTTGCAGATTTCCGTGAAGTAGGATTAAAGGATACAAGGCTGAGAACTGGGTTGGATTTTGCATTTGATTATTTTTTCTGAAGTGTTGTTAGTAAAACATATGCATGGATGTTCATGTCAGAGGAAATGTTTTCAAAGTTCAGCCTCTTTTTTTTTTTTTAATGAGGTCTAAGATCTCAACCCCGGCGGAGCAGAAGCGTTCTCATGATGCTCTCCATCTGTTTAGATGAAAAACAAATGTATAGTGTTCATTACCAGGCAGCCGGATTTAGAACTGTATCTACTTTAAGCATTGGAGTGCAGAAACAAAAACTATATTCCCAAAAGAGAAAATACTTTTTGTAACTAAATTGCAAGTGTCTGTCCAAAAAAGAATTATTTTTTTTAGAAAAAAGCTGCAACAACACCTGGTCATCCTTATCCCTGTTCACTGCAGCTGGCAGATGAAGCCTGAGATGACGGTGCATTATTGATTGATGTGAAACAACCTTTCCATTTGATGTTATGCCGCTGTTGCTTCAAGGCCTTTCTTTTGACGGCTGACTTTTCCCCGAGGTGCTCAAGGAGTTGCGCTGAATAAATTATCTACCGGCGGAGTTCAGGCACTTCCTGAGATTATAAAACTGATGACAGACTCATCCACCTTAATCTCTCACGGCTCTTTTTTTCCCCTTCTTTCTATTACAAAATTCATCCTTACAGGAAAAGTAAAAAAATTAAAAAGTCTGAAGGAAAGACAGAGTTTTTAATAACATTTTGAAGGTTATTTTATATTTGAAAATGGCAAAGAGACTTCTCAGTTGGTGTGTACCACAGTTATTCAGTAAGCAGGGAGACAAGCATGAGTGACATCTGCAGAAATGGAGAGGGCTTGTTGTTTTTACACTGGTACCATCACTTGCTATCACATTATCAGCTTTGTGGCAAGGGTGCCAACGGTTTTAAATGGAGTGTAAGGAGGGATGGCAGATTTCAAAATCTGGAGGGAATTCAAGTTTAAACTAAGATGCAGCAGCATGCTGGAATTCATTTCAAATTTCAGGCTATAAATGTATTTTAAATCGGGATTATGAAAGATAGGAAAAACATTGGTAACGCTTTATTTAATAGGAAAATAATACTTGATTATGAATTAACCAACATTAAAATGGACCTTTATTATATAATGATACCAGAAATATGAAGCAATAAACGGACAAAACGTTTTTCAATCCAGTAATGAAACATATTGTTATTATATCCTATTATTAATTATATTAATTTTATTGTCTGACCAAACATATTGTATAAAACAGGAAGTGGCTTGGGTTGCCAGGTTTGGTGAGGCCAGTTGGAAGTCTGGTCGGTGCAGGATGAAGTTCTGTTTCAGGTCGGGTTACTTTGTGGGTCTTTTTTGCAATGGAAAGTCCGTTAAGGGCTCTCACTTAGAGGGGTTGGCCGTGCTCTTCCGCTGGATGTCTACGCTGCTTCGACACACCCCTGCTGCCAAGCTTGAGAGGCTTGGTGTCCCATGCCTGGAAGATGAGGGGGGTTGGGGGAGGAAGGGAGCTCCAAAAATGGTAACAGATTGGATGGTTGAACCCAAAGATCTACTTATCTGGGGATGCCAACAGCTTGTGCAATGGAGGTTGTGGCCCTTGGGCGTTGGCTCTCCAGGTCTAGAGGCCTTCTCTATACACTGTGAGGGGAGTACATGGAATCTCTTCCTGGGATGGGACTTGCACTGTCTGTGTTCCTGGGCCTTCCTATTCTATGGCAGTTGGTTCTCTCCTGGTGGACCCACTTGCCCTAATTCTCTGTGCTGGTATTGGGCAATCCAGGGTTGGTTGTCCTTTGGTCTACTTCTCTTTGCTGGGGAGCCCTGGCTGCTGATGTGGACTCTGTGCATGGCAGTCTGGTTCTCACCTTCCTTTATTTATTCAGTAACATCACTGTGCATTTAAGTAAACCCACACTCTCTTGCTCGCCATGTCATCAACACAGACATTTATTTGTACGTGCATGTTACTGATTCTGCAAGTCGTCTCATTCAAGAAGATAAGAGACATCAAGAGCTTGGGATGACCTGGTCATTGACTTGTTTTCTGCACAGTTGAAAGAAATTCATTCTTAAAAAAAAAGACATAAAAATTTGATTTCCTGGATTCTACATTCGGACTCTCACAGTTAAAATGTACCCATGATGAACCTTGTAAAGCTCTCTCATCTTTCTAAGTGAGACAATTTGCAGAATTGGTAAGTGATAAATATATATTTTGCCATAATCATAATTAAAAGACCACTTGGAACGGTTTTACAATAGATCAAAAGATGATCGAAGTGGGATCTTCATTCTCCCTTTCTTTTCGATCCTCTTTGAAACCTAAAATGAATATACAACTTGATAAAAAAGTAACAAAACATAATAGTTTAGTCTTAAATGTAAGAAGTTTATACAAATACAATGCTCCTTTTTTCATCGCAGGGCTATGGTCTAAAAATATTCCACAACCTGTGAAATACATGAAGTAGAATTACAGATGTTTTAAGGCTGTAAAACGCCTCACTACACACTTTATACACTTTTCTCAGAGACACGTGAACATTTTCACAATTTTCTCACTTGTTTAAACTCTCAAAATTCAAACCTTTGCCGAAAAATTCGTCCAGGATAGGATCTGATCGTGACGATTTATGTAAATGTGGTAAACTGAACAAATTCTGTTCTGTAGACATGGAACAGAGAAGATTGATTGACAAGGCCAACAGCCAATCAGGATGCAGAGCACAGTACACTGTTTGAAGAAAAAAAAGTATGTATATTTAAAAAAATCCACGAGACTGCGAAAGGTGAACTGCGATAAAGCAAGGGAACATTGTACACATCTTGTCCAAAGAATACAAAATTCTGTTGTAAGAACAAAATTCATCCAAAATGAGAGACGTCTGCTTTTATCTGTTAGCTTAGCTGCTAAAAAAGGAAAAGAAACATCAAGGAAGTTGCTGATTAGGGACTTGAACTTATTTTTGCCGGTGTGCTCTGACAGCATGCTGAGTGTGAGCAAAGGTCGTTTTGCTTCTCTTAATGCATTAGCATTTAAATAGCATTGTATCTTCACTGAGTTTCACTGAAAGCCCCGTCTCTTCTTTTGGCTCAGACTCTAACCAGAGCTGAAAACAAAGTTAAAAGATAATGAAGCGCTGCACTAGACTGGGAGATCAAGGGTGTGCGACCTTCAGACTTGGCATGTTAGCATTGCGCTTGGACTGCACGGCACAGTTTAAGAGACGGTTTGGATGAAGGCAACAGTGACTTTTAACATTTAATGCAACATGTGAGGGAAAGTCTTTCAGGTTTTATATCAGAGAAAAAAATTCTTTTCGGGCATAAAAATCTTCAAACTGCTCAGATAAAAGCAATTTTCAGTGTAAAGTCTTAACTGTCTAATCGGTGCTGATCATGTATGCCAATGCCATGTCAAAAATGTCTTGGAAGAAGTTAGCAAGAGTCGGGTTTGCAATTTTTAAGGTCATGCCACACAGCCACTACGTACATTTGCGTATAATAGAAAAGGTGAGAAACATTTTGGTCTTTACATGAAAATGTTCACATATGCATTACAAATGAAGCACATAAATTAACGTAGAACATGAAACGTGTGTGATTATTATGCTGTTTATATATGCTGTGATGTGATGTGTGACCAAGTGATGTGTGACCAATTACACAATTTTTAGATGAATATATGATATGCGCCATATACGCGATATAAAATTTGTACATCGGTGGTACGTGAATGAAAATCTCGATAGATTCACATGGAACGGTTGTGGAAAACCACTTATTTGCACATTCATCTCGCAAAAATCCTGCGCAATTGGGTAAGATTTATGTAATAATTACATATAAACTACATCAAATAGCTGTCAATTCTCAGTACATATCTTAAAGGTTTAATGATTTTTATGAGCAAGCAACATTTTTTGGTGCTGCCTTTATCACCATGCAAAATAAGCATGGACCCTTGAGAAAGCCATAAAGGGTTTGGGACATACCAAAGAGACCACTGGAGGCTGGTGCACAAAGGGAGCAATTTCAGCTTAACTCCCAAATTAAAAAGTTAGATTTTTATTCCGAAAGTATACAATTGTTTGGATGAATTATTTTGCAGTCAAATTCATGACAACACACAATGAGACAGAGGTTTTTGAAATGGTCACTCGCTAGGATTTTATCAGAGCTCAAATTTCTGCATTTTTGAAGTGTTTTTGTTTATTTGTAGGTGGATGGACCAATGGGTGTAATAAAATACCCTCCTCCTCCACTTTCTTTCGCCCACCCCATTGGCCTTTTCCAGCACCATGTTGAGTTGATTTTAGTAACCTGTGGTCAAGATGGTTCATTTTTTACTCCTGCATTAAACATAAAAGGTCAGAAAACAGTAAAAGGTTGAAGGTCACTTGTTGAGGATGTAAAAAAGGACAAAGAAACATCTAAATGTGCATGAATTTCCAGTAGCTTTGTAATAGTGACCCTGAACACAGTGAATAAAATTATCATAGATGTGAAGATGTGAGAAGAACACGTCTTATTATTTATTTGTGATGCAGACACATAAGGGAAAGATTTTAAAATGTGGTAGGAGTTTGTGTTAACATTTTCTGTGAGCTTTCTTTGTTAAGCTTCAGTTTGTATGCACTGTTATTATAATGGTAATTCAAAGTGTAATTTTTGTGCTTACACTAGTGGTATTTGAGTCATTTGTCAGAGTATCAGATTTTTACAGTGATAAGTAATTACCGTGAATACACTAACTCCCAATCCTCTAAGGAACAAGTTAAAACAACAAAGACCGACACCACCACATGTTAGCCATGTTAGCATACTTACAATAACACCCAAACTTATTTGGAGCAAAATTATTCCATATATAATGCTTTTGGCTTTTAAGGCACACCATTGTCTTTTAAAATAAATCCAGACTTTAAAGTGTGCCTTTTAGTGTGAAAAATACAGCAAATATATCCCTAAGTAACAGGAATATAAAAATTTTGTATTTGTAAAATTATTCTATTTTACAGATTAAAGTGCTTAGCTATTTTTAGACATTTCTGTGGTTTCATTTCCCACTAAGACACACCAAAGAGTGCTAAAGATGGTAACAGGAGGGAGAGTCCCCTCTCTTACCCCTCCATGGTAATCAAAGTCTGCATCCCACCAAATATTTCCCTGCAGGGTGGACATTTTCCCGCCAGTCCAAAGCAATAGATCAGGAGAAAAGAAGCTACCAGAGGTTGAGTCTGAGCAAACAGCAACATTCAGAGGGAGAGAAATTATGCGAGCGTATATGTTCTGGGATGGGACGGGAAGACTCAAACTACTGCAGACTGCAAAATGGTTCTGATAGAGAGGAAACAGCAGCTATAAAAGCCGACATAAATATTCATGTGCTCTGCAGAAAGATCCATAAAATTCTGGCACTTATTTCTTTAAATATGATTGGCCGACTTTCTCAGTGAATGTTAAAACCGCAGTCGCTCTTCTCTAACACTCAACTTCACCTTCAGTCGGCAAGGTGAATGTCGCCAGGCTTAAGTATTTGGCTGCAGAGAGATTACGGCGGGCAGATAAGGAGAAGGTGCTGAATGTCTGAATACTTATCGTGACTCGGCTAACGATGGAGTGTTTTATCTGTGCTCGCTCAGCGCTTCTCCCTGACTCCCTATCCTGCTGTCAGTCAAAGTGGGGGCTAAACAATGGATGATGGGGAGAAATTCAACAACGTGTAATAAAAGGAAAATCTGTTTTCTTAGTTCAATACGGCATAATAAAACATTAATTTTAGTAATTTAAAGTCATCTTTTGATCAATTTTCAAAGTGGTCATAAATATGGAAGCAACAGGAGTTCATTTGAAGTTGTGGCAGGACTGTTTGCATGGAGTAAGTACGCCCCCATTTTCCATCATCTATCTGTGTACATGCACTCCCGCTAGCCTAAAGCCCCTTATAACCCCATATTAACATCACCAGTGGCGACAGAAATGGTGAGCAATACATGAGCTATCCAGCTATACAGCTTTGAACCTGAGGCCAGGTCAGACGAGGAAACCGAAGAGGTACATGGATATATTTGTCTACAAGTAGATGCATCAGAATGGAGCAGAGCACAAACCTTGTAATCTGCTGATTGTAGCACCTATGTCACTGCCACAAGCTCCTGATTCACCACAATTTGAATAAAGAAATACTTAGAAACACAATTTAAATCTTATTTTTCTGTAAAGAAGTCCTACATATTTTGGAAAAAGGCCACAAAACATGTTAAATACACCAAAAACACAATTTTCATTGGAGTGGGTCTTTAAGTAGCCGGAACTTTAAAATATAATCACTTCTTTTTGGTAAAGATTTGGGGGGGGGCGGTGAACAAATATAGTTTTTTTTTAAATAAAATCTGAAACTCTATAGGATGAGTTGGCATCTACACAGAGGAATCATAAATCCAGTGAAGCTCTGCAGCTATGAATAAACCATGCTGAATGTGAAATTCTGCCACAGGAAAAGCCCGGCAAGTGTGTAAGAGACAAAGAGAGAAAGTCCCATCTTATGTAACAACTAGGACTGCATTCCCATGCAGCTTGTTAAAGGAAGCCTCAGAACCGCTGTTGCTGTAGCAACGCGCTCTGAAGTTCACATCTTTTGCCGTCTTCGCAGTCACAGAGGAGTTCAAGGGAAAACAGAGCCAATTTGGCAATGTCACTGTCTTTGTCTGCAAGGATGGAACAAACCAAAGAATACAAGTTGAGATGTCTACTTAAACATTTATTAGATGTTTTTTTGTGTGTATCTTCATCATATAAACTTTCCTGGAGCAACGTCATGCTTTCTGTCAGTGTAGAGAACCCACTCGAGCCATGAAAGACAGTCTCATCACAGAACTGATTTAAAAAACACACACCATAAAAGTCATGAAAAAGACAAGTCCTCAGCCTTAAGAAGACAGCTGAAACATGCTCCCCTCGAAAGTAATTTTCCTCTCTGCAGACCGCAGCATGACCAGATAGTGGAAGGTGGGGGCCTCCCTTCTCCAAGCCGTAATGACTTTTTTGAGGACGGCAGTGAAACTGACAGTCGAGCTCAGATCTTTGTTTCCGATTTTCTTTTTCATATCCGAAAGTGGCACATTAGAGGCTCTCTTGCTGAGATGTTAATTTTAAAAAGAAAACCTTCTATTGATCAGAATTAAAGGGTGCTACAAGGGCAAGACCGTTTTTGTGTCTGTACAGCGCATCAACAAACCCCACATGTTGATCTGGAGGTCAGAGAAAGGTTGCCTGTCACTTGGGGGAGTTGAACCTGGAATCATCTGACTGTAAATGTAATTAGTATAAGTGTTTTACTGGTCTAATTTTACAGCTGTGGTGAAGAAGCTTTTTACAAAGACCTACACAAACTCGAAAAACAAATGGTGCTGATGCAAACAGAAACCACCACTCTGTAGGGATGAGACTGCCCGGATATCATTGATGTTAAAGAACATTATACGCCACCATTTGTTCTACCATCTTCCTTCAACCTTTAAACTATCCAAAGGTTAACTGCCAACTTAATGGTCTCCTTTACACACAATAGTACACATTAGAATGTCTTTTCTATGAAGGATTTCTTTGGATTTTTTTCCGAGATTTGAAAAACTGTTCCAATATTGCGGTTTGATCAAAACGGACACAAGCCAAACGTTTTTGTCCCCAAAAACACAAAAATTGAGTTAAAATTAATCTTGATGGGAATTATTCTTAAGCTAATGCAAAATTGAATAAGTTATACAGCCAAAAGTCCACAATAGAGAAGAAATGGTGTTGTCCAAAAATAGATGAGTATCTTCATAACTACAACTGTGTGTATTGAAAATGGCAAAAATGTGTTTCATTTTTTAGGACAAACAAACATAATGATCCCTTTCAAACATCTCAATTACAGAATTCCATGCACATCAATAAGAGTGATATTCTGTCACATTTTCAAGGCCGTATCACACACTCACTACGAATATTTTGATCATGTTGCACTGATGAAAATTTATAATACGTAATATTTGTGGAAAAAGTGAGAAAAATTGTGGACTTTAAGTGGAATTTTCACAGATGTATCACAAATGAACCACATTAAAACCACAGAAGTACAAACAAATCATGCAATAATCACGCACGGTAAACGTAGAACATGAACCTCGCTTGATTATTGCATTGTTTGTAATTCCTTAGCAATTTGTGCGACAATTACATGACTTAAATGTAAAATGTGCGCAGTGTCTGCGATATAAAAGTTATTCATCGGTGGTACATGCATGAAAAGTCTGCTAGAAGTACAGTACAGACCAAAAGTTTGGACACATTTTCTCATTCAAAGAGTTTTCTTTATTTCATGACTATGACAATTGTAGAATCACATTAACACATGTGGAATTAGATACATAACAAAAAAGTGTGAAACAACTGAAAATATGTCATATTCTAGATTCTTCATAGTAGCAACCTTTTTCTTGATCACAGCTTTGCACACATTCTCTTGAATGTTCTAGCAGCAGACACATCTCTACAACAATTGTTAAAGGGAGACTGTGTGAATCAGGCCTTCTTGGTAGAATATCTGCTAGGAAACCACTGCTAAAGAAAGGCAACAAGCAGAAGAGACTTGTTTGGGCTAAAGAACACAACGAATGGATATTAGACCAGTGGAAATCTGTGCTTTTGGTCTGATGAGTCCAAATTGGAGATTTTTGGTTCCAACCACCGTGTCTTTGTGCGACACAGAAAAGATGGATGGATGGACTCTACATGCCCGATTCCCACCGTGAAGCATGGAGGAGCAGGTGTGATGGTGTGGGGTGCTTTGCCGGTGACACTGTTGGGGATTTATTCCAAATTGAAGGCATACTGAACCAGCATGGCTACCACAGCATCCTGCAGCAACATGCTGTCATCCGGTTTGCGTTTAGCTGGACCATCACATATTTTTCAACAGGACAATGACCCCAAACACACCTCCAGGCTGTGGAAGGGCTATTTGACCAAGAAGGAGAGCGATGGGGTGCTGCGCCAGATGACCTGGCCTCCACAGTCACCAGACCTGAACCCAATGGAGATGGTTTAAGGTGAGCTGGACTGCAGAGTGACGGCACACTCTTGAAGCTCATCAAGAGAATGCCAAGAGTGTGCAAAGCAGTAATCGAAGCAAAAGGTGGCTACTATGAAGAAACCTACAATATGACATATTTTCAGTTGTTTCTCTCTTTTTTGTTATGTATATAATTCCACATGTGTTAATTCATAGTTTTGATGCCTTCAGTGTGAATCTACAATTTTCATGGTCATGAAAATAAAGAAAACTCTTTGAATGAGAAGGTGTGTCCAAACCTTTGGTCTGAACTGTACGTAGAACAATCTTGGAAAGCCACAAATTTGCGATTGTATTAAGCAAAAATCTCATACAATTGTGTAAGAGTATGTACAAATGCCGCATAAACTACGCAAAATACACATAAACTACGTAATTCTGAACTAAAAATTATGAACAGCTTAAAATCAAATTCACGTCAGGACCTGCCCGCTGAAAAACCCTCAATGGACATCTGTTCACATCAACGAATGGCGGACGCAAGAAACCTTTATGTATCACAAAAGACCGAAACTTAATAAGTGGAAAATGCGCAAAATGTACATAGCGGCTGTGTGACATGGCCTTTAGACTATTTGGAAATAGACACTCCTAACTGGCTTCCGAAAATTTCAAAAATTTCTTAGTGTTATAAATATTCATTGTTTTCCAGTGTTTTTAAATGTCCGATGTAGGGTTCTATGTTTTTGTATTTCAAATTTTTAAAAGATTAAACTCCTTGAAATCTTTCTGCAAAGGGTTAATCAAACCCAACAATGTCAATGTCCCCCCCAAAAAAGAAAATTAGAAGAAGATCTTGCTTTTTTCTGTCTAGACTCCAGTATGTGCCAAAAAAACGTCAATAAATCCCAACTTACAAGTACCGGTAATCTTTTACCTGGTCTGAATTTTTGACATCATTTCTTTTTATTTTACTTTGTGTATCTGTTCTAGTCTTTAATGATTCTTAGGTAGTTTCTCCATTTAATTCTGTGTATTCCTACGTATTGTGTTTTGTAAAAAAAAAAAAAAAAAATCACAAACTCTGTATTAAATGATTACTCCTCTTGTTGTGCTGTCATGGAGCCATCTCAAAGCAAAGTAACACCAGTAGAAGCGCACAGCAGGTCATAAAGGACTATCATGAGCAACAAAAATGACAGATGGAAAACAGCTAGACAACCGTCTGGTACTACTTGAAATGACAGGGGATGCTGAGTCAGCATGAGGTGAATAGAAAAATCTTCTAGATTCTGAAAAATCCATGAGTAAGTTAAGACAAAAGGATCTAAACAGTGATTTCCCTTTTGCTTATTGCCTTTTATAAAGTCTCATATGAGACTGTAATATACATCTGTTACACATACACCCATATGACACACTGATGCTGCTCTAATTATCGACATCTGTGCAAAAACGATCTTTTGGGTCCCTGCTGGCTTTCATTTGCTTCCCCAGGCAGTCACTAAAAACACATGATCCCAGTAATAATTCAACGGAGAGAGGGGCTGATTGAGTTGCACCCTGAAGATCCATTGGAAAGAGCTGTAATGGGCTGAAGGGAGGCAAGGAAAACATGGATGTTGGCTTTTGTAACAAGCAGACTGGATTGGGTTAGAGGACGGTGGCTGTCAGCTGCAGTTTGATGCTGAAGCGAAGCAGCCTGGTTAAAAAAAAAAAAGAAAAGCACTCATGGGCAGAGAGAACATATCGACAGCAGGTGTTTGGATTGATTGGTGACAAACCAATGTTGTAACCCATTTTCAGCTGCCGCTCCTGCTGCCATATTCCCCCTGGGGGGGGTCTCTCTTACTGTAGCAGCTTTGTCTATATATTGTCAACAAGCCATTTTTGAATCTCTGAAGTGAGAGCGAATAATTCATGGTGTCATTCTGGCTTGCATACATGTAAATGTGTGTAGGCATCTGTGTACTGCTTGTCAGACACAGTACTATGAGGTGATACATAGTGATACAGGTGATACATACATACTTCTTGCAGTGAGGACAGAGCACCCAACTAGCCCAGGACTTTTCATTGACCTTCAATTTCTTTTTAGTATTGGTTTAGTATTAGTTGGTAAAAGACTTTAAATGCTTTTACAGGAATTTGTAATGTTTGATATATAACTCAGTCATAGAGTTTAAATAATGTGAATTGTAAAATGGTCAATTTGTATAGTCAAAATTTTGTTTATTAGTTTTGTTTATTATATTGACTTTTTTTGTAACAGGTCTAAAGGATATAGTGAAGTTTTGCTTTTTATTGCTCCATGCTTCAGCACAATGTCCAAAGTTCTCTGAAATCTACCTAAATTATATACATAAAAGACATAAAAGCAATAATCCTATAATCTAAATCCTATTACATTAATCTATTTATGCCTTGAAACAACCAAATAAAATGTAAAGGTGTTTGAATGAGTATTTTAATATTATTTGGAGTAAATAAGGCTCATGTCTCTTGTTGCCTTTATGCAGCAGTTTAAAAAAATGTTACTGTTTGTTGTACTTGGTTAAGATATTATTACATTCTTTTTCATGTTCTTTCTATATTTACAGAATTACTATAATAACTATAGAGTTAATTAATGCATTAATTTGCCAAAAATACTTGAATTTGGATCTGCATCCCAATCAAACCCATAGAATTGCTTCAGCGTTCCTACAGAAACATCTTTTCTTTCATCTTTGAATTAAATGTTCTATGACTGTTGTGGATATGGGACAAGAAATGTCTTTTTAGCCCCTGAAAATCCCAAATGGAAAGGAAATTTTAAAGAACAACTTAGTTGGAAAATTCTTAACACTCCACTTTTGTTCCTCATCTCTTTAGAGAGAAAACAAAAGTCTAGCAGAGCACAGAGTGTTCAATATTTGCAGGAGTGATTCAGACTAGGTAAACAGACGGGGCAGTCTGCGTGTGAGGATGTGCTTGCGCTGTAAAACAGAGCAGGTCAGGTGCTCCAGTGTCTTGTAGTGATTTGTGATGACAAAGGCAACTTTTAGGAGCAAAACGCAAAGATAAATGAACACAAAGAAGGTGGGACCAGCATCCGGCCCAGCCTGTTTGTGATGGATTATTACTGTTCTGAATGAATTATCATGCGATATATGTAACACGCAGGAAATCTGTTTCACTCAATGGTCAATTTAATACAATTTAATACCTAATTATGTTTCCCGTGGCTCACCTTAATACTGCCTGAGAATGAACAATGGTACACTGTGATCTAATTGATGTTCCTTCAGAACTCCATTAATGTCGCAAAATTTTTGTCAATTGATAAAAGTCACAGATAATAAGTCATTAAGTTAATTATGTTGTGTAGTCTTAAAGGGAACATGGCATCTTTTAATAAGTCATGGTGGGCTACTTAGTGCGAAACATGATCCCAAAGAGATTAGGACGGATGAATTTGTGATCAAAAACTGGAGCTGTCTTATATTTTCAGGAGGAGTGGAGCAGAATACGTGGAAATGTAAAGATAAATGAGCCTGGCAGGGGTTTAGGTGTCTATTTCTTTTTGTTCTTTTTTTTCTTTTTCCTTTACCCTGACACAGAAAAATATATTGAGGTCAAAAGATCAATCTGAAATGTTTCAACTCAAGAAGTCAAAGGTGTTCTGACCCCAATTTCTCTTCTCTCATTTACTTGTCATAAAATCTAATTGAATCTTGTGATAAATATCTCCTGGTAAAGATTCACAAAAAGCAGTTCTACCAAAATAATTAAACACTTGACGCGCATGATTGTTGAGACTGTTCAGTTCTCTGCTGGTGTTTGTGTCTCTGAATCTTTGGAGGTTTTGTGGAATTTGAAGGAAGTCACTCCAGTCACTCCAGTCTTTCAGGTGTCAATCAGAAATACCACATTTTGCTTCCTGTAAACCTTGGCAATTGTCCATGCAGGCCATGCCGATGTGATGCTACTTGAATAAACTACAGACCTGTAATGCTACGTGCACAGTGGCGGTTTTTGATATGGGCGATGTGGGCGGTCGCCCAGGGCGGCACTTCATAGGGGGCGGCATTTGCCGTGCCTGAGGCGTTACACCTAATGTGCTACATACTATATTCAAAGAGGAAGCTTGGAGCTTTTAATTTGAAATTGCTTCAGCAGCCGACACTTAATGCTTTCAGTTTGACACATCAGACTCTTAAGAATGTCTTCCTCCTATTTGCTTTTCACACTTATGGTGCAAAAAAAAAAAAAAAAAAAGAATACCTCAGAGTGAAACAACGTAAAACAGGCACATGAAAAGGAATTAGGCAGAACAAACATCCGTGCTCAACCCAATTTCGAAAAAAGCAGGCAATGGAGATTATTTCCCACAATTCTTTGCTCCGACACAGCAGACCCGATGCGCACGTGACCACCGCCCTCTGCTGCAAGACGCTTGCGGCCACACCTCTTTGCGGTAGTCTTTGGAACATAAGTAAAAAAAACTCGAGAGGGGAGCGCAACTCGCCGGTGGCTGGCTGAATCACACTAACAGGTGATTGGGAGTCTTTTTCTATCTGACAATCAACTCTGGGCCGCAGCTGCGCCTCCCGTCATAGAGACGGAGCCGCGTGTGTCAGAGGGAAGGGGAGGGGGAGGGGGAGGGGGATGAGATCAGACCATTTTTTATGGATTGAGGTTTTTTGGAGGATTTCTGCTGTTGGTGTTGCACAAATTTAGGGAAATGCCAAATATTTTCCCTCTGATATGTTTCACAAAGACACACACAGGACGTCACACATTAAGAAATTATTGCTAAAAATGAAGCAGGAGTCCAGCTCTAAAAAAAAATTCTCTAAAAAATGATGAAAGAGCAAAAAAAATGGAATTATTTGATATAATTTCTTATTAATATTTCCAGGCTTTCTTTGCTTTTTGTCCATGTTCATATTTGTATAATTTTGACAGAATATATTTATATGGAGAACAAAATATTACAACTTATTTAAGGTTTAACTTGTGTTCCTGTTTTTATTCATATTTATGTTAAAAAAGTTCAGTTTAAAAGGTTCAAAAGTTTAGCTTTAGTGTCTTCAGTAAACATTTATCTTCTTCGGCCCAAAACCTTAAGCGTGTTTTTAACTTAGGCCCCTGTGTGACTGAGTTTGACCCCCCTGTAATACGAGTCTAGAAAATTCATGCATTTTTTGTGTAAAATGGCTAAATAGAAGATAGGGAACACAACAGGATGTTGTCACATTTTGTATGTGTGTGTGTGTGTGGGGGGGGGGGGGGGGGGGCGCTGGTGGGGTTACTCGCCCAGGGAGTAAGTTAGTGTAGAACCGCCACTGTACGTGCACACCGGGCATGTCTGTAGTGCTCAAGAATGCACCACACAGGTATTCTTGAACAGGCATTTAGCATATAGTGTAAACACTGGACCTTCCCTACCCAATACTAGCCTATGTACTCACATTTTGCACAAAGAAGCTTTGTGTGAAATGCTAAAGCGAGTCTTGCTCCAGGCCTTTTTCTTTCACAGCTCTATTCCATAATAGGAAAGACTTAGTGTCATACGATCCAGCCGGGCACAAAACGCAACTTCCATGTTTTGAAAAGGACGCTACCTGGACGTCACTACCAGATCTGAGTCCCGCATTGTTTAAACTCTGTGGTTTTAACTTTCAGTGCATGTTCAATTGCCGCAGGTTTTGTATGTGGAGCCTGACAAGGGACTTAAACACTTACGTTGTTACGCGTGAACGAGACAGTTTTGGATGGGTAAACTGGAAGGACACATAAGTGGTCACTGTAACCCTTGTGCTATCTTAGATGACCCCACCCTTACATTGATGTGTTCTCCCTACCATGACAAAGGTGGAAAGATTCCATGTAATCCATGGACACCAGTGACGATCACAAATCATTGAAGAAAAAAGGTTCAGCGCACTGTCTAGTGCCTAGGATAGCACAAAGGTTAATTGAGCTCAGGCACAGATAGTAAAGGATTATTTTTAACCTATTTACACTGAAGATTTTGCCGGTGACACCTAAATAACACACGCTCTTTGACATACTGTAACTATTTAATTATTTATGCGATCATTGTGAATCAGCTACAAAGTAAAGTGGATTTTCCTAATGCCTTTTCAGCGATATGCAACACATTACTAAGGTAGAGTATCACCTTACATGTAAACGGTTGAAGAGTTATGGTCATCAAAAGAATGTTAACACTAGAGCTAAAGCTGCGATGTAAAAGGGTTGATAGAGCTTATTTGGTGACCAATCAATCCCTTGTTGTGTCATTGCCATGAATTTTGCACAGATTGCTTGCTGTGACTAGGCCCTGAATCAATACTCTTGTTTTAAAGCAGACTGGAGTTCTTATGTCTTATCAGGTGAGCTGTCTCACCTGACCTGAAAATGTGGTTCAAACCAGCAGCACAAAAGCCACCTGAAAGACTAAAAAGACTCGTTTTCACACGTACCACTACATTAAATTTTTATGTTCACAAAAGCAAATTTAGTTTCTTAATCTTCAAATCAACATTACAGCAGGCATAGCATGTATTGAATACACCCACTGTTATAAAATGCACATCCATCATCTAATGCTCTGCTTCTGTGATTATTACCCTGCAGGGAGGAATTAATGTTCCCTCATGTCCACCTTGGGCGCAGGCATAAAGCGGCTCTAATGACCCCTCCAGAAGCAGGGTTTTTTAAAGTGGGGGCATGCACTGTTAACCGCTAGGTCTCAGATTAGTTTATCACTGCAGTTATCAAACACAAGAATCCTGCAGGTGGTGAATCAATTGAGTAGTGACAACAAGAAGCTGTGGTCATTTCGCTGTTTGGACGCACAGGGAGGTGAATTTCCTGAGCAAAGAAATCAAATCAGATGCATTCTCATAGCAGTGACATCTTCTGTGACTCACACCTGTCCATTCTGAAGTATTCCAAAACCAGTAGTTCGCTTTAAAACATAAAAAAAAAATGGTTTCTTTTTTTTTACAAAACTAGGTTACTGGAATGTTCTAAGAGGAAAAAAGAGGGGGGGAGACGCGGTTTTGTCTCGCTGGCAATGGGTAGAGCCAACTCCAACAGGGAGTGATGGTATGGATGCTTTCTTTTTGACAAACAGAATGGTGGAACATGACATATTAATGATATTAAATCTGCTTTTTAGCTTTAGGATAGGAAGCAATAGAGACACATGTGTCACAAACCCGTATGAAAGGATGCAATAAAAAGGACTGATTAATATGGTTATTAGTCAGGTTTTGGATAAAAGACTGTTTTTTATGATGTGATAAGGAGTGCTTCAGGTTCTTATCAAAGACGGGTCACTAGGTCAAAACAACAGCTGCATAATTAGAGGCAGTTTGACATTGCCTGGTTTTGTTTTGTTTCAGTGGGATTTTTCTTGTAAAACCTTCTGGCATGTCTGGCATGTTTTTTTCTAGGACTTTGTTCAAGTGGCAGCAGTGAATTCTGGGCTGTTCGGAAACTTGGAGACTTCACTTTGGATTCACCTGAGTTGCTCCGAGGTTGAAAGCTAACACAAGGTGGCCACTGATCAACAGAAATGAAATTTAGAAATACTGATATACAGAAATACTAGGGACAAACAGTAAACCACAGACTTTTTTTTTTTTGGTTCACTTCAACTCTTTGACCTGCTGGCTAGTGTTTCCAGATGAACCATCACTGAACCACACCAGGGTTCACTTGCTGGAGTGGAGAACGGCGCTGTTAAATTTAGGGATTTTTAAGTGTAGGAACTTTCTAAGTGTGCTTAAATCTAATGTAAGACTGTATGTACTAAGAAAATGAAACAAACAGATGGATTCTGCTGTTTCTTGCTGTACACATGCGATTCGATTCCCAAGATCCTCAATGTCCTCTAGCGTCCCTTTCAGGCACTGAGACACTGAGACGCTAAGACGTAATCTCTTCTAAGGTTTTTCATTTTGGTAACTGTAACCAATGGCGTAACACTTTCCCAACAATCTTTATCTACAGACAGAAAAAAATAAAACGCTCCTCTGAAATGTCTTAATGTCCTCGCCCTCGCACCAGCCCCTCCCTCTTTCCCTTATTTGGCCAATAGCTGAACCCAATTAGTAAAAAAAACAACAACAATAGATTGAGAGGCAGAACTGAGAGTCAACCAGCGTCTCTGCCTGATGCTTTCAATGAAATCTGGAACTCAGAACGGAACCCAAAAAGCCACCTTGCCAACCCGTAGCTACGGTGTGGTGGCCCTGAAGTGGAAAATCACATCAAAAAACCACTCAACGCAAAAACATCCTAAAGACTACAACAATAATTAAAATAGCAGAACACATATTTAAACATAAAAACCGAAAACAACATCAGAAAACAAAATGAAATGTTAAAAAACGAACACAATGAGCCTTTTTTCAGTGAATTTTCCATTTTCCTGCACAGACAAGCATGACCTAAATAGCTAGCAAACGTTAAAAGAAAAGATAGACAAGACGGACAGGCAGGCAGGCAGGCAGGCAGACAGGCAGGCAGGCAGGCAGGCAGGCAGACAGACAGTCAGACAGACAGACAGACAGACAGACAGACAGACAGACAGATAGACAGACAGACGACTTTATTAATCCCACAATGGGAAATTTCATTTATTAATGACCAGTTCATGACTTGACCCAGCTCATCCTGGAAATGTTTTTTTTTTCCTGACAGGTGGTCACATCACGTTGATGAAAAACAAAATCAAGACCTGTTTACTAAAATTTAAGACAATCTTATTTTGTTAAGGCCTTATTTTAGTTACATTAAATTTAAGTGTCTGCGGCTGCCTTGTAAAAGCACAGGTGCTGCATTTGCCAGAGAGCTGCATCCCAAGTCACTGCATGGTGGATGCACACGCATTTCTCCATGAACATTATAAAGCATGACAACCGTAATTAGGAAAAAAAATTCCAGTATGATGCTATTTAGGAACAAAACTTCAATCAAAAAAAAGTTTCTTTTCAGTGTTGCATTCATCAGCTCCCACGTCATGGTGATTCGGTGTCAGCATTTGTCATAGGCCACCAAGGACTGAGTCTCCCTGTTACGTAAGAGGGATTGCGCTTTGCTGTGACCTCAAGCTGTTCGAGCTTATTAAGTTGTAAACATTTTGCCACAATAAAGCGATGAGCACTATTTCATGGAGCGACAGGCCTGCCCTGTTTCATGAGCTGCTCTGGCAGCACCCATGACAATTTGTTGGAAGGAAAGGGACCCTTCGCTCTCCAGCCTGCAAGGTTACACGCCAGTAACGACGGGTGGAAAGGAGACAAGCGCCCATGCAGCAAGTTCAAGTGAGAATTCAACAAATAAAACTGCTTTGATGCCCTTGTCTGACAGCAGCCATCAGTCCTGTAATCTCCAAATTCATTCTTCTGAGTTGACATAGCAACACGGTGATTGCAATTCAGCAGCAATGCTGCATCATCTGAAATCACCCATACCGCGTGTCGCTTGGCTGATCGAGCGATGTACCAACAGAGACTTCATGAATAAATATGCAGCAATAAACTTTTATTATAATCAAATAGGCTGTCAGAAATGGCTTAAATACAGTGAAGGGATGACTATCTCAAAGGTACCGTGCTTTCAGAAATCGGTTGTCTGCAGCATTTATGCTTGGGAATTTTAGAAGTGTTTTGGTGATTGCCTCCTGTTGCTGGAAAAATGCCTTGACTTCATGCCTGAAAAAACCGGAAGAAAGTGACCCAACCTTTTCCCCCCCTGTGAGGAAAAAAAAAGGGAGCAGCAAAGAGGAGACAAAAGAACAGATAGTGAGAAGCTCCCAGAGGCCAGGTTTGGATTTTTTAATAAGGAACTCAGAAAGCAGAAGCTAAGTCCAGGGGGAGAAGACCTCAGCAATCGTGGCAGCTGCAGCAGGGTGAAGCCAAGAACACATTTATATTACAGAGAGGACAAAAGCAGGAGGTTAAGCAGAAGCTAAAGTAAAGGTTTTTATGCATATACAGACTACGTTTTAGGTTCAGAGTGTGTAGCTAAATCGTACAACATGGGAAAAGGTCACAAGGAAACCATGGTTGTGGGATCTGGGGGAGGCAGGTAAGCAGGCCCTGTCTTTGGGCGGCTGTCTGGAGGAGGGGGGTGGGTCCTGGAAGGTTACACGCCAGTAACGACAGGTGGAAAGGAGACAAGTGCCCCATGCAGCATTTAAAAACACTAACGTTTTTTCTTTTTTTTTTTTTTAAAGGAAATGAACTGAAGCAGGGGTACGGGACCCTTGAGGTCTGGAGGGTTGGGGTCTCCATTGAAGCAATCTGTGGTTGCCCTATCTGGTCGGCTGCCTCGGTGCCAGACCAGGGGCCTCATTTATAAACGTTGCGTACGCACAAAAGAAGACGTACGCCACTCTCTACGCAATAGTTGAGATTTATAAAAAGCAAACTTGACGGGAAAATGTGCTGTCCTTCACGCAAGCTCTGACCCAGGCGTACGCACAAAAACGGGTGAAATGAGAAATGGCGACACCGTCGGCAGATGGAAGAAACACGTGAAAGTGAAAGTGACAATACTGCCTCTCAGAAATAACATGAAGACTTCACAAAGCAAGTCTTACAATTAACAGCTACACGAACACCCGTTTGATCGATCAGCAGTGAAACAAATAAAAAAAATCAAACGAAAATTACAACAGAAATTCAAATGAACACATGTTTGCAAAAAGAAAAGTGAAAAATGTTCTGCAATATTGGCATTTTGTGCAATTCATCCTCATAAATCATATAGTTAACAGAACGAAATAATGTACAAAACTGATATTCCCGTCAATGTGTCCGTCTGGCGGAGCAGATATAGGAGCAATCAGACAGACAGATGGATAGAGAGAGATGCATTAATTGTCCACTGGGGAAAGTTGTTTTCATAGTAAAACATGTCTTCATAAGCTACAGAGTTATGGTATTCATGCATATGCCTTTAGTTTGTTTTATTTTTGATAAAACAATGTATGGCGTATGTCTCAACCATTCAGAAAGCAACAAGAAATTACATTTGCGCTGATCAATTTCCCATTTCCACGTCGATTATTACCGACATCTGTAGCTTGTCAGATGCAATTAAATGGATGGAAATAAAATGCCCCATCACAATGCGTAATGACGCACAATGGCTGATCTTGCGCTCTTAAAAGATGTGGCAAATGGAAGAATTCGGAGTGAACGCATCTTTAGACAGCAAGAAGACGTGCTGGCAAACGAGGACGACTGGCTTATGAGCCGGTTCCGACTTCCTCGAGCCGTCCTGTTGGACCTCTGCGGGCTTTTGGGGGTGTGTCACCCGGTGCATCTGGCGCGTCGACGTCCCCCTGCGCTTCAGTCACCACTCCACTAAGGGATTCCCCAATTCTTGCCGCTTGTCTCTCATCAAGAGGGGTCAGCTCCGGTGTCCCCCTGTGGCAGACACACTCTGCTGGCGATGCAGCGCCAGACGTTTTTTTGCCTCGACTTTGATGTCCGACCATTTCTTTTTTATTTAACCACGGTCCGAGGTTGTGAGGCTACAGCATTAACGGCGTCTGCCACTCACGTGGCTTTTTGGCATTAGTAATGCCCACACTGTGCCCTCCAAACAACACTTTTCTCCTCTTCCACCTCGCCAACGATAACTTCTACTTTACATTGAGTGAAGTTACGTTTTTTTCATTTCCTCTCGGTGTGTGCCATTGTTTCGCAATCAATGAATATTCATTTGGGGGCGTTTCACGGACTATTTATGGGCAACTATGGGTGTGTCATGAGGCCGCAAAAGCTGCGCTGCATTTAGAATTGGTTGTGATTTATTAAGGGAAAGATGTGTAGGATGTGCGTGCGCACGGTTTTATAAATCCGAATATTTCTGTGCGTACGCACGTCCTATGTTTCATCCGTACGCCACTTCTGACGCAAATCCTACGCAAAGTTTTATAAATGAGGCCCCAGAGCTCTCCCAGGGTCGAAACTTGGGGGCAGGGACCTGGGCCAGCTCCTGGGAATGGCTCTTTCTTGGCTCTCTCTATTTGTTTGGGGTGGGAGGTGTGGGGCCTGGGGGGTTAGCTCTTCGAGCCATGGGACCCCTGGGCTGGGAAGACCTGGGCTCAATGCAGTGGGTAACACTCCTTAGGACCCCCACTTCTCTTGGGCAGGAGTCGGCGGCCCCTTCCTTGCTCTCTCCTGGTTCTCCAGTGGGCTGGGTGGGTGGCTACCTGGAGCATTGGGCGGGTCTCCCTTGGGGACGCTGGCTCATGCCTGGGGTTGGGGTGGTGGGCTGCTCATCTGGGGATGGGAGTGCTTTCCAGGGCCAGGGCCCAGCGTTGGACCCTCCGGGCGCGGCTGGGGGGCTATCGTTCTGGCCGGGCTGGAGGTTGCACTCTTGCGCTCCCGTGTGCCTCCCTGCTTTCTGGCATTTGGGGCCCCTGTGGGGGTCCTGCTGACGGTGGCTTGGTTGGAGACGTGATTGCCCATGATTACCACTGCTGCTTTGGCTGGGGTCTTGGTTTGGGGATGACTGGGCACTCTTCCTCTATGTTTTTTTTTTTAACTTTCTATCATCCACCCCAGAAGATCATAAACACTCACTTAAGCACAGGTGTTAGCTCACTTTTGCACAAATAGTTTTCGTGACTGAATTAAATGTTTTACATGTCTGAATACATAAGTATGTGTGTGTGAGCGGTAATTGTAATGTTTACATGTTGGCAAGTTTGTGTGTGAAGATTTTTGGAGCCAACAAGTCTGTAATGATTATAAACTTCCAGCTACTTTTTGCTTGTTGCTTGATGATGTTTTATGATTTTACCCTCGCCTTCTACAATCATCCTCCCACCTACGTCCTCATTTCCGTTCCGGTCCAACAAAAAAACGTTACAAACATAATTAATATAAATAAAATTGAGTCTAAATTACAAAAGGGGTTTATTTACATACACATCTTGTGTGTCAGAAGATTCATAACCCCATGTTGAAACAGTAAAATATGTCCAACACAAGAGGCCTTCAGCTGTTATCTGTTTTCTCAGCTGTTTGACAGGACAAGAGCTTATTTGTGGCTGGCCCATAAGCTCTTTGCTCTGAGCTCTTAGCAATGGGGAAAGGAAGGGGGAGCGGGGTTGCTTCACACCAACAGTCTCACCCACAAATCGGGGGTGAATTTCAAATGAACTATGTGATCTTTACGGTCTTTAAGTATTTTTTTTTTTAATAACATGTAGGTTTTTATTTTTGTTTTGCTTTTCTATAATGAGACTGTAATTCGCTGGAGCAGGTCAGTGGACTCCAGAGAGTATTTGTTGTGCATTTAGGGTTTTAAAAAAATCCTTAATAAAATCTTCAAGACAAAGAAAGAAAGGGAAACCTTTTAACTTTTACTTCTTTAAAGTAGTCCAGTTGGCAAAAAAACACCATCTGCCACCACCATCAGAATGTTATTATTATTGTTTTACCATTAATCTGTGTTTTTCAGGTTCAAATAACGGCTTTCTGACGTCACAGTGCCTCTGATTGGAAGTGAGCAAATGAGTGAAATGAGCCTTTGCAAAGTGGTGATGATGCCGTCACAAATCCTCTGGACTTTCTGGCCTTCCATTCAGGACATCACAATAGTCTTACTAGGACATGGAACGTCAGCAGGAACCCCCACCATCTCATCACAGACTGTTCTGGCTCCTGGAGCAGGAAAGTGAAGTGTAGAAACAGCCTCTTGCTTTTTTTTACCATTAGATTGCTGAAAGGACCTCTTTCTCAAGACACATTAACATACACTTAAGACAGCTCTCCAGCTACTGCTATGCAAAACATTTGACATCTTTAATTATGTCTTCTCCAAGTTTTGCACCTTTTTAAATGTTTAATTATGGTACAAACACAATTATGTTTTCTGTTTAATAAAACAAAAAACGTCAAAGTGTTGCATTTTCACTCCAATATAGTCCGTAACACTTAAATGGCAAAGTTTAATCTCAGTCCATGCCTGAAAAATACACATTTTGTTTTAATATTTTTATTTCTTCACCTAAAGAAGCAAACATGTTACTAAGCAGAATTTATACAGGATAAAGACCCTATCCAAAAAAGTAGAATAACGTGGAAAAGAGCATTGCTGAATTCCGTTTACCGTAAATTAAATTTTCATAGAATACAGTTTCAGGACCCATTGTTTATTTATTTTTTTTACAAAAATTTGAGTTCCAGTTAGAGAACTGTGGAAAAATCTGCCCAAATTTTTAAGGAGTTTTAAAATTTGAAACTGAGTTTCACCAACTAGTCATTTATTGAACTCAAAGCGCTGTGTCCAAGCAGATCAACGGAAAGTGTAATGGAAGGGCGTGTGGCCGGTCAACAAACGAGACAACTGTGGGCTTCAGCAGATAAAAGTCTGGTGAGGAGCAGAACCCAAGCTGCAAGAGGTCCAGTGTGAAAACTCCACAGTCAGTCACGTTTGGGCTTTAAAGTGCAGCGCTGGTGTTGGGAACTCTGCTTTCTTTAATAAAAAATCACTGCAACAGATTAGCAGAATGTTGAGGGGCTTCATGATTCCTTTTGCTAAAGATCTAGAAGCAGTTTTTAGGGGGGCTGTCTGGAGGAGGGGATGGGTCCACAGGACCTGGCTCCTGCCCTGACTGTTAAAGTATTAAAGATGGACATATCAATTTGAAAATACTTTATTTTGATTGATTTGATCATAATCTCTGTCTTTCTCTTTTTGTAAAAACTAAGAAGTAAATGGGGATTTCTGCACAGTATTGTAAAAATGTGATAAACAAATAAATACTTATGGGACCTGAATAATATTCTATAAAAGTTGTACATTTTTTATTGGAATTATGGGAATAAATAAACTTTTTCACGATATTGTAATATTTCAGAAAGGGTCTCACAAAAAAAGTAAAGTTTCAGAAAAATCATTCTGCTAATTAACAAATTAAAAAAAGATTTTTCTGAATCCATTTTTATCAACAAATTAAAAAAAATGACTTAAAAAAAATCATAACTTTAAATTTGCTAAAAAGCGAGTGAAAATGAAGAAAAACCTGTCAGTTGGCTTATAATAAACCTGGGTGTAGTGTATTAAATGATAAATCCTGTCTCAACATGTTTGACACTCTCAACATAAACATACTGGTGTGTGTGTATATATATATATATATATATATATATATATATATATATATATATATATATCATACGTTTTTTTTCCTTCTTTTTTGTTTTGAGTATTCTCATCATTCAATTAATAGTGCCAATTATCAAGGGGGATGTAGAAAATATAAGATTTAATTCATTAACCGTTTTACTACAACTAACAGTAAAAATACAAACAGAAAATATGTTCCAAAAACACAATGCATTTAATATTTGAATATTTGTTATATTAAATTTTATACTAGTTGTCCTATTTCCTAGCTTATTAAATTGTCATTTTTATTTTTCGAATGTGCATTTAGGTAATTAGCAGCTAACATTTCAATGGATGCTAATGACTTTGAAATAATGTACAATACAGTTCTGTCCTGCATGCTGATGAAAAGCTGCTTTTATTTGACATAAATCCCCTTTTTCTCCCAGAACAGAAAACACAATGCATTTAAAACGGTGGTAAATAATTATTATCGTTAATTTTTTTAAAAGTATTTTTGAAATCCTTTTTGTCAACGTTACCTCTGACTGGTTTAATTTTTGAAGGGACAAAGCTTAGATCTCACCTTCTCTGTTGATTCTTTTTACTATATTGCTGCTGTTTGCTTAAAATAATGTCAAGAGCCCCTTCTTCTCTGTTTCCCATTCTTCCCCAGGGGTTTCTGAGCATCCACATTTGCTTCCTTGCAGACATTTCCTCAGCTGCAGGAGACACAGGCGAAGGGGCTTTTATTCCTTGCTGCAGCACCAGTGAAGAAATTGGGCTTTGCAGTGTCACACTGTGCAAATAAAGGAGTAGTATGACTGATTTCAGCTTGTGCTAATGAAGCTGAAGGAGTCTCTCCACAGTTAACCACCAGCATTTCTCTCACATGAATTCTGCCACTGATTCAGAGCTCTCGGTGACTCAGACTTCGACAGATTGAAGGCAGCAGAGGGTGAGAAAGTAAGAAGTGTTCCATTTCCTTCTCCATCACGGCACATTTGTCACACCTGTGCTAAAACTGCGGTCCCATTAGATGGTTTTTAATAATATTAGCAGTTTTTTTCTCAGTTTGATAAGATATTTTTTTATGTCTAGTTCGCAGAAAAGCTTTTCTAAAGCCATTAAAAACACAATTTAAAAGTGAGGAACTGAAATATGAAGTGTTAAGTAAAAATAATTCTGTTGAGTAACAATAATTTTTGTTTTTTTTCTGACTAAAATAAAAGTGGGGAGAGCAGAATGAGCAACTTCAGTTTCTTGTGATAAGCTCAAAGGATTGACTGCCAGCTGCACTTTTCCTTGGCGACTGTTGAAAAGAAATAAGATTGCTGGCAGTTTAAATAGCATGTTTTTAAATCCCTCTGCACTGGTCAGCTGCAGGCAATCTCTCCATGTCATATTTCCTTTTTTTTTATTTTCCCTGCTCGCTCCCTTTCTTCCTCTGTGAAATAGCTGGGGCTGACAGAAAGCTGCTGCTTTGCCATCCCCTCAAACGTTAAGCCGCCGCAACATTGTGATGGTCTCCCAGGATTGAGAGAGGCTTTGCAAATACAAAGTTGCAGTATTGGCCGTCAGGCTTTTTTGGTGGCGGGACTATGGGGTGGAGCAAATCTGCTGGCAGAGGGCAGTGAAGCTTTTACCAAAATGTCGCGGCACGAGCTATGAGAGTTCAACATTTTACGACCACTATGTGTACGGGGTCTGTAAAATGATACATGCAAGTTATTTGTACAATTATGTCAAGCTTCTGGAATAGTTTGAAGTTTGAAGTGTTGTCTCAATGTTTTGGTGAAAAACAAACAGATAATCATTGAAAATTCGTCATAATGTGGTCTGGGTTCATTCAATTTTGATTAACTTGATTAGTTAAAGCGACTTAAATACAGATACCATTATCTTGTTTTTATTTTTCACATCTATTTATGCTTTGTCTTTGTTTACTTTGTACATGAGAGCATAAGTCACCAAAATCAAATTACTTTTATGCGCACTCACAGTTATCCAATAAAACTATTTCTGATTTTGCTAATCACCTATGTAGAAAACTATCATTCCCTTTAAGATAAAGAAAAAATTGTATGCAGATCAATTTCAAATCTACTTTTATCTTGAAGTAAGAAGCTCAGTTGACCTTGAAAAAAACAACTTCAATCATATACTGGGAAACAAACCCATATCATCATTGCTCCACCACATTACTTGACTTCTAGTCTGTCAGAAAAATCTCAAACCAGAGACGGTTTGGATGATCCAGAGGTGGATTGGGAGGATGCCATCCGATTAAATGAGATCAAAATGGAAGTCTTTGCCAGTGGCTGTGTCTGGAAGGGGAAGTTGTATTCCAATAACACCATACACACAGTGAAGCATGGGGGTGTGAACAACATGCTTTGAAGTTATTTTCCATCCAGTCTCTCACAGATGAAGGGTAACTATGATGAACATTACAGATCTCTCTTATCTTTTTAATTGGTACAACTTGCAGAAGACTTTTCCCCTCACTGTCAATAGATGGCATTAAAAGCCTAGCAGACACGTGAAATGACAACCTGGTTGATCTCCAAGACAAACATCAGGTTGCACCTGATGCATACTCTAAAATAACGCACCTCTAGTGTGGGTATAAGGGTGCAAACAGATCACTGGGGGTCTTTAGGTGGGCGTCCTCGACATAAGAGACAGGACACAGAGAAGACTAAATAATGTTTTTCAGCACCCCAGAACAATCCCCCGTTTTGTCTGCAGCCAAATGCCCCCAGCTCTATAAACACAAGTTGCTCATCAGCCGGCAGCAAGCAATCATGAGGCTGACAACTAGTTAACCCTAATGATTATTATGATAAATGGCAGTCACCAAGATAGAGACGAGAAAGAGAGTGGGATGGAAAATAAAAGCGAATAAGGAGGCCAACATGCCCAGGAGGGTTGGAATTATTGGTAACGTCAGTCTCTACAAGATGAGATGAGGAAAAACAAACAAAAATATAATAGATAAAATGCAGATTTACCACACCAACTTGAACATCCATTTGCGGGAAGCAACTCAGCTTAAAACACAATGCAAAAAACAGCCGAACATCAATCTTAAAAAATCCAAAAGGCAAATTTGCAGCTTGACCAACAAAGTCCCAATCCTAACACAACAACGAGTGGACTCTAAATTGTCCCAACTGGTATGAATGTGAGTGTGTGGTTAGCGACCTGTCCAGGGTGTACTCCCGCCTTCACCCAACAGTAGCTGGATCAGCTCCTGCAACCCTGTGATCCTGAGAGGGAATAAAGAGATTTGGAGCATTGATGGGCGGACAGATGGATGAATGGATGGATGGACAAGAAAGAGTCAGACTTCTCTCCTTTCCTCAACAACTCATTCAAACCAAACCAAGTCAATGTCTTTAGCTTTTGTACTTAACTGACACCGCCCCACACTGCATCTTTTTATTTTTTCACACAACTCACTGCATCTAGCTACAGTGTCGGCCATATTTTTTTATCACCTGCTTTAGGTTCTTCCCTTTAAAAGCCAAACTCTCGGTGGAGAACAAGTTTTCCTTGCCACAACCTCCACCGGCCATTTTCATTGGATGGTCTTTAGCTCTCCATCTGCCTTTTTATGCATCTGTTGCTAGTTTTTAAGTTTCTTTTATAGGTCATGTCTACAGTTATACACAGAAACTGTGATCTCTGTTTTGTGCAGGCAATGTTCTGAAGAACCTATAAGTTGGCCACCCAAGTCTACATTCACTCATCCTCAGTTCTTTGTGTTGATTCAACAGTCAGTACCTTCCCCACCGACTGCCTAAGTGCTCCACTTCTCTCCTTCACAAACACCATTCCCTGCTTATTTTTCCACAATGCTGCATTTGCTTTTATGCATGTACCTTCAGTTGTTGCTGCTAAATATTTTAGCACTTGATAATGCCTTTTTGTAAATCTCATGTGTGACAAGATTACTTATAGAATTTCCTAAAGGGAAGCTGCTTCTGAATGTTTATCCCTCCATCCCTTATGTCTTTCTATGACAATTTTTTTCTCTTTGTACCTTCCCATCTGATTCACTGACCTTTTGCACATTTTTCAGCCTCTTTTTGCTTTTTAATTTCACCTACATTCAGCTGCAGATGCTCTGCACCATGACTGCTGGGATGGATTTAATCCAAAGCCATCACATCCTTGCTGCACCTGTCTAACAACATCTCTGTCTAGGTGCTGCCTGAGCCTTTAGCTCTTCCACTTCCTTCCTGCAGAACTGTAGGGGCTGTGCTCAACACAACTGCATTCCTTGATTATGATAAGGTCATCTTCAGTCTTGCCTTAGCCGATCTCAAGTACGATCTCCGCCGGTAGACTTGTTTTCAGGAGGTCCAGCACACTTCTTCCATGCATAGTCATGCTGCCTCTTTCGAATGGAAACACTAAGCCTCTTACCCAACTTGTAGAGATATAGACTGCTAGCGACCAGAGTAGTAGTGGCAAAGAGCAAACTGCAAGCATCATAACTTCAGATTACTTGAAAGATGCTTTGCTATTATGTCATCTATAACCTATGTCCTAAGAATTAGTCCCAACTGCCCTGATACAGATAGATACAGACTGTCTGCGAAAAATGTGCAAACTTGTACAGGGCACGCAGGTGGACCATATGAAATAGAAAGGCTGTAGACCGCTCAGTGAGCCTGTAGGGCAAACATTTTCCTGCACACTTTTTTCCACGGGCATACTTTGATTGACAGGTTGTAGTGAATACTTTTACAACATACCACATATGGTACAACATATGTTTTTGTCATTTTACAATACCCCTGTAGACTGTGCAGAGCAGACATGTGGGCCACCTGCATGCCCTGTACAGATTTGAGCTTTTTTTTCCTGCAGACAGCCGATGTCTAGCTACAAGGGCAGTTGTGACAAAGGTTTTACTGATGACTAGAGGGTTGCGTAAGGGCACTGTACAACACCATCACCCAAACGTCATAAGTGTCTGCAACGAACACTTCACAATTCACTCACCACATGGGTGACACTCATGCATTCCATTTTCAATTAGCCTAAAGGTAACTGCAAGACACTCCTGCGCTGACCCTAGGATGTGGCCACTCCCCTCTACGACCCTCTGTAAGTCTGGACAACCCAAAAGCCAACAGCATCTGTATGGGTCAACCCCCATACAAACCTTAAACTGGCTTGACTAGCAGAGTTGGAATAGGTTCTAAACAGCTTTCAGAGCTCTTTGGCTCTAGTTTGGCTAGAGTGGTCTCTAAACCGATCCTTGGGGCACTCCCCCAATCAATCCAAATGGACTGAAAGTGGATTCCACTGTCCATGCACTAACATTTAACAGGGAAATAATTATTTAACTATATGGATTTTCTAAAACACAATCTCTAAAGAGACTGAACATATTTTAACTTGTATTAAAGTTGTCACAACAAGCCTTCAAAGGGTGAGTTCTCCAATAATATCAGATCTGGAGTTTAATGTTAAAGGGGCAATTGTCAAAAAGACTTTGGTTTTTCAGTAACATTTAAGGCCACATTGTCAACAATAGTCCAATGTTTGCTATTCCTCCAAAGCAGCTTTTATTCATACCTCAGTGTTTTTCTATCTGTAGTAAGACAGTTTACAGAGGTAGCTAGGTAAAGGTCATGTCATTTCTTATTTTTTTCAGTAAAAAGTTGGGTTACTTTATGCCACCCTGCTTTCTTATATGAATGTCTTTTCCGTTCCACTGTTGGAATACACTTGGTGTACTTCATTTCAAACTATGGATATGGTTCATTTCACACAGCAACCCAAGGAAAAAAAGCTTAAATTGGTGCATATAAAAAAAAAAATTGATCTTTCAACGTTCTTGCAGAAGACAGTCCGGGAAGAAATAATGACCTCAACAAAAATAATTATTCAGCATCTTCACCAAACAAAGCGCTTTCAGCGTTTTAGGCTCTAACATATATTAAACTCGACAAGAAATATTGTTTGTGATTTTTTATTGTGATGTCGGTGAGCCATGAGGGAGTTCAAAGACAGACAGACCACATAAGGCATGTAGCCCTAACTTTATAGTCTGCTGAAAAGATAGTAGCTACTAGTGCAAAAGAAAATGCTTGATTTTTAGACCCTCTCACATTATTTTTCTCTTTATCTGTCCACCTGAAGAGATTATTATCTGCAGGCATTAAGGTACGGTTGTAAATGAATTAAGATACAAACTGGCAATTTCAGACTTTTCAAACAGGGTAGCACAACAATGCATAGCTTCTCCTCTTTCTTGGTAGTTTCCTAGAGACAAATCTAATCACAGATGACCCTAAGAAAGCTACTTCTTCAAAAAAGCTTGACAGTTTTGCCAGATATGGTAAAACAATTTAAATAACAAGAAACATAATGCATTCCCATCACAAACTTACCCATCGTAAGAAAATGTTTTTAAAACTGAGTTTTAAAAACATAAAATTTATTTCTATTGGATCATTTCACACTAAAGTGAACGGGAAAACCTTTGATTTTGTAACAAGCTCTAGTGGTTACTTGGTGAACTGACCCTGTTGTTGGAAGGCCACACCCCTTCCACTTGTTAATCAAACATTTTGAACATTGGACATAGGGGCCATGGGATTTACAAGAACATGTTTACTGAGAAATAGCCATTCACCTCTCAGTCTATGGGATTTCGGCTTCTTGGTTCCAGTACTTCCTGTTTGCATCAAGATAGGGGAGGGGTCACTCTGTCCAGTTCTCATATACAGTCAATGGGTGTTCCGCAGACCTTTATCCGTCCCTCAACATATAAATTACATACAAGCAGGTGAGTTCTGATTAGTCAAAACTCTGGTCAATCATATCACCAAGGCTCAGTATTTGCAGCTTCCGAATTTAAAGGTAAAGGATAATTTAAGGAATGTTTACACATCAAAATTAATCTCACGCTGCACACAGTTGACAAGTTGACCCATTTTTAAAGTTCTACAAAAATTTCAATAATAAACCTTTGTTGATTTGTGAAAAAAATGTCTTTATTTGGAGAGAAAAAAACCTAACAGCTTTACTTTCACTGAAAAGTCCTATTTATCTGAATTCACAGCTCGCGTCATCATTTTAATTGGAAATGTTTGTTCAAAACACTAATGTGTCGCCATAAACTGACTGAAACTTCTAAGTACCATAAAAGCAGGCAACCGGACATATGTCTGTAATCGAGACAACACTTAACCACTAAAAACTGAAGGTTGTCTTCTTTTTGCCTTTGCGAGTTATTCCTTACCCCATTGAGTGTAGTATCATTATCCCCATTGTGCCTATTGATTCAAATATGCATCACACCACTGCTGCTTTAAAATTACCTTAATATGGCATCTACTTACATAAATACTGGAATTAAATTCAGGCATCAAGGGGTTAAACCTTCTGTGGTTCAACAAAACATATATTTTTTTCCGTTCCTTTTGTAACTCTCATTTACCTTTTTGTAATTCTCATTTAATTCCAAAACTACAAAAGCCCAAGTTTGTCATTTTAAAAACGAGCTTGTCTGTCAATGGCTGGGGGACCTTTAAATGGTTTACAATCTCTTTGCGAACACAATGCAGCATGCACAGAGAATATCTTATGAGAATTCAAAAAAATAAAAAGGCCTATTGGACTTTTACAGCTTTCAAATACTTGTGAAAATGTGCAACTCTACATTTGCCCTTTTCTTCCCCCGACTGTCAGAACGAATGCAGCCTAAAAATAAGCTGAAACAGATCCAATCCACACAGCGTTCACTCTGCCTCACAAAAGGCTCTGACATATTAATATTTGATGCAATCTAGATACAAAGCAGCTTTTAAAGGATGCCACCATAACTGAAAAGCTATCATTAGTCATAACTCTGATTGTAGACCTTTTCGGAGCAAAACACATTTTCCCCGCCTGCACCAGAATCAAAGACTCCACAGAAAAAAGTAGGAGATATGAAAAAATGTTGTTTCGGTGATTTTTTGTTTCCTTTTACTCTCATGAATTTGCAGACTTTTCAAAATCATCTCTTTTATGATAAGATGGGGAGACATTAATAAAAGGCTTCTTGAAGTATTTAGGATTGAAGGAATGATTTTAATTCTGTTGAACCACAGTTTAATTGTTGATCTTCAATGCCGCTCCCTCGTCTTGTAAAAGCATCTTTTCACACATCTCGCTAAAAGCTGGCTTTCTTAAGAAGTGCTCCTTAAAAAGCTCACAATCTGAAGTGTGTAATAATTTTTTCTGAGGAAATTAATTTGCTGAGGGGTGGCTGTTCACATAGAAATTAACTAGGAAATAAAATGTCCCACCAATACAGTTGTGAGAAGTCTGTTCACCAAACTAATACCCTTTTGCAACAAGGTGCAGTTAAGTCAGATTTATTTTGGATCAATATAGATTTATTTTTTTAACCCAACTTTTCTTAAGGTATTTATTTTTACCGTTATCAATACATAAAAAGTTAAAATCAGGTTTAAAATCCAACCATTTACTGTATATGAGAACTGGACTGTGTAACCCCTCCCCCCTGGCGTTCCAAACAGGAAATACTTGCTGGCTACAACATGCTAAAAATCCTCTATTGAGAAATAAATAGCTATTACTCGGTCAAAATAACCGTTCCTACTCTGCTACCTTTTTTGAGCATGTTCGCAATGATCCTAATTTGTGGTTTTAAGTCAAACATTCGAAGCATTTGATTGGTAGATTCTTCCAAGGTCCTTAGAAGGTGCAGGGGTGTGGCCTTCTAACAAGCTCACCTCTGACTAGCAAATAATTTAATTGGAGCTGGAAGTAAGTCATATTTTAGGGTGACGTCACAATCACTCGCTCCAGTTCTCATAAACAGACAATGGATCCAACAGAAGTTTGTAGGCCGAATGCGGATTCATTCTCTACTCCTCTGGCTCCTCCCTATTACTCAAATTGTAGGGGCATTTGGTGCTTTAGTGGTGTCTGAACTTGTTTTCTTAAGGAGGACCATGGCGACGTAAGGTTGGCTATCCCTCTGCCAGTAGGGTGTTCTGTGTCGCGCCTGTGACATGGAGGAGAATCGCATTTTTTCACGTGTGCTCTGAAGCACAGACCTTTACATTTAAACGTAAGTAGTGAGTTCTTCTTTAAGCATGACTTTTTGAAACCGATATTATGTATTTTCCCAGCGCTGGCAGCACTAACGTAGATCACTGGCGACTAATAATGATGTCATTGAGTCATAGTAAAGGCACGATTTTTTCTATATGTTTCCGCTTTGAGGGAAAAAAGTAGGGGTAGGGAGAAACCAAACGGATAGACGAAGAATTCAGATTAGACCTTAGTCTTGTTGGTCCCACATTTATTCCCCCTTTTTCTTTTAAAAGATCAGGGTTTGGTGATGTCATGTCCAGCTAAGACGGGGACAACGGCAGGGCTCTATGAAGTGACATTTATGCCACCACCTTGCAAACAAAACTTTTCAAGTTGTAGATAAAAATATTAAATATTTGCTTTCAAAAAACAATTTTTTTTATTTCAAAAATATTTTTGTGTTTGCAACAAAAATGTTTTTCACATGGTTGTGTCTCTTCTTGCTTTCTCCTTATCTTTGATTTGGCGTTTATAAGTTTCAGTATAGTGTGACAAATCTGCCATTAAATGCAGCCTTCTTGCTGTGAGGCAAGAGCGCTAACCACTGCGCCACCTTGTAGCCTAAAATCAATTAATTAGATTAATTAATTACAGGACATGATTAATTTACCGCAGAAAAAATGAATCACATGACAGCACTAATCATTTTTATCGGCTAGCTTGTGTGACCTACTGGTCACGTATTGAACTGCACCTTGCACTAAATAATTTTGCATTTGAAAAGCATTATTTTGGAAGTACATAGGCTGCCTCTTTGGACCACCAATTAAATTATAAACCTCCAAACTCTCTCTTGAGGGATGTTTCATGTTAGTTGTAGTGACATTGGGTCCATCTATGTGGTTTTCAACTCTGAAGCAACAGCACCACAGTGTCTCGAAACAATGCTCCATCTGCAAACTCACTCACCCTCATAAAACATTGCATACATGCTCGCTCACTCCCCATCCTTCATGCAGTCTTCCTCTCGCATTGGCCTGTCTCAGCAGGAAGGTCACAAGAACACAGTTATTATGCTGGATTTGATTACCTCCTAATCCAATCAAGCAAAGCAGAGAGAGACCCATTGATTTTTCAGACATAAAGTTGTACTTATTGGGCTTAAAGGCACACGGCTGATTTCTGGACAAGGTTAAAGCCACAGTGAAATATTATGTCCGTCACAGAGTCCATAAGGAAATATGTTTGCGTATGAGCTCTTGGTGTTTAACATTTCAACTCTGGTCTGTTTTCTGTAGAACAACAAGCACATGTAGCCGAGCACAAAAAAAAAAAAAGGATTCCAGCATAACAATATGTCATGCAAAGAAAAGGCTTCATGATGAAATGGAAAGAAATATATGCACTCAGAAATGAAGGAGGCATCAAGAACGAGACAAAAATTCCTAATATAGCATAAAATACTTGAGATGTTTTTGTGTAATAAAGTATCAATGTTCTTATTTAAGCAAACCATTACTAAAAAAAAAAAAAAAGCAGCAAAAGGTTAGAAAAGACTCAGAGAAAGCGCCCTTCAGCCGTCATGCTGTCAACCAATCCTGTCAGCGAGAACAGAAACATGATTGGCTCCCGGGATTATATGTTCTTCAGCAATGCAATCCTACACATGGGACTCTCTTAAACGGATGCAGTTTTCTGCAGGAGCATCACCAGTAGGATGCATTTGGAGATGGAGACTGAAGAACATTGTTTCTGCGGTGAAGTGATGCCCACGCTCCACTTCCCGCCCTCCACCAGCAGCCAACAACAAGCCGAGAGATGACAATGACGAGAGCTTTCGGAAAATGGCAAAGGCCCACTCACCTTCTGGTTCACCACACAGTGTGCACTGTGATTCTAAACAAGGACCAAAGAGAGACAACAGGAGATTAATAGGAGTGACACATATGTGGTGCGTGGTTGAGCATGTGTGTGTGCTGACAAACATTTACATCTTCGCCCTCTGTGTGAAAATATCAACTGCTACTCAAGATTTTGTATCCCTCTGTCACAGTCAAACAGGAAAATATGGAAAAAATCAAATCTAATACATTAGCTGAACCCATGTGCAGCATATGACTACAAATAACATGATCATCAACCTCACACGGCTGCATGAAAATACAAAATAATTCATCACTGTGATGCGTGCAGATGCAAAGAGTCAACAGCTGTGAGCAAATAAGCCAGGCTAAGACACAAACTTTAAAATATACTATAAAGTACGGTGGCCCTGAAGTGCAAATTAACTCAAAAACAGGCCATAACGGCAATTAAAAAAGCAAAACAATTAATAAAAAAAACAATATCATGTTTTAGAAATAAAAAAGTGCCAGAAACCAAAATGCTATTCCAATGAAATAAACACAATCCAAAAAAGAAACAAAATAAAAATAAAATATTAAACAAAAAAATATTTGTAATCAAATCAAATAAAAAAAAACTATACATAAATATTTACTCAAACAGAACTTTTAATAAAAAAAATCTAATGCGAAGTGCTGTACACATAAAATACTTAGATAAAAGATGTACAATAATTTAAAACCCCCCCCGACTCACACATAATCTCCTAACTCCTTAACCGATGCAGAAACACATTGGGGAACAGGCTGAGTGCAAAAAGATTTGTGAGTTAATTTATTATTCTAAAGTGCTCAGGTGTGAGTGTGTGGGGGAGTGGTTGTGTGGCTCTACGACAAACTGGCAACCTGTCCAGAATGTACCCTGCCTTTGCCCAATAGTACCCAGGCTCCAGCAACCCCATGACCCTGACAGGGATACAGTGGGTTAAGAAGATGGATGGATGGATGGATGGATGGACGGACGGACGGACGGAGTTTACGTTTTGGTTTCTGGAATTTTGTTTGGATTTAATAAGTGAAATCCTGCTTTAATGTCCACATTATGTGTTTTCCCCCCAGAAACTTTGCTGTAAGTCTGCCTTTTAGAAAAAAATCTTTTTTTGTCTTTTATTGTCATCTCCGAAATAACATAAACATCCGTTACTTTTTTGTTTACATAACATTTACCATATTTCAGCGTGATTAATCAAAAACAAACAGTTATTAAGAGCCTTTCCTCAGCAGACAGGCAGTGGGAATAATGAGGCGAACAGCGATGAAAATGAGCGTCATGCCTTCAGGCCTGGTGTTGAAGGGACGGCCTTAAAAACAGCTGCTGTGCGGTTTGTCTCCAATTTCTCCTTCATCTAATTATCACTAAATGAGGTCTTGATAAGAACAGCAGAAACTTTGAATTGATGACTGGACAGCTTTTTTCTTTCTTTCTGACAAATCAGGCAGACAGCTGTTGCTCGGCTCCTCTCCTCAGATGACCTTGGTTTATGAAAATAGGGGACTGCCTGTGAATAAAAGAGGCATTTTTAAAGGCTGTTGTTCCCGTCAGAGTAGACCGGTTGTAAACGGACACAGCATTGCAGTCATTCAGTTATTAAACCCCCTGCTGGTCACTCTCTGGGCTTTGTGATAACACCGTCTTCAAAAGCTAACATTTTCTCAAATACTTGGGGCGGTTCCTGACAATATCAACTAAATAAGAGCTCGTACGCTTAAGCGCAAATCAAAAAGTGATTGTTGTTCCCGCAACTGAGTAAGAGGGACCTTAAAATACAATCAAGGTAAAATAAACACAGCTGTTATTACCACCTTGTGGGAGTAATGTCATTGTCCTTTTCTGGGGGCAAGTAGTGTTTTAGATATGAGGAGGTTGAGCACAGTAGAGTGACACAGGTGAAGTGGCAGACAGTAAAAGCCTTGAGAGAATTTACTGATTTAATTAGCCTTTTTTACTTTCCTACTCCCAGCTGTATAATTCCACAGAGTCAAAGCAATTGGCTCTATTAGTTTGTCCTGCCCGCTTAAATTTAAGGCTCTTTCAAATCGCCATGCGTGCAGCCATATTGATTCCGGTGAGGCCCTTTTTACAGTAAGGGAAGTGTTCCTGGGCAATTCTCATTTGCTTTTCAATTGGAAGTGTAAATCGGCTGACAGCCAGCGGCCATGTGCGAAACGTATTACGCTTCTGCATTCGGTGGAAATGTAGGTCACCGAGGAGTCCAAAAAAACTTTTAGACCCTCAATATCTTGTTGTAATCTTGGATGGTGGAGAGTACAGCATTCTGGCAAAAAAAAGTTGAAGATTCAACTAAAATGTTTCCTTTTATACACGATTACACACAAATATTACATTTCTGTTAAATTTTACATCCTTTATTAAATGGAAGTGTAGACTTTAGCATGATTTGACCTTATTGACTCACTTCGTCCCTTTTGGAAAAGCATTACTTTTAAATTAGGATCCGAATAAAAATTTATGTTATTTTAAATGTTTAAAACATTCCCATCCAATTAACAAAAGTCACCCTAACACAAAAGCCTGTTTAAGTCGGTGAAAAATCTCTTTTTTTGCTGTGGTAAAAAATATATCTACACAAACATTTCTTTACTTACGCGTTTGGTGCGAAGTGTTGATAAAATAAAAATTGGAAACGGTAAAAAACAATCTCTTAACAGCTGCATAAACATGAGTAGGGCTTCTTGATAATCAAAGGGCATACTATTAGAAAATACTTTGAGCACAGAGATGAAGAAGTGATTTAGGTTTTGTTACTCATCACAAAGTCTTAACTTGAAAACTAACTTCTCAGCATTTTCCCCCTTTAAAACCACTTGTATCATTTTTGATACATACAGTTAGTCGTTAAAACTGAAGCCACTGTGAAGTAAAGGGTCCTTTCTTATTCATTAAAGTTGAGAGATTGAAAAAGAAAATGTTTCCACAAGTGAAGGTGATAGGCTCCAGCAGCCCACCGTGACCCCGTGAGGGAAAAAATGCTTTAACCCTCGTGCTATCTTAGATGACCCCACCCTTACATTGACGTGTTCTCCCTACCATGACAAAGGTGGATAAAGGTGGAAAGTTTCATGTAATCCATGGACATCAGTGAAGATCACAGATCATTGAAAAAAAAAGGTTCAGCGCACTGTCTAGTGGGTCTAGATGACCCCACTCCCAATGTTAAAGTGCCTTGGATAGCACAAAGGTTACAAGATGAATGAATGAATGAATGTTTCCAAGCCTCTGCTTGAGTGGCACTTTGACATTTGATAGGAAAGGAAGAAAAATGTAAAACAAAAAAAAAAAAAGAAAGAAGAAGAAGAAAGAAATTAAGTGATTACAGCAGGCCAAGGATTTCAGGAGTCCGTGCATTTATTAGTGAAACATTATTTCATAAAAAAGGAACTGCAGATGTGTCTGCATCCATTTGTGCCTTATAAGTCTACATTACTGAGGGGTCTCTTTTCATTGGATGCTAACTCCCGGGGTTTTTTCCGTGCTGTCCCCTTGATATCAACCAATCCTCCAACAGAGCAAACAAGGGGAACAAATTCTTATCTTTGAAGTGATAATGTATTCATGCATAATTAAAGGCATCATTTCCATTTATGCACAGCTTTCTCACACCTCCCCTTGTGGCTGATCTCACTTTGTGCTCTCTCCCTTTTTTCCAGTCCTATGAGATGCAGGTGCTAATTAGCTAACGCAGATACTTTTTTTTTTAGTTTTGACAAGAATGTTATGTTTTTCAGGAGATAAAGAACACTTAGTTTTACATGGCAAAGTGAGAAAAGAAGTATAAACTACAACCCCGTGATAAAGCAGAACACAAAGAAAGAACTTTTTGGAGTTTACTGGAAGCTACGCACATATTAGCACACAGCTAACAATCCACGAAGAAAGACTTATCACAGGGAATTTATGAAAAGAAGAACTGAAAACAATAACAAATAGACAAAGATATGCTCACAAATTGAACATTTCACTGCCACACTTAACTGTTGAGATGGTCACCAATTTTAGTTTACTTTCCTCTTGACCAGGGTCATTTATCTTTTGCAAGGCGCCCTATATGCGTGCAGCCTCCCCCGGGGGCTGATCCAGCACTTCTGAGAGGAGACACAGAGCTGAGCATAAAGCTAGATGAGAAAGCTGGCAGTATGCTTTAGGTCCTGCCTGCCTCATCAGCTGTTAATTATCCGGCGCTGTCACACACGTTTAGGCCGGTTGCAGCACACCCATAAACTCTGCACTGTTCATGAACAAGCCTCGCTGTAAACATTTATGTACAAAACACACAATATGATTTTATGAAGTCATTACATGTGGATGACTGAATGCTAGGGCATAAATTCACAGAAATGGATTCTTAGGGTTAAAGCTGTAGATGGAGGATGGCCTGATGGAAATATCGTTATAAGTTTCACAACAAAAAGAGTGACATTAAAATAGGATGTGCACTAAATAGAATAGAAGAGAAGGGTTTATTGTCTTTGTAAAAGGAGCACAAGGAAATTTAAGGCAACCATCATATAAAGATGCATTAAGAATTCTAAGAATAAAATACAATAATACAAGCAAAAAAAAACAACAATAAGCTGTTAAAAATATGAATGTATATATCCACTCACTGGCCACTTTATTATGTACACCTTACCCAACTGCTTGTTAATGCAAATTTCTAATAAGTCTATCACATGGCAGCAACTCAATGCATGTAGACACTGTCAAGACGATCTGCTGCAGTTTAAACCGAGCATCAGAATGGAAAACAAAGGTGATCTAAGTGACTTTGACCGTGGCGTGACTATTGGTCTGAGAATTTCAGAAACTGCTGATCTACTGGGATTTTCACCCACAACCATCTCTAAGGTTTTCAGAGAATGGTTTGAAAAATAAAACATATCCAGTGAGCAGCAGTTCTTTGGGCGGAAATACCTTGTTGATGCCAGATGTCAGAGGAGAATGGCCAGACTGGTTCCAACAGTAACTCAAACAACCACTGGTTACAACCTTGGTCTGCAGAAGAGCATCTCTGCTACAGATGGGCCTCCACCTGGCAGGTGGTGTGATGGTGTGGGGGATATTTTGTTGGCACACTTTGGGCATCTTAGTACCAATTGGGCATGGTTACAACGAACTTGAGTATTGTTGCTGACCATCTCCATCCCTTCATGACCACAGTTTACCATCTTCTGATGGCTACTTCCAGCAGCAGCATCTCAGACTGGTTTCTTCAACACAACACTGAGTTCACTGGACTCAAATAGCCTCTAAGTACCAGATTGAAAATGAATATTGATATATTCATATTAAATGCATTAAAGCACCTTTGGGATGTGGTGGAACGGGAGATGGGCATCATGGATGTACAGCAGACAAATCTGCAGCAACTGCGTGATGCCATAATGTCAATATGGACCAAACTCTGTGAAGAATGTTTCCTGAACTTTGTTGAATCTATGCCACGGAAGATTAAGGCACTTCTGAAGGCAAAAGGGGGTCCAATCCGGTACTACCAAGGTGTAGCTACTAAAGTGGTCAGTGAGTATGTATACATAAAGATTGTTTGAAATATGACGATGCACATTAAGGAGTCTCAAAAGAAATATTGAGGTCCATATTCTCAGAGTCATTCTCAATTACCGGTACTAAAGAAATCTTCGGCCATCATACATTTAAGTCCACCATCTTTATTTGTGGATGCAGGAATTTATTTAGAAAACCACAATCAATGTAGCAGCATGGTGCCTTAAAACAGTGTTTTTCAACCAATCTGCCGCGGCACACTAGTGTGCTGTGGGAGATGGTCAGGTGTGCCGTAGGAAATTACCCTCATTCACTGATCTAAAAACATTTACCATCTTTAGGATATCAGCTCTTTGTTCATCCAAACAGGCCCTGATAAAACACTGAGTAGTTAGGAATATGAAAGATATTAAAATACTTTTTTCTTTGTGTTTATTTGATTCTATTAAAGACATTTTGAAAAGAAGGACGGTACCGCGATTTAGCCGTAGCTTCAGCTGTTTGCGGAAAAGTCCCGCCCCTTTAACTGTCTCCACCAATCATCCTTGGAGGCTTAATCACATGTCATCAGTCTGACTAATCAGAAGTGGTTAAAGTTTTCACTTCCTTGTTCAGATTCTGCTCATAAAAATCGCTCAGTTCCACCAAAAATACCAGCTAAATATCGTCTTTAGCGGTGCAGCTTTTCACAGAATCCGGTGTCAGACCGTGGAACAAGTGAACAAAACCATGAAGCTCAGAGACGCGAGTCTTTATGCCCTTTTGCTACAGTTTTCACACTACATCTCCCATGATGCATTGGGTTAAAGTGACAGTGTCTCAGCGCACAATGAGTCTTTCTTGTTAAACGTCTTGAAACCTCAACGAACACACATCAAACAGTTTTTAAATCTTCTAACTTAACTTTTATTATATGTTTTAGAAAAAAACAGCTGCAACTTCCAGCTTTTTCTGCCACAATCATCACAAAAAAGCATGTGAGATTGCGGAGGGGCTGTAGATCAATACAGACTATGAGCTTCTTCTTTTTTTTTTTTTTTTTAATTTTTGGATGCTGGTGTGTCGCAGGATTTTTGTCAAGGTTAAAAGTGTGCCGTGGCTCAAAAAAGGTTGAAAACGCTGCCTTAAAAGATGTGAGCACTAAATAACATTGATTTGTTTATTTTAAATCATTTTTAAGTCAAACCCTCAGTGACAATCTTTTATTTTTAAGAAGGCATGAACTTGGCATCTGGGCTATTTCGAAGCTCTATTAGGAACACAAGATTTAATTCTGTAAGAAAAGACATTTTTTGAAGAATAAAATGTAACTACTTTATGGTCCTTTTAAAATATGAAGCTTTTCAGAGTTAAGGAATTTTAACTGTGCTTCAACAAGCTTTCAAACCTGTCACTCAGCTGTGTTGTGGGTCTGTTAAAGTGAAGAACCATTTGTTGGAAAAGTTTTTATTAAAAGCAGAACAATTATTTCGGTTATATATTTTACTGCACAGTCTTGGACAATAGAAGGCCCTCATTAGCAGGGATTTAGACAAGATCAGAGCAAGACAAAAGTGAGCTGCTAACATTTATTTCACTGCAGCTTCTCATGTGAATCCCAAAAAGTACAAGTAATTTAGCAGCACAGACGTCTGGGACACAAATGTCTTTTTTCTTTCATTTAGAGATATTTCAGTATCTCTTGTGCTAAATGAAATTCTAAAGAAGACAATGAAACCTCCCTATTTAGAATTTAAAAGATTTATCCAGCACCTACTTTATGTTTAATGAGCTGTTTTAAATTAAACAATATTCAAGCAAAAGAACCTCATCTGAATGCACATAAATCATCCTCAGTCACTCAAGCGTGAATACCTTTTGACTTCTTGTTACCTGCTCATCCCATCATCCTCACCAGCAATTAGCCACATCCACAGTTTCATGTTATTTCTTTTAAATTCTATCTGATTTGTTTTTAGATTGTAGATCAATTCGGTGCAGAACAGACTTAATGCCATGATGAGTGTTCTGTGTTTCATGGTCTTTTGGTGCAGTGAATAAAAATTAGCCTACATCTAGTGAGCTCGTCTTTGAATCTTTCCATTGACTGAATTGCAGAACTGGACCGTGAGTGTGACATACATCACCCGTAAAAAATGACTTTCTACCGGTTTCAATGACATGAATCCATTCCGTTGCCTTCATTTATTTATTTATTTTTCTGCATACGGACGTTGCCATGTTAGAACCAGAAATTTTCAGTCAGCAGTGATTGGTCTGAGTCAATCTGATTCATCATTTCTATGGGAACCACTGTACAATCAGGACTGGGCTTGTTGGAAATCCACACCCCTACCACTTGAACGCGAGCTCAGGAGAATCTGTCAATCAGATCCATCGAAGGTTCGACTTGAGACCACATGCTTTTATTGCTGCATCTGATTGGTCAGCTTATAACTTGAATAACTTGCACTACAGAAAGAATATATATATATATATATATATATATATATATATATATATATATATATATATATATATATATATATATATATATATATATATATATATATATATATACACAAGATTTTCAAGAACATGTTAAAAATAGTAGCAGAGCAAGAATGGTTATTCTGACATATAGAATGACTGAGTAATAGCTGTTTATTTCTCAATAGAAGTCTATGGGATTTTAGCAGTTCAGTTCTCAAATACAATCAATGGATCTTCTCAACATAAAGGATTGAAAAATGAAGCCACCAGGAATGTTTATTTCCAAAGACTGCCTCACTCTTAACGCTCTAAAAACACCCATATTGCATTTCAGTCTGGCAATCCTGCATAGACTTAAGTAAGTTGCTTGTGAATTGTTAGACATTGGATCCCACTAATGGACAGAGTGAGTGTTTACTTTCATTGAGAAAAGGGACAGATTATTGTTTATGTAGGTCTTGAATTAGATCAATATTCAGTCTAAAGTTTTTGTGTTGCATTTTATCAAATTGAGTTGCAGCCATTTCAAACATGTGAAACCAAGATTGATCTAAATCCGCTAATACTCCTGGTTTTCTGGTAACATGCCTGTAGGCAAAACTAAGTGACTGAGCAAATATTTAAAGGAGGCATGAGGATGGCTGTGAGCTAACAACATGTGCTGTCAACACATGTATTTTCTTCTCAAACTAAGCTACCCTGAAACTACATTTAGAAGCAGTGACATGAACAAAACCAAACTACTCCTGAGAGCTTGCTTTTATCTGTGAGTGGGTGCATATTTAAATATGTTTTTCTTCTCATCTGCAAGTCCTGACACACTGTGCAATCCAGATATGCATTCATAAATTGATGCCTTCCCACAAAAATGCTTGTGTGCACTCTGTTCTGCAAGGATAAACACAATGTGTTTGCACTGTGAGTGTTTGCACATGTGAAGCAACATTTCATTTAGCAGTTTGCTTCTCATGATAGCCCCTGAGCCTCACACATCATTGTGACAGTGTGACTGTGATGATAAGAGGCGGAGAGCAGACACACGGTGGTTGGCAGTGATGGGCTTGGTGGAAAAAATGAAGAAGATTGGTGGAAAAGAAAAAAAAAAAGGGAAGGCTATACAGCCTATTGTTTCCTAGCCACCCAAGGGTCACATTTAATAGTGAGTCCTAGGGGACAATGAAAGTCAAAAGCAGGGAACCATAAATATTTTCAGAGGGAGAAAAATGTTGAGAAATGTTCCCGCTTCTCAGATGTGTTGAAGTGAGGGTGATGGATGAAAGGGGGAGAGGTTGACGAGCACTAACGAGAGGGATATGTGCTGGGAAAAGATGGAAGGAGAGGTGGTCGGAACGTGGATGGAGAGACTTGTGAAAAGAAGATAATGATGGCTTCCTTTACACCCCAGCAGAAATCTCTCTCACTGCAACATGAGGGAGGAGGGCAGAGCCTTCAAATGACCAACCCTGCTAAAAGAGTGTGGTGGTAAAGCTATTATTGCTGTGTAGCTTTTCCTTCACTGCCACATCCCCTTTGCTCATTTAACCCCTTATCTGTTAAAGTCCCACTTTGATCATCTTTTGATCTATTTTCAAAGCGTTCCCAGTAGTCTTTTTATTATGATTATGCCATTTTTAGCCAATAAACCAAAAAAAAACTGTCTTGTTTTTTTAACCCCCCCCCCCCCCCCCCCCCCCTATTTACCATCATCCACCTGTTCACATGTCTCCCTTTAGCTTACAGCCCTTCACAACCCCAACCTAACCTTACAGATGCAACAAAGTGGTGTGCAATACTATCCAGCCGTACAGCTTTGAGCCAGATTCCAGCACAAACGAGGAAAACAAAAAGACGTACATGGAGACGCACGAGTGGATGCATCGGAATGGAGCGGAACAGGGACCTCGTGGCCCACCCAGTGTATTTACTACGCCACAAATATGCTCTTTTTCAAACTGCATTTTTTTCATTTGCTTCTGATTCGCAATTATTTGAATAAAGAAATTCTCAGAAACAGAATTTTAAGCTGAATTTCTTTTTTATTTTCATCATCATCAGAAAAATGGCAAAAAAAACATGTTAAAATTGCAAAAAACAGTTTCCATTGGAGTGGGTCTTTAACTGGTGTACATGCTTGCTCAGATAAGACAGTCATTGTCAGAGTGCCCAAATCTTCTTCGGGTTTAAAACCCACTTCAGGGAGCTCTTTTAAATGAACCCTTCACTCTCATAAGTGTGAGACCAGAACATTTTTTTTAAAGAGGTGTTGACTCAGTAACTATTGTGCTATCCTAGGCACTTTAACATTGGGAGTTGGGTCATCTAGACCCACTAGACAGTGCGCTGAACCTTTTTTCTTCAATGATTTGTGATCTTCTCTGGTGTCCATGGATTACATGAAATCTTTCCACCTTTATCCACCTTTGTCATGGTAGGAAGAACACGTCAAAGCAAGGGTGGGGTCATCTAAGATAGCACAAGGGTTTTAATTAAGGACTTTATCAAAACAGACACCTCAGTTTCCTAATAAGTGTTTTAAGTAGGTCACAAAGGACACAGGCCCCTCTACAAATACCTCTTTCACAGCTAATCAGTGGTTGTCTGATACCTATTCTGCCTATAAATCAATACATATTATTACAGTCATTGTAATTGCCAGCTGCCCCTATTCGTTCATCTGCAATGAAAGTAGAAAATAAGGCTCTTTCAAGCATGAAAGTAATCAGGGAGGTCAGTAGAGCTGATACGACCGTCTATTGTTCAAATTCATTCAGACATTTTAGTTTCTTCTACGTAAAGCAAACAAGACAAACAGAAGAAGCCTATGACTTATACTGATGATTCATTTTGCTGTTATGTCTAGAAAATCAATTGTTGCTTATTTTTTACTTGGGTAAGTCGCCCCATTCATCCCCACGAACCCACAATAGACACTTTTAAAGACATTTCCTCATTTTCCAAAAACAGATCTCCATCTCTTCTGGAAAAAAAAAACAGGTTGTGACTCACGTTATTAATAGATTATAGCTGGAAACGTATTTCTGAGTACTGGCATGATTTCTCAAACTTAACAGCTGACTGAATTACTTAAACTAAATGTGTGCCTTCTTGCCTGGGGATAACCAAATCAGCTATGGGCAATGCAATCTAGTTTTACGGATGAAAGTGTGTGGGCAGTCCTAGCTCTAATTCAGACATGCAGTACATCATATACTCCGTCATAGATTGGCATGTTAGCTTACTAACATTTACTAATAGGTACTCAATGGCTGAGCCAGTGGATGAATTGGAGTTAATTCTTTATGAAGGCCTCTGATGAAAGGTCAGAGGATCAATTACTCGACAATAATGGTTTATCCAGAGGACAGGAATCTGCAACCCATACATCAAATGCATCTAAACAGCATCTTCTGAGAATCTTAGAATCCTACTATAGGAACCATTAAAATATGATGTGTGGAATCAAATCAAGTCGTTTTTTTTTTCATCTGATGCAAAGTCATAGATGCAGCTTATAGCACCATTCCAATGATCATGCTGCCAATGCAACTAAATACCGACAGCTGGTTAGATCATATTAAAAAAACAACAACACACATTTCCTTCTGAGTTAGTCACCATATTATCTAGAAATAAGAGCATGTGGTTGTATATCCCTGCCAATCTGCTAATCTGCAGTTTTACGTTTATGTCTGTTAGATAGGAATGGAGGCTTTTAAGGGAATCAACTGAAGGAAAAATCTTTTTTTTTTTCTAATCAGTTATTAGATATAACCCTTATCTTTGTTTTTTCTCTAAAGTATATTTTTCTTGCTTTTTTTCTAAGACTACAAAGAAATTATTCCCTTGAGTCACCAGCTTCTCACATTCTATTCCTTTTAAAGCCACATCAAAAATAATAAACAAACAAAAAGAAAAAAGGGAAATAATTTTTGGGGGAATTAAGATGTGTTTTTAGACCCTTCAGTGAAATTCACTAAAGGTTTTTGCAATGTCATGTATTTTTGAGCCAAACTGTGTCAATTACGATACGTTGTTTGATTTGGTGAAGTTTTGCTCTCAACAATATTTTAAGATGACATGAGCATTCAGGAAAGAAGCACTTTATTTACCCAATGCCTTAAGTTTGATCCACTCTTTTTCTCTTTTACTTGTCGTGTCCAACAGCTGAGCAGACAGATAGGAGCTGAAGGCCTCTTGTGTTGGGCAGATGTTACTGTTACAACAGGGGGTTGTGGATTTTCTGACACACAAGGTATGTATTTGTATAAACCCCTTTTGTAGTTTAGGCTAAAATTTCTTTATGTTGGTAACATTTGATCCACACATTTTTAACATGAAACTGTATTATAAAGAATTATTTATCAACAAAATTATCATTTTTTTCAATGCAACAAATAGTCATCTGAAGTTGTTAATAACAATAGATGAGTTTTTCTCACCATAAAGTTCTGAAGATTAGCAAAAGTGTTTTTTCACGAAAGCAGCCATTTTAAAATGAGCAGGAAAAGACCTTCTACTGCCTCTAGTGGAATTATGATGAACTGCAGGACGGAAAACATGAAACACTTTACATACAATGGACTTATAAAAAAAAGTTTTGATCACACTAATAAGATATGGGTTTCAGAAATGCGAGTATCAAATATTATACAAATAATTTTTAAGTAGTTAATGTCATGTTTTTCATGGGTGTTGCCCTGAAAAATGACTAAAACATTAAAAGATGAACATCTACTCATTTGAATCAAGTTTGAAGGCTACACTCTACAGCAGCATGTGATACCAAACACACCATTTGCCTTTTTAGGCTAGAAAATGAGCATTCATGTATAAATAAGCCTCAGAGGAAGTGGTACAGTCACAACGCTCATCAATCTACCTGCTCTCTCAAAGAATGATGTCACTAACGCTGAGCGCGGCTGTAGGCCCGTTGTACTGAGGGGACCAACTCTCATTATCTCCACTCAGGATTTATAGATCGACCGGGCTCATATTTTACACTGTGGGGCATGCAGAGAACAGAGGGAAGGGGTTCTGGCAGAGAAAGGGGGATAAAGATGGAAAGAGTGGGATTGACAGAGAGCATTAACTGATGAACCATGATGCTTAAGTATTTGCTCTTTATGGAAAACTCTTCTGGCCATCAACTTCTTTCTGCTGCATCACCTATCATGTGTACTTGTACATTCCTCTGGTGATCCTGATCCTGCTCACATGCACAACAAGCATACAATCATAGCTGAATTTCTTGAGTTATCAGATTTTGTAGGTGACCGTGTAAACGAAATGATCTGCTGCTCTTTATCTATCGGATCGGACTTCCGGTTCCGGGTTATACAGCAGGACGCGTGGCGTGCCTCTCTGCGAATACAACTATCTTCAAATTACTTAAAAAGTTGATTTTTCTCCAAAAAAGAGAGCTGACCATGCCACCGAAGAAACCCCAGGAATACGAAGAGCATATGAATGACTTTTAAAAGTAACATAATTTGCATATATTTCAGATGCTGCATTTGCCATGTTGATTTCTAAAATAGTTATTTTTGACGTAGTACTTAAGTAATTCATCTTTGGCATGTGCTTTATTGATACCTTATGATTGTTAATTCTGTCTGATAAAACCTAGGAACCGGATATTGTTAAATCATGTAATAAAATGGTTATAGTATAACGGGGTGGGATTATATAAGTTCGCTTCCTTCCACTCCCTTTCAAGCAATATTTATTAATTACTGCTTTTGTGTATTATTTCTATTTGATTGCTTGAAATAAACCATTTCAAATCAAATCAAATCAAATCAAATCTAAGACTAAAAAATAATCAATAATTTCCCCCAAAGAGCTAATAAGATCATTTGTTAGTTTTTGACCCCTTAGTTTTACACCGGGACACGTGTCAACTAAACCCAGGACATTGATGTCTCATAACCAAAATGTGAGATGCAGGGTAGCGTTGCGTTTCCAAGGCCACCGCTGTTTTCATGCAGAGTACAAACAGAGAACAGGAACAACACATCCGTTTTGAAGACAGTAGATCCCACAACAGTTAATGCCTTAGTCACACACCCCCGGACAAGGGTTGACCCATACTGACCTACTGCCGCTCTGCAGAAACTAAGTCCTAGAAAACGACACAGGGTTTTTGTTTTTTTGTTTTAATTTTGGCTAAAAACGTCATAATCACAATTAAAAGACCACTGGGAACACTTTTAAAATATATCAAAACATGATCCTAAAGTCATTACTCTGAGTCATCTGTATTTTTTTGGCATATAAAAGGTCTCATTGTTAACACTAGTGAGAGAAACAACTCTTTGTGTTTAATTTCATAAACTGAAGACTTTTGTGTTGAGGGTTCAACTCTTGTTTGCACTCAAGGCCGATGTCTTTTGAGTCAGAATGCTTCAAAAGTCAAAAGCAACTCACTGCCTCAGTGTTCACTTACTCACGGTCTAAAGTCTTTGCCAAAAATATAAAACAACAACAACAAAAACCTGTAGGGCATCTCCTTGAGTGGGATCCACATAGAAGTACAAACTTGGCACAGCAACACACCTTCTATGTCCTTTCTCTGCTCTCAAGTATCAGAACCTTGTCACAGCATTATTGCATGCAAATAATTGTGGGTGATTGTGTGTGTGTGTGTGTATGGTTGTGTGTAGTGTTGAGAGATTGGCACCTGGCACCCCTACTGAACAGACTTCACCAGCTGCACACCTGCCACCCTTGGCTCAGGATGTTTGGCCAGGGAATATATCAGGTACAAATGTAGTAGTGAACAAGTGTGCGTGTGTGCGCATGTGTACGTGAGCTTAACAAGTATTATTTTGGGTGTTGCATTACGCTCCATCTCCTGGAATATACCTAATGGGCCATGAGGAGCAAGCAGGCGAAGCAAGCCCAGAGGCAGAGTATGATGTGTCTAACAGCTGGTCAGCCATGTCACTGGGTGGCAATATTGGAGCTGTAGCTGCTCCTTGTGTCTCTTTGTTAACTGGTACATGGTGGGGACGAGCTGTTGAGACGTCCTTTGCAAGAAACTACAGATATCCAGTTATTTCCAAGATATAAATTCAAGTCAGAGTGATCATTCTGGCACTGTCCAGAAAATGTAGAAATCCATAAACTGTGCAACAAACTAAAGTAAAAAAGAGAAAAAGGTTTTCTTTCATGACATCTAAAATGACTGCTTTAAGTAGAAGAAAGCTAAATATATCTGAAATCTTACTTCTCATTTTTTTTTAAATATATTTAAACATAAGAGGATTCATCAATAAATGGTAAAAACAAAGTAAGATGTGTGTTTTAATAAGCAACAATTGCACATCTGGAGGAAAAATACTAATGTTTCTTTGTTTTTATGTTGAGTATAGCCGTCACAACATAATTTAAATCCTTGATCAGATGCTGACTGATGAGATATTGGTCTTAATATTCTGCTAAACAACTTTGCCGGCTTAAAAATTAATAAATTTTTTTAAATGTAATTCTAAATAATTTGCAGATTTTCTGCAACAGGTTTGAGGACATAAGCAAAAGCATAAAAAATCTCAACTCTACACTTCTGCTGATTGTGCTTTGAGCATTGGGCTGTTTTGACGCACTAATGCCTAATACAATGGTCACACTGGGACCGGAAATGCCTGTTCAAGCAACAACTTCCATTGAAAAGTTTATGTAAATGAGTGTAAATGTGCATTCCAGGCTTCTGAGTTCAAAATTCTCGTGTTCGTGCATCGCTATGTACATTTTTAAGTTGGGCTCTACGTACAAAACGGTCATTAAACACCCATTGAAAGTTAAACCAGCTGACCAATCAGGGACTGGTATAGTGACATATAGCGTCCTTTTCAAAACACAGAAGTACCAACTGATTGAAAATTGATCACGAAGGAGAAATCAATAATTGCGTTTCGTGGCCGGCCGGAATTGCTTGACACCAAGTCTTTCCTTTATCGGAATAGAGCTGGGAAAGAAAAAACCTGGAGAAAGATTCACAAGAATTGCACCGCTTCAACATTTCCAAGCTGTGAGTAAATTCGCTAGTGTCGGGTAGCAACAGCCCAATGTGAACGCTGTATGCTAAAAGCACGTTCAAGAATGCCTGTTTAGCGCATTCTTGAACCTGCATCACATGCCCGGTGTAAATGTAGCATAGGAATATCAAAAATTGCCCTCGTGGATGCCTTAACTTTAGCTGATGTGCTGTATTGCCTAAAAACATCTACCTTGAAGGCTTGTATGAAGAAGCAATATCTAACTACTGTTTTGCACAGCATAAATGCATCAGTTGTCAAGGGATAGCTCCCAGGAACAAATGCCTACACTGCAAAAGCCAAAGGACTACAAGAAAGCTGACACAAGCTGGCCCCTATTCATTTGGATCAGTAGGAATTCACAGGCATGCTGGGAAATACCCTGCAGCTGCAGCTAAGCAGCGTGAAAAGTTTGGTCTGGGTCTGCGTCAAAATGGGATGCCAAAAGTTACTCAGTGCTACAAACCATTCATTGGAACACTACATAATTTGAGGACATTTTAACAGATCCTACTTGTCTCTTGGTATCCTAGCAACCATTGTACAGTTTTTTTTTGTGTGAAGCTATGTGGAGAGCGATGTTTTCACTTTCCGTGAATGAGAACAGAGAAGAACAGACTTGTTACAAAATAAACAGTATGTATGATCAAGAAGAATATGGGACGAAAACTGAGGGAAAAAGTGGAATTATGGGATGTGAGGGAGACTCCTAGTAAAGTCTCCATCGGCACAACAGATCAGACGGACCTTCATCATACACAAAGCAAATCCCATAATGTGATTACAGAAATACACACACAAACCCAAGCCCTCCCATGTTCCAAGACATTTTGTTGCCATGGCAATTGGTTGGGAGGGAGATGAGGAAGAGGAGAGGGTGTTTGTGAAAGTGGAAGTGTTTTCCCAAGCACTCTACCATGTGGAGCAGATGCATAAGTACAGAGCGACTCTGCAGTCTCCTCTAAGACTGATTTAATGTGGCCCACTTCCATTCTAGGTAAGGAAGATGTGCAAAGCACCAAGATGCTCTTCGTCTCCACCTCCCTTGGCCCCCTCAAGGATCTGTCGATTGCGCTCGGAGTCAGAGGTGGAAGCACAGGAAGGATTTATCTCCGACAAAGAGATTAATATGAACTAATGGAAGGTCGTTCTCAATACTGGTGCTTATTGCTCATGCGGTTCAAGCAGAACTACGTTTGAAAATGTAATAAATATTGCATAGATGGCTTCTTTCATGTCCTCCTTACAGCTTTTATAGACTCTGGTCATCTATCACAGCATCCATTCCATTCATGGTCTGGTGTCAGGAGATCTGCAGGGATGAAATCGCTCACTTATTCATGCCGCCATTTATTTGGCTTAATCTGCATTATTTGAAAAAGATGTGAGTTCATCCAGAAGAGAGCTAGGTAAGTGATAAATGTGGGAAAGGCGTGCTGACTCATGGAGTCCGCTCCAGAAAGCGTCCCACTGCTTTTTGTTGATCCTCTCTGCACTGATAAGCGGGTCCTGTGGAGTGATGGCCAGCTGAGTGCAACCAGCCAAAGATTCCCAGATGACCCCCTTTCCCAACCCTCTGTTATTAAACACTTTTTCCCCACTTCAGAATTAAATAAGACTTAGTAATTCATCCAAAAAACAAAACAAAAAAAAAGACTTCTGCAGTCTATTGTTTTAGCGCCACTCCATAATGGACCAAAGGCTCTCTGCTTTAGGACTTATCTGACTCTACATTTAGAGCAGGTTAACAAGCACCAACTTGTAGGGAGGCAGCTCTGGAGTCCATCAGAGCTGCTTTTAAGTAGCCATGACTAAGTGGAAGAGGAGTAAAGCTTTAGGGAGACGCTGCATTTTCCTAATGACAGAAACTCAGGACTGTTCCCAAGCTGGACTGAATAAAGCATTTAAGAATAATGCATGACCAAAAAGTTCTTTCTTTTTGTTTTTAAAGAATCCATCTGTCCGGTGTTTCAGAACGTCTGCTGTGACAGTTTTCGTTTGAATGTTAATAGGAGCTCTTGCTTTGTGAAATATTCAAAAGTTGAAAGTTTTGCTGCACTCACTAAATGGCCACCTGCAGGGGTGCTTATTAAATACCAAGATTTTGCTTTAAAAAAAAAAAAAAAAAAAAAGCTGTCATAGGGTGAAGAGAAAAAAAGTAGGTTTAAAGAAATACAATACCTTTTTAAACACAGGGTGCACTGAAAATGACAAAAATGTTTTAATAAAAACGAATTGGAGTAAGGGTTCCCTTCCTAATTACAGCTAAAGTTAAACAAATTGTGCAAAATAAAGAACCTAAGAAATCTTTGTCGCCGCATTAAATCCTCTTCCTCCGTCTAATTCTGTCCTCTGCATCCTCCTCACAAGCCTCTCTTGGCTACATTCTGGAACCTCATTTTGCTCTTCTTAAAGAACATTTGAGAGAATGCACATGTTCGTACTCCCACAAATAAAGCTTTTTAAATGTTCACTGCATGTACTGAGCATAATGGAAAACTTCTTCTCAGGGTCAGTTTCGATCATGATGTTTGATTTGAGAAAAAAAAAAAAGCCTGGTATCCCAAAGAGGTCCAAAGCAGTTCTTCTATTTCTAAAGATTTACTGCAAATAAACAATCAAAGAGTCAATTTAAAACACAAAACTTTCAGGAATACATTTGGTTTTTTTTGCCTCCAAACAGCAGATTTTAAACTGGTTTCTTTGAAGATGAAGATGCGATGGTGCATTGACATGGATGAAGATGATTTTGTTATAAAAATAATTATCCATTTTATTTAAAAGCGCCTTTCAAGGAACCCAAGGACACTGTACAAAACAAAGGTCAAAAATAAACATTATGAGCACAATAAATAGAAATTTACAGAAACTCAAAAGTGAATCAAGATGAGAAGGCAGAATTAAACAGATGAATTTTGAGTTTCTTAAAATGACCCCACCCTTACATTAACGTGTTCTCCCTACCATGACAAAGGTGGATAAAGGTGGAAAGATTTCATGTACTCCATGGACACCAGTGAGGATCACAAATCATTGAAGAAAAAAGGTTCAGAGCACTGTCTAGTGGGTCTAGATGACCCAACTCCCAATGTTAAAGTGCCTAGGATAGCACAAGGGTTTATCCGATGTATTTGTCGGGCAAAAACGTTCCTCATTCTTTCTTCATCTGCATGAACCTCTTTGTGCTCTCAATCAGCCACAAATCATTTAATGGTCAGATGATCAGGATTTTTGTGAAATATTCAACGTTTTCATACCTTTTCCAAGGCATTCAACCATTTCCAGCTTTTCAGCAGCAGAGATCCTTTTTCTTTCCCATATTGCTTGAACATGTTTGTCTGCTAATAATGTGGAACGACCTTCTTCAGTATTTTTTCCCTTAATTGAACTCACCTGGCAAACTGATTATCACAGGTGTCTGAGATTGACATCAATGATACAAGGAGCCCAGCATCATCCAAGAGTTTAATCGAAAAAGAAAGAATTTGATCTTTTTTACATTTAACTACAATTTGCATAATAATTTGGAACACACTTTATACTATCTAAAGAAGTACAATCACTTAAAAAAAAGACTAATTTTCATGTTAGACAAATATTTTCCATTTGAGTTCATTTCAGAGGCTTATGCATCAATTTCAAAAGGAGATAGGGAAAAAACTTGATCTTCGTTAGTTTAAATTATTTTTGAAAACAGCTTAATAAACACAAGGACACTAAAATGATTGGTCTGGACATATCAAAGCAAACTTCCAAACCCTGTGGAGAAAAAGTAGAGTCAGAATGCGGCGTCTGATGGTCGAAACCACGCAGAGAAGCTCAAGCCTCATCATCCAAGTTACAAGGTGACCCTGGAACAAACCATCTTCCTGACAGGTAGGACGACAAACAGCCTTAGAGGGAGAATTGAACCACATGGATGTGGAAGGGCTTCCATTAAAAACAGCATTAACATTTTCTGTAATTACACGAAGGAATCTCTGTGGGATTCCCACGAAAAGTCGTAAAACACAAGAGTCCCAATCCTCGCCACATCGTTGTGCTGAGTAACTCCATTTGATCGGCAAACCCTCCGCTTTAGGAGTCATTTGCATTTTTACCCCAACGCTGTGATTTACTCTCCTTAAATAAAAGCCGTGAGCTGCTGGCAGTCACTGCTGCAGAGGGAATTAATTAACGGCGACCACATCAACTCCTACGTGTGAAACATGCCTAGAAGTTTGCTTGTCGATCAGCATCTGCTGCCGCTGCAACAGAATATCAGTCTAATCAATGCTGTGACAGCTTCAAGGCCTCAGACCCAATCAGCCCGCCAGAAACAGCAGAGTGCAGGAAAAAAGGTAGCATCTACAATGGTTGGTGTTTTTGGATGTATTTAAATGGTGAGCACTCCTTTATGCATATGGAATAAAAATGATGACACAAATAAGAAATCATTTTTTCTATAGTGTGCGGCATTTTTTTTTTTACCAGTGCAATGTCTTCTGTGTCCTGATTGGCTGTTGACTTTGTTAATCAATCTCCTCCAACTGTCTCCTATACAGAATGCATTCCGTTTGCTAGAGCTGTATCAATTTTCACTGGAAGACGATCTATGTTCTTATTCTATAAAACAGGAAGGTTTGAACTTTGAAAGTTTACACAAGAAAGAGACTGTGAAAATGTTCTTGTCAATCAGATAAAGGTGTTTTTAAAGTGTTCAGTGACGGGTTTTATAGCCTTAAAACATCTATATCTCCAGTGAAAAACGAGAAAACGTTGAATTCACATTTTTTTCTTTAAATAAGAGTTTCTTTTATGATACCCACTTCACTAAAACTGATAAATTAGACCTATTGCCTTAGTCACAACTGCTGTTATGGGTGGATAAAGATCGTAAAACATCTGTTGAGCCCATAAAGCAAAAACTTTCACGCACATTTCTGACGGGCATGCTGCGGAGGACGGGTTGTGGCGAACATTTTGGCAACACATGAGAGTACGTAAGAATTAAGTAGGTGAAACACAGAATTTTTCTATTTTTTACCTTCCCTGAATTAGTACTTTCTGTGCAAGGGGCCCGTTAGTGCTGCTCTAGTGGTAGGTGAGGGGTCCTTCCACACTCCTTAAGCACAGTCTGACTGTTAGAAAGCAGGAAATTAGACAATCAGTGTAGTTTGTGGGGGGGTCCTACTGGCACTTGAGTATCATGTACACACCCTGTCCGAGCATGGATCGTGGTACATTCACTCACTTCAGTAAGGAGCCAGTACTCCCACCTTACTAACCACTAGAGTGTGGCATAAGGACACTGTACGACAACATTACCCTGATGTCATAAGTGGGTGTGACTTACATTATCTTTACAAATGCATCACAATGCTCTTACCACACCCAGGGGAGTGGTACATTCCATTTTTATTATGTCCCTTAAGGTGGCCGAATGAGCCTCAAGGGAACTCCAAGACACACCTGTACTCGGTTTTAGATGCAGCCGGTCCTGTCTAAGAGCCTCTACAGGCCCAGACAACCCAAAAGCCTGCAGCACCTATACGGGTGCATGTGACTAAGATGATGACAGAGCTATGCTGAGATTTACACTTTAACTTCAATTCTCACATTTTCACATGTTCAGTTAAAAACAAAAGTCCCCCTGCTTGTAAGCTTCAAGTTGCCTTGACTGAAGCCAAAGTGTTTTATGACATTTGCCATAAAGTCCTTCCTGACATCTGTAGATGTACACGTTTCAGGGTTTGGATCTAAATCAACATCGGGGTAATGATAGTTTTGCACAGGATGCAGTAAGGAAAACATTTTAAATGCTTTACAGATGAAGCTCAATTGTTCAGGTGGAATGCAATCTCCTTTGATTCCCTCTTGGAGTCATTTAAGGCTAAGGGACACATCAACCAAAAAATAGAATGGCATCCTGGAGATGAGATCACGACCTCAAAGGAAACCATATTATTCAGACTGGTGCTAGGTGATGAAATTCAATCTCTTTTTTTTGTTTCTTTTTATTATTTTTAAATATTTCATATTGATCCCTTTTGGGAGGTCTGTGTGCAGTGTCTGCTGTCAAGCTATGTCCACACCCGCCTTTGCAACATGCGCTCAAGCCGCCGCTTCCAGTGAAAAGTCTGCGTTCAAAACTCGCGTTCATGCGTCACTATGGAAGTTTCTACAACCAATTTCGGGCTCTACGTACGAAACGCGCAGCCATTAAACACCAATAAAAGTTAAAACAGGTTGAACTTTGACCAATCAGGGGCTTGGAATTGGTAGTGACGCATTGATATAGTCCTATTTTAATTCACAAAAGTGCCAATCATTTGAAAATTGATTATGGAGGACAAATTAATTATAGCGGTTTGTGCCAGGCTGGAATTATATGAGTCCAAATTTTTCATATATTGGAAGAGAGCTGGGAAAGTAAAAGCCCGGAGCAGATTTGCGAGATCTACACCGCTTTGACATTTCGCACCAAGCGACAGTCAATTTTTAGAAGCTGTTTTCATGTCTTATTCTTATTATTTCAACTGTTAAGTAAAGCTGCAACAAAGATGGCTGCATGCAAAGGCTTAGACAGGCAGATTTTCTAATTGCCGGACTGGTTGGAATCACAAAGCCTTGCTTTACAAAGGTCTAGTGGATACACGGAGAGTTTGCTTCATGTGGCTCCTAATGAGAAAAAGACCAATGCCCATCTGCACGGCACACATGCTCCCTCAAATCACTGACAGTTCAGCAATCTTCATTGTCATTCGAACGACGCATCCACGCTTTGCATTCATCTCACAGCTTTTCATCAACACAAGGAGTTGGCTCATTTGTTTATGACAACATGCCTGGTGCTCAAGAGATAGAAGCATTTGGGGATCTGAAGGCAGAGTGGTGGCTCAAAGTGAAAAGATTTTCAAAGTAACAGTTCCCAATCTGTATCTGTAGCCTTTAGGCAAACACACGCCTCGGAGGGATTACAAATACAACCTTTGAGGATTACAGATTTAGTTTGAAATACAGTTTATGTCATAAAACCATGTATCTGTAAAAAAAATGGTTAATGATCTGAGTGTGATCCTCTGTGGTCATTTCTGCAGGTGTAAATGCCAGACATGTGCTGAACGGTGGGCATCACAGCACCACCACCTGCACTAATGACCCTCTTTTTTCACATTCGGCAGGTCTGTGGCTGTAAAGGTGAGAAAAGAAAAATGTTTCCCTTTTCACAGCGCACACTTAAAGATGGTGTTTGATCGCCATGAAACCACTACAACCACTTCATTACAGAACACACACAGAGGAAGGGGTCACGTCAAAGTTGTTTGGCTCTAACAATCCGCAGAATACTGATGCTTTTTTTTTTTTTTTGGAAGATGGACCTGAAGGATGGAAGATGTGCACATACTGCACTTATGCTTGCTTTACAAAGGGGCAATTGATGTTAAATTTAGTATTGGTAAGTCGTTGAGATTTAAAGTGACATGAGTGAAGAGAACTAGAACCACCTTTACACACAAAATAAAGATGAAGGTATACAAATAAACATGTAAACTACAAAACTAGCATTTGCTACTTAATTAGAAATGTTTGAGCTTTTGATAGCAACACTTTCTGTACTTAGTAAATAATATTAGGTTCGTAAATTGTACTACTTCATGGTGAATCAGGGTTCAATTCCAGGGTGGGGGGTGGGGGACTTCATCCAGAGTGGGTCCTAGGGCAAGACCTTAAAAGCGACTGCCTAACTATTTAGCCACAAGGGGGCGCCAGTCTGGGTTCCCCTGTGCCAGTCCCCAGCCCAGATAAAATACAAGGTTGTGCCAGGAAGAGTATCCGGTGTCTCTGCCAAAACCCGTGTGCGAATCAGTGAAAGCTGATTTGTTGTGGCCACTCCTGAAGGGGTAATGAAAGGTGAAGAAACAAATCAAAAAAAGGAAATTGTACTCCTAAATATAGCTTTACCACACATGACTTCTTCTTTACATTACAAACAACTCATTATCAGCTATATAGAATGACACAAGTCTGATTACTTTTGTTCACATCACAAATTAATAATATTTTATTAATCTTAGTTTGTAAAATTAGAAAATTTTCAGATCAATTATTTCTTTTTGTTCTTAAAAAATCTGATTTGTAAATCGTTACATTAAACCATTTACTCCACATGAGCAATTTTGGACCAGTTACTTTTCCCACTCACTTGAGACAATATTTGGATGATTACTTTTCAAGGGCCTATATCATACAAATTACATTTATCGAGCTTTTAAGTGTATTATAATGTTCATTTCTCAAAAATAGAAATGCCAAAATGCTATTTTGATCCATTCATGCATTTTTGAGTATTCTTCTAAAAACCTGTTTTCTGAAACTATACATGCAGTATATATATAACGATCTGAGAGAAAGAAGTAGTGCCAGAAAAAGTTAGAACAGTAAATCCATGGTGGATTCCTTCAAGATGTCCAGAAAAATATTGAAATCGGTATGTTTGTACCGAGTGAGTGAGCTTACAAAAGAAACCTTAGAAATGAACTAATAAAATGATTTACACTAGTAAGTTTATCTTTCTATAATATTTAAAGAGGCTTTGGTAAAATTCAGACCTCAGGCGCAAACAAAATTTTGCACATTTACAAAAGATTTAAGTGCTTTTTGTTAGTTACACTCAATTTACAATGCTGGATGTCGTAAGCTAGCTGCTCTTTGTTACCCCTAATTTATTTAAACTGTCCTTTGGCAAAAATGCAAACTAAAACACAATTGAAGGATGATATTCAAGAAATAGCTCCCATAAGCCCCTGGCCATATCTGATGGAGGCAACAGACTCACTCCATTTCTATTACATGCCTATTTTTTGCTTTTTCTTATAAATTATGGCAGCGATGACTCGATTTTTCTCCAAAACAAACAGTGCAGTTTCACCTTTGACCCATCTCCTAAGGGGCCTTGTCTACAGGGTAAACACTGTGACCATTGCTCATCGTGGTCCATATGCTTTTTTAGAAACTTTGCGTGCCATGTTAAGGAGGTTTCTTTAAGAATTTTAAAACCACAATATCATAAAAATGCTGTCATTTTATAAGACTAGACTTTACGTTTTAGCCACAGATTGTTTTTTGAATAAATGAGCTTTGGTTTGTTTCAAAACTGGCTTAATACTCTAATACCTTCTGATTGATACATTGTACTTCTTTTCTAAAAATCTGATCCTGTTAGTAGAATCCATTTTTCTAAACCAAAGATATAGTTTTAATGTACTTTAGAGTACTTCTTACTTTTTATTTCAGTCATCCAAATCAGAAATGTGACTCCAGATTTAAGGTCACATGTACCCATTGTGGTTTCTGCTATGGGGGGTGGTAGAGAGGTGTGGCCGATTTAAGGCGCATTCTAAGGGTGTGTGTCCTGCAGTTCCCTTGAGGCTAGTTAAAAATGGAACGTTCGATTGTTGAATGTGTATTCTAAAGTATTTTAAATGCTAAGTTGACACCAGTTTTGGCAACGGGCACTCAAGTGACCAATTCCAGTGAAAAGTCCACGTAAACACATGTTTATGCATGTTTCAGGCTTCCATGTTGAAAACTCTTGTGTTCACGCGTCACTACGCAAGTAATTAATTTTCTTTGCGGGCTCTATGCTCTGAACACGCGTTGAAATTTAAACCTGTAGAACTTTGGCCAATCAGATTTGGTAGTGACGTTTGTGTAGCGTCATTTTCATTCACGGAAGTGCCAACACTTTGAAAATTGATCATGGAGGAGAAATTAATAATTGTGATTTGTGCCCAGCCGGAATTCTATGACACTAAGTCTTTCATATATTTGAATAGGAAAGAAAAAGTCTGGAGCAAGATTTGCACAACTTTGACATTTCGCACCACGCCTCTTCCAACTGTAGGTACGTGTGCAAGTATTGTGTAGCGACTGTCCAGCGTGAACACCATATGCTAAAAGTACGTTCATGATCAGTGTGTTCAAGAACACATGCCCAGTGTGAACGTAGCATTTATGACATAAATGACTCTGTCGCATGGTTCTCTTACGCCACACACACAGTTGTTGGTAAAGCACTAGTCCCAACTGCCCACACAGCTAGACATGGGTTGTCTGCGGGCGAAAAACAGGTAAACCAGTTCAGGGCACTCAAGAAGCATCCACACATCATGAACAGCACATGGGGGCTCCTTGTGCTGTCTTATAGCGTCAGGGAGGGTGGAAAAAAATGAAAAATCTGTACGACACTCCCAAAGAGAACCTCAGCATTCTCATCTCTGCTACTTTCAGCTCTGCTTGCTGTCTTTTCCTCAAGGCTACTGCCTCTAGGCCGAATGACATGGCTGGTCTCACAGTTTTGTAAACCTTTCCTTTTGATTTGAGCTGAAACTCTTCTCTTCCCATTCCAACCTGCCTGCACCTGCTTCTTCACTTCTTTTCTACATTCTCCATTTCTCTGGACTATTGACCCTACATCAAATCCTCCACCTTTTCCCTGTAACCTCACTCTTCCACTCGGGTCCCCCTCATTCACACACATGGACTCCATCTTGCTGTGGCTAACCTTAATTCCTTTCCTTTCCAGGTCAAACCTCCACCTCTTCCCTGCTCTCGCTACAAATCACAATATCATCTGCAAACATCATAGTCCATCTTGTCTAACCTCATCCGTCAACCTGTCCATCACCGTTGCAAACAGAACTGCAATCTTGATATTTCGTACAGGCCACCTCCCTGCCCCATGCAGGTTTGTCTTTTTTTACCCACAGGTATCTAACAGGTTGCCTAGGCCAATACTTTTGTAGTAATAGCAATTATCTGTGTTTATCAGAATAACACAAATTATTTTTGACCACCTTACTGCTTATTAATGTTTACCTCTTTGAGAGAAGAAATGAAACTATTGAAAAGTTTCCACTGTATTTAGAATCATTATTGGAATGTCATGTCTCAGGATAATGGGCCAGAGTTTGTTGTTTAGCTTTTTTTCTCCTTTTACTGACTTACAATGAATTATGTGAAAGAAAGAAAGAGAATTGCTGATATCAGACTCAAGGCAGAACAAGCTGCACTGATGCGGCATCCCTCCACCCACTCACTGATCCTGATCACTCATATGTGCATACTCTATTCATCTCTGCTGAGGGGTTGTGTGTATACAGTCAACGTGAGTCGGATCATTGTGTTTGTGTGTGATTGCGTGTGACACCCTTGCTTGTTTTCATTACAGATTCATCTCCATGTCACTTTTAGTTTTTTTTCAGTTTATCTGTTCATTTTCAAAGTCCCTCCCACCTTGTTTTGATCTTTTTTTCCCCAGTCTTCTCTCCCACTTGCTCTCAGTCACTTAAACAAGCACATGCGCCCATCTATCCACCCACCCACGGCTGCAGTTGGCACGGGTGAGTCCCCGACAAGCTCCGCGGTTTGGCATGGGACTATGCAAAGAAATACAAAAATCGTTGCAGCACTGCTGCCTAATGGTGTCGCCATGGCAACTAAGGGAGCAAGGCCCTGCAATGTGGTTCAAACAAGATACAGCTTTTTAAACCTGTATAAACATGCGGGCTGCGTAAAAAGAGGTTGCCTGATTACAATTTACACTGAATGCACACTCATCAATGTACAGCGTTTACTTTGATGGAAGGAGGTTGTGCTAATTAATAATTAAAAATTAAGTGTTTGGCAATGAGGTTTTCTACTATAAATCATTTCAAAAGTGATTGATGCTTCCAACTTTTAGTCATCTGTTTCATTTTAATTACATTATTTTATTTTGAAGGTTAGAGAAGGGGTCACAGGGTTGCCGGAGCCAACAAGGAGGGCTGCACAGTGGTGTAGGTTTTAGCGCTTTTGCCTCACAACAAGAAGACCCTGGGACCTTTCTGTGTGAAGTTTGTATGTTCTCCCCGTTTTCCCCAGGAATTCCAGCTTCCTCCCATAGTCCAAAAACATGCTTGACTTTAGATTACCCCTATGTGTTAATGTAAAGGTGTGGCCTGCAGCAGACAAGCAACTTGCTCAGGGTGAACCCCTCCCTTTGCCTAACAGTAGCTGGGATAGGCTCCAGCAACCCCATGGACCTGAAAGGGATTCAGCTGGCTTTGAAAATTGACGGTTGATGGGTTTGCTTAGGAAAGTTAACATCATCAAGCTCAGAGAATGGCACTTTAATGGGAGTATTGTTTTATTAGAAACATTATCATTTGCTAAACTGTGTAATTTCTCAGAAGCGCCCCTCACTCAATACTTGAGGATGTTGCTGAAAATGTAGTATTATTCCACAAATGTTCTCTAAGGTCAGAACTTTCACTGACTCCATCTTCTCCAATTCTCTGCTGTGTTGAGATCATACCTTATAACCCTGCCCGTCTCAGGACCAAAGTCTTTCAAAATGTTTTAGCTGTTGGCGTTCAGGGCTAAAAGCAGGAAGTGATGTTACATTTTAAAATCCAGTTTCCTAGCAACGGTTGTTGTTATTTCCTATGTCTGCAGCGTTATGTGCACTTCAACCCATTTTTGCAGCAAAAACATCTCATCTGTGATTAATAAAACATTATTCCAAATAAATGCTTTTTAAGGCTGATCACATTAATATTTGCTATTTTAGTATCAGAACAAAGAACGATCTTAACTAATTTTAATCTCTGTAAATAAACAAAAAAACCTGGAGAAATGTAACTTATAAAAAAAATGGGTTGTTCTTTCAAATTCCATAAAAACATTTACCATTTTTTTTATATTGTACTCCACTAGAATGTTCAGATAAACCTTAAATGAACCTAGCATTCTTATTTAGTATGGAGTTGGGGTTGCACACCAGCCGTGGGAGGCAGGATTTTATCTCATTCTTTTATCGTTTTTTTTCTGTTTTCTAGCAAAAACATGAAGGGACAATTTGCTGATGGAGATGTAAGACAGAAAAGTCTTGCCACAGAAGAACCTATTTCAGTGTAAGAAAAGCCTTCATGTAGCAAAGATGATGCTCTGTTTCAGTTCATACGAGTCATTTGGCTTTAATGCCTCACCTGTGGCTCACAGGCTGAGTTCAGTATAGGCTCAGGGAGCGCTGCAACGTATTCACTGACCAGGAAAAACAAGAACAGCAATGCACTGGTGAGCGTCGGAGAGAGAAAAAAATAATAGGAGAGGGATGCTGCAGCGAAAGCAGTCTGACTTATTTTGGACTGAGTTCAAGATTCCAATGAAAAGAGAAGCTTCTTCTGAAGAGGAGGCTGTTCAAAGCTTATGTGACACCCCACGTGCCCGGTGCTGGTGCCTGTTTGTAAGGTCTTCAAACTGAGAGGGCCTAAGGGAGACAACTGGACAGCCCTTGAAGCCAAAAACCTTCATCTTTGCAGAGAGAATGTGAACCAACAGTGACTCACAGTTCATGCAAAAAAACAAATAAAAAAATGTGAAACCAGCAGACATTCAGTTTAGCTTAATGTCATAAGTCAAGACACCATCTGCAATGTGACAACTTGGTATTCAGAGCAATGCATCAGTCTTCTCCACATTCCTAAACAGTGCAATGTTTTCCATGCGACTCCAATTGACTTCAGCTGCTTTTGGTTGGTATTTCAGTCAGTTTTAGGGCAGAAAGGGGGACTGGAGTCTGTCCTGGCTGTAATAGGAGAAGGACAGAGTGAGTTTCATGATGTGGGTCATTACTGGCTTAAAGACCCACACCAATAATCTTTTGATCTATTATAAAAGTGTTCCCAGTGGTCTTTTAATTATGATTTTGTTAGTCAAAATAAAAACGTGACGTTTTCTAGGACATAGAAATGTTCTGTTTATATAAAATCTATCCATCCATTATCAGAAAAAAGCAACAAGAACAAGTTAAAAACACCAAAACACCATTTTAATTGGAGATGATCTATAAATCTAAGGTTTCTTTAGGCACAAATGTTATTTGAATACTACAATGATTTTAAAATGTTTGCTATTTTCATTTAAAATCTCCATTTACTGCTGAATCCCCTGCTCATTGTCAGAGGTTTCATGGAGTTTACACATATGGTAATGACATAAAGTAGTATGTCAGTGTGCTGATTGCAATCATCTCCCTGCTCTCTGTACCTGTCAAGACGGAGATGATGGGCTGTGGGATTCCTTCAACGCTGTCGCTTTTTTTTTTACACAGATTTTCTTTGAAGTTTTTGCGAGCTTCGGCGCTTGAGCTTCCATGAATATTGCTGTCAAAAGCTGCTGTTGTGTTGCTGTCCCAGATAACTAATGCCAAAACTGCAAAAAATCTGCTCATCCATCTGTGCATTTTCTTTCACCCAACACTAATATAATAGGCTTTTTGGTTAAGTGCATCACTAAGAGACAAATAAATCTGCTTTATGGTCTCCACCAAACCAAATATGCTGCAAAAAGGCACGTTAAGCAGCTAATAAAAAAACACCTCGAGTCCCAGTCTCGGTCTCAGCTCTTTTCTGCTTCCCTCCTGGAAGACACCAGACCAGCAGATCCAGGTGTCTGTCGAGACAATCTCCTGCACTCACTGTCATTGTCAGCCAGGTTAATACACACTCTGAGCAAGAAATTAACACCCACCAAAAGGCTAAGTGGGGTAAACTTTGGGTATGGCAGAAAAATAGATTGGGGTCACTGACCATGTGACCTGTGAATCATTTGAAATTACAGTGCTGGGTCCTCATGTGTACCAACTGAGACTAATCTGACCCTCACTGTCCATCACACCTGTCATGACATCAAGCGGTTTTCTCATCCAAGCAGTCTGTCCAAGTTGTACAGAGAGAAATATATATCAGTTGAAATATAAAAACAAATAAATCTATTCAAGTTTCAATTAAAATTTCAAAAAAAAAATCAGTTGCATAATACCCTGTTAATAGTAGGAGCATTCTACAGTTAAGATACACGCATTAAGGCAGACATCATTTGCTTTTCAGGGCAGCGCGGTGGTTAGAAAGCCCTGGTTTAAATGATCAGTTAATTGGCAACTTTAAGTTGCCTTTAGGTGTGCATGTGAGTGTGTGGCCCTGACCACCTGTTCAGAGTGTACCCCACCTTCACCCAACAGCTGGATTTGCTCCAGCAACCCTGTGACCCCAAAAGGGATTCAGTAGGTTCTGAAAATGGATAAACAGATGGGAAAAATGTGGTTTTCTGGTTGCTAATTATTTGCATTGTACTTCCATTTGACAGATAAACCATACAGATTTGGACCCCACCTTTATCCATCTATAGTCATTACCCAACCCTGTGCCCACGACACAAACGTCACAAACTCTAAACTTTGTCATGAAGTGACCACTTTAAAAGCTTTGGTAAATCTGGATTTAAAATGACTTTATTTTTTAGGAAGTAATAAACACTTAAGTAACCACTTAAACAAATCTGGTGCAAAGAGCAGGCAAGCAGAAAAAAGCAGAAGCAAAATAAATAACAACAGTTTGTGTTTAAACTAATAAATCCCAAACTGGCATGTTTGACATGGTAACAACCAGTTAAACATCATTCTACTCATTACTTGAGCTAACTCAGTTACACATAAACAAACGTTAATGTAATTACACCCTCAAATGCCAGGATACTTGCTGTACCTATATTTAATCCTTATTACTGGAACATGCATATAATGCAGTTCACTTCTCACACTTACAACATGCTGACTCTGAATCCTGGCAGGTTTGCTACAAAGTTAGACATCCCAGTCAATATAACAGTGATAATATCTATGACTGTCCCCAAAAATAAGATCATGAGCAAAGAAGTGACTTTGAATGACGAGCATCTGTTCAAAACCTACCAACTGATTTATGAAGAGCCTCCTGAATCAAGCCTGCAATGTCTGAGGCTGAGTACAGCTCTGGCTCTCTGTGCATTTGGTGGGAGAGAGTCTGCAGTGCAGCAGTGAACATGAAAATTCAAAGCATCTCCTCTGGCTTTGACTGGCTGCAGTGCTAGTGCACCTCGCAAAGGAGCCAGACGCTCACCGGGGAAACGGGAACCCCGGGACCTGAGAGTGAATGACCCCGCACAGCTGAACGCCATTCGTTACAAGACGGAGGGACTGTGTCCTGGAAGCGGGTGTGTGCCGCTGACGTGTGCGTCCACGGAGAGGTGACGGGCGCCAATTGTTGAAAGAAAAACACATCAGATGACAGTGCAAAACATGTGCGCACGCACTGTCTTTTTCATTTTATACCATGAGTGAAAAGCCCTTGATTCATAAAACGCGCACAAGCTGCCCACGCAGAGCTCGCCCCCAAGACTTTTCATTAGACACATAGAGCCACCCACACACAAGTGTGCGCATCACACACACGCATACACAGAGAGTTTCCTCTCTTCACAGAGCTGCAGCAGAGCCTCTAAGCTCTCACCTTCGGAGGTTTATTCTGCTTTCATTTGAAAATAAATGTGTCAAAAACACTTTACTTTTTAAAGAAATGGAGCAGGTACCACCCCCTAATGCCTGACCCATCTAACATTACATGAAGGGAGCAAACAGAAAACAAGAAACATTTCCAACTTGCATGGCAAAAAGGATCACATGCAGATTTCTATGGCAAAACTAACCCTAAAAAGACCCAAAAAAAAGCACAAAATTGCACTTGCACCAACACCCTTATTGTATGCTCGGTTGTTTCGCAGTCAACTTCTGTCAGAATAATTCCTCCTAATTGAACATGTCAACTCCCCTCAGGGAGAAACAGGTGGAGATGCTCCTCCTCACCAAAGACATCAAATGCAGAATGAAAACATCAAGCAACAGAACTTACCTCATCCAGTCTAAAAGCAGGAGGCATCTAAGAGTACATTGATCTCTGTCATCCCACGACAGCAGGGGCTCAGCCTGTCATACGCGCACGAGATGTTGGATGGGAGGACTTCTTTAGCGCTCTCATCTGTCCTGTGACTTTTCCAGTCACGTTAGTCCTGCGACGGCAGGCAGATGAACGGCAGAAGAAGGATGGCTACAGGGGGGTGGGGGTGAGAAGGAAGGTTGGTGAGATGACAGAGATGCTCGGATCTCCTCTGCTGAGATGAGCTGCGAGCGCACTGTGAGGACCATCCACTGCAGCAGAACAGAGCGGAGCGCAGCGAAACAGAGAGAGGAGGGAAGAGGGAGGCAGGCGAAACGAGCATTTACTGCTGCTGGTTCCAACGGCTTGGCAGGAGCAAAAATCTGGGACTGGAATCTGGATCACCTCCTGTCCTGCAGTGCTTATTCACCAGATGAAGAGTAATGGAGACAATTGCGGGGCAAATAGAGAAAGGTACGAGAGCAAGGGGTCATTTGTTCAAGCTGAATTTCCTACCATCCCATTCTGCCACCATGCTATTTTCCCCCTCTTTCCTCTTTCTTAGCGCCATAAAAAACTATTAATCTGATGATATATCAAAACTCTTCCCAGCACTGTGACCCTAACACCATAGATGATGGCTATCTTAGTGTGTCCTACTGTTTCTTTTATCTCTATTTTTTTCTTGCACTTGCCATGCTTCCACTCCAATAAAAATGTGGTTTTTTTACATGTTTTTGTAGCATTTTTTTCTCAAAGAAGATTTCAATTAAAATTGCATTTCTGAGTATTTTTTATTAAAATTGTGGTGAATCAGGAGGAGAAAAAGTTTGAAAAAGCTTGCAATTGTTATGTACAAACTACAATTGGCAGGTCACAAGCTCCATTCCGATGTAGACAAATAGATCCATGTGTACGTCTTCGTTTTCCTCGTCTAAGTTGGCATTTGGTTGCAAACTGTTTGGCTGGATAGCTCCAATATTGCTCACCTTTTTTGTTGCACCGCTAATTTTAGCCTGTGGTTGTGAGGGGCTGTAAGCTAGTGGGAGAGCATGTAAACAAAGGGATGATGGGAAATGAGTGCGGGCTCACTCTGCACCAACAGCCCCACCCAGAACTCTGAGGTAAATTCCTGATCGACTATTACAACTCTTAGCAACAGAGAGGGGAAGGGGGCCGGGATTGCTCTGTGCCAACAATCTCCACCCAGAAGTTAGATAAACTAACAATCAAGTACTGTGGCTCTGCAGAAACTATGTCCTAAAAAACGACAAAGGTTTTTTAAATATTGGCTAAAAACGATATAATCATAACTGAAACACTTTTACAATAGATAAAAAGATGTTCAAAGTTGGACTATAAGTCAGAAAGGGGATGAGAATGGCACATTTGATCTGACTACAATCCAAAAAATGACTCACAAAAGTTAATCAACAGGTAAACCATGCAGATTTCTAGAAACAAGCCTTTCCAACGCTTGTTTAGTGCTGATTTGATAGGCAAAAAGCTCCAGCAATGTGGGATATTTAGCCGTCAATCAATACCTATTATCTAGCAACTGGCCCCATGGCCTGAGTATTTGTTGCTTGCTCTAACAGCGGAACAGGCTTTTAGCTCGAGTCCTTCAGCCCCAGAAGAGCTCAAGGTCGCTTGGCAGAACATCTTGCAGGCAGCCCAAATCCTTCCATGATTAACAGCGACAGACAGGATGGAGAGGACGTCAATCCAGATCTATAGTCTCGGCCAAGAGAGCCGGCCGGCCAGACGCCCCGCAATCTGACAGGGCAGAACCAGGTAGAGCAGGGATTTATGAGTCTGATTAAAAAGAAAAAAAGTCCTGCTTTTCAGAGAGGTGCACACATGCATGAGACTGATATTATTATCCGTCTCAATAGAGTAGCAAAAATTAAAAGACAGCAGGGGAGAACTTACAGAGAAGAATTGGGCTTTCTGTGATATGATATATATATATATATATATATATATATATATATATATATATATACAGTATATGCAATGGTCAAATCCTAATCAGAATAAAAAAAATTAATCTCTTTAGATTTGTATAGAGGTGTTAAGGAACTGAACCCCAAAATTCAGTTCAAATCAGGGTCCAACAGTAATTACTTCTTCAAAGAAAATGGAAATAGTTGCATTAGACTGTGTCAGGTAATCAAAAAGTCATTAGGTTGCAGCTGAATTTAAATATTTATCACAAAGAGTAAGTAAACGGAAAACAAGCACAAAACTTATTTTAGTCCAATATAATTGATCTGTAAAATGTCAGCAGCATATTTTAGGCCAGGATTAGACTTTTTTTTAAATTATCATTGAAATACCTCGGTTAGGCATTGTATTCCCTTCTCGGGTGATCATTTTCTTTTTTTTAATTCCAAGTTAGCTTTATTTCCTCCATCTTTCCAGCGACTTGTTTGAAGTCAGCACTCTTTTTTTGTTTCTAACAAATCTCATCTCACAAAAATATTCATTTCACGGATCGTTGTCCCATACGAGCCAATATCCACAGAGGGAAAGGTATTAGGCTTTATCCCCTTCTATATTTAAATTGGAAACAGTGAAGTAGGGCTGGGCCAAACATATCAATGTCCTGTTGTACGCGTTTTGTCCTTGTAATAAGGTTGCAGTCACTTCCAACTTTTCATTCTGATCACTCACCAGCCAGCCTTATCATTGCTTTCCAATGACTTTCGCTAAATGATGTGCAAAGAGGGCACGTCTCACCTGTCGTGTTGCATCGGGCTGATGTGCAATGGAGTTTTTTTGTTTAATTTTTTCCTTTTTTTTTTCTTATTATTAAAAAAGGCACAGGGCAAAGTATAAAAGCCTGAATGTTGTTTTTTTCCATTAAATCAAAGCATTGACAAAAACAAGTTTCTAATATTGCAGCTTTACGTCATAAACTACTGAGTTGCTTTAAAGCTATAAGTACTGTATTTTCCGCCCTATAAAGCTACGTTCACATTGCTTCGAGCGACCATTTCCAATGAAAAGTCTATGTAAACGCAAGAAATATTTCCAACTTGCGCGTTCATGCATTATGATGCCCGTTTTCAGGCTCTACGTACAAAACAAGCGGCCGTTAAACGTACGTTGAAAGTTAAACCAGGTCAAACTTCCAATCTTTGGAACTCAGCCTTGGTGGGGATGTATGGATGGTGTCCTTTTTAATTTACCGAAGTGCCAACTGTTCAAAAAATGATAACAGAGGAGAAGTTAATAATTAGGATTTGTGCCCGGCCTGGAGCAAGATTCTTGAGATTTGTACAGCTTCAATATTGTGCACAAAGCCTCATCTGTAGGTGGCGCATGTGCGCTAGTAAACAGTAGAAAAAGAAAAAGAAGCCCCTCCCTGCTAGTCTAGTGTAAAGATCTTTTTTGCGCCTTAATAATCTGGAGCGCCTTTAATATGGACTCATTCTTGTTGTGTGTACTGATGTCAATGGGATTTTGAGAAGTACATGACGCTCGGTTAGAATCTCAAAAGTTTTTTTAATGAGCGGAAAACAGAGTTGGGTACTATTGTAAATATGCTAATGTGGCCAACGTGTAATGGTGTCAGACTATTTTGTAACGTGTTACCAACAAGATTGGGAGTTAGCGTAGTCATAATGTATGTTTAAGTGGCATTAGCCTGTTTTTTATTGGTCACTAACAAGTTTGGGAGTTACAGGCATTGAGAATAGGCTAATGCGGCTAACGCTTCTACCATAGCTAATGTGTAGCGACTTACAAACAAATTCTAGAGTAACTGTGAACGCTAAAGTCGGACTGACGAACGTATCTGTGACTGTTTTTTGTCTTGCTTAATGAGGCTGATAGTTTGGTGTGCTTTATATATGACATAAGTTTAAAAATCGACCATTCGTTGACGTTGCATTTAAATCTGAAATGTATTTATTTATTATTTTTGTATCATTTCAACAGTTGGGCAAAACGTTTTTTTTTTGTCTGTTTGTTTGTTAAACCTGCTATAAAAAACTAGCTAATTCTCCTGCACCAGATTAATTGTTTTAAGGGTTTGTTTTGTTTTGTTTTTTTCATGAGAATGCCAGTGGACTAAAATTAGAAATGTGTGTTGAGTGTGAAATCATCCACTCGGTTCGTCTCTGACATTTTCAACTCATTCAGATTCAGTTCACACAAACTAACACAGAGTTGTTTGTTTTCATGCATTAAACGCGACGGAAATTGTTCCATTTGAAGCCTTTGTGAAGATTCCATCTCTGTTGGTCGTGTAAATGACCTCACGTTTAGTCGCTAAACCCTGAAAAAGAAATAGATTTCTAACAATAGGATTTTGTTCTTCAAAGATCATCCTTTTCCACACTCTCTGATTTTTTAGAATGTCTAATCTCTGCTGCTCTGATGAGCCATGTGAGTAACATTACTTATGCATTTTCATCAAAACAAATACAAGCTTCCACAGAGACAGGTAAGACTTCGCACAGCTGTTTTCACAGCAGAGTGGTGCCTCTAACAAATTGACCTTGACAAGTAGCATCAGTAAAGCAACTTGTTATGTAAGTTTTCTGGACTAACCTCTATCAGAGTAGCGTTAGAAGATAATAAGTAGCTCTGACTATCCCGGAAATAATGTCCCAAGTCTGCAACACGCTTGCTGCATCTTCGTAAATGCGCTTTACCTGCACAACATCCAACCCGCTAAGCAACAGTGACATTAAATATATTTAAGAGGAAACATCTAAGTTTATCAGACAAATCAAATCCAGACTTAATTTAATCCAGTCTGTTTTCCTGGGTCTGCTTGCAGCTGAAATAATGGCCCTCTGCTTCTATCTGCTTTCTCTGATCTCATTTACTGCTATGTTTTCTCTGTGTAAACCCCTGTGTGTTTGTGTGTTATGCAACAGCCATACTCACTGATACAGTTGCAAGAGCGATGCCCCCCCCCCAAACCCCCCAGCGTATTTAAGAGCATGTTTCACGCAGACAAACCTCACAAGCCACTTATACGTCTAGATTACAGTGAAGCATCGATCCGCGTCTCAGCTGGTTATTCCACCTGGGGTGCTGCACTGAAGCAGCTGCTGGGTATCTTAATAATTCACTGCAGTGAAAGGCATGCAGGGCTCAGAGCAGTGACCACCTTTATGATATGGGTGAACTGAGGTGAGCTGCATCACCCACACTTTAAGTAATGGACTCACTGAGACACCTACATGTCAACTGGGTCAACATATAGCTTGATGAATAAAGTATGTTGTCGCCTTAGGCAAAAAAAAACTGTGAAAGATTAAAAAAGTGGTCTAAAGGTAAGCAAGGACCTCCAGAGGACAAGAGAACAAAAGCTTTACGACTTACAGTCCATGACCAGTAGGCGGCACAAATGCAAATGCATAGAGTCAGGCTCAATGCTTGATGTACTTGAGGAAACCATGTCATTTCAGTAAAACTGTTTTTATTTGCCCTTCCCAGTAAACTTCATTCGCTGACAACAGGAAATGCCAATTATTATGTATTAATTACTGATTCTTTATATTTTAGTTTGTTTCTTTATGAATAGAAATGTTAATTTGTGATGGTTTCTGGTTTTGTCTCAAGGATTGATAACACTTCAAAGTTGAAGCTCATCCTCTAAACTTTAAAAGTCTAATTCCCCCAATTAACCACCAGAGGGTTATTTGTCTTGCATCCATAATAGAAAAGCAGTGCCTCTGTAATGTAGAAGAAAATTACCCGTTATGAAAAAAATTGGCATATTTAGTACTTTAGTACGGAGTTTTACCTCTAGTGTTGACATCCTTTCAACCCCCTTAAATCTTGCATTAACGCAATTCCAGCAGATTGTAAGCTGGAGAAAAGCCGCCCTGTGCTGATATGTATTATTAGTGAAGAGCTTACTCAATCAACGCCATTAGCCGATTCTGTAGTGGAGAAAAAAGGCTATGCAACACTTTTTGTTAGTGCAAAGTCGATACGCAAAGCCGCTTTTCCCCACAACAGAATCAGCTGATTCACATCGATTGCGCAAACGTTTGAGGAGTTACGGTAAGTCAAAAAGTATCTGTCATCTCCATTGTTAAAGGGTTAAAAGCCCAGGCTCATGTACTTTTTTTTCATTCCACAATAAAGGAATTCTTTGGGATGAAGCCAACAGCCCTGTTGCACAACTCAGTCAGTCCTTCTTTCCCTTCCGGCAGCAGAGACAGTTCTATTGATGTGAATATCCAGCAGCTACAACATGGTGGTGTATCGACATTTATACACATCTGACAATAGTGCAATGGATGAAATATGTGTAGCCAAATACATTCTGTTTCCTGCATTTCTGCATTTCTATGAACTGCCTTTTGTAGATTATTTCACAACGGAATTGAGGAGTAAGGGTGATGAGAGTCCATTCCCATTGTAGGCAGTAAGAAAAGGCAAAGTAAACTGTGTTGCGATCACCAGTCCATCACAGTCTGTTCAATCTCAGACGGCCATTTGTCAACTCCTAGTTTGGGAGTTGACAAATGTTGAGTATCAGATTGTGTCATCTCACATTGCTACAACAGACTTTTCACTAGTCTGTCACACATTTTGGAAATGAGCACCAATACTGGCAGGGGAGTTTCATTGTGCTTCACAAAAGAGACATAATGAAAAGTCATTACATCTTTATAGAAATTGCACCTGATGACTGAAATCAATACTTTCATTAATCAGTCAAAAGCTCCAAAATGCTAAAAAAGAAAAGATAGTGTCAAACAGGTAAAGGGGAATTCTCTGAAAGTTACCACCAGAAGGGGCTAGAGCTGGAATTCTTTTGATGTAAAATAAGATTGCACAAGGTACAAGTTTTTAATCAAAATTGTTGAGACCTTTCACCCAAATAAAGGAACTATTATTCTAAATTCAAGGACATTGGGTTGATTTGTTGACCCCCCCCCCTTCCCCCCTTCATTTGCATTACATTCTTTTTAGGAAGAATATGTGGACGTAAGATACCTTTGGATTGGTGGTGCTCCGAATAGGGCAGATACAGAAATGTGTGAAAATTGGTTAAAAAAATTGATTAGTAAGGCAAGAGCGTTTTACAAACAAAAAAAAATGGCAAAAAACCTAGCCAGAAGGAAGTGCATGGTTTGATTTTAAAACTTTTTCTAGCATCCAATGACGAAAAGAAGGTTTCTACAACAAGTGTAAACCTGTGCAGTCAAACCTTGCACTCGCTCACCACTGGGTGATGTCTGGCAGATACCATCATGCATTGGTACTTAAAGTACTAGGACTCTATTCTCAATGGAGCATTATAACTAAAAGTGGTGCATCTTGATAAATTCTTTTGTATAAACAAAATTGAATGAAAGATCTATTTTCAAACTCATGTCAATGACAAAGGGAACCTGCCGGGTTTGATAGAAATTTAGCCCAGCTGTTCATTTCAGATACAGAAGATGAGGACCTTGATGGATTTTTGGATGCTGATTGATGACTAAAAAATAAAAAATAAATCACAACCAACTCAGTTTTGCTGCCTTTTTTAAACACACACTAGCATGCATGTTTTACTGGTATGTGTGAACGTGCCTGCGCCTTAAAACTCTTAAAACTAGTTTAGCACTGTTTTAGAGTCATAAGCCGAGTTTCAGCACATCACTGGAAATCCATAAAGAGGAGCCGGTTTAGCTCGTGCTGGTTTGCGGCACCTTCCGTCCGTGAAACAGTGTTTGACTCCAGGCTGCTCCCTGTTCCCTTCTCTACTGCTGTGCCGGTCCCAAGCCCGGTTGCTTTGAGAGGGTTGCGTCAGGAAGGGCATCCAGCATAAAACATTGCCAAGTTTACCATGCGACTCGTTCGCTGTGGCGACCCCTGATGGGAAAAGCCAAAAGGGAAACAACAACTGGAAATCCATAAAGAGCTGCAGATCAGTTAAAGACAAATTTTGGCATTAAATCCTAAAATTGAGAGCTTAGTTGTATAAATTCTTATCTTTTTCTCATATTTTTCTTAGAGTAAATGTTTATTTAAAGGCCTTTATCATGCGTTTCTCAAGCCTTTCAGAGTAAGCTCTGTCCATATACTGTATATGATAATATTACCTTCGGCACACTGAAGAACATTTTTTTATGAATCATGATTTATTTTTGCAGATAATTTTCCTACCCAGAAGTAAGCCAACTCGATCTCTGAAGCACCAGCTTTCGCTCCTTGTGGGTCCCGCCTATTTCATGATCTCCGCAAAGATGGATGTGAATGCTGTGCAAAGAAAATGAAAGTGATAAGCCGATCCCTGCTAGCTCTGCGGAGAAAGTGTGTGTGTGTGTTAGCCTAAGGGCGATGCTAGAAGTGCAGTCCGTGTCTGCACTACTAGAAAGGGGCTGTTCTGATCAACCGCTGCAATTTATGGCCAATGTGCGTTTGCCTCCACATAAAGTGCACTAAATGTTTGACACAACACACGTCACTGATGTGAACAGGTAGGTGTGCTGTAACGGCAATCAAACAGAACACAACATAGGAACTAACGCTTTGCTAAACAATATAACTGCTTTGTCATGTCCTATTTTATCAAACAACCGCAAAAACAAGTAGACAACTGTTTTAGTACACCTGATATGTTATTAAATGACAAAAAAAAGGAAAATGTTATGTAACTTCCATTTAGATTTTTGTGCAGATTTAAATAGTCTCTAATGTTAAACATGGCTGTCTGACAAAAGACACAAAATAACAAATAAAAAAAGCCTTGATCTCCATAAATGTTTTTAAATATTTAGGAAGGAAATAGGTCCATGTAGAATATAATTTAGGGCAAAGTGATGGGATTGTTTCCACTCAGATGAAATGACAAAAAAATTAATTTTATTTTGATTCAGCATGGTAAAAATGCCTACAGGCTTGAAGGCCTTGATGCCTAACAATGTCACATTATACTGTTTTTCTTTCACTAATAGTTTATAACACTAAATCATAGTCGTACAAATAGAGGTTATACCTTAGCTTCAGTTGAGTCACAAATAAAGAAATACAGTAAGTCAAGGTCCTAAATGTAAAAAAATGCAGCTATTTGTGCACAAATATACAAAATTATCTGTTTAAAAAAATATGGAGTTTTCCTTCAACGTCAACAGGGTGAGGTTTAACAAATCAAGCGAGAAAAATCCGACTCCAGTTCTGAAACATTTCCCCAGAGGCATTTTTAAAACTAAAAAGAAATACTGTTCGTGAATTCTTCACACTATTACAGCTCTACAATTAACAAGATCTGCAGAGAAATGTATGTATTGGATGAAGAACCATGTTTATGTCCTTAATATCTTGGGTGTAGCCATCAGGCAAAGTCCTCATGGATTTCCCTTTCAAATAAATGAGCTGGAAAAACGTAGCTGCAGAGAGGGTTTGAGTCAGTAATGATTCAAAGTAGCTTTTGTTCAATTAGCTAGTTGAAGCAAATTAAAACTGCTATTGTCACCTCAGGAGATAGAAATGACGTCCATAAATCTAAATTCTTTTTTCATCTGCCTGGGTGATATTCCACAGTGTATGGATTGGAGTGTTTGTGAGTTGGTATTTGCAACAATTGATTTTAATGTTCCCGATTCAGACTGAGCAAACCTCTTTGTATATTAAGATTTGTTGTCACCTGTCTCCAAGAGCCAATTAACACTATTTAGCATGTGGCTTGCACTCATTTCACAGGCCCTCTTGCAGGAAATTCTGCCTCCTCGTTTGACCCCGCATCTGCTGCTGGGGCAGAAAGACAAATTAGGAGTCATCTGTCGTTGTTTGCCTGGGAAAATTAAAACAAAGTGCACTTCCAGTAAAGTGCTCTAACCTGCTGCCCCAGAACTGTGTACGTTTGTGGCGTTTATGCCGCTGATCTCCCTCGACGTGATTTAAAAGACAAAAACAAAGCAGGAACAAGTAGACGCCAGATGGCTCCAAAACAACTTAGGAATGCCGTACACAAATGCCTGAGCTCACTCAAGATGGCTGGTAATATGATGTGTATCTGTGTGCTTTTGCAGTTTATGAAATTGCATTGTTTTTTCCTTCTGCCTGTGATAAAATAAATTGTCTAAATCGACTGAAAGGGGCTTGTTTATAACGATATCCCTCCCTGTAGGAAGAAGATACGTTTGAAGCCTGCAAATACTGAGTGTAAACGGGTGCCTCTTTCGCTCTTGGAATCAACACAGTAAATCTTATGTATATTTATCTACCTATTGTGTACTACAGACAGAAATTCACAAACTGACACGGGAATTGTGCTAGATTAAATAAAACAAGAGTTTTTTTTAGATCTCACTCCCTGTTCAAATACAGATATTACTAATTAATAGGAAAACTGAATCCAGTTCAGATCAGCTCAACAGTGGATGATAACCAAATTATTAAAACAACTGCTTAGTTAAATGAAGTGAAAAGAAAACTCACAAAACAGCCAAACGACATACTCGTGATTTGTGAGGGTTCCGATAATTTCAAGATAAACCAAGATTGAGGTGCATTCAGACTGGACAAGTCAGTTGGTACGGACCAAGTCGGCTTAATTTGCTCTGGATTGAATCCTGAACCTTGCCTTTGGTCTGTAGTCAGACTGCATTTTATTCAGACATTACTGTTTCAAACCAAAGCTTGTTAACAAAACCACATGACTAAAGATCTTTTCAGTCATAGGCCAGGAATTATAAAGGCAACGAGAGAAATAATAGTGATAAGCTTTGCTAACAAGTGTTTATGACATATCGATTTTTGGAAAATCAGTGTAATGTGTGTCATGGTAAGAGTTGTTTCCTACTCTGTTTACATCCCATAATTCCTGGCTATGGTGGCCGTTTTGGTCCAGTTGGTCAGCTCCGAACATGGAGCATGTTCTAACTAAGAAAATCTCAGAACAAACCAAAGCTCAGTCCCATTGGAAGCTAATTGAGACCACCTCGAAAGATGGTTCTGAGAGCAGTTCCTGGTCCCGGACCAGGGTCCACTTGGGTGTATTCAGACTAAAATTGTTCTAGATTATCGGGGGGAACAAACTCTGTTTCAGTTTCAGCAGACCAAATATGTCCAGTCTGAATACACCCTAAGAATCTAAAACATGCTAAGTATTATTAAAGATTTTGGTTAGACGTTCAGATGATCATGTTCAAACCTTCAATCCAGAAAGGATGTGGAATTTACAGCTTTTTATTTTTATGCCTTGATGGAGACGAAGAAAAGACTCAAAAGCTGTTTTGGACTATCAGCCTGAAGCAGCAGATGGTTTGTTTCACAGAACCATCTGGGAGGTTTTCGCCAAAGTCTGCCAGGGACTTCTGAAGATACAAAGCAGTTGTTGATATATGAAGCAATGTCTTCATATCAATATTACAGGTGAATCAACCAACAATGGAGTCAAAAAGGTTGACTTTCAAATATAAATCTCCTTTTTTGGAAGTGTTGGACACTGATTCTTTTTGTTGAATATGCAAAGATTTTTTTCTAAATTCTGGGACTTTGCAGATATACAGAAAATCAATGTTCTCTCCAAGAGTGGTGAGATATTCACTTCTTTATTTTGTCTTGTTTTAAATGTCAGAGCTCTGTTTAATTAAGGTGTTGGGTTCTACCAAAAAAAAAAAAAAAAAACTTAATCTTGCTTTTTTTTTAAATTGCAAATATAACCACCGAACTGAGTAGAGTCAGCTGGAAAATGTATTATTGTTTTTATCAAGTCAACACATAGTCCAAGAATAACCAGAGTCTGTAAACTCTTCTATGAAAGACATCCAGGGTATAACACTAGGACATAAACACACTGGCATCGAGATCTGGGTGAGACTGGACAAACCCTAGTTTATATGTGTCGTGTCAAATTGACTTCATTATGACATGGCCTGGAGGGTGAGCTGGTGAAAAAACAAAGGCAACCAGATGAGTAAGCAGCTATTGTCCACTGTCCTTAAGACTTCGTCTCACATGTGGCCTACATTGATCTAAACTGGATTTGATGTCTGGTGTCCCTAATAGACCAGATTCTAAACCAAAAAGTTTGGCCGAGCTCTGCTTCTGAGCAATAACAGATTGAGGTGAAGTCAACACATTTCAGAGTCCCTCTACATTTTAAAAACTGAAGATGCTAAATAACTCAAATAGAAGGTTGCCATGACTTCGAGCTTAACTTATTTAGCATGACTGTGTTGTGTCAGTGATTGATTGTATTTTGATAAAATTTAAAAGACATGTTTTTTTATGTAGATTCTGCTTTGATGAACAAAGGCAGGGCAGCAAATTCATGTCTAACATGTAGACTGTTGATGTATTAAAAAATGTTGTACTTCATAGTTTTTGGATACAATGTCAAAGCTACATATTATACACCTCAGCTGGATCCGCTTTACGCCTTACTTTCTTCAGAGTTACCAAACTTTGTGTCCTGTATACACAAATAGGGTTAAACCACAAACATTATAGGGGCATTTCTCATTTTTCTAGCTTAGTATTGACTTAGACATTTTCATTATCGTTCATGTGCGATGACTCCAGCAAGAGCTGAAGCTCATGGCTTGAGAAGACCAAACCATCCACAAAAAGTAGACACTGGATTCTAAGACTCCAAGGGCAACCCTGGAAGAGTCCAACTTTCCCTGAAAAGGAAAATCTGACTCACTGCTGGCTATGTCAACCAAGGTCCTGCTTGGGACTCCCAACATAATGATAAGACTTTTACAGTCTCGGTGTGTGGACAATAGGAGACTGCTTTCTAAAATCCATTAAGCAAATATGGATGAAATGTGCAACTCACAAAGTCCTTTGAGGGTTCTGTCATGAATGAAGAGCTGGTCCATTGGTCCAGGGCAAACACCACAACGTTACTAATGAATTTAAAGTTAAACTATTGATTGGACTCCTCTTAAGCTTTATTCATACATTCCGTACAGGAGCTACAGGATTTTGGATTGTCCGGGTCCGTTGAGGATCGTAGAGAGGAGCGGTTAGTTTAGGGTCGCATCTCTATGGGAGAGCAGGTGTGTCTTGCAGTTTCCTTGAGAATAATTGAAAATAGAAAGCGTGATTGTCGTTTGTGTTATAAATGTATTGTGAAGTGTTTGTAGGGATGATATAATTTATATGTGCTTAGGAAGTATAGGCAACACTGTTGTACAGGGACCTTATGCCACACTCCAGTGTTTGGAAAAGCAGTAGTCACAACTCGCTTTACAGCGAGACATGGGCTGTCTGCAGGCAAAAAAAAATGGGCAAACCTGTACAGGGCACGGAGGAATGACATGAATAGCACTTATGGATCCCTTGCGCAGTGTGCAGGATTAGGGGAGTTTGAAAAACTTTGCCACTTCACCCTTACTTGCCCTTACCTGGTGTGTAAGAGTTCGCTATGATCTGTTGCTCTCAGCATGTCCATAACAAAAATATGCATGAACAGTTTAGTTCTACGGGCTCGCTGAGTCGTCGTTAAAGTTTTGTGCAGGGCACTTGTGTGCACCATACAAGTTCACCCACTTTTTACTCACAGAACTCCTTCTGTAATGGTTGTTGTGAGGGGTGTACCCTACTACTTCAAACCCTAGTTTGAAATAGAATGTTTAAAGCTGCGGTTAAAAAGGATTGGATCGGCGACAAAAAGGACAGAAGATCAAGGGTATCTCTTTTTTTAATCAGTTTAACAGCAATCTGATATGAGGTCTGTGGGCGCTTGTGTGTCAAATTCTGGTAGATGTTGGTAAATCGTCAACTCATACAGCATAGAAAGAAAATGAAGGAGTTCGGAGTGTTGTCATTAAAAAATGCAACACAAAACAACTCTGAAGAGGAACCCAGACAGCATCCTCAATGAAGTCTGATCAGCATGGAAAACGTGCCTCGGATCACTGTCAAATATTAATGACCCATATCTGCAATTCTCTTTCCCACTGTGCTGACTTTCATTTTATTCAATGAAATGCAAACATCTTGACATTGTTAATATTAGTGAAGTGTTGGCTCATTTCCATAGTTTCCTATTATTTCTTCTGTCCGATTGGCTTTTTTTTTTTTAAGTCTTACAACCCACACAAAAACAAACAAAACCAGACAGCAAGACTCTGGTGGCATTACAACACAAGAGTTCTGTTTGAATCTGATTTCAAACGAAAGAATGACCTTTCAGAAGATGAATTTTCAGAAGGTGTAGACTACTGAAAACTGCAATGCAGTCTGGGAGGATAAGCACGAAACAGACCATGAAGTTTTTGCAATTTTTACCCAAAGAAAAAGGCAATTTCCTTAATCTCAGAGAACATTACATGGATGCCCAGACCAAAAAAAATTAAGTCTGTTTTAAGACCTGAAGATTTGTGTTTTCTAAGACAGAGTTTAATAGATGTCGACCTTTACATTTATACTTGAATTTTTTATAACAGCTAATCCTTTCCTCAATTATCTGCCGTTATGTGGGACCTGATCGTTGGAGGGCCGCTTAGAGCAGATCACTCTTTTTTTTTACCAAGCCATCCTCTCGAGCTGTTCTGCTGGGGAGGCTAAAGCATTCAGGGGCCATCTGAGTCATCTTCCCTCCCAAGAGTCCTAAATCAGTCCAAAAGCTTCCTCCCAACAGGCTATGTTAGAATAATTCCATGTCCAGAACTCTTTCTGATAAAATGCAGAAAACCGGTGATTGTGCTCCATTATTGTCCAAGATAAATGACATCCCACTTTAATCCACAAGGATGTGCCCATTCACCAGGAAACTCATTTGAACTGCATTTATTTTCTGTCTCTTTTTTTTAGACTTCACTCAAAGTCTTTTGGACAAAGACTTTCGGTTCTACTCTCTCTGCACACCAAGACATAGAATAATCTCTTTGTTATTATTTTGCAATGATCTACAGCCAGTAATGAGCGAAACACCTCAAATGCACCCACCTGAGGCCCAAATGCCACCCGAGGCATCCACCAAATGAAATTCCCCTTTATTCTGAATAAGCTTTGACGGTACACTGGGTTTTTGTCTGCTGTCGTTTCAATATGAACACCTTTTCCAATATTTGTCAGTACCGAATTAAAAAATATAATATGTCTGTCTTTCTTTTTTTCCTTTAATGCTATATTTATAAATTAGTTATAACCCACAATGCAGATGAATGACATGGAAAACACTGGAAATATCTGAGGATGATCCTCACAGCGCTGCCACTTTCGTCCAAGTAAAGCCACACTCACAACGAGTGTTCAAGTGGCCACTTCCAATGAAAAATCTGTGTAAACACACATAAATGTACATTTTGGGCTTCCACATTCAAAACTCTTGTGTAGTTACGCACTTTTTTAAGACTGTTTTCAGGCTCTATGTTCACTGAACGCACGTTAAAAGTTGAACCAGGTCAAACTTTGACCAGTCAGGGACTCAGGTGTGGTAGTGACTCATAGAAGACGTCTCTTTAATTCATAGAAGTGCCGACTGTTGAAAATTGATCATGGAAGAGAAACTAATAATTGCGGTTTGTGCCCAGCTACAATGATATGACATCAGGTCTTTCATAGAGCGGACTACAGCTGTGAAAGAAAAAGCCTGGTGCAAAGATTCACAATCAAGAACGTGCAATTAGCATGTTTTTCATGCCCAGTGTGAAGGCAGTGTAAGACTTTGGTCTTTAAACCAAAAGTTCATGATAAAAGATGTTTATACAAAAATGTCTAAACTTTCTTCTCAAAGACTGTAAACTTTAATTCTTTTGCTAAGGTTTTCCTAATCCAGGTAAAAAAAGGAAAAAGGAAAATCCCGCTTTTCTGTTCCTTAAAGGTCTGTAGGACTCCCGTGACCATTTCTTCTCATTCCAGGATAAAGACATGAAAACAGAGGCAGAAGAGGGTTTGTTTAAAACCATGTCAGTATTTATGGACACAAAAATGTATCTATTTTGAAAAGACATGTTGAAAAATGAGGGTTGAAATGCGTGACAGGGAGGCTCCGTGTGGGAGCAGAGAGAAAGTTCAGCGTAAATGACTAATTATGTACATTGGTTCTATTCAGCTGTCAATCAATTTGATCTTCCTCCCACATGAAGCATATTATTTCATTAGTCTTTGACCTCCCTTTGTTTATTTTCTTCTGCTGAAGCTTTATTTCCAGCAATCTCCTGTAGATTTCAGTTTATTTTTGACAAAAATACAAATAAATTGCTTTTTATTTTTTTTAATCTCATTGGAGTGACTGGAGACCAAGTTTTTATTAGCAGGAAAACACATTCCTGTTGTGGTGACATTCACACTCAGTCAGAGCATGCAGCTCAAAGAACACATCCAAGTCTGCCAACTCCACAGGCTTTCTTTAGCTTCCATCCTCTCAGTTTCCTATTGGATACATGTTGCAGCTGAAAGACGAATTTATAGAAGACAAAAAAGCCAACAGAATCCTTTGTTGTTAAAAATGACTGCAATCCCATTTTCCTAGCTTTCTCTCTGCTTTGTGTCATAAATCTGTCCACCCCTTTAGTCTCAACGTTACAAGCCGGAATCGAGAACATGTCATTGTGACCATGTCTAAGTATGATCAAACTTAATGCATTTCCCAAGTTCTAAATAGATTTTTGTCAGCACTTCACACTCATCCAATTTCTTTGTCAAATGTAACCTTCCTCATGATGATTTAGGGAAAAAACAAATCTTCTCTTCATTTCTCTCAGCTTTACTCGACGTTTAGATAGCTCAGATCGAAGCTTCCTCATGTAAACAACTCTGCTGCTTTCTTAAATAGTTGCAAATATTAGAGCAGATTTCATCAGAGACGCACAGAATGCAAAACAGAGGGAGGGGGGGGGTCAATAAATGAAAATTCAGAGAGAAACAAACTTGGCAGAAGAATGAGGAAAATAGAAAAAAATGAAGACAGATTGTATGAAGCTACTGCTGCCACCAGTATGGCACCAGGGAAATATGAAATTCTGCCTTGGACGTTTTTTAGGAGTGACAAATCATTGCGTTAATCGCATTTAATTAATAACAGGCATTTTTTAAAATCCTTTTAATCTAATTTCTAAACTATAACTATGATATATTATGTAAGGGATTAATCCCAGAGAGGTTTACGCTATCAGAAAAAGGCCTGATTGCCTGATTGGTTACTTCTATAAAATCTGTTAATTTCGGATAATGGACGTTGTTCCGCTCATAGTAGGGTCACTTACGAAATAAATAAATGTGAAATCAATTATTAGTACTTTAATGTTGTTCCTGTTTAAGTTTAAAACATTTTTTTAGAAAAGCGGGCCATTTGATGCACGGTGCCACGCATTGCCATGGTAACGGCTACAGAGCCTGCACCAACCTCACTCTGAATGAACCGTAATGGATTTTTCCGGCCTTATCAACTACACATTTATCAAAAGGGGCGGATCTTTATTTGTTTTTCCCCCAAGAGGGAAGAGATACAGCATTGACAAAAACTCGACACTTCGTTTTTTTTGTCTTCTTCTTTTGGACCACAAATAGAAAAGCCCACAGCCAACCGTCACTTTTCATCCCTCACTTCCCCTTCTCTCTGGGCCGCTGGCCAGCATGGATGAATGGCAGCTTAAACCTTCTTGCTCCCTCTGCATGGAATCTTGTTCCATTACAAAGACTAGACGGTGATGGTGTGTGAGTGTGTGTCTGCAACCAACGCTCGCTCAGATATCTCTTCACACCTCAGCAACTTCCTAAGTTCCTGCAGCAACAGACACCTGGGAGGGAGATGGAATTGCAACACTAAATCACCAAACAACCTGTAATCAATAAAAAAAATATCTTTTATACCATTTCTGTTCACACTTTTCTTCATTTATACTTTTCAGCTAATCTATTAGCTCCATTAAAGATTAGTGAAATAAATTACTAGAGACAATAAAACAATGCCTAAAGGAACTCTCAAATTCTATATATGTACTTTGTAATAACGATGTAACTCCAAGCTACAGTGCTTAGACCTAACAAGCCTTATTAATAATTAAAGTATTTAAATGGATTTAGTCAATATATGCTGACTCACGCCACTTCTTGGCAGTGCTTCATAGTAATAAAGGGTGTCCGTATCATGATGAATTGCCTCCATTTTCCAAGCAGTCCAGGTACAGCAGTGAAAATGTGTGGCAAAATAACTATGAATATTAAATAAGGAGCTGTGAATATTCCACAGGATTATTGATCGCTTTCAGGCACAAAAGGCAACAAAAAAATAAAAATGCAAAAAAAACAAAAGAATATTAGACGACGTGAAATGAAAAGTACAAGGAAAACCTAATATAAGGAAAATTCTACACACACTAGCTTTCTTTCAACCAAAAGGTAATTCAGATTTAAACTGACATTAAGTTCAATCATCTTCATTTTAAAATATGAATACAAATACAAGATTTTTATTTCAAATCAAATCAACATATACATGAAAAAATAAGTCTACACGTGACTATGAAAATAGGATTTAAAATGATTTGGCTTTTTTTTTTTTTTTTTGCAAGCATCCACAACCTCATCTCATGTTTAAGTTACAACTGAGGTAGGAAGCTGAACGGGTCAAACAGCAAAGAAGGTGACGGCTTCACGGCCTCTTGTCTGCTCTGCTTGGCCACTTCCTGTTTCCTCTTGCTGCTGTGTGAGAAAGCGATCCTTACATAGCCGAGGCCCAAGATTCCCTTTCTCAGTCGTGTCAACTGAAGATAAGCTGACTCATGGTGCATGACAGGTGAATGCTAAGCAGTGTGGAGGAATCTTATTACAGAGTTGAAAAAGCGAAGTTCTTTAGAGGCTAAATTTGCAGGAATTATCCCCATCGTTTACAATGTTATTATCAGAACAAGATGCAAAGATATCAATCAGTCAGCAAACACAAAAAATGCCAGAAACCAAAAGTGAGTGGAGCTTTCATTGAAGCCCAACATGAGAATAAGTTCTTGAAAGTGGAAAAATTACACTTTAGAGTCACAGCACCATCTCATGGCCTCTCTCAGAAATTCATCCATTAAAGATGTGGTTGCACAAAGAAGAGCTAGTTTGCCGTCTCGATCCTTCCAGGTCTTTTGTACGCACGTGCACCGACCATGGCACAAACTTTGTCTGGAAAAGTATTTGCCAACAAGCCTATACCTAATATGTTGTTTTACTAAAGCTAAAAACTGTGGGTTAATTGAGTGAACTTCAGTTTGTTCATTATTTACTTCGAAAGTTATCATACAAACAACAACCATCAAATAATTAGAAAGACCATAATAATGTAAACTCACCACAAATTCTCCACAGATGTAATTTTCTTGCAGTATGGTTATAAGAAACAATAGGACAAATGCTGGGAAAATTATGGTTTTTAAATGGTTTTATTCTATTATTTGAATTTACAAAATAAAACTAAAACTTGTCCATAATAATGAGATGATCATCAAGAATTTGTCCTCAATTTTATATTAATTTCATTGGTTTCTTAAATTATATATTCCTTTTTATTACCTTTAATTTCATTGTGATTTTTTTTATAACTATTCTGGTTCCCCTTTAGATGCTGGAATGAAAACCTCTCAACAACAGTAGGCGATATTTTTTAAGAGAAAAACCTTCTTGCTTCTTTTTTAAAAAATAAACAAAAAATATTTTCATTACTTTTTGAATTAATCACAATTCTTGAACCCGGACAATTGTAAATAAATGACAGCACACAAAAGTGAAATCTGTTGTGGCCCTGAAGTTTAAATCACACCAATAAATCACACAAATAAAATTCTTCTTTTGTTGTTCCGGTAGTTGTTTTAACATTTCATCTTGATGTCCGAAAGTTACTTTTGTTTTCCCAAAGGTTTTTTCATTTATTTATTTTTTAAAGAAACCAGAACAGATAGGTACCATGGGATATTGTTAAATGGATAATGACGTTTGATATTGGATGTCCAAAATAATCATAAAACTTTTATGAGTATGTGGAGATTGATGACACATTTCGAGAGTCAGAAGCCAGAATTCTGCATCGGGAACCATCTCCAGAATTCTAACCACACTTCCTGGATGCTGCACACCTGACTCTCATTTCGCTCAATCACAACCACAGCATACTTAATCACTGTACTGAGCTGAGTTCAGTGTGAAGTATTGTTTGTGCCACTCTGCCTCCATTACTGAGCGCTGGACCTGGACCTGGACCTGGACCTGGACCTGGACCTGGACCTCTTCTGACCCTGATTGCCTGTCGCCTGCCCCGACCATCGCCTGCATTTCGACCAACCTGTCTCTCCTCTGAACTTAATTGTCGACTCCTGCCTGCCTGAATCTGATTTAGCTTTGTGGACTTTTAGCTGAGCTAACATACCTGCTGCATTTGGATCCAATGCATTTTGGAATTTCTAAGTGGGAGAACTTGCACAATTGGTGGCTGACTAAATACTTTTTACCCCACTGTAACTCAACAAAATAAATCAGCCTTAGGGGGAAGCAGATTGTCAGTTACCTTGTATTTCTTCTCTTTTCTAATAATATAATAATAAAGAATCTAATCTAATAATTGGTTCATCCCAGTCTTGTTCAGGTGAACAATCTAGTCCCTGGTGTCCTTAGACAGCTCATTGGTCTTGGTGGAGAGGTTGTAGTCTGACTGTTTAAGGATGCTTTTTGAAGCTAAATGCTTATTTTATGCACCATTATACAAATGACTTCAATTAAAAACAGAAACAAAAAACCAAACAATGTGATTTCCTGGAACGTTTTTTTATACTCCGTCTCTCACAGTTGAAATGAAGAACATTACAGAGCTCTCTCATCATTTTAATTGGGACAAGTTGCAGAATATCTTTTTTCTTCATGGAATACTTTAAGGTGATGAATAAAAGCAGTTTTTTTTTCTTAATAGTACCATTTAGTCTATTCTTGATCTGAGGGAAAGAAAGCTGCAAATCTGTATCTACATTAAAAGTCTGTTTTAACAAATGGATCTCAGGATCTTGATGACAGTCGATGCATAAAGAGAGAAACCAGTACAACTTTTTTTTTTTAAGGCTACATAAGTTATGTTTATACGCCAACGGGTTTAAAATCTTCAAAGGCTTCAAGGCTTTGATCATTAGACTTAGTATTTTAGGAATGGCTGCTAACCTGTCGAATTATTGCGCATTAAGTTGGGCCTTAAAAGTTTTCAGAGTAGGAGGCTTCTGAGGAGAAACGTCTCTACCGACGTTGCTAACACAGCTCCCCTAAACGACATGGCCAAAACCCTTGCTCTCCTCCTTTTTAACTTTCTTCTTAAAATGAGAAGATTTTTATAGTTCTGGCTACTTCGTGATAGTAAATTCCATAGTGATAAAAGACCTCCGCTGTTGGCAACACTGTTGTTGTTGGCATCCATCGTTGACGTTGGCTACTTCCGCAATCAACGAGTGACGTCGTTTACCGTTGTGTACTCTTCTGCGCATGCGGGTCTTGTTTGGGTGGTGTCACGGTCACACTGGAGATCACAAAAGTTCGGATTTACTAGGAAATGTGAACGGTCTTGCAAAAAATTCGGATTTTTTCAAAAAATCGGAATTGAGCATTAAGCCCTGCAGTGTGAACGTAGCCTAAAGGCCCGTTCACACCGGGACGAATTTCGCCGGCGATTTTCACCGACGTTTAACGCCTCGTGACTAAACAAAGGGCACCAATGAGAGTGTGCACACCGACGCGAAAAAACGCCACGCGTCAAAGCGTCAAAAAAAAAACGCCTCGGGTTCGTTGTTTTTTTTTGACGCCTCGCGTCGAAAATCTATTCGACCAATGAGAATGGCGCTTTTGCACACGTGTCTGGAGCTTCTGAAGTTACAGTAAAACACAACTTGGGGGCGCTCAAACACAAAACTGCCTTGCTGAGCACACATACCAGCGAAGAAGATAGACGCCAAGTAGCGTCTACACTGCCGCGAAGAAATAATGACGGACATTCTAAAATATCCCCGAACCAAGCACCAGTAGGAGCTACTTGTGCTTGAAATATTCATGTTTTCTTTGTATGATTCTGACAAGCGCATAAAAACTTGCTCTCTTCTTCTGAGTGAAAAGCGACTTTAAGAAGCGTAAAGTTGCACAGCGCCATCTTGTGTACAGGAGTATTTCTGTTTACGTTAAGCGACATCTAATTTCAGGGAATGAAATTGCATGTTCGTTCGGCTCATCGTCAGCGAAAATCGCCTGGGTGTGAACACAAAAAACGTGGCGAAAAACGCTGGCGAATAACGCCTGGCGAATATTCGTCCCGGTGTGTACGGGCCTTAAGAGACTACTACCCGAACGCCAAAGGCACGAGGTGTTGACCGAGGCGGGGTCTGGGGGTCCTCCTCCCAGGAAAATATTTGAAAATTAGGGCCCTTTTTATGCATTTTCTTAAGTTTCTATCTTAAGTTATACCATGGTCCGGGTGAATTCTCGATTCTGATTGGCTGCTAGGTGTGCATTGAAAGAAGTTCCAGTCACATAGCATAAATGTTCTGTATCTCTGCGCTGGCTTCTGTAACCCTTGTGCTATCCTAGGCACTTTACCATTGGGAGTGGGGTCACTAGACAATGTGCTGAACCTTTTTCTATGATTTGTGATCTTCACTGGTGTCCATGGATTACATGAAATCTTTCCACCTTTATCCACCTTTGTCATGGTAGGGAGAACACGTCAATGTAAGGGTGGGGTCATTTTGATCTCATAAGATAGCACAAGGGCTAATCCATCTTTTCCCTTTTGAGGTTACAGGGGGCTGCTGGAGCCTATCACCTTCACTTGTGGAAACATTTTCTTTTTCAATCTCTCAACTTGAATGAATAAGAAAGGACCCTTTACTTCAGTTTTAACGACTAAATGTGTGTATCAAAAATGATACACATGGTTTTATGGGTTAAAATGCTGAAAAGTTAGTTTTCAAGTTAAGACTTCATGCATGAAATCTTTCCACCTTTGTCATGGTAGGGAAAACATGTCAATGTAAGGGTGGGGTCATCTAAAATAGCACAAGGGTTAAAACAAACTTTAGCTTCATTACCTGGACAAAAACAAGCAGTAAGAGGTGAACTTTCTCTCAGAAGTGATGATTTATTTAACCCATCATGACGATCGGCATAGATATCGCTTTCCTTTGCCGCTGCAGTCAAGATCGGAGGTCGGAGCTGTGCGTTGTCACGTTAACGCACCACACAACAAATCTGTCTTTTTTTTGTGAAAAAAAGTGATCCAAACAGAAAAAATAACAATAATAAAGTACTAAAAACTGGTTAAATATTTATTTCTTTTGTAAGTGACTGTGGTATAAGCGGGTCAATGGTCGACGAAAGTGTGCATTATCAAAAGCAACGCACTTTGCGGAAGCAACCATCCTCCGCTTTGCGTCGGATTGTTTAGGTTTCCCCAGTGTGTGTTAAATTCTGATAATGCATACTTCTTCGCCCACTAAGCCTTACTTAAAACATGCTGACAAAACAAAGATATTTTTACTAAAGGACAGACAGAGAGAAAAAATGTATATATTATTTATGTCTATATTTATAAAAATAAAAAACAGCCAGAAAACATTATGTCTGACACAGTCACTCTAGAGGTGGTTTCACCATGACACCGGCTCTGTCATGTTAGGAAGGTGTTAGTAGACTCAAGGATTATGTTTAGAAAGAAAAAAAAAAACAGTTTTTTGAATCACTTATTAATTATTTTGTTGTATTCATCCGCCACGTCTTTAAGTCCGGTCCGTAAAGATTTTGTCTGACATTAAACCAATTTTTTTCCAATTCCTGTCAACGCAGAACAGCTCATTAGCACAGCATCATAGCGAATCGACACCTTTTATTGAACTTTCTGGTTGCGGCTGTAAGTCCAGCTGGTTTATCCTCCAGTTCTGTCTGTTCAAAATCGCCACATGTTCTGCTGCTTCATCGGACAAACACTAACATGGCATCCACACAGTAGAGGAGGAGCATTAAAGACAATCACCCAGACCCTCGTGATAGATCAAACTGTTCCTAGTTTCCTTTGATTCTCTGTTGCAGCGCTTTTCAACTCCCCTCACACACAAACACAAACTACACTTCAGCCCTGAGCTGTGAATCATCGTGATGAGCTGTGCAATGAGCTTGACACTGCTCGTCTTTTATCATCTGCTCAGTTTGAGGTCTGAGGCTGGCTGTAAGAGGGGCAATCAGGCAGACAGGACATCGTTACTGAAGCACTGATGGTCATATTGGCCAATTATTCCCAACAATGACCTGCTCCAGAGCTGAAACCATCGGTCGATAGGGATAGCATGGATCAGGGGTTAACTTGAAGCGGAAATAATAGAAAGTATCCCTGGAAATATCTTTTTTTTTAACACTTTTTCTGTGTTGTTTTTCACTACTGTTTTCAATAGACCCTATGAAAGCAACCTAAATCCCCAGACAAAATCACTGCTCAGTTTGAATATTATGCTTCAAAACAGTGAAACTGTTCTATTAACCCTTGTGCTATCTTGTGGGGTCCAGATGACCCCACTCCCAACGTTAACGTGCCTCCGGGAGTGGGGTCATCTGGACCCCACAAGATAGCACAAGGCTTAAAAGGCGATGCTGTTATTATGTCTTAGAAGCTAAAAAAGAAAAAATATTTGACTTATTTCTCAGCAGTAGCCATGTGCAAACTCACGCCACAAAAGAGGGGCGCTCACTCAGTGATGGCAGCAAAGCTGACTAAAAGCATTTGCACTGTTGCACTGTTCGCCTGGAGCATGTCCAAACAAACAGTGGGAGCACAATTAAAATCTCCTTGTCAGGTGTTTGGGAGCTTCAGGCTGCTAAATGAGTGCCATATATTCACAGCATTGCTGCTGTGCTGATAATGACTGAAAGGAGTTGCTCCGGCGTAATTGCCGCAGTGGGATAAACGTGTTCTGGACATTCGCTGGGTCAACAACATGCATTTTAGTCGCTGGACAGAAGTCGACAGTGCTAAACAATAAACGGGTACATGAAAAACAGGCATAATTACTGCAGAAATGCTCAGTCACGATTTCATAAGGCGACCAGGCATTTTGCGAATGGATGATTCATTTGTAAAGAACAACTTATGTTTAATCCATTACATTATGCATCTAATGCATATTTATTAAGGTGGGGTGATTTAAAAGAGGCCAGGCTGGAGCAATAGATTATTATCTATCTGCTTGTCCACAGTGGTTTTAGCAGTTTAGAAGCATTTCAATAAAATATTTGCATCTTTTCATCTTCATTTGCACATTTTGACTTTAATGGGTATCTGCTCTGTTGTCACAAAAGCTTTCTTTTCATCTTTGTTGACTTCAACTTACCCCCTTCCCAAAAAAATAAAACAATTAAGTTTTGCTTTTGCTGTACTTTTATTTGCCTTTATGTATTCAAATCAAAAAAAGACTGAGAAATATCAGAAATCAAAATGAAAGTGGAAGGCGACATTTGTCTTGAATATACATTTCTTTAATCTCCCTGTTTTGTATTCTATATTTGTATGAATATAATTATGTGGTGTGTATAGACTGTTTCTAGGGGTGAATGTGTGGTTAAAACCATCCAGTGTGAACCCTGCCTTTGGCCAACAGTAGCTGCTGGGATAGGCTCCAGCAACACCAAAAAGAATTACTGGTAACTAGATTTAGACAACCATTGGAAAAAAGTTAAGTGGAGATTTTATATATATATATTGTAGTTTATATAGTATATAGTAGTTTTTTATGCCTTAAACCCTATGCCTTAAACCCTAAAATGCTAATTTTACATTAGCCATTAGCAGATGGGAAAGTCTGTACACACTACTGAGTGCAGTGAGATTTTCGGCATTTAAGTTCCTAAGCTGCAGCGAGTGAGAAGGCTCATAGGTATAAAATGTATCAGCACAACAACAAGAATGTGAAAAAGGACACATTTTCTGTCTGCTCTGTAGACCAATATTTGTCCATCAAAGATCAGTTTGGAAAGGATTGTCTTGGTGTTAAATCAGAGCATGGCTGCTCCCTGTTTACTCAGGAACAGGCTGACACAGACAGTCCACACAGACCAGCTGTCCTTCAGACTGACACCGTGGCTAAAGGGCAGCGCTCTCCACACTCCAATGTGATTTAGAACAAACACAGAACCTATAGTGGTCTAAATGCAGTTAAACTATGAATATTTTAAAATTGTAAAAAAAAAATAAAAGTGAAATGTGTTATGTCTTGGCAACTATGTCAGACGTTTGGATATGAAGCTCACCATTTTTACTCAAATGAGTAGAAATGATGTTTTTTGTTGTTTTAACATATTCTCACAGCATTTTTCTTATGATGGTAGACATCTATAAAGAGAATTAAGGTCAAAATGTTGTTTCTGAGTATTTCTTTATTCAAAGTGTTGTGATTTAGAAACAGGGGAACAGAACAGAAAGGGGCCGTGCAGACGATCTCGACCCACAAATTAGATGAACTAATAACCAACACCTGTAGCTCTGCACAAACAATGTTTTAGAAAATGACACAGGTTTATGATTTTGGCTAAAAGCGGTCTTATCATAATTAAAAGACAACTACATTTTTCTTGTTTATTCCTATATTACACACAAATGCAAATACATACATAGAAAGCTGTATCCAAAATAATAGGTCACATCCTGAGACACATGCACATTTTGTGCTATGAACTTTTGCTTTTACACTCAGAGGTTGCTGCACTTTGACCTACATGGACACTGTGGACAGCCGAGTTTTTCCTGCGGTGCAAAAGGCCCGTGTCACACTGCTTTGCAATCAGTCTGACGCAAAAGTCTAAGAGCTCAGAGAGAGAAAGTTGCTTGAATCAAGGGGTCTTGTTGCAAAACTCCTCACAGCTGAGCGAGTACACATGCGGTGCTGGAGGGAGTGAAGAGCAAGCGAAGGCAGGAGCAGCAGGTGAACCTTCACAAGTAATGGCAGAAAGTGGAGTATGTTGTCAGCCTTCAAGGATCCATCAAGTATACCAGAACACACACAGTGTCTGAGTGTGCCTGAGTGTGTGCACACTGTGTTTTTGTGTGTGGTCTGTGTGTAGCAACCAAAACAAAGTTGGACACATTAAATGAAAGCAGCACGTTAAATACAATAGTTAATAGAGCAGTTGCTGCTCCAATCTCCTGACAGGGAGACTCACAGCAGGACGGAGGGCCTCAGACAGGACATATGGAGCGTTCAAATGGAGGTGCTGTGGCTCCAAACAAAAGATACATGAGGAAAGGAAGAGAGGAGCCATTAAGCTGGATGCAGCTCGGAGACTTCCACCGCCTCTGCACTGGGACAAATCCGGAAGTTTGTGTGAAAGCTTGAAAGATTATGACTGAGAGGGTTCTTTCTTTTCCAGAAACACGAGTTGCTGCTGGTTTAGTAATTATGTTATTTTCCTTTTCACATTTTTATAAAGTTTACTTAAAACTCTCTTTTACTATTCTTTCAGTCTTTTGGAACTCTTAGGCACTAAAGTTTCCAGCACCTAGATTAGACATGTCAGGATAATAAATTATCTACATTTTTGAGAAACTGTATTCCTTAAAGATAAAATAATAAAAAGGAAAAATTAAAAGAAATTGTAAAGCAATCGGTGAAACGTGTAGCATACTTTTGAATGTACGCAATGCATTGCAATTATCAAAAACTGCATGATACAAATACTAAAAAAGGGTGCGCCATATTTGGATCATTCACCCACAGGAACAGATTTTCCTGAATATATGTAACTTTATTACAACCAGCAGTTAGTTTTCTTTATTTAGTCGTGCGTTTGGAGCAATGTCGGGCACCTCTGGTTCTACTTGCTCTCAGCAGCAAACTCATTCATTCCTTCAGTGGAACAATTAGTAGCTCAGTCTCATTACTTTTTTCCTGCAATACTAGATCAGGATTTGGCAAGTGGCTTTGACCATGCAGGCAGGCCCCGGAAGATGTGACAGCAGAATGGCAGATATTCAAAGTGGACATAAAACAAAAGAAAAAACAGGAACAGAATCCTGAAATATTTGCAGGCTAATTAATGTCTATTAATAGGAAAAGTCTGAATGGGAAGCATAGAAATGCAGAGTGCTCATCAGCACAAGAGGCTTTGCATATGGACCCCATTTGGAGCACAGGGACAGAGAGAGTGAAAGATTGCAAAAAAAAGCTTCGCCCCCTTCAGCTTTTATGCACGCAAAAAAAGAAAAGTGAAGGAAGATGATTTGCTTTAAAGACGGATTTCTCCAAAGCTCGTATACTGGCCAGGAGAGGGTGCCAACATTCAATCTAGTACAGTAGCAGAGGGAGAGATGAACTAAGACATACCAACAGATGCAATGGAGTGTCTTTATTCACCACCTGCAGATAAAAAACCTTTTGCAGTTGTCTTCTAACAGACTCTGTCTCATCACTCAGCCCTCAAGCGCATCCTAAATGTGTCCTCATGTCCCTCATCAGTGCAACACTGTACTTCCTCATTAGCATTATTGCCTACTGTTGTTGCTAAATCATTGCATCTGTTTAGCATATGCAAATCCAGCCTCAGTCAGCTGCAGCAGAGCACTAATGCCTCCACAAATGGTTCTAATGTAGCCTTTGCATTGGCTGGAAGCTCCGTTGCCATGACAACAGGATGCCTAGTTCGACTTTATCTTTCCAATGCCCTGCCTTAAAGTTGAAACCTAACACACGCGTAAGTGGTGATTAATGAACTCTGGGTTTGTGGATGCACCGCTGCTGAGAGGCCCCACGTAAGCGTGTCTTTGTAGGAGTGCCGTGTCTTTGCTTCTGAGGCTTTTTAAAGAGTGTAGTTCTGCGGAACGGACTGAAACGTGCAAGAATGCACTAACGCCTGCATCAAACAGACATGCAGATGTAGATCACATGGGAAAAAAGAAGGTCGGTGAAAGTAATTGCCCAAATTGAAACAACTGACACCAACAGGAGCATAAAAGTGCTTCAGAGGTTCAGATGGGCCAGCTGTGTTCTGCACTCTGGGGTCTTCCTGGTGCATTTTCCTGCACAACTTGACTCATCCATTTAGGTAAGGCTAAATCTCATATAACAACTAGATTATTGACTAGAATAATTTTTCGTTATTAACCTCCCACACCTCTGCCAATGCTTTGAAAGCATAAACAAACAGAGCGGATTGGATTAAAATGTTAACGCTCATAAAGCTGATGATTTACAGGTTTGTCAAGTTTTCTCATCTGCTTAAGCGCACATAATCTTCACCACCAAACATTAATTTCATGCAGCATGATTCATCACTGTTATAATGAGCAACTCTAAAACTCGTAAAAAGATCCCAAAGTCTTCCCCGTTAGTCTGAAGGTTGTTCCTCCTTTGCCACGCGTCTCCGTGCATGTGTCACACCTCAGAGGAGGGGTGCAGTGGAAGCAACAGAACAAAATGCATCCTAAAGGCCCAAGTTCACCATAGAAACTGCAGGATTATGAAGGAAAAAAACTGACCATGGTGCTGACAAATTGGCTTTGTTAGTGGAGTGGATGGTGTTTGTGCCCATGTGCAGTCACAGCTCAGATGGAAGGTTGGAAAGGGTGAGTTGCTTGGAAAAAAAGCAAAGTCAAAAATGTTCACAGAGGACTGCAGCAAGGTACCTAAATATATTTCTCTGCCTTAAATAAATCATAGTAGTCCCTTCACATTTGCAACAATGTGAAGAAGCTCTTAAAAACAATTGTAGGAATCACTGAGGGCTTTCTGTTCACTTCTTTCAACGTTCAGTTTAGCATGGAAAACCTTGGCCACACTCTGGACCTCTCATCTTCTAGAACTCTAAAAACCTTGCTCATTCGACTCTAAAAAGAACAATTTTAAAGAGGAACCTTTAATCGAGAGAGTTATTACGGCGAAATCAAAATCCTACATTAAAGACCTACTCAGAGGAAAATCATATTTTTGGTGTTTTTAACATGCATTCTCCTTATGATGGAGGACATATATAAAGAAAATGAAGCTTAAAATTGCATTTCTGAGTATTTCTTTATTCAAATTGTAGTGAATCAGGCAGAAATGCCATTGGAAAAGGTTGTGTGACGTAGAAGCTACATCAGCAGGCTGCAAGCTCCTTGTTCTGCTCCATTCTGATGCATCTAGACAAGTAGATCCATGTACGTCTTCCTTTTCCTCCTCCGAGCTGGAATCTGGCTTAAACCTGGATGGTTTGATAGCTTCAATAATGCTCACCACTCTTTGTTGCACTGCTAATGTTAGGTTGGGATTACATGGGGCTGTAAATTAGCTGGAGAGCGCGTTAACAGATTGGTGATGGTAAATTGAGGTGGGCTTACTACACAACTCAGAGGCGACTTTCTAATGAACTTATGTCGATCTGCAGAAACTATTTCGGAATAAAATGGCTTAATTAAAAGACCACTGAGAACGCTTTTGAAATAGATCAAAAAAGGGTCAGAGTGGGACTTTAAAGCATAAAAATAGATCTAAACACCAGGAAGGATGAGCTGACATGTGTAAGTGGACAGACTCTTGTCACTCTTTGCTTCCACAGACTGACTCGCCTGTCCGGTTCTTACCTGCGTTCTTGTCTGGTAAGATGCAGCAATGTTTCTGCAGTATACTTGGCAGCACCTTCCGGGCAACCAGACAGGGACATGTGGGGAGGGGGGCAAGATGGGAAGAAAGGAGGATGTTAATGTCACAGGAGTGCAGAGCAGATAAACAAGTCAGAGTTCAATGCTAACAACCATCAACACGCATGCATTTCTGTCACCTCCTGCATCAAAAACAGCTGCTTCTATGTATATCCCACACTACTTGTATGCACAGCAATCTAGGTTATATATAATTAGATGATATCTGCAGGGTGGGTATGTTTTTTAGAAGCATGATTTCAAACTCTCTACTGCTGCTTTAGCACATAAATATTCAAGGAAATATTCAAGGTGGTCTCAAAGGACACATTTGAGCAAAAAACAGTATAAATCCACTCAAACATAAAGGTATTAATTATATTTAATTCACTCAGGGAATTAAAAAACAGGAATAATAAAGCCTACGGGGCTGGATGCGACCTCTCACCTCTCACTCTTGTTGGCGGGATGTGTTTCTTTCTGAAATGTTTGGCTTTTTAAAGTGCACTAATAAATGTGCCAGGAATAAATAGCTAAAAGTATTAACACAGAAGCAAAAATAAAGGATAACCATTTCATTTGAAGCCTAGTAGAGGCTTAAAATGACATAGATTGACTTCAAACTTACATTTATGGTGCAAACTTTACAAAAAAAAACAATTGTTGTGTGTGTAAGGATGCAAACAGGTCAGTGGCGTCCTAAGGTGGACATCCTTTCACAATCAATGCTTTGTTGAGTTTAGACCGTACAGAGCAGGCTCAAAACTGTTTTCCAGAATCCTGGAACACCCTCCCCACCGTTTTTGACTGCGCTCATTGCCATATCCACAAACACAAGTTGCTAATCAGCAGGCAATCACACAATTCTGACAAGGATGACTATCATGATAAGATAAAGAGATGAGAAACACTTAAGAAATTTAGAGCTGAAGAATGAATGAAAATGAAGAGGAACACGTGCCCAAGCAGAAAAGTCAGGACATCGTCGTTTTAGGCTCATTGGTTGCCACTATATGTTGGAATAAAACATGATTTTAAGGACAGATATAGCGCACTAGCTTAGAAATCAATAAGCAAGAACTAACCTATTTTAAAGGGGTAGTGGTTAGCACTTTCACCTTACAGCGAGAAGCCCCTGGTTTGAATCCTGGCTGTGTTCTTTCTCTGTGGAGTTTACAAACCATAAACGGGCTTCATAGGTTAAAGATTGTAAATTGTCGCTAGGTGTGAATGTGAGTGTGTGGCCTTGAGGCAAAGCGGCAGCCTGTCCAACCCTGTAACCCCGAAGACTAAAAAGTTCAGTAAGTGGATGGATGGATGGATGGATGGATGGATGGATGGATGGATGGATGGATGGATGGTTAGCCCAATTTAAACAATTTTAATAGATTAAAACAACAAAATAGACACCTCAGTTAACCACCAAGCCCAATACAGGCACCAATATTGGAAAATATTTGTAATAGTTTGTAACTAAGAAGGAACCCATCTCAACAAACGCTAAGATGCCACAAACAGCATGACATTTCTGCTCATCTCATCACCAAACCCAGTTAATCCAGCGAACCAAGGACCTTTTTTAGCTTTTGTGCTGACCTGATACTGCCTCAAACCGCATCTTTTCTCTTTTTACACAAGAACGCACAGCTAGCAGAAGTGTCGGCCATTTTGTTAAGAAGATTTTGTCAGTTCTCAGGTGCAGGTTGGTGGTGGATCCGGTTCTAGATGGAATTGTTTTCTTGCAGACTCTAAATTCTCTTTTCACATTATCATTTAAAGTGAGGCGGTTCCGGATTTTGTTTCGTTTTCCACAGTCACTCATTTCTGTACGTTTTTGTGTTGATGATGTGTCTTCTTGTCTTCTTGTTACACCTGACGCTCTATTCCAGTCACGCCTGTAAGGAGCTTTCCCTCCCCCTCCCCAGGCTCAGCACAAACACGTATTGACCAATTATGAGAAAAAGAAGTAAGAAAGATTGAAGGACAGTTTAATAAAAAACAACAGGCCCCAGGAAGACGACAGATCCGCATTTAAACCCACCCACGTTGAGCCACACCCCGTTCTGCCCACTAGGGGGCAGAACGGGGGGAGTTGGATTCTGACGCAGAAAAAAATTGGGTTTCAACGCTTTATGTTAGTTTTGTTCTGTACATCGTTCCAAAGCCAAAATGAAAAGCCACTTTTCCACGCATCAGAATTAGTTGTTTCATGTTGACCTCTTAAACGGTCGAAGAGTTATGGTATGTCAAAGAGCGTGTGTTATTTAGGTGTCGCCCGCAACATCTCTGATGTTAAAGGGTTAATCACCTATTTTAGTTTCATCAGTAGCGAACAAACTGACTTTGTTACAAAAAAACCATTTCCACTGAGCAGAATCTAGTTCCTCATCTTTATCTGCTTCTGTAACCAAGTAGATTTTTATTTTCTTCAATTTCTACAGAGTTGTAGCAGGGAACAGTGAGGTCAATGAAATATACAATAGGTTTTGACTCAGACCACACCACCATTATTTGACCTCACATTTGTGCAGCACTTGAGTATTCTGATATAACCTCACCTTCCAAGTTACCTCTTAGCTACAAGTCTTTGGCTTCATCTGACTAGTAGCTTCCACATACGGGCTGCACTTCTCTCTTTCACATAACACCATTCCCCGCTTTTTTTTCTTTTGTGCTTTTGCTGCATTTATTTCTATGTGTTTGCCTTCAATTCCTGCTGCCAAGATTTTCCGCTCTTGATTATTCCCCCATGTAAATGTATTTGGTGACAAGCTTACCTTCCTATCTGACAGAAATTCCTGAAAAGAGGCTTCCCATGAAAACCCACAAACATGCATGGGTCCTCACCTGTACTATTCAAATGCAGTAGAGATAGGAGAACATCATAGGTCTGAACAAAAATGTTAGTTTTTTTCTTTTTTTTACTTTCAATCTCATGCAATGACCTTGTGCCATGTCAAAAAAAACTGCTTTTACACATCTTCTAGCCTCTTATTTAATTTCCTCTACAACAGCTTTCTCTCATCAGCTGCAGATGCTCTGCACCATGACTGCTGGCATGGATTTAAACCAAAGCCATCATGTTTGTGCTGCACCTGTCCATGAGCATCTCTGATTAGATGCCGCCTGAGCCTGGAGCATGGCCACTTCCATCCTGCAGAAACTCCAGGGGCTGTGCTCAATGCAATGCTATCCCCTATGTGATGAGGTCATCTTAAGTCTTGGTTTGACACATTTAAACTCCTCTGTTAGATAGTTATGGGGAACTCCAGCACATTTCTTTAATGAAAAGCCCCTTTCTTGTGAAAACACAAATCATGTCTCTACCTTTGTTACGATATCATAGACCGTAACAGCCAAAATAAGAATGGAGAAAGAACAAACTGTAGGGAACCAGAGTTTCAGATTACCTGAAGTCTTTATGGTATTTATGGCATCTACAACCTGTAGTCTTAGGTTAGTGAACTGCTCTTTATCATAAAGGCTTGTGTCATACCCCCTCCTCAGCCCTAACTGACTTTTCTAGCACAAAATCTCACATCCGACAGAACATTATTAAGTTTTGTGGCATAAAGACCCATTCCAATCACCTTTTGAGCTACTCTAAATGCATTCTTCAGTGGTCTTTCATTTATGATTATGCTGTTTTTAGGCAAAATTTAAAAAACCTTCGTGTTCGTGTCCCTGGGGGGTGGGTCCTGGTCTTTGCCCCTGGGCGCTGGGCCCCGCCAAACTTCCAACATGGCCGAGCCTGGTCGGGCCATATTTATAACACCCCTTGTGGGCCGCCCTTTTTTCCCCGGGGTTCCCCCCTCCTGGGCGGGGGCGGCGGGCCCCTGCCTTGCTCCTACCTGGACCAACCGTGGGCCGGGTGGGTGGCTGCCTGGAGTGCGGAGCGGGTCTCCCTTGGGGGGTCCTGGCTCGTACCTGGGGTCGGGGCGGGGGGATGCCCGGAACTCCTGGGTGGTGGTGGGGTGCTCGTCTGGGGCTGTGGGCGTCCCTCTCCGGTGGGGCCCTGCGTTGGGCTCTTCCGGCGCGGCGGGGGGCTGCTTTCCTGGCTGGGCTGGGGCGGCGCTCTCTTTCCCTCTGCGCCTCCCTGCTCTCTGGCTCTGGGGGCCTCGCGGCGGTCCTGCTGGCCCTGGCCTGGGTGGCGGTCTTGGTCGCCCGGGGGGCGGTTGTTCCCTGCCTGTTCCCGTGTGGCGTTGGGGGAATTCCGGCTGCCGCTGCTGCTGCGGCGGGGGTATGGGTGTGGGGGTGGCTGGGCGCTCCTCCTCCTTCTTTTCACATTCCACCATCCATTTTAGAAGAACATAAACACTCACCTGAGCACAGGTGTTAGCTCACCTTTGCACTAATAGTTTGCATGATTGAATGAATGAAAGATTTCACACTAGTTGGTTTAAAGGCATAGGTATGCGTTCGTGAACACTATCTGTTTTGTGTGCATGTTGACATGTGGACATTTTTGCGGCTAGCAGGTGTGTTGATAATATTTGAGTGTGTGTGAACAGGCCCCGCCCTTTTTGTACTACATTTGAACCGTACCGTAACGATAAACAACCAGTAAACCTGTCTGCTCTATGCTGCTTCATGGTCTTACCCCCTTTCCCCTCCGATTATCACCCTCCTACCCCCCCCCCTCTCTAACGTCCCTCTCTCTTCTTCCCCTCTTTCCTTTTCCGTCCGGTCCAACACCAAAGATTTTCAAACATGATTGAAATTAATAAAGTTTGGCCTCAATTACAAAAGGGGTTTATTCAGACATACCTTTGGTTTGTCTGAAGATGAATAACCCCTCTTGTTAAAATAAAATATGTCCAACACAAGAGGCCCTCAGCTCTCATCTGTTTGCCTAGCTGTTGGACAGGACAAGTTAAAAAAAAAAAAAAAAAAATTAAAAAACCTGTGTGGTCTTCTAGGACATAGTTTCTGCAGAGCGGCAGTCATTCATTAGAAATTCACCGCTGAGTTGTGGACCGATTTCCATTTTAAATTGATATTAAATTTTGTTGCTTTTTATATTGCCTTGCCATGCTGAACGGTGTGTTTTAAATTTGCTTTTAATCGTCACAAGTACATCAACAAGTACATCAACAAACATGTCAAGTACATCAACAAACATGTCAAAAATAAAACTTTCATAAAAATGTGGGGAGCATGAAAAAGCTCCAGTAGAAAAGAAGTGTAATATTTCAATTAAAGTATCAATCCTTTCAAAGTAAAAGGCGCTTGTGACATCCCGAAGGAAAACAATTATTCCACAATTATGAATCCCTGCTTAACTTTCTGTATTTAAAACTGTCACTATTTATTATTTATTCATCTTCAATTCACTCAAACATAATAAAAGGTTTACTAAAAAGTCTCACTTTCCAAATTGTGTAACCAAGCTTGGGTCCTCTACCAGAGGCCTGGGAGCTTGAGGGTCCTGCAGTATCTTAGCTGTTCCTAGCACTGTGCTTTTCTGGACTGAGAGGTCTGAGGTCTTTCCAGGTATCTGTTGTAGCCACTCCTCCAGCTTGGGGGTTACTGCCCCGAGTGCTCCAATTACCACAGGCACCACTGTCACCTTCACTTTCCAGGCTTTCTCAAGTTCTTCTCTGAGTCCCTGGTATTTCTCCAGTTTCTCGTGTTCCTTCTTCCTGATGTTCCCATCGCTTGGCAGTGCCACATCCACCACAAAAGCCTTCCTCTGTTCTTTATCCACCACTACAATGTCTGGTTGGTTCGCCATTACCATTCTATCGGGCTGGATCTGGATGTCCCACAGGATTTTTGCCCTTTCATTCTCTACAACCGTTGGGGGTGTTTCCGATTTTGACCTTGGGGTTTCCAGTTCATGTTCTGCACACTAAACTTTGTTCCTGTATATTATTGTTGACTGTGGCGCTCCATGTATGCTTTACCTGCCAGCATCTTACACCCTGCAGTTACGTGCTGGATTGTTTCAGGCTCTTTGCACAGCCTACACCTTGGGTCTTGTCTGGTGTGGTAGATCTGAGCCTCTATCGCTCTGGTGCTCAAGGCTTGTTCCTGAGCTGCTAGGATGAGTGCATCAGTGCTGTCCTGTAGGCCAGCCTTTTCTAGACATTGGTAGGATGTCTTGATATCAGCCACTTCAGTTATGGTCCGGTGGTACATCCCATGCAGGGGTTTGTTCTCCCATGAGGACAAACACTGCATCCTCTGATATCCATTGCCTGAGACATTCACTGAGCACACTGTCAGTTGGGGCCTTGAGCTTGATGGACTCATGAATCTTGGATGTTTCATCCTGTATAGTTGCTTTTACGCTCACTAGTCCTCGGCCTTCTTCCTTGCGACTAGCATACAGTCTCAGGGTGCTGGATTTGGGATGGAACCCTCCATGCATGGTGAGGAGCTTTTGTGTTTTAACATCCTTGGTCTGTATATCTTCCTCTGGCCATCTTATTATTCCTACAGGGTATCTGATAACTGGCAGTGCGTAGCTGTTTATTGCCTTATTTTTTTTTTTTTTTAACTTGTCCTGTCCAACAGCTGGGCAGGCAGATGAGAGCTGGGGGCCTCTTGTGTTATTGTGTTATTGCCTTATTTTTGCCGTTGAGCTGGCTTCTCGGGACTTGCCTTACTCGTTGGAGGTATTTAGCTGTTGCAGCTTTCCTTGTTGCCTGCTCCAGGTTGCCATTTCCCTGCGGAATTCCAAGGTACTTGTAACTGTCCTCAAGTTCTGCTATTGTTCCTTCTGGGAGTGAGATCCCTCCTGCGTGGACTACTTTGCCTATCTTTTTCACCATCTGGCTGCATTTCTCAAGCCTAAATGACATCCCAATGTCAGTACTGTAGATCGTGGTGGTGTGGATCAGGGAGTCAATGTCACGCTCACTCTTAGCATTTAGCTTGATGTCATCCATGTAGAGGTTGATGTTGGCCCCATTTCTGAGTCGGTTTCCATAGCCAGTCTTGTTGATTATTTGGCTGAGGGGGTTCAGACCTAAGCAGAACAGCAGTGGGGACAGAGTATCAGCTTGGTATATCCAACATTTGATGGACACTTGTGCAAGTGGTTTGCCATTGGCTTCAAGGGTGGTTTTGCACAGCTTCATTGAGTTTCCTATGAAGGCTCTTGGAGTCCTGTTGATGTTTTACAGCTCCAAGCATTCAGTGCTCCACGTGTGTGGCATTGAGTCATAAGGTTTCTTGTAATCAATCCAGGCTGTGCACAGGTTGGTGTGTCGTGACCTGCAGTCTTGAGCAACTGTTCTGTCAACCAGGAGTTGCTGTTTGGCTCCTCTGGAGTCTCTACCAATGCCCCTATGTGTGTTGCTCATGTATTGATCCATGTGCCTATTTATCTTGGATGCAATGATGTCTGACATGAGCTTCCATGTTGTGGAGAGACAGGTTATTGGCCGGTAGTTGGATGGGACTGCACCCTTTGAGGGATCCTTCTAGATCAGGATCGTTCGCCCTTCCGTTAGCCATTCGGGGTGAGTCCCATCTCTTAGCAGCTGGTTCATTTGTGCTGCCAGGCGCTCGTGGAGTGCGGTGAGTTTCTTTAGCCAGTAGGCATGTATCATGTGGTGTTGTATCATGTGGTGCTGTATCACCGGTGCTGTCCAGTTCTTCATACCTGAGACTCTTTCTTGGATGTCTGCCACTGTGATGGTTACTGGATTCTGTTCAGGGAGGTGGGATTACTTGAGTTGTAGCATTCACCTTGTTCTCACATCTAGTCCATTTCTTCGTCTTGTTCTAGTGGCCCACCTTCTATCAGGGTGCTCTGGTTACCCAGCACCTGATGCAGACCTTGTTTGGCCGGGCGACGTCTGAGCCGGCATGACATGTGGTTCATTGTCTCTCATTTTGTGAGGTAGGCAGTCTTGCCCAAGGACCCTCACTGGGTGTTGTTAATTGCTTACCATTGTTATGGTAATTGGGCCATATATATATATATATATATATATACAATGATAATTAATATGAGGAAAATATAATAGGTAATGTGAAAAGAAATGCCTATCCATGTCTTAAAATTCTAGTAAATAATTTTCCAAAAATGTCTAGGTACTCCTCAGTCATGATCAGTGCATGTTCTCTGCACTGTGACACTAAAGATATCTTGATTCAAATCCAGTTCAGCCCAAGATACAATGCAGTGTATCCATCATCCAGCATCTGATCACTCAGAAAATAGCATGCATGCCAGTCTGTGGAGAATTTCATTTATTTCTTTGCCAATTTTGCCGTGCGGATGTTCGGTTCAAGACACAACCAACAAACAAAGTGACATCCACAGGCTTTACACCCATTTTTGTGATATGTGTGCAAGAAAATGGAACCAAACTCTCAATTTTGAGCATATTAACCTTCACTCTAGTTTCTGGCATTTGCAGGGAATGGATAAACAACATTTCTTCAATAAAAAAAGAGCTTATGTATGTAAGACAGAGACATGGGGAGATATAGAGACGGCTCAGCAGGTGCTAACACTGCTCCTTTGTCCTTGTGTGCGACTGATAGATTCTTTGCAGTTCCAAATTACTTCAGCACTGCAATAAAGCCTTCAGTTAATCAATTATATTGTAATAAAGTGAACATTCCTTTACACGTGCACTTCTTTCATCCATCTGGCAAAGTTATGTCGATCCTCTCATGGCCTGAATAAGGGCCCATCAGACAAGCATCCCTTTTAATTAAGTGGGCCGCATATAAGATAATAATAAGCCTTTAAAGAGAGAGAACTCCAGACATAAAATACAAATGAACTCCAATGGATAATTTAACGGGATTTTAAAATCAGAGGAGAAAAGAGACTTTAGCTCACTTACAATATACTTTTGTCACTCTCATTCACCTGGAAGATAACCCTGCTTCAATATGAATGTCTTATTCAAGTCTATTCATAAACCCGATGTTTTCAACTTTGTTATAAAGTTTACTTTTTGATGTAGCCTTTCTTTCTATATCTTTAAATCAAGCATGAGGAAGTGTGAAAAGAGTGATTGATGGATTATTTTGGACAACAGTTTGATCAACAAGGAACATTTGCAGTTTGACATCCATTGATGGTAAAATGTGTGACATGGAATCCCACCCACTACCACCTGATGGATGTTAGCAGGTCACCTAAAAGCCATGAGAAACCAGTAGATCAGGGGAGCCAGTTCTCTCGCGTTTGTTAAGTGAAGTCCTCACTGTTCGGGATTTAAAACACCTTCCAGGCATCGATGATATGCTTGACTGACGCTGTTTTTTAGCAGGAGCTTGAAAAGTTCACCAGAATGTTTGGGGTCGAACAAAAAAAAACACTTATTTTGTTAAGTCATGAAAATGGCTCACGAGTGACGTTTATCTTTTCCTGTTATAATGTGTCCAAAGGCAACAAGAATTACAAAACGAAGGATAAACAATTTCAAATAAATGACCAAGTTCACCATGTTCCCCTGCTTATGCACACCTGATCCAGCTCATCATCAAGTTCTGCAGAAGCCTGCCATTTACAGTCATCAAAGGCAGGTGTGTTTGAGCAGGGCAAGATTGAAAATATGCATGACAGTGTTCCCTGAGGACCAGGGTTGGGAAACACTGCTCTATGAGAATTCTCCAGCACTTGTTTCAAATACGCTCAGCTTTTCACGGGGGGATGGGTTTGCCATTCATTTATTCATTCAGCTTCTAAACCTGTTTGGTCCCTTTCGGGGTCACGGGGCTGCCGGAGCCTACCCCGGCCACTCATGGGCGAGGGCAGGGGACATACTGGACAGATCGCCCGTCTGCTGCAGGGCCACTAACATTCACATTCACACCTAGGGTCAATTTACAGTAACCAATTAACCCATGAAGAATGTTTTTGGACGTTTTCCAGTGATATCCATATCAATTGTTAGCTTTGAGCAGGAAACACAAAATAGACCACAAAAAAGAATCTACATTTTCACATTCACAATAATGTGAATAACATAAATCTATGCTGCAGGAAATAAAGAACAAAACTGGCAACATTTCTGCACACTGGACAGAATTCTGCGTACACATGCTTGATGGTCCAAAGGTACACAATCCAACTGTTGACTGTAGATGAGAACTGGAGCAAGTGAGTGTGACGTCTCCGATAGGAAATGCCTTACTACTGGTTCCAATGAAATGCAGTCAGTTCAGTCGGGTTGTCATTTTTTCGCAATACAGACACTACCACTGTAATCAGACTTAAGTAAGACTCAACATTTCTATGGCAACCACTCTCACCAATCAGAAACAAGACACCTACCACATCAAACATTCTGAATGTTTAACATCGAACCACCTACATTTACTGAGGCATCTGATTGGCCAGTTTAAAACTTGAATAATTTGAACTAAAGACAAAGTATCAAGAAAGATAAAAACTGAATTGGCAAAAGCATGTTTGAGAAAGACATCAGAGCAGGAAGGGTTTTTCTGATAAATAGAATGACTGAGTAACAGCTGTTTATTTCTTTATAGAAGTCTACGGATTGTTATTTTTTTGGGACAAGCGGATACTTCCTGTTTGGAACATGAGTGGGGAGGGGGCCGCTCAGTCCAGTTCTCATATACAGTCAATGAATCAGAAAACACCAAAGCAACAGAAAAGTGAGTAAGGGAAAGCAAAATTGCTCAAAAAACACAACATGAGGCCCTTAGAGAATCTGTGAAAAATTGAACCATAAGGTGTCAATAAAAAGGGGGGAAAAAAGACTGTAATCAAATATGTCAAAGGAAAAACAACAAAGAAACGATAGCTAAACAACTTTGTAGGCAAAGTTTGGAGGGGAGAGGATTGCTTTAATTTTATGCGACCAAGAAGGCTGACCTTAAAAAAAGCAGTTCCTAAAACAACAATAACCACAGTCCATGGTTGGTGGTATGTCAGGGTTTATGAAAAGCTCTTGTTGAGAATTAATATTATTGGATGCATACTTTATGTGCTTTGAATGTCATAAAGTTATTTAGTTATTTAGTGATAAAAAAACGAATTTAGATTTTTTTTGCAGCATTATCTCAGGAGACACTTAACTCCACTTTAACTAGGAAAAGCATGTAATATTAAAACAAATGGATGTATAACCACAGAGTAACAAACACAAATCAGTACCTTTTGCTAACATGACAACACAGCGGCTACTTTGAAATAAATCAAACATTAACCATGACATACACACAATGGATGCTGTTGGCTGGCTGGCTGGCTGACTTATTTAGGAAGTGTGGAAATCGAGCTGTCAGGGACGCACTCCTCTCTTTCTTGCCTTACAAAGATTGACGTCTGGAAGCAGGGATTCTGATTTTACATACAGGCCTTGCTTCCTGTTGTCTTAAAGATATAGGTTCAGGTTAGACACAAGGCAGACTATCAGGAATTAGGAACAATTTACACATAAGGCATTTAATTGGGAAAGACAAAATGTAAAGTGAGGCAAGAATTCACATTTACTTAAAATTATGATGTGAAACAAATTTTCTGTTTCTAAATATAGTCTAAAAGTAAATAGACGGGAATAAACAGCGTTGTCAAAGCATTGCATTTTTAATCTATTGGTTATGAAGGGATAATGCTTTTCGAGGTGTCTGTTACAAAGAAACAAAATCCAAAGTCTAAATTGTTGAATTCATTCGTTGTCACCTCACTGTATCTCATCTTCTTGTTATATTCTTTTTTCTCTTTCTCTTCTGCTGAATTTCATTCTTTAATGTGATTAAATTCCCCAAAATGGTACCAAATCTTTCATGTTTTTTTTTTTTTACGATCTTGCTGTTGGGATAAACTCTCGAATGGGGTTAATTATGATGGTTAAACTTGAACTTCTCATTTTGTATCTGAAGAGCATGCGTTGTGTTCATACATTGACTGAATGTACATTTTCTGATCAGCTTTTTGTACTGCCAGAGGCACAGCCTTATCACAGTATAGGCTTTCACATTTTATTGTTGAAGCGACCTGTTTAACTTACACCATTTAGGGTCTCCCTTTGCCCTAGAGTGTGAAGCTGCACTCAGCTAAGGCATGGCTACATCTTGGGCGCAGTTTCGGCAGACACCTGTGAGTGATAACTGCTCTGCAGCGAGCTAGTCATCACCTCACACTTTTATTAGATGTTATCATGCAGAGGTGATAGCCTATTCAAGGGCTCACTCTGCACTTCTGCTGAATCAGAGTCTAAGTTCTGCTATGGTCTGCATACAGCGCATGTGCATGCACCATAAACTGTTTGGTGATCAAGTGATTTGGCTGAAAAAGAGTCAAACGTTGTGTCTCTAACTTTAGTTCTCTGAAAGACAGAAACACTTCTATGCTCAGCTGGGCAACCAGCCTATTTTATTGAAAGATGGTCCAGATAACACAGATTTATCACATCATCGGCTACAAGAAATTAAAGAGGTGACTTTAGTCTAACCTGCAAGAGCGTGACAGCCCACACAATATTTGTTGTACCTCATTCATATCCTTCAGGTAACAGAAGTTGTAGACGTAAAACTCCATTTGAAATTTGCAGGAACTTTTTGAGTGCATTTTTATTTTCTTTAAAATGAATGGAACCCAAGTTGTATTACAATACAAAAAACAGAGTCCATCAACTTCCTTGGTTAATCATCAAACAGATACTTACACATTTAAATGGTAAATGGCGTATACTTATATAGTGCCTTTCTACCTACAAGGCCCAAAGCGCTTTACAGTCACAGACCCATTGACTCGGTCACACACACATTCACACACTGGTGGCGGTTCAGCTGCCGAACTCTGGCGCCAACCTCCCACCAGAGGCAAGGTGGGGTTCAGTGTCTTGCCCAAGGACATTTCAACTCATTGGGTGTGCAAGGCGGCAATCTGCAATCTCATGATCGTGGGTCGACCACTCTAACGCTGCACCACGGCTGCCCCTAATTAATTAATACAACCCCTGTTTTATTAGCATCAAAACTTTCCTCAAAAACTCATTGTAATTAAGTAGGTTCGTGTTTACTGACCTGTAGTTCATCATCATTCCACTAGAGGCAGTAGAAGGAGTTTTCCTGCCCATTTCAAAATGGCTTCTTCTGTGAAATCTTAAAAACACTTTTGGTAGGAAAAGGTTTTGCTAATTTTAAAAACTTAGTGGTGAAAGTAACTCATCTATTGCAATTCCTTACTTTTTTATTTGCAGCTGTGGGTAAGTAAGGTGTTTTTTGTGTTCATTCTTTGATGTAGTGGGCTTACAGGGTTAACTGAAAATGTAAAACTTGTTTAAATGTCATTTTTTGGCACAACTATTACCTAGAAACTCAAAGAGATCTGGCTTGCAAAAAAGGGAAAAGGAAGCTCTTTATCTGTTATTTAAAAGGGGTTTGAGTTGCCTTTTTTTTTTAACTAAGATTTGCAATAGTTAGGGTAATTTTTTGTAGTCTAATATACTGTGTTGTGTTTTTATCCATTCTTTTATTCATTAATTTTTATTTTACAAAGCCTACATCGACATTTTGTTAAGCGTTTTATAGTAAACAATATCCACTCGTATGATAATATTACCTTTGGCACACCAAAAAACGATTTTTAAAAAATTAAATATTAGTTATTTTCCAACACGGAAGACGGCTCGGTGTCCGCTTCTTGTGGGTGCCGCCCATTTCATGACGTCAACCTAAGGTTGGCCTCGGAAGCGTGTCTGTGTTTTACCAACGAAAACCAGCAACATCTGAACTTTTGCAAAGATAGATGTGCATATAAAAGGAAAGCGTCTTTGCCTATCATCTGGAGAAAGTCTGTTAGCCTGGGGTCGGTGCTGGCGACTCAGACTCTTCCTGGAAGGGGCGGTTCCTCACTTATCTACGTCACAATGGGAGAACCTGCTTGTTTTCGTGGGTTGGGAGGGGCTGGTGCTCAGAGTGCAGGTTTTTAAAGGAATATTCAGAGATGCATGAATGGATCAGAATACCGCTGTGTGAGGAATGAACATTATAATACACTTAAAAGCTAAAAAAGATAATTTTGCATTACATATAGCCCCTTTTAGTGTTTACATTTTTGATGTAAGGCGACTTTTTAAACTGTGGCCGTGTTAATGTGCCATTTAAATAAAGCTAAGATCAATTCAATGAATCATAAAATTACCATAGATTAGATTATTTTAATAAAACCAGAAATCCCAGATGTATTTAGTGTTGCACAGCAAAAACTGATTAAATTCCTGTTTTTTTTGGAAAAAATACAACCAAACTTTTCCAGTTTACTGAGTAAAGAAAATCTATTGCAGATTTTAGGACTTTTTAAAAAACATTTTTAGAGAATGAGCATCCCATTTTCTAAATAAATTTCACGTCAACAAAGTAATACCATCACAGAGATGTACTGTACAACATGGGAGCAGTCAAACACAACAGGCTGGTGCGAGGCAGGTGTCAACAAAGGGAAAAGAAACCGCTGAAAGTTGTGCTCATTAGCTGAGATGAAGAACCGAATGGATCTATTCAGGTGAGTCACACTATTTGAGTCAGGGGGGAAACTTCCAGCATTTAAACTACTGTTTGATGTTCACAATGTAAATCCTTTCATATGGGGATTGGTATAGAGAGCCAGTCTCACAATACTGCTGGGAGAAAACAGAAATTGGTTTCTGTAACACATGTATGTACAGTAAGCTATCTAAACATAATTTCAAAATCCCATTAATGACATCTGTGAACACACAAACCATCTGTTTGCTGCAAATCTAATGTTCAGGCTTTAATCAGGTTAAATTAATGGTTTGGATTTTTGTCATGAGCATGACCTTGTTCGATAACGGAGAAAGTCCACTGTTGTCCCAGCCAAGATATTAATGAGATGAATACAAGACTACATGCTGGCCAAATGTCCCACACAAACACACTCGCCACATCCCAACACCCCTTAGCTGCTGGGGACAAGCAATTATCACAAGTGGCAGTGTATAATAGGATAGCTCTCCTCCTGCTACAAAGGGGCAGAGTGCACCACTTTAGGCACTAATGGGAACTGAGAGGACCAACAGGAAATGGAGGGACTCCAGTGCATTTTAAAGCTGTTCCTGTCCACCTGAGCTAAAGGACTTCCTTCCTATCGGAGAAAGGATTTGAGATGTTTACAAAATGATGGGCGGTGAGTGGAATGAATTCAATTTCATTCAATCCGGATTATACATACCTTCTTAATAAGGCATCAGTTCACAACCGAGGTAGTCACTGAAGGCAAGACATGTTAAACTGAGTCTCCTTAACAATATTTATTATTATCCAATGTCTTCCACTTTATTATCATCCTGATCTAGTTTATTTCAATTTACACAAATTATAATACGTGTATAATAATGGCATACGTAAATGACCAATAAATCAATTTGAAGGGTTGTTTGGCCACCAATAAAAAACGACAGAAGAAATAGGAACAATTGATTTAAATTCAATATGTTTTTGTAACACATTTAGGCTTAAAATGGACACCATAGAGTCAGTGAAAATCATTACAAAGATGATTTGTCACTGACATCTAAAGTGAAGCAAATTTGAAAACAAGAATTACTAGAACAAGGTGAATTCACTAAGTAACCACATGGTGGCCAACTTAAAAACAGAAATAAAGACGTTTACAGGCAGGGCCAAAAAGAAAGAAAAAACAACCCTTTGAAGTTTGCATATGGAATCAACACTCCTTCTGCTTGGGGTGAATTTTTATGAACGTCGTGATTTATTATGATTTATTATGAACAAACCATCAGCTCTAGAAATGATTTAATGGTTCCAACAACAATATTGCTTGTTTTTCTGGCCTCTTTATATAATTTCAAAGAAGCTCTGTGGCCTTATTTCTGAAATGTAGAACTGGCTTTGGAGATAAATCAATTTACAATAAACAACAATAAGAACAGCAATAAATTAGTCTTTTTTTTTAAACGGCCTCAAGTTGCACCAACAAAGCATCGACATAACTGTCTTCCTCTCTATTGGAGAGATTTGGAGAGGAAGGGAAAGAGCATGAAGCGACCCACTTCAGATGCTTCCGATCGGGGAAATAAGCGAGCGGCGTGCATGGGTTTGTTGGAGGTCAGATGTGTTGGTGTTGCTGCATGAGATCTTCGGCATGTGCAGCAGTAGACTGTCGGCCAACATGAATTCAGGAATTTTTTAATTTAACAAACGAAAAAAGGAAAACAGACCCAGGATGACTCAGAAATGTCAGAAGGCCATCAAAACACTGAACACTGAAGGGAAATAGATCTTCAAGTATAAAATTGTCTTTATTTCGTAAATCTTAAGTCGTAACTTTTTTTTAGTCTTCCTTGAGTTTTGCTAGCTTGCATCGATTCAATGACATTTCAATTTGTCATTAATACATATCCCACTTTAAAGATGCTGGCAGTGTTATTTTTTTTCTAAAAAACAACAACTTGGAGCAAACAAAGTTAAAACAGCAAACCGATTTCTTTATCCACCTTTTCATTTTCTGATGATTAAAGCTAATAATTTGTATTCCCTGCCGATGAATCAAATCCTTTCCGGTCACCCCGATCAAACATCCTGCAGCGCTGATTGTTTAGCGCTGGTGTGGGCTGCTTTATTAGGCGGATATCTCCAAGTTCACTTCTCAGCGTGAAGCGTCTCACAAACAAAAATGGTCTGAAAGGTCTAGGCCTAATGACAACTATGTTACGGGATTTACACATTCTTTAGGGAAAAATACGTGATTTTAGGAAGTCCAACTACTCTGTCATCTTAATTATATTTTACAGTTTAAAAATCATACCACAAGCTGCAGGTGAACATTTGGAACTATTGATTATTTGGCTATTCTGGACACTTCAAACTATCAATACTGTTTTTGCAAACCAACTTTATATAATACAGCAATATTAGAATAGGTGGAAAAGCTAATAAGAGGTTTAAGTCAGCACATAAATCACTGCTACAGGAGAAACACATGAGAAGGCACAAACCTGCCTTCTGGATCAGTGTCTACCCCCAGGTTAAAGGTTTAAACACAGCCATTTGCATACTTTAACATATGCATCTACATTATAGGTGCATTAAACAGTGTCCTCTGCATCCTCTCCTGAACCTCTAATGAAACAACAGTTCTGAATGTACAAGATAGTCTGTATTGAAGTGCTGCATACTGATACTAAACCTAAAGCATAAAACAAAAAATGGTTTAACTAGAGAGATAGTAGGATAAATGTGAGAGGAAAGATTGGTAACGCTTTAAAATAAGATCCCTTATTATAGGAATCTTATTATAAATTTCAGGAAGTTCTAATTAGTATTATAGCAAGTACTTCTAAGACATTAACAAGCATTAGTAATGTGGTCTTAAACTGCTTATAAAAACTTTAATTAGCATTTGTAAATTTCTTAAAATTGATTTACAAGTATAAATAAGCTGCTCATGAAGACATTAACTAGCATTTTTTAATCCTTTATAAAATATTTGTTAGCATTTGCAATTTTTTACAAATGCTTTAAAGATAATAATACATGTACTAATTATGTTAACAGTTTATTGAGTGTTTTGCAGCCCCCCAATCGAAAGCGTGGCCGAAAGATTATTTCATTTTACTTATTTCCAACCTTTCATAAAAACAACATATTAATCAATACCCTCACTGATAATAATCAGTCATGCATCATTTTCAGTAAAAGATAAAAAAAAACTAAGACTTCATTTGACAAAACTCAAGAAAAACATTTTTGAAAAGGAGATGGGCAGAACCTGTATGACACACACAAATAAAAGTATCTAAAAAATATATATTGCTGGTGATTCATCAAGTGCCTGGTGGTGTTTCAGATTTATTTTTTGAGCGATAAATTAATGTCATTTGTTTATTTTAATTGAATCTAATATTTGCTGTGAAAGCCTCATTTTGAAGTATTTTCATTGAAATTTGTGACGCTGTGGCACAGTGAAAGAACCCAGTCTAAATAGCAGGCATTCATCACAATCAATATGCGGCTCAGACATCTACAACTATACATTGACCACATAACCAGCATCTATTGCGTTTTGGTGATATACAGGAAGGAAAACGGCAGAAAATCATTGAAGGTTGTGAGTGAAAGCCTGAGAATGCAGCCTTGCAACATTGACTTTCCACCCGACTGATCTAGATTTGTTTCAAGGTGACACCTAGAGGTAGTTTTTGAGAGGGATGGAATTTTAGTGTCACTCCCAAACCAGGAAAGTCTTCACAAACTTCCCACTGATGACTTTTGAAAAGATATAAATGATCTTAAAATGTAACCTCAAATTTGTCCCTTTTTTTATAAAGTGTTTATTAAAGGCATCTAAGATGATGTTCAATTCAGTGATGACTTTACATCAGTTTTCTTTTAAAGTAAAGAAACTTTAGGGAAATTTAATTTTTTTTTTTTGCATTTCTTATAAGCATCCAACTTTTATTAAAAGTTTGGTAAAACAAAGGTGGAGAAAAACTTAAAAACGTACTTTAATTATTCATAAATTAAACATTTTTTTTTTTAACTATTGTCATTGAATTCTTATGTGTGTCATGTAAGAAAGGGTTGGCTGCTTGTTCCTGTCTAAAAATAAAAGACTTTTTGTATTATTCAGGAGGCTGGTAATGCAGCATTTAAAGACCATTGTGGTAAATCTGCAGTAGCAGCGGTGAACTACAATAATTCTGTGGAGGTTTCAAAGAATTGCATTGAATATGGACCCCTATTTTTAGTGCCTGTGTGATTATGATGTCTGACTACGTGAGTGCTTGCAGCCAGCACTTTGTCACTCACGGAGCGTGCATTCGCTGTAGATCGAGCTGCCATGCTGAAAAGGTTCAATCCCTCCTTCTTCTTCTTCTTCTTCTTCTTCTTCTTCTTCTTCTTCTTCTTCTTCCTTCTTTTTTGTTGTTGACAAACTCTAACTTTTTACCAAGCTGAGATATCAGGACTTGCAAAAATCAAAAGTTTTTGATTTGCACCCTAGATTCCCCCCCCAGATGAATTTCTCATATTGCTCTTCTGTGTATTTTTTTAGAAGTATAAAAATTATGTAAGATGATGACAACTGTCTATGCAGTCTCTGGATAACACTCCACTCATCTATTCTCTTTCCAACAGGAAGCCCCACTCTCATTCAGGATTGCCAACACTGGGGATGGCACTCATTCAGCGAAGCTCATCCACCCACAGAGAAGTTGACACGGCACTTACAGTATAATATGACACAACAATTAGATCCCATGTGTGTTTAGAAACTTGTGTCACCTTGAGGGTGTTGTTTCCCCCTAAAATATCCTCATTAAGTCACATTTCTAGCAGTGAATGCCATTGGAAAAGATCAGTCTGACTTGTAATCAAAAGTGATGCACAGATGTGATTACAGTCTGGCTTTTATACTATTAACACATTTAAAGGCAAAGTCTCCATCACAGCAGTAAAAGAAAATCCTCACACTGCTTTAATGCACCCTGCATTTACTGTAACATGACAGACTGTGTGCTGAAAGGCTGAGAAAACAATCAAGGAGAAATGCAGGTGTTTTTTTGTTTTGTTTTTTACCTTCTTCAGAGCTGACATCCTAGGTGAATCCTCCTCCCGCGAAGCCCTCTCACATCCTGGGGTCCCAAGCCAAGTTTGACGGGTGCGCAAATCTCCCCTCAGCCCGGTGCTGATGCTGAGCCATGAGTTGGCTGCTCAGTATTCTCATCTCGCTTCCACCCTGTTGTACAGCTGGCTTGCTGTGCGCACGCCCAAAGCTGCTGTTGTTACTGGATGCGAACACACGGGGTGCCCTAACTTGATGCGGCGCTCCCAAGCCATAAAAGTTGTCAATCACAGGAAATGAAAGCGATCTTTAGTATTAGACGGTCTGAGTGGTTTTTTAGCCTTAGTTGATGGGTATCGTCAGGGACATAAAAACAGGGAAATCTCAGACTAATACTCCAAACACAAGGGATAAACTTAAAAGTTGAATATCTTTATTTATATTTCTATAAAAGCAGTCAAATGGTTTTTTAAACGTTCGGCCGAATTGACAACTGGATTGATTTGATTCGTGCAGTTGGTTATATGTACACATTTTGACCTTATTTTGAAAGAAAAAACCGGTTATTGTTGAATTAGCTTGTATCTGAATGGACTTCTGTGCAGCGCTGTCAGACTGTCCGTTTTCACCAATGCAATGCGACGGACAGCAGCAGGTTTAGCTTAGCCCTGCAGCTTACTTGTTGGTTTGGGATTTAATGTCTTTCAGAAAATTGTTGCTGTCGTTTTAGACTTACACGCTCAGAATTCTTTTAACCGTAGCGTATGGCTTATATGTGCTGTTGTGGATGACTGACGGAGCACAAGAAATGTTGTTTGCTAATTAGCCTAGCGTCTGCCTCGTTGTCACCTTCGGGGTCATATTGTTTCGGAGCGTGTACGCCGTGGAGATGTCCTGTGTGTCCAGATGGCACGAAGAAAAGAGGGTGAGCGTCAGGTTTGGCGATGTTTGAGTAAACTACTACACAGGTGTTTGTAATCGTAGCTTAAATATCTCAGTTTAGCTAGCTTTGTGTTGTACTAAGTAGAACTAGCTTAGCTGTAAACAAACGCACGTGCTCTACTGTCAAAATAAAGGACTTTCTTTGTTGTTTCAATGTTTGTTTGTTGTTTTGTTATCAGACAGGGTTTTGTTAAAGTCAATGCTTAATATTATCAGTAAATCTAATAGATATCTCAGACATTCCCCTTAGCAAAAAGTAGTCTTCTTATGTACTACAATTTAGTCTACTAAAAGTGAGGCAGTTTACATTTATGCACTTTATTGTAAACTTTAAACGTTGCAATTTAGTCTGAAGAAGTATTCAATTAGTATACTTCCTACACTCAAGTATACTTCATTAAATAAACGTCAAGTGTACCACTTTTTGCTAAGGGTTTCTAAGGCCACTCAGTATTAATAACTAACACCATATATAGTTAATAAAATCACTATCAGTCGATGTACCTGAACTTAAATAATGTCTTATATTTATAAGAAATCAAGTGCGAAAAACAGTAGAGACACCCTCCACGTTATCAAATTATTCTTGTTCCAGAAAAATCATCTCCCTGTTAAAATATGTCTAATTTTTGTATTAGTTCTAACTTGTCCCTAAAGGCCATACCAACTAGAATGCTCAGGATTCTGTAAGGCAGTGTGAATGTTGAACAGTATTTGCCTTAAATTCTAAAAGGTTGTCATTAAAAAGAAGAAATTGGTTTGTTTAAGCTCTCCCATTTGTTCAATGATGCAAAACCTAAAGCAACTTTTAAATTACTGTAAATGATTATCCTCTTATGTTATGTACTGCATGCAATACATCTTCTTTATTGCTTTAAAAGGGTGTTTCTAAGAAAATAAATAAGTAAAACTTCACATAATATTTTAGATTTAGCATATTTTTTTAATTAACTTGTCTTTAATTGGACGGTCTATTCTTATCGTTTTTGTCTCACTATAATGACGTTTTTTTTAATTTATTTGTACTATAAGGACATGATGATGTTTTTCACTAACCCAGATAAATGTTTATGTAAAGTATTAATATTCTATTGAAAATGCCTTATAAGTCTGTTTAGCTGTTGATATTTGAGGTAAGAACTGCAGTAGGAAGCTTGGCAAGTGTTATTTGTGAATAGGTTTTTAGTGTGTGCGTGTGTTGTTTCATTACGCCTCTGCTTTCAGTTTTTCAATCAAAAGTTCTCCAAAAGCTTTACCCTGCCCCACCTACGTTGGAGAAAGAAACCAGCGCGCCATCTACTGAAGCCTTAGCCAAAACAACAGACATAAAAAGGAAAACGTCTTCATTTGACACAGTATTTGGTAAGATTTCAGCTCTGTGAACTCTAATGATGGAGGCTAGTGTCCCTCTGTATTTAATGACCTGGGGGGTATTCCAGAAAGCAGTTTATGCTAGCTTCCACGATAAGTTTGAGGCTAAGGAAGTTGATAACCCTTAGCTTTTGGTTCCAGAAATGGAGGTATGTTTCAGGGTAGGTCAAGTTACCATGGCAACTCATGCTCTGAACATAACCTGGTCTGGAGCAGGTTTAGTTGAAGCTTAGTTTGTTTTCAGAGAGGTGAAGCAGCATGGCGTGTCCATTTAAAGATGACTTAGTGGATGAAAAAGCTCAGATAATACTTTTTCCACCATGAGAGGGTGATAAGACCACATATGGATGTTGGAAAGATAAACTTTTTTACTTTGATCTAAATTAATTATTTGCTTCAGTTAAGATAAATCATTTTTTTTGTTAGGTCACCTTATAAATAACATAGTTTTCAGACAATTATTTTCCTTTCGTTCAAATTAATTCAATTAAGTAGGTGTAACTTTGGTGCTGACGTTAGATCGGCACCGCAAGGGATTCTGGGATACCATTCCCTTTGCCTGTCTGGACGGATTTGGGTTTAAGTGTGGGTTTTTGACCAAATAAGTTTAGTTGTATAGCTGTTTTACTGTGTTTCACCGTGTTTTGCCGAGCTATTTTGTCCTACTATGCTTACGTCTCTGCACCATGAGTGAGACTAAGGGAGAGGATGATGAGTTTATAAAGCACCCCTACCACCCAAACATGTTATGACAGTGATGGAAAATTCTTTAATGAATTTTTGCACTCCGTGCATTTTTTTCCCGTTCTTTTTATTGTTATAAAAATGAGCATATCTGCCGGCTCAAACTTAGACATATAAAAGTTCAAGAAATATAAGTAATTAAGATGGAAAAAAGATTAATGGAGTAATGTGACATTTAGTTAGATAAATACGTAAATTTGAGTTGTATTAACAATTATTGTGTTTGAATTACTTTAACTAAATTGTTTAAATTATTTTTCAGCCATGTTACTTTTTTGATGGACTTGTAATTTCTTTCGGCCGTCATTAAAATCTCAGACTCCGTCTTACTAAAGTATAGCGCTCTTTGGTTCTCCACGCGTTTCCATGGTGACTCCAGAAATCGGCGATCCATTGAGAATGTCTTTATGTACCTGCTGTGCACGTACATTAAACCAGGGTTACCAAGTCGAGCGCAATTACGCCAACTCATACCCGGTCTTTTGGAACCGACATACCCAGAGTAAGCAAGTTCAGGCGGATTTCAGCCAGAGTTCAGGGTTAAAGTCAGGCTAGTTTAAACATGCTTCCTGGAATACCCCCCTGACCTTTTTTTGTTTTGTTTTTTGTCTGCTTGTTTAAGAAAATGCAGGTAAAAAGCGGAGCCGGAAGATGTACACAGTCCTGCCGCCTCCACCTGGCCACAGTATTCATTCAGAGGAATGGGCCTCACTTCCCCAGCTAGGATTGGATAGTGACATAGCTGCAGCAGGTTGGTCTGCAAGCGTTCTTTTGCTTACCGTATTGTAAGTTGTCAGTTTTGGATTGCCCCTGCTTTGCACCGTAAGTGAGGGAATGCACCAGAATGTATTGCAGCTGCTGGTAATCCGGAGCGATTATGTGTTTGATCAGCATAAACTTTGATTCCCTCCCCACCGAATGAGTTATCCGTTGCTGATGCAATGTTCTAGACGGATTTTTTTGGCTTATCACTACAGTCTAAAGGTTCTTGTGATGAATGGATGGCATTGTGATTTACAGAGAAGTCCTCACATAGATGTGGTGCATTCGAGGCCTGCCTATTTATTTGCTGTCGTAAAAACGATAAGGATGCTGTAAAATCCCTGCTCCGTTACACATCTCTTTGCTCATCAACCCTATAAATGCTGAACTTTTATCGACTGGATAGAGCAAGGCTTACTCAAGAAAATAAAACATGTTTGATAGCTTTCAGGCCACATTATTGAGGAGGACTTATTAGAAAGAGCGAGAAGGTTAGCTTCGATTCATTGGCAATAGACTTGTTCATAAATGAGCATATTTGGGATCCGGTGGGTGTTCAAGGTCAGATATGTTGTTGTAAAATATGAAAATGAAGTTAAAGTTGAAGGGGTGAAGGCATAAACCTACAATCTGAGCCTCTGATCATTTTTAATGATCTCATTTTAGCCGTCATAAATAGAGACATGGGGGAGACGGCACAAATAGTCGTTTTTTTCTCCCCCATTTATGTGAATCACTCTTCCTCACTAGTTAACCCATTTCTAAATTGTCTTTTAGTTGTTTAAAAGACAGCCTGGCCCAAACCTGCTAAAACGTAGCAGTGTTTACGATTCACACAGCAACTTTTCTTCAAAACATCCACTAATACAGTGTTTTTCAACCAGTGTGCTGCGGCACACTAGTGTGCCGTGGGAGATGGTCAAGTGTGCCGTGAGAAATTGCCCTCATTAACTGATCTAAAAACATTTTCCATCTCCAGGAAATCAGTCTTTGTTCATCCAAACTGGCCCTGATATAACACTGAGAAGTTAAGAATATGAAATATCATAAAATTACTTTTTCTTTGTGTTTATTTAATTCTATTAAAGACATTTTGATAAGAATAACGGGATACCGCGATTTAGCTGCAGCTATAACTGTGTAAGGAAAAGTCCCGCCCCTTTAACTGTCTCCACCAATCATTCTTGAAGGCTTAATCACATGTCATCAGTCTGACCAATCAGAAGTGGTTAAAGTCTTCACTTCCTTGTTTCGATGTAGCGCAAAAAAGTCTCTCTGTTCTAACAAAAATACCAGCTAAAGCTCGTCTTTAGCGGTGTAGCTTTCCACATAATCTGGTATCAGACTGGAACAAGTGAACAAAACCATGAAGCTCAAAGACGCTGGTCTTTCTGCGGTCGGCGGATTACGGGCACTACATCTCCCATGATGCAGTAAGGTGACTGTCTTAGCGCACAATGAGTCTCTCCTCTTAACGTCTTAAAACAACGAACACACATCAAACAGTTTTTGAATCTTTTGACTGAATTTTTAATGCATCTTTTAGAAAAAACAGCTGCAGCTTCCAGCGTTTTCTGCAACAATTATCACAAAAATGCATGTGAGATTGCTGTAGATCAATACAGACTGAGCTTTTTCTTTTTTTTTATTTATCTATTTTTTTGGATGCTGGTGTGCCGCGGGATTTTTGTCAAGGTTAAAGTGTGCCGTGGCTCAAAAAAGGTTGAAAAATACTGCACTAATAGAAATCAAGCTCATGTTGCTCTTTTTCTTCTGAAAGGGGCAATACGAGGGTTTTGTAGGTTCAGTCGGGACTCCCACGTCCTCATCGCTCGTAAAGGCTCAAGAACAGATAAATATTTTCTTGTTTTCATGCAGCAGAACTTTTTCACTGCAATGTAGGAGACGCTCGCAACACTGGATCCAAAAGGTTTTTGTTTTTTTTGTATAATTTGCAATAGACACGCATGAATCTGTGGCGATTTATCAGATTAAAAAACAGGATCAAATACAAGGAGGCCCCATTTTACTGTAGGTGACCTGATAAATGAGAGATCAGGAATGTACAGATAGATGATCACACCTACCCAGTAAAACTAAATGAAAATAACATTACAAAAAGAAAAACATAATCTTTGAATTGGAAAAAGAAAAAGTGAATTTTTTTGGTGTTTTTTAATAAAAAAAAAACTGAGTTGTAAAAATTATTAACAGCAGATCACACAGATCTTTTTACAAAGAATCCTTTGCGTGTTTTGTAGTAAATTCCCTCTTTGAGGATCTTTTGGGGTGTATTCAGACTGGGAACATTTGGTCTGCTTAAAGTGAACCAGAGTGCGTTTTCTCCCTTAATCCAGAACAAATGTTTAGGCAAGCGGACCCTGGTCTGAGACCAGAAGCCGCCCTAGGACCCATATTTGGAGGTGGTCTTGGTTTGTTTGTTTTTAATCAAGCCGAGCTTGGGTTCGCTCTGAGATTCCTCAGTCTGAATACAATCCGTCCTCGGAGCGGAACAACTGAACCGAAACGGCCACCGTAGTCGATGTAAACAGAGTAGGAATGTAGAAACAGATGAGCCGCAGACAAATATAAAGCAACGTTTGTGATGTAGTTTCTTTAACAGAATTCTCTTGAAACAATGCCATAACCACAACGATGAGACACAGTAGCTCATTAAAATGTGGTCTGATGAATGCAGGCTCATTTAAACCATTTTTAATGTGATACACATTGCTTTTCACTGTTTTCCCAACAATCTATATGTCAGAAACACGTATCAGCGTACCTTCATACCCAACGTCACCTCAGCACTGCATTTGCTAGCATCCCTTGAGTTAAAGCACACATGGCACGTCTCTTTGCCAGTAACCGCCTTAAAGTAACGAGTAAAAAGTGTTCTTCCCGACGTTCAAAACTGCTATTTAAAATATAAAGTTTGAAGAAGCTAACTGTCCCAATAAGGATTGTGAAGACTGATAGTTCCTGGCCAATGACGGAACAGATCTTTAGTCACATGGTTTTGGTCACAAGCTTTGGTCCGTATCGCACATTCACACACTGATGCACTGGCGCAAACCTTGCCCTTGAAAACTTCACCATATGGGTGTGCAAGGTGGGAATCGAACCTCCCGATAATAGGTTGACCAGCCTACCACTGCACCACAGCCACCATAATTATGATTATGCCGATTTAAACAAAAACAACATAGTTGTTTCTGCAGAGTGGAATAGGTACATCAGCCCCCCTCCCCGTTGTCTGCTAGTGGATGCATCGGAATGGAGAGGAGCAGAGAGCTTGTGGCCATCCCACCTCATCTTCATCACAAATATGCGCTTCTTTGTATGGTATTTTCTCATCTGCACCTGATGCACAACAAATTGATTAGAGAAATACTCAGGAATGTCATTTGAATCTTAATTTTCTTCATATATATCAGAAATTCCATAAGAACACGTTAAAACCATTATTTTCATCGGAGTGGCTCTGTAGACCAGTGTGCTTATAGAAAAGATTTGACAATGAACTTGCAAATGTACTATTTTTCTACAAACTGCATCCCCTCTTGCTTGCTTAGTGGAGTTTCTGATTGGTTACCAGGGAAAACGGCGTTTCTATGCTACCGCAGAGCACGCAGCCGCAGCTGCAGCCGCAGCCGCTCTGATGATGTCAAGTCTTTGTTGCTTTTGTTCTCTGGTTCTTATCACCAGACGTGAGACACCAGAAGCCTTTTAGACTTGTTAAATCGACATGAGCTTCTTCAAACTCAAAGGACGGCTCACACAAAAGAAAATAGTTCTATATTTACAGGGTTTTTTTTAGGCTCTTGAAAGATGAACTCATTTAATCGACCACATTAACAACCTTACTTTCTAATGAGCTTAAATGAGCTGTTGATTTATTTATTTCTTTGTTTTTTTGTCCAATATTGTAGTCACTTTTACTTCAGCTGTTCCAGCTTCCATCAGGGTCACCAAGAATTCATTGCGAGTGAGTCCGATTCCATTTGAGCTTTTATAGTCCTTTAATAAAAAATGACAGAGAGGGGAGCACTGGGACAAACATGCTCACATCAAATGGAAAAACAAAGAGAAACTGCTGTAAAAGAGCGTTACATAAGCCTGGAGCCTCGTTTCAGAGACAGGAGGCTTGTGCAGTTCAGTGGGATGCCCTCCGCTTCGTCTTTAATTATGCATATTGTTGAATTCAGATAGAAAATTCCAGCAAGCTGCAGAGACTGGATGACTTTTTTCAGCTTTCTGTAATAGTGTTTGAAAGCTTTCGCTCCTTCCTTCTGCAGAGGAACGTCGCCACAGTGAAGAATCGGACGAGTCCACAGAAGCAAACCAGAGGAAAAAGAGGAGGCGAAAAAGGAAGCGGCATGCAGCAAACCCTCCCGGTTCTGGGAAAGAAGGCGCCGTTCCATGCGGCGAATCCAGCGCGGGTCAGGTGCCTGCGCAAAGAGGCGAATGCACGAGCAAGAACAGGAAGAGAAAGCTGAAGAAGAAACGGCACAAGGAGAAGCTGAAGTCCACGGGTCAGATGCCGCGGGCCGCTGCTCTGGAGTTCACCTTCCAACAAGTTGAGGAGGAGGAGGAGGAGGAGGAGGACAAAAGAAGAACTGTGGATCTGTTAGAGTTTTTAAGGAAAACAGCAGAAATCTATCTGTCTGATCGTAAGTATTCGCCAGGCCGGGGCTGCACTTAACACATAGATTTCATCATAAAACTTAAGAAAAAAGTTGTTAAATTCCTTATTTTTTTTGTCATTGTTTTTCATGACGGACCGGAACTGTTCTGCAAAAAAAAAAAACTGTAATTAATAAAAATCCTGAACTTGTGACACTAAATCAAATCAATGGAGGAATTTGTCAGTTGCCACCCAGTCCAAAAGGTTTTTGTCTGTGTAAAATACTCCTTCCCTCTTGTTGTGCTCCAGCTTCCCAGCAGAGAGAGCAGCTCCTTCATCTGTCAGCGTCTGTAGATGAGCTGGTTGACAGTATAGCATGTGGGTCGAAGGCCAGCTCTGCCGTGAAGCAGCTGTTCTGTCTGAAAACCTTTGCTGAGCAGAATAAGACCCAAAATCTCCAGAACGCTCTGAAGGAACTCAGCAACGACTCCATCCTGACCGCAGGTGAGTCGGACATCAGAAGATGTTTTCAAAGAAGGAAGACTTTTATTTTGGTATAAAAAAAAATGGTGTAACTTCTACTCTGTACCATACTTCTCTCTTTATGTTGAAACTTGCTTTAAACTTTGTTTTTATCGGTTAGCAGCCATTTCTGTCTGCGGGTTTCTGCCTTCCACCCTGTAGCCTTGTTGGGATTTTTACATTTCTGGAAGGAGATGGCACTAAAAATGGCGCCTCTCCTCTTTCCACGCTCGTGACGAGCTTTAAGGAAACCATACGATTATTCCGATGCATTTAAAAATTTCATGGTGAAATTTCTCCATATTTGTGATTTTTATTTTCCCAAACCACTTGATTTTAAAGTCCTTCTCCAATCATCTTTTGATCTATCGTGAAAGCATTTTCAGTGCCCTTTTTTCATGATTATGACGTTTTTAGCAAAAACGTGTTGTTTTCTAAGACGTAGTTTCTGCAGAGCGGCTGTAGTTCATTAAAAAGTCACTTCTGAGTTGTGGACGGGACTCTTTTTCTTATTTCCCATCATCCCTTTGTTTACACTCTCTCTTGCTAGCTTACAGCCCCTCACAACCCTAAGCTAACATTAGTGGTGCAACAAAAATGGCGACCAGCGTTGGAGCTATCCAGCCGTACAGGTTTGATCCAGATTCCCGCTCAGACGAGAAAAACAAAAATTAATATGGATCTTCGACAGAAGATTTAGAAATTCTTGCGCCCGTCTTGTTTGTTGATTTAAATAACTCAAATATGTTTTCAGATTACATTTTTGTTGTCTAGGCAACAGTTTTACTGCTGAATCGTGATGCAGATGTGTCAAGTTTGGACATATTTATTTAAGAAATCCTCAAAGTTGTCTGCAGAAGTTTGTTTGATTTAACATTTGAAGCATTTTAAGAAGTCTGCAGAAATGGTGAAGCTTCTTGACATCAAATGAGTTTTTCAGAAAGCATTACATGTAAAAAAAATAGTAAACTTAAAGGCTAATGGTTAACCATAGGTAATAAATCACTCTGTATGGGCCAAAAATGTAGTTGAAACGATAAAATAAATGTTTTAAATCAATTAATAAAAGATTAATCTGAGTTACCTAATAGCATAGAACAAAAGAGTGAGCTTAGTATTTACATCTTTATTCGTTTATTGATGCATTCCTGTTCTCTGGATTAATAGAATAACAGTATATATCTCAAATTTCTGTTACCTTCTGGTTCAAATTCCTGATTGGCTGTAATTTCAGATGAGCTTTCTGTTTCCGTTCTGTTTGTGCAGAAAACGGTGTGCATGTCCTACATTCACATCATGCAGAAGCTAATTCAGGTGCATGCGTGCTTTTTAAGCCCTTCGGGAGAATTCCCTAAAGCTCTCCTCATTCTGTCTGCCTCCTGCAGTAGCAGTCGATTGACTCTAAAACGGCTTTTTAAGGAGATCACCTCCAACTTTATCTTACTGTGTACTGGAATTGTCATGTAACATTTGGCGCAGAGTTCTAATTTCTTCAGAAGAAACAAAACAAAAAAAAGAGTTTTGTCTCTAGAGGGAAGATGTAGGCTGCATCAAAGATTAGATTGGAGCTTAAAGATTTTGAAATGACTTTGGTTTTGTGTTTTTTTCTTTGTGTTTCAGAGGAAACGGCAGCAGTCACATCCCTGTTCCAGTACTGGCTGACAGACATTCTGCCCATGCGAGCAGAGAGGACGGGACCTGCAACATGATGCCAACGTTCACAGAAAAAAGACTTTTTTCCAACCCTTTCAGGGTTTTCCTTTTTCTTTTAACAAATAATAAAGACGATATTTTTATTTTACTTAGTATCATGTTTGATTTACGTTTTTTCTTTATTCTTTAAAAAAATGATGTTACTGTTCTTTCCAATCCAGTTAATCTAAATCAAAACAGTGAATTGATTTCACAATAAAAGTCATTTCCTCTTTTCAGCCTTCTGAGAATAGGGACATACCAGGATTTCTGCTCCTGAATGCTAATATTTTGACATTTAAACTCCAAGTTAAGTTAATTATTCAATTATCTGAAGTCCCTCTCTCTTCAAATCTAGTCTTGCTTTACTTTATTCCCTTTTAGCGCTTCAACTCACTCCACTGTTTATAGGATCTCTTCTTTATATCCATTCACGCCTAAAATAGCTTCAAACCGTAACCTCCCGTTACATCATCACAACTCCTCATTGGCTAACTGGATGCCTAATATGGCAAAATGTCCTTAATAGCAACACAGATAGTTGTTGATGGACATTCAGAACCACCTGTGGAGTTTGGACTGTCTGCAGCTTAGAGAAGCTATCTTAAAGCAATTGTCTGAAGCTTTTGGCCAGGAGATGAGTTCAGGAAGAGGGCAAAGAATTATCTCAGCTGGGTGGTGGCATTTAATGACCTGAGGAAGAGCTGACTGTTGTTTACCAACTCAAGAGAAACTGCTGTTGGAGAAATAGGACAGCAGCTGACAGAACAGCTAGCCTCCAAAGGTCTTTGTAAGTGAATAAACACTTATCTGTGACCCACATTTATGAAGCTTCAGAACACAAACTTTAAATATGAAGATCATAGAGAGTGGATTATATAGATTATACTTAAATATTCAGCTCATGGTCACAAAGAAGGAGAGAACCTCTCTCCGTTTTGACGACATTTGAGCTCACATTGAAAGAGATTTTGTACTTCAAATTAGAAACTTCAGGCTTTGAAGAAATGTCCACATTAAATGACTGTCCTGCTCTAACAATACATTGAAAAATCTTAACCATCCACTCTTCCCACTTGAGGCGTGTGATCAAATAAACGTTGACATTAGTAGTGTGTAATGACCTCAACTGGAGGGGCATGTAAAAGTGACCCTAACGGCAAACTTTTCAAAGCCTGCTGCAGTCATTTGGATTTAAAGACCCACTCCCATTGTGTTTTTAACATGTTCTTGTGGCATTTTTCTGATGAAAGAGGACATAAAGAAAGTTACGTCTTTCTTAAAACGGAGTGAATTAAGAGCAGGCAAAAAAAAAGAGAGTTTGTGATGTAGAGGATATGCTGGACAACTGTTCTAATGCGTCTACACTCAAGGATTAATTGTTGGTTGAACATAAGATTATGGAAAGTATCTCCATCTAAGTCGAATGTGTTTATACAGCAATAAACTTTTGTATCGGGAGATTTGAATGCAGTTATGTTGGTGCAACAATATTTTTTATGTTGCTGTAACATGATGATCAAGGTACAGTTTAACTAGATTTGTGTAAGTTATGGTATCAAAGTTTGATATGATGACATAATCTTGTTGAGTGGTCCAAACTCAAATTATAATGTTAGATATTGCATAATTTTATAGAGTACTTCTCAAACGTAAAATTTAAGGAGTTCATGCTCATTCATGGAAGCAAAGTTAATTTAGATCAGTTATAGTGAACGCCGGTTTTATATTTTAGTCAAAAATCAGAAAGCGGTTATCATCCACTCCCTTCTCCTCACTCATGGTACTAAAAGAAAAAACAAAACAGGATAAAATAAAAGAGTAAAACAGCCAGACAACAAAACCCAAAGATAAAAATGCACACTTAACCCTTATTATTCCTTAACCCATGTTATTCCTACCATGACAAAGGTGGAAAGATTTCATGTAATCCATGGACACCAGTGAAGATCACAAATCATTGAAGAAAAAAGGTTCAGAGCACTGTCTAGTGGGTCTAGATGACCCAACTCCCAATGTTAAAGTGCCTAGGATAGCACAACGGTTACACATCAATCCGCCCAGACAGACAAAGGTAATGGCATCCCACAATTCCTTGCAATGCCAGATTTGTCAGCAGGCCCAAAGTGCTTGTGACCTTCACTACAATACTTACTGATATTCAGTCATTTCAGTCAGACAACTCATGCAGTAGTAATAATATTTATTTTTCACATCTTTTAGTTTTCTTTCACATACTTTGTTGCTTTCACATTCTTTGACATTCACTTTCCTTTAAATTAGCATTCACTTTCCTCCGAGTAAGCATTTCACATTCCTTCAAGTTAGCATTCACTTTCCTCCGAGTAAGCATTTCACATTCCTTCAAGTTAGCATTTCACTTTCCTTTTACTTGCACTTCACTTTGCTTTCACTTTGCATTTCACTTGCTTTAACTTTGCATTTCACTTTGCATTTCACTTTCCTTTAGTTTGGCATAAAACTCCGTGCAATTCCAAGAGACAAATTTCCATAAACTTTTCGGTAATAAATACCCCTAACGGAGCTCACAGGTGGAAGCCGGGGAGGAGGGTGGGGCAAAGAACGCAGTGCTGCAGTAAAGAAGGATGAACAACTTACACACCTGGACTTAAATAGGATGCTGCACAGGTGAGTTGATTAACTGACCCACCCTAGGGGAGTGGCCTAAGTAAAAGCCTGCCTGAGTTGCCTGCCCGAAATGCTCCCAAGGTCGCTCACTTAGGGCTACATGATATGAGGAGAACTTGCAATATTAATGATCAATAATGCGACGATTATATAATTTGCGATATATGAACAAATAGAAAAACAACCGAAAACATAATTTCCTTTCACTGCAACAGTTTAATTGAAATAAGAGTCAACATACTTTAAATTCTACTCAAAATGACCCTAGTCTACAGGAGGCGAGCATCTGGCATACAAGGGCTCCTTCCGATTGGTCAAATGCATAAATTTATTTGATATGTTAAATACTTCAAGCTGCCATAAGATTGTTTAAGCACATTTTGAAAAACTTTCATTGTAATTTTTGCCGTCTTTTGCGATAAACTTTATGGTTTATAAACTTTCACTTTATTCATTTAGATGAAGAAACTTTTGATGAGTACTAAGCTTAGTTTGCATTTTTTTTAATTATGTCCTTATATTTGTATTTTTAAAAACATCCTATTTGCATTCCTGGTTGTCCTGAATTGTATTTGCTCTTTATTACAGGTCAAATTTAATTTAGGAGAGATACTCAACCTGCTGAAAGCATGCCCAGTATGGATTTGGGAGATCCATCCTAATTTCCTGTAGTGTTGAAAGCATGTCCAAGTTACACAGCCAGCAAAATGCCTGAACTATCATTTTGGTTGAAGGAATTGCTGACATTCCTGGCTCCCAGACAATGCAAACCTCAGACTGTCCAGTGCTTTGATTCTTACTTGTGGCTTCACAGAAGATTTCCGAGAATCTATGTTGCAAAGCAATTGTTTTTCTTTTATTTCAGAGAGCTCTTGACTCAGGAGGCATTCAAACTTCCACAAAAGAGCGACTTTGTGACATTATTCCTGCAGTTAATCGTGACCGTTTGAACTGGGAAGCATTGTTGCATCCTAATGTGGGAAAAAACCTTCACCAGAAAGAATTCCTGAGGTTTGGAGCCACGCACCACGGCTACCTCAAATTGAGACTGATAACCACGAGGCCAGGCGGGATATTGAAGCTTATGAGGAAATTTGCTGATATGGCAGGAAAGGCCATCCTGGACATCAACAGAATAAACTACTTCGCTTACATGACTTCATATCTATATGACTCCAGTAAGAACTGTGAGTGTTTGATTCTTTATTCTAACACGTCAACATCTTCCTCTTTGTATGAACAGTTACCTCGCTTAAAAAAGACTGCAAATATGGAAAAAAAAAAAACAGAAATTATAATCAGGGGGAAAAAAATCAGGAAACAGAGACTTCAAAAACAAAACCAAAAAGCAAAAAAAAAAAGATCTTTATTTAAATACATGACTGTACTTAAAGATTTTTTTTGGGTCTTTGAGTTAGATAAAACAGAAAAGTCTGTGGTTTTTTTATATATAAACTGACCTACAACTCCATAAGTGACAGTTTTATTTGTTTAACTAACTACCAAAGCAGCTATCATGATGTAGGAATCTGTAGGAATCTGTAGGAAGAGCAAAAAACATTATATGTTACGACTAGAAGTCTTCGAGTTGCTTCTATATTTTTGAGATAGTTTGAATAGGAATATTGAACAAAGATTTTATTTTTTAATAGAGCTTTACTGTAGATTTCCTTCCAGAACAAAAAAAGTAGTAGAATAATCAGTCAATATATTTTGTCTGCTATTTTTTACTCTGTATTACAGTGTTTTCTGATTTAAACAAAAAAATAATTTGAAGGAACTTTTTTAACTCTCGTTCAAAGTATCAGCTGGATGAATGTATTTTAGAAATATAAAATAGAAAAATAAGCCTCTTAGATGTTTTAACAATATAACATGTTGATGCATTATGCAGGTCTGACCAGGTTTGAAACATGAAAACCAAACATGAATGCAACAAAAACTGTTGGTTACAGCCACGACCTTATATTGATAACGTTGAGTCCATGCTGCAATTGGAGATCAATATATGGAAGCAATTTAGTGCTTGTTAATATTTTTTTTAAAGCAGCTAAACAAGAAATACATGTTTTATTCTGAACTTTTTTATGCTATATTTTGAAATTTGATTAATGCACAAATAATTTTTTTGGGGGGGGCTTGGAACACAAATGTAAAAACTTTCTGCCTAATTCAAGTTGAAATTTTAAATAATGTGTTTTTTGTAAAATAAAAAGTAAAACTAAACTTGAATCCGATGTGGAACAGTACATGTTCAGACACTTGTTTTGATGGCACATTGGTACAATTAAATTACCCCAAAAGTTAGATTTCCTTAAATTCAAAGAATCCTCTCGCCATGGCTCTGTTTAGATCCACGTCTTTGTTGGCGGCTCCTGTAATCCCCTTAGTCTGGCTTCCTGGAGCTCTCCTGTTATGTAAACAGTGGAGAGAGACAGTATAAGGGCTGAGCAGACCTTCCCGGCTCAGACAGCTGAGCAGAGGAGAGTTGAGAGGCACGGCCGGACAGACCCCCTGTCAGAGGGTTCCCCGTCCTGGGAATCCAGGAAGAAGAGCCGCACACACACACACACACACAAAAACAAAAAAAGCCAAGCGTCATCTGGCCTTTAATTCATCTGGTCACCCCAGAAAACCATCCTGGAAAGCTCCAAAATGTTTTTCAGACTCCCACGGCTGACTCCTGGATATATCAGGCTGCTGCAGGTCAGTAGGAGGCTGTGATAGCTGTGACAGCTCTTGTCTTTGTCATTAATTGTTCGAATTTAAAGAAAGGCTATGTTTTAACACCAATTTTTGAATTCACCAAATGCTAACAATACTCAAATTTCCTTCTTAAATATTCTTTTTTAACTCTTTCAAACAGAAAAAACATACATTTACGTTTTTTTGCTTTCATTTACCAAATGCCTTGTATGTAACCCTTGTGCTAGGCATTTTAACATTGGGAGTTGGGTCAAATAGACCCACTAGACAGTGCTCTGAACCTTTTTTCTTTAATGATTTGTGGTCTTCACTGGTGTCCATGGATTACATGAAATCTTTCCACCTTTATCCACCTTTGTCATGGTAGGAATAACACGTCAATGTAAGGGTGGGGTCATCTAAGACAGCACAAGGGTTAAGATGACAGAACCTCCAAGCGCAAAGTGGATGATCTAATGATCAGAGTTTGTTGCATGTGCTTCACAGATATAGTTTTATGCACATGCTCAGATTTATCAGCATAAATCTTTTATCAAGTCCTGCTTTTCAGTCTGTTGTTTTGATAAATGTTGTGACAAGTTGGTTAAATACAGGACAGACTGGCAACCAGGAGGCGTTACCAGCCATCTGGGGCAGTAAAATGGTAAAACAGCTCAACTGTGATTGTCCATTGGTTTGTAAGTGGCTGAATGGGTCACACACGCTTGATTAGAAACTATAAAGTCTCCATTTGCTCATTAATGCACTTCCCAATAAACTAAGTTTGCCATGATGTAGGTTAGACTAGCTTTTGCAATGTTGAATGGGTTTTCAATCTTTCCAGAGTGTGTGGGAGGACTTTGATGTGGGCGGAGCTTGTGCCTAAGACTATTTTGCTCTCCTTTCAGACCCAGGCCTACCACAACACGCCTGTGACAGCTCCGCCTGAGAAGACCATGCCCGGTGTGGCCATGCTGCTGGGGGCTGTCGGGATCGGGATGTGCGGGTACAGCTCCAGACAGCTGTCCCTCCACCACCGGCCCTCCACCCGCGTCCTCCACTGGGTCGGCACCCACACTGATGCGAGCAGCATGGGTGTGGGTGCTCACCGGGCCCCTGCTCTGGATGTCCCTCGCAGAGTCCCTGCATGTGCCGACATCCCTCCACCGTCCTTTGTAGGACAGAAAATTCCTTCAAATTAAACGCTGGGAGTAGAACCACCAGCACCACGGATCGAGTCCGAATTTCTGCGCTACCACTTGTCTAAGATTGTAGCTATGCAGGCCCATTGCCGCAATGTGGCCCATGTGCTCTCTGAGGACAAGTGGGTGTGGTCGCTCGGTCTGATCTGTGTGTCTGCAGGAAATGGTACAACCTAGCAAAATCTAATTCTGTGATTAGCGCAATACAAGGACTGTGAAGCTACGTTCACACCGCCCTCGGGGAAACGCTTTCAAGCGGCCACTTCTAAAGAAAATACATAAAAATGCCATTTGGGCTTCAGCGTTCAAAACCAATGCGTTCACACATTGCTATGCTCAACGCAGAGCCATTGAACGCAGGTTGAAAGATAAACCAGGTTGAACTTTGACAAATCAGGGACTCAGGATTTGGCAAAAAAGATGAGGTCCATTTAATTCACGGAAGTGTCAACAGTTTAAAAAATTGATCATTTGTGTCCTTTCATATATTGGAATAGAACTGTGAAAGAAAAAGCCTGGAGCAAGATTTGCACTACTTTCCAACTATAGGTGTCAGGCATGCGCTAGTAAATAGTAGAATAATTTTAAGAAGAAGCCCCTCCCTGATTATCCATTGTGAACCCCATGTGCTAAATTCATGTTCAAGAATGCACGTTTGAATGCGGGTCACATGACCGGTGTGAACGTAGCTTACCAGGTGTTTCAACATTTTCATTAGCAGGTTTCTGAAGCATTGATATGGCGCCGAACAACAAGAGTGACTCATAGGATTGTGTGACTGATGCTGGAACTTCCCAAATCTTATTGCTGATTGCTGCTTTTTCGAGTTGGCACACCTAATTTGAAGACATTTGTCTGTCTTCTGAAGCCCTGGCAAGGAGAAAGACGGAAGCTTGGCAGTGTGGCTCACAGATGGTTTGCCACAGTCTCTCTGTGCAGACCCCCCGCCCCCATCCAATTGGTTGTTAGGCAGAAAGCCATGTGTAATTGCTGAAGCAGCCCATCCCTGCCCATGACTTCATCTGAATCCCTCTGAGGAGGATCAGGTGCCACTTGTCAACAAGCGTTTTCCTGGCACTGTCAGACTGTCAATCCCACAACACCTGAAGGAGACAGCTCTTTTATTCTTTTATGAAAAACTGGAGAGTGGCAGTAGACTTTACAACAAGTAAACAACAGCAACTCTGTGCTGGATTACATCCTAGTTTGTGTGTCTGGGACACTGCGGGTGGGATTCCAGCTAGGTAGGATGGGGAATCCTCCTGGATTAGACCATGTCATCCTCATTAGGGATTAACCCTGGTGAAAAATCAATCCCGACACACACCCTTATTAACCTAATCAGCCGTTAAGACTTCCATGGACCCGAGAGAGGCAGACAGATCCTGTGCATCCGAATGTTGCGGCGTTCTCCCTGCAGCTTCCACCAGTTATCTCACAGTCATACGTCATATATTGACGTTGGTATTTTCGGATTGCAAAATGACAGAAAACTTGGGACTTGAGATGTGGCGAGAAACTGAGAGTGGTTGAGAACGTGCGCTGTGCCTTATGGATTGAACAGGATTACATCGTCTGCATTCGGTCTATCCGGTTGATATGCAAGTTTATCCCATAAATCGGCGACAAACACCATTAAAAGGAGTCTTTTATTTCTAATTTATTTCTAAAGCAATGAGGAAATTGCTGTGGTCTGAAAAGGATAAGCACAAAATGAATCAAAGTTGTGTGCTTCCCGATTTAGAGGTCAGCCAGACCTTGTAATCTTTTCTTTTCTTTTCGTTTTAGCTGAAGAGTCAGCTCAGAATTTCTGCCAAATTGGACACAAGGAAAGGTGTAGCAAGGTGGGAATTTTTTAGTGCCAACAGAGGCTCTGCAGGTCAGCTACAAAATGATCTTAATCTACGCCGCCAAAGGGGTTAATGGTTCCAGCAGGGATCAGATGCCAACCAACCAACACCTCTAATCCACAAAAATCTCTCAACTTCTAAATCCACATCTCACAAATATCTGAAGTGCATCAGAACTCCTGCTCTGCTGTCGCACTCCTCAGAGTGGTGGAATCGATGTGGTGATGGGCTGGAGGCTGTGTTATGCAGCTCGCTGGTTTTGATGGATTTTCTCCATGCTGCAGTGATGCACAGTGAACACAGATCACTGTGGAAACCTATTGATCTCAATCAGAGAGTGAGGGGAGGAGAGCTCGTCTCCTCTCTGCAGCAAATCTTCCCTGGCTGTTGTGCAGTAGAGGAAGGAAAAAAAAAAGGCGCCCCCGAAAACGCACAGAATGTGGAAAACTGAGTCTGAAGCTCTAAAAATAAAAAAAAATAAAATTCCGGGATGTTTGAAGGCGCAGCACTCACCTGTCAGCTTGCTGTGAGTTGCACATCAATGCTTTTTCATCAGTTACTAGTTCTGAAAAACTGAGTTAAACATTACAGCAGATCTGAACTATTTGTAGAATAAACATGTTAAAATATAAAATAAACATATAAAGCAAATATTCTGCTTGACTTGAGTCTAAACTGTGAGCTTATCTGGATGTTTTTGTGAGATTAAATATTTATTTTTATTTTTCCCTCTTTTGTACAAAGAAATAAATGTTTTATAGTCAAAAAATGTCAGTTTATGTTGTTTGGTGATGGGGTTTAAGGACGATATGAACTTCTTACGCAGAAAATAATTATGCATATATGTTTTTGCCTTAACACCTGTGTCAGCAGTATCTGAGAACCTGCAGCCTTACAGTCCACATCGAATCTCCTGTGTTTTATTTTGAAGCCTTATTGGAGATGAACAGTTAGAAGGCTTTGGCGAGTCCATTTTTGCTCCCTGTTATTTCTACATCATAAATATTGTGACATGCTCATAAAAACAAAAACAAAAAAAGACTTAAAAAGCATTACTTTCAAGGCATTTGGTACTTGGAAAATATATGGAATACTTTGAAATTTTCTCGACCCTTATACTGTTCGGGTCAAAAGTGACCCGTTAATTTTTTACCCGATCACAATATAAGGGTTAAATGTCCTTTTGGTTGAGACAATTTTAATATCTGGTCAAAATAAATCAAACCAAGTTTTTTATGTGATATCACAAAAAGTATGGAAACAGTGTAGTTTTTATAATTGTCAATGATCTGAAAAATATTGAGAGAGGTTTATAAAGTTTATTATAGACACACCATTGCCATGAGAGAGAGAATAAACTGAAATCAGGAAATCACAATATTTTGATTTGATTTGATTTGGTTTATTTCAAGCAATCAAATAAGAATAACACAAAAAAAACAATACAATCATCGGTTATACATTCATACAATGACCTATGAAACTGGGGATAATTAGACATATTAATAAATATTGCTTGAAAGGGAGTGGAAGGAAGCAAATTTATGTAATCCCACCCCTGTTCTACCGTAACCATTTTATTACATGATTTATCATTATCCGGTTCATAAATTTTATCAGACAGAATTCAAAATCATTATGTATCAATAAAGCACATGGCAAAGATGAATTACTTTATTATTATGTAAAAATAACTATCTTAGAAATCAACTTGGCAAGTGCAGATCAGTTATCCAAAATATATGCAGATTATGTTACTTATAAAAGTCATTTATATAATTAAAAAATAATACTATATCGGTAAAATAGACGTAACACTGTTTCAAAAATCTTCATAGCAATAAATGCTCAAGTATCAAAGTTAAAATATGTGCAAAATTACATTACGAAAAATCATGAATCATGATTTTTCAATTTTTGGAGGAAGTGAAGTAATATCATTAGAAATCAATCAATTCAACCATTTGCAATAATCGATTCAGCATTTTTTAAATTTATTTTTCATTTTTTATAATAAGGTAATGCTGTGAAATAAAATACAATAAAAAGGGGTCCATATTCTGTCGAATTACCAATATAGGATATGCATATATATATATATATATATATATATATATATATATATATATATATATATATATATATATATATATATATATATATATATATATATATATATATATATATACATACATATATATATATATATATATATATATATATATATATATATATATACATACATATATATATATATATATATATATATATATACATATATATATATATATATATATATATATATATATATATATATATATATATATATATATATATATATATATATATTCAAGATTCAAGATCAACTTTATTAATCCCTGAAGGGAAATTTAGTTGTAGTAGCAGCACTATGGAAATAGGGGGGATAAAGACAAACACAGACAAAATATACAGGGAAGAAAAGAGGAAAAATTGAATAAAATAATAATAAAATAACTATACAGTTGATGACTCTAAACTCTCACAAAAAATCTTATGTACATCCAAGTCTGCCAGATGAATTGTGAAGTCTAATGGCTGATGGCAGGAATGACGTTCTCTAGCACAGCGGGGGTGTATAATATATATGTATATACAATACAGACCAAAGGTTTGGACACACCTTCTTATTCAAATGAATGAGAAGGTGTGTCCAAACTTTTGGTCTGTTCTGCACGTTTTTTGGTCTTCTGAAATGTTCCGGAAACACTAAAATAAATAAAAAAAAGGTCATTTGGCAAAAGAGAAAAAGCCCCAAAATGAGTCCAAAAGAGTCATTGAAGTAACTTGTGATAAGCAGCCCGGAAGAAATGTTAAAAAAAAATGAAATCTTAGCAGTTTTTATTAGGTTTTTCAAATATAAATATTAAAATATTCTTTATTCTTTATTGATCCCACATTGAGGAAATTCAATTGTCAAATTCAATTTTGGATTAATTGTGAAGTTTGAATTCTGACTTTGTTTTTTTTTACCAGACTGGAAAAAGGAAATTTACCTGGTATTTAATAAATTACTCCAACTACTAATAATATGGTCAGCTTTTATTGTGGAAAGAACTTTTAATCTACCAGCCATTTTAGTATCTGAACATCCAGAAAAATGTTGTTTTTTTTCCTTGAAAATCGTTGGCTTGTTCCATTTTGAAGACTGACCGTTCTCTCAAACTACCAGAGATCTGAAGAAATTGGAAGAACAGCAAACAGGTACTTCACTGAATGTTGGGCTGCACTGCACCCACGCATGCTTTGGTTCCACTTTAGTTTTTTTTTTTTATTCTTGCTGAACGAAGCTCTATTGTGATTTTCCTCTCCTCTGGTGTGCAATCTCTGTTTGCGTCAGTCTACATGTCGCATTGGAGGTGAATCAGGAAAATTCTTGAAGGCACAACAACACTTTGACCAAAAGTCACATTTTTTCTGCAAATCTTTGAATGTTTTCAGGATTCAGTTGTATATTTTGTCCTAACTGTTTTTAGCAACACTTTTGTTGAGCTCTATACGAGCCATGGCCAGAAATCTTGTTAATCCGCCCTTGATAGACTTGAGTAGAAATGTTTTTTTGTTTTTTTTATGTATCTATTTTTTTTTGTGGTGGTTAAGATGAATTTGGTATTTCTTTAATATTGTGTTGCTGTTATGTTGTTGCTCAGGTAAAATACAATTTGATAGCATTCATGATATTTTGTCATAAATATGTTCATTAGCCCTGGTCCAATCTCTGTGCAACAAAACATTTTAGAATCTTTTTATTCAATGAAATCTAATAACATGAATTATTATAATATGATTTAATCAAGTTATTTTTACTCCTAAAACAGTTTTTTGTTGCCGTTCTTATTTTGTTAACACAGGTTGTTTTCCCTTTCGGCATATCCCTTCAGAGGATCAACTTTCACTGATTCGCACAGGTTTGCCAGAGATTTTTACGCCCTGCCTGACACAACCCTGGATTTTAACCGGGCTGGGGACCGGCACATGGGCAGTGTTTTTATCGAAATTGTAAAAAAGCGTTTTAAAGTTAAATGTTTTAGGGGACTAATCTTAAATGTAATAGTTTTAATTGTATAGAAATTGGCTAAATTAGATTTTTGTATTTTGCTATTTGATGTTTTATAGCTGACATGTAGGTAAAAAAAGTGAGCTTTTACCAAAGAGACATTATTTTTCCAGTTTAATGAATAAACCATTTACTATTTGCCAGATTTTGGTTTTTACTTTTTATTTATTTATCTATTCATTTTTTCATTGTTCAATTGTTTGCCAATTATGGTTGTTTGTGTTTGTTTACTGGTTTTTATGAAAACGCTGAATAAAACGAAAGGCCTCAAAATAATAGAAACTGAAAGCAGTTTTGTTTTTCTTTTGTGTCCTCTCTACAATGGGGTGACCTCACTTGATTGTGAATGGTTGAGGGCGGCCGCTGTTCGCCAGAATCAACAGGTCTCCTCGCAGCCTGACTGTGCCCTCCAGTGGACGCGCGGAGCCTGATGCCGCCGGGAGATCAGCCATGTTCCTCTGGCGTCACTGTGGGGATTAAAACCACGTTTTTGTTTCTTTGATCGGGAAGCTTTGTGGAGGGAAATAATACAACTGCAGGGGGTTGAGCTCACTTCGATGCGACATGCGTGGAAGCAGCCGCGATCAGCTCTCCAGGATGAGGACACAGCGAGGCGGCGGCGCGTCTTGAGCCGCGGAAGACACGAGGATTAAGCGCAGATCTGAAGTTTGGAGGGATTTCTTCTTCAGCGTTGAGAGGGTTTGTATCTGTTTTTCTTGTTTGTTTGTTTTTCAAATCACAGATGTGTGAGCAAAAAGTTGAGTGAATCTTACGCGCGTTTGGATAATGGATGAAAGTTTGGCACAGAGTGACCGACATTTGGACGCGCACAAACAAAGATGTAATGTTTATTTGTACCAGTTTAGGTGTTATCAAAATGACAATTTCAACGTTTTCCTCTTGTTTGGTCGCTTTTCTGAACTCAAAGGTGATCCCACATTTTAGTTTTTATCAGCTGGGGGACACATGTAGTGTCCAAACTCGGCTTCCGTGTAATTTAACCCTAATATTAAATATATTTCCTGCCAAGTAAATAGTGTTGTGATCTGCATGTAAACACTCCAAAAAAACCTTTAAGTCAATCACCTCTGGACTCTGTAGTCGCTTCCTCAGCTTGTGTGGAGCACCAACTTAGTGGATGTTCTGTGCGCATGCGTGTAGGTGAGCTGGACCTGAGGCACCTGCAGGGCCACATCACTGCAGAATGGGCAACTTTTCAAGCAAGGACAACCACGGACCTGTAGGTAAGTGAGCAGCACACCCACATCATCCTGAGTAGTATTCATTTAGAGTCATTTCTGCTGAAATCCAGTGTAACTAGTTTTTTTTTAGAACAAAGTTTGGGTCTTTCTGTTTTGAGGTAAGTTCTTTACCGCTGCATCCGAATAGTCAAGAGAGTGAAATCCAACCCAGGAGTAAAGGAGTAATTGTGAAACTGAAAGCAACACAGGAGAAATCAGCTGGTGTGTGTGTGTGGCTGCAGGAGTCTTGGCATCCCTCCTCAGTGACTGGTCATTCTCCTCGCGTCCCTGTGCGAGCTGTTCTTGGCCCCGCCTGGCCAGCTGTGATGAATCGGCAGAATTCCCCAGCTGAGTACAAGGGCAGCAGATTAATCATACGAAGCAGTCTGACACACACTCGCAGAGGCCATATAGACACACACATACTTATTCTTTCTGGTTAAGTTTATTGGCCACCCATGCAGATCTCTGGAAGAACACTTGGGGGTTTGGAGTGGAGAAAAGTGGGGGAAAGAGTAAGGAATAGCATTCGAGCAAGAGGAAGAGTTCGTTTTTTAGGGCCTTGAAGCGAGTGATGCATCGTTCTGTCATGTTCGACTGTTGCTCAAACATCACTCATAAGAAATTATGAAAAAAAAAAAAAGAGCTTCAGGGATTTTGACCAAACAAGGAAACGAAAAGAAGGAGACAACATTCCCATTGGTTCCTTGATGTTTAAAATTATTGCTGGTGCCACACTGTGGTAGGTGGGGGTGGGGGGGGGGGGGGGGTGTTAAGCCCAAAAGGTATAAATCAGTTGTGTAACTTTGTTATTATTTTAGAAATTTAACACATATATTCATGCAGCTTAGTTGAATTATCTGCCTGGACTTGGGAAAGAAATGTTGGAGGAACACAATGGATGAGCAGTTCAGGAGGAATGTCTGTATGACGGCATTCATCTTCAGAGGCCTGGACGGTCAGATGGTCAGTGTAATTCTGGCCGCCCCACGGCATGGTGTGGTTAGTGAGAACACACCAGACTGCTGAGGCCAGAACGTTGTGCTTCACTGTGTTTACCCATCGGTTTACAGTCTCTCTTTGAGGCTCACTCAAACAGGACATTTCAGTTGAGTTGTGTTGTTTGCCTTCAAATATGTCTTTTTTGTGTGTGTGTGTGTGTGCTCCTCATCACAAAAGGATGCTCGATAACATCTGCACAGCATCACTGTTGATAAATATTAAAAAGATAATCATCGGCAGTTTAGTTTTACCAGCATAGTTCTGCTTTGTCCATGCAGCCCAATGGCTGGGATTCAGTGAGCGCGCCTGTACCAGAGTTCAATGTGTTGGCCATGTGGGCGTCTTTGGAAATGTCAAAGACAGACAATGCTTGTAAACAGAAGAGACTTACTGGGCTGCATGATGTGAGGACAACTTGTGATGTGCGATTTCAGTGTTCAATATTGCAATGAGGATATTAGTTGCGATACCTAAACAAATAGAATGTTGTTTACACCCGATACTATGCCTTGGTGTGAAATGTAAAAAAGCGGTGCAAATGTTGCACCCTGCTTTTTCTTTCCCAGCTCTTTTCCAAAATATGAAAAACTTTGTGTCATAAATCTGGAATCGCAATTGTAAATCTTTCCTCCATGATCAATCGTCAAATGGATGGCATTTCCATAAATTAAAGTGGTCGCCATCCATCCGTCAAATCCAAGTCCCTGATTGGTCAAAGATCAACTTGATTTAATTTTCAACGCACGTTTGATGGATGTGCGTTTAATACGTATGTCCTGAAAACAGTTGTGGAAACTATCAAAACTATGAATGTGAAAGTTTTCAACGTGGAAGCCAGCATTTACACAGACGTTTTATTGGAAGTGGTCTCTTGTACGCATGATTCCTTGAGGCGGTGTGGACATATAAATGCTGAAGCTGAAGTATGAGGTTGGGTTTTCTGATGGAACTATGAACAAAGAAGGAAAATAAATGAATTTAAAGGCAAAGTTCAAGATGTACATAGTGCCGGTCCTTTGACCATCACTGTTTACACTTTCTCACAACATTTTCTAATATTTTTTCTTGATGTGCTTCTTTGGAATTACGGAATTACTTGGGAATACTCTGCCTCTTTTACGTTTTGCCTTTCTGAGAATTTAACCTTAATACACTGTGGTGAATAGCACCAGGGTTCACTTGCAAAGACCCTGTGGTGAATAGTTGAACCAGGGTTGTTTTTTTTTTTTGGACCAATCAACACCTGCTAATGGAAAGGGACTGATTGAGGACAGACAGGCGATCTCCTAATTCCGTCACTACTCTCTTACCTCTAAAAGACTATGTGGTGGCTTGGATCTTAACTCAATTCAGACAAGTACTACTTGGAAAAAAAATGGATGCCAATTATGAATTTGGTCCATTTTCCAAAGTAAAAAACGAATAGATATAGACATTTTACGAAGACTGTTTATGAATCCACTGTGATCTGTTGATGAAAACTTAGATGTTTTTTACAAAAGTAAATTTAAATACATTGTTTTTCAAATGAAAAGTCATTCAATGCATTGCGGTCAATATTCGCCAATCTAGTGAGCATCAATGCAAACAGGCTTTTGCTTGAGGGATATTTCCAGGGAACTGGATTTTGGAATAGTAGATTCAGACACGCCAACTAAAGGGTTAATGCACTATATAGTAGTGAGTAAATGAGGGAACTCAGACAAGATTAATTTATATTTCTGTTGTTCCCTTTTTGTGAACATTGCTTTAATACACATGTAGGGGTAGAAAATAATTAAGAAATGATTAAAAACCATTTTTGGTTTAACGCATTTCTTTCGTCTGCAGGCTCCCATCTGGAGAACTTCCACACACCACCTTCTTCTCCGCTGAGTGATGGGACTGGATCCAGCCCCAGTCCTGCCCAGCTTCAAGGGTCCCCTACGGTTCAAGCTTCATCCTCCCCTGCATCACCAGTCGCTACGACAAGCGGGAAGAAGGCACAACTCAGCCCCCCAGTCTCTCCCAGGATTCCCATTCCACCCCCCGACTGGAGTCCCCCTCCACCAGCTAGTCCTGGAGTTACCCCCTTGCACAAGAGATCAGGATGCACTTTTGGAGGCAGAGGTCGATCTTCTTTGGGGAGGAACGGGGCTCCTCCGAGCTCCACACCAAGAACTTTGCCCTCTCCTATAAAGAGTGTGGACATTAGCCCAATAAAGAGCCCTTCCTCGGTGTCCGCTGCTGCACCTGTTACCTGCTCTGTGGGGCAGAGCTTAAAGGAAAGAGACGGTGGTGAGGGGCAGCCTGTGGCACAGACCCCTGAGGATACACAAAGCCAGGATCGGGAGCTAGTGGAGCTGTTGAAAGAGTGTGCATCGACGCTGGGAGTCACTTCAAGCCAGGACGGGACTCCAAAAGCAAAAGGCAAGGCAGCAACACATTTATCAGCATCAAATGAAATGTATCAATATCATTTCAAAACCCTTTTATTCAATTTATTTTCAATTACATTTTTCAGCACTGATAGTGTCTTTTCATATTTCTACCTTTTTTAGAGATACTCAAACATCTGCTGACAGAGGTGAACAGTTTAAAGACTACTTTAAAGGTGAGCTGAGCTTGATGCTTTTATTTATCAATAATGCACCATGCACTGTGGTGTAGTGGTTAGCACTCTCGCTTCACATTGTGAGAACTATTTTAAATTCCGTCCGGGATCCTTCTGTGTGGAGTTTGCATGCTCTCCTCATGCATGTTTAGGTTTTCTATGTGGATGAAAGAGGATCATCTTAAAATGAATGAAAAACCACCAACCTCTAAATTTTGAAAAACAAACAAACATTGAAAGTAGGAAAACAGTTTTAATCTCAAAAGTACATATTGGAAACTTGAGATATTAAAAGTTAGGGGGGAAAAATTGAAGAAAGAAAATACAAATTTGAAACATAAATAAAAAATGTAAACCTAAAACTGTTTCCAAATGAAAAATCATGTTTATTATTTTCCTTTTTTTTCAGTCCTCAGTTTACAGTTTCATTTCAGACTTTTCAAGTTTTGACTGTTGAGCCTAATTTTACGTGGGGGCGGGGCTTGTTTCAGATTTACAATTTTTATTTCAAATGTTTCTTTTAAGATTAAAATTGATTTTATTTCAAATTTAAATTTTTATTTTTCATATTTTTAATCATTCCTGTAATGTTAAAAGGCACTTCTAATAAAGAGTCATACAAAGTGCATGTAATTATATTTATAAAAACAGTTTTTAAAGCTGAGCAGAGAGCTGGGAAAAATAAAATCTACTTTTTCCAAAAAATAAATCCTCTAAAACAGGGGTGGCGAACAAGTTTGACACAAAGAGCCGAAATTCTTTACTGTGAGAGTCAAAGAGCCACACCACGCACTGACCTGCCAATAATAATAATATTAATAATAATAATGGCTTAGATCTATCTGCGCTTTTTCTTGGTGCTCAATGCGCTTACAATGTCTCCATTATTCATTCATACTTGGTGATGGTAACTACTAATGTAGCCTCAGCTGCCCTGGGGCAGACTGACAGAGGCGTGGCTAACAGTTCACGCCTACGGTCCCTCTGACCATCACCGGGACATTCATACACTTTCACCCACCAGTGGAGCCACACTGGAGGCAGGGAGGGTGAAGTGTCTTGCCCAGGGACACAACGACAGCTGGCTGGAGGGAGCAGGGATCGACCTGTTCTACCGCCTGAGCCATACTGCCGACAAGATGTACACACACATACACGCAATTAAAGCCATATTATATCCCATAACACACTCCTCTCCTTACAGTAAACAGCAAGTATTGCACCTGTGTTTATTTCAAGGAAAGTGTCCACCCTCAATACACACATCAAATGCAGCTTAGCCAGAGTTAACAGGGTTAACCCTGATTCATTTTAGTTACTATGCTTATGAAGCAGGGTTTAACCTGAGCTTCATAAGCATGTCTCTTTGCAGGCGGCATTTTCAGGGTTTCCAAGACGATGTTGTTCTGCATAATGCTCATTCCTGCACTTTTGTACTATTCGGGGGGTGAGGGTGTCTTCTTTCATGTCCTCACATCACTCCTTAGCGTTCTTATGCTGTCCTCTCCTAGGTCCTCTTTACTGAAGTCATACAACAACACATTAGGTGCACCGCACCACAGTCGTATGGTCGTGAAAATACGGTATATAGAAAATATGGTAAGAGGCAAAGAGGCGCATTCTTACTGGCCGAGAGCCGATGCAGCTCACGAGCCGTGTGTTCGCCACCCCTGATCTAAAACAACAAATTCGAATGAATCGATTAATTGCCCCACCCAACAATCTTGTTTTTCATTCACTTTAAGATGACCCTAATTTGACCCCACAGTGTAAATTCATGCTTCTTAGGCTAATTGGTGTTTCTAACTTACCTCCAGGTCTGCATGTGAGTGGGATTTTGTGGCCCTGAAACAGACTGGTGACCTGTTCAGGGATCTACTCTGCCTTCGCCCAACAGTAGTAGCAGCAACCCCATGACCCCGAAAGAGATTCAGGGGTTCAAAAGATTGATTGATGGACGGATGGATGGATAGCTATAGTTTTTCAAATCGTTTCCTTACCAAAAGTGAAGTATTTTAACATAATCTTACTTGTTCCAAAATGGGTCACACCATTTAACTTAATGGATATGCACACTAAAGGAAGCTATCCATGACTTTTGGCAGATCTCATGACCTTTCAGCCACAAGATTACACCATTCTGTGTGTGTGTGTTTGTGTGTGTGTCCATCACAACAGAGCCTGGCCAGGCCCTGCTCGGCCCCATAGGAGCTCAGCTTTACTAATTAAAGTCTTTCCTGCGTTCTGCCTCTCCTGAGAGGCCCCAGAGGAGGAGAATCATAGAGCATCTTCTGTAAGATAGTGTTGACAGTTATAGCTCCCTTTGAAAGTAAAGTAGATTGGATCTCATAGTAGGAAAGCACCTAATAAGGGAAGACTTGAAAGACAAATCTCTTCCTCGAGCTGCAGTAAAAAGAGATTCCTCTCTGCAGCTTTTATGTTGCATAAGACGGTAGAAGCTGAATAAAATTCAGCCCTCTTCTTCTTGACTCTCCTTATTCTTCAGAATATGATACAGTATTTGGTCATTTCCTGTTGGTCGTCCTGTTCGTGACACTCCCTTATGAGGGTTGTTGCTGGAGGCTCCCAGTTTCCTTTGTGTCTGTCATAGATTACAGCAGCTGGAACAACCCAAACCAAAAGGCCTCCTTTTCCATCTGCAGGTTTTTTACAGTCCTCACTTTGGAATTGTTTTAGAGTCCGCTTTCTGGCAAATCTGAACATTTTTTCATACTTTTCCTCATCCATTCCATGCCCTTATAAGGTGCACAGAAATTTAATCCTAGATGCAGGTCAGCTAACCTCAGAGAGACTGTGGCAAGGCCCTCTGTTATGGAAATAGGAGCAATTCAACACCGTGTTTACATGGGCTCTCAGTAGGGCGATATGAGCTAGTGAAGCTGGACGTAATGAGCCCTCTTGGTCTGTTCTGCCATTCCAAATCTGTGTTTGTAGAGAATGGAATTGCAGAATGGAGGTGGGGGTTCATATTCAGCTGTTCAGGACACAAAACCTGTTTTGTGTTGTGCTGTGCGATAAGGCGGTGTGGGCTGGAGGCTGCGACTTTACTGATTCGCCAAGAGTTTTTGTGGCACTTTTAAAGACCCACTCCGATAAAAATCCCATTATTGCTGTTTGACACGTTCTTGTGGCATGTTCTCATCATGGAGAACATATATTTAGGAATTTAAGCTAAAAATAGCATTTCTGAGTTTTTCTTTATTCAGAATGTTGTGAATCAGGAGAGGACGGAAGAAATTCCTACACCAACAGTCCCCCCCACAACTTAGAATTGAATTTCTAGTAAACTACTGCCGCTCTGCAGAAACTATGTTTTAGAAAACAACACAGTTTTTTCTTATTTTGGCTAAAAAAAGAAAACCCGACATATTCATATTTTTAACTTTTAAAATAGATCAGAAGATGATTGGAGTGGGACTTTAAGACTTGTAAACAGATGCAAAATCTTCCCCTTTTTTTCTTTTTGCCTGGTTCCCCAGCTTTCGTTGTAAAACATTTCCCCTCTTTTAGCATAGAAACAGTTATTAACCTTCCTCTTTCTTTAGCCTTTTCTCCGTTTGTCTGCTTCTACTTGGTTCGTCATCCTTTCATTTGTGGACACTTTGTTTCACTTTTCGGATCTGACCCTGTGTTTTCTCTGTTTGTGTAAATAAAGTTACCATGACCTCTAAAGACACTCCGATCATCTTTTAAGCTCTTTTTAAGACCAGTCGAAAGAAGTACATGGATCTATTTGTCTACAAGTGGATGCATCAGAATGGAGCAGAGCAGGGAGCTTGTGGCTTGCCGTAGTAACCTCTATGTCACTCCTTTAAGCTTTTTATATCCGCATTTTTGCCTTTGAGACTGATTCAAAACTACTTAAATAAAGAAATACTCAGAATTGCAATTCTGAGTGTAATTTTCTTTATATATGTCCTCCATCATAAGAAAAATGCTACAAGAACATGTCAGAAATCACAAAAACATGATTTTCATAGGAATGCGTCTCATTCCTTTACCTTTTTCTTATCTGATGCCTTCTGTTTTTGCAAAAGTCTGCAACTTCCTCCATGTTCACTCAGCATCTGTCTGTGCTTACGTGCTTGACCAGCCTTCAGCTTCTTAAGTCAGAGAAAACAGTCCAATTGGAGCAGAGGGGAGTTGTTGGTGTGTGTGTGTGTGTGTGTGTGGGGCTGGTCAGATTTGGGCTCCCGACCATTGATTTCAAAGCCCTGCCTTAAAATCAGATCCAGGTGACTGCCTCATGAGTCTCTCTCTGGCCCGGGTTCTTCTTGCTACACTAACTTTCCTCAGAGAGAGCTTGTATCTGGATGTCACACAGGCTAGTTACATGTCCAAAGAAGACTTACTGTAGTTTGGAAGGATCGGCGCTAGATTGCACGCTGTTGAGTTTTCGTGTGCTAGTTCTTGTGAATCTAATTTCCAACCTCTAAATAGGAACCTTGCGTGCTCTCTAACTAATTTTGCCGTGTCACATGAGGATTTTCTGACTTGAGTGGCTGCTAAGGTCAGAACAAAGCGTGTCTTGCTGGGTCTAGCAGTACATTCTCACACTTTTTCAGCACAGACTACAGACTGTAAAAAAGTGAAGGCCTGTTGTAGAGTTGGGATGTTTCCCTTGACTATAGTGCGAGTGGGTGTGGAGGTAAACTTGGGACAAACGCTTGGAAAAGACTTTTTCTAGTATTTCTAAACGTTCCCAGGAATTCTTAGGATTTGGGAGTAAAGAAAGTTTTGCGCCTGTCGAGGCTCAATGCTGCAGCTGGTCCTGCAGAGAGGCGTGAGGTCAAACGCCAAGGGACTGAGTGTGTGTAGAAGGAAAAAAAAAGACAATCCACGCCCTTATCTCATCGTTAACCAAGGAGTGCCCCTTCCTGTTTTCCTGAGCTAACGCGCTCCAGTTGGAGTGTCAACATCCAGATAAGAAAGACACCAAGAAAACAACTTCCTGCCAGACCCCAATGGGTATTTTAGAGCCTTTTTATTCCATGTGGGTCAAACAGTCGGGAGCCACCGTTCATTTCATGTTGTCAGGCAGATCACAACAATGTGGTGCAAGAATCAAAGGGGGGGGTTGTGGGAGTGGAGGAAAGGAATATGAAATGTGTGTGTGTGTGTGTGTGTGTGTGCGTCCAGAGTAATCAGGTCCAGCTGCGGTCTTGAGTCACTGGTCAGATGAGGGAGCGACTTGGCGCAGACTTGTCCTCCTCCTCCTCCACATCTCTATCCATTCTTCATCTAATTACCAACATTTCCAGCCCCTCTGCTCCTCTGCATTCCATCCCAGCCTCTGACTTGCATTACTTGCAGCCTCTAGACTGTCTCCTTTCTGCCAATGTGTGATTTCATCCACTTTAACACATTTACACTTTAAAAAAAAATATTTGCCTTTTTAATTTGAATAAATCTGTTTGTCTTTTAATATCTTTGGTTTGAGGGAACCCTTCTGATGTGTGGTGGGAATGTTTGCTCATGTCTGAAAACTAATATACCGAAAGACAAGCAAAAACATTTTTCCTCATGTGCAAAAGTATAAAAACAGATCATTAGCTCACAGGGCTACAGTTTCACCGAAGAGTTTCGCAATGTTTTCTTGGCCCGGCCTCAGAGTGTTGTTTTAATTGTTTTTTTCTTCCTTTTTCTCTGGATGCCTCCAAACTTGTCTGGGTTTGGATTTTTTCCAAAAGAATTAGGAAATATAAAAGCATAAACCTATCAGAATTCATGATTCAGATATGATTTATTAGGGTTGATCTGCCAAGTGCGCTACGCCTAAGCATGTTTTAGGGTTTCAACTTAGGTTTGCTTCCTTTTTTATTCCCCCATTTCACATTAAGTAATGTTACCGTTGGCTAAATGTACTTTAATTGTTTCAAACGAGGCAAAAAAAAATATTATTTTATTTATTTTTTTCATAAAAAGTCAATTATTTCTTAGATAAAAAAATCTAGTGTGATTTATGTAACTCAATAAAAATTGTTTTGCTATTGAACTTCTAAAGATCCACTCCAATGAAAATTGGGTTTTTGCTGTTCTTAATATGTTCTTGTGGCATTTGTCTCATGATGGAGGACATATATGAAGAAAATAAGCGTCAAATTGTATTTCTAAGTATTTCTTTATTCGAATTTTTAATGTACAAAAATCCTAGAAAACTATGTTTTCTTCATTTTATCTTAAAATGTCATCATCATAATTAACACACTACTGGGAACACTTTTAAAATCGATTAAAAGACGATCGGAGTGTGGCTATAATTGTTTTAATTTCTTATCCAGACGGAGCGTGAAGAATGGCTGCAGTTCCAAGCGGACCTCCAGGTGGCGGTGGCGGTGGCGGACCGTTTGAGAGCTGAGATGGAGGAAGAGCTGGTTGCTCTCCGAAAAGCCCACAAAGACACAGAGAGGGAGCTGGCGGCTGCCCTGCAGAGGCAGAAGGAGGCTGACATGCAGCTGGTCTCCCTGCAAGGAGAGCTGAAGGAGAGCAGGCAAAGACTGACCATTTTGACCAGGGCCCCCGAGAAAGGTGAGGCCCGGGATCCGCATCAGACGCCAGACAGGTCCGGTGCAGAATCTAAGTCTGAACACAAAGACGGGAGTGAAAGAGGCAGGGGCATGGGAAGTAAAAGTCCAAGTGATGCCGGTGAAGGTGCAAGAACGGATTGTAAAGGTGGGACTAAAGGGTATCTGAGAAATGTGACCAATGAGGACAGAGATGGGAAGGATGTGCAGCCCAGTGAGCCTCGAAGAGCTGTGACCTCAGAGAGGTCAAGGTGAGATTCAGTGTCTGCTATTGAAATTTCCTAAAGCTTTTTTGTGTTGTATTTGTCTGCCATTTTAGTCCTTAATGTTTATTCTTCATGGGCTATCTGTAGCTGTCCTTCAGCAGCTTACTCAGGGACGGTGTAATCATCACCTGCTTTGTCATCATTTTTTCTCTTTCTGCTGCAGAAGTCTGTCCAGATTACCTGCCTCCCCTGACTCCCCCACCACGCAGAATGGACCAACTCAACCCAAGGCTGCTTTAACACTTGAAGCCACCAAGGTGATATGCTTCCTTTTTAGGGGAGCTAACCCAGCCCTGTCACCATTCACCTCATTTAAACACGTTTGGTGCTTTATTTTTCAAGAACTTTGGACAGCAGAGAGCACGGAGAAGTTTGGATTGGCAGGACAGCCAGTTGAACAGCGATGCAGGTACGTGCAAAGCTGGGACGCAACATGTTTAGGCCTGAGATTATTCTGCATCTCAGAGACTTTGAAGTATTTTTGAGTAGTGGACAGACGTTTGTCCAGGTTGCCGTCTTTACTTAGTGCACTAAATAAGGCGTAACCCATTTTGTAAAGCACACCGAATCTACAAGTGATTCCGTAATTTGAACTGTTTTTTTTTTGTTATTATTGACTTTAATTTTTTGTTTTTAGAAATTTTCAGATAAGACCAGCATTGAAAACACCAAATGAATATTTTGTATATAGTACAGAGTACATAAATGAAAATAGGTATGAGATATAAGAAAAACTCTTGAATAGATGAGACATGAAAAGAGGAATATATTGGCTTTTATCTATGTCAGCATTAAATTCTCTGTTTTTAACAAGCATCACATTATCGTCATATTGTGAAAAATGTTTTTATTTGTTCATTTTAGACACTTGTTTCATGTTTATGATCATTCTGACTTTATTTTGAATTATAATCGTATATAGTAAGACTATTCTACAAATTGTTTTCCTTTCAAGGTGATGCTAAATTTGGTGGAGTCGTGGATTTAGTGGTTCACTGCAGATTAGTATTATTTATATTTCCTCAATTTGATTGTTTTGATTCTGTTTTTTTCTCAATTTTAATTTTTGGAAACTGAGTAGAATAAAAAATGATAAAGAATGTTGTACCGTTGCTAACTATCAGATGGATCTTACTAAATGTTATTTTACAAAAATCAATGTTTTTTAAATGTTGACAAAAGAAACGAGTGTTTTAAATGAGCTTCTTTGACTTTATAAAGAAATACAGATCTACAGATAATAGAAATAAACTATGAATGGCATCTCTAACTGTTGCTTCACATTGCAGGAAAGCGTGAGGAGTCCCTGAATAAGCATAACTCGGCTCTCACTGAGCTGCCGCACACAAAGTGAGTTCTCACACGCACACTCTCCCGTTATAACAGTCAGGGTTCTGTCCAATCCATAGAAAAAAGGATTTTATACCCCATTAGTAATTGTCTTGCTGTTAGATCCCAGGATGGTCTGAGTGTCCTGCTGCGTCGTCACGGAGGCTCAAAGAGAAACTCTCTGCTCCGCTGGTGTCAGAACCGAACCCAGGGCTACAAGGTGACCGATCCTTTCATGTCAAATACGTACACACATTTTTTGGAATGCAGTTTGGAGCAGCTCTCTAATGCAACAGCATGTCCTCCTCCTGCAGAACATTGACATCACTAATTTCAGCAGCAGCTGGGCAGACGGCCTGGCCTTCTGTGCCGTCTACCACACCTACGTCCCCTCTCACATCCCCTTCAGCACCCTCTCTCCAGAGAACAAGGTAGACGCACTGCATGCAGCCTGTGATGCAGACAAAAAAAAAAAAAAAACCTCGCCTCACTAGCCTTTTGTTTGCAGAAAGAGAATCTCAGCCTGGCATTCAAGACCGGAGAGGGTGTGGGGATTACACAAACTCTGGTAAGAATCACAGGTGTCCAACACAAAAAGTGAGTTTCTTCACAAGTTTGACCGAAGTCTCTATTTGACAGACAATAGAGGAGATGCTGCGAGCAGGTGGACCGGACTGGCAGAGGGTACTGAGCTACGTGGAGAGCATGTACCGCCACTTTGAGATGTGACTAGCAAAGTTAGGAAGATACAAGTATTTAAAGCAATGGTACCTCTAATGCTACCTTCTCTTGGATATAGAAATTCTATTATTTTTTCGATGCAGATCACCTTTGGAAACAAATAAAAGTTTGCGTTTAGCTCAACGGCAAGAGGGCAAGAACTTCTAAATCCCATAAAGACCAAAACAACATCATCTAAAAAAAAGTATCTTATTAAGCTGAAGTAAAATTCATAAATTCTTATGATTAGAAAAAAAATGAACTTTCAAACTTTCTGACCCCTTTTGATAAAAGAAAATGTTTAGTTGCTGTACATGTGTCTACACTGGTACTCAACGCTTAGAAAGTACTGTAGTGCATAAAAGCTTTAGCTTTACATGGTTTAAGCTGCCAAAATATTTGTCTTTTAGCTTTTGTATGTTTTCCTTTCCAGTTTTTTTACCCACTCTGTAGACGAGCACTTCTGCTTTGTGCTGTGATTGCATCAGTTCTTTGTTTCAAGCTTTAAAAAAGCAAGAATTAGTATGAGAAAGTCCAAAAGATTCGATTTTTCTTCCCTTTTACACTGTCAAAAGTGCCTCAGTGTTCTATCTGCGTGTGTCCTTGGTTGTGCTTTGCAAAAAATAATAAAGCAAAAGCGAATGCAGGCCCATACAAGCATGCCCTATTCATTTCCACATCACCTGAAGTTTCTCATGCATCCACACTCTCACACACACCTGGAACTGCTTTGACAACTTTGAAGGCAGGTCTGTTGCCAAAGCTGTACACGTCAAACTGGAAAAAACGTGCCTTTGATTGTGAAATGTATGTATCTAGTGTTAAAAAAATGCAAAAGCAATAAAGAGTTAAAAATATTCCTGTCAGTGTTGAGTGTACATTTGGGGAAATGAAAGGACGTGAACGTCTGGTCACTGGTTTTTAATTTAAGTCGAGGAATTACCAACTGTGTTCTAAGTCATGTCTTTTACTGCCCTCTAATGGTCAAAAAGAGGATGTGCAGGCACTTTTTTTTGACACCACCTAGTGCAGGGCTCTGCAACCTGTGGCTCTCTAGATAAAGAAAAATAAAACGTTTTGAATTGTAAAATTTAACTAAAGTAAAATAAAATACCTCAAACTTCATTCCAGTCATTCAAAAACAGAAGGACATACATATCACAAGTCGTACTAAGGCTTTTTGACAGATTTTTGTACCACAGACATCAATTGGAGGGCAGTACACAAAAGCCAGAATAAAGGCACACAAAATTCTATTTTTAACACATTTAAAGATTTTAAGTCCACCTTATGGTGCGAAAAATGCCGTAATTAGCTCTGACTTAATTTTAATGAAATTTACAAATTTCTTGCCCAGATTCACTACAATCACTGCTGACATTTTACTACCCATTACTGAATTACTGAACTTCTGTCAAAAGTTATAAACTTTTTTGTATTTGGGAGGGAAAAAAAGCTATTTTCTCTTTATGTATGTGTTTATGTAAGCCAAAAAACTGCATAAAACCTGTTTGTTATATTTATCATATTAGTAACATACATACAAATTATTTTTCTAGAGTAAAGTCAGATTTTGCGGCTCCTAATGGTTGTGGTCAGTGAGAAACTGACCCTAGTGGATCTTTAAGTGTTGAAAGCTGCAGACCCCTGATCTCAGGGTTTCAAAGATCCTTTATTTTCTCTTTAACTTGCTTTATTATCTTTTAAAGAAATAAAATTTTTAATATATTTTGAACTTTAGGGATGACTGGCATAAAAGGTGAAAGCATTTCCTTTTCCTAAGGTTTAATTAAATTAAATTTGGAGACTCCTTGTCACGTTTTAATATCCATTTTGGGACATAAGGTTCATAAAATGTTGAAAAGAAAAGATTCTTTAGAACATGACTGATCTGTAAAGCAGCAAAATTGCATCTCCCTGTGATTACTTTGTCCCCAATTTCATAAACTGAGTCACCATCATGGGGTAAAAAGTCTTTTTAGCTTTCACTATGAATGAATGAGAACGGCTGGACAGGAGCAGGAATTGTCAGAGTGACAGTTGAGACTCATCCCCCTCAAGGCAAAGATGTAAAGAATATGAGGAAAAATTCCAAAGGAACGGAATAACAATGTGTTTTGGGTTTATTGGCACAAAAGCAGGGGGTGGAGTTGTCATTTGTTGCTTTATTAACATGAAGCAGAAATGTGTCAGGTGATTTGAAAGCAAACGTGTAACCGAGGAGGTCGCTGGACAACATGAAGCAGGTCTGGATCCTCATTTTGATTTTCTCTGCTTCGGGTTTGAGCTCATCCAAGTAAGTCCTGTTGTTTATGTGAAGGTAGATGTCGTTTTTTTTTTGCCTCCACGCCCTCAGTCATGGCAGGACTGATCTTTAAAAGTCCTCTTTCCCTGCTGTTCTAGTACAACAACGTTTCTGATCTCAGCTCCAGAGATGCTGCATGCCGGTGCACCCACTCCACTGGCTGTCACCCTCTTCTCTGACTTTTCTGCGAGCGTGACAGCTGAGTTGGTGCATGGCAACACCAAAGTAGCTCTGACACAGAACTTCCAAGGAGGTGACACTTCAATTATACTCAGATTTGATTTTCTTGTGGCGGTCAAAACAAACTAAAACATATTTTTGTTTTTAAGGTTCAACCAGTGTTGTTTTTCTTCCTCCTGTGAGTCAAAGTCTCTCATTTTTCAGTAAGTAAATACAATAAGGAAAAAATTCTTTACATTTAATATGTTTCTTATCTTCATTCCAGCTTCCTGGCTCCATACCAGACAACTCCCTCTTGAAGTTGAACGTTTGGGGCTACAAGGACAACCGGATCATCTTTGCCAACACGACCGACATCACCTTCAGCCACAGGAATGTCTCTTCCTTCATTCAAACGGACAGATCGTCTTACAGACCGGGCAGCACCATCAAAATCAGAGTTGTGTTTATCCAGCTGGATAACCGTCCCTACAGAGGGAAACTGAACATTTCTCTGCAGGTGAGTCACATTCTCTGAATTTGGTGCATTTTGAGTATCCCGTTCCCAAAAAATTTACCACAATAAAAAAGTGAACATTGGATCAGACGAGGGACCAGATAAGTCTCTCAAAAAATATGTTAGGCATCCCAACAATGATTAGAAATTAATTTGTGACTATCTTTGTTTTAAATTCAGCCCCTGATGGGACAATCTGACTTCTGTATGATTATAATAAAACTTATGTCTTCCAGTTTCTTGGTAATCACCTGTCCCTTGTGTAATACAACCCTTTATTAGTATATTTCATTTGATTCTAAATTATTTTAGTCTAAGTTCAACTTTGAGCCCTGTAGCAACAGTGTTTTCTTTTTGTTATGGGGTTATAGATTTTAACTAAATCTACACTAACTACAATATGGAGCATCATGTGGAATGAGGAAAACAAGTAATCCATATTCTAAGACATAATTATTTTCCCTGAACAACAGTAAATATAGTTTTTGCATGTAACAGAGTTGAAAGGTTGAGCTTGACTGTGTCAATCTGAAAATAAAGGATAGTGTGAGTGGGAAAAACATTTAGTGATGTCAGCTCCTTAAGAAGTTGGACTAAATAAAAATAAAATAATAAAAAAGGGAGGTTTGATGGGTTTGTATGGGGTTGAACAAAACTGAGCGACATAAGAAGATGGTGGCACATAATAAATAATTTATGTTTTTTTTTTACATATTACTTTTATTTAGGTGAAAGCAGAAAACAAATGATTACTTTAGAGAAAAAAAGCTATTATTATTTTTTTATATCATTTTCAATAAAGATTTGTGTGAAATAATGTAGAGATACATTGATCTTTTTTTAAACAAAGTTTGGGGTTTACTTTAATATAAAATGATTTGAGGTAAGGTGAGTATCTTTACTTTTTTTTGCTTAAAAGCAAATAGAAACATTAGATTCCAAAGTGTTGTCAGGTTGGAAGCATGGATGATTTTTGTCCTGCAGGATCCTAGTGGAGAAACTGCTGCTAAATGGGAGTCCACAGGGAATCTGGGAATTTTCGTACAACAATTTGCTTTGCCACCGAAGTGTCCTCTTGGAAAATGGATGATAACAACAGCAGAAAATGTAGGTTTTTAAAAAAAGAAAAGAAACAAGCTCTGCTTTGAATGCTGTTTCAAATGAAAACTATCACCTTTATGCCTCCTTTCTCCTTTTTTTTAGGACGCAACTGACAAGAAAGCGTTCACTGTGGAAGAGCCTGGTAACTGGTTTATTATTTCTAAATATGTAGATATGTGTTATACACTGTTTAATTTTTTCTATGAAGATGAAATTTCTTAAACCAGTGGGGTAACCTTCAAACTTTTACTTTGCATTGATATAGAATGACAGGTATGTAGTTATCTATTAGCATTTCCATAGAAATCAATAAAAATGATTATAGGATTTTTAAAAAACTGTTTTTCTTTTATAACAAAATAGCAAGAAAAACAGACCCCTACCTCTTTTATTTTTTTAATCATTTGGTGTCAATTAAGAGAATGAAAATGTTGTGAAAGCGTCACTCAACAGATTTTCACCATCCTGCTACGTGGTGAAGGCCAAGCTCATAGTTACTCCAAAAGAAGAAACCCTTGAAATGCCAAGAACTTTATTCATTTATTTATTTATTATCTTGTGGTCACAAAATAAAAGCTTTTTCACTTCCTGGCACTGCAAGGGTTTCATCCAAAACCACTAAATACTCTCTAAAAACTTCCAAAAGTGGCCATTCCATCATTTTTGATAATATTTTGCAGATATACCCACCAAAACTTTTTGGATATTTTGTAACATTTCATACATAATATTGTAAATAATTTGTTTGGACCTGAACATTTTTTTTGTATTTTTCCTAACTAAAACGTCTTTGAGTCTCCAAATGTTTCTTGGGACATTGTGTCATTGGTTAGAGTTTCATGATCCAAAAATGTACAAATTTGATACATGTATTAAAAAAGAAATGGTATTTTTTCATGAATCCTGCTGCTTGCAGTTGCTGAGGCTCCTCGGTTCGAAGTGTTGGTCAAGACGTCTCCATGGGTCCTCGCCGGAGACGACATTCCTGGATCAGTTCGAGCACTGTTAGTTACATTTTGAAGAGTTAAACATGGCTTATGGAAAAGTATCCCTAATCTATAGTTTGTTTTTCTTTAGTTATCGCAGTGGACAACCTGTACAAGGGACATTAGAGGTTAATCTAACCTATAATATAGCTACCAGCAGTCCCCCCTCTTTCTTGCAGGTCAAACAAACCAAGAAGGTGAGCTTTTTATTTCTCTGTTGCTCTTCGTATCCTCATTTAATCAATTGTATGTAAAAATGGATCCTAAAGGAGTTAATTGTGTAACCTGTTACAGATTTATGGATCAGCGCAATTTATATTTAGCAAAGACCAACTTCAGGGTCTGCAATCTACGGCGGGCAGCAGGGATTCGGTTGTGGTGCACATCTCTGCCCGTGTTCATGACCCCTCCACAGGTACGCTCTGTCAATGCTGCTAGATATATATATACTGTATGTGTGTGTGTGTATAGTTTATATTTATATTTTCTTTTTGCTATTTGCTGAATCAAATGTTCTGCTGTTCCTCCAGGATATGAAGTGAACAAATCTGCTGAAGTCCACATCACTCACAGCCCCTACCAGCTTCAGTTCCTCCATTTTTCTCAACCTCTAAAACCTTCGTTAGACTTCTCTGCAAGAGTGAGGGAATTTTTTATTTAGAAACATTTTTATTTAATGGAACGTTTTATTTTAAATGTCTTTTCCACAGCTTCAGATATCTAGATATGACAAAAGGCCTCTTGGCTTAGAGGAGCTGCTGAACTCTGCAGTGGTTGAAGTCACTCAGACTGACTCCTCCAGGAACGCCAAAAACACAACTCTGATGCTTCCTGTGGCCGAGAACGGGACTGCCAAAGTTCAATTCAAACTCCAGGAGCACATTGCGGCACTTTTTATTACAGTGAGTAATTTACCTGGGGAAATCACCAAACAGTCCTTTAGGGGAAAAGATGCACCAGTTTTGTTGCACGTAAGATGAGTAGTTTCAATGTGATTTTCAGGGATATTCTATAAAAACATGACTGTAGGACATTTGAATCATGGAAGATGGAATTTCAGAACGCATGCTCTGGATCTTAGATAACACAAAAGGAATGGGAACACATTTTTTAGAGGATTTATTCTCTACACTTACAAAAAATGTAGATTTTCATCTTTGTTTTCAGGCCAAATTCAGAGCCAGTCAGCAGAGTCTGACGCTCTACAACAACTACTCCTCCCCGAGCGGCTCCTATGTTCAGATCTCACATGACAGTGAAACACCTGCACAGGTGACACAAATTTAAATGATAATATTATAATATGACTAATATATCTAAGCTAATGTATTACTGAATATATGCCTCCAATTTTTTACTTTCAGATTGGATCACCCCTTCAACTTAATGTAGAGAGTACATTTAAACTGGGGAGTCTTCAGTATGTGGTAGGATAGTTTCCATTGTAAATGTCCTTAAAATGCATATTTTTTAATAGATCATATGTAAAAACTAACTGTTTCCTATGTTTTATTAGCTCTAATTCGGTTGTTTTTTAAACAACTGAGTTGTGGAATAAAAAGTGGGTTTTTTTGTCCCCCCCCCCCCCCCCCCCCAAAAAAAAGGCTGCTCAGTTGATGTCAGATCTTCTGTATAAGTGCTGCTGAATTTTGAGGTTGTGTCTTGGCAGACCTGTTACCAAGACACACAAGAAATCTGTAAATTTCCATGTCTGTTATGAACAGCGAACCCCTATATTAGCAATTCTGCCTTTTCTTGGTTCAGTCATGACATGGTGAGAGTGACCTGACTGTGGATAGAAAAAAATCTGTCTTTTTTCCACCTCTTTAGACCCTGCGCGGGGTCATGGGGGTTGTTGGAAACTATCCTAGCTGCTTTTAGGGTGAAGGCAGGAGTGTTTAAGGTGAAGTACAATGCTGATCTTAATATTGTTTCATTTTAAGGTGAGCTCCAAGGGTCAGGTGGTGGCAGCTGGAACCAAAAACTCCTCGTCTTTCTCCCTGACTCCAGACCTTTCCTGGTCCCCCCAGGCCTGCGTCACTGTCTACTGCCTGCTTTCTGATGGAGAGCTTATCAGTGATTCTGTGTTTATACCTATCCAAAAACACAATCTTGTACGATCATCTTTAGTTAAACAATTGGTTTCTTTATTAGGTACACCTCACTTGTATCCTTCAATAGGTATTCTACAGTTACAGCAAATGTGTCATGATTAACACATTGAGCAGCCAATGGGAGGTAGATACGCTGTACTCATACAAGGATCATCATGGTCAACAGCAGCTTTATGGTTGTCTGGGAAGTTGAAACCATTCTCAATTTGTACAGAGCGGCAAAAAAAATCTCCCCCATCCCATGACACCACCACCGTTGGCCTAATTTAACCAAGTAAAAGATACCTTACACCCACCGGGGTGGGTGTAAGTTATCTTTACGGGCGTTACGGGTGATACGGGTGTTTTCCACATTTGACCCTTGCCCTGAGGGAGGGTTGAGCTACAGACCATGCTCAGGAACCATTTGGTGGTTTAATTCCCCCAATGCCATACCTTCATGCTGAGTGTCTTTGGTATGACCCAACTGAGGATATGAACTCACAACTTTCCACTCTGAGGGAGGACACTCTACCCCAATGCTATTGGGTTTGATAGAAGTATAAATAGTTAAATGATTTTCCATTGTTTGTGCCAAATTCTAAACCAGCCACACAATTCCAGCTAACATTAAGACTCATGAGACAGGGCAGCGGATTTTTCAAAACTTTGCATGGTTGTATTGTCTACTCTTAGTGAGCCTATGGGAGTTGCCGTTTTTGTTGGGATTTTTGGCTGCCAGTTTCCCAACTAAACCACATCTAGAACCAAAGCTCATCTGTGTCATGATTGTCTCTGATGTCCTTCCATCACCTCATCTGTCCATTCTCATTTGATCTTTGACACAAGCAGAAGATTTCTGTCCTCACAACTTCTCGGTCACTTGATATTCTCTTTATCAAACCATTTTCTTCAAATCTTTGAATTTTTTTTTTCTAAAAATTCACAAAGAATCAGCAATTTTTAAAACACTGAGACCATATTTCTCTATCACCAACAATTATTTCCTGTGTTCCTCATTTGGACGCTCCATTTGAGCTGGGTCAACCACTGGTCATGTGTTTGCGAGATGAGGTTTTTGCGATACGTAGTGTAAGGGTTGTACCTAATAAAGTTACTGTTAGGTTTATTTACATGCATTTACATTTCTGTTGCTGGTAATTGTTAGCTTGCTTCCCCTCAGGTAACTCTAAATTGGAGCAAAGAGAAGGCTCAGCCAGGTGAGCAGGTGTCCCTCACTGTAGCTGCAGCTGAATCCAAAGTTCAGGTTGGAATTGTGGTAATGGGGGCAGACAGTTCAATGCTTCAGTCTGCTCCGGATTTCAAGCTCGAACAGGTATGTTGGTCGGCAAAAATTGTCTAGCATAACTTTTCATACAAGTGATGATGACTTCAAGGTTCAAAACGATGATCCACTAACAGACATATTTTGTTACGTAGGACTTGAGAAATCGGTGACAAACAAAAGAATAGGAATTTAAACTCTGTAACATAAACTCCTGAGAATTGGATCCAGTCCCAGTATTCCCCCCTGCCAGTAGGACACCATGAGAACACTAGCATAGTCCTTAAAACCGGCCGGACAGGATGAAAAGAATCTGTCCGCTTTGTTTGGAGGTGACTCCTTTCTCCAGGAAGAGGAGGCTCTGCAGACTTTTGGAGAAAAAACTTGAAGAATTATTGAAGTCCTTGAATGAAGAAAACACTAGTTCCCCACCTGTATTGTTCTGCAGATATCTGGTGGCTTGTATTGTGTAGGAGACTGGATTATCTAAACGCAACATCCTTCAGGCAAACAGTCACCTGACTTTATTGTATATGCTGTTCCTACTAGTATTGCTAACTATTGCAATAGAGCTCCTTAAGGTGTGATAGAAAAAGATTGAGAAAAATATTGACTAATTTTTGTTTTTCCAAAACAGATTTACAACCTAAAGACGATGAGCAATGTGAGAGTGAATAACAACATGTTGCCTAGAAATGGTATGTTTTTCATCACTGGTTATGGTCAATTTTTTTCTTTTCAAAGCTCCAATGTGGGTTTTTTATGCCTTTTAGAGAATGATCTTTTCAATAATCTGGATAACGATCTTACGGTTGAGAAGCACTGGAGATACTGGATGGACGGAACTGACTCTGTGTCCTGGTTTGACACTTTTGTAAGGTAAGAGCTGAAAGAAATGCTAAGAAATGTTGGAGGATTTCTTTTTTACTCTTGCTTCCTATATTTTTTTTAGTGATAAATCGTGGACCAGTGAGAAAATCACAGTTCCTGATGGTGTGACTTTTCTGGGAGCTGTTGTTCTCGTCATGTCAGAGAATCTGGGTTTGGGTTTCACTCCGGTGCCACAAAAGGTAAGGATTCTGCTTCTTTGAAAGCATCAAGATGTCCATGGTCTGATTGACTAATGACACAAAGAGAATAGAATATTAAAAGCAAAAAAAAAAAGAGTGATGCAGCTGACTGTACCTGTTTATTCTCCTGAATGAGTAGCTTTTTCAGTTTTATGCAGCTTTCTTGGTAGTTGCCATTTTTAATCAACAAATTGACAAACGGTAGATTTGAAAATTGGTCTCTTCCATTTATTTTTAATCCTTTCAGCAAAGATAGAAGTTCCTTCACACAAAGCAGGAGATGTGGTTCCAGTGTAAAAATAATTAATTTTAGGATTTACCAAAAACACAGGCAAGAAAGCCTGAATACAGCTGTTGTGTAAGGAAATGAAGAAAAAAAAGAAACCATATCTGCCTGAAGAGTATTGATGAAGACTATGTTAGGAACAATGAAGTGAACACAAACAAAAAGGCAGATAATTCCACTCATGTGACAATCTCATTCATTCGCCTGTGACGGAGGGAACTTCAAATCCTTAGGGACACAGCGGATAAGAAAGATAAAATTCCACCTTGCCAATTGGTAGACACTGTGGGTTCCCAGGACCTGGTGAGACTGCAGCTGCTGCACCCTTGGATCAGCTGACGGTCCTGTGAATCAGGTGACAGGCCTAAATGTGGCAATGACAACATCTAAGTTGGAGCCCAAACAGCACGGAGCACAGAAAGAAAAAAAACCTAGAACTAGACCTAGAATGGATTTCCATTCAGAAGTTCTAGGTCTTTATTGAACATCCTTCAAATAATCCTGTTATAAGAAATCTCGCCTTTGAGTGAATGCAGTTTACCTGAAAGGCAAGGCACTGTTGCAAATGGAGCATAGTTTGTACAAAAAAACAATTTTTTACATCCCCACTTTGATCCTTTATTAATAATGGCCAATTTGACAGACTGTAGTTCACCTCCCAACACCAGAAGAGTCGGGGTTTTTTTTTGTGTGTTTTTTTTTTACATTGGATTGGTTGTCAGATCTTTGCAGAAGACACAATTTCCAAGAAACACTTTTTACTTTTAGTTTGTCTGTAATAAATCGGCTTTCCTCCAGAGACGATCAGTTATGTTGTGCATCTTGTCATTAACAGTTGACGGTATCCAAAGACTTCTCCTTGTCTCTTGTGGCCCCTCCACACATCATCAGAGGAGAGGAGATTGTCCTAGAAGCAAACATCTTCAACTATTTAGAGCACAACCTTGAGGTGTGTTGGACAGAACCTTTCCTCTGCCTTCATAGACATAAATCAAAGAAACTACCACTTGATTGATGATGTTTCTGTTTGCAGGTCATTGTGTTGCTTGCTCAGAGTGAAGCTTTCAAATTTGTGTTGAGCAATCAAAGAGACATGTCTGTGATAAACGCCAAGCAGTTGACCATAGGGAGTCATGCTTCTGCCTCAGCCTTGTTCCCTATAGAGCCTTTGGTTCTGGGCGAGATGGAAATATCAGTAGAAGCTGTATCTATGGAAGCTTCCGACAGCGTTGTTTGGAAGTTACTGGTGAAGGTAAAATAGAAGAGAAAATGTCCAATGTGAACCTGAATTTGCAGATTTCCCTACAACTTCTAAGTTTCTGCACGGCTTTTGAGTTGACCCTGAGTTATTGTCATGTGTTCTGTAGCCTGAAGGAATCGAGCAGTCGTCCTCTCAGACTCTTTTCCTGGAGCTGGCGCCGCAGTCAGACAGCTACTCCAGATCCGTCTCTTTCTCCTTTCCACCACACGTGGTACCGGGCAGCCAGATGGCTCGTGTGGCTTTGGGCGGTATGTTTAACATTTCCCTCTGTCTTGTACCGATAGCCTTTCCATTTAAAAACATTTAATGTTTAGTGGAGGTTCTGCAGGAAATGGTGAGGAGCAGTATGAACCAGTTGCTCATGAAGGTCGATGTGATGGAGGATCCTGACAGTTATGAGTGCATTCAAACAAAAAACTCAAACGTTTGAAGGTTTAGAGTTGTTACTTGAAAATAAGCTGTTGTTTTATTTTTTACTTAATGTAACGACTAAAAAATACGAGGGGGTATGAGGACCACGCACAAAAATAAATTAAAACATAAATAAATTTACAGGAACATAAACCTAAAATTATGAGAAAAAAGTTGTAATTTTAAGAAATTAAAGTCGTAAATTTATTAGGAAAAGTTATGATTTTATAAAGATAAATTCCTAAAATTATGAGAAAAAACTTGTAACTTTACCACATTTTTCCACATTAAGTGTCAGCTAAATCCATTAATGCAGCCATTTATAGTGACCAAAAGGCTTTCTGTATACCATAATGCATTTGGACCTCTGCGACTAAATGTTTCCTGAAAATATTTTTCAATGTCCTAATGCTTATAATAAAATCTTGTTGACTCACTAAAAGACTTAGCATTATTAATCTGTAAAATCCCATATTGGTTCTGTTTTTGTTGTTTATCTGTGACTAAGTAAACAAACTTTTGCCTCATAAATTTATGACTTTATTCTCATCATTTTTCAGCTTCAAACTTATGTAAGGTTAAAACTTTATTGTCATAAAAAATGACTTTTATACTCATGATTCTACGAGTTTACCCTGGTAAAATGTTAACCTTTTTCTCATAATTTTATGACTTTATTCTCGTAAATGTATTTATTTATTATTTTTATGGTGACCCTTATACTACGTCATAGAAAATGGTAAATTGCAAAAATGAAAGGTATCTAAAACGGGTCTTGGTAAGAATTTCCAGTGAAGGGGCAGTCACGTCTCCTTCATCTGTTTAGATTATATTTTTTAATGCATTTTGATGAGAGAGTAATCTCTAAAATGAAACACCCACAAATACATGAGATGTATGATTACTTGATACATTTATAAAACGAAAATGCATTTCCTGAACTTCAAGGGAAAAAGTCCCACACACTTATTCCAAACCTCACTTGTATATTGGCAAAGGCACATTGCACTTTAGTTTCTTGCACATTGACTGTCAATTTGATATCATCTGCTATGTTTTTGGTTTGAGATTCTAGGTGTTTCAAATTCCTCCACCTCTACATTTCTGAACTCTGACCTCCACCGTAAATGAGTTCGGGAATTAATACTTTTTTAAATAATTACATAGTTTTTTTTCAATTATGTTCTGATTGAATGTTTTATTCTTTATGAGTAGAAAATGGTAACATATTATACTGATAATTGAAAAGGGAGCCTTTATCTCCTGGTTTGACTCTGTTGTGGTCCTTCGCTGCCTTTTGTAGGTGATATCTTAGCGTTGTCCATCAACAACTTGGATTCACTGGTCCAGGTCCCAATTGGATGTGGGGAGCAGAACATGATCCACTTAGCTCCAAGTCTTTATGTCCTTCAGTATCTGGACAAGTCAGGCCAGGACGATGCAGAGATCAGAAGCAGAGCTTTGGGTTACCTGACTAAAGGTGAACGGTCTTTGCATCACTTCCCTTCTTCACAAACACGTAGTAACTTTCTCCAAACTTTAAATAAAAAATATAAAATCTTGGATTTACTTCTGTAGGATATAAGACGCAGCTGTCTTACCAACGAGATGATGGTTCTTTCAGTGCTTTTGGGGAAAGTGATGCATCTGGTAGCACTTGGTGGGTCACAAATCTTCTGACTTTGAAACAGCACACACCTAGGATTTAAAAATAATGATGTTACCATGTTATATACAATTCTTTTACAAGGTGACCGAACTCCATGTTAATCCCAGACATGGAACGGCTCAGTAGATCTGAGAACATATTTTTATATGGTGGCAGCTGAAACACAGTTGACAGTATTATTGTTTTAACTGTTGTAATTGAAAATCAATTTGGACAAAGTGCTTACAAAAACCAACATATTTATTTTTATTTTTATAAAGATGTCCCTTTGAAATTCATTTGTTCATAATGCTTCTTATCCCCACCACTGCTGTCCAGGCTGACAGCCTTTGTGCTGCGGTGCTTTCTCCAAGCTCAGACCTACATCCAGGTGGACCAAGAGGTCCTGATCCAAGCCCTGATGTGGCTCCTGAAGCATCAGGGCCAGCAGGGGGAGTTCTTGGAGGTGGGCAGGCTCATCCACACAGAAATGCAGGGAGGAATGGATGATAGCTCAGTGGCTCTCACTGCATTTGTGCTGGTGGCCTTCCTGGAAGATGACTCTTATAAGGTGAGTTTGCACCGCAGTTTTAACTTTTGCCTTTGTGGCATCAGGAGAAACGTTAGCTTTTTAGATTCCATTGATGAAAAATGATTCCTTTTTTTTTTTTTTTTTACTTTGTTAGGAAAAGTATGCAAGCAACGTGTCTCTAGCCCTGAACTACCTGGAGAACAAACTGTCCACCGGTGTGGTCAGTAACTACAGCCTGAGTCTGGTGGCTTATGCATTAGCTCGAGGGAACCGTCCTCTAGCAAGCAGAGCGCTCACTGAACTGAAGAACAGAGCTGATAATATTGGTAATTTAAAATGTAAAAGATTTCACAACAAATGTATGTTATTAAAAAAATTTTTATTTAAACAAGGCAACGTAAACACAAAAGATAAAGGATGAAAAAGAATATTGACACACATTACAAAGAGTCACACAGAAAAGCAAATGTTCATAACTGCCAATTCATATATTACCAGACTTTTATATCCCTAAATCTGAAAATAAACTTGTCAGAAAAGAACAAAAACAAACAAATTGTGCATTTACCCTGAAACATCATTTTAAAGGTCATTTCAAATAAATATATCCCCCTTATTGGACATTGTTTTCTGTATTTCAGTACCATTCCCCCTCTCACATGTAATATTACGGGATCCGCAGATAATTTGGCGTCAAATTTGTTTGGATTCAGACATTAAACTGTTGTTTCTTCCTGTTTGGGGTAAAACTTGAGACTGGAAGAGTTTCTAAAAGTTTCTCTCCCACCAATGTTTGGCGAAAATACGTAGCTGCTATAAGTGTATCCAAACCCATAATAAACATGTCATTTCCTTAAACTCAGACTATTTAATCAACCACGATTTATAGGTTTATAAATAAACTTCCAGTGCAGAAACATGATTTCCCCATATTGTTTGGCTCAAAACATTGACAGTTATCTGCAGATTCATTGACAACATTGGTTGTTTGAATTCAGTCTTTGTTTTTTTTTCAAAGGTGGAGTCATGATGTGGACTTCCTCTGCTGGCCTGAACTCACATGACCTCAGCAGGGTACAGTCAGCACAGATTGAAATGGCTGCTTACGTGCTGCTGGCTCTGTTTGTGCGTGGCAGTTTCATCGAAGGCATTGAGCTGATGAAGTGGTTAAGTATTCAGACGAACCATCTGGGGGGCTTTGGGACAACTCAGGTGAGAATAGACTTTTCCATCCACCTGAAAATCTGATTATATTGAGTCTTATTTAAGATTTAGGAGGAAAAAAAGTCAGTTTGGATGCACATTTTATTGTTGTCTCATGTTCTGTATGTCCAGATTATAGACCGGGACAGCACAGACAGGTGTGGCATCCACACTGACATCATCCATATTGTCTTCCTGCTTGTGTTTTCTGCAGGATACAGTTATTGCACTACAGGCTTTGGCTTATTATGCAGCATTCAGCGGCGCTAATGCTATAAACCTGAAAATTGACATGTCTTCATCGACGTCTTCGTTTAAGATGTCATTTAACATCAACTCTACCAACTACCGGATGTGTCAAAACCAAAAGGTAATGGCAGGAAGCACAATCTGAGCCTTAATTTCAATTCTAAAAAAAATATTTTGCATACAAAGGAAAAAAAAAAGGTAAAAATACATTTTTTTTTAATTCACAGATTAATGCTGAAAAAGATTTGCCTTTGAACATGTACATACAAGGACAGGGATTTGCTCTGGTTCAGGTAACATCTAAGTTTTTCCTAACTGTTTTTCATGAATGCATGCTGCAGCCTCTGTTCATCCTGTTTGGTCGAGCAGCCTGGTGACAGATGGTTTAACCACACGAGCACGTTCAGAATAAACCGATGATAGCATCTCTGCATGACAGCAGAATGTTCCGTTTCCCTGTAAACAGCAAACGCAAATGTAGCGTGACAATGGGGTCCCAGTTCCAACATCTGGAATGCAGACTTTTAGCTGTCACTTTTTGGTGCATCATGGTAACATCCAGAGAAAAAAGAAATATAGAAATCTTATATTGTTAAGTGTTTGATCTGATAATCTGCTCAAAATCACTTGCAACAGTTTTTTATAAATTCATCCAGCTTAATGCCTTTTACAACGTGGAGAACCAGACATTTCTGCAAAGCCCCCAGCAGGTTTCAGATGAGGAAGCATTCTCATTGAATATTCATCTTGCTGAAGCCAGTAACCACAGCAACATGATCTTGACTATATGCACAAGGTAAGTTCTGCAACGTCAATGCAGTGTACTGGATATCAGTTTTAAAATTAGTCATGATATCTTTTTACACCCTTCTAGACTGAAAGACAATCAGATAATACCCAACACTGGAATGGTTATTGTGGATGTGGGCATGCTGAGTGGGCTTGGTCTACTTCCTGAAGCAACCTTCCCCTCAGATTTGGTTAGGAAGGTGGAAAGTACGCCTGAAAAAGTCCACCTGTACCTGGACTCAGTAAGAATCTCATGTTTCTTTATGATGTAGATGGTTCTGGTTCTGTTCCATCCTTTTATGCACATTTTGTTCAGCAGATTCAACTCAATGCCTGGAGAGGGAAATATCATGTAAAGTGACACAGGAAACACTGTTATCCAAAGTAACTATCAGATAAACTGTTACAGTTGGCAATATTAGTGTGATGAAATGACAGCCAAACCAAGGATTTGGCCATGGGTTACAATCTCAAAGGGCATCCTACATATTTTCCAATTAAACTGCCAATGAAGCTCCTTACTGGCTAAACACACCTGATCCATGTAATCAGCAGCAGAAAAGGCAGGATTTTTCTTAGAAACTTGCAGGATGCTGGCTATCAAGGTCTGGTGTCTGACAATCCTGACCAATTAGCAGACAACCAATGAGTTCCAGCCACGTTTGGAGTTACTATGGAAACTCATTGAGCTTTTATTAGTCTACTTTGTTGATTATGCATTTGAGATGTTTACCATTTAAAAGTAAGATTTTAGCATTACTGCTTACGGGAGCATTTGATTTATGTTAATAGAATTATATACAAATATGGTGTAAAGGAATTTTACTTTTAATTAAACTTACATTTCCGACCTTTCAGAAAGCACATAAGCAAAAGGTAGGAGGAGGGATGTTGGTAGGGGGGTCGTTGGACGATGGAAGAGGGGGGGGGGGGGTAAAGTCATAGAACATTATAAAGCAACAAGTGGCTAGAAGTTTATAATCATTTATAATCATTACTGTCAGGTGTAAATGTACAATAAATCTAAAAGGGGTGGGGCCTGACCAGACACACACTCAAATGTTACAGGCATGCCTGTCGTCTCCAAAAATCTTCACATATAAACAAGTCAACATGTAGACGATACAACTACTGTTCATACATGCATACTTATGCATTCAGACTAACACATGTGAAACATTTCATTCAGTCAAATGAATTATTTGTGCAAAGGTAAGCAAACACCTGTGCTCCAGTAAGTGTTTATGGATGATGGAGTGTAAAAACAAAAGAGGAAGAGTGCCCAGTCATCCCCACACCACACTGCTGCTTCGACCCCTGCCGAAGCAGCAGTGGTAGCCAGGACCCCCAACACCTGCACGGTATAGCAGATAGAGAGAAACCACCCGATGGGCAATCACTTCTGCCACCCAGGCCACGGTCAGCTGGACCGCCACTGGGGCCCCCAATGCCAGAGAGCAGGGAGGCACAGGGGAGCAGAGAGTGCAATCTCCAGCCCGACCAGAAGAATAGCCCTCCCCAGAACCCTGCCCCATGAGAGAACCCCCAGACAAGCAGCCCACCACCACCCATGATGTCTGAGCATCCCCCCACCCCAACCCCAGGCACAAGCCAGGCTCCCCAAGGGAGAACTGGTCCAAGCTCCAGGCAACCACCCACCCAGCCTACAGGAGGTGCAGGAGAGAGCAAGGCAGGCCCACTCCTGCCAAGGGGGAAGTGGGGGGTCCCGAAGATGTGTTAAAAACATGGCCCGACCAGGCTCACCCACTGTTGGAGAAGGCCAGTGCTCAAGGGCAAGGACCAGAACCCGCACCACAGGGACACGGACACCCCCAGGCTCAGATGTGATGTAATCCCCCAGGCTCCGGACCCTTCACCTCACACAAAGAGAGAGGAGCCAAGAAAGAGCCATTCCAAGGAGCAAGCCTAGGCCCCCGCCCCCAAGAGTCGACCCTGGGAGAGCTCTGGTCTGGCACAGATGGGACAGAACTAGCCGACCAGTTAGGGCAACCACCGATTTGACATTGCTTCAAGGGAGACCCCAACCCGCCAAACCTCCAAGGTCCCGTACCGATAGTGGTACCACCCCTTGATGCCTATTATTGCAAATATGCATCATACCACTTTGGCTCCAAAATGACATGAATTTAGCATCTACTTTAAAGCAAAACCATTGAGTACATTTTTTGTCACAGCTGGAAATAAAATCAGGCATCTAGGGTTTTTAAAAAAAGACACTAGAAAAATGTAGATTCAAGGTTCTACTACTTTAAAATTTTAAATGAGATTCTAGGAGCACCTTATTAATTTGTTTTATAATTTGCAGCTCAATAAGACTGAGGTTTGCATGAGACTTCCCATCATCAGAAACTACAAAGTGGCTCGGGTTCGGGATGCCATGGTGTTGGTTTATGACTACTATGAACCCAGTAAGTGTCATTTCTCACATTCCTTTTTGAATCAGCATCATCAAATCATGTGAGTAACCAACAATCCTTTCCATTGTGCCTTCTTTTTATCGATATTAGCCAGGAGAGCAAAAAGAACCTACAACTCCGAGAGTCTTTATAGCAGGGAGTCCTGCTCCTTCTGTGGAGAAAACTGTAACCTCTGCCAATCTGGAATCCACATCTCAATGAGCAACTCACAAGCAGCTGATGACAGAACCTTCCGCTTGAGCTTTTTGTTTCTCGGAGCTGCCCTTGTTAGTCTTTTTGCAGTTTGATCGGTAAAATGTGTTTGTTTTAACTGAAAAATTTAGGGTGAGGGGAGTTTTTGCATGCTGCTTTAATGTCATTTACTGTGAGCCGAGAGATAAAGCATGACTTTTTTTTTTTTTTAGCAAACATCAATAAAAACAGTGAATCTTTGTAGTCGGCTACTGTTTTACCTCAATGAAGCAATAAAATGTACATTTGTGTACCTCTTTTGGTTTGCATTCCTCTATGTGTCCACATGATTTGACTGAAATACAAATGCTGAATAAAGAACCGCCAAGGGTGAAATTAAAGGAGACTAAACCCCAGATATTTCTTGTTGTCACTGTTTTGGCAGAAAATGCAGACAAACTGAGATTAAATAAATAAATAACTGCAACCCACAATCTGGTTTCCAGCTATTAGCTCGAGTTTGGTGGTTTTTGCTTCTGCTGATGCATCAGAGTTTTTTGTCTGAAGTTAACCAAACCAGGAGTTTGTCTGCTAATGTGGCAGAAAAGAAACGAAGGTAGTCTTGTATGGGGTTAGGTTAATGTCAAAATGAAATGTATACTCATAGACAAACGTGTACACTTTGAAAAGAAAGAGCAAAATATGAATTCATTTGGTGTTATGTTTGATATGTCTGGACTTTTCTTTGCCTTGAATACAAAAGTTACTATTACGTTACTGACAAAAAAAGGTTACAAACATCAATTCACTAAGTGCATGAGCACGGTTTCATTATCCTCTTATTATCAACCCTCTTTACACCTAATGTTTGAAGTGGCATGTCTGCTACTCCTATCCCGACCATTTTCCAGCCATTGTGGGTCTGTGACAGTCTGCAGGTGCATTGTTTACACAATTAGCTGTTGTCGCTTAGCAACAACAAATCGAACAGTAACGGAAAACACTCTTTTATGATGTGTTATTTTAACTGAGTTATAGGAAGTAGTACGTAAAATTTAAATAAATAAAATTATAATAAATATAAATAATAATTAAAAATATAAATTAACAAATAAATAAAAATCATGATCAAATAATTAGAAATTCTAATTAAATAATGAACAATACATTTCCCCTTGTGGCATCAATAAAGTTCCATATTTTTTCTGTTTCATATTCAAGACAAAAAAAGTCATATTCAAAACAAAGACAAATCATATTTACAATAGACATGTTAAACGTAAAACTAAATTTTGGATTCATATGTTTTTTGCAACGTTGTGCATAACTTTGTCCATATTGAGAGCTATCTTACCCCATAGTCTTGGCGTTTGGAAGAATCTGAAGTGAGATAAAGTCCTTCCTCTGTATCTCATCACATGACTGAGCCATAGAAATGTGCGTTGAATGACCTGCAGACAGCGAACACACATGGAAATCATCCGCACAGAGCAATCAGGTTTGAAATCCTGACTTGATTATGAAATGCAAATGTTATTGTTGGAGTTCTACTTGCTTGCTGTCTGGGGTATTTTATAAAACCCAAACAGTTTGAGCTTTTTTCTTAAATTTTACTTGAGAGTGAAGCTACAAACTCACTGATACAGATTAAGCAACATGAGGTTTTTCTAAGTTCATCTGTGTGGTGTTAATGGAAACAAATTTAACCTCTAAGGAGCTGGCATTCATATGTTTGGGAACATCACATTTAGGGTTCGATTACCACGGTTAGCCCAAATATTAGCTTGGGTCTTATGTATACACCAGGCATGTGATCTGCGTGTAAGAACATGCTGAGGAGGCATTCTTAAATGCGTTTTTAATATACAACGTTAACACTGGATGGTCAGTACCTAATGCAAGTTTTCTTCTCACACAGCTCTTTTCCCATATATGAAAGACTCGGTGTCATAGAATTCTGCCCGGGCAAAAACAGCAATTTTTAATTCCTTCTCTATTTTAAAATGGTTGGCCCTTTTGTGAATTAAAATGGGCACTATTACAAATCACTACCAAATCCGTCTCTGATTGGTGAAAGTTGAACTGGTTTACTTTCAATGTGCGTTTTGTACGTAGAGCCCAAAAACAAACTTAAAAACTTGTGTAGCGATGCACAAATGCAAAAGTTTTAAATGCAGAACCCATAATTGCATAATTACAGTCTGTATTGTTTCACCAAAAATATTATTATTTATGTCAGAAAGTTTTTATCATATGCTCCTTTAAAAAAATTATTTCCAGAGGTGGTAAAACATTAAATATTAATTACAGGATATTTACTAGCAAAAGAAGTGATGTGAAGGGAAACATTTATTATACAATAAATACATTTTTTTACAAATGTGTGTCATATTTTTTGGCGCATATCATTTGAGATTTATTTTCACTTGTACAGGTAAATTAAAAATTGGGCCCCTGTAATGCTGTTAGTAGAATCCTGTAATTCACATTGTCTGCACATACTGCAGATGAAAGATGGCCTCATGCAAGAAAAGCATGTTTCCTTAGACGGTTACTGCAAAACAGAAACTCAGGAGTGATTTAAGACGGAGTCTGGACATGCCAACTGCCCTGAGGCTGTTACATTCAGGTCCCATTACATGCCCCAACCAAGCTGCAGTGACCCGCTCACAAACACTAGATGGCAAGCTTGGATTTGGAAAAAAAAAGTCCCACTTTGGATGTCTAAGTGTAATATCCATGCAAGGAAATGGATGATCTCACGTTAAAAAAAAACTTTCACACTTTGTCTGCCTTTTAAACTTTTCTGTAACTAATAAATCCAACTAATACTTCCTCGGTGTGGGTTAGAAAAGCTTTCCTGATTCATAGAACAAATATAGAGACTAAGCTGCATGTGTTTCTGATTAAAGTGTTGGTTGGTCATAATTGTGTGTGTGGGGGTCTTCTTTTTATTGCCTCTCTAGGACCTTCCCGTTTAAACACTACTCTTATTTTTGTTACCTCTGGAAGTTCCTCTTCTCGTCAAGACAAGTAGTTTTTCTTTTAGATCAAAGTGGGTTCTGGCTCTAATGAGGCAATTAAAAAAATAATGAAAAAAAGCAAAAAGTACAATCTAAAATTAGATCCAGCTAATGTTGAATTTTTGGGTCTCTATGTAGAAATAAGGGAGGATTGCAGGTAGATGCTAAGTTCATGACAAATGAACCCTGCAAACCTTTGTGGAGGGTCAGGCTACAAAAACAGAGTCAATTAATGGCATGTGAGGGACATGATGTCATGCAGTTACTATGTGAAAAGGGCCAATATGGAACCTAAGGGCCTCGACTAACAGACACCTCGTGTACTCTCAGCCTTCCTCACCGAAAAAGTGTACATAAAAAAATAATCTTTCATGAACATTATAATATGTATATATAAAATAATAAATAAAAAAGTCATAAAAGTCCCAGTCAGCTTTCAGACCAGAGCAATGGAGTCAGATCTGAATTTGGCCCCCCCACTGAGTTTGATGGAACAGTTTGACAGATTACATCATAAAATGCTGCAAGGCGTACCATAAAATTATTCATTAAATCATGAAATCTTTAAATAAAACATGACAAATAAATGTTTCTTAAATCATTTAAAATGGAATTTTAATTAATTATTGACAATTTTAATTATTTATTTCCACTTTTAAATAATTAATGACACATTTATTTAAGAATTTCATATGAAATATATGTGTTTCAATTTGTCCTTTACAGCCCACACTGGACCATGAAATATTTAAATATGTCGTGACATATTCAAATGTTCTTTTTAATGTTTATTTTTAATACTTTAATACCAAATTTATTTTAACACTAAGTTATTGATTTCCAATTTTATTTCTTTAATGACAATTTTAAATAATGCCACATTTATTGAATAAGTTAATATATAAGCATACGATTGCATATATTTGTTTTTCTTTATTCAATTCGTTGTGGATCAGGAGCCGATGAAAGATTACATTTGAAAAAGATTTGTTTTAATAGAAAATTCTTGTAGACGACCACATGTACGTCAATTTTTTCCTCGTCTGAGCTGGCATCTGGCTCAAAAAAGTGCGGCTGGACAGCTCCAAAAACATTTTTGTTGGTTGGGGATGTCACGGGATGTAAGCTAGCTGTGGATCATGTAAATAGAGAGCTCTCACCTACGGGAAGAGGGTAACAAAGGGTCCTGCCCACCACTACAGCTAAAAATGGCATCATCAAAAAGACCAATTTGGATGCTTTTAAAACAGGTCCAATGGGTCTTTAAATTCATCATGTCATTTCTAACTTTACAAACCTAATTATTGAAGTAAAGCTTTGAGAACTGTCAAAGCTGATGCAAAGGAAAACAGCAAATATGAAAATATTTGAAAATATCAAAAACTTGAAACTGGAAAACATCATATAAAAAAACTGAATGCTCTTCTTGCATTAACTATGACAAAAGAGGTTAGTCATCTGTTTAGCAGAAAACACTGTCCGATGTTTTTTTTTAAAGTTTATTAATTGTAAAAAGGTTAAGGAACTCTGCATTGATTGTGATGCAACAAGGCTGTAATGATTAATTCCACAATAACTGTTTGCTTCTCGAGTTCTACATGTTTAAATGGTTCCTTTAAGATGTGATTTCCTCCCTGTTTGTCCACTTTGGATTACATCATTGGGAAAGAATTGCCATACATCCTATGGAAGCCCAGAAGTGGCAGGGTCATGGAGCTGCAACAACAACAAAGATGAATTGAAGAGGATTCTTTTAGCCCCCCTGGTGATGCTACCGAACGACTCCCTCTGGCGATTAAGACGAGGATAACTAATTTTGTTTGGCAAGACATACTTCATTCACAAGAGCAAGTCATGGAAAACCTTTGAGCTTCCATCCCACCCAGAGTGAGAGTATATTTAAACAACCCTCCAGTGACCTGGTGCTGGAAAGGCCAGACAGACAAATCCCCTCTTGACAGAAGGGTCTCCACATGAAGGCAGCAGAGCCGACAGTCCTGTCAGTCAGTCTTCTTCAAGCAGGCAAAGCCTGATTTTATCACCAAACTATCAGACGTTCAGGTACAGACAGACTTTGGCTCATTTGTTCGTCACCCATCAGTTATTGTGAGGAGCGTCTGTGTGCATGCACAGGTGAGCACTGCAGGTGAGTCACCAGTCATTTGTTTTGTCTGCATACATTTAGGGCAAGAGTGAGCAGCTGTTGCCAGCACATGACGTGATAAACACACATCAAAGGAACAAGATTTGTTTTCACAAAGCTGAACATTTTTAGAATCGGATTGCACAAGAAAAATCCATTCACTTTTTTAGAGACTTCCATTCTTAACATTTTCAAATATACAAATATATTTGACTTTAACCCTTCTGCTATCCAAGGCTCTTTAACTTTGGGAGTTGGGTCATCTGGACCCCACAAGACAGTGCTCTGAACCTTTTTTCTTCAATGATTTGTGGTCTTCACTGGTATCGTGGATTATATGAAATCCTCTTCACCTTTATCCACCTTTGTCATGGTAGGGATAACATGTCAATGTAAAGGCGGGGTCATTTTGACCCCACAAGATAGCGCAAGGGTTAGGGCTATCTCACGCAGCCACTACGTACATTTTGTGCATATTGCATTAATTACAATCGATTATTCTTACGTGAAAACCACGGAAGACAATAAAAAATAAAATGATCAAATGAATAATAAAATGAAAATAATCTGCACAGATTTTAAATAACTGATCTGCATGTGATATGTTGATTTCCAAAATAGATGTGTGTCTACTTTTACATGATAATTAATTCATCTTTTTGTCATGTGATTTTCTGATACTTGATGATTCTTAATTCTGTCTGAAGTTATGAACCAGATAATGATAAATCATGTAATAAAATGGTTACGGTACAACAGGGGTGGGATTGTATTCCTTCCACTCCCTCTAAAACAATCTTTGATTTGATGTCTAATTATCCTAATTTTGATGCGTCTTTGTATGAATGTTAACTGCTGATTGTATTGTTTTGTGCATTATTCTTGCTTGATTGCTTGAAATAAACCATTTCAAATCAAATCAAATGGTACACTCATGAAAAGTTTGTTAGACATGCGTTGAACGGTCATGGTTAGCCACAAATTTGCAAATGCGTCTAGCAAAAGTCACCCACCATCGCTTAAGATTTACGTAGTTATTGCGTGTAAATTACATAAAGTACATGTAAACCGCGTAAACCCCAACCGACCAAAAATTTTGAACATCTCAAAACCCAATTCACGTAAAGACCCATTGCCTAAAACATTGAGGGACATCTGCACTCTTTAACCCTTGTGCTGTCTTAGATGACCCCACCCTTACATTGACGTGTTCTCCCTACCATGACAAAGGTGGATAAAGGTGGAAAGTTTCATGTAATCCATGGACACCAGTGAAGATCACAAATCATTGAAGAAAAAAGGTGCAGCGCACTGTTTAGTGGGTCTAGATGACCCAAATCCCAATGTTAAAGTGCCTAGGATAGCACAAGGGTTACAGAATAACAAACACAAGAAAAACTTGTGAATAACTTATATCTTTATTTATTTATTGTTTTTAACTTGTCCTGTCCAACAGCTGAGCAAACAGATGAGAGCTAAAGGCCTCTGGTGTTGGATATTTTTTACTGTTACAATGTTGATTGACATTGTTGATAGCTAGTGTTTTTTTGACTGTTGCAAATTTAACCCATTAATTATGTTTTTGGTTTAGAACCAATCATCTTTATTCTCTTATTTAGAAAGACCCACAAAAAAGACATTCAAAGCTGTCATTTTAGCCTCTTAGTTGTTGGAAAGGGTAGTTTAGATGACCCAAATACAGAAGAAAAGACTTATGGCATAAACTCAGAAGCTTTACTTCAAAAAATCTTAAAAAAACTTAAATGATGAATTACCTCAAACAAGAAAAAAGCATAAAATTTTAAAACTGAGAACCTGACAAACACAAAACCAGATTCTTAAAGACACTCAAACAACAATTGTTTTGTTTTTTTTAATAAGTTCATGTAGTACTTTTCTCATGATGGAGGGCATAAATCAAAGAATTTAAGATTAAAACTGCATTTCTAAGTTATTTTATTCAAATCATTGTGAATCAGGATCAGAGGAAAACATTTCATTCAAAAAAGCTCTTAGTTGTGAAGAAAAGATTCTGATGTGGTGGGCAAAAGTCTCCCTGCTCTGCTTTATTCCAATACATCCGCTTGCAGATAATGGATCCATCTACATCTTTGTTTCCCTCGTCTGACCAGGTATCTGGCTCGAAACTGTACGGCTGGATAGCTTCAATATTCCTCGCCATTTTTGATGGTCCTGCCCACAACTCAGAGGCAAACATTTGATGATCTACTGCCACTCTGCTCAAATTTTGTTCTAGAAAAGGTCACAGATATTTTAATTTTGCTTAAGATCGGCATAATCATAATTAAATGACCATTGGGAACGCTTTTGCAACAGATCATCAGATGATTGGAGTGGGACTTTAAAGAGGCCAAGAGCTACTTCACTGACAGAAAGAGTTGTGGATTATTGGCAAATGAAGCTTAAAGTGAAAAAGGTCTGGAGAAACGAAACCTAACAGAAAACTACTTGAACACAAACATGACTTCAACTAAGACTAAAAAAAAGAAAGCATAAAACCCAACCTGCTGTGAAAGAAAACGTCTTTCAGATCATCATAAAGTAAAGACATGATTGTTTTTCCTACAACAGCTTCAAATGTTATCACTCCAGATGATGTAGCTCTGTTATAGTGTTTCCATTTTTTTTCATGAGAGAAAGTCTGATTAGTATCAGTGATGTTAAGCTTTTTCTTTTTAGAAACCTTTGTACAATTAAAAACAAAAATATGATTAACACATTAACCCATCCTACAGTTGGTTTTGTCTGGTATGCTTCAGATGGATCTCTGCACATCTTCACGTCCATACTTCATCCGGATCCGCCTGTGTACCCGTCTCATGGTTCAGTCTGATTAAGAACTGTCCTTCAAATGTTCTTTGTCTTCGTTTCCTTTTAATTATGTGTCCTTCAAGGGTGGGTCGCTCAGACTTTTTGAAATACAGGACCTGCAGTCTTGGAACACATAGAGAATGATAAAGAACTCAATTTTCCAGACCTCACCTGCTTCAACTATTGCCCTCCAGAAGACGTGCAGGTAAATCACAACATGAACCACAGGAGTCTCAAACTGTTTCAACCCTCAGGCTATCCCTGTACTGTACTCCGAAAGCACGCCACCCAACCCAACCAAGTGGCAATGCAAACCACTAATGGAATGCACATTTAGTGAATATCAATGTGCTCTTATAATCTATACTAAATTTGTTTCTTGCTGCACATGTGCCAAAGGGAACATATGTTTGTTTTAGACTTTGATAGTGAAATAATTAAATTCTAATTTGACCAACAGTTTGCATTGTTTTTTTTATTGATTGAAGTTTACGCACAGGAAAATATGGAGACGATAATTACTCCAACTTAAAAATAAAAAAGTAGCATTTAATTCAAAACATGAAGCAAAAGGGAAATGTTGACAAAACCAGCTCCTGTGGAGTGATTGATTATTTCAGTCTGGCTTACTTTGTCTTCATGCGCTTCTTTCATTCACCTTCTCCCTTTCTGGCATCCATTATTAAGTCAAGTCAGTCTGGCAGTGGGCTTTGGTTAACGCTTTGTGTGTGTGTGTGTGTGTGTGTGTGTGTCCCAGTCAGAAACAGACTAAACTTAAGCATTTTTCCAAACACAGAGGCAGGAAACCCTGCTAGCATGACCTCTCACTGAAGCGCTCCCCTTCTTTTTCCACTCATTTTTTTTGCTACCATGGATTCAGCTGTCAAACATTTCCTCCAATCACTTTCCAATCACAATAATCAGAAACAGGTGGAAATTTGTGCACGCCAGCGCCATGCTGTTTACATGTGAGTGTGTTTGTATATGCAAATATTAGACAAAGTCAACAAAAGTAGCAGTGCAAGGTCAGTTCAGGTTGTGTGGAAAGCTTCTGATGGGTGAACCAAAGCAGCTTTAGCACAGACATTTTTGACTGACACAGGATTATTTTATGTCCAAACCACAGAAAGAGTGGGTGTCCCTGCAGTTTGATGAAGACCAAAACACTGTCTCAGTCATATGTGTGTGTGCGATCAACTTCTCTCCGAATATTTGTCAAAGGGAGAAGGCCCGCAGACGGCGCACCCCTGTGCTTGTGCCTCACTCGGTAGCAGGGATCATTGGACTGATTAATGAAGGGAGCTGAGAAAATAAATGTTCCAAATGTGTTATTCCACTGACGTATGTCTGGATGGTAACCAGGTAAAGGGTGCAGTGGAGGCTGCTGCAAAGGAGAAAAGTTTCTCCAAAAGCTTGTATTTAGTTTCAGCATTTTATCAGAGGTAAGCAAACAGCAAATCAGCTTTCACTGAGTTGTATATTTGGTTTGGCAGAGATTTTTACGCTGGATCCCCTTCCTGACACAACCCAATATTTTATCCGGGCTGGGGACCGCCACAGGGGGACCCAGACTTGGCGCCCTGGTGGCTACATTAGGTAGTAGCGTGAAAGCTTTTGGATTTTTACTATTCACTAAAATATTTGTATATATATTTAAAAACTTTTCTTGTCGCTTTTAACGAGATTTTGTAGATTCATTCTAAATCAAAGAGAACCTGTGGTTTGATTTTTTATAGGGTGAAACGCCACAGTTTTGTTAGCAATAGCGTTTGTATTAAAACACACTACTGATTAAGGTTTTTATTTCCATTAATTCAACCCCTAAGTACAAATCACTAAATTGTTCAAAGGGCCAACATTGCAGTTTTTCCACAAAACAATGACAAGTTTTCAAATAAACAATTTTGCATAAACATGAACTAAAATGTTACTGTATCTCCTCATTTAGTTTGAATTAACCGTTCTTTAATATGAAACAGTTTTTAAAGTACAGGTAATTATGATGTAGTTTTTAAAGTTAAAGTCTTTTAATCTACCCAACTTGGTATGAGTTTAAAACAGTGGTTCAAAACGATTCAAATAGCAAGTGTGCAATTTTTTGTAGTTACAAAAAAAAAAACATGGAATGTGGAATTCCTGATGTTTTTGTTTAGATGCCCCCTGCCCCTCCTGCTTTTAAATTACCTGAATCATTAAAAATTATGGAAAAATACAGTAAAACATTTTGCACAATAATTTCTGTCAAGAGAAGGGGGCTGAAGCTGAAGTCTTGCCTGGTCATTACATTGTCAAATAGTCCATTTATAGAAAGATGAAGAAATGTAAAGCAATACCTCTAAATGATCAGAGGAATTCACGTGCCCATGACTAGTTTTTTTCTTCTGTGAAATGTTTCCATTCTTTATAATCATTTAACTTTTCAATTTTCTTTGTGTGACTATATCGTTATACCTATTGTGCACAACTTCCCAAAGTTCTCCTATTGGATGTTTGCTACAAACAGAACTCATTAGTTTTGCTTCTATATTTTTTTAAATTTTATTTAAAATTTTTCCATATGTCTAAAGGTGCATCCATCCAATATCAACACTTCTTGTGTCCTAAGCGGTTTGTAGTCTGGAGCCTCTATTCAGATATCACAGTGCACAGATAGAGAACCCATGGTAACCAATCTGCTGAAAAGCCACAAGATCCCACACATTCACTCCTAGTGGGCAACTGAAGCATGTGAAGAAAGCCAGAGTACCTTAACCCTTGTGCTGTGTCTTGTGGGGTCCAGATGACCCCACCCTTACATTGGCGTGTCATCCCTACCATGACAAAAATGGATAAAGGTGGAGGGGATTTTGTGTAATCCATGGACACCAGTGAAGATCACAAATCATTAAAGAAAAAAAAGGTTCAATGCCAAGGGGTCCAGATGACCCCACTCCCATCTTCAGGTGCAGCATTGGCCTTATGAGAATGCCAAACAAAACCAACGTGGAAGAAATACTCTTCAAATCATATAACATACTTACTTTACATTTCATATGGACTTTCAACTAAAAGTAAATCTATTCAAGATCTTGGAGAAGGAAATAGGAACGCAAATGACAAGGCGCTTATAATTGAATGACAAAAATGTAATTATATCAGCAAGGTGTTTTTTATTTTTGGTCTGGCAGCAATTCAAAGGAACATAACGTGTAAGGCTACAGGCACACAGCACATGTGACGCATGTTCATGTATAGTTCACCAGGCTGCATCTGTTCCAACTGAAGGTGGCGGAGGCTTGGTGCGAAATGTCGAAGCAGTGGAAATCTCATGAATCTTGCTTCATTTTTTTTTGTTTGTTGCTCTATTCGATTATCTACTCCTGAGAACCAGCCCAATAAATTCATGTACTCAGTTGTCTCCACTTTGTCTTCTCCTGAATTCAACACTCCATAGATCCCATCCAAACACATGAAATGTCAATGGAAAGGCCATGATGTCCTGTTTTAGGCACATCAGAACTTAGTAGAGTACTTTGACTGAGTCAAATGACCAAATACTAAAGCAAGTCTTCCCTAAAGAGGACATGAACTAATGGCTTGGTTCTCATGAATATTATGACTGTTGGGCAAAAACTGCAATAATTAGTTTGTTCTCCATGTTCAATTTTCAAAGGGTTGTTTTTTCTGTGAATAAAAAGGGACGCCATCCATACGTCACTACCAAATCTAAGTCCTTCATTGGTCAAAGTTCGACTTGGTTTAACTTTCAACACGTGTTCTATGGTTGCACGTTTTGTACATAGACCGGAAACGTCATAGAAACTTTTGTAGCTAGGCATGAGCGCGAGGGTTTTGAACATGGAAGCTCAAAACGCACATTTACACGTTTACACAGACCTTTCAGGAGTGCCCGCTTAAAAGTTTGTTGCCCAGAGCGGTGTGAACCTAGCTATGCTGTTAGCTGTTTAGGAAACGTGGAACCAAAAATATTCCGTTCTGCTGCTCTCGTAAAGAACAAAAGAAAAAAAATGTACTTCTCTGTATAAATAATTATATGGTGGTGAATTTTCTGCAAAACTTAACAGCACAACTAATGAGGATAGCCAGTTCTGAGCAAGTAGTACACAGAGTAACTGAATGTAATTCACAGAAAAGAATATATATAATATACAAAAAAACAGCAGGAAACACAAGACAACATGATTTCAATACCAGACAAAGCCTTGATGTTTCTAGAGTCTGCAGGAACAGAATGTTTAGCAGCCTTAGTAAGATAATGGCTAAAGACAGATTCTCATGATTTTTGGTTCCTGTTTTCAGTTCTGTGCAATACTTTCCTTTTGTCTGTTCGCAGTTCAGTCAATGCCCTTGAGTCCTATGATTTCAACAATGTTGATCTCGCTGTCTAAACATTTCCTGTTACAGCAAGTTTAAAGCAGGCGAGTCGATGCAGTAAAACTTGGAGTCTTAGCATCAATGATCCAAATACACAGGGTGACAGGGTTATAGAGAAGCACCCTGGGAAGAATCAACCAAGAGAAACTGATCCGAGTATTCCAAGTGTGAAAGGCTGTCTCTTCATTGCCGTTAAGGTACATGGATGCGTTTTACATTCAACTTGTTACCAGATAAACACTTGGAATTGGCATTTAGACATGAGTTTGTGTCAGCACCTCATAAATCCTTGTTGTAAATTGGCACACCGGTGTATGTTGCGGATTACCGACAGAGGATCTTAAATTCAGCCTCCGATCTCTCCAGTTTGAAAATGATGGATCCACAGAAGCAACAGAAAGTACAGAAAACATCTCCAGAAAGTATATTTTGTTTGGCATCTTTGAACCAGACTTTTATTTAATTTAGTCTTTGTGACATTTATGGAGCTTGTGATGAATTTTTCCATCCACTCATCTCATCCCTCATGTTCCATTAAAGTGTTTTTGGAGAAAACAGGCTCCTGGTGATTTTAGTTGCCAAATTCTTGCTGTAATGACATTCCAGATCTGCTGCAAGGATCTTTCCCTACATTCGGATGCTTACGCATTCTTTGGGAATGCTCTGGAATTTGAATTTGGTGCATTATAAACATTTTTCTTCTTATCTATGGTGCTAGTGTGCAACTCCAGACAATACTAATACACACCATGGTAAACAGTTCTATAAAAAAACTGTTTGCTTTTTCATGTCCCCTTTAAATAATCATAAATTTTACATTTACAAACACACTGACATTTATATAGTTTGCATATGTGTGCATTTGTATGTAAATATATTGTACATGGTTAATTATCCCCCTTAAAATGTGTAAAGATTTGATATGAGAGAGAAGCTGCCTCAAACTGCAACACTCCCCACACCAAACATTGTCATTCTGCAGCAATCAGGACCCAGTGTTGACCCTAAAATCTACCTGCTATGGGTTAAAGCAAGACTCCTCCTTCAGCATAATGTTCCTCCACATGTTCAGCTGACTGGCTGAACATGTGCATGTTACACACACCAAAGCGAACAAGCCTGATCATGGTGGTCGGCCATGCCAGGCCTCTTGGCAACTGGCTGTGTGTTTTCCATTTTGGATCGTCTGGGCAGAGAACAGTTTGTCACATTTGTCCTGTGAACAGCAAACCTGAGTGCAGAAAAGGCAAAGAAACAATCTTGCAGAACAATAACCTCTAGGAATTCCACATAACTGATAATTGGATCTTGTTACAGTTGTGCTCACAACAAACTTAATATCAATTTTGAATGTGTTATTGGCATTAAAATTCTTCTTATAGGTAACGTTTTTCCAATAGTAGTCATAGTAATGTTGGTAGTCAAATTGTGATTGTGAAATTACATTTATATGAAGTGGGGGGGGGGGGTAGGAAAAATAAAATATTGTATAAAAATGAAAATTAGTGACACACATGCAAAATAAAACATATAAAAGCTCTTATAGGGTAAAGAAATGTCATTTTCACCTGTCTTTTTATTTAACGGACTTCTTTTTATTAACCAGGTTCTTCCCACAAATCTGACTTATGTGAATGATTGACCAATGGGATTATCTCAAGTGACACTTCAAAAAACGTCATTGGCCTTTTAAAGGTTTTGTTTTTCCATTTACTCCTTTGTGAAGGTCCTTCAAGCCAGGAATAAATGAGGAAAAAACCCACAAACGTGTTTTTTTGTGTAAGCATTCGAGTAGACTCCTGCATCATCAAATATACATGACTGTCTTAACTGCTTCATTTGACATGTAAACAAAATAAAATGTTTTCTAAAGATAAACATAAGTCAAAAAGTCCAGCATTCAAGGAACAAAATAACAATTTTGGGGGTAAAACAATTTATTTAATTGGAAAACTAGTAATACTTATAAAACAAATCATCTTATGGAAAGAAAAACTGTCAACAAGATAACCAATTAATTTATAGTTTAGATACATTAAATGTAGAAATAAGTATGGCAGTGACTGTTTTCTCTTATTATTTCTAAAGGGAAGGTTTCCTCATGAGGATGTAACATCTGAAATGAACTTCAGGAAGATGTTACAAAACCTAAAATTAAAGGTGACCGAACTTCTTTGACCTTTTCAGCTAAAGAAAAAAAAAAGTTCCAGTTTCCTTTCTGTGTTGTGTTAACGTCTCCCTGTTACCTGAAATGTCTGCTTCCTACATCAAGCAGAAACATCCACAAGAAGAGGAAGACACGTGGAGTCAAGACACTCCCAAACTCCTAATCTGCTGAAGTGAGGAACAAGGGTTGAAACGTTATAGCTTGACCCAAATAGATTTTACAGCTGCTCTCTTTTAGCTCCAGGAGCTGACATATGCAGAAAACATTAGAAAGAGGTGAGCAGCAAGACATCATCTCGCACCATCCTTTGCATAGTCTGACATGAAATATGGTGAAGTAAGGATCGATGCCATGCATGTGCATGCTGCAGCGTGTAGAAGGCAGGTGGGAACATTGAAATCCATGCAGGTGAAATCTTGCTTAACTGAAACCGAAGTCCAGCTCTATTTGTCTTGTGTTTTGCCATCTATCAAGACAAACTTCTGTACTAAAAAAGTGATGCAAACACACACACAAAACTCCAAACCAAATGAAATTTGTTCTAAAAAGGTTTGTAACGGATCGATTTTTTTGCTTATCCATCTAGACTTTTCTGGACTCATGGAAAACATACACATTCTTTAGACGGCATCATGTCTTATTTTTAGATGCCTTGCCAGTAGACACTGTGGAGCCTCTATGGTGAAGCTGCAGGGATTAAGTCATGGAAAACACAGACCTCAAAACTTGTAATTGTTTAAATTCATCGTCCAATTATTTCTCGAGTCTTTCCTTCCCGCTGTGGCGACAAGCACTGACGAGAACCTAAGCCAGAAACTTTTCTGAGAAGCTGGTATGTGTTCATGTGCCTGTACATGCATCCTTGTTGGAGGTGTTCCGAAGTCTGTCTTTGCTTAGGTTTGAGTGCTGTGGGAAGGTGAGCTGACTGATTGTCAGCTGTTTTACAGTCTGATAACCACAAAAATTCTATTAAAAAAAACTCATTTTTGTTTGTCTTTAGTGAAGCTGTTTCTTTTAGTTGGAAGACACGTTCACACCACCCTCGCCAACGCATGTTCTAGTGGCTACTTCCAATGAAAAGTCCACGTAAAGGCGTATTTTGGGCTTCCACGCCTTAAAATACTCACATGCAAGTTTCTAGGACTGTTTTCAGGCTCTACGTAAACAAATCCAGCCACTGAGCGCATGTTAAAAGTTAAATCACGTTTGACTTTGACCGATCAGGTACTCGGATTTGGAAGTGACGTATGGATGGTGTCCGTTTTAACAAAAGTGCCAACCGTTTGAAAATTTATAATTGCGTTTTTTTACTTGTCGGAATTCTATGACACCAAGTTTTTCGTTGATCTGAATAGAGCTGGGAAAGAAAAAGCCAGAAGCAAGATTAACAAGATTTGCATCGCTTGGACACACCAAGACACTTCCAACTGTAGGTAGCAGACTATTAAAAAGTAAAAAAAAGGAAAAGAAGTCTCCCCCTGCTTTTGCTGTGTGAACATAATGGGCTAAACGCATGATCAAGAATGCGCAAATAGCACGTTCTTGATCACGTGTTACATGCCCAGCAAGTCTGTAGCTTTAGGGGTCAAAGTATTAAAACGTATGTTTTAACAAATCTATCCTAAGGTCATTGTGTCCCTTAGTACAATTATTTCTTCTCTACTTCTATAATTTGAATATATCATTGCAGTGAACATTAGGAAAATATAGGTTCACACATCTATCCACTTTTGTAGCACAAGAGAACCAAAATAAAAGCAAACTTAAATACAGGATAACTTGTTTCTGCGGAACTCAATTGTCTGAGGATATGCTTACTTTCTTTTGGGAGTGTGTCAGAGCCTCCACCTTAATTCCATTTTTCTATTCAGATAATAATCAGCATGTCTTAACTGTCCTGACTTTGACTCTGCAGGTCCCATTAAACCATAAAATCTCTTAAGGCAGTCTGGCTGCAAATGAGCAACACCTACTCCACCTCCAAGCTAAAGGTTAAAGCTCTTGAACAGATGCACGCCAAAGGAAAGGATTTCTGCTCCTCCTCAGTTTTAACCATCCATCTCAGCACGCCTGCAGGGTCATGTGATGTTTCACTGCTTTAAGTCCTTTTAGAGCTTCTGAATCTCATATGAGTTTAAAAACACCAAAATGTTTGTTTTACACCTGCAGATTTTGCATCTCAAGACTCCAAAGATTTGACAGAAATTTCCATTTTAATTTTGAATATAAATTATTACCACTGTTAACATATCGTTGTGTTGAGCTTAATACAACAAGGGGAAAAAAAGTCTCCCAAGACATGGACGGATTAAATAAATAAGGGGGAAAAAACCAAGTTGCACAAGACAGGTGGATCAAAAAGAAAACAACCTTTTCATTCACCGTCAGCTTCAGGGATGTCAGGGAGGCTCCTGGCGGCTGTGATGTGGGCGTGGTAGGACAGTCAGTCTGAGAAGAATCTGTGGCAACAACGGCCTGAACATACCATACCTGCTTTCATATCCAGCCTGAAAAGGAAAGGTGAGATGGCAAAACCAAAAACTGGAATGTTTGAAGTTTTATCAGGGATAATTAAAAAACTGAACATAAGCAAACTTAGTGTAGTGTTATTTTTTTGCCCATTCATTGTTTTTATCGTATTAGTTTAGCTCTAACAAGGCATCAATAATTAATCGACAGCTGTAATTCTGTTTGGAAAAAGTAAACTACAGCCACTGTTATCTGTTATAAATATTGTTTAGAAACGACTAATAGCTGCACTTTGGTGCAGTGGTTAGCGCTCTTGCCTCACAGCAAGAAGGCCCTTGGTTGAAGTCCTGGCTGGGGGACCTGAAACAGAATGGGGGGTCTTTCTGTGTGTAGTTTGCATGTTTTCTCCATGCATGGGACTCCGGCTTCCTCCCACCATCCAAAAACATGCTTCATAGGTCAATTGGTTACTCCAAATTGTTCATAGGTATGAATGTGAGAGTGCATGGGTGTGCGATATGTGGGACCCTGCGACAGACTGGCGACCCCCTGCAGGGTGCCCCCTGCCTTCGCCCATAAGTGGCCGGGACAGGCTCCGACAGCCCTGTGACCCTGAAAGGGAAAAACGGAAGAAAATGAATGAATGAATGAACGACAAATACCTAGGTGTTTTTCAAAGACACTTCTCAAACAAACTACCGGTAAATGAAGAATGTTTTGGGTTCATACTGAAATTGCCAGGGATTTGCAACAACAGGTCCTTTAAGGTCCCACTCCGATCATCTTTGATCCATTGTAAAAGTGTTTTTAGCCGAAGTCAAAATTCCTGTCTTTGTCTAGGACATAGTTTCTGCAATGTTTCATCATAGATTTACCTCTGAGTTGTAGGTAGGATCGTTGGTGAAGAGTAGCTCCACCCTCCCTTCCCTTCCCCGTTGCTGATAGCTCAGAGCAGGGAGTTTGTGGCCCGTCCAGCGTATTTTCTACCCGTCACAAAAACAGGAAGACGACTGGGTTCAAATGCAGCAGGGTTTCTTAGCTCAGCTAAAAGTCCACAAAATTAAATCAGGGTCAGGCAGATGGGTCGCTAAAGAGCATGGGAGCATCAGAGAAAATACAGGAGTGGTCCGGATCCAGGCGAGATTCGGGGCAGGCGGCAGACAAACTGACTAAGAGACAAAACAGGGTCAGGGAATCATCTCATCTCATCTCATCTCATCTCATTGCTCAAAAAAGCGGGAGTAGTGGCATAAACAATACTTCGCACTGTGTGATGCTAAGTGCAGTGTTCAAGTGTACTGTGAGTGATTGCAAAAGAGAGTCAGGTGTGTGACATCCAGAACCTGTTTGCTAGGGTTGCTGGGAGATGAAGTGCATGTAGAACTCTGGAGACGGTTCCTGCCGGTGACCAGAGGGGAAGACAGAGCTCTGCTATACTGCATTTTTGTGTCTGCTCTAAATGAATGCAATACAGAAATACTCAGAAATGCAATGTTGATGCAATGTTCTTTGCAGATGACCTCCATCTTCAAAAAAAGGCCACAACAACCCTCTCGGGGCCCCCGGTCGCTCTGGGTGTCACCCGCTTCGGCTGCGGGGTCTGGGGTGGGGTGGGGTGGGGGGTTTGTCGGCCCTGTCCTGTGGGGGGGCGTTCTGGGGGGGAGGGGGGGCCCATTATTAGTACGGGTCGGGGGGGCTAGCGGGTCGGGGTCTCCGCTGAGGCAATCAGTGGTTGCCTCGGCCGGTTGGCCTCCTCGGTCCCGTCGAGGCCTGACCAAAGCTCTTCTAGGGCCGGCGTCTGGGGGTGGGGGCCTGGGCTTGCTCCGGGGGGGGGCGACGCTTTCTGGCTCCTCTCTCTCTGTGTGGGGTGGGTGGTGCCGGGCCTGGGGTGTCGGCGCCTCCGGGGGTGGGCCCCTGGGCTGGGTGGCCCTGGCCCCTTTGCTGGGGGTGGGCTGGGGGACGGCTGTTTGACCACCGGGGGACAGTCTACCAGCTGTCCCCAACTTACCCCCTTCCTTATATAACCTCATATTAGGGTGAGGGGGTGGGGGGTCTAGCCTGCGATGCGCCTTGGGGGGGGGCTACTTGGGAGTGGCCCCCCTCCTATGGTTGCCGTATGGAGTGGGCCCCCCCTCTTTCGGTTTTATTTGCACCTTAGACATGTAGGGCCTTGGTAGGGGGGGTGCTTGGACATCACTGCAAGCAAGCAGCAGATGTCCTCCTGGCACCCTACCCGCCAATTTTAACCGCACCTTAGACATTTAGGGCCCCTTGGTGTGGAGGGTGAGGGGACATCACTGTGAGTAATCAGGAGATGTCCCCTTAGTGCCCTACTCGCCAATTTTAACTGCACCCCCCTTAGTACACACACCCCTCCCCCTTCAATATATACATTCAAACATAAACACACACACATGCACACAAACACCCTCTCAAACACCCATACACGCACACACATTTTACAAGGAAGGTGGGACCTGGGTCCATCTGTCCCCTACCCCTTCCCTGGTGGGGGGTGCGGGCCCCTTGGCGATGGCGGCCGTGTCCCTTGGGTGCCGGCTCCCTGGGCCCGGCGGTGCTCTCTCCGCACGGTGGGGGGGTTCATATTACACCTGAGCCGGGGGTGTTCGTGTCCCTGGGGGGTGGGTCCTGGTCCTTGCCCCTGGGCGCTGGGCCCCGCCAAACTTCCAACATGGCCGAGCCTGGTCGGGCCATATTTATAACATCCCTTGTGGGCCGCCCTTTTTTCCCCGGGGCTCCCCCCTCCTGGGCGGGGGCGGCGGGCCCCTGCCTTGCTCCTACCTGGACCAACCGTGGGCCGGGTGGGTGGCTGCCTGGAGTGCGGAGCGGGTCTCCCTTGGGGGGTCCTGGCTCGTACCTGGGGTCGGGGCGGGGGGATGCCCGGAACTCCTGGGTGGTGGTGGGGTGCTCGTCTGGGGCTGTGGGCGTCCCTCTCCGGTGGGGCCCTGCGTTGGGCTCTTCCGGCGCGGCGGGGGGCTGCTTTCCTGGCTGGGCTGGGGCGGCGCTCTCTTTCCCTCTGCGCCTCCCTGCTCTCTGGCTCTGGGGGCCTCGCGGCGGTCCGGCTGGCCCTGGCCTGGGTGGCGGTCTTGGTCGCCCGGGGGGCGGTTGTTCCCTGCCTGTTCCCGTGTGGCGTTGGGGGAATTCCGGCTGCCGCTGCTGCTGCGGCGGGGGTATGGGTGTGGGGGTGGCTGGGCGCTCCTCCTCCTTCTTTTCACATTCCACCATCCATTTTAGAAGAACATAAACACTCACCTGAGCACAGGTGTTAGCTCACCTTTGCACTAATAGTTTGCATGATTGAATGAATGAAAGATTTCACACTAGTTGGTTTAAAGGCATAGGTATGCGTTCGTGAACACTATCTGTTTTGTGTGCATGTTGACATGTGGACATTTTTGCGGCTAGCAGGTGTGTTGATAATATTTGAGTGTGTGTGAACAGGCCCCGCCCTTTTTGTACTACATTTGAACCGTACCGTAACGATAAACAACCAGTAAACCTGTCTGCTCTATGCTGCTTCATGGTCTTACCCCCCTTCCCCTCCTATTATCACCCTCCTACCCCCCCCCTCTCTCTAACGTCCCTCTCTCTTCTTCCCCTCTTTCCTTTTCCGTCCGGTCCAACACCAAAGATTTTCAAACATGATTGAAATTAATAAATTTTGGCCAAGAAAGGAAAAAAAAAAAAAAAAAAAAAAAGGCCACAACATCTTAAAATGACCAAAAACACTTTTTTTTTTTATCAGAGTAGGTTTTTAATTCATGTTTATTCAAAACCTTCAACTCTCACCAAAGGCATTAAAGTTGTATCTAAACCAACATGTGGTTGGATCCTCTCCCTGTTTTTCATTCTCCTTTAGATTGTCCAAATAAATTGTGTGTTTTGGGCCATAAAGGAACAAAATTCTCCACTTTAGCTTCCACAGCCCAACATGCACAGAAGCTGTCACCATCATATATTTTAAGTACAGTGGAAGTTCATTTTTACATTTGAAGACTGTTTCCCATGCTGCTTAACCTGCACTTAGACAAGCTGATGTAGAGATGCTGGGAAAAAAAAGACAAAACAACCTAGTTTATGAAATTGGGAATTGATTTAAACAGAAAGCATGAGTCTGACATGATGCTCCTGGTATGTACTACTGCTTTGGTGTGACAGTGGACATACTCCCTCCAAGCAGAACAGCAGTTGCTGCCTCCCACTCCATTAAAGTGGGTAGTTATTGTGTAATGCATCTTTCTTTGATCGTTATTGATCTCAAACTGTGGATGAAATGACTGAAACATCAAACCCGCTACCTCTCCACACAGTCAAATAGTCTGGGAATGAGGTCACGTCCAAGTTGTTTATAGGTTTAATATGCTGTGAATCATTGCTGCTGCTTATCTTTAAATGCGGCCTGATGACTAAAACAATGACAATTGGATTAACATGCTACTCTTTTCCTCTCGTTGGAAAAAGTGGGGGAAAAAAACCCACAAAGACATGACATCAGTGCAGCCCTGGAGAGTTTATCCAATAACAGTCTGCGCTCCTGACACAATCCGTCTGCCTGAAGGCCGATTTACCACATGGCCAACAAGACTAGATGGAAAGTGTTGATGGGAAGAATGCAGATGATAGAACTGAAAAAAGGGATGTTGTAAAATGACTGCCGTCTTGCCATTTTTTGTGTTTGTGCAAAAACTTAGATAAAAGATAAGTGATACTGGAAATTTAACCCCCCAAGGTTTCAAGTTTTTTTTTTCTCCAAAGCCCACATGGGTTCATGATTACTTTCCAAGTTCTCACGCAAAGCAAGACTCTATGCTCAGTTTTCCACTCATTAAAAAAAAAAAAAAAAAGTTTTGTTTCAGCAACAAATCTCTCTGGTCATCAGATTTCTCCACTGAAACAATACATCTGCATGAGGACTCAGCACTTCCTCTTCATCTCAGAGTGGTTACAAGGGAAGGCCCGGTTCTCAGGTGTCAAAGTTTTATGGGCTGTTCAAGAGGAGATTCAGAAGATTTCCTTGTTACAAAAACAAACTCGGGTTACAGCACCATGTGCTCTGGGAGTTTGCTGCTGACCAGTGAGGTCAAGTTACCTGCTGTTGATCTCATTAAGTCTCCTCTTCCCCTCTTTTGGTGGTCATTTCCTCCTTGAGCCACAACGCATCCTTTGTTTGTCAGGGTGTGGCTTATGTGTTTAGAATATTCCCCAAAAATCTGATTTGAGGTTGAAATATTTATTTTTCAATGTCCCAGCTGTTAATTAGAAGATCTTACCTAAATGTAAAGTTTCTTATCAAACATTTTGAGTCTTTACATACAAGATGGCTATATTGTCACTTTGCATTTTTGCCTATTCAGTGATAATAATTATGTCACTTACTGCCATTGAGTTTTGCATTTTTGGTTAATTTTGTTGGACTTCCTGTGTTGCTTTGGACATTCCTTCCTGCTGAGTTTTTCATAGATGTGCTGTATGTTGATGGCCACAACTTTGGTTTGCCCGATGAAGGAAAATGTATCTTTTAAATGCACGAATGAAGCCTTTACAGTGAATGTTATGATGCACTGCAGACCACAAAAAAAGCCTATGAAACACTACAGCAATACAAAATAAAGCATTCAAAAACTAACTTTTACTTGTCTTTCTCTTTGTCTTCAATATTTTTCAGCTTCCAGAAAATGTTTTCCAATCTGAGGTGTAATACATTATGACAACTATCCGCAGTAAATAAAACAGCACTGGTAGCAACCTTTTATCTGTTCGGATGACTTATACAGGCTCATGCTGACGACCTGAGCTTTATTGCTGTGAAGCAGTTGCTTTCAGGAGCCAATGATGTCATACCCCACAGAAAATGCCCCACTTCTAGCAACCCTGTTGAATCCAGATGCTACATTCCCTTACTCCACAACAAAGGCATGCAAACTGTTACATTCTACAGCGTGAATATAGGAAGCAGTGATTGTCCACCAGGGGTGTGTGTGTACCCCTTGGGAAACCTGTGAAATATTGCCCATAATAGGAACATCTGGCCACTCAAATATTTTGTTGTTCCACCTATTATATTGGAAGTTTGATGCTTACATTTGTCAAAGTTTTTGCACCAATGAGAGCAGCAGAAGTTTCAGTACAGCTAGACTTGGAGAACTGGTCTGCAAACTGGGAGATTCGAAAGCTTTTCTTCAACCACAAACACTGAAGGTAAAGATTTGATGGTTTAAACATCCGATTCCTTTCATTCTGGACACAATTCTCAGTTTTTTTCTTATGACAAGTCAACTTTTATATAGTTTAAACCACTAGCTGTGCGAACGTCTTTTTTTTTTTTTCCAAATGAAACAGAATTGTTGGCCAGTAAGTTCTTATGTTATTGAATTATGCTGAATTGTAGCCAAAAACTGTGAACTTGGGACTGGAAATTGAAATCCATTCAGTAGTTTGGCAGTGACAGTCAGCCTTTGTTCTCTTACATTTGTTTTAGAACCTTCATTTAGGATTCAGTAAGACATAAATGAAAGGGCATAGTATGACAAATATGGTTTATGGAGCACAAATAACGAAAAAAAAAGAGAGACCATCTCTGATGACAATCATGTTTTGGTGTCTTCAACATGTTTCTTTATTCAAATTATTGTGAATCATGAACAGACTAAAATAATCCCATTTGAAAAATATATGTAGAAATTATGCAGGCTCGCTCAAGAGCGAACTCCCTGCTCGACTCTGCAATGGGGAGGGGAAGAGGGGCGGCGTTGCCCTGTGTCCCCTTTGTGACGGTCCCAACCACAACTCTCAAGTGAGTTTCTGATGACCTCTTGCCGCTCTGCAGAAATTATATCCTAAAAAACAGGGTTTTTTTTCAGATAAAAAATTATGAAAAGACTCCTGGGAACGTTAAAATAGATCAATAGATGATTGGAGTCGGTCTCAATAGTAAGAAATGTATTCTGCTAACTTGGTAAAATAATTTACAATCGCTTTATTTATAATAGTTTTTTTGTTGTTGCTTTTTTATACATTTTATATTTTATAATAAGTACTGTAGCACTTGAACCAAAATATTTTTAGAAAACTTTTATAAATTTAATTAAATTTTATCTGAAAATACTGTAATCATCCAAGTCTTTACTGTAGAAGTCAACACTTAGAAAAATCCATATTTTTATTTCTTTTTGAAGATATTGACTGCTAGGTTAACCAGCCATCACTGGTCTGAATCTTAACTGACTTTGGCAGAAGGATGGCTTCCAACATCCAGTATTAAACCCTGGCTAGACTGCTTTACAGTTGTTTGACTTTTTATTCGCCAAATGCAAAGTAAAAGGGATGACAGTGGAGTGTCTCCTGGTGGATTTTATGTCAGGACCAAAATGATGGCGCTGAACAGACCTCAAAGACAAAATCTGCATGCAAGTGGAACCTAGAACTGCAGAAAAGAGTCTCCGTATTTTTAGTGAAGTGTAAAAAAGCGGAACAGGAATGAGCTGATCATGCAGATTTAGCTTTTACTTCTTGCTCTGGTGTGTGGGGGCTTCTCAATTACTTGCTTTTTACTGTTCTGGCACAATTTTCTGGACATTTAATATTTAATCAAACATAAATGTATAAAAAAAAATGTATGTCAGCCTGAAAACACATTGACTACATTTACATTGATATTCTGATCTAAATCCAGGTTAAACCATTATAGAATTAATAGCTGGGACTAAACTCCCGGGTCAGATATAACATGTGGAAAGTGCTTATTTTTGTTTAGTTTTTTGGAATATATTAAAATGTAAACATTCATCAGAAAAGGTGCAAGAAATTTGTCTCTTGAATGATACTTTTTCTCTCAAGTGTGCAGTTGAGAACTTTATGATTTTTTTATCCAACTGGGACTTAAATGATAAACTACCAAGCATCATGGCTACACTTGATAGTAAGAGTTTTAAGCTGCACAGTAACTAAAATATACAATGCAGCCAAATTGGGATCAGGATTGTGGCCATAATGAAAATCTAACAAAAATGTATGATGTTTCTGAATTTCTGCATTACCATAACCAATAAATCACTTTAGTTTCAGTGTTCGAACAAAGACAATATGCCTCAACCTGTACTTAGCATTTCCCACTTTTATTTGGTTGTTTATGCTTTACATTGTGGAAAAATCTAAAAACTTGTTCTATGGATTTAGGAGAGTAGAAGCAATTAAAAAATATTTATAAAATAATACCTAAAAATTAGGCTAATTTTATGTCTTCTTATTTAATAAAATCTTAGTAAAATGTAGTCAACTATAAAACAGAAATCAATGTATTCATAATACTTTGTGTTCACTACATGGGAAATAAACACCGGCTGCACAACCTAAAGCCATTTGTTTAAGTATTTACATTTTTGTCCAATTCCTGTGGATCAGATTATTTGTAACTTTGTCCTTTTATTTATCTTTTCCCTTTTTTTTTGCTAAGGCAAATCAAGACAAACTAACGTTTTAATGTATTTTTGCTGCAGATCTTAAGTCAAACCAGAGGCTGGAACTGAGATGCTGACCTGTGGTAAAAACTATGCTGGAAAAAAGAAATACTATGCCAAAGGTAAGATTTCAAGCTTCAAAAAACAACTGTTCGTTTCATAAGTGATGGTTTCTAGTTCAAAAAATGTCAGTAACCTTTTAAATTTAAATACTGTACTTGTTATTAAGATTATGTAGCATTGATGCTTGGCTCACAAAGTAATTTATTTACCACTTCAAGTGTTTAACTGCTGTTGCAAAGCCTGGTAGCATAATTCTTTGGACATCCATAAGCTCAGAACTACATTGCTTTTAGAGATTTTGTCCTCAAACACTCAAGATAACCCAACTGCTGGAAAAAGGCTGCAAAATAATCTTAAATCTCTTTTGCAGGACACAGCTTGCTTGAGCTGATACTGCCTCTAAAAACCACAGTGGCACAGGCTGTTTTTTTTTAAAACCTCAACTGCATTTCCAATGACTGAATTCAAAGGCTCCGCTCTCTCCACATCACTGAAAAGATTGAGGATAAAACAAAAGAACATGCTGGATGAACCGTTAGGGTTATCTGGACATGTTTGTTCTTCTTATAGAGCTGCACAGCTGGATTTAATCATCTGGAACGTTCTAATGGTTTTTAGCCAGTTCTTATACACAATGCAGTGGTAACCTTGAACTGAAGGGTTTCCATTGGCTGCCTCCACAGGGCCAACAGGACGATGGGGGCAGAAAAAATCAAAGGGAAAAATATAATTAAAATACTTCTGCACAAGTTAAAAAGCATTTTGAAGGAATAAAAAAAGGGGGTTCTGAGAAACAAAATTAAATTAAATTAAGTGCTAATACTTATCTTTAGAACTATTAACTGAAGAAACCAATAAGTAATCATTTGACAAGAAATATGTGTAGCTGTTCGAGTAATGCTTTACTGTGACTACTCAACTTCAAAGCATCATGGGTATCTTGATTTTATGACAGTTGAGTTGCCAAGGTAATAAACCCCAGCTGAGTTTAAAATGCCAGCAATGCTTCAGCACATTTCCAACAATAACTTTACATTATACACCTTTTCCCCCCATCTGTCGAAGTGTCCTTGGGTAAGATCATTGACTGTGTAATTATGCGTGTGACGTCACCCATAGAAAACTTCCAGTTCCAAGCAAATGAAGTCAATTCAGTCGCCATATATTTCTGCGATCTGTCAGTGGCCATGTTGGAACCAGGCGTCCTCAGTAAGCGAAAGACTCGGCTGAATCGGTCAAACTCTTCAAACGTTTAACACAAGTCATCTACTTTTGAGGGATCTGATTGGCTAGATGTCTCAACGATAGTAGGTGGCCTTGCACTGAGGTCACCTGGCATTTAGGCATCTGATTGGTCAGTTTTTAACTTTTATAACTTGTGCTGCAGCAAGAATATCATTAAAAAATTAGGATAAGCAAGAAAATGTTGTTGGTTATTCTTACAAAACTGAATAATTGCAGTTTATTTTTTAATAGAAGTCTATTTCTAGACTTCAGCTTTCTGAACTTTTGACTTCCTATTTGGAACGTGAGGGGGCAGGGGTTGCTCAGTCTAGTTCTCATTTACTGTCAATGGGTAAGAGGCTCAAACCCCCATTGCTCCCTGTGGTTAGAGGTTGGTGCCAGTGGGAAGTTCATACCACCATGCAACGTGCATTCAAGAGACCATTTTCAAATTGAAAGTCTCTGTAAACTCTTCCGCATTCAAAACTCTTGTGTTCACACATAGCTATGCAAGTTTCTTTGTCCATTTTCGGGTTTGACTTACAAAACTTGCAGCAAGTTAAACCAGTTGAACTTTGACCAATAAGGGACTTGGACGTGTGGATGGGGTTTCTTTTCTTTTTTTGTTGTTGAAGAAATACATATCAGAAAAAAAAACATAGCGTAAGATTCCTGAGATTTATACCGCCTCGACATTTCATACCAAGCCTCTTCCTCTAACTGTAGGTGGTGGACATGTGCTGATAAACAGTAGAAAAAGACGAAGAAAAAGGGAAAAGCCGCTCCCTGCTGTGAACACCGTATGCTAAACAAACATTCAAGAACACACTATCAGTGCCTTCTAAAACCTGCATCACATACAAGGTGTGAACATAGCTTGAGGCAGTGAAGCTGCCATCAGTTTGTGATTGTGTGTGCCATTGGGCCTTAAAGCAAGGTAGTGAAGTGTTATGTTATTTTTTACCATTTTCACATAATTACAATCTCAACATGACTGCTGCTGCGGGCCATGTTAAATGACTGAAATGTGATCAAATTTACATAAATCTTGTGATTTAAACATATTTGCATTTAGGGCTGAAACGATTCCTCGAGTTACTCGAGTTACTTGATTACAAAAATTCCTCGAGGCAAAAGCTCTGCCTCGAAGCCTCGTTAAATTCCTATGACGCGCACTATACGCGCGGCGCAGGGATTTGATTGTGTCACACGGACCGTTTATTCACACGGACCTTTTGAATTTAGTTGGCGCGATGGCAGAGAATAGATCTATAAATAAACGGCAGAAATTGTCTAAAGTGTGGGATCATTACACACTTAACAAAGAAGAGAACAAGGTGCAGTGTCTCTACTGCAAAATAGAGCTGGCATACCCGCGCGTGCCGCCGGCAGCGAGCGAGGGGCGGCCTCAGCCGCTCCGCGCCCCCTCCGCGGCGACCAGCGCGGGCCGCGGAAGGGGCGCCGAGAGGCAGGGGCTGGGACAGGCGGTAGCTCGCCTTTCGGCGGACCGCGAGGCTTCTTTAAGCATTGCAAAAATAACAAAAGCATTATTTTTACACGAAATATAAACAATGATAATGATCAAATATGTTTTTCTGATTCTTTTATTTTTAATGGCCTTCCATTTTGGTGTTGTGCCACCCTTTCAAAGTCTTCTGTCCCCCCCCCATACAAAATGTTCTAGCTCCGCCACTTCTCAAGACCAACTTAAAAACACCAAAAGTAACATTTGCATCAGAGCGGATCTTTAAAATCAAATGCTTGTTCATTTTACAACCACATCATTTTTGTTATGCAAGATTTGTTTTGGTTGTTCAAAAACACACACAAATCGTTTTATCCGATTACTCGATTAATAACGATTAAGTGCTAGATTAATCGATTACAAAAAGAATCGATAGCTGCAGCCCTATTTGCATTGAAAACCTGTTGGCTACACTTTAGTACCCTATGCAGTGTGTTTGGAGTTGTCTTTTTTTGTAATTCACCAAAATAAAAATAAAAAACAGTAGCTGCTCCTTCAATAAAAGAACAGTTCTTAATTTTACTTTTTTCATCAGAGCTACTTAAAGCTGAGTGAATGAGCTCTTGACCGTCTAATCCTGCAGAAAAAGCAGTACTGCATTGCTTTCAAGTGTCTTCATCGATTCAAAGTTCAAATGGTCTGCAAAGAGATGAAAATTGTTGTTTAGACCAGAGAAAAGAAAAGTTGTGGACCTCTTGAGACACAGAGGAGGAAAAGAGAAACAGAAACTGGTAATGGGATTTGGAACGGGGAGGGATGATGTCATAAGGAAGGCAGGCAGTCGGGCCTGTCGGTGAGGATGGATGGAGAGGAAAAGCAGGATACAGAATGTAGACATAATGACGTGATTTCCTCTTATTTTTAATGTGGAATCATCTATGCAATGTTAATGTAAAAATCATTGAGAAAAAAGGTTTTTGGGACATTTTTAGCTTGGCTAAATGTGTTCCTCTGCTTTTTAAAATCAGAATTAATCATATGATTGTGGAGGAAATAGGTCAATGCAGACGAATCCTGCATGGAAACGCAACTTCAATTTTAGTCACTACATATTTCCGAGTCCCTAATTGATCAAAATTCAACCTGGTGTAACACACAATCTGCGTTCAATGGGAGCGAGTTTTGAAGGTAGAGCCAGAAAACAGTTTTAGAAGCTTGCATAGCGACACTTGAACACAAACGTTTGGAACTGGAAGCCCGAAATGCGCCTTTACGTGTGTTTACATAGAACTACTACACTACCAATTCCACACAAACATCATACTCAAGTGATATTTCTGAACATGGTTGTCTGTGGTCATTTACAATTTGTTCATTTCTTTCTAGAAAATAAAAACTGAAGGTCAGTTTTCTTCATTTTTAAACTGACATAGCTATTTATGAGCTATTTATGAGCCGCCACCAGTGTGTGAATGTGTGAGTGAATGTGTGTGTGACTGGGTGAATGGGTCTGTGACTGTAAAGCGCTTTGTCCTTGTAGGAAGAAAGGCGCTATATAAGTATACGCCATTTACCATTTGTGGACATTTAGTCAGGAATCTTTTGCTTCTCAGAGGTCAACTTCAATGAAACTATACCTTAAAAATGTTTTCTTTCTTCTAAATTTGTGTTTAGGAACAACTGAATGCTTTAAAATGTCAAATTGGTTTGGCAGGGAAGAAACAATCTCTGATTGTATCTTTCTATATGAGTGATATGTTTTGTATTTATCACATCTGGAAGGTACAAAAGAATAGAAAGCATGTTTCCCACACTGTGTTTTGGGCGTTTCTGCCCTGAGGCAGTCAGGAGGACTCACAATAAAACAGCCTACGTTTTGTGGATAAGGGTTTTTATTAGCTCCCTTAACAGATTTCTTTCACATGTATACAGTTGATTAGGTGAAAATTTAGCACACTCTGGGTCCAGAGTCGTGCAATCATCTGGCTAACAGTAAAACAATACAGATTACTTCTTGCTGTTGTTCAGAAGTCATCCCATTGGTTGTATAATGTTGTCATGTAGTACTTTTGAACTACTTTAAACATAATGCATGTAAAACTAAAACATAAATATGACAAATGTATTAAAGAGCATTTTAATTCCAAATACAGGGCTGTTTGGTGGGACTGTTAAAATTAAATTTATTCACAAATTACAAACAATTCGACCCTGTTTATATTGCAATTGGTAATAAGACTGGGACTGAAAAACTGTGTCCTTTCAGATCATAGTCTTATTTAACTGCTCTTTAAAATGCCTCTGTTAGCTGCAGCAACAACATCAATAGGACGGACTGTTGTTGGTTGTGTAAAAAAACAACCACACACATGTATGAACTTTAAGTGTGAAGCTAAACAAGAACAAAGTTTAAATAGCAATATCACAAGCTCACTATTGATTGACATTATTTATGAAAACTTTGGCTTTCAGTCCACTGTAATACATCAATTACGAAACACACGAGTAGTATCTTGCTTAAAATCCCTCTTGGTGCCTTACACTGCTTTGTTATAGATAACAGTAATGTTTTACTGACATACATTCATTTTGTAAGGAACAGTGGGGGAAAAAGGTCTCAAAAAGCTTCTACTGCGTGAGTGGATTTAGGGAGGTGATGTCACAAATGTGGCCAGTAGGTGTCACTGTCTAATCAAAACCTGTCTAAGATAAGATGAGTTCAGATAAAGATATGCAGTTTGAGGGCAGAGCTCATTCAAAATCATAGTCCAAACTCTTAGATCCTCGCATTCCTGGAAACTGTAGGTGTTAAGATAAAGCCTGAGGATGAACCATTACCATGTGGTGTCTTTAATAAAAGCAAGACAGAGAGGAAGTTTAGTCTGGACGTCTTTTGGCCATTTTAGTAGTTCTGTTAGCATCAACAAATAGTAAATATACATTTAAATGTTGAAGGTTTAAACTGGAAATGAGAATGCTCAATTTTTTAATTATACATGTTCATTTATTTGCTGGGTTAACTCAGCTAAAAGGTCTCAGACATGAATTAACGTTCTTCAAAGAGAAGTGGGCAAACATTTTGACCACTCCTTGCATTCAAAATCTTTCAAAGTGAGCAGCAAGCTCCTCCACACAATTTATTTTGTAAAATAAAATTTATTATTGGACTCAGGTAAATTTGTATTTGAATATTTTAACCCATTTTAAAGTCTAGACCCTGTGGATTGTCCTGTTAATACCGGATTACAACTGGAAATGGTGGGCATTAAACACTTCATCAGTAACCCATTCAGTCTTTCCAACATTCTTGAGGCAGTTATGTCACTTGGTTTCATTTGAAATTGGATTTTACTGCCCACAGTGAAATAAACTGCATGTAGGGCGTCTCGAGCAGCTGCTGTGCACCCCAGCACCTTCACAATTCCTCATAAAATCTGCAGACATGCAAGTTAAAGCCCCGCCGGTGACGTGGATGCCACACGGTGGTGAAAAACTGATTTCAGTTTTCTGTAGTTTGAAAGCTGTAACATAAAAATGATTTGGGGATGTGATAGAATGATGCTAATTGTGGTTTGATGACAGACTTTGCTATCAAAAGACCTCATTTTCCAATATAAACCTCCAGCAAGTTGACCTCCCGCAGAGTGATGGATTCTTCTTGTTTTCCAGGCCTCCTATCTAAACAGTTTACTCATTCTCAGCACATAAAAAACATTAACTTGATTTTTTTTTACTTTACAGCATATGTAGTTACTTTTAAGACCCATTCCGATGAAAATTGTTTTTTTAACATGTTTTTGTGGCATTTTTTTTATGGAAGACATATAAAGAAAATTGCATTTCTGAGTATTTCTTTATTAACGTTTAATAACGTTTGTGGGTGTGACAAATTGGAGGGCCACAAGCTCCCTGTTCCGCGCCATCCTGATGCATCAACTTGTAGCCAAATAGATCCAAGTCGGTTGTCATTTCTCCTGCTATCTGGCTCAAAACTTTAAGTCTGGATAGTTCCAGTATTGCTCACCACTTTTGTTGCAAAGGTAATGTTAAACCTCATTTAGTACAGTACAGTATTTTGAGCATTGCCATTATAAAATGGACCCATTTAGGTGCATTGAACCGTACCATTTTTGGGCCGCCATTGGCTGTAGGTCCATACAAAAATGAAAAGGAATGGTTAGGGTGGAGCTGCTGTCGTCACACGATGAAACCCATCAATTGGAGGGAAGTCACTACGACAAAAGAAAGCTCCAAACCTCTTTGCTGCCCACAATCTTCTCTCAATCAACATTAAATGGCTTGTACACTCGATGTACCAAACGACAAGCAGAAGAAAAATGAGCTGCTGGATGACCTCCATTGTGTTGATAGCATTCACTGTCATTACACTATGATGGCAGCATCTCGTGCTGTCAGAGGTCTCTGCAGCACACAGCATAGAAGATCATTGGTGTCTCTCTCAGTGGCCTCTCAGACATTTACCACTTCCAGCCTCTCCTGCATAGCCATCAAGTTTGCAGGTGATGCATCCAAACCATCCCAGAGCCACTTCAGCGTGCTGCCGTCAGGGAGGAGACTGCAAAATCTCCGGGCTAGAAGCAGCAGGCCTTGACAGTTTCCTCCACCAGGCAATCAGGAAACTCAACTTCCTCTTAAGCCCCACCCCCTGCTGGTATGAACTCAATTAAAAAAAAAAAAAAACTCCTTCCTTATCCCCCTGCATCTGAACATTACTCCAACAAAACACTGCCATCACCCACTCCTCTATCTAGTGTTCCTTAGCACTGTTGTCACTTTTTGACTCCATTCATCATACCACGTCCAATGTTATTCTGTTTTTTTTTTCTTTGTAGATGTTTGTATAATTTTTACATTAGATTATTGTTACTATTGTTACTTTTATTGGCTGTTACCTTCCCTTCAAAGGAAATTTAATCTGTGCTGACTTGAACTTGAACATGATGCAAAGATGCACCATGATGGTCCAACTTTGAGTGGAAACGCTCACCTGAATTGCCTGGATCATTCTAAACCGTACCGCTCAGTGCAAACAAGGCTTTAGGTTGGGGTTCTGAGGGGCTGTGAGCTTGTGGGAGAGATTGTAAACAGAGTGCTTAGTTATGGGTGGTGGAAAGGGGGCGGGGTTGCTCTGGGCCAGCAGTCCTGCCCACAACTCAGAGACTAATTTCTAATTAACTCCTGCCACTCTGCAGAAACTATGTCCTAAAAAAATACTTTTGATTTAGCTAAAAACAGCATAATTATAGTTAAAAGACCACTCTGAAAATGTTTAAAATAGATCAAAAGATGATCAGAGTGGAGCTTCAGTATTTTTCCCTATTGATTCCATATTCTTCATTCATCTTATAAGGTTCCTGCTGGGTCTTTTCTGTGCAAAGTCATGGAGAATTGTGATTTTCTGTAAATGTAGGCGGACAGTTGAATGTCATCTTTCTCTGCAGCGACCCAAGAACCACAGACCACATGAAGCCCTGGGTCTTGAACTCATCTGGAGCATCTGGATCCTGCAGGACGCCTTCACACAAAGGCAAAAGCATGCTCCACCACCACTGATGGTAACATATGCAAGCACACAAACTCACAAGATTCCCTTTACCCTTTTTTGCCCAAATAGCTATAATTCACAAACGTTTTTTTCAATCAAATAACACCATTTACCAGAGTCTGAAAACATGAAACCCTTTAAGCTCACAGTTCATCTCCATGGTATCTCCAAAATGACTAGAAGAAGCTCAAAAATCTTAAATTATTCCCAATTTGATATATACTTGAGGGTTAACCAGCATGTCCGCAGGTTTTGGGACATCATGTCAGAACATGAGCAGAAGATGTTGTTAGTTCAGACTTGTACACAGCTACAACACTCCGTTCATTTGGTCCAGCTGGAACACCGTTATAGTGTTACCAGATGGTTTTACAATCCTTCATGCAGTAAACAAGATAGAGATTTTGTTTTGATTTTTAATCCATGCTCAATGGAGAAAAGCAGTAAAAGACTGTGTTATTTTCTCATTTATATAGGGGAATTAAAAGTTTATAGATAAATGGGGTCAAAAGTTATTTGATATTTACAATAACAACTCTAGTCCTTGATGACATGAGCGCATACAACCTTAGTGTTCTCAGTGTGTCACGCTATTCTATTGAGTTAATTCCTATTCACGCTATTCTGCCATGCTAGGTTTGATGACCATCACCTCTTACCGAACTTTGTAGTGATAACCAGAGGGAAAGCCCACTTCTGTTTTTTTTCATGACTGGAGTCTATATAAGGGACATCAATCCCTACAAGTAACCAAAGCAAAGGGCATCTGTGGCCACCCAGCTCTTAGTTGTGGTTGTCAAGAGATCCCACATGTACGGAGCAAAGAAAACCCTGCAATTTACACCACGTACTCTTTTTTTTTTTTTTCCCCCCTCTGCACATCAGCAGCGTTGTTAAAAAAGAGACAGATGCTTGAAGACTGGCTGATCAGAAGCCATTAGGATGCGTGCAAAACGGCGTTCTCTTTTATTGCATTAATTTACTGTACAGAAAGAGTTTGTTCCTCCAGACTGGCCTCTGACCTGCTTTTGCATGTTCATTCATCAGGGTTCTGGTTTGAATTGAGTCTATGTAAGCTGATCCTCTGTATCTGAGAGCAACTTCAGATTTGAGTCAGGGGATTTAGGCCCTACATGAGGTCTGGCTTGTCAAAAGACATTTTCCACCACTCTAGACACGTCACATCCAGCTGCTTTGCTGAATCCTTTTATAAGAAGCCGATAACCCTCTTCAAATTGGGGCATAGTTTGACTAAATCACATAACCCCAAATTATGAGCACTCTGTAAAAACCCAAGAACAATCTAAAGCTAAACTCACTTTTTATCTTTTTATTGAAAATAAAAGTCACAATGTCAGAGATGCCTCAAAGTATTGAAATCAAACAGCTGTGTGTCTTTTTGCAAGATGAAACTAACTTAATAAATATGCTATAAAAGAATTGAGGAAAATTGGTGACATGTCAAACAATTCTTCGATGTTGATAATTATACACATGGTTTTCTAAAATGGACAGCAGTTCTAAACGAATCTTGTAAATTATAGATATATTGTAAAAATAGAATATATCCATCCATTTTCCAAACTCCCTGTATCCCCTTTGGGGTCATAGGGTGACCAGAGCCTGTCCCAGCTACTGTTGAGCAAAGGCGGAGTACATCTTGGACAGGTCACTGGTCTGTTGCAAGGCATAGGTGATATAAAACTTTTTAATAAGATGATGCTCTCCCCATTAGGATTGTGAAACTCTTTGACAGCAGGATGAGGTTTTTTGTTTGTTTGTTTTTTTGTTTCCTTCAATGAAAAAGATGTGATCTGTCTGTTTGCTTATACTTTCAGATCTTCCCCGACTGTTTTTACTGGGATCTACTGTATGTCTGTATGTGATGAAGGCACAGAGGAATCTCTAGTTAATAAAAACTCTAATTATAACCAACCAAGTGCCACACTTTCGATTTCAGATTAAAGCCAGTTTAGGTTGGTCACCGTTGAGCATGATTGTATCTGTAAGACTAATACAGAGATCTTTTTTGAAATATCAATGATCAACAAACAATTTTAGACTAAAGATTTTAGTGTACCCCTTTTCCCCAGACAAATATTCGTTGTGATTAAGTATTACAACTGTAGAATTATTCCCACTTCTATGTAATGTATTTTCTACACTCTAGGGTATACCAGATAGTGAGGTGCACCATCAATGGTCCACCTTCAAAATGATGTTGTATATAAGGCGCACCGAACAACAAAGGCAAATTATAGACCCACTCCAATGAAAATTGTTTATTTTCATTGGAAAAGAAACAATTCATACATTGTATTTTAATACAGCGTAATATTTCTCTATTTAAATCACGATGGATCAGGAGCAGATAAAAACGTGCTGTTTGAAAAAAACTCAAGTTCTGGGGTTAAAGTCTTCTTGCTCCACTTCTCCTGCAGATGTGTGGTAGCTCATGTTCAAAAACAAAAAAATAAAACCGTTTTTTTTTTTTTGGCTAAAAACTGCATCATCATAATTGAAAGACCACTGGGGGTGCTTTAAAAAAAGATAAAAATATAGCTGGAATGGGACTTTAAGTGAGACAAAAGAGTCAGAGATAAGTCCGTCTTTCACTCAGACTTCAATAACTCAGTAACTTTTGATGTCGTCTGTAACATGCTACATGTTAGCTACGTTAAAAGTGTTCCACATGGAAACGTTAGCCACATTAGCCACTATAGTACCATTAGCACATTCACAATACCTGTAACCTTGTTTGCAACAAGTAGGTACCATAACCGTTCGGCCTGGAACTTCCGTTCGGGGTCCATGGACTAATGCTGACGTCACATTATGTGATTGTCTGTCCGATGACCTGTCAGATAGTGATTGGTCTGGACAAATTACGATACTACCATAGAAGATAATATGAAGTCTGTTGTAAACAAACCCAACTCCGACATAAAGCGAGATTGTCTTCTAAATGTGCCTTTATTATTGTTATGATTATTGTTGAATGCATGTTTGCTTATAGTTTTTTTATTCCGTGCGCCCAGTGCTTTAATATTGGCAGAACGGTCACGGAAGAACAACATTTAGCCGTGCTGACAACATTTTCAGCCACAGCTGAACTTAAACTGGAATTAGAAGCAGATTGTGGCATTATTATTTATAAAAATTACAAAGAATGTTGTCGGACAATTTATGAGGGAACTTTAGGTTACAAAAAGGAACGTGAAATGAAAATTTACCCGAGCAGATCTTGACGCTACGTAGTTTGTCCAAGTGGGGTTACCGAACGGTTATGGTACATACGCAACAAAAAAAAACTGATACCTTTGAAACAAATGTTACTGTGACTACGCCGACAGCCAAACTTGTTAGTAACACAAAAAAGAAATATTTTTAAAGAGCACCATGTATCTCTCTAAATCGCTAGTAACCGATAAGCACAACCAGAATATATTTATATATATATATATATTCTGGTTGTGTGTGTGTATATATATATATATATATATATATATATATATATATATATATATATATATATATATATATATATATATATATATATATATATATATTCTGGTTGTGTGTGTGTATATATATATATATAAACACACCTATTCTAACTTGCATATTTCCACCCATAACTTGACATTCTTGGCCTGTTTTAAAAACAAGTTTTACTGCACATATTATTGCTTTTCATTTTCACTACTATGTACGGTGACCTTGGGTTCCAAGAAGGGCGCCTAACAAGTAAAATGAATTATTATTAGTCATTTTTGAAGAAAAGAACAAAATAAGAAGCCTTTTAGGTGTGCCTTATTGTGCAGACAATCCAGAAGTGATAGAAATCAATGTTGCACATCTCCTTCCTTTCATTTACTTCAGATGCTTTGAGATTTGAAGCAATATTAAAGCATCTATAGGAGGCCACCTCAAACTTGTCTGAACTTTTTTTCACTTGGTAAAAAAAAAGAAAGAAAGAAATCAACGGTAATGAAATGCATCTCCTGAAATGTCTTTTCTGTATACCGTCATGCTAAAATCCTGAAACAGATGAAGGTTTCTTTCACTTCGGAACATATACATAGTAATACATTCAACACAATGCAGTATGGAGGCCTCTATTTCATTATTGGGCTTTTGAAATATGAGTTTTGTTGGGTAACTTTACCTTTGGGGCGTACAGTGTTTTCACCATCCTGAAGGTTTTGGATAAGCCCCGTCGACCCTGCTGGGTAAGCAATGCACTACATGTGAACTTTGACAGTAGATTAAATCAGACCCAGAAGACCTTTGATTTGGAAAACCTTCAAAAATCTCCAGATGTTCAGCACATGCAAATCATTTTTTATTATATACACACTGAACCAGATGTGTTATTCTGTCCTTTTTTTCTTGAAAAAAATATTTAGACACATTTTAATGATTAAATATAACAGGTTGAATATTTAAAAATGTAAAGTTGGAGACGAAGAGGGGTGACATTTTCAGACTTGCGTTCAGAGTATAAATGCCACACCCTGTCAATGTGACTTTTTTTGTTTTGTTTTCTTTTTACAAACAAAATTGAAACTTAAACTTTACTTTCTGGAAACAGTCTTAGCCTTTTTTTGTGTTTGCATCGACATTTACCCGTACATCAATTTTCTGGCTGTTCATGATTTTACCAGGTCAAGAACATCCCTTTTTGCCTGCTTATCTTAAATTCATTTCTTGTAAAAAGCAAAACCGAGCAGCATTTCCCATGAAAAGGAGCAAGTGATTCATCAATCATACAGCTATGAAAGGGGGGGTTTGAAACGCACAAGACAAATCTAACTCCGAGTTTTCATGGAACAGCTGGCACATCGACTCTCCAATGCAGATTTATGAAGCAATTATTGCCCACAGCATGTTTTAAAATGCACGTTTGTGCACTTCTGTGTGCATTTAAGATCTTTTTTTTTCTTTTGTTTGTGAAGGGAGGACTAAGAGCCAAGAATAATTTTCAACCACTAACAAGTACTGTCTGTGCAGTCGGGACCTCAGATATTGTATTTCCATGTGCCACAAACCTCCACTATTATCCGCTGTAAATCAGCCACATCTTCATTGCACTTAATGTCTGTTCCACACAAAGGCTCATGTTGTTATAAATCTTCTCCTCAGCACTAATTGGGCATCAATCTGCTACTAAAAATATCCTTAAACTCAAAGGTGGAGCACATATTACACTAAGTAAGAGGATTTTGGATTGGACATGAATATTGAAGTGTACCACTATTACTGTCATACCAGTTCCAGGACGCTCATGGGACCATTAACCTTTTTGGAAAAATTTTGTCCTGAAATGTTCGTGTTTTCTGCAGGGTTTAGTAACTTAGGTCAGCTGGCTTCACATTCCAGATGGGCTTTTACACAGCTGCCAGCTGAGTGCCAGCCACAGCTTTGTTTGAAGCTTTACATATTTGAGATGTTTTAAACTGAAGAGTTGAAGCCAATATAAATCAAGCCTTCCAGATCTGTATCAAATATGCTATATGGCATGTGGATTAAATTAAAACATTTTTGTATTTCCTTTGCAGGGCAAGTTTATGTCTTTTATGCTTTTATGCAGGATTTTGCTCAGACATGCAATTTGCTGCCAGAATAATATCAGTCAGCTGTCAAATCCATCTCTGAATTCATGGTTTGTCACATTTACACACATCCATCTTATTCTAATGTTGTCCAAGCTTTGAGCTTCATCCTAGAGGGTCGTAGTGGCTTTTCAAACAAATACATGGTATGAATTTAGCTGCACAATTATTATTGTGAGTGTTGCTTTGCACTCCTGCTTCAAGGTTAAAATCCCAGCTGGCTCCTTTCTGTGTTGAGTTTGCATGTTCTTCCCATGAATGCATATTCAAAAACCATGTGTCATAAGTCAATTAGTGACTTTAAACTGTCGCTTACGTGTGAAATTGAGTATGTGTAGTTGTGTGGCCCAGCATTGGACTGGTAAACTCAAGGGATGTACCCTGCCTTCACCTTTCAGTAGCTGGAATCGGCTCCAGCAACCCCATGACTCCTGCACAGGAATAAATGGGTGCAGATGAGATTAATTGATGTGTAAACAAAAAATAAAAAATGGAAATGCATGACATGGATTCATGTAAACGTAGTCAATGAACAGAAATAATGACTACAAGTGTGCAGTAAAAACAAGGATCTGTGTGGAAGTACATATGATTCCTTTCTGCCATACAGATGTGAGCTCAGTGCTAAACAGCTGCTTACTATGAAATAACGACCCAAACTAACTGGACTTAAAACAAATACAGATATTGCACACAGTCTATATGTGTCACCACAAATGTACACAGGTCCATACTGACTTGGCTTTTGTTCAGAACATGCTTAGCTTGAATTGATGAAGATGTAAACACAAATAAATCAATAAAATAAGGGATTAAGAAATGGAAAGTAACCTCCAGTTACCTCCTTAGAGGATCTGCAACATTTGTGTCGAGTGTGGAGGCTCTGTTGTGTTGTTTTTAATGGACAATTTGACTTCATGTTATTGGTGCGTAATCAAGATTGTTTGCACATTTCTAATAAAATTGATTATTCAACATTGTTTAAACAGCTGATTAGGTTTCTGAACATCATATGTGGATTTGCAGGATTTACAAAAAGTGTAAGGATTTTTGTTGTGGAAACGAAAGCTGTGCACTTCTATAACTCCATGAAGCCACTGTCCTGAAGAAATACTTTTTTTTCAGATTTTTCACAGGAAGTTACATTTCTATACCTGTTTAATTAATAAATTGCATTCCCTGTATTTTTTTAAATCTATGATAAATGCCTATTACTAAGAAAATCTGTAATTCAACAAATCTCCTGAAATTCCCTTTTACTCTGCAAATTAAAGAATGATTCTTTTGGTAATTCTGTCACGTCCTTCAGCTTCTTTTTTAAGTGTTAAAATCCGAGGGACAAGCTGTAATCATGGAAGTCAGTGTAGAAGGAGCCAGACTAAACATAGTCATTAATTTTTGGCTATGAACACGACATGATGAACATGGTGACCAGGATTAGGCAAAACACTAACTAAGACCATGGATCCTTAAATAGCTTCTGACTGATTAAGTTAGTCCAGGTGTTAATCATCAGGAATGAACTCAAACTAATGACAATTTGAATTTACACCCAGGTCAGTGCCAAACCTAAGCGCAACAGAAAAGAAACAAGAAAAACTATGAGACTGAGAGTTTCCTTGGTGTATTTTTGTTCTTATATTAAACAAATTACAGTGCAGCCTGAAAATTTGCATTAAAAAAAAGGTGAAAAATAAAGAGATTGACAGGAATTTTTGTCAGGAACCGGTGGTAGGAGCCTATGTGCAGCAGGCTTATGGCAGACACCTAAACATTATAACAAAAACCCACACAGCCTATTAACACAACAGAGGGATGACAGCATTGATGACCTGACAAAGAGGAACTCAAAACCAGACACTTAAAGACACTTAGGATAATTAACAAAACAAAGACAGCTGTAGATGATTGAAAACTTAAACCAGGTGTAACTGACAGAGGGACAAGCACTGCAAAAACAGGCCACTTTAAAATAAGTCAATCATACTCATGGACAGATTCTCTTCAGATAAGAAAAAAATACCAATGGGGAAAGAGACAAAAGGGTCTTACCAAGAATTCTTAGCTTTCACAAGCTAAGATTGTTTAGGTGTTGAAAAACTTTATTGATGTTATTATTTTTTCTTGCAAGAAAAAAATTTTTTTTAAACAAGAGTATTTTTATTTCTTTAAGACTTGAAACCTGTAAAGAGAACACGAAAAGAACCAAGAAAAAAAATGGAAAAAAAAAACACATCAAGGGGCACCATTCTCACAAGCGTGGTTCGACCATCTACAGATTATTGTTTGAGTTAGGATTAAATAATAACCCCAATCCTTTTTATCTCACTATATAACCCACTTTTTTCTGTCTAAATTATAGGCAAAAAAAATTTTATCTACATGGTACAATTCTTTATGGTTTATGGCGTTATTTATCATCTTTATAAGCTACTAAATGTGAGTTTTTTATATTAAAGCTGCAAAGGAAAATAAACACAAAGAGACAATATTAAATTCAAATTTTGTACATGCAACCTGTTCTTCGCAGTACTGTCTGTACTTCTTACCTCAGCTTATTCTTAACTAATTTTCTGATATAGGGTCAATACCGACACATTTTTAGCTTTGATGCAGTTATGCATCTATAAATTTGACTATAATAGACTATTTTATAAACTCATAACAAGAAAATCCACATTGTGTTTTAATGTTTATCACATGATGAATTTCAGTTAAAACTTCCAAGAAGAGATTTAATCATCAAAATTATGAAGTGATTTATTTTCATTCTGAATCCAACTGTTACAATTAAGGGGAATGTTTCTCATGCCACACTTGTGTCACTTGAACTTTAAGCACTTTCAACATTATCTACAAACAAAAATCAATATGCAAACATTCATTCTGGGAAAAAAAAGGTTGGGGACATCAGGGCAAAAAAGGCTAATTTTCCTAGTGTTCCTAGTGACTCTAATAGGTTTTCAAGCGTTAAAGGGATTAACACAAATGTTCAACTTCAAAAAGGAAAGTGTTGCTGTCTTCAGCCTCAGATGGATTACTTTGCAGACATATTATTTCACACATTTTCAAAATTAATGCTAGAACCTAGTATTAATTTTTAATTGGTTCATTTACCAAGAACAGACATTTTAAACTAACAGGTTTGAAACTTAATTTTTTATCTATGTTACCTCTCAATATATCTTAGTACTCTTAGTTATTCTAAAGCGTGACAGACGTGCATTTGAAAAGATGGCGGCTGGAGGGACAGGCGCAATCACGACGCTCCTAGTTTACTGTGTACTTTTAAACTTGCTAAAACCCTTATCTGGAATACCTCAAAGGAAAGTGGACAACTGTTTTCGATTGTTCTATTCACTACATTATTTGACCAAACATTATGTTGTGAGCTGCAAACAAATGGATAGCGTAATAATGGCGAAAACAAGTATTGGCTTTGGAGCCCACGCACTGGCTGTGACATTCGCTTATCCGTCACTGTACAAGATAAAGAACATCAATCGGACTCGTTCAACAGCTGTAACAAAATCTTTTTCGACCATCGGACTTATCATTACAATCTGCTTGATGTTATCCGGGGACATCCACCCATGCCCAGGCCCTATCACTGGGACATCGGGAAAAGCCAACCCATCAGCAGCGGCTACACGCATCGCTCCTACCTTAAAGGTATGCTCTTCTGCAACCTCTTGTGCTTTGGTACGTCATGCAAATCGGCTGAATTCTCTGCCACCAAGGACAAATGCGCTTGTGCTGCTTGTCCGGGGAACCGGGGGCGATGATGTGGAAGCCGCGGTGCCAGGGTGGTCCGGCGGTGGGAGGCGTATGGGAATGCGGGATCCCGGGGCATCGCAGCATTGTAGCAGTCCAGAGTCAAAGGTTCAACTGCGGGAAACAAATACAACACTGCATAGGACCAAGAAACAAGATCCAGACCGACAGCGAGATCAGACTTCTTCTCTAACTTTTCTTCACGGTCACACAGTCACCATGGCGACGCACAATGTAAACAGGAAGCAACTTAATCCGGGGATCGCAAAAAAACAGAAATGGCCATTCTTTCAAACTGTCAGTCATTCAAAAATATTATGGGATTCTAAATCAAAGCCCAAAGGGATTTTAGGTGGACATATAAACATCAGAAGCATCATTTCAAAAACTGAACAGATTAAACACGTATTAACTGATTCAAACCTAGATTACCTCTGTCTTTCTGAGAGTTGGCTGTATAAAAATGCCCCCTGTGCAGCATTTACCATCCCAGGCTACAAATTGTTCAGGAAAGACAGAGAAGGTGCAAAGGGTGGAGGAGTCATGCTATACATTAAAGATAGTATTCAGTGCAAGGAAATTCTTTGGCCTAATGCTCATGAACTCGAATGCCTAGGTTTAAATATTACACTATCTCCACAAATGTCATTTAAAATTATTGTGATTTATCGTCCTCCCTCATCAGATGGTGCATTTTATGAACAATTTGAAAGGCTACTCAAAAACTGCAATTCAAGTAAAGAAATAGTTATTCTGGGAGATTTTAATATTAACTGGGAGGATACATCAGCCAGAAAAAATCTTAAGCATGTGACTGACAAATTTGATCTTGTACAATTAATTAAGGGCCCAACAAGAATTACCACCTCAAGCAGCACTCAGATATATTTAATTTTTAGCAACCGTCCAGAAAGAATAACTAAGACACACAACATGTTAGCTGGCCTCTCTGACCATAATCTTCTCCTTGTAGTGAGAAAGCTATCAAGGAAAATATTTAATTTTTATGCCAGAGAGAATGACTTCATTGTGATCCCAAAAAACATGAAGGAAGATTTTAAGAATGCGTTTGAACAAACTGACTGGAATCGGATGTTAAAGGGAACTGATTGTGAAAGGGATTGTGAATTATTATGAGGTGCCGTGTAGGACATTATTCAGAATTAGCATTCACATACACATGTGAAACCTCTCACACACACTAGTGAAATGCTTGTATACATACAACTGAAAATGTATTCATTCACATACACATGTGAAATCTCTCACATACACATGTGAAATGCTCTCACACACTACTGAAAATGCTCTCACATACACATGTGAAAATGCTCTCACACACACTATCCAAAATCCTCTCACACACACTACTGAAATCCTCTCACACACACTACTGAAAATGCTCTCACATACACATGTGAAAATGCTCTCACACACACTATCCAAAATCCTCTCACACACACTACTGAAATCCTCTCACACACACTACTGAAATCCTCTCACACACACTACTGAAATCCTCTCACACACACTACTGAAATCCTCTCACACACACTACTGAAAATTTCAGTAGAAACAGAATTTTTTTTTAAAACTTTATTGTTATAAAAGAAGTTGGTCGACGGAAGACACTTCAATGCAAACGGAAGTTGGTAGAGAGCAGGATTTTACTAGCAGTGGTTGGGACATGTCTTCTCAGTTCCCCCAAACAACTTTGGCCGACGCGACAGCTTTACTAACTAATATCCTGGCTTCAACGGAGACTATTCGCACCCTGTCGAACTCTACAAGCGCAGCCCTGCAAGGGACCCCCGTGTCCCTGAGTACGGAAACGGTGGATAATCGCCTAGCGTCACTTTTCCCGTCTCGGTACCGTGGTGGCGTCCCGTTACCACCAACAACAACCAGGAATTTGAGCGGACGCACCCCACGTTATCACGTACAGCAGTCCTTTGGCTCGTGGAGTATGGGCACAAAGAGGAAAAGGTAAATTAACGACCTTGAGTTCAACATTGTTGTTGTATATGCCTAGATAGAATTTCTGATGTTGTTTCAGAAACTGCGTGTCTGTACGTTAAACTGACGTTATGATAATCATTATGTGGTCGCAAATGACCGGTCAAGTCAACCGCCATCTGGCGACATGCTGTCACGCTAGCCATCATTGACATTTTACATGCGCATTTTATATCATAGTTTACGATACATGCGCTTAGCTAACTCAAATGACGGCATAAAGTGGTAATACTATAAATATGTCACAATTACCTAACGTTTTTGTGGTCAGGAATATAAATGAGTGCAATTGTAAGCTATATTTTGTCATGTAAAAAAAATATAATTTTGATTATAATTTTATAATAAGCAAAACTAATGGGAGATGAGGTATTTTGTGTGAAATATAATAAACCAGACAGACTCAAAGTGATTGTTTTGTCTGTTGTTGAGCATCTCATGGAATGGTACTAAAAAGAAACGATGAAACTCCATGTAGAAGAGCACATCTGGTGTAAAGCTGTCGTGTCAAATCTTCTAAGTTATTCCATTGTAAGCTAAGGCAAACCTCCACTGGAATGTTGTTACCAGGGATGTTTAGGATCATAACACAAGTTTGAATAAAACGGACTGCAGAAAAATGTTGAAAAAAATTCTTTATAGTCAAATTGAAGCTTTTGTCTTTATAGTCAGATTATAACATGTGAAACATAGAAAACAGTATTTTTTTTTGAAAGGTGATGCAAAACTTCTACTGGATGTTAAGTAACATCACAACAGGTTTGAAGAAAAATGACTGTCGAAAAAATGGAAAAACACACAATTGATTGAAAAACACACACTCATAAAGTTACATTTTTGGAGTCTAAGGTGTTTTTATTTCCCTGAACTTCTTACCTGAACGGCAATTTAAATCCTCCACTTTTGTCTCTGATTATGGTACGTTTGATATGTTATTCATGTACTAATATACCATTCAATGAGAAGCTTAAAATGATGTCAATGCGCATGCAAAATGTTAGTGATGGCTAGTTCAATTGCCATAATGGTTATTATTCTGTAACGTTGTGTGTGCATGGAGCAGTGATAGGATGGGTAGAAGGAGGTTCACGATGGCAATAACATCAATTATTGCCATATAAATCAAAGTAGGAGTTGATTTGTAATATAATAGATGTGATCTGATATTGCTGTTTTCATTTTGTTTCAGAGCTCACACACAGCAGTTTGACCATTTTAATAAAGATGTCATACTCCTTCCAAATCCATCTTGGGATGTGGTTTGTAAGCAAGGTTCAAAGTTGAAATTACATAGGCATGGACATATACTCAGTGCCTTTGAATTTCAAAAAGCTTGGGACTACCAAACAGTTGTGCAACGCATCAGGGAGGGCTTTGGCGAACACATTCCAGGGGATGTCAGGTAAAAGCAACATTTTAAAAATATCTGCACAATCCATTTCTACTGATAGTGACACAAGAGTGATTTATGATATAAATGCAGAGTTATTGCAAATTCTGTAAAAATACAATGTTCTTTATAGCCTTCAGTTTCTGATGTCTTGTGGCACGAAGCTGGTGTTGCCTAAGCTCCAAGCCGGTCAAGAACTAACCGGATTGCTAATCCATAAAGTTTATAAAACCAGAGCCCTGTACATCAGACCATCAAAAACCCTTTTAGTAAGTGTTTTCTTCCATGTCACCCATTTTTACGTTTTTATTCTTTTGTTAGTATTTTTGAAATATGATATGATTGTTTTTTTTTTGTTTTTTTACTTAAGAATGACTCCGAGGAAGAAAATGAACTCGATCACACCACCCCAAGTACACGTAGAACCACCAACAGCAGTGATGATGATTGTGTTGAAGTTCCACAAATTCGCACAAGCTTGGACAATCATTGTACCACAAGCACTGCTGCCACGTTGAGTAGTCTGTCTGAAAGTCCAGACCAAGATGGCAACCCTGGCACTTGCACCAATGATGACGATGTTGGCTGTGTAAAAAGCCATCCAGTAGACCAGGGTGATTGCCTTCCTGGCACAAGTGGCACAGGCAGTCATATTGGACGTTCCCTTGTGAGAACTGCCAGCCCTGCCAACAGTAGTCAGGACTACTCTTCATATTTAAGACTTGTGTCAATGATTCCGGATGAGTCTTCAGATGATGAGTTAAACCAGGCTATTGCTGCCAGTATGGAGACTCCACTGTGAGTACAAGGAATAGAAGATTAAGATGTCACCATCAGTATGAACTGTTTCATTTCAATATATTTATAACGGCGACATAGGTATTTCCTTATACAAAATAATTTCAAAAGAGATTACTTATCAGTGCTTCTGTCACAATGTCTTAGCTTTTTCCTTTTTTGTCTTTTCTTTTGTAGTACAGAACAAGTACCTGTTCAAGAAATACTGCTGGAGCTTTCAAGCAAGATTAACACACAACAGCACTGCAAATTTAACATCAATCGCTCTGCTGTTTGGGAGGGAGCCGTGCGGGGATTCCGAAGGGTATCTTACAACCCCAACTCAGCGATCTGGGTTAAATTTTCTGATGACATGGGAAAAAATGAAGAAGGAGTAGATTTGGGTGGACCAAAAAGGGAATTCCTGAGACTGCTGATGGAAACCATTGCTTTGTCCCCTATGTTTGAAGGAAAAGAAAATAGCAAGAACCTGGCTTTAAACAGCACTGGTGGGAATAATGTCTCTGTCTGTCTATCTGAACTGTTACGCTAATGGTTAATGTATTATTATTTTCAATTTTTTTGCAGCTTTAAGGGAGGACTGGTACTACACAGTTGGGAGAGCCATAGCAGTGAGCTTGGTGCATGGTGGTCCACCACCAAATTTCCTTTCACCTACGCTATTTTCTCTTTTGGTTGATGGTTCTGCAAATCCGGCCCTAGAAGAAATAGCTGACACAGAATTGCTTGAAAAAGTGAAAAAGGTGGGTTTTTTTGTTTGTTTTTAAATTGTTTCTTGGTGGATGGGCTAACAGGCCTTGTTGCTTTAAGTCAGAGATCTAAATCATTTTAGTCTAAGGTACTCAGCACTAAAGTTTTAGTGTATTTTTTTAATGTTATTTAATTTTAAGATATGCTTATTTTCATTTCAGTAGAATAATTTACAAAGCAATGGATCTTTCTTAATCACTATATTTAACAATTGAGTGGTGGGAAAAAATTATTTTCAGCTTTATGTCCTAACATTTCAAAGCAATCTATTTAACGATCTATATACCTTGTCTTTATTCAGTTTAAAAAAAAAAGGAACTTAAATGTTCTTAGATTAAGTTAAACAACTACTTTATAGCCAAAGTAATACATTAATTTCCACTCTTCATAATTCTAGGTGTCTGAGAGTGCAAACATAGAGGAGCTTGAGAAGTCCCAGGCAGTCTTGCTCGATTACTTGGCCAATGCAGGATGTCTGAGGCAGATGCAGTCATTAAGAGACAGGGATCTGTTGGTGCAGGACATTGTCATGTTTCAGGTCATTCACAGGGTTCAAGGCCCATTTCACAGGTATTCAGTATCAATAAGTTGTAATCAGAATAATCAGACTATATACAAAATGCACCAAAGCTGACTTTTTAGCAGACAAAAAGCATTCAACAATATCTAAAATTCTGTCTCATTTTCAGGTTTTGTGAAGGACTGACAACTCTTGGGGTTCTACAAAAAATCAGGAGTCACCCAGACTCTTTTCGTCCCCTTTTCTGCTATCAGCCATGCGTGATGACGGCTGATCAGATGGAGAATCTCTTCAGCATCCGCCTGTCCCCAGAAGGGAGCAACAAGAGAGCTGCTGAGGAAACAGTTGTCACATTCTGGAGAGACTATCTCCTGGATGCTGAAGGTAAGTGACACCTTTTTGTATATATTCTATTGCTACCTCTTTATGATGCTTTGTTTTGTGTGCAGAAGAAGAAGGGCCATCCAAACTGCAGAAGATCTTGGCTTTTGCAACTGGAGCCTCTGTTGTGCCAGCCATCGGCTTTTCCCCAACTCCTTCAGTGCAGTTCATGCACAATGAAGATGATGACTTTTTCTCATCAATGTTTCCTATGGCAAACACGTGTGTAAACTGCATCAAGTTGCCACTGCATACATCATACCAACTCTTCAGGGAGAAGTTTGATTTTGCTCTAGGGAACACACATGGATTTGGAAGAGCATAAACAGGCCTGCGCTAACAATTAGTTTGTGTCCATCTATTTCTGGTTGCAATAGTTGAGTTGCACAGTGTTTTGAAAAGTGCTAAATGACAGTCGTTTTAATTTTTTACATTGTGCTGTCTTGTTTTTGTCATAACAAGTTATTAAATACTTTTAAAAAAGTCAGCTTATATGTGTTTTTAAATATTTACATTGGAATTCTCATCTTTAAATATAGAGTTCACTAATTACATTTTGAAGTTTAACCTACACAATTTAAATTAAGTATGAACAATTGATCTGGTACGTTATGATTGAGTTGATTTATGTACTAAGCCGCTTTTATCTGAAATTGGAACCAATCAGTTTCTTATAGTTCATTTTCAGATTCACCTAGCCCACTAGCCCAGCTCAGTTAATACTTCCTGCTGTCAACATTCTGAGAAAACTAATTTCAAATACTTTTAGGAAAAAATGATTTATTGAAGAATGTTTTAACAAAACAAAAACAAATCAGGCATTCATTGTAGAAAGTTCACAAGTGAAGAAAAAATATCTATGCCATAGTTCCCATCATTTTCAAGAGGATTAACTTGTCGAAAAAGGTTCATTGTGGTCTCATTCACCATAGCATTAATGTCAGGAACTACAACATTGTTATTAGTTTGAAGTTCAGGCAATGGTCCTTGTTCATCAATGCCATAAAAGTCAGCTTCAAAAACGTCACTCAGAACTGGATGAATTCCTACGCTGTTAATGACACCTGTATGCCATAGCTGAAGAGGTGTCTGGCCACCTTGTGTGGAGAGGCCATGGTTGTTCCACTGACTAATGAACTCAGTTAATGCCCTTTCAATTCTTGGCAAATAAACATAATGCAAGCAAAAAAGATGTTGCTCATTCAACGAGTCCAATATACCCTGTGACTCCATGAAATTAAATATGTTAATAAAATGTCTGGATACTACTCTATTGAGTTCAGCCCATAGTCTCTCAATCCTTTGGTTGTGGACCGAAACACCTGTAATAACACTGTTTAAGCCACGTCTTTCCAACATAAACCGGGCAACTCCCACATTCTCCATGCCATGGTCACACCTAACTCTTAAAGGCAATCCAAAGTTATGTACCCCTTCCAAAAATAATGACAAAACGCTGGAAGCTCTGTTATTAGACATACATCGCAAATATATGATGGTCCTGCTGAAGCCATCCACGCAGCCATGGAAGACCAATCTCCATCTGACTAGCTTGTGGTTGCCATCAAAATGCCTGGTGGGAAACAGGAATAATAAATGCCATAAATCTCTCACATAACCACACGAGGGATGTTCTCACACATATGTTTGTTTACAGTCAGTCAGCTGAATGTTTATTAACAGTTTCCCATAAAATGATTAGAAATGAGTATTAAAAACAGAAATATGAGGGGCCGTATAAGACATTATTTATTCTGAACCATTCACATTCATACATTCTTGCTCTCACAGTCATATATACTCTCTTTCGCATACATATATTCTCTTACGCATCCATATATTCTCTCTCTCACATTCATACATTCTTGCTCTCACAGTCATATATACTCTCTTTCGCATACATATATTCTCACTTGCACATCCATATATTCTCTCTCTCGCATGCATATATATTCTCTTACGCATTCATATATTCTCACTTGCACATCCATATATTCTCTCTCTCGCATGCATATATATTACTTTACACATACATACATTCTCACTCTCATTGTCACTCTTAAAAAAGAATGTATGTATGTGAAAGACAAGTATATATGAACGTGTGAGGAAGAGTTTATATGTGTGTGTGAGAGAGGAGTATGCATGAAACGGAAGTTACTTTGCATGAAAAGGAAGGCACTTTGAATGAAAAGGAAGGCACTTTGAATGAAACGGAAGGCAGATGATTTCTCGTGCTCTGATTGGACGAGAGGCCGCCACCTCCCATTTTGAACACACTCTAAACCCTATCACTTGTACTGACTCATAACTATTGAGGTTACACAACTTAAATGTCATTTTGTAGTTGATTCAACTATAAAGTATTAAGCTCTATCAAGATTTTTTCAAATTTAACTTAACAGTGCTAAATATTTTAAAGCTTATTTGTATCTGGCACTCAAAAATTTTAAGATCCGTGAAGTAGCGTCATGACGTCATCACGTACTGGTGGGAGGGTCTTTCGTTTTCTCTACGTTAGCTCAGGTGGCCATGTTGGATTTGCCGAATGCGAGTATGCGACGTTTGAAATTGAAAGTCGAGCATTTTATTATTCTGCAAAGCGTTGCGATTTCGTCCCGCTTCAAGACGCCCCAACCTCGGGTTTTTTTTTCATCCGCCTCATCGCTGATGGTGCCGTCTTGTCTTCAGCCCTGATTTAATTTGGTAAGTATCGTTCATGGTTTATGAATGAATGCTTTAAAAATGCTCTTATACTACCGTAAATGTGGTTTACTGTTGTTTAAACATATGTGTGTTATGATTGTTTTAGAGATTAATGTGGAAATGTATACATGATTAGTTTGTCATAGCAGACGTATGGCGAGCCAAACCCAAAATGCATTTCTGCCCGTAAGTTACGACAGTGATGAGTTTTTTTTTTTTTCAGAGGTAGAAATGATCTGTTATGCTGCAATCACACTAAACGTGATCCGCGTGTGAAATTCGCGTTGGAGGCCTCTGTCTGTGGCTAAAGTTTGCTGCTGGACATTTGTCCAAAAATGTCACTCAAAGCCTCTAACGGTTGTGTGGGAGGAGCTACCGCCAACAGTTTTAAGCCTGGTTGCTACATGGAAGCATTGGGTTTTGAATGCAGCTTTAAGCTTTTATAAATCACTGATCTCCGTTATAAAAAAGGTTTTTGTAAAAATAAATTAATCAACGTGCTCGTGTTGTGTTCAGGTACCGAACTACAGAGTGTTCAGTGTTTCACCTCCAGGTAGACGCCAAGGCCAGCGAGGTAACTTGTCTCAGTTATTTGTCTAGAGCTATTTTAAAAAAACAAAAAATGCAATAGGTTGTGTAGTGCAATAAATGTTTTTTGATCAGAATATAATTGAAACATTTTTTAACATTGAAAAATCTCTTTTGGACTTTTTCAGATACTGAACTTCAGAAACTGAACTTCAGAAAGTTCACCAGAAAAGACCTGTCAGTGGGTGAGTTTTATACTTATTTAATACATTCATCCTGAACTATTACCATTATTAGATTTATACGTCAGCATGGAAACATTTATGCACATTTTAACTAGCCAAAGGTCTAAATAGAGTTGAAATTATTTACAATTTAACTAAACATATTTAGATTGCAGGCTGAAGGTGGCACAATGGAATGGAGGTGCAAGTTGTGTTCTGTTACTTTGGCACTATGCAGTACTACATATAATACTGCAGTACTACATAGCCAATATTCCAAAGTGTTTCCACTGCCATGTATGTGGAGACACTTTGGAATATTGTCATGTCTTTATGACAGTATATTACAATAATAAAATGATGTTGCATTAGCACCATTCCATCATTTGAAACCATGAAAACTCATCTGTCAAGATCTGAAATGGATTTATGTAGAGTAGATGCAGTCAGAGGAAATTGTGCAGTTTTTACATGTTTGTGTAACTTAAAGTTGCCCTTTTCTGAGACTAAGTCCACCAAAACAGACAGGAACTGGCCAGCTTGGTTAGGATTTATGACCTCCAGGTGAATTTCTAATGTGCATAATTCAAAAACGGATAACAAATCATTTGTAAACAGCTGTAAGAAGCCACGGTGTAACTTGCCTTCAAATGACTTTGGGTCTTTGACCTGAAGTGGATCATGACATAAACACTGTATTGTCCTCTTACTAGAAATAAAAATCTAGAAAAGGTATCATTTTATTATTTCTTAAAGTTCCTTAAGTAAATATTGGAAGTGTTTGCTCTGCATTTGCTTCAAAGGTAATGGATATTTCTTTTTATTCTTTTAGGACCAGCGTGACGTGAACATGAGACGGGCACTTGTCCTTGCACTTCCTGTTTATCTGCATGAAGATGCCTCCAACTTCTTCAAGACCTGTACAGTAAGTGCACACGACTCCCTGTCAATGGTTTTCACTAATCCTTTAATATTGATTGAGATTTTATTGAGTGACATAATAAATAGGGCAATTGTTTGTAGTTTGTAAACTGAGTGATATTTTTAAATGGTTTTAAAACTGAGACGGAAGATGAAAGGCGAACATCAGGGACTCCTGATTGGAAGGAGTGGAGTTTCGTTTACCTTTTCTGCTCCTGATCCATCATTATTTGAATAAAGAAAAATGAAGCTTTAGTCTTAAATTATTTTATAAATGTCCTCCTTCAGAAAAATGCTAAAGAACTTTTTAAAAACACAATTTTAATTGGAGTTTGTCCTTAAAACATCATAGCCAGTTGATTAAAAGCTAACAGAATGTTAGCATGAAAAGATTCCTATTGACAGATGGCAGGAATGTCAGTTTTGGACATTAGTGTGATGAATATCTTTGAGGGTCTGAACTCATCTGTGTTTTTTGTTTTGTATTTTCCAGAATACCAGACCTCACAGACACTGCTGTGGGTATCTTCTCAGTTGTCGTGGTGACGCTCCGGATGCTGCCGTCAGTGGTCCCACAGATCTGGCTGACTAATCTCTTCTAACTCTTCGGGGACATCTATGCTCTGGACCTACAGCACCCCAAAAAACTTGAAGTTGCCTTCATATTTATTCAGAATGCTGTCTTGAACCTTGAGGACAGCAAACCACTGAAAGGACATTTATTGACGCTGAAGAATGTTTCGTTGAGTGAGTCTTCCAGAATGGACTATTTGTTGGTTTAAGTGTTATGTAACTAATGTGTTTTGTTGTGATCATTTGCTTTTTCTGCCGTAAAATACAAAACCAACTCTTTTTGTCAATATGTTGTGTGGCACTCTTATAATTCAGTTTTATTGCACTTATTGTTTCTTCATCCTCTTGATATTTGTGCTTTTTTTTAAAGAGCAATTAAAAAAAGTGTATTAAGCAATCACTATTGTGTGGCCTTCACGTTTGTTGGTTTTTATCAATGTTAGCCTTTAAAATGTAGTGGGGCAGTATCAATATCTCTGTTTAGAATACATTTTAAGCTGAAGAATTTTAAATATTTTCAATGCTACACATTTAATGAGTTAAAGAATTTATAAAGCATTTGAGTGAATTTTACATATTTTATGAGTTGAGTAATATAAAAATATAGTTAGTTAAAGCGTTTTTTAGTTGGAAAATATTAAAAACTTTAAGTAAATAATCTCTCTTTTATAAGTTGAGGAATCTTAATATTTTTTATATGAAATAATACAAATGTAAGCCAACTGACAATATGAATTTTAATAAATGTTAACTTAAAAGTTTTAATAATATAACTTAACTGTTGCGTAATCTGTTACAAAATAATTTTTAAGTTCAGTCAACTCGCTAGGGATTACAGTGCAGACGCTAACATGAACAAGCAAGAAATCCCAAATTAACAGACTTGTGGTGTGGAAAGGTATGTTTTTCAGCTAGCAGGAATAATCAAAGTATCTGTTCTCTGTTTCAAAATGAGATTGCCACAAAACCGTATGTTATCTCATACTGGAACAGCTTTGGATGTAGAATTCAGTGGGAAAAGGTTTGGACCCTGCCACAAAAGTATTTCATCACCAATAAAATCAGAGAAATTTCTTTCAAAATTCTTCACAAATTTTATCCAGTGAAACATTTCTTTACTAAGTTTAAAAAAGATCTGGACATAAACTGTTCATTCTGTCATTCCTCACCAGAAACTGTGCCTCATCTTTTTTGGTTTTGCTCTTTCACTCAACTATTTTGGAAAGATGTGATACATTTTATAAGAACTCATCTATGTGAAGATTATAGATTATTTTACGAGCATATTATTTTTGGATATTTTACACAAGAAAGACTTAATGCAGAAAAAATATATGTAGTTAATTTACTTATAATTATGGCTAAATACTTTATACACAAGTGTAAATATGCCAACAAAAAAACCGTGTTTTATGTTTTTCAGAAAGAAATGGTTTTGTATGTGAACAGTATTAAATCTTCCACTAACAAAAAAGCTGTCAGAACAGTTGAAACATGGTCTCTCCTGAAACTTTAACAGATTCCTTTGCCTTATTATTTTTGTTTTCTTTTTGCATAACCTGTTTTACATGGTTATCATTATGTTTTTTTGTTCATTCTCATGGCGAACGTGAAGATTGTATTTTGCACACAGTGGAGTTTTGTGTTTGGTATTTTGTATGTGCAAGATATTGTTAATAAAGTTTCTTTTTTAAAAAAAACGAACCGGCAAGAAGTAGCCACGGGGGTCCTGCAGCCATCGGAACCTTAACAAATATTTCATCTCCACCTCACCGTTGCCTTTTCTAAGAAATGACAGCTGGTTTTCCCACATTTATATGTAGTTATGGATCGAAAACAAGAGGAATTTGTTTTAATGTAAATGCGTGTTCCAGCGTCTACAGGAAGTGTCGCCCATAATTCACGCAAAGGCTCATGGGGGCTAGGAATAAGGTGGATACGGATTTTCTGTTTCGGTGGCACTTCTATTACCATTATTGGTATTTGAGACATTCCTTTGTGTCTCTAGAGATGCAGACAGATTTGTGACCACTTGAGGTGAAGATAAAATATTTCTTAAGGTTCCGATGGCCTTCTTATTGGTTCGTGTTAGCGTCTGTTCAAAATGGGAGGTGGCGGCCTCTCGTCCAATCAGAGCACGAGAAATCATCTGCCTTCCGTTTCATTCAAAGTGCCTTCCTTTTCATGCAAAGTAACTTCCGTTTCATGCATACTCCTCTCTCACACACACATATAAACTCTTCCTCACACGTTCATATATACTTGTCTTTCACATACATACATTCTTTTTTAAGAGTGACAATGAGAGTGAGAATGTATGTATGTGTAAAGTAATATATATGCATGCAAGAGAGAGAATATATGGATGTGCAAGTGAGAATATATGAATGCGTAAGAGAATATATATGCATGCGAGAGAGAGAATATATGGATGTGCAAGTGAGAATATATGTATGCGAAAGAGAGTATATATGACTGTGAGAGAGAGAATATATGGATGCGTAAGAGAATATATGTATGCGAAAGAGAGTATATATGACTGTGAGAGCAAGAATGTATGAATGTGAATGGTTCAGAATAAATAATGTCTTATACGGCCCCTCATACAGAAACACTTAAATGTATGCTGTCAACTTACCATAAGTGGTTGGTCCCTTGAACTGTATAAATCCTGCGGTGGATTGCAGTACGACGCCTTAATGCTCGGCCCATAGGATCTACCTGACACAGGCTCTGTCTGACCCGCCAACGCTGAATCCTTAGACCACGTGCTCTCAGACTTCCAAGTATGTATGTTTCACCTGCATTTGGAGTATTCTGCAGCACATCAGTCACAGTCCTGTTCAGGTCTTCATTTGACAAGACAGTAAATCTTAATGGCCCAACTCCAAGAGTCTGTCTGTGTCTATACAAAGTCCTTCGACTGATTCCAAAGCACAAAGCAATTCTCTGCCATGTCATCCCAATAGATAAACAGTGGTAAATATGTTCGGCACATATGGCATATCTGGGCCGACCAGGACGACCAGTAGTGACTGTGGGGGGCACAACATTACTTGTGACATCAGGGGATTCCTGTCTAGCTTCATGTTCAAGCACCAAGGAACGAAAGCTGCAGTACAGTGATTCTAGAAGATCTATGACTTCCCTATTGTTAGGGTCAAATCTAGATAACTGAACAAGAAATGATGATAAAATTCGAGTACAATCATCAAGCTGCCTATAAAGTCTCTCCCGTGTAAAATCGTTGGTATCATGCCTTTGGAGAGACTCGATACATTGTAGGGCGCTAATGAAAAAATGTTCCACCTCTTCTTCATTGCTTCTGGATGTAAAAAATATTGATACAAATAAAATAAAAAAGAGGGCCAAACGAACAGACATTATAGAACACTGCCACTATCGGCCTTGGTGTTTAACAGCAGTAAACACTGATTTGCGTGGTCAAATTAGCCCCTCCTAAATTTTTAGTGCACTCCTATTCACAGCGTTACGAGAACTGAGTCCTGTTTGGACGGATCCGTCCCTGAGTCATACCACAATGCATTGCGAATGACCCACAATGCATTGCGTTTGAATTATTCGAAGATGGCGAACGGTTGCGCAAGAAAGAGGACATAAAAATGTAAGTATATTAAAAAGTATCAAGTATTTGTTGTAAAATATATTTGTAAATACGTAAGATGATGTGTTTCATATGTTATATTCCTCATTCGACAAACTACATTGTTTCGAAGCTCATCAATTTCGGTAATGCTAAAGCTAGCGCTAACGCGAATTAGCGTCGAAGGCTAAAAACAAACGCTGTTGATATTACATCAAAAAGCAGTGAGTTCTAACTGTGGTCATACGTTTTTAACACATTTTTTAAACGCTCAGCACGCTTGTGTCGGATGGGAGTCAGAGATCACACTTGATCAGATTTGTATTTATTTGTCATTAAACTGTAATCGTTGTCATGTTGGGTTAGGAGAGAGAAGAGGAGGAAAGAGCAAGTAGGGACGAAGAGCGACAGGAGAGTCTGTTAAGCTTACATAAGTTGAAAATATTGTTAAAAAAATGTAACATCATCGTTGTTTTTGCAATTTGTTTAATAAATGCATGAAAAAAATGAATTATTTATATGTATTATTTAAATTTGAGCCATTTTTAACAATCTCCCAAGGATTTTCATATAAATATCAAATGTTCATAATCACAATTTCGTTTTATATGTTAACATTTATTGTTATACATGTTAACAATAATTGTGATCCTCCAGAGTCATGTGTGTCACAGTTGGAGCTTAAAGGAAAGCAGAGATTTTTCCTCGCAGACGAATGCCACTTTGCCCGTCCTGTTGGTTCCTGGTGTGGTTCAACATCTGTGGCTCTCAGCAGTCCCCTTCGCTGATGCGCAGATTGTGCAGAATTGAACTGCAGGCAATGATTTTCATTGCAAAGGTTGGTTTTACTTCCAGTGCCCCCAGAAATATTGCTCTCCTCCTCATCTTCATCATGCCAAATGCTCTCTCCACCACAGAGCGTGCCTTGGTGTGGTGCTGGTTGTAACGGGCCTCACCCACATTCCTCATGGGTTCCCCGTAGGGTGTCAGAAGCATGATGGGATGAGCTATGGGTGGGTAATGTTTGATTTACATAAATTGGGCTTTTACGTAGAACCTGTGAATCATGGATTGATCCTGGATTCCCAACAAAAATATCTATACATTTGGCATAAGAGTCACATATAGCCTGCATTTGAATGGAATAAAAAAGCTTCCTGTTAAATAACAAGCTGCATTTTCTTTTAGGGCCTTTATTCTTATGTGGCAGCCATCGATGATCCCCACAACCTTTTGGAAGGGGGAAGACCAAGCGAGCGGCTAATATCCAGAGGCGACTTGTGGTAGTTCATTCCCACTGGGAAGCTGGATGAGCTGGAGGATGCGGTCTGCCGTCCTGTGGACAATGTCCCTCACAGTGGACCGTGGCATGTCAAAGGCCCTGGCTACCACACTGTAAGATGTGCCACATGCCAACCAGAACAGAAACACCAGGACCTCAGTTTCCTGTGCCCCCCCCTCCACCAGATGCTCGATGGTCCTGCAGGTCAACTGAAAATCCGGTCTTGTGTTGGACGGACCGTCAGCGTAAAGGGCCAGGACAGACACCTTTGTGTTGGCAAAGCAGTAGAGACGTGGAAGACCCTGGAAAATGCAACATTACTTATTTCATTGAGGAAATTAAATCTCATTTTTTTAATGTTTCTATTTATTTTGATGTCTTACTTTTTAGATTATGAAGTATTTATTAATTCTGGAAAATCTCGTGGTTTTTATTTGGCTGGGTTTTTGGATTTTCATTTAAACTTTTAAAAATGAAAGTTTTTGTTTTGTTTTTGTTTAAAACAAGTGATATGGTTTGACTCTGAATAAAAAATTCTAAACTTTGAACTCACAAGTGTTTCATGTAATTGGACTACACAACTCACTTGAAAAAGAATGTTAAACTCTTACCCAGCAGACTGTGTAACCTTGAGCATGATTAGTAACAAAGTTTAAGTTAAAGTTTAGGTTTAACTAAAAAAAAAAGCTTTAAGTTTAACTCACAAGTTATTCTGTCTGGTCAGGGCATCCAGAGGAAATCTTCTGAGATGTCTGCTTGTCCTTGCCGTCCTGTGATGCTGCATATCTGCTCGTTTTCAGTTTGATCTCACGAAAAACGGTTGAATTATTGCCAGGAACACGGACAGATTCATTTTCAAAGCCATTTTCAGTAAGGTGTAAGAAAACTACAGAAAAAAATGCCTCCTTGCAAGAGCCCGTTAATCGTTCAGCGGCACAAAAACAAAATAAATATTGGCATGAAAAAATAACTTGGGGGTTTATTTATGAACAAATACATTAAATCAACACCAAAGTGTTTGTAATTTAATTATTTATAAATCAGTCACGTTTTCCATGATCAGAACACAGCAGATTCATAAATAGTCTCTGTAAAATGTTCATATTTATTATGTTTTTACTCTGACAGATAAGTGTCATTCTCCGCGTTAAATAGGAGTAGTTCGCCTCCAGACCAGGTGGTGGCGGTAATGCGCCACTTTGTTTCCGTGTCAAGCGCGTTATGAACAACACCCAAAAGAAAAAAGTACTGAGCACGGGTGTCTGAATTGCTTTTAAATTCAGAGAACTATATAGAACTATATAGTTCTGTACTATATAGGGTTTTTAGTAGTTAGGGATCAGGGCAGGAATTCGGACACTTCGTTTCTAACAATAAAGTAAAAAAAAAACGTTTCTACTGAAATGCCTTCCGTTTCTATTGAAATTTTCACATGTGTATGTGAGAGCATTTTGGATAGTGTGTGTGAGAGCATTTTCACATGTGTATGTGAGAGTATTTTCAGTAGTGTGTGTGAGAGCATTTTCAGTAGTGTGTGTGAGAGCATTTTCAGTAGTGTGTGTGAGAGCATTTTCACATGTGTATGTGAGAGGATTTTCACATGTGTATGTGAGAGGATTTTCACGTGTGTGTGAGAGGATTTCAGTAGTGTGTGTGAGAGGATTTCAGTAGTGTGTGTGAGAGGATTTCAGTAGTGTGTGTGAGAGGATTTCGGTAGTGTGTGTGAGAGGATTTCAGTAGTGTGTGTGAGAGCATTTTGGATAGTGTATGTGAGAGCATTTTCACATGTGTATGTGAGAGGATTTTCACGTGTGTGTGAGAGGATTTCAGTAGTGTGTGTGAGAGGATTTCAGTAGTGTGTGTGAGAGGATTTCAGTAGTGTGTGTGAGAGGATTTCAGTAGTGTGTGTGAGAGGATTTCAGTAGTGTGTGTGAGAGGATTTCAGTAGTGTGTGTGAGAGGATTTTCAGTAGTGTGTGTGAGAGCATTTCACATGTGTATGTGAGAGATTTCACATGTGTATGTGAGAGATTTCACATGTGTATGTGAGAGATTTCACATGTGTATGTGAATGAATACATTTTCAGTTGTATGTATACAAGCATTTCACTAGTGTGTGTGAGAGATTTCACATGTGTATGTGAATGCTAATTCTGAATAATGTCCTACACGGCACCTCATAAATTATTCACAAATACACTTGAAGAAACAATTAAAAGCTTCAGTTCAAGAATCAAATTCAAACAAAATAAAAACTTGCTACCCTGGATGAATGCCTGACATTCTACAATCAATGATGGAGAGGGACCAAGCACTGAAAAATGCAATAAAAAATAAATATCAGAGTCTAAGATATCTATTTACAACATTAAGAAATAAAGTGTTAAAAAGCATACGGAAGGCCAAAGCAGATTTTTTCTTGACAACAATTGAAAATGCCAAAGGGGATTCCAAAAAAACTTGAAGCCAATTGAAAAACTTGAAGGAAAGGACACAAAACACAAAAAAGGTTTAGAAATAAAGGTAAATGGACATATTACTAAGGATCCAGTCACAGTAGAAGATGCCTCAAATAGATTTTTCATTGAATCGGTTTCCTAAATCGCCAGTCATTTCAAATCTAATGATTTGCATTTTTTTCCCATAAATACGACAGAGCCTATATTTAACTTAATGACTGTCACTGAAACTGAAGTCTCACAAACAATCAGGTCACTTAAGTCAAGCAGAACAAAAGACGTATTTGGGATGGATACTTTTGTGCTCAAAGAACTCAGCTCAACTTTAACATCTCCCATGACCGTTAATGTCAATCAATCCATCTCTGAATCAATATTTCCAAGTGCATGGAAGTCATCAGCGATGATTCCCATCTACAAAAATGGAGACTCCATGTTACTTTCAAATTATAGGCCAATCAGTATCATACCCACAGTGTCCAAGATCGCAGAAAAACTTATTGCCCAACAATTTATTTCACACCTCAACAGTTCGTCTTTTTCTCTTCATCCAATGCAGTTTGGTTTCAGAGCTCAGCACTCAACAGAGACAGCTAACTGCTTTTTCATAGAAAACATAAAATCTCTATTAGATAAGGGTGGTGTAGTTGGGGCTGTGTTTCTCTATCAGATGCAGCTCAGGCGGACACAATGGTGGAGTCAGGGAGTGGCAGAATCAGAGTCTTTAATATAAGTTCAGGAGGCCATCCAAAAGAGGACTGAATCAGGAACAAATTGCTCTATGAACTCTGGAGAGATTAAGGCTGGATTGCTCACAGGGAAAGAAAGACAATCTGGCACTGGCTTGAGAAAAGAGCACTGCTTATATAGGGAAGACAATGAGGCACAGGTGGAGCACATTAGGGAGGAAGCAGATCACACAGCAGGAACTGGAAATGAAGACAGAAAAGACAGCCTTCAAAATAAAACAGGAAGTGACAGCCAGAGGGCTAACTAATCCTGACATTCTCGACCTGAAAAAAGCTTTTGACACAATAAATCATAAAAAACTATTGACTAAACTAACCAACTTCAATATTTCATTGAAAACTATAAAATGGATAGAATCATATTTATCAAATAGATCTCAGTCAGTCAGGATAAATCATCATCATTCCCCTCCTCTCCATGTCTCTACAGGTGTTCCGCAAGGTTCCATTCTAGGTCATCTACTTTTCTCTCTCTACAATAATGACCTCCCTTCTGTTTGTTCAAATGTTTTTATTCAGATGTATGCTGATGATACTGTCATTTATGCAAATGGCAAAAACACGTCTGAGGTGGCAGAGAATCTCACCAGAACGATGGGACATGTTGCAGAATGGTTGGAACAATCGAGTTTAAGTCTCAATTTAAACAAAACAGTTGCAATGTTCTTTTCCAAGAATAAACCGGAAAAATATTCTGGTTGATGTTTTTGTGCCAGGAACGAAAATAGAAGTTGTTGAAAAATTTGAATATCTTGGCATTTTAATTGATACAACATTCAATTTTAAATCCCAAATCCAGAAAGTATGTAACCGTGTTAAGTTTAACGTGTCTAATTTTAGATTTATTAGGGCAAATCTGTCACTGCAAGCTGCTACAATGTTCATGAATGCAATGATCTTATCCCACATGACATACTGTCTCACTACCTGGTCGCAGGCAAACAAATCAGCATTAAGACCTCTGGAGACGCTTTACAAACAAACAATTACACTACTGGATAAAAAACAATTAAGACATCATCACTGTGACATTTTACAAAAACACAAACTGTTAAGTTGGGAGTATACAAGTATACAAAACTATGCCTGTTTTATAAAATCATCAATGGACTGTCATCCCCTCCACTCAGTCAGTTTGTTAAAATAAGATAATTCTCCCAAAGAGTGACAAGAGGGTCGGTTCGTCAAGACTGTTTAGTTCCTCTGCGGAGAAGTGCCTTTGGCCAGAGCGCCTTCTCCATTACAGTAGCACAAGAGTGGAACTCAGTTCCTCACAATATTAGAGACCTCACTACATTCACTCTGTTTAAAAAGCACCTAAAAAACTGGTTCATATCACAACAAACATGTCTACATTGAACTATTTTAATGCCTGACCCTTTGTGTCTTATATTTGTTTTTATGTTTCTCACCGTGAGCATGTTTTATGTTTTTTAAATGACTGTCTATTGTACATGTATATTTTCTATTAATGTATTTAATTCATGCTTCGCACTTTTTAGGTTGACGATTTTAACATCTGTCCGGGGACTACAGATGAAAAATAGCCTTTGGGCTAATTCTGGCGCATTGCAGCCATGCTTTTAATGTGCACTGTCCCACACCAAACATTTGATCTTAATCCTCACGTTATGGTATAATAATCTACATACAAATAGAATTGTACTTTGTCATTGTCCTTTAACCCAGTCGGGATGACTGCAAATAAAAAGAGAGAGGTACTGACTGAGAAGACGGTCAATGTCCTATTTATATCAGGAAAAAGTGAAGAGATTAGTGTGACAACAGGCTGAATATTTACAGCTTTAAGCACAGATACAATGCTTTGAACTCGTGGGAATACAATACACGCAGTTGACAATTTAACCACAAAAAAGAGATATAAAGCGTTTTGTTGCTTATGAGGTTGTTATGATGTTTCTTTTTTATGTCTTCGTTGTCTTTTGTTTTACTCAGCAGGCTGTTCTTCCTGGAACCCGCCAATTGCCCACCAGCTGATGGTAGCTGGTTAAAGATGTTGGTTGATTTACGGCAGCTGACTGTGTAGGGCTGATCAGACAAATCATTGGAAGTAGGCTGAGGATGTCTGACAGCAAAAGAATTTTTCTGGAGGTGTTTAACATATGCAAACAGTTTTCAATAATCACTTGCTCAGCCTACATTTTTTTGTTTTGAGGTTTTTAATTCTTTGCTACAGTCTATTTAAGTCATGGGTTGAACAGTTGGGGGCTTGTCCGGGCTTGGATGTGCTTTGAAATCCATACTAAATACTTCACTTTGATTTTATTAATTTTTGCGATTGTTATATCCAGTGGAGGCCAGACCATTCCAAAAATGGCAGAATGTTCAAGTTGAATGTTAACAGTTAATATATAAATGAGTAAAACCCCATCTAAACGAGAAACTCAACTATCTGACACCAATGGTCAGAAAGGGTAGAAAAGATTAATAGTGCAACATTTGTGAGATAAACAGGTGGTTCTATTAGTATATGCAACAATAAGAAAACATAAAATTCGATGGACACATATTTCCTTGAACATCTTCCTTGGACAAAAAAAACTTTACTTGAGGTCACTATAGTATGTGTGGAGAACTGGGCCAATGCCCTCTGCAGTTCTGTTTTTAAAGTTACCCTGTTACAGCTGTGGCCGTAATATAGTATTTTTTTTTGTGTGTGTGTTTTCTCCGGAGCCTGTGTCCTGACATTAAAAAACTAAAATGTATCTCGTTCCCACAAAATAATATATAGTAAGATAAGATAATTGAACAAGATAGTAATCTGTGGGAACGAGATGTATTTTAGTTTTTTCATGTCAGGACACAGGCTCCATAGTTCTTTGTCTCTGTTCTCCTTTGTTTTTCTTCTGCAGTGAAGTTTTGTCTGTTAAAAACACCAAAAGTGAAATGTTGTGAGTTTTCATGAGTGAATTTAATATTCCTGATATTTCGAAAAGTTTATGGTAACTTTGGCAAACACATATTTTCACCTAGTTTCTTCAACATTTTTGGGAATTAAGACATTCATGGGGCATCTGTGCTTTCCTAAATTAGATTTTTAAAGAGATATTCTTATCGAGTTCTTAAGGAGAAAGTGTGTTATTATCAACAATCTGAACTGTTTGCTTATTATTATATATATATATATATATCTATATAGATATATAGATATCTATATAGATATATATATAGAAGAGAGATATACATATATAGATATATACATATACAGATATTTCGATATATCTATATAGGCATTGATATACAGTGATCCCTTGCTATAACGCTGTTTACTTTTCACTGTTTCGCTACTTCATGGATTTGCATCGTGCATTGTGCTCTGCATTCTGATTGGCTAAAAAGTCACTCCGCTTCTTCTCTACCTGTGCGTCAATAACGTTGCAGTTTAATACGTGCAAGTACGTAAAACAGCTCGCCAAATTTACATTACGTTTGTGCAAATTCTCTCGATTGTGGCATGTCGGTGTATAAGGATCTTTTTGCAAAGCAGAAAAAAGAGCGACAACTACTGCCTATCACTATGTTCTTCTCCCGATCAAACACACCTGCACCGCGGGCTTCAAAATAAAAAAACACTGTAGAGCGGAGTCAGGATGCAGCGGCTCAGTCTGAAGAGCAGTGAAAAACACCTGAGTCACTATTTGTCCGACTGTACTTTGTATTTTTTTCATAATCATTTTAAATTTTCTCCTGTTTAATCCAATTATTCGGGTCGCAGTGGGCGGGGCTAATCTCCACAATTTGAAGCCTTCTGTTCACATCGATGATTAAAATTATTATTTGACAGTACAGTACAGACGTTATTTGTTGAAAAACGTTTCTAAAGTACTTTTATTTGTGAAACAAATGCTTGAGCCTGTAAATGTTTTGTTCTTTCTTTTCAATTTATGATAGAGTATTTAATTGTATAATAATAGTTAAAAAAATAAAGGTTTCTACTTCACTGATTTTGCCCTATCACGGGTTCTTTTTGGAACGTAACCCCCACGAAAAACAAGGGTTTACTGTATATAAATGTGAAAATATTTAACTTTTGGCACACAAACAAACACATTTTTAATGAAATACGAGTTATTTTCACTGTTCGCTTTCCTACCCAGAAGTATCTCTGAGGCTCCGCCTTATGCTCTGTGTGAATGTCTCTCATTTCATGACATCAACCTAGAGTCAGCCTCGGCAGTGTGTCAGCGCTTCGCCCATGAGAAAAAACAACATCCAAACTTTTGCAAAGATGGATGTGCATGTTGTCCAAAAAAGGAGTTTTTATCGAACACCGACCGCTATGTGTGTTGACCTGCATGGGGGCAGTGCTGGCGGTGCAGACTCTCCCTGGAAGGAGCTCTTCTCACTGGTCTATGTCAACTCATAAGAACCCACTCATTTTGTGGATTGCAGAATGCAGGTTTTTAAAGGAATGCTCAGAAATGCATGAATGGATCAAAAATACTGTTTTGGGAATTATTTATTATTATTATTATTATTTTAATGCATTTTTTGTATGGAATTATAATTATAATACACTTAAAAGAAAATATTTTGCATGATATAGGCCCTTTAAACTCTTCGTGTCCATTCAGCTTGGAGAGGTTTTTTTCTGTATTTCTTACAATGTCTTTAAAATCTCTCACTAATTAGGGCACATGTGTCAAACTCAAGGCCCACGGGCCAAATGTGGCCCACTATGTCATTTTACGTGGCCCGCGAGAGTATACAAGTTTTTAATTTCTAAGTATAAAAACGAAAAATTGGTGTGTTTTTTATTCATATCTAGTGGGAATCTGACTTGAAATATTGGATTGGACAGCTATACATTAGGACTTAAACACTATCAATATAACCTAACCTTTAAAATGATTTATTCTAGAGTAACAAGCAAACATATGTTTTCTATGCAACTGTAATTGTCACTTTAAAAGTTACAATAAATAAATAGATGAGTTATGGAGAAGGTACATTTTATTTTCATCATATTCAGTTACATGTAGAAGTTATTTTTAGCCCTATGAGGACAGCCGCTGTGCTGAAGTGGCCCTCGGTGAAAATGAGTTTGACACCCCTGAATTAGGGGAAGGGAAATATCACATTTGAAAGTGGGTGAAATATAGGTCAACGCTAATTGTTAGTATGTGTGAGAAATGTGTTTATAAAAGATCTGTACATTATAATCAGCACACATTACTGCAATCATTTTTCTGGCTGACTGCCCAGCTGGTCTGCTCAGCTGCAGAGGCTGGGTGGGCTTTTTTGCGGCAGCATCTCGTCCTCGCGCGGACAAGCTCTTAAAAGTAAAGATAACTCACGCCCAGCAATCAGCTAGAGCCAATAGCTCTGAATCATGTTGGTGTGACTGACACTAAAAATACATGCATGTAGGGGAGAAGAAATGGAAAGCTTTTGCAATCAGAAAATTAAAAGCAGCAAAAACCAATAATTACATTCGGGCTTTAATTATGAGGTTCTGTTTAGTTTCACAGCCATTTGCTGAATGAGAGCACAACACGTTTAACCGCTACAGTCCACCATAAACTTCACTGCACGTGTTCAGATGAGCCCGCACAAACCAATGACTTAAAAAGAAAATCACAATCCTCCATTAGATTGTGGCGATGGAACACATGTTGTAAGATGGAGGGAATTCCCACTTTTGGAAACCCCATTGCCGCTCATTTTACCTGTCCCTCCCTTTTTACATTGGATCCATTGCTCTTTTTTTTTTTTTTTTGGCCTTTAGGGGCTGTAAAAAAATAAAACATCTAATACAGAAGGAGCATGTTTGAGCGTGAATGAAAAAAAAACATTTTATGTGAGCTACATCTGCAGACCGCACAGATGAAAAAGACTACACACACTTCCTTCTGCCTATGTAATTACAGGTACTTCTTTTACAAGAGCTGCATGTTAGAATATCAAATAAATGCCTCTGGGATTTTAATTATAGATTACTCCTGAGCTGTAGCTTTAACAGTTTGTCTCTACAAAACTATTTCTGTAAACATAAACCATTTTCATATGAGGAGCTGAGAAGAGCTATGCCCTCTGGGTAACTTAGTCCAAAAATGCTGGAATTTAATCCCAATGTATGTTTTTTTTTTTAGAGCATCTGGAATGTCCAAAAGTAGAAGAAAAAAAAAACAATCATTGGGCATACAAGTCATCTTTTTTTGTTTAAAAAATAACAGATTTGTTACCCTGAGATCTGCAGCTTACTTGCACAAATATTTGATGGTGTCTGGTCAGAATTACCATTGGAAGCTAGAAGCAGCTTTTGGATTTTACTCCAACATTCCTAACAGGGTCTCCAGACTTGGAACTATCTGATGCCATTTATATGCAGTTAAAAAAGTGTCCCAAACCATTGTTACCTTGATTGCTGCTAATCACCCAAAATCCAAAAGTAACCACATCTATCATTTATTTCCATTTCAAAGCAAAAGCAATCAACTTTTGTTTGACAAGGACTTAAGTGACATGAAAGAGAAGCTGACATGAGGAATTTGGAAAATATTTCAAGCTGTTTTCGGTACAAAACATAAATGCCAAACAATGCAGAATGCTACTTTTACAACCGTCAGTACGCTAATTTACAACAGACGAACTTCAAACAGAGAAGCAGGTCTGGGCTCAGTGAACAGACCTCAGATAAAAGCAGAATGTTACTTTTTTATTCTTACTTCAGCTTCATATATACAGTGAATCAAGACTATGTCAAATGATGAAGATCTCTGGAGCAGATATTGTACCTTCAGGCGAAGATGTACCAGAAAACAGACAAATCCCATGATGCCTGTTCACTGACATTCCTACGTGTTTGACAAACACATGGAAACAAGTAGGGAGAGGCAGAGGAAAGGAAGGAAAAATGGGCAGAGTCAGCACATCTGTAAGTTTTATCAGTGTGAATAAAAGTCTGATGAAAAACACAAGGTTTCATTTACATGTGTTTTTTTAAAATGTAATTTTCTTAATTCTGCTAAAAACGCCTCCCAAAGAAAATAAACAACTTGACATTTCCTTTGGAAATAACTTTTTCTTGATTTTAGACCCAAAAAAAACAACACATTTTTTTATTTTTTGCTTGTAGATTAGATGAACCTAGAATTTTCTGAAAAAGGCTGATATTCCTGATTACCGTCAGATTACTAAAGGAGAACACTCCATTTATTCTCGTTGAAGGCGACTTGTGTGCAAGTTTGAGGTAAATTTGAGGTAGAAAATTATTAGCCTAAAGAACATTCAATGGAGGGCCGACTGCATATCAATTTAAAAATGCCAAATATTTTTGCCTTTCATTACTCTTTGGAACCAGTAAGTCTTTATCATTTCTTTGACATAGAAATTTTAAAGTTGATGCAGTGATTTTGCATAAAGTAATTATCGCCAAGTGGAAAGAACTGAATTGATAAGAAATGAAACTGTATGCATCCTGCAGAACTATTTTACGAGCAAACCAAAAAGCTGCAGGCGGTCTTTTCGCCCGCATCCTCTCCAGCTTCTGCAAAGCAGCACAAAGGGAGCTCAGCCCAGATGTGTGAAAGCAGTCAAGGGACTTCACAGTGATTGGTTCTGACTGCTGGTGGAACGGTGTTGATATGTGACGGATATTTTGATAGGAGGTTGAATGACAAGATGCATAAAGGCAGCAATGGTTGTAAATCTCACTCATGTGCAAAAACTTAGAGAAACTCACGCACAAAGCCTTTTGCTGCTCACAAGAGCCGCTGAAAATTGAAGCCAATCCAAGTCATCTACTTATCTTGGACCTATCTCGTAAAAAGTGGTAAAATCTAATACGACTGACAGATCCTGTGAGACTGGACTATAGCTTTTAAATTGTAATACTGAAAAATCCAGTCTGTTTGAAAGCTATGAGTAATCCAGATTGTGCTAAACTAAGGGGACCTGTGCTGAAAGGTAACTAAAGTTGAGCTTCATGTTGGAGAAATTAATCCACACTTCAAATATGACACCATGATTTAATTTTCAAGCTAGAGATATTACTTGTTAGAGTCAATATGAATAGAGGTGCTGACTTTAAATGGTAAAACAAAGTTTTGAAATATTACCTTACAACACTTTTCTAATTGGTTCCCTTTCCTAATAGGGCTAAAATTAGGTTCTTTACTACACACCGTGACACTGTTTGATGTGATGTGTTACCCTTGTGCTATCCTATGGGGTCAAGATGACCATTGAGGTGTTCTCCCTACCATGACAAAGGTGGATCAAGATTCAAGATGAACTTTAGTAACCCCTGTGCTATCTTAGGCACTTTAACATTGGGAGTTGGGTTATCTAGACCCCACAAGACAGTGCTCTGAACCTTTTTTCTTCAATGATTTGTGATCTTCACTGGTGTCCATGGATTACATGAAATCTTTCCACCTTTATCCACCTTTGTCATGGTAGGGAGAACACGTCAATGTAAGGTTGGGGTCATCTAAAATAGCACAAGGGTTAATCCCCGAATGGAAATTTGGTAGCAGCACCTCAGAAATAAGATAAGAGATACAAATAAACACAAGACACAAAATATACAGGGAAGAAAAGAAAAAAAAATAAACAGGGAGAAAATATTCAGTCAAAAACTCTAGAACTCTCAGAAATCTTATGTACATCCAAGTCTGCCAGATGAATTGTGAAGTCTTATGGCTGATGGCAGGAATGACTTCCTGTATCATTCTCTAGCACAGGGGGGGCCGCTAAAACTGCTTCTCAGTTTGTCCAACTCCCTTAGGAGGGGATGGGAGGGAATGTCCATGATGGTCCCCAGTTTAGCCAGTAGTCTGTCCCCCAACACCTCCTCCAGAATTGCAATCTTGGAGCCAATAACTGACCCTGCTTTTTTATGAGTTTATTCCTTCTGTTGGCATCCTTTGCTTTGATGCCAGAACCCCAGCACACTGCAGCAAAGAAGATAGTGCTCGCCATGACAGACTGGTAGAACATGTGTAGCATCCTGCTGCAGACACTGAAGGATCTGAGTCTCCTTAGGAAGTAAAGTCTGCTCATGCCCTTCTTGTAGACCACCTCAGTGTTTGTGGACCAGTCCAGTTTGTTGACAGATAGACACCCAGGAACTTGTAGGACGAGACAATTTCTACATCCGTCCCACCGATACAGACTGGGGAGCGCGGAGACTTTCTCCTACTAAAGTCAATCACCATCTTTTTTGTCTTGGCCACGTTCAGCTGCAGGTAACTTTCCCCAGAACACCTGAGAAAACGCTCCAGAAGGTTCCTGTACTCCTCTTCCCATCCATTTTCCACACACCCGACCACAGCTGTGTCATCAGAGTACTTCTGGAGGTGACAAAGCTCAGAGTGGTACTGGAAGTCAGCTGTGTGGGTGGTGAATAGGAAGGGGGACAGCACGGTTCCCTGAGGGGCTCCTGTGTTGCTTATCAAAGGTGAAGGTGAAGAAGATTTCATGTAATCCATACAAACCAGTGAAGATCACAAATCATTGAATTAAATCATTGTGTTGTGGGTCTAGATGACCTCACTCCCAATGTCAAAGTGCCTAAGATAGCACAAGGGTTATATCATGCAAGCTTATTCCCAAAAAATAGTGAACATTAGTATTTAAACTCTATAGTCCGATACCTTTGCGTTAGATGTACTACAAAAATAATCTGCTAGCTTTACACTGAAAACATCAATTTTGTCATGGTACCTCCAGGAGTCCTCTCATTCCCCCCTCCCTTCTGTGCTCTTCCTCCCCAGATTGGACCCAGCTGTTGGCACTCTCCTCATCAGCCTCCCTGCTCCATATAAGATGGACCTTCACCAGCAGTACTCTGTCTCATGATCTAATGTAATAGTAATCCGAATCCAGATCCGATCTCGTTCATGTATTCACGTCTGCCTCCTTGTCTACAGGATCTATCTCTACAAGTGCCAACCTGGGTCCACCCTTCTACTCTCTGTCCAATTACGCCTGAGCTCCTGCCCTCTAGTCAAGCCAGGACTCCACGTCTCACCACGACTCTGCTTAACGCCAAAACTCCATGCTTCTTCTCCATACTGGAATGCTACTCACCTATTTGTTTCCGCTCCCCGCTATCATGAGTTATTCAGGTTTATGTTTAGCTTTTTAATGTTTATGTTCAGTTTAGTTCTGATATTGGAAGACATTTGTAAAGAAAATTAAGTTAAAAATTTCATTTTTGACTAAATCTTTATTCAAATTATTGTGAATCAGGATCAGATGAAAAAGTGCTGTTTGAAAAAGAATCTAGCTGTTATGCGGTGGCGTGCAGCTCATTTTCGGCCTACATCATAAAATTGTCTATTTAAAAGTAAATTCTGCCCTATGTTCCTTTTCAAGAAAATGGTCTGTGACCCTGTCGTACCAACTAGGAGTCTTTTCAAGTGACTTTACCAGTGACCTCTCAGTGGCCAGCAGAGCTAGGCTCCTTAAACGGCCTTGGCTCATTGTGTTTCGGGTGTAGGACTTGAGTCGCTTTGAACAGGAGAAGCTCCTTTCTACACCTGCAGATGTAGCTCCAATTGTTGCCACTAATGAGGACAGTTTGTAAAGCTGAGGCATTGCACTGTCCAACTCCATGTCTTTAAGGAACACCAAGTAATCGCACAGCTTTCCCCTGTTACCCTGCAAGTCCTGATCTGAATACAGGACTTGAAGTTCTGACCTCTGTCTTCCTGAATCAAAGTGAAGAATGAACGATCTAAAACATGCTCCACCCCCTGCAAAAGAGTGCAGACGCTTTTTCCCCTGCTCCTGCCGCTTCCTGCTTTATTTGCTTTTTAATCATTTAATTAATCATTTTTAATTATTTTACCTCATCCACAACTCCTGGAATATCAGACTGGTCATCCTTTTTTGTGACTTCCACCTGTACAAATCAATATTTTTACGTCTGACAAGCCAGCGACATGTCCGGAAGAGGAAGAAAAACAAACTCCCACTGTGAACGCTGTCGGATCTACCAACAAGAAATAAAAGAGCTACAAACATGGATATTTACCTTGGAAACTGAAAATGGACTTCACAAGACCCTTCTAGTAACATCGGGTGGTAAGAAGCCTGCTCTTACGACAAATGAGAAGAATAACAGTGACATAGACCTGAGTGATGTTGTGTCCTTTCCGAAACTTTGTGCGGAGGAACTCTGTGTCAAGCCAAAGCGTAAAGATGACAGAACATCCGAAATAAAGCTCACAAACAGATTTTTACCCCTAACACAATGTGATGTTAAAGAACAAAGTGAAATTGGACCACAGAGAAGGAGTCATAATGTTGGCAACAAAGCACTGGCAGAAAGAAAATCTGTGCCAAACGTCAAGGTCAGAGATACGCTGCTGCTTGGAGATGGCGCTATCAGTGGAGTCAGCCACAGAAGAATGCAAACTTTATGTTGCCCAAGTTCTACTGTTCCAGTGATTACAGGACTCTTATCTAAAGTCTTGTACCAAGGAGTCAAACGAATAATCATCCATGTAGGTGCTGTCGATATCAAAAAAGAACAATCTGACGCTTTGAAAAAAGACTTCATCAAGTTATTTGAAGAGATTGACAAAGTAGAGGTTGAAGCATTCATCAGTGGACCTCTTCCTAACATCGATGGGGTGTCACTCAAGTTCAGCCGTCTGTTTCAGCTGAACAATTGGCTCTCCAGAGAGTGTGCTTCCAGAGGATTCCATTACATTGAGAACTTCAATACATTCTGGAAACGAAAGAACCTATTCATGGGAAGAGGCCCACACCTGAACAGAGGTGGAGCAAGAGAGTTAGTGAAGAACCTTCTCCACGCTCTGGGGCAAAGAAGCCAAGGCCCTGAAAAGGCAGCAAGGAAGGACCGAGCCAGTGTCCCAGGAACCACAGCACAACGGCAACAACAACTACCTCCACCACCACCACCGGTCAAAGACTTGGATCCGGCAGCACCAGCACCACAACCACCTCCATCTAAGGACTCAGCTGCACCAGCATCACAACAACCACCGCCAGCTAAGGACCCAACCGCAGAACCACAACAACAACCACCAGATTTGGCCCCAGAAATACCACCATCTGACCAGCCGTGGGCGCCCCCTGCTACATCTACTCCCAGTGAAGACTCACTTTCCTTTTCGTCCCCCCCACTTTCACCCATGGCCCTACCTAGCCATTTTGATAGCCTCATTAAGTCAGGAATTAAGATGGCTCCCCTAACACCTGTGAGCCTCACACCACACAGGAGCTCTCCTACCCCTCCAGCGCCCCCTCCTTATCCTTCACCCAAAGTGCCTCCAACACGTCCTTCATCCAAAGCCCCTCCAACACGCCCCCTCCGTCGTTCACCCAAATCCCGTCCAGCTCCTGCTCCTCCTGGTCCATCACCCAAACTACCCTCAACTCGACCTCCCCTCCGCGCATCTAGACGTGCTATCCCCCAGAGCTAGGATGAAACGGGCCCCCAGTGTCCTAAGAAAGGTTATGTCAAACTGGGGCCCTGTGATGAACAGCTTCCTTCTGGTGCTATACCTGTAGTTGCACCACGTAGAATGCAAAAAAGGGCAGTTAGACTGTCCAATCAAAGAAATCTAGTTGATATCCCTTGCAAGAAGGTTTTGACCAGTCCCAAGGAAACTAATCTCAAACTTGCTGCACTCAATGTCAGATCTTTATGCAACAAATCGTTTTTAATCAATAATCTTATCTCTTCTTTTAATCTTGATTTTATGTTTTTAACTGAAACATGGCTTGACAAAAACACAGGAAACATAGTTCTAGTCGAATCAACTCCCCCCAACTACAAACATGTATCGGAAATACGAGAAAATAAAAAGGGTGGAGGCGTTTCTGCACTGTTTAGAGATAATATTGCAACCCGCAGACTATCATTTGGTGTGTTTTCATCATTTGAGTATGTGTCCTTTAAGATTGAGTTAAAACAAACTCCTCCCTTACTCTGCATAGTCATGTACAAACCTCCTCAGCACAGCCAAAGTTTCATTGATGATTTCACTGAAATGCTCTCAGTTGTGTGCACAGACTTTGATGGTCTAGTCATTACAGGTGATTTTAATGTTCATGTTGTCAATGACAGAACTGCAAAAGAGCTCAATGCTGTCCTTGAAACCTTTGATCTAATTCAGCATGTAAGTTGCCCCACCCACAGCAGAGGACACACTCTCGACCTGCTCATCACAAAGGGGGTTAATATTTACAATGTCAGTGTGGTTGATGTCGCCCTCTCTGATCATTTCTGTGTATTCTTTGACCTGTCTGTTGCTCCCAAACCACCGCCTGGCCCTGCAGTTGTCCAAAGGAGACAAATAAATGAGAGCACTAGGGCACAGTTTGTAGAAATGATAAACCCTGAAAACGCCTCTGGTGCCAATGTTGATGAAATGCTGAATTCTGTTACTTCTAGCATCTTGAATGTTCTGGATGCCATTGCCCCTATGAAGGTTAAATTGAGAAAACATAGACAGAAAGCTCCCTGGAGGAACGATGATCTAGTCAGGGCACAGAAACAACAGTGCCGCAGAGCTGAGCGAAAGTGGCGCAAGTCAAAACTCCAGGTTCATTAGGGGGAGTTGTACGCTTACAACCAGATCTTATGCAGAACAAGGGAAAAGTACTTCTCTGAAATCATTGGAAGTTGCAGCAGCAACAAACAGATTAACTAACCCTCCAACCCAGCTACCAATAGAACTGGTTTGCACACCCAAAAATGAGTTTGCTGTATTTTTTAATGACAAGGTTCAGCGCATTAAAAAAGCCATCAACTCCACAACACATATAACTATCGAACGGCCACCTACTCACTCTAAGCTGACTCACTTTGTACCTGTCACTGACCAAACTGTCCAAGAGACCATCACCCGTCTGAGCTCGTCTACATGCTGCCTTGATGTGTTACCCACTAGATTTCTAAAGTCTGTCCTGAACAGTGTGTTGCCATCAATTACTCAAATAGTTAACATGTCTCTTCAATCTTGAATTTCCCCAGAGGCCTTAAAAACTGCAGTCATTAAACCTCTCCTGAAGAAAAGCGGTCTTGATCCCACTGTACTGAATAATTACAGACCTATCTCTAATCTGCCATTTTTAGGAAAAGTCCTTGAAAAAGTTGTCTACCAACAGCTCACTGATTTTCTCTTATTAAACAATTCATTTGATGTTTTTCAGTCAGGTTTTAGACCCCATCATAGCACAGAAACTGCTCTTATCAAGGTAACCAACGACATCCACCTGAACACTGATGATGGCAAAGTCACTGTCTTAATCCTGCTAGACCTGAGCGCTGCCTTTGATACTGTTGATCATGGGATCCTTTTGCACAGACTCCAAGACTGGGTTGGCATCTCTGGATCTGCCCTAAGTTGGCTCAAGTCTTATCTGGAAGACAGGAAATACTTTGTTGAAATTGGGAGTTGTGTCTCAGACTACATGGCCTTGACTTGTGGTGTGCCCCAGGGATCGATCCTGGGACCCCTTCTGTTCAACCTCTACATGCTGCCACTAGGGCAGTTAATACGCAGTAATAACTTATCTTATCACAACTATGCAGATGATACTCAGATCTATGTGTCACTGACAACAGGTGAATATGGGCCGGTGGATTCACTCAGCCACTGCCTCCAACAGATCAGTGCGTGGATGCAGAACAACTTTCTCCAGCTAAACTCAAACAAGACCAAAGTTATTATTTTTGGCCCACAGAAACAAAGAGAAAGTGTCAGCAGCTACCTTCATTCTCTGTCTCTTAAACCCTCAAATCAAGTCAGAAATCTAGGGGTAATCATGGACTCTGACCTGAACTTTAACAGCCATATCAAGTCAGTAACATCAGCGACATTTTATCATCTGAAAAACATTGCCAAAATCAAAAACATAGTGTCAAAGCCAGACCTGGAGATACTTATTCATGCATTTGTCTCCAGTAGGTTAGACTACTGTTAAGGCCTGCTCACCGGCCTCTCCAAACGAGCTGTAAAACAGCTTCAGTACATCCAGAATGCTGCTGCTCGAGTCCTGACCAAAACCAGGAAGTATGATCATATTAGTCCTGTGCTCAGGTCTCTGCACTGGCTCCCTGTACCTCAAAGAATAGACGGCAGCTCTGCTTGTGTACAAGTCTCTCCATGGCCGAGCACCAAAGTAAATATCTGACATGTTAGTGCCATATGAACCATCTCGTACTCTGAGGACCTCAGGGGCCGGCCTCCTGTTGATTCCCAGAGTCAGAACTAAACAAGGGGAATCAGCGTTTCAATATTCTGCAGCTAAAATCTGGAACAGCCTCCCTGAAGTCGTAATACAGGCCTCTTCTGTGCTCATGTTCAAATCTAGACTTAAAACATTTCTGTTCAGCCGTGTATATGACTGAAAGGTCCTATCTGCACTTTTCTTTCCTTTCCTTCCTTTATTTTTAAATCAATTTTCAATTTTTTTTTTCTTTTCTTTTAAAGTAAATTTTACGTTGATTATTTCTATGATGTTTTGTGATTTTAATGCATTTTTCTGTTTTGTGAAACACCTTGAATTACTTTGTGTACGAATTGTGCTATACAAATAAACTTGCCTTGCCTTGCCTTGCCTTAAAAAAAAACAAAATTAAACTCTGTAAAACTTAAACAAGGAATGTGGTGTATAATTGTGTGAAATGTATGATGAAAATCAAGCAATTTCACCAAGCAAATTCAAAGAAATAAGTTGTAGCAGTTTTTATTTCGACTGAACTTGAGAAATCCGCGATGGGGCTGAGCGAATAGCTTCAGTGATTCCTTATAGTACAGAATCACTGTCAGTCAAAAGGAGATGCAGTCTTTCGACAGACCCTCCAATCATCACGCAGAAGCTCGGAGTCCGGGCCAGCCCACTCCCCATTCACCCCCAGAGATACTGAGTGTCCGTGGCTGGGACATAATCGCAGCGTTTATTCGATGACCGTCTAGTTTCGAAGCGCTAAAAAAGAACGTTCAAAGCAGCCCCATTGAAGTCAATTGACGCTGGGCTTCAATGCACTGTGACGCTGCGGGAATGTATGAGAAGGAAATCGAGTCAGCCGACCTGCTATATGTAACTGATTCTGAACGAACTCATCTTTGAGATGAACGTTTTCTAATGCATTTTTAGTCAATTAAATGTTAATACAATACAATACAATAGTACATATTTGACCATTAATTGTGTGACATCATAAGGGAAGCCGAGCTTCCCTTGCAGTCTTAAAGAAATCTCCACTGCTGTAATGTAGAAAATACATTCGGAGGGACACAAGCTCACTGCTCCGCTCCATTCTGTTGTATCCACTTTATACAAATAGATCTGTGTACGTTTTTGTATTCCTTGTCCGAGCAGGTTATGTCCTGATAGCTCAGATATTGCTCACTATTTTTGTTGCACCACTAATGTTAGGTTGGGATTGTGAAGGGCTATAAGCTAGCAGGAGAGCATGTAAATATATGAATGATGCGAAGTGGGGGTGGGCTTGCACCAACAGTCCTGCCTGTAACTCAGAGATGAATCTTTCTAATGAACTACAGACTGCAGAAACGATGCCTAAAAATAGCATAATCATAAATAAAAGACACTGGGAACTCAATAGATCAGACAAATCATCAAAGTTGGACTTTAAATCAAATTTAGAACAATGATAAAACAAACCCTGCTCTGAATTTTCATGACAGAGTTGTGTTTGTTATAAAGAGATGTGGACACATACTCATATTTCTCAGGAAACTCCTGGCCAGTAACGTTGTTTAGGTAGCATTTACTAAGTATTGGAAATCCATCTTTTAATACTGTCTACTCATTCGTTTGTTCTCTATGAAGTAGCACACATGGGAAAAAAAAGTCTGCAGGAATGTTTCTGTCCGGAAAACAAATTATCTGAGGTCCTGCGGTACGATTTGCGTAGTGGGTGCGGTGCATCAGTCTTGCGGCAGCGTAATTTGAGTGTTGTGGCGCATTTTGTTTAATCCGCTCGGTTGCCGGAGAGTGTCCTGGCCACGGTTGGGCGAAGGCAGGATACACCCAAGACAGGTCCCAGAGGCCATAGAGATGGAGTGATCAGGCCCCTTTCTGGGCAGCTCGCTCGCTCGCCGTGCAGAGCGTCCGGGCAGCTGGCAGCGGCAGACAGAGAGCCGATGCGGATGGTGAACGCAGGTTGCTCGGGCCGCCTGAACCTTATGTTTTTTTTCGTATCTTCATCGAGACAAATGATCATTAGTTCTTTTTCTTATTTTTCTCCTCTGAAGCTGATGTGGGGCAGAAAGTCATCAAACTGGGCCATAGAACCACTGAAGTTGCGTCGCAAAGCAGCCGTCAATCAGACCCAAATCCGGCTGCTGGAATGAAGCTCACCGTCCCGATAGAGACTGAATGATATCATAAACACAGACATGGAAACATGATAACAGATGCTTTTGTAAAGCTTTTTAAACTAAATCTGGGGCCTCATTTATAAACGTTGCGTACGCACAAAAGAAGGCGTACGCCACTCTCTACGCCAGGGGTGGGCAATTCCAGGCCTCGAGGGCCGGTGTGTCTGCATGATTTCCAGATAGTTTGCCCTACTCATGGCTGATTACCTGGTTCAGGTGTGTCCAGCCAATTAGAACATGCCAGAGCAGGGTATGCTGGAAAACATGCAGGAATGCGGCCCTCAGTGCCCACCTCTGCTCTACGCAATAGTTGATATTTATAAAAAGCAAACTTGACAGGAAAATGTGCGGTCCTTCACGCAAGCTCTGACCCAGGCGTACGCACAAAAACGGGTGAAATGATAAATGGCGACACCGTCGGCAGATGGAAGAAACACGTGAAAGTGACAGTGTGTGCCAAATCGTGCTGGCATGTGCTGTGCTACACAATGTGGCACAGGTTAAAAACGTGCGTCTACCCCTGGTGCCGATTGCTGTGTTGGCCCCGACCCTGAACCCCATCCCCACGCATTTGAGCCAAATGCTGCTGCTGTGCGCCAGCGTTTGAAAGTGATGCGTCGCTTGTAAAGATCAACAAAAGGTTTGGAAAATATTATTTATTCAAGAATTCCCTCATCGTGCAGTTTATTTCAGTCAGTGTTGATTTCGCCCAACTCCTTGACCACCTCTCTGAACTAATGACTTCCCTCTGCATTTCAAGGACTGCATCGGTGAGGACACGTCCACTGCTGGAGGGTTGAGAGCCGCGTGCCGTGGAGACGCTGGGGCCAGACGGCTGCTCAGCTGCAGCATCGTAACCACTGGCTCCGCTGGAACACCCAGTAACTAAAATAAAATTGTTCTATATTAATAAACTGTAATTGTGTAGCCTGCATGTTACTTGACTGCATTCATTTTAATATTTTCTCTTACCTGTGTCACCCGGTGCATCTGGCGTGTCGGTGTGCCCCCCCCCCGCCTCAGTCACCACTCCACTGAAAAGGGATTCCCCAATAACAGCCGCCAGGATCTCATCATGAGGGGTCAGCTCCAGTATCCCACCCCTCACCCGTGGCAGACACACTCTGGCGATGGAGCGCTAGACGTTTTTTTGCCTCGACTTTGATGTCCGACCATTTCTTTTTTATTTCGGCCACGGTCCGAGGTTGTGAGGCTACAGCATTTACGGCGTCTGCCACCGTTTGCCACTCACGTGCCTTTTTGGCATTAGTAATGCCCACACTGTGCCCTCCAAACATCATTTTTCTCCTCTTTTCCACCTCGCCAACGATAACTTCTACTTCACATTGAGTAAAGTAACTTTTTTTTAATTTCCTCTCTGTGTTTGCCATGGTTTCGCAATCAATGAATATTAATTTGTGGGCGTTTCACGGACTATTTATGGGTAACTATGGGCGTGTCATGAAGCCGCAAAAGCTGCGCTACATTTAGAATTGGTTATGATTTATTAAGAGAAAGATGCGTAGGATGTGCGTGCGCACGGTTTTATAAATCCGAATATTTCTGTGCGTACGCACGTCCTATGTTTCATCCGTACGCCACTTCTGACGCAAATCCTACGCAAAGTTTTATAAATGAGGCCTCTGACCTTTAAACATCCTCTGTCTTCCATGAGGTATACACAGACACCGCTACATGGAGCGAAAACACTTGGTGGTAGCTCCTCCCACAGGCGTCTTGGGCACTGAGGCGTCAAGTACATTTTTAGAAAGGCATTTAAAAAGAGAGCCACCGACGTGAATTTGATGCACAAATCGCAACTGGTGTGAATGCAGCATACGAACATATTATGCAAGACCATATATTATGCAAGCAGCAAAGAAGTGTCATGAAATTCACCAGGTGAATATTGAGACACAGGCCCCCTGTTCTACTCCCTGTGGTCTGCTTGACTCATCGCAGTCCAGAGTGTAACTATTGTGCTATCCTAGGCACTTTAACGTTGGGAGTGGGGTCATCTGGACCCCACAAGACAGTGCCCTGAACTTTTTTCTTCAATGATTTGTGATCTTCACTGGTGTCCATGGATCACATCCTCCTCACCTTTATCCACCTTTGTCATGGTAGGGAGCACACGTCAATGTAAGGGTGGGGTCATTTTGACCCCACAAGATAGCACAAGGAAGGGTTAATGGCATCTGGGCTATCGAATTTCTTCAAGGAAATGTTTTAAATACTGATACTATTTCTGTATGGTTTTATTAATACTCATAATTCAAATTTTGGCCCCAAAACCATCTTTGTTTTTCTCATAAAAGATTAAATAAACATGTGTAGATTAAAAAAAAACCACAAAGATTAAGACGGATCTGTTTGAGGATTTAAGCTAAGCAAGCAATAAAAATTCTTTCCTATGAAGTCTGCTATCAGTCTCAACACACAAAAATATCTGGGAAGATCATTAAATGTGCTTGTTTGTGTTGGAAGATTCAGAGGAACTGTTTCTTCCAAATCTGGCATCATGATGCAAAATGGGAACTGTGCTTGCTCAAATTCCTGTAAAGTAGAGTATCCATCTAAATGTGGATTCAGTTCTTAAAACTTCTGGTAAGGATGAGTTAGCCTGCATTGATAAAATAAAACAGACCAGTACTGATCTGCTGTAGAGCTTTTTTCATCTTGGTCATTCAATTTTCTTTTTGTAATACTTCCCTTTCACACACATTTCCCACACACTCCAAACGTCTCCTGAGGAAAAGCTGCTCCTATTAAAAAGGACAACAGACATCAAAATGCAGCTGTCATGGAAAAAAAATGCATGCATTTTTTTATAAACTAATCGACAACAGGAAGCCCCATTCCCCCACGATGTCACAGCCCAAGGTGAAGTCCACTTCCTGTTGTGTCCTACTAAAATTGGTTTTGCCTTCTGCCACCAAGTTTGCCCCATCCAGGAAAGACCAGCTCAACATATAACCTCACAAAATGCAAAAAAAAGCCAACTTGATCATGCAGGCTGTGTAAACTAAATTTGCATTTAATGTTAAGAAAAATATTTATGTTAACCTTAACATGTAAAGTAGGGCTGAAATACAAATGTTGTAGTGTAGCTGTTCAGGTGTCCATCACATTCATCTTCTGCAAAACTTTCACAGATTGTCCAGAAATTGGTGTTACCTTTGGTCCTCAAAACAATATAAAGTTATTTACGTTCTAAATTAAGCAGCTAATAAAGTTTTTAATATTTTTATCACGCATTTGATGCTCAATTTGTTAAAGCTACTTGAAAGTATAGTGACCATCATCTCAGTTCTCTTTTATCTGCTGTTTTTCAGGGGTTATAATAAAAGAGAAAAAAAAGTATTTTTTTATTAAAGAATTCAGAGTGAATTTCAAAAGTAGTTGTTACACATGTATGAATCACTATACATGTACATTTTATAGATAATTTAGCTTTCCTTGGTCAACATTTGTCTGACAACATGTAACGTGGAACTGGCCTCATCACCATGGAAGTATTGCACACCTAAAGAATATGTCACTGATAGTTATATTAGTGGAGCTGTAGGTTGATCATAGTCAGACACACAAGTACCTAACAGGCTCCAGTGTCCTTTCCAGTTGTCAATAAAGTGCTTGAATTTTTTTTCTACGTTTATAGATTCTAACCAGGTGGAACTATAAAAGTAACACCTCTGTCCTGTTCTAACTCTAATGGCTCCTAAAAAAATAATAATAAAACAAAATCCAGCAGAGAAAGAACAACTGAAACAACAACTGAAACTCTGATATTAACGATAGTTTACTTTATTTTATGTTGCTGGATAATACAGGTGAAGAAAGTAAAGTAAAACATGTTTCTCACATACCTGTTGCATCGGTTGATCATGGTTGGAGAAAAAGGTGGAGCCACCAATAACTGCAAAAACTGACCTCCTACTAAATACATGATTGTTTGCAGCCAGCACTTTAGCTATGATAAGTGGATTGGATCATCAACTGATTCTGGTTACATTTGAATTCATCCAAAGTTTAAGTGTTTTCAGGATGAAAGTTAACTGACATTTTGACATTGTTGACCTGTTTGGACCTTATTGAATTCCTTGCCTCCAGCAGAAAGACAGCATATGAATGGTAAATAAAATGTATTATTGTTATTATTATTATTATTATTAGTGCTTTAAGACCTAAAGGACTTTACAATCTCAGTGTCATTCACCCACACACATTCACACACTGATGGCAGCTCCTCTGTCAAACACTGACACCAAGGTATAACCATCAGGATGTAGGGTTCAGTGTCTTAACCAAACCTCCCACGCGCTAATCAGAGGTTGACCACTGTACCTCTAACGCCTGAGTGTAGAATCAATGTTTCTCTGATAATGCTGTGTTCACACTGGCCTCGACAACGCACTTTGAAGGTACCACTTCCATGTCTATGTTATGCTTTGAAATGCGCGTTTCAACCTTCCACGTTTAAAACTCTGACATTTGTGTGTCTCTACGCATTTTTAAATGTCTCTTTTTGGGCTCCAAGTACAAGACACACGGTCATTGGATGCGTGAACCTGTTGAACTTTGAACAATCAGGGACTACAATTTGGTAGTGTTGTATGGGTAGCGTCTTTTTCCAAAAACGGAAGTGCCAAATGATTGAGAATTGATCACAAAATGGGGAAATTAAGAATTGCGGGTTTTGTCCGGCCAGAATTATATGACACCAAGTCTTTCGTATATCGGAATGGAGCTGGGAAAGAAAATGTCTGGAGCAAGATTTGCACCGCTTCGACCTTTCACACCAAGCCCCCTCTAACTGAAGGTATGTGCACTAGTATTGGGTAGCAACAGTCCAGTGTGAAAAACATATGCTACAAGCGTGTTCAAGAATACCCATTTAGCGCATTTTTGAACACGCATAATGATACTGTGTACTTATCATAAAAATGTGAACCATCTGTGGCATATTAGGAATGAAAAGAAATGACAGGTTCTTGTGAGCCTTAGGATGCTTGGCCGTCTGGTGTTTTCCATCTAAAATGACACCATAAACTAGTCACACAACCGTTACTGTGTAGTCACGAACTGACAACATCATTGTGTGCCCTTTTTATACAAAATTCTGACAAATCATTGTAAAAAAAAAAATCAAAATCTTCCTCTATGAGTGAAACTTTTTGGTAGCATTTACAATCTCCTTAAGATGAAGAAGTTGTCATGTGTCATCCTTACAAAAATCTTGGACCTGGAATATTCTAAACATGAAACTTTTTCCAAACTATGGTCATTTAACCAGAACTGAACAGTCATGCACTTACTCATAAAACATTTTAAGTCTTATTTTTTTTTTTTACATGAGCTGGAAACCATGCAGTTCGTTTACAATTACTGAGGTTTCAGTGAGAAATTGTGGATTTTTCTCTGTAATCTTCTGTTTACCATCTACATTTTTTTCTGTACTTGACCTCACAGTGGTCGCAACATGACTTTAACTTTGATTAAGTTATTAAAATCCAAACACTATTACCCTTTTATTTAATCAATATTAATGAAACATGTTGGCAAATTCATGAAGTGTTCATGTGAAAACACGTGCATTTATGCCACAACTCATTGGATGGATTTCAACTGAATTTTTGTCACCAATTTCTGGATAAAGTGTGGGAGGGAAAAAAACGAAACGCAATTTCTTTTGCAGCTGTATAACTCGTGTGTAATTGCTGCAGCCTTTGATGACTATCGGCAATAGCTACAGCTGTTGTTTACATGGTCTGTGGTGTCTGCAGGGTGATCTCATTGTTGAATTGAACTCGGCCACAGATGAACAGAAGGTCTATCAATATTGCAAATTTCAATAGGAGACATTAAAGTGTAGGTCAGTGGGAAATCTTTCGACATTTCTGCTTCCTCATAAAGAGATATTTGTATTTTTACTTTCATTTGGAACTTCTATCATAGTGCTTTGCTTGTTTTGTAGGTATTTAATGAATATTTAATCCTAACTCAATAAAGAAGGCTAAAATGCTGCTTTGATATCATATCTCCCGATCACTGCCTTTTTTCTGTCAGGCACATGTGTTCTGTATTAGCATTTTGGCAGCAAGGACATCCTGAGTCTTCCTCAGATGGACATGACCCGGGCAGACTTTCACTCATCTTCCCCCTGCTGACAGATTTCTATGGGGGATCTGTGTGTTCTTATGCTCCACCTGACACCAAGTGACCGGCAGCGAGGCACAGCTGAGTGACAATGAAACCATCAGGACATGATTAAAGGTTTTCTCTGCTACTTTCTGATGTGCTTTGACTTGTGAGTCGGATATGATTGTCCTGAAGTTCTCTTTTATTTTTGCGTCTTAAGTACCCAAACATGAATCCTCTTTTTGCTCGTTTTCATTTAAATCTGATGGTTTCTGAAGTGCATGATGGGATATTATGTAATAGCGACTTCACTGAAAAATGAATCTCTTTGTTCCTGCATATCCTAATTCCAAATTGTCGACCTTCTATCAGCATATTTTTCTGCTGATTTATGATTTCTACAGAGCACCACACCAGACTTTACTGATATTATCAGTGCTGGAGTGAATTTTGGCCAACTGCATGAGAAATTGTATAAAATTATGATACGTAATGAACACTGATCAGCCACAACTTTAACACCACATGCTCAGTATCACGTATCTCCTCATCAACCTGTAAAACAGCTCTGGCGTTCCCTCTGCAGCGCCGATGACGGATTCCTGTGGTGTTCCTGTGGAATCAAGATGTGTGCAGAAGTTTCTTCAGCTTCTGCATGCTGTGAGGAGAGACAGACTTCCCAGTGCCGCCCACAAATGCAAAATTGAATGTGAATCTGGAAAATTTGTAGTCAAGACCTTAAGCTCCATTATGTTCTGCAGACAGTTGCTGAGATCAGAGATGCACCGTTGAAAGAAACGACTAAAGTCCAAAGGACTCACTGGAATATCAACATGATTAGATGGAAACTTTTTTTTTCTTCAGCACAATCAACAGCAAACTTTTGAGTGTTGGCTAACCAGAGGATGATATAACTATGCTGTAGAGTTTATATGTTGCCTTCAGTGCTTAGCCAATGGCAGTAAAGACCAAATAACAAATTCATTTTGTAAATTCTGCAAAATTTTATAAACGTAGCAGTTTGTATTGTTTTTTTAAAACTGCAGTTGACATTTCTTACTTTTTTTTCTGTAAATGAGGCTTCATATATCCCAGATATTTGTATTTTGTTGCTCATTTTTTTCTAAGTGAAAGAAAAAGCTGTTCCAACTCCAAGCAACTTTGTAACTTTGCAAAAGTTCCAAAGGTACAGTTGACTTAACTGGAATACAGGCTTAAAGAGCTTTCAGTTTCAACATCAACCAATGTAACTCTATTAAAGTCTGTTGAAGTCCTTGTCTAAAAGTCAAGTACAGCATTTGTGTTTTGTATATTATGAGGTAAACAAGGAAAGTGAGCGTGATGTGAAAACATTTACCATGTGACCTGCAGAATGTGGACATTGTGTTAGATATAGTCCAAGCCAGACGGCTCTTATACTGCTGTGCTTAATGGAGGTAACTCAGAACCCAGAACCGCCAGCTTGGCAGTCACGAGTGGCTGTATGGTGATTTCATTTCTTGATCTTATGGAAAACCGCAGGGCAGAAACTATCTGTGCTTGACTGCCTTTCTTAAGTTACATGATGCTTGCTTGATGTTTACTTTGAAATGTGGCAGCGCTTAGCAATCTTTTTTCCCATTGGTGCAAAAATCTGACTTCAATCACTCATCTCACTCTTGTTACTTTGCACTGTGACATTTGTTTATATGCAGTATGGTAAGGATTTACAATCACAAGCTCTTTAGTTTTTTGTAGTTTAGAAAAATTACTTTTATTCTTGTAAAGATGCTTTTAAATCTTATGCTATGTTAATACGGGGAAGTGTTCACTTCCAATGAAAAGTCTACATAAACGTGTTCACGTCCAGATCCAAAACTCGTGTTCACGCATCGCTACACAATTTTCTGACTCCATTTTCAGGCTCTACGCACAAAACGCATGGCCATTCAATGCGCTTCAAAACTTTAACCAGTTGAACTTTAACCAAGCGTCATTTTTCAAAACACAGTTTAGAAATTGATCATGCAGAAGAAATTAATAATTGCGTTGGTTTGACAAGGACCACAGAATGGCGAGGACTCAGATGCAGAGTTCTTGGAAAACGTTTATTCCTGAGAACCTGAGATAGGCGTAGGGTTTGGTAAACATCTACACATGATAATCAGGCACAGGACAGAGGGAGACACAGACCATAAATACCTATGAGGAGGGACAGCACAGGTGGGAACGATCAGGGATGATTAGGACTACAGCTGTGGGGAAAACAGACATGAACAGGAAAGGGAGGAACTTTCAAAAGAAAACAGGAAGCGACACACGAGGACACAAATGTCAGACAGGAACTTGACGAAACATGACAGGTTTTTTGTATACCGGAATGGAGCTGTGAAATTAAAAACCTGTTAGATAAAGAAAAACCTAATTAAAAACAACAGACCACAACAAGAATCAAGTTTCTTATGCACAAGGGAGAAAAGCAAGTGTGACAAAAGACATCCACCACGCTTCATTTCTCAATGGACTGCTTCTCCCATGCACCTTTATTAAGAACACAAGTAGGACGATACAATTTCCAGACAAAGAGAAAAGTTCATTAGGGGGTGTCATATAATGAACCATTTGGGAAGTTCAAACAGTATTCCTTATCAGCTAAGGACAGTGCGTCGTAAAACCCCCACATCCTCGCTGGGGGTGAGAAACAGATGAACAAACACACAACTGTTTTTTAAAAAGGTAAAAAGGTCAATCTGAGTTAACATTTAAACATACATTTAAACAATGATTATAATAAAACAATTCCCTTCACAAAACCTGAATCAAGATTTGCACCGCTTTCACATTTTGCACCAAGTCTTTTCCAACTGTGAGTACATGTGGTAAGTATGAGGTAGCAAAAGTCCAGTGTGAACACTACATTTAAAATGCACTTTCAAGAACACCCGTTTAGTGCTTTCTTGAACATGCATCACATGTCCCGTGTGTACATAGCTTAAGAAGATTCCCCGCATCCAGTTTTAATGTTAAATCAATGTGCAGATGCGATCAGAGGTCTTGCAGGATGTTTTGAGTGTCAGGCGCTACACGTCGATCTGGACGTCGCGGTGCACAACCATCAGGTGGAGTCCAAAACCAACATTAATGTGAATCTAATTGTTCTCCTCTTGAACTTTGATATTTATCTTTTTCCACTGAGAAAAAGAAATTATCCTTCAATTTTATTCTTCTTTTTCCCTCGTCTTACTACTACAGGACAGTAAGTCGTCGAACTGGGCCACAGACAGTCGGAAGTACTGCTGAGAGCAGCTGTCATTTAGACGCAGCTCCTGCAGCAGATGGTGAACCTCACTGTGCTGAAAGAGTCTCTGAACGGTTTAATAAATCCAGACATGGAGACCTGATTACCAATGTTTTTGTAGAGCTCTTTAAAATAAATAAACCTGATCTTTAACATAATCAGTGTCTTCTAGGCATTGTAAACAGGCAGGTGCACTCGTAGGGCCTCATAATAAAAAGTCCCCTAGTGCCCTCTGTTTTTTTCAGTTTTTGTTTTAGTTTTTTTTGTATTAACATTAATAAAATTAACATTAATACATTTAAATGAATCCAAATCTAGATCCAGAGTCACATTGGGTGTAACTGTCAGGAACTGGAGGTGCAAGAGCCAAAATGCAGGAAACGAGGCGTGAAAGCAAAACCGTAAATAACGCAAACGTGGTGAAAAAAAGGAGATAAAGCAGATGAACTGACAATGTACTTGTAAGCGTCCAGCAGCAAATCTGATGCACATGGAAAGAGAGGCATCCGACGAAAATTTGACCCCCGAATTACGTTTGGTGTGAACACAGCATAAGTATTAATCAGAAAAAAACATCCTAAGACTGTCTTGCGGTCTATTTCTAGTGAAATTGCAGACATGTAGAATGAATATCATACAGAAAGACAGGAAACAGATGGAGGTCATCGCTTTTCTCTGCTGGCATAATTTGTGCTTCTCCTCTTCCCTTTGCAGTTTTCCAAAGGTCAACTCCAGACTCAAAGAAGATCGAGTAATCTGCCATGATTCATGTCATGAGGGGCGCAATGCCAAACCATCTTTGTATCTACCATCTGCTCTAAGAAAGTCCTCCAAAGCACGTCGCCCCCCATCGTTAAGTTGACTTAGCCAAAAAACAACAACAATATTTTAAATATGTAGTGAAGCTTTGATGCATTTTCAATAAGAAAGATATTCCTCATTTTCAGGCATGTTGGGGCGGCCATGGTGCAGCGGTAGGGCGGTTGACCCATGATCGTAAGATTGCAGGTTCGTTTCCCGCCTTGCATGCCCATGAGTCGAAGTGTCCTTGGGCAAAACACTGAACCCCACCTTGCCTCTGGTGGTAGGCGGGCGCCTGTGTTTGGCAGCGGAGCCGCCACGTGTGTGTGACTGGGTGAATGGGTCTGTGACTGTAAAGCACTTTGTCCTTGTAGGAAGAAAGGCGCTATATAATTATTTACCATTTACCATGTTGAATTACTACGTCACTCTACACACTATTATCATTTATGCCTTCACTTCATTCAACCAATAACTGAAGAGCCCGGCTTTCTTCTCAGCCAATCATTTTTTGCCTTTATATTCATGAATGGTTGTCTCTCTCTGCATCGTAGACAGTCTACTGGCCTTCCTGCACCCAACTCTCCACCTGGAATAATACTTTGACATGGTCTGGCTTCTAGCCACCATCTGGGTATCATACGTCTATGGAGTTCATCCAAAGCACACAAGACGTCATTGGCCCAAACCCTAACTGCGAGAGATTACGGATCTATTTCATGCACATTTTTCTGTAAATAAGTGTTATTATTACTATTACTTGCATTTCTAATATCTCTCCCTATTGACATACCATGAGAAACATGCTCCTTACCAATGAGATGTGTGCACCAAGGAAAAATGTGACAAATGTAATGAGTCACCAGCAGTTGCAGAGGTAGTTATGATTCACTCCTGCTGATAATTTTCTAAAGAGGGAAACCCAGACACCAGATGTTTTGTTTTTCCTAGAAAAGCTGACTGTAAAGTGTGTTTGGAGGGATAAATGGCTGCATCTATAGCTCTGAATGTGCATGGAAGGCATCTTAGCATGGACAGTATGAGTCAGAGAGCTCCCTGCTTGGATTCAGGTAGCAGGCCCAACAGTGGCAGAGATGACTGTCTGGGAGACCGGCAGCATGGAAAGTGTGGTTTGATGGTTCATTTAAAAAGACAACAGTGCAAAGGCACCTTCAGTTTTTCTGCAGCTTTGGTTTAAAAGTAATCATTGATGTTGGAGCATCTTAACCCTAGAAGCTTTCACATGTCATAAATAAAGAAGAAAAGGTCATTTAAAAACACTGGAATAGTCTTTAGATGCCATTTAGTATAATATAGTACATTTTTTTTAATTTATTGTGTTAAAAGCTCCTGCTTTTCAGCTTAAAACTTGTTGAAGAATTGTGTTTTTGGTTAACTCTACACATCTAAGGATTAAACTATCGAGCACATGCTCTTATTGCATTTTCAGGGGTTTCCATCTATAAAGTCAATTTCTGGGAAACAAAAGCATTTGAGAGGTTTAATGAATCTGTGGACTTTATAAGCTCTGCCGTGGAAAGCTGATCATTGTGGAGAAAAATGTTAATGAGCAATAAATAAATCACATCTGTAAGCAATACTGCACCCGTGAAGGGGATTCTGTCAACCTTCATGAAGTGTGGCAATTTTTGGTTTATTTATCTTTTTTCTTTTGTTGCTCTGATTTGTTTTAATTCCACGTTGTAATACTTTAACAAATTGCTGCTGAAATGCTGTCCACTGATCTGCAACAGCTCTGCCTAAAGATACCTAAAAATGATATTGACAGATTTTCTCAGATAAGCAAGAGTTCTCTGATCTGGGGAGGACATTTTTTTGAACAGGTTGTTATTTCAGGGGAGGTAAGTTAGGTGGCACAAAAGCTTTAGTCACAAGTAACCTAACAGGTGGAGACAGGGTCTGTCTGCGGGTGAAAAATCGGCAAATCTGTACGGGGTACGCCCCAACTGGAAATATCAAGGTCATAGACTGCTTTGAATGTTCTTGCACTTTGTTTTCCACAGGCATGCTGCTGGTGATAAGTCGTATACTTATACAGCATGTGAGGGTAAAAATGTGTTGTTTGGAGACTCCAGTATTTTATTCTTTCCAAATCTTGCGTATTGTGCCATGAGCCCATTAGTGCTGTTCCTGTGATAACTGTGCACCCTTCACGGGCTCCTTGAGCGCAGCCTGACTGTTAGAAATGAGGAAATTACACAATCAGAGTCTAGTTTGTGTGGATATCCTATGGGTTCTTACGTATCACCTGCACAGCATGAACATGCAGCATTTGCACGCAGTCATCAAAGGGCCTACATCATGCTTTTCTTACGCCTTTCAGATTTAACCATATCCATGTATATATGTGACACACACTGAAGAATGATTTAAAAAAAATAAAATATATTTTACGAGTTCATTTTCTACCTGGTTGTAAGGCACTCCGTGTGGATCTTGCCCATTTCATGACATAAACCTAGAATCAGCCTCAGTAGCGTGGCTGTTTCCCCCACGAAAACAAGCAACATCCGAACTTTTGATTGATTGATGTGCATATTCTGTGCATAAAAGGGAAGTGTTTTGCAGATTATTGTTAGCTATGTGGAGAAAGTGTGTGTGTGTGTTAGCCTGGGGGCAGCACAGTCTCTTGGAAGGTGCTGTTCTCACTTATCTACGTCACAAAGTGAGAACCTACTCGTTTTTGCGGGTTGGTAGGGGCTGGTGCTCAAAGCCCAGGTTTTTAGTGGAACACACCAAACTGCATGAATGGATCGAAATACCGCGTTGGGGTTGTTTTCTGTGAGGAATGAACATTAGAAAACACTTAAAAGCTCAAAAAAGGTTTTGCATGATATAGGTCCCTTTAAGTAAGTTGAGGACACCTCTGGACTAGAGTGTAGCATAAGGGCCCATAAGACAGCCTCACCTGCACATCATGAGTGCATGCAACTCACATTTGCCTTACGGATACTTCAAAACACACTTACCACACGTGCAACAATCATACGTTCCATATTCATGAAGTCATTTATAGAGGTGACGATACAAGCTTTAAGGGAGCTTCAAGACACGCTTGTGCATCCTTTGAGATTCTGCCACTCCTCTCTCTGACCCTCCACGGGCCTGGACAACCCAAAAACATAGCACCTGTACGGGTCAACCATGTGGCTGTTTGAATATTTAAAAAAGGAAATTAAAACCCAAAAGCACCTAATTGTGGTTTAACTTATTACAAGTTGTCTTAAAACTGTAACTACTATCAATGATGTTCAGGACAGCTTGTTCCCACAGAAAACCTTGTCCCTGTCTTCTCCAGCACAGCAGAATCCTGAGTAGACATTCCGTAAGCCAAAGCTTAGCATGGGAGCAGGCTGGCTTTGTTCATGACTTGAGCATAAATAGACTAATCTGTGCTATTTTCAGCATTACAAGTTCCTTCCTTATGTTAAATTATAGAGGGAGTTAGACACTGAGTGAGGATAATGAGTAGCATTCCCCAACATAGGAGGTTAGTGAAAGCCAGCAGACCACTAACTCAACTCTGGAGGTGTACATTGACCAACTTAAGACTCAGCATCTAGTGCTGGCGCATAGATCATGTAAGGAGTGAAAACAGGCAAACCACAAATCTCATGTGTATTCCTCCTTTTCTGCTTAAACCCAGAAATGCAAGCACATCCAGATCCATTGGAATTCGATGTTCTTTCTGTGGGGCAGCCTGACCCATATAGTGACTGAATGGAGATCATTTCAAACTTTGTGACAAGTTTAAAGTGTGAGAAGCCTGATGAGGATCTGCACTCAGACCACCAACGCTGACAGCTTTCCTCACTCTCTGTTGCGTGGCCTCATTGACCATCATAACCGTTAAACACGGAGCTCCGGTTACAGCTGGCCTGAGGCTCACATGTTGCTGAGTGGCACTTCTGTGGTTGCGGTTAATGAGTGGACAGTAGCCCAAAAGAAGAAAAAAAACTGCTTGTGCCTTTCCTCTTATTTTAAGTGAAAAAGACCAAAGAGATTGTTGCCATCTGAGCTGCGGATGCCCTCTCTTTGACTTTCTTACATCGTGACATGTTATAGAGTATAAGTAACTGTTCCATTGTTCAAGCAAAAAACAAAGGTTTATACTCAATGCAAATTGCTGCATGTAAGCCAGACCAGAAGAGTTCACATTGCACTCCAATGGTTCAGCATTCATACACAGTTCTGTCCAAAGTCAGTTGATTGAGTTTTGTCTGTCTAAACCTTTTTCTAACCAGAACATTTGTTGTTTTTTTCTCTTTAAGTCCATGTCCTGCTCACTGTTTCCACAAGGAAAAGTCTCTTCCACAAAAAGCTCTATCATAATGACTACAGATTTGACCTGTTTTAAACATCTTCCTGTCCAGCCCCTAGTATAGAAAAGAACATTTTCCTTACTAGAAGGAAAATGAAATTGAGGAACCAATTCCTTATTGCAATTGGTTTACGTTAATCAATCAAAACCAAAATTTAACTAAAAAAGGCAAACAACAGAAATATAGATCTATCGATATGTCTACAAACAGAAAAGAAATGCCTTTTTTCTTCTCCAAAATCCTGATGAAAATTTTCAGTGAATTCGTTCTACTAAAAGTCTTCTACAACCTGCTTGTCTTAGTAAATGTTTTTTCCTTAGTCTACTAAATCGCAGTGCTGTATTCGATGCTCTGGATAGTACCTTGTAGAACCTGAGGGACACATTCCTGCATGCTTTCCAACATATCTCCATTTCTGGCATGTTCTAGGCTGGACGCACCTGAACCAGGTAATCAGTCATGAGTAGAGTTTGGATCTCTGGAAATAATGCCCACCGGCCCTCGAGGCCTGGAGTTTCCCATTTTTGTTGAAGTCACTGTATTTGACTGCTTTAATTATCTATAAGCTTAGGTCAGTTTAATTCCTCACTAAGACAATTCCTTTGTGGTGTGCCACAGGGCTCCAGCACAGGTCCTGTTTTTTTTTTCCTCTTCTGTAAGTCCTGCAGAAGCAACATTGTTTTAATATATTGCGCTATTTTAAAACTGCACTTTCCAATATACACATATATATTATGTTAAGTCAAGTTCACATCTTTTCAGATAAGGTTTAATTTATCAAATTTGTCATTTTCTATTACTGTAAGTGCGATGATCTTTTCCATAGTTTAATGTTGGACAATGGAAAAAATAAATTTGACAAACATATTCCTGACTTTTAGACATAATTAGAATTACTGGAGACAGCTCAACTACTGTTGCCAGCAACAAAAAAACACATTAAGACAAATCAAACTTAGTGATTTATGAATTACTCTGGAGTTCTAGCATTGCCTAATAATGTTTCCTAGTATTCATCATAAACACATGAGACCTTTGTTTTCCTTCTAAATACCTAATATATTTTAAAGAGTATAATTACATAATTGAGTCATTTATAAAAGAGCTGTTTGTTCCAGTGGTGCAACTCAAATTGAACAGGCTCACAGTGGATTCCTGGATAATGCCAAACAGCAAGTGTTGGGAACTGATTTCTGACGCGTTTTCTGAAAACATGGGGGAGCTGCTGCTCTTCTTTAAACCAAATCTGTCTGCATGTATTTTTTTAAACTAACAAAAGAAGTTTAGATCCTGAAGAGAAAATGTTCTAATATATTCTGGTGAAGTTACTAAAAGCCAGTACTGCTTCATTTGAAGTAGAAAATAACAAGAAAATAGTGTTATTTAGTATAATAATACATACAACATTAGTGGGGATTGTGGTTTATGACAGTAACTCTTTTATAAAGATTCTACTCAAGTATCCAATGCTGTGAAACTGAGTTGGTTTGCATTAAGAAGAATATAGTTCATTTTTTTCTCTCTGGCCAGGGGTGTCAACCTCAATTGCAAAATTCAAAACATGCTGAAGGTCATGGGCAAACAGGATAAAATTATATCCTGTCTAAACTACACAAATTCAAAAAAGGAATATACTTCATACCAAAACAAACAAAACCTTGAAACACTAATAGAATGTGTACGATTTTTATTTTGTCAGCACTGAACACCTAGCGTCCTTTTCTGTCAAATTGGTTTGCATTTGGTGTGAGGTTCTGTGTTGTAATCATCCTTGAGACGACACCTGTCTGCAGATTTTTTTTTTTTTTAGTCTTCATCACTGAGTAGAGTTTCTCACACAAAGACATGTGCGACCAAACATGCACAAGGTTCGAGCTGCATGGAGACGGAGCTGGGGTATTTCTGCAGGAGTGGAGAGAATAAACTGTGCAGCCCCGGAGCTCAATCAGCTCCATCTGAATCCACATCTACAGCAAACTGGTTACGGAGCAACTCAAAATTCCTTTTTTTTATATTCTTAAAAGTCATCAAAGCGCCGTGCAAACTCAGTGTGCTCAGCTTCTCAGAAAAGTGTGTATTTGATGTTTTTCTTATAGCGCCGTCTTAGATTATATTCGTTAGTTAAAGCCACATTAGCTCCACAAATGAGACAAACGAGTCGGTAAACATTTATTTTACCTCCAATCGGTTTTTAAAGGCTCTGTTTCCGGAATCAACTTTTTCTCTTCGGCAGCGTTAGGGTTAGCGATCACCAGGGCAGCTGAAGAGCTGCATTTTGGGATCTGCAGTGAAAGTGATGCCACCGTTATATTTCATCTGGCAGCGGAAGAGCGGCCTTATGAGATTTGTAGTTAATATGTTGTCAGCACTACATTTTGCCGGGCCATGGTCATTAATAACAATAATGTAAAATGATCTCTCAGGCCAGATAAGATTAGACCTTGACTTTGACACATGTGCTCTGGGCCACATCAGGACAGTTTTTATAGCTTCAACAATTATTTCCTGTATCTTATAACAGCTGGGGTTTACTGCAACATTTTTAAAGATGTATTTTTGCAAAATGATTTCTGTTTATAGTCAGAATAAAACATTTATGCTACAACCAACCAACAAAATTACCACTTCTAAAATTGACTGACTTACAACACATTTCAAAAATTAAGTAATTTTAAGACAACATATTATTGGATGCCATGTTCTTAGATATGGAATCAAAGCATTATTCATCCCATGTAGAGATCTTGTGACATGAAGGAGTCCTAAATCAAAATCCTAAACAGCTTTAGTGTTGTAGTTACCTTTTCAAACCATCAATTGGATTTTTTTACTTCTTTGAAAACTGCTTTTTCTTATTGTTTTTGCATAGGCCGCACAAAACTTTCCATATAACCATGACTGACACTGCTCAATAGACATTGAAAAAACCAATTTTAAAAATTGTTGTTCTTGTTCTCCTATAAGGAAGTCCAACTTATACATCCAAAGGGCTGCATTGTTTTGCCTACATCCCATTTGTCCTTTTATCTTATGACTGAGCGGAAACGCCTAAACCAGGTGATCAGGAGTGAAAAGGGGAAGAATCTGTGGAAACATGTGAAAACACTAGGCCTTGAGGTATGGAATTACCCACCCCGATCTAACCCAAGGACAGAAAAAGCTCAACCAAAAAACCTGGACAATTGTGTTTTTAACAAAAGTTTTGCAAAAACTTTAAATAAAAAGCTGTAAAAACCTCCATGGATCAGGTTTCTATAACATCTGAAAGGTCATTGCAGTCTGGAGTTCTTCATAGTTCATATATGGCAAAAGTGCAAGTGTCTCAGGTCATTAGTTACTAAAAGTAACTCCAGCAATGGTCAGTTTGAGCTGCTGAACTGAGGCCACATTCAGAATTAGATGGGAAGAATGGTACCACTTGTTCCTGACTGATGGTATTAACCAATCAGATGCAAGTGGTCCTTTAAACTGAGCTGAAAAAAATGGAAAAATTTTAAAGAAATTGAGCTCTATCATAAGTAGAGAGGTCTTGACATGAGTTTTGTGTTATATTTAATTGAATTTTGATAGGAAGGCTTCAGATTACCTGTTTTAGAATTTCTATTAAAGCAATTTTCAAGGATGTTTTTTTTAGTCGTGCATTTTAATGCTACCTGTATGACATTTTTGCCTTTTTTGGTATTTTTTCTGCATTCAGAGAAAAAAGCAAAGAAGTTCCAACACTTGAAAGCTGCCTTAGACTTTTTATAAAAGATGGAAACTGTGAGGAGATGAAGGACAAACAGTGGAAAAAGCTCTGGCTGGTTTTTGCATTTTTGATTGAAGCAGACAGTGGCTGACTTCACTGGCAAGGAAGGATCCTATTTTCTCTACATACAGGAGACATGGCAGCCTTGCAGTCCCCTCCAAAAAACAAAATCAATAACACCTTGAAGGTGTTGAACATCCACAGCACGCCAAAATAGACTTTTCATGGCCACATCGTTTAATAGAGAGCAGACATTAGGCTGACGGAGCAAAGTCTCATTGAAGGAAAAGAAAAAGGCCTCTGTGAGAACATCCCTGCTGGCTTATGGCTCGTTATTTGGCTCCAAGTTAGAAACAAATTTATTTAAGTTACGTAACTGACAATCAGAGAAAACTTTGTGCTGTGTTAGTTAATGCAAATCTAAAACACTGGGAGCCATTTTGTACCTAAAGTGTTTCGTACTAATTTTCTTTTAAAATGTGTTTTAAACATTCACATACATTCACATACATTCACATACATTCACATACATTCACACAGGGCTAAGAAATGCCTGTTCAAGAGCTCTTAAGGTGCCTACAGACCGGAAACGTCAACTCGTATTTAAGCAGTCACTTTTGGAAATCAACCCGAATTTTGGGCTTCTGCGTTCAGAACGCTAGTGTCGTTGGCACTATGAACAAAACGGGCGCTCATTGATCGCGACCTAGAAGTTCAAGATGTTCAACCTCTTGGCTGCTATATCGCGACGACATTCAATTGTGACCAATGAGGGACTCAGAGTTGGTAGCAACGTATAGGTTGCGTCCTTTTTGTAACATGAAAGTGCCAACCGTTGTGTACATGATGATAAAGGAGAAATAGATAATTGTGCTTTTTCAGCCTGGCCAGAATTCTTTGACACAAGTTTTTCATATATCGGAATAGAGCCGTGGAAGGTAAAGCCTGGAGCAAGATTTGCAGGATTTGCACTGCTTCAAGATTTCACATCATTTCTCATTCCACTGTAGGCAGCACACAAGCGCTAGCAAACAGTAATAATAAAAAAAATAAAAAGAAGGCCCACTATTCTTCTCTCTGCTTTTCCAGTGTGTGAAGATCAGAGTGCGTGTTCATTAAACCGCATATCGGTACATACACAACGGCAGACTTTTAATTGTAGTCTTTCAATTAAATGTCTATGTAAAAGCACATCAACCTAAAATTTCACTTTCACTTTCACGCGTCGATACGCAAGTTTTTTTTTTTTTTTTTTTTTTTTTTTTTTTTTTTTTTTTTCTTTTAACTTGTCCTGTCCAACAGCTGGGCAGACAGACGAGAGCTGAGGGCCTCTTGTGTTGGACATATTTTGCTTTAACAAGAGGGGTTATTAATCTTCTGACAAACCAAAGGTATGTCTGAATAAACCCCTTTTGTAATTGAGGCCAAACTTTATTAATTTCAATCATGTCTGAAAATCTTTGGTGTTGGACCGGACGGAAAAGGAAAGAGGGGAAGAAGAGAGAGGGACGCTAGAGAGAGGGGGGGGTAGGGGGTGATAATAGGAGGGGAAGGGGGATAAGACCATGAAGCAGCATACAGCAACAAGTTTACTGGTTGTTAATCATTATGGTAAGGTTCAAATGCAGTACAAAAAGGGCGGGGCCCGTCCACACACACACTCAAATGTTATAAACACACCTGCTAGCTGCAAAAATGTCCACCTGTCGACATATACACAAAACAGATAGTGTTCACACGCATACTTATGCCTGATAACCAACTAGTGTGAAATATTTCAGTCATTCAGTAATGCAAGCTATTAGTGCAAAGGTGAGCTAACACCAGTGCTCAGGTGAGGTTTTATGTTCTTCTAAAATGGATGGTGGAACGTGAAAAGAAGAAGGAGGGAGAGTGCCCAGCCATCCCCACCCCAAGACCCCCACCGCAGCGGCAGCCGGAATCCCCCCAACGCCACACGGGAACCGGCAGGGAACAACCGCCGCCCGGGCGACCAAGCCCGCCACCCAGGCCAGGGCCAGCAGGGCCGCCGCAAGGCCCCCAGAGCCAGAGGCCAGGGAAGCACGGAGGGAAAGAGAGCGCCGCCCCAGCCCAACCAGGAGAGCAGCCCCCCCGCCGCGCCGGGAGAACCCAACGCAGAGCCCCACCGGAGAAGGACGCCCACAGCCCCAAACGAGCACCCCACCACCACCCAGGAGTTCCGGGCAACCCCAGGTACGAGCCAGGACCCCCCAAGGGAGACCCGCTCCGCACTCCAGGCAGCCATCCGCCCGGCCCACGGTTGGTCCAGGGAGGAGCGAGGCAGGGGGCCCGCCGCCCCCGCCCAGGAGGGGGGAACCCCGGGGAAAAAAAGAGGGCCCACAAGGGGTGTTATAAATATGGCCGGACCAGGCTCGGCCACAGTTGGAAATTTGGCGGGGCCCAGCACTCAGGAGCAAGGACCAGAACCCACCCCCCAGGGACCAGACACCCCCGGCCCAGATGTAATGTGAACTCCCCCACCGCGCGGAGAGAGCACCGCCGGGCCCAGGAAGCCGGCACCCCGGGGACACGGCCGCCGTTGCAAAGGGGGGCCCGCACCCCCCACCAGGGAAGAGGCAGGGGACAGATGGACCCAGGTCCCACCTTCCTTGCAAATTGTGTGTGCATGTATGTGTGTTTGAGATGGTGTGTGTGTGCATGTGTGTGTGTTTATGTTGGGATGTATATATTGAGGGGGGAGGGGTGTGTGTACTAAGGGGGGTGCAGTTAAAATTGGCGGGTAGGGCACTAAGGGGACATCTCCTGATTACTCACAGTGATGTCCCCTCACCCTCCCCACCAAGGGGCCCTAAATGTCTAAGGTGCGGTTAAAATTGGCGGGTAGGGTGCTAGGAGGACATCCGCTGCTTGCTGGCAGTGATGTCCAAGCACCCCCCCTACCAAAGGCCCTACATGTCTAAGGTGCAAATAAAACCGAAAGAGGGGGGGCCCACTCCATACGGCAACCATAGGAGGGGGGCCACTGCCTAGTAAACCCCCCCCCAAGGCTCATCGCAGGCTAAGCCCCCCACCCCCTCACCCTATTATGAGGTTATATGAGGAAGGGGGTAAGTTGGGGACAGCTGATAGACTGTCCCCCGGTGGTCAAACAGCTGTCCCCCGCCCCCCCCCCAGCAAGGGGGCCAGGCCCACCCAGCCCAGGGGCCCCACCCCCGGAGGCGCCGACACCCCAGGCCCAGCACCACCCCCCCCACACAGAGAGAGAGGAGCCAGAAAGCGCCGGCCCCCCCCGGAGCAAGCCCAGGCCCCCACCCCCAAACGCCGGCCCTAGAAGAGCTCTGGTCAGGCCTCGACGGGACCGAGGCAGCCAACCGGCCGGGGAAACCGCCGATGGCCTCAGCGGAGACCCCGACCCGTCAACCCCCCCTGCCCCGTACCAATAGTGGACCCCCCCCCCCTCCCCCAGAATGCCCCCCCACAGGTCAGGGCCGACAAGACCCCCCACCCCACCCCCCCCAGACCCCGCAGCCGAAGCGGAGGACACCCAGAGCGACCGGGGGCCCCAAGAGGGTTGTCCCGTCCCGCCCCAGAGCCAGGGAAGGGCCGATCCCAGCCCCAGGCGTAGATGGGAAGCCCATCCAGCGCCGCTGGGCCCCCCCCCCCGAGCAGCGCCCCCCGCCGACCCCCCCCAGCACAGGCAAAGGGACCACCCCCCCAAGCCAGGCCAGACCACCACCCCACCCCCCCACCACGCACCCCCACACCCAAGCCCAAAGGACCACGCAGCGCCCCAGCCCGCCCCACCCAGGCGCCGGACCCGATCCCCCGACCAACGGAGCCCCCAACAACCCCCGCCAGGCACCGGAGGCCCCGACCCCCACCCCGGCCCACGGCAGAAGGGCAAGGAGCAGCGACGACCAGGCCCCCCCCCCACCCCCTAAGTCACGGAGTTAGCTATGGGAGACCAGAGAGACCGAATTCTTTCGAAGTTACTTGAACTTTGGGCTGACATTTTTTCCAAGCTGATATGATCAAGCAGCAGATTTCTGTGTTGACTTATATTTATATTTTTTTTGCTTTTCCAATTTATTAAAATAGTTTTTTTAGCAATGCAAAGAGTTATGAAAATGATAGATGCTAATCCTCCTTCTACATCGATGGCACTCATGTCACCAAGCACACAAAGTGACGGTGAAGCTGTGATTGAAACCTTAAGCCAGACTGATAGATCGGCACATACCTGCCGCCAGAGAGCCTGGACAGGCGTGCAGAACCATAGTGCATGCATGTAATTGTCGGGTAGATTACTGTCACAGTGCTGACAAATGTCTGAGTTACTGAGACCCATCTTGAACATCCTCTGTCCAGTGTAGTAAATTCTGTGAAGAGTTTTGAAATGGATTAGCTGCAGATTTGGACTTTTTGTCATTTTAAAGGTGTTTAGACAAAGTTCTGACCAAAAACTTTCATCTGTGCTGATGCTTAAATCCGCATCCCATTTTGTTGTCGGAAGTGAAATATTGTTATCTAAATTGCATAAAAGTTTGTATATTTTGGAGAGAGTTTTATTCATTGAGAAATTGATCAGAGTGGTAACTACATCTGGTAGCTTTAAATCGTTGTCTCTGTATTTAAACTTTTTAGTAATAATTGATTTAAGTTGCTGATATTCCAAGAAGTGATATATTCCATGTTTGTCTAGAAGTTCCTGGGGAGTTATGAATCTTCTATCAATAATTATGTGCTCTAGTTGTTTTATGCCCCCTGGATACGCAAGTTTTTTAAAGCGATTTAGGCTGTAGGTGCAAAACCCGCAACCACTAAACGCACGAGTTAAGCCAGTTGAACTTTGAACAATCAGGGAATTAGATTTGGTAGTGACGTATGGGTAGTCTCCATTTCATAACATGGAAGTGCCAACAGTTTGAAAATCGATCATGACGGAAAAATGAATAATTCCGGTTTGTGCCTGGCCAGAATTTTATGACTCCAAGTCTTTCATATATTGGAACAGCTTCGACATTTTTCACCAAGTCTTTTCCATCTGTGAGTACACACGCTAGTATTGGGTAGTGACAGACCTGTGTGAACACCGTATGCTAAACATGCGTTTAAAAACTCTTGCCACACATGGTCTGTGGGAACGTACCATTAGACACATTCTCTGTAAGATAGTTCCCTCCTGTTTTTTCAGCTCTAGCATGCTTTAGTAGAATGGTGAATAGAAAAGACATTTTTCTTCTAAAGAACAAAGTGCAGCAGACGTTATAAAGGACTACATGCTCACTATTTTTATAGCTTTATAGACAAAAGAGCCACACAAGTAAGCTGGTGCGGAGGTGTTAAAGGAACTGAGTGTTCATGCTTTTAGAGAATGACTGCAGTGTGGGTTTATTATTTAAGAACCAGCTCTGTGGCATGACATTTCTACGCTGAGAAGTAAAATTTACTGTGCTCTAGAAGGAGCCAGTGTTGGAAAGACAGCAGATGCTTTTCAACACATGTGCTGTTTCAGGTGGGACATGCCAGAACTTGGAGCATGGCTGCCAGTTTGCGCCTACACACTGGAGGAAAGGACAGTGAAGTGTCTTGACCAAGGACACAACAAATCTTGGCCAGAGATCGAACCACCAACCCTTCAATCGTTGGACGACTTGCTCAACCACCTGAAGAATTTATCGAGTAACCAAACGCATAATTGCCACCCGAGGCTTAAAAGAAAACAGCACGATATAGAACAGAAAGTTGGAAGAAAATAAACTGACCACTTTAGCAAACTGGCACAAGACAAGGGAAACTCAAGAGCCAACATTCTAAGGGGGACGCGAAGAACCAAAACACAGGTCTGCGGGAAGAATCAATAAAAATCTGATGTGGCATAACTGTGCATCCAGATAATAGAATAGAAGTGACTGGAATCCAAATGAGAAGATGACGCTGCAATAATGTTATGAGGAACAGAAGACTCCCCAACGTTGGGTCAAATAAACAAACCCCATAAAGCTGTATTAAAAGCTTTGTTTTCATTGCTTATAAATATTGTGTATGTGAGTTTCCGTTTGACAACATCGGGACTTTGTTCATCAATTTGGCACCAGTTCTTTTTTAGCCTTTCATAGCAATACAATTGCACATCATTTGAAGTTGTAGTTTTACATCTGCATCTCTGTTCTTCTTGGACTGGCGCTGGATCACAAGAACACATTTTTTGTTGTCTGGATGAAGATTTATCACATCATTAGAGATTAAAGACAATGCTTGCTTTAAATAGACCTGCATCCAATTACTGGTCTTAGAACAAAACTATGCTTTGTTTTGGTGTAGCTCTTCAACAAATATTCTCATAGGAAAAGAAAAACATGAAGCAGACCAGGAAGCATGTTTAAACTACCCTTACTTTAATCCTGAACTTTGGCTGAAATCCGCCTAAACTTGCTTACTCTGGGTATGTCGGTTCCAAAAGACCGGATATGAATTAGTGTAATTACGCCGGAGTTGGTAATCCTGGGTTAATGGGCGTGTACAGCAAGTACATAAAGACATTCTCAATGGATCATCGATTTCCGGAGTCACCATGGAAACGCGTGGTGAAAAAGAGAAAGCGCTATACTTCAGTGAGACGGACTCAGAGATTTAAATGACGGCGTATGAAGATTATACGTCCATCATAATATAATAATATTCCAGACGGAATCGTATGACACCAAGTCTTTCATACATTGGAATAGAGCATTGAAGGAAAACGCCTAAAGCAAGATTTACACCACTTTAACATTTTACACCAAAACTCTTCCAAGTGTAGGTGAGGAATGTGGGCTAGTGTCGGGTAGCGACAATCGTTTGTGAACACCATATATGCTAAATGGTAATTCAAGAACGCACTTTTACCACATTCTTGAACGCACGTCAAATGCCCAATATAGCACATAGCATAATAAGTCCACCTAACTGTAGTCTGCTGCAATTAACCACATTACCAGGAGATTGCTAAATAAGTTTCCCTGTTTCTGTTTACTCCACTGTTTTGAAGGTGGAAATCTACAAAATATCATTGCAGACAAACTGTTTCTTGTACTCTGAAGCTAGATTTGATATCCTTGGCAAACATCAAATTTGACATTTATGCTGGCATTAATTTATTTTATATTGGTAATTAATAACCATCACATTTTCAGCTTTATGAGGATTCTTAGATGCCATCTTCTCCTGACTCTTTTTTTAAGTCAGAGCTTTGCAAATTACTGAATCCCTGATCAAGGTTATCTTGACCGTGAAAATATGTAACTGAATCCAAATCAATCCAAGATGAATCCATAGTTCATGATACTGCATCCAAATTCCTCTGAATGGATACACATTTTTTGTGTGCTTTGTTCTCAAAAATAAAATTAAAAAACTCAAGGCTTAAGCACCAGCTCACAGCACATCAGTCCTTCTGGCCACATTGTCCTGCTCTTTTGGTAGCTGTGATCACGATGGTGCACTTCCCAGGTGGTGTGGTATGAGAGCCAGATCTCACAACCAGTAGTGGTAAATTTCATCCTTTGCTGTACCAATGTTTTAATCATGTCTGAGCATTGAGGATAAAATACATTTATGAATGGAACCATGAATAATGACCCTGAGTTTACACTGGTCTGTCTGCGGTGCGTCTCTGTTGCCTTGCTTGGTGAGTCTGTCTTAGGACCGTCAGTTATTTTACATTGACTCTGCTGCGTCTCTTATCCGTCCCCACTCCCCTTGGATCCCGGAGGAGTAGTTTGTCATGTCACCCCCGTGTCAATTAGTCCGTCCAGCTCTTTTCAGTCATCCAACACCAAAACAATCAAACCCCATGCCCCCTCTTTCATAACTGAGTCCCTGTAAAATACATGCTGTGTTTCATAAATGATGTGTTTTTGAATCTCCAAAATTAAACTTTTGTCATCCATGGTGGGTTTATCCATGGTGTTAACGTGCATTATCACGTGAGCGCGTCAATGTAAATATGAAATTAAATCTTACAAAGTTATTATTTTTAAAGTACAACAGACATTTTTATTTTGAAACCCAGACCTGTTTCCGATTCCCTGGCTCTTTGCAGGGAAATTGACACCTCAACGCACTTGAAATAGAACTCCTGCATAAGCTGGCGTTGCAGAGGGCCAGACGGAGACTGCACACATAAACAATTTTTTTGTGTCAACGCAACAGAGTCACACCGTAAACTGACCAGTGGAAATCAGCCTTGAGCAAAGAACCCCCCCATGGTGCTGTTGGCCCAACAGAGTCTAACTGTTGTGCTGTAGTTCAGGTTGGTCTTTTCGTAGTTTTGGTCTGTACATTGTTTGTGACCTGTGCATTTTACATGTCTCCTAACTCTAATACACCGTTTTCCACAGAAATGTTAGACCTTCTTTGCCTTTTGACTGCTTCCTTCAGGGGTGGCCACAGCGAGTCTTCAGGTCGTGTTCAAATGTATCCAACACTTGTTGAGTTCTGAAGAGTTAGATGGAAACCAAATGAGCAGAATGAGGTAAACATCCAGCAAGAAGAGGGTTGTGAGAACCAAGACATGATGAAGGCCAGTCAGCGGGATACAATTTATGGCTATTTATATCACTGCATAGTTTACTAATGAATAAAAAAATAAACATGAACTGTGATGTGGGTAAATATTTGCATTCAGATGGGCTCTCACACACTGTGAACATGTTGCTTCCACTTTAGAAGTAAATAATGTCCATACAAAAATGAAAACCAGAACCAGCAGTTTTATGAGGACAGGCTTAGAAAATGTCAGACCACATTATTTTCTCCCAATAAGAGTGGAGTGGTGAGCAGCAGACACTGATAGTCTGCAAAATCCATCACTGATGGGAAGAGCATTATAAAACCGCCATCATCCAATTGGAATGTCTCTCCCACACAGATGAAGGCCAGCAAAGCCCATAGCACCTTCAGCGTGGTGAGCCACCCCCAACCACCTACACACACACATACTGGCACAAATGATCAAATCTTTTTTTAAAGCATAGGAAGGAATTAGTCATCTCATCCTGTGGGGGAGTCCAAAAGCATGAACAAGCATGGAACATAGTTATCCAGGTTATAATTTCAAGCCTGTTATCTTTGAAAGTAATCAGAAGGACTGATTTTCCCAATGCTGGTATGTCTGCATTTTATTACAGCGACAGTTTTACAGGTTGTCATGCAAGACGACAAACAAAAGCGCAATGTACTTCGTGGTCTGTAACATTTGATTACCGCCCTCTAGCAGGATGGTTGACAACTCAGAAAAAACGGTGATGTGTCTCCAAATGAGTGGTGAGGGCACAGCTGTGAGCTCGCTGCTTACACTTATAGAGTTACCACATGGGGAAGGTTTGAACTGAAGAAGTGGATATAGCCAGAGTCAAACGAACTTGATTATAAAACTTGGACATAACTTATCTGACAATAAACTGAAATATCTCAGACATTGTTTAAATCTATTGAGCTTAATGGACACTCATGAGGATGGAAATTCAGAAATTCATTCTGAGTTGTGGGCGGGACTGTGGGCATTCCTGCGTTTACACTCTCTCTCGCTAGCTTACAGACCCTCATAACCCCAACCCTGCAACAAAAATAGCAAGCAATAACCATCCAGGTGTACAGTTTTGAAACAGATGCCAGCTTAGTCAAGGAGTACAAAGACGTACATGTATCTAGTCATCTACAAGCGTATAGACCAGAATATAGCGGGGAAGGAGCTTGTGACTTGCCATTGTAAGTTGTACATCACAGGTACAAGCTTTTTCCAATGGCATTTTTTGTCTGCTCCTTATTCACAGCAGTGTAAATAAAGAAATAATCATAATCAGAAACCCAATTTTTGGCGTATTTATATGTATATATACATGTCAACACACAGTTGATGAAGGATACTTGATGAAGGATGCACACACAATCTTCCTCAGAGTGGGTCTTTGAATTACTAAATTGTTCATGTTTTTTCTTCCTGCTGTACAGGTCCTTCTGGGGTTTTTTTTACATGTAGTCTCAATCCGTTTTTAGGGGACTCCAAAAAGGTATCCCCCATAATCTGTTCTGAGTGTGCCTTACAGCCATAGCACCTCATCACAAGGAGATTATCTCAACAAGCAGTTGACCTTTCCAAAGTCCTTCCAGATGTTTGTGCTCCCCACTTGCACCACTGAAGGCCAGCTGGAGTGAACCTCAATTAGCTGGGTGGATTTTTTTTTTTTCCAAACCAATACCTCAGATGGGAATTTACCAATTATTCTAAATTGCAATAAAATGGAGAACACATGCACTGAGATATGGTTGAAATGAAGAGAATTAATCCAGCTGTGATACACTTTCATTGCAAGGAGTCCTTTAAACCTAGCTGTCCATTTTTTTAAAGTTCCCTACTGCTATATGAGGAACTTGAGCTTTGCCGTCACAGAAGGAAGGGTGAGGTACATCCTGGACAGGTCGATAATGCATCACAGAGCAATCAATGAAAATAAGGAATTTCATCTCTAATTTCTATCTTTACCTTTAATCCACAGATTAACTGAAATCATACTGAGTGTTCACAGATTTGTGTTTGTGTGTGTTTCTACCAGAAAACCAGACCCTCTCATATTTCGTCTTACCTACTTTCAAGGCTACCTTTGGGAGCTTAGTCATGTCAGAACTTCCCTGCACAGCTGCTGTGGCCACGATGAGAGACTAAACAGGGTTTTCCTCTCAAAGCTCGAAGCTGTAAAGGAAAAAGTGACACAGCAGTGTGCTGACCCACGTTATGCATTTCCTCTACACAACTACTATGTGCAACCTTTCCTTTCAAACGAAGACTTCGTGACACGTGTGTAAATTGTTATTTTGACTCACTGAATTTGATTAATGTTGAGTTCTTAGATATGATTGGATGGTAACAGATGGAAAAAATAAACTGGTACAAAATATATTTCTAAGATTGATCTAATAACACCAAATTAGATGTTTTAGGTCTTAAAAAATGTTTTTAATATTTTTTGTATAAGAAAGATAACTATTTGACATAATACACCTAAGTGTATTATACTCATTATACCAATTACAGATTTCTCTCTTGTTTTGGTCTTTGTAAAAAAAAATCCAAGTGTAGATGATTTATAGCTCCTACACTAACTCAATGACTATTTCGGAAAAAAAATAAGTACCCTGTATTTTTTTCCCAAAAAAAAGAGGCATTTTAAGCTGAGAGCTGAGTTTTTGGTTTCATTTTCTTGGCTTTGTTCTTTATATCATATTTTACTTATCTGTGGTTTGCTGTTGTGCTAATTTGTTTTTGTTTTGTTTGGGTTCTGTTCTTATCAACTTCTTCTAAATCCCACAAGATTTAAATTACAAACAACTGTGTTTTTTCTGATGAGGTTAGAAACACTTAGTAGAATAATTCAACAGTTTTTGTTGCTCATTGTCAGACTCTTCTTTAGAAATGCTTGTGGGACAGAAATGCTGCCACAGACAGAAATGCTGTTGAATTTAGGCATTTATTGAATTGTGTTTTTGCATTTTTTGTGCATCTGCTCCAATGCAAAATGGTCAGAACTAAATCAAATTTTAAAATCCATAACATTTCAAAACGGAATTAATTATTTAGGTTTCTGTTGTAATCTTAGTTGGTGATCATTTTCTGTGTGTAACAATAATGTGTTTATGCAAATATTACCTACTTCTGCTTTCCTGAGCAACTTGGATTATAAAGAACACTGTAGATGTCTCCAGCGACACCTAAATAACACGCTCTTTGACATTTTCGCGAATCTTCGAATGTTCTTTTGATCAAAGTGAATCCGCTGATTCAGAAGCAGAGAAAATGACTTTTCATATTTACTTTGCCCTAATATGCAACACATTACTAACTGTCACGAACAGGTGTTGTGAGACCCAAAATGCAAGAGACTGAGCTGGGTGGCAGAAACTCCAAACATGACAAAAACCAATGAGTTACATAAGCTAGAGGTGCTACACTAGCTTGATGCGTATGCAAAGTTGAACGCCATATTTGTTATGCCGAGATGCATGTTTACTGCTGTGCTACAATTGCACAAACAGAGCAGGAAAAACAAGAATTTGACTATTCACAAATAAATTATTACCATCAGCTAATATAGGGGAACTTATAGAAAACATTTTCGGAAGTTCTGATTGAGTTTACCCATAGTGAGCGTTTAGGCTGATCTTGTAGCCTATTCAAAGTTAATCGTAGCTTTAGACTTCATACTATGTCCACATTTTCTGGTAGGATCACCTGTCCTTTAGGGTTTTATGGAGGCTGACTTTAGTATTTGTATGTGTGTTCATCCTCAGATCAGAGATGACCTGTTGGGAAACAGATCAATAAGCTGAGGAAATGAAACTAACCAGGATTTCTTCAGTAGCAGTGAGTGTCTGCAAGCTGTTGCACTTTTTCCAAAAAACATTAGTACCATGACCTGGTATTAATGTTTGGTCTTGGGTCTTATTTTTGTGATGATTTTAGTTTTTCCCTTTAAAATTGGACCAAAATTAAGTATTTTATGCTCATTTTACAGTATCTGCTTAGCCATGTCTCATTGTCAACATGTCCAACATGGCATTATGGTCGCTCCTAACGTATCTTGGAAAATGGTAACAGCTAGGGTAGGAGCTCTAGCAATATAACTCATTGACAAAAACTATGGAGAGAAAAAAGAGGGTGACAAAGGAGAGCAGATGGCCTGACTACCTTGGACCCAGCAGGAGAATTTTTCCTGCAGTTTTCTATCACTGCAACCCACACCATAGCACGCCACGTCAGATTGTTATGGTGAACGGGGCTGGACCCAGAAGCAAGACAGAAGCTGAAGGTGGATGAAATAATAGTCTTTATTGAGTCCCAGTAGTGGTGCAGGTAAAGGCGTGGCACAAGGCATAAAACTTGGCACAAGGCTTAGTTTGAGAGCTTAGCATGAGTCAGTACTCTACCACAGGAAGCAGATGGACTGACGTTGGCTGCAGGCTGATTAGTTGATGGGTAGCAAGTGCGGATTTCATCCCCCGGTAGGTGTGGGAGGAGAGCAGGATCCTAACACAGATGGGTTATCCTACAGCCATTTTCAGTCATGCCAGTCCACCCAATCCGTTCCTGAAGGGATGGTCAGGGCCATCCTTCACATTTTCTGTTCCAGTGAAGGGTCACCATGGCTGCTCCTCTTCATGTGTCTGTTCTTGAGGAGGGTTGCTGAGGCCATGCTTCCTTTTCCCTGTCCTTGAGGATGGTCATCCCCCTCAGGCATGCTTCCTGTTCCGGAGAAGGGTCGGCTGGGGCTGCTCCCCTTCAAGTTTCCTTTCCCTCGGGAGAGAATAAGGACTGCTCCTCCTCGTGCCTGCTCCTGAGGAGGGGTTCTACAATACCTCTCACATCTGTTTGGCTGCAGGAACCCTAACTGTTTTCTGGTTCAGCGTGTGTTGTGTTGTTCCCCCAGGTCCCCTCCTCTCAAGTGTTGTGTTGGGTTTGGGCATCTGGGTTTTGCCCTTTTTTGGGAAGGGTATTGTGAGGATTCTGTGGTTAAATTTGGTTTTTAAGTTGTATTTTTGGTCATGTTCTGAGTTGTCCCCTGTCAGTCACTGGAAGTTCATGTTAATCATCCACAGTTGTTTCATTTCTATTAATTGTCCTCTGTATATTTAAGTGTCTGGTTTTCAGCTCTTCATTGTCAAGTCATCTGCTTGGTTTTGTCACCTTGGTTTTTGTCATGTCTGGGTTTATTTATTTAATGCTGAAGTGTCTGAGCCATCTCTCCTACATCATGGGTCTAATTCCCCCAGTTTCTGACTCTAACGTAAAATGGAGCACATTGGTGCAAAGCTGCTCTTCTCTACGACAGAATCAGCTGATTTACATTGTTTGCGTAAACACTTCATTACCGTAAAGTGCTGCGCAAGGCTCCCTTTCTCCAATCCAGAATCTGCAGGAATTATGTTAACTGTGTAAAATGGTTGAAGAGTTACAGTAGTCGAAAGAATGTAAAAACTGGGACTAAATCTTTGCTGTAAAAGGGTTAAGGCAGGAAAACCCCATCAACCTGCATCTTAATCTCCTTCAAAGTCCATGTAACCCTTGTGCTATCCTAGGCACTTTAACATTGGGAGTTGGGTCATCTAGACCCACTAGACAGTGCTCTGAACCTTTTTTCTTCAATGATTTGTGATCTTCACTGGTGTCCATGGATTACATGAAATCTTTCCACCTTTATCCACCTTTGTCATGGTAGGGAGAACATGTCTATGTCAGGGTGGGGTCATCTAAGATAGCACAAGGGTTAACAATCCCACATCATTTTCTAAATCAGGAATCAAACTCATTAAATACCAAAGTTGTCTTTTTTCACATTTTCAATACATTCCACTACTTTTAGCAAGTAAATAAGTAACAAAAATCCACAGAAATCTTTTCCTCCATGTTTGTCTCACTTCATCTTAGACTCTGACTTGCAGTTGCCCTGTCAAACCTGATATTTTTGTGAGACTCCAATACAAGTTGTTGTAAGCTTGCAGAACCGCACAGCTGCAACACTTCAACACTTCAAAAACAAAAGAAAAGAAAAGGGAGTATTAACAATAAAATACGTTGTGATAACTTATTATAACCGATGGCTCATTTTATCAGCTGTAAAAAAGAAGTTACGCAATGAAGACTCTTAAAAGTGCAGTAAACTTGTTACTGTCAACACTCATTAAAGTTTGATAATACAAACAGGCTTAGCTGCTCCTTTGCTCAAAAGATGACGACAATCTCGTTTTGAACAATCAACTGTCAACTAATCAGAGAGCCATTTACAACAACAGCAACTCAGGTTAGACCAGCTTCATCTCTACACGAATGCCCCAGACTCAAAGAGAAGAGCCTCGGTACGAGCTTTTTGTTGGTTTGGCAGACGTATCAAAAACAGACTGTGGCCTCCAACAAGAGTCCTCCACAGCTGTGCTCTGCATGAGACGCTTCCTGCAGCAGAGGGTGGAACAGGGTGAACAAGGTGGAGAACATTCACCCGCTGGCCTGTCTCACTAAAGCAAAACACCAACAGTATGAAGCGTTACAGGCTATTCTGCACACAGTGTAGAACCAAATTTAAATGGCATGATATCATGTCACGATTTTTTCATTGTTTTTTTTTTTTTGTGTGTGTTTTTTTCTTTCTAAGGTGTACATTACAGCCCATTACATGTTAAAATTGCATCGATGCAAACCATTAAGCATTTGAAGCTGTATAGACCATAAAATTAATATATAAGTTGTGGTTGTTGACCCTGCCTTCACCAAAACTGATGAATGTATTAGATAAACTCAATCAAATGGAAGCAGCTAAGATTTAAATATAGGTTGTTGTTTTTTTTTGGCTGCATCCTTTTATGAGCAGTACCCTGGGCTTTTTTTTGAGAAAGGTGACCTCATGGTACAATGACTGTCAAAATAAAATTTACGGAAACCCATTGTGTGACCAGCACAATAAATCGGAGGTGCAGCTATAAGGTTTTTACATTAAATACTGAAGAAACATTGAAAAACTTTGTTTGCTTTAGGATTATCTGCTGACACAAATTCATTAGTAGTTTAGCTATAGTTGCATTGTTTTTTGGTGGTTGTATGTATGATGACAAAAAAAGATCAAATGAAGACATTTTTTTTTACCAAAGTATTTTTAAGAGGTCAGCAGGAGAGCTGCTGGCCCTGGAATTCAACAGGGAGTGCTGCTGCTTTTGGCATCTTGGTCAGCGGAAAACTTACCGTCTGTGCAGTGACTGAACATTTGCCCTTTGAGGAGTCAACCCCCCGGCAAGTTCAAAGGAACATCTTCATTCCTTCGACAGGATTTAGTTGGCAAGTCAAGAATCAAAGCGTCTTCAAGCTTTCTGTGGTTGCTTTTAGAGCAAAGCAAAGGAAATTGTGAAGCTTTATAAACAATAATGTGATAAGGGGATAGGCGCAAATTACTTTAAGCCGATTCTGGTATTTTTGACGGGATTCCATCAAAGTGTCCACATTGTTAAACTGTTGTGTAAAATCTTGTGTAAAATACGAGGGTTGCAAAGTCTAAACACTGTTTTAGATGCATCCTCAAACTGCCAAATTTACTGTATTTCCAAAAAAGGAGAACCTTAGGGTGCATCTACATTTACTCATGTTTTGCACTTTCAAAACAACAAAAATGTTTTTTTGTTTTTTTAAACAAATGTTTTCTCAAAAGAGTCACTAAAGTCTTGTACCATTCTGGAAACTCTCACAGCTGTGAAACTACACACACATCACATTTGGCAACGCACATTCAAGCTGCCACTTCAAATGAAGACTCTATGTATATTTGTGTGAAGACGTGTCTCGCTTTCTGCGTTTAAAAATCTCCCATTCACATGTAGCTATGCAAGTCTTTTTTTGTAACCAATGCAATCAGGGACTTGGATTTGGTAGTGACATATGGAGCAAGCGGTGAAACTCACCAAACTCAGAGCATAGCTGGTTTATTTGGTGAACCCAGACACGGCAATGAGCCTCACGAAGTCTGCGTTTGTTTTTCAAACAAAGATAACCCAAGGCCACTCTGCAGTATATGCCATTGAAGGATGCTAGCAATGAACTGAATCACCTCTATTTTGTGCCCAATTCGCAAGATTTACCACTTAGAAATTTTGCACCAAGCCTCTTCTAACTCTCATGAGCTCTTAAACAATAGAAAAGAAGAAGCCCCTCCCTGCTTGTCCACTGTGAACACCATGGGTTAAGCACATGTTCAATGCCCGGTGTGTACACAGCTTGAGAATACTGTAACCCTTGTGCTATCCTAGGCACTTTAACATTGGGAGTTGGGTCATCTAGACCCAGTAGACAGTGCTCTGAACCTTTTTTCTTCAATGATTTGTGATCTTCACTGGTGTCCATGGATTACATGAAATCTTTCCACCTTTATCCACCTTTGTCATGGTAGGGAGAACACGTCAATGTAAGGGTGGGGTCATAGCACAAGGATTAAAAAGGTTTTCCCTTCCATGACTCTGATAGTTGACTTCCGGTCTTAGAGGTGTAGAAAAGGTACAAAATGCTAACCTCCCATCAATTCTAGCCAACACTTCACCAAAATTGTAATTTTATGCGAAATTGTCCCAAACTTGATTTATCAACCCAATAAGATACTACCAGCTCACTGATGTTTTAGAATCAAATTTTGACTAATAAACCCTTTTTATTTATATATATGTTTTACTTTTTCAAAACTTAAATCAAATACATCGTTTAAGGTTAGTAACTTCCTTTTAGGGTTTGGGGCCTTCTGAAATTCATTTCTCTTGTTAAACAATTCACAGTTGAAACAGTACAAAAATTCCAGCACCTCCTTGGTCTACCAATAAACCTTTATCCTGGTGAGGCATGTCCATAACACCTGCACTGGAAAATATCCGGAAACCATTCTGATCAGTTGTTAAAACTGACTCAGTTACTTTTTATTTTATCTTGGAGCAGCTCCTCAAATCCAAAATCTTCTCATTTACCCAGGACCTTCTTTTTTATACCAATGTTGTGCACGCTTTCTGCATGTTTCTGGTGTCTTTCCTTCTATAGGTTGTGAATTCCTTTGGTTTTATATTTCTAGAATTTATGGTTCCATAAGCTCTGTGTTCCCGGGTGGTTCAGAAAACAGTGTCTTAAATTTCAAGAGTTATGTGCTCTAAAGGTCAGAAGTTCCCAGAGTTTCCAAGTTTCTTTGTCCTCAGCATCTTATTTTGGAAGAACCCAATTTCCATTCAACCCTATTCCACAACTGCACATGCGTTGGTTTTCAAGGGACTGCCGTGTTCCCAGTTTTTGTAGGAACTAGTGTGCCAAGAAAGTTGTGTTTTTATGCTTTTTTTTTCTTTTTCCTAGGATCAGTCGATCCAAGGTCATATATTTACTGGCTTCTATGTTTTGAGATTCCTGACTTCCAAAGTTCTTGCAGCTTGTTCTCATAGTCAAATTCCCAGATGTAGGTTGTGTGTGCCAACTCTAGTTTAACTGGTTATGGTTTTAACAATTTCATACATTCATGTATTTCTAAGATTTAGGCTGATGTGCAAGCATTTTTGGCTGTTGCTTTTTTAAAACATCGCAGAAAACAAAACAATCAGTTCTGAAATAGATAGATCTTTTTGTAAAAGCCCTTATTTTATGGCTCCTAAAGAGACTGGGAACCCTGGAATTTAGGATCTATGAAAAATGGATAAACATTCCATGAATATGAACATATTTATATTGGTGTTTCTTTGAAGTTTGATTTTGGAAATAAATATTTCATGGGTGCTCTGTTTAAACAAATTCTAAATAATAGAAATGTTTTTTTTTCAGGTTTCCTAACTATGGTGACCCTGACCATGATACCTAACCTTGACACCCTTACTACTAGTTTGTGCAGAACTCCCTTTTATGGATGGTTTTTCTTCACATGAAAAATTTGTTTCTCACAACCCAAGTGGATTTTATTTCCTTATAGGATATGGTGGGTGGAAATCCTTATATAATCCTGTTTTTGGCCCAAATGCTCGCCTTTTATCTGGAAATATCAAAGCATAATTGTTACAGCGTGATAGAAGTGTTGCTAAAGCTAAGTAGTTTAGAGTCTGTGACACAGCTGACATGTTTGAGATGTTTTTGAGGTTCCACTTTTTTTCTTGCCTTGACTTTGACTGATTTTTGGACTGTTCCAAAAGATCTCTCGCTGTCAAAATAAAGGTTTAAACTTCAAAGCATATTTTTAAAGACCTAATGGTGGAAGGAATGTTAGCCTCCTTTCAGTGCAGATGACCAAATAAACCTTTTCATGTAGATTTTAGAATCTAAAACAGCTGGAAATTTTGATTTTTGACAGTTTTACCAAAAAATAGCCTGTTATTCAAAATACTAACTAATGACACCAGTTAGGGTAAAAAAGTCAATTAAAAGCCAAAAGAAGTTCTACATTTTCAGTAGTTTTATTGAAAAATGCCTCTTCCATTTCAGAAATAAATAAGAAAATAAGGCTGTGTGGATTTCACAAAATGTGCAGTTAAAACATGAGAAAAGCAATCCTATGTTTAAAGTCCTGCAACCAAATCCAAACTGCATTGACAGAAAACAACAATATATTCTGACTTCAGTAAATATACAACACAATCATGCAATTCCACTTTTGGAACAAAAAAAAAGAAACAGAAAATTTATTGTTGTACATCTGAATACTGTTTGCAGGATGGATGAAATATCCCATTGAAGATTTGTTTTAAGAGAAAATTTCATTTGGATTCAATTAGTTGCAATGATGACCCAACATTTTTCAACTTTATGGGCTCTTAATTAAAAAACAAAAATACAAATCAATGACTTTGCTCATCTTTTTTGCTGATTTTCACATGATTAGTGCTTTACACACTGGAGTCTGATAAAAAAAAAAGTTGTCATTGCATTAAACACAGACACGGAAGGGAAGCATTTGCAAGCACACAGGTTTGTAACATAAAGATAGCTATCATTTTGCTAAAAATTTCTCATGTCAATAAAATATATGCTCAATATAACCAGGGGTATCAAACCCATATATGTATTAGTCTTGTTCTGAGCATTTCTTCATCCTTACTCAAAAAAAAAAAGTGACATTTTTGTCCCCAATAGTACTCTGAGCTCCTTATTGGAGCTATGATGCTCCTGAATTGTCTAGTGGTAGCGATCTCTTTCCCCGTTGGTTCCTTGTATAACCTGATGATTGTACTGTCTCAAACTCTTCAGTTGGCTCCACAGGTATAGACGCTACATCAGGTTCAGGCTGGTAGCGTGGAGCTAGAAAAATATTTAGCCAATCAAAAATAACAAAAAACATTTAAAAAGAAGAAAAAAATACCTTGTCTACAACTTTTTACATGCATGGTTTAAATGATATTACATTACACAAAAGGTTTTGTGTCAAAATACTACCCTAACACCAAAAATGCATGCTGTCATGACATTCAAACAAACGGCTACAGGACATTAAACACTACAGCTGTAATTTGCTCAGCTTAGCATTTCAATTACCCAATGGGGACAATATTTGGGAAGCCACAAATCTTAATGAAACCATACAACATGCTAAGCTAATTGGAGCTAACGCTAGGTTGCTAGCATTTGTTGTCAAATGGACATTTTCGAATCAATATTTGCTTTTTAAATAAAGTTCCCCTTTAAACTTAGAATCAGCTCATCGACGTAAAAACTTCTCCAGAATGTGATGCAAAAGTACCAGTTTCTCAGCAAAAAAACAAAACAAAACAAAAAATAAATTTGGTACAGTACAGACAACTAAAAACTAGTTTAAAAAAATTCCATTTAGTTTTGTGAAAATTGAAAAAACTTAGTAAAAGCATGCTTCATTGTGGAGTAGAGCTGAATAAGGCACTTAGGAGTCATTAACAGAGGTTATGCTGGTTGTAAGTACGTAAGCAGTGGGTTATGAGGCACAAGCTCCATTAATGTGTTATCATGAGTTTTAGTGAAACACCCTGGTTTACACAATCATTTACATGGCAACAACAGAAATGTTCTATTTACACATATCACCTCTACATTAACATTATGGCATCCTCCTTGTTAGTAATCGTTTTGGCTGGTGTTTGTACATGCTGCTTCCATTGTCGGGATTCTCAGTCTTTTCTTTTTTTGTTTATATTCCTCAGCGGTTTGTGGTTCAAAATGCAACCAGGCCAGCAGGTAGCCATCACTGTAGCTTGCAGCTGTGAGATGATGTTAGTGCCAGTCCGCTCCTTTCACTTTTTTCTGACTTTCATGATACTTGTTTAAATGTTCAGTTAATTATGTCCATGGTGATTATCCTTACAAGCCCCAAAGCATAATGGCAAACATCTCAGAAACAGGCCTTCAGAGCCAAGAGTAAGTGGCACAGATGGCTTAGAAAGCTTATTATGCCAAACCTGAAAATAGTTCAAAGAAGGTGTTAGTTTTCTCTGAAAACATTATTCAATGTAATGTCAACCACCATACATCATTAGCTCTTTACATGCAATATTAGCCATTTTTTAAGATATTTGAATATTCTTTAAACCAAACCCATTTTGTAAGATTCCAATTAAGCCACTAGAATTTTGAAGAATGAGCTTGTCAAGTTTTGGCTTGAGCCTACATCCATAAAACGTCCTCAAACAAATAATTCCAAAAAAAAATACAAAATTGACATGATTAGGTTCTTGTCAAGAATTAAATTTCAGTCAATAGACAAATGTGAGTTGCCATCAGAAACTTCGTAGGGCCAATATTACCTTCAGCACAAAATGGGAAAGTTGTTTAGAATGATCAGAAATCAAATCCAGAGGACCGAGGGCCAAAATGATGATGAAAAATGTTGCCTTTTTTGTTTTATATTGTTTGGTTTAGGATTGCAGAACTTGACAAGCAAAGCATTTTATTAAGTTCATTGTGTTGTAATGGCCTTTCAGACTCAATGTAACATCGTCATTTATTATTGCTTTTGCTGCACAACCATTGCATCGAGGCATTAATCTAAGGGCTGAAAACCATGGACTATGTGGAATAAAGGTAAGAAAGTCCATTTTGGGGAGTGTAGAACCAGCAAACATGCCAATTGGGGGCAACTGTGTTGAAAAATCAAACTTCCCTTGAGATTCCCATAGTAAAGTGTGGCAGGTGAGGCCCCCTTGGTGGACAGTTCCACTTGGCTTTGCACAGTCAACAGGGACGGCCTTAAATGAACCTGCACTCGGCCTCACTGCCAAAAGGCCAGAAAAGGCCCACAGAAACCTATGTGGGACCCATTAGTGCATGTTTGCCGGAGAGAAATATGTATTTCTCATCTAAACTACTGTGAACAGTAAATACTGACTGACCTATGATGAACTAGTGGGATTATTTACTATCCACTTCAATTAAACTTTAGTTAACATGCATATAGAGAGAAATTATGCTTAATTTATAAACTTTAGAGCTCTTGACCAAGGAGTTTTACGAAGATGATGATTTAAGAAAATAATATCAAATAATTTCAAACTTTTATAAAAATATGTTCTGCCAAGAAAAATGGATTTTAAAAAAATATGAACGAACAAGCACCTAAAAATAATTATAACAATATGATCATCCCGCTCTATGCTGCAGCTTTGTTTGTTTCAAACGGAACTCGCTGTTTCTTCTCCTACAGGTGTTTCCGGTATTTTAGAGAGTTCTGCGCAAGTCCAAATGATTTTTTTCCAACCGAAAGTGTGGCGTATGTAAACGTTTGTTGTAAATGAATAAAGTTTTTCGTGGCCCGTGTACACAGTTCAACTATAATTCAATCTTTGATCCAATCAAAGATATTTTGCACATGTAACCGCAGCTACTCTTGCATTTTGTGAGTAAATGTCAACTGGATTTGATTAATTAATTTTTGTAAACCCAATTCTACTTATAAATACTCTAAATTGTTCATAAAAATGTGTGTTTTCTTGCTGCACATCTGAATTACCAGCACTATATGTCTGCAGGTATTAATCGAAAAACCTTATTTGCCTATTAATAAGTCTTTAACACCTTATTATTGCCAATTTTCCTTATTCCTTAATGGTGAGGAGAGGACTGACTGTCTGAAAAGCCATCACAACAAAATCACGTTTCAGCCAATAATTTAATGTAACAAGTCGGATTAATTTAATTTACTGTAAGTCCTTAACCTTGAAGGTGGGGGCCATACCTGTGTATCCTTGTCCATTGTAAGGAATACCAACACACTGAGAGGAGTCACAGTATCCAGGGGGTCCTGGTGGTCCTCTCACACCTGGATTACCTTGACGACCTGGGGGGCCACGGGATCCAGCAGAGCCAGGAGAACCTGGGGGACCTGTTCTAGACTCCCCTGGTGGACCTGAAATTAAAAGGGGGAAGTTTAGCACAAAATCCACTGACATCACCCATAAACCATGTGTGGAAATATGAGGGCAAATGCTGAGCTGCTGTGCTGCTGCAACATCAAAATTTAAATGGCTCAATTAGAGTAGTCAACCCACAAAAACAAAACAAAAAATGGAGATGCAGTCTGGGGTTGAGTGGAGTTACCCCCGGCCCCATCTGTCTAGACGGCAAAGACTCAGAATGGAATCTCCCCCCCCCCCCCCTCATTTTCTCTCCATAAGTGAGGCCATGTGTTGTCAATGAAGCCACCAAAGAAAGCTCATTGTACAGCAATCCGGTTCTCCCACACACACCCGGAGCAGCACACACACTGAAGTGAGTCATCGGAGTGGACTTCCTCCCACGGGTCTTTGGTAGTTTCACTTCATTCAGAATCCTTCAAGTGTTTGCTGTTGTGGGTCAAACATCAGTAGGAACTTCCTGTCACTTTTTTGACCTTTTCCCAAAGAAAAGGACAATTTTGATTCACTGAAACCAAGGAAAAGTGGGAAATCTCTCAAATTTGACCCAAACTGAAACCTTTTGGATTGAAAACCGACAAAAGGGGAGACAGCTGTTCACACCTATGTTCACACAACGTAAGGGGGTCACGATATGCATTCATAAATCTTTCAGAAAGCAGGGAAGAATTGTAGTTTCCCTAAAAAATATATGTTTTGCAGCTGCCCTAATTTATTGCAGGCAAATTTAAGCCCCCTTTATAGGAATGTGCATTTAAAATGGGTGCGATGGGAGTACTACAGATGCCTGCAGAAAAGTAGTGTGTAAATTAAAACAGTTGGAGACCAACAAAGAACCTCAGGCTTAAAAAATAGCTTTACCTTTATTTTTAATTATTTCTTTGGCTATAAAAGCCAAAACAGCCTTTCTTTCAGGTGAAGATTAAAGAAAATAAAAATATTGGGATGGTTACCTGCTGGTCCAGGTGGACCTCTTTGTCCTCTGATATCTGCTCCTGGAGGTCCTCTCTCCCCCCTCTCTCCTGGTAACCCTACCAAAGCATTAAAAGATCATTTAAAAATGTCTTCCAGAACCTAAAACCCAGTCAACTCCTGCAAAAATTGCTTGATATTTTTAGTGCTAATGAGGATATAAATGTAAAAAATCCACAACTATTTTGCTAGTTTCTTTATCACTTCATATTTAAAGTTTTTGTTGATTGTTGTTGCTATTTTAAAATATATTTACTGTTTAAAAATGCAAAAAAATGACCTCTTTCTCCTTGATTTCCAGGTAATCCTGGGCTTCCAGGGAAACCAGATTTTCCAGGTTGTCCGGGCTCTCCACGAGGTCCTTGGTTGCCAGGGGGACCAGGAGGACCAGCCGGGCCTGGATTGCCATTACGATATCCAGAAGGAATTTGATTGAGCATCCCGTCAATTCTGCTCATCTGACCTGCAAGCACAGAAGCAAACCAGATGGTTTTCAGTAAGCTGTGTTTTTTTAAGTACAGTCAAATTCCAGGGGGATTAAGAAATGTTGGGCTTACTGCTCACGAGCTGTTCACAAACTTGTCTGGCAATGGAGCGCATCATATTTTGGGATGCAAAGTCTCCCTGAAAACCAGACAGTTTATGAGAAGGATGAATATAAACAGATTAAATGTGTAAAAGATACTAGACAACAGAAATACGAACCCGCTCTCCCTTTTCTCCTTTAAGGCCAACAGGTCCCTTTAAACAATGAAAGCAATGTTAGTAAAGGCTCCTCTTCCCTCGTGTCTAAATATTCTATACATACTGGACTTCCTGGTTCTCCTGACTTTCCTGGTTTTCCAGACATACCAGGTACACCTGGATTTCCTGGACTTCCCTGTAAAACAGATGAATCCACAAAAAATGGGATTCTTTGAACTGCTCCCACTCACTGATTGCATAACAAGCCTGAAGTCAGGCTGTGCAGAAGCAAACACTCCCAAGAACACTAAACTTTAAATGGAAACACATCAGCAGCGTAAAAAGGATATACACATATACACCCCAACCATGAGGTACTCCCGGTGGCTCTAGGGCCCCTTAGGATGGTATAGGCCATATGCGCTCTACTGTGGCATGGTTCCTGTTAGCGTGATGGTCACATTAAGTAGATGCAGGCCTCTGTTAACCGCAAGGAAAGGAAACACGATGCATGTACCATCCTCGACACAGTGGGGAGGCAGTGTTCACCAGCACATGGATGTGGAGTAATTGTTGTAGATAAATCAGGGAATAAAACAGATGTCTGGAAAAAAAAACATAGGTCACAGACACTCACCATGGGCCCTGGTGGGCCTCTGGGTCCAGATGATCCTTCCTTTCCTGGTGGCCCCTAAATAGAAACACCATGCAGTCAAACACAGGTTACAGCTCCCCGGGGACTCTATTTGTGCCATACATCACTGTCATTACTTATCATAAGTTTCAGCCTTTTTTTATTTTTATTGAGTAGGAGCTTCTTGATTGAGGTTGACACATATTAGGATTCGTTGCAACCGCTTTACTGTACTTCTGTCTCATGAAATGCAAGATCTTACATTAAAAAACTGGATCCATTTAAGGGCTTTGAAAACATTATGTCAACTATGCAGACTTGGAAGTAGATCTTACCCGTGCTCCACTTTGTCCGACAGGACCCATAGGACCACGCGGCCCAGGAGGACCCTGGGAAAAAAGTGAACACACTTAATCAAGCACTAATGATCAAGAACTGTACATGTATACAGATCTCCAAAGCCTCTGTTGGCCTTGGATATACAGGAACATTGTCATCTTTCTGTTAATAAAGCCAAACATAATATTTAATACTTGCTGTACAAACTAGAATAATCTCTCCTTTGAGTCCAAATATGTGATTGCTTCTAAGGCTGTAGCCATTTGTGCCAAATAAATTTAGCCTTTTACCAAATATTCCTCATAAGGGAGTTTGTACTAGAAGATTTTAATATTGTTAATATGTAAAACAACTGTAAAGCATTTGGCATAAAACATTTTCATCCACAAAAGAATTGTTGGGTTATTTGTCTCAGACCTAGATGCTAGAACTCCAGGTTGCATGTAAATCTTTCCACGTATCACATGCTCCCAGTTACAAGACTAGAGAGGAACATACTCCACTCCCTTCTTTCCCTTCAGTAACACAATCCCACATTTTAGAATAATTGAGTTGCTTTACTGGATTTCTACCATTTATCATTCAAAGACTGCATTGGGAGTTTGATTCTCCCTAAGGATTGTATTGTAAACCTCCCACTCTTTGTGTGGTTTCAATCTTGCCTTGTAAGACTGAGTTCAGTCCTCAATAGAGCTGTGACTCTGGATGGATGGGCTTCTGTTTCCTGTTCATAAACCACAAATGAAAGTGGAACACTTACTTGCAGCCCAGGCAGGCCTGAGTCTCCACGATCTCCCTTTGGTCCTTGGCGACCCTTGAGAAAGCACAGAGAAAGACTTTGTTGTTTTTCTTTTTTTACCCTTTTTAGGGTGATTGATGATATATTTTGACAGGAGAATTAGGAAAACAAGGAAGAGCTTCTAACTGGCGATGGGAGTGTAATGTGTTTTGACATTCGTTATACATCCCAGAGCAGACATTGAACACAAACTGAACTGTCACGTCAGCATAAAATTTACTGTAAAGTCACCTTAAGCAAGATTTTTGACGTGAATTAAAAGTAATTCAATAATGATCGGATTTCTCAGCATTCGAGATTCGTTTACCGGTTCTCCGGGGATAGACAGTCCATTAGGGCCTTGTGGGCCTGGTGGGCCCATTGCACCTTGGAGTCCTGGCTCACCTCGTGGACCCATTGCACCCTACAGATCACAAATACTTAATTATGATGTGGCAAAGCCGCACTCTTTAAAAAGAATGCACCAGACAAACTTAGAGCCTTAACTCAATCAGACTCTGAAGGCTGCAGAAAGACACAATGAATGGTAACAGTTTTGGGAAATGGACCCTTCAGATATTTGACATGGGCCTCTTTTAAATGTGGATGTGGAAAAATATACAGTGGTTAACTGAATTCAGATGTGTGCGATTTGCTGGTGCAACTATTGTCGTGCTGAAATCCTGCGAGTCTGACCATCGTTACATGGTAGTTACCCATTTTGAATAATGTCAGCAGGGTTTCGCATTTATCAAATGCAGTTTCTACAAATGTAATGGTCATTTATGGCATGCTTTAAATATCGTTTAACTCACAGGTTTGCCTGGGTCTCCCCTGTCTCCTCTGGGTCCTTTAGACCCTGGGCTGCCCTGGAAAAGTGAAGATCCAGAAACAGTGAGTGAGTGTAACAACAGGAGAACATTCCAAAAGCCTTAAAACCCAAAGCCATATGAAATCCTCGCTGGGACTCAGGGAGGTTATGAAGTACACGTATTCCAGACTTTGTAGGTCTGTTTTTTTGTTTTTTTTTTGCTGATGATTTTCCGACAGGCATTTATCTTTTGACACTTCTCCCCAAGCCCACATTTCTTTGCGTGCTGCCGGTCTCATCCTCAGCTGCTTTATTTAGTTGAGAAAAAAAAAATCGACATCTGCAAAGCACTTCAGCAGCCTTCTTCACTTGACAAGACGCAGCAGTTGTCAACCTCTGTAGACATTTTATCTCTGAAATCATCATCGTCAAAACATCTATGATGGAAACGCAAATTACCAAGCGAAGACAGACAAGAGGCAGAGACAGAGGGTCATTACCGAAGGCCCAGGAGGCCCCTGGGGCCCAACACTGTCTTGGGTGCATGTGCAGGAGTGGGGAAGAGCAGGACATTTGGACTCAATTCTCTAAAACAGAAGAAAAGGAGGACATAAGAAACAAATTATGAATTCAGCTTTAAGCATTGTTGGACATCAATTTTAAATGAGTTCTTATATGGCTTCATCCTTATTAGATCTTTTTGCCAAGATAAAGTCTTTTAAAAGTTAGAAATCCTGGAAGGTTCTTTGATGGAATGGGTTTTTTTTGTTGACATAGGGAGAAGCATAACAGTGCATTTGGGTATGTGATATATATTGAGTATTGATGTATTAAATCTCAGGCAAATTATAGTCAATTTAGCAGTAATTGACAAAATATGCGGAAACGTTTGATTCATTATACGGAATAAAAAAACACATATAATTTAGAATCTGCATTTTAAACCAACATATAACTTGTTGGCAACCACCTAATGAGGACAATTGCACGCAATGCTAGTTTCCTATTTCTAAGATTTGCTTTTGTTAATGAACAACATCATAAGTTTTAGAAATGTATCCTAAAATTTACTTTTGACATCAAATCTTGACCTCATGGTGAAGATTAATGACCACATTTCACAAGATGCGAGGGGGGAAAAGGGTTTGTTTCTTAGTAAAACAGTCCAGCAAAAGCTCTTATTTTGATAAGTGTGTGAAATGACTTCAAGGTGACACCTGTTCTTACCGTAGCAGGCAGGTCACAGCATTTGTCACGGCTGATCCAACTCAAGCTGCAGACAATGTCAAACATCTGGAGCTGGAACTACACAAAGGAATTAAAGGAACAACATGGAGGGGTGTTACAAATCCATTCCACGATAGAATGTATATCATTGGAAAAGACTGTCATCCTTTCAAGCTGACGTTATTTGGGAGTTGGTCGTGCTTGATTGCGCATGTGCACACAGGAGAATTTACAGTTGGAACATTAAGTGATGCTCTTCCAAGTCTTTGTCAACTGAGTTTGCACTCACTGTAGCGGACTGCCTCTTTCCACCTCCTGATTTGACCATCTTGCCAAGCACTTCATAGCCCTCCAGCGTGATGTTGTTGGCCTCCTTGATTGGCTTCTCTGCCACCTCTTGGCAGTCCACGTTGAGCTTGACCTTCTCTGGGGAGACGGTAATGTGGAGCTGCAGAAAGACAGGATGGAGGGTGGGCATTTTGAACAAAAAACACTTGAGAAATTTGACAAAGAAGATGCTCGCTTAAACACAAAAGGCGTTAAAATACTCCAAAAAATTGATGGGATAAATGCTAAAAGCATCATGTTTTCATGAAATGTTGACAATAAAACAATATAGTACAGGCACAGAAAAAGACTGCACTTGGATGTCATTTATAGTAACTGGACCATACAAATGTAAACACAAACAAAAACACTCCATGGGTGGAATTTTTAATGTGGTAAGTGATTATATAACAAAACTCAATGAACAAAGTGCCAGGTTCTCTAGTTTCCCTTCCAGAAAGCCAGTTCCACATCTTGAAACAATAACTTCTGTGGCATGCCATTAAGCGCCCTACACTTTCCATACTTTCCTTTTACAGTTGCACATTTTCTGCGGCTCAACAGTCAAACAAGCCTTCATTGTGTCAAGAAAAGCAAGCTAACATTCTCTGAAAAGATGTAACAACCACAGGCAAGGCTATAGTTCCTGGCAACCAGTCACAAAATTACAGTCAACTTCCTTGGCAATAGAACAAACCATCCAGTGGACCACAAAGAGTGAGGGGTGACATTTATCTAAAGGTCTTTGACTGGATGAAAAATATGATGATACTCTTGAGGTCTCACCCGGAGAACTTTGAATCCTAATTATAGACGGCAAATAATGAGCATGTATTTATTACCGCCAGGAGGAAACCCAATAAAACCCTCAACTCAGTGGAAAACGAGGCTCTGGGAAAACTGTGGAGCAACCTTTGCTCCCTTACGTAATTGGCTGGTGCTATGCGATATGGTCCCTCTGCAGCAAAGTGCTGACTTTCAGATGTTAATTAACACTATGTAATGCATTGTATCAACACTGCGTGACTGTCACCATCTCTTTTGAATAAATCTGATATATTTTTGCAGTTTCTATCAGGTTAGATTTCATTATTCTTGGCTTATGGCTCAGAAAAAAAACACATTTTTAAGGCATGCTTTAGTGAATCAAAAATGGATTTGAAGTTTTGAAGTTTGAGCTTTCTTATATGAGAATGGAACAAACACTTGTGCTTTTTCCTTTAGTTTGTCTATACCTACCATGAGGAAATTTACATTGATTATTACTTGTAAAGCCTTCTTCAACTATCATCCTTTGACCGCAGATGAGAACTGGACAGAGTAAATGTGACATCTCTCATTAAAAAAAATCTTTTACTTATGGTTCCAACGAAATTCAGTCAATTCCTTCACCATTTTTTCACAATACGGCTGTCACCATAATGGAACGAGAAATTGTCAATAAGCAGTGATTGGTCCGAGTACGTCTAAGTCAAGAATGAGCCTGTTGGAAGTCCACACCCCTACAACTGGATAGAGGGCTCGGGAGAATCTGTCAATCAAACATTTCACACGCCAGACACGAGACCACATCTAATTGCTCAGTTTATAACGTGAACAGCTTGCACTACATCAAAAATATCATAAATAAAACATGTTATAATAAAAATGTAACAGAGCAAGAATAGTTATTCTGACAAATGATGACTGATTAATAGCTGTTTATTTCTCAATAGAAGTCTTTGGAATTTCGGGTTTTTGGGACCAGTGGGTACTTCCTGTTTGGAACGCAATTGGGGAGGAGTCACTCAGTCCAGTTCTCATATAAAGTCAATCATCAGAAAAACAAAGGGGTGCATTAGTCCATCATGGAGTCATTGATGCAACAGAGGAGCATGCATGGAGAGTTGTTTTGGGTTTTTTGGTAAATAATTACCACAAATTTTCCAAAGTCTTTAGCAGGATTGAAGGATTAAAAAGTCACTTTAACAAACAAAAAATGTGTCTTTGCATTAAACAAAGTACATAAAGAAAGTTTTTTTATGTAGAAAAATAGCATCAGTGAAAAATGTGGCCAAATGACCATAAAATCACAAAGAAATTTGTAAGGACGTATCCTCAGGAAATTTGGACCTTAATTAATTTCCTCCCACTTTTACTCTTAAATTTTCTATTGCCAAATTTTTGTTCTTTCAACTAAATCGTTGAACGGAATAATTTGTAATTGTTAATTATACAGTTATGCTACTTAGTCTTTATTTTCTTAGTCTAAACATGAAACTAATCTCAAACATTTTTTTTCAAACTGCCAACAACTTAACTTTTTACAAATCTACCTAAAATGGATTAAACTTGAATTTAGTTCCCATGAACTTTTTTACAATTCATGTGTGGGAGGAGATTTCCCCAAAGGGCCAATGAGAAACCAGCATACTGGACTCCTTCAAGAGCTTTTCCACATGTCCGGAGCTTCACATCAGCTAAAACATCTCATGCAGATGCATTCAATGACCTCCAAAGTCTTCCAAAGACTCCAAAAAAACCATACATGTGCATTTTTATTTGTCATGAAGCTCATCACAATGTCTGAGATTTCAGCACAGACTGCTGCATTCAGCCAAAGTGTTAGAAAACCACTGACAACATGTAAGCTCACTCCATCACCGCAGTCAGCAGCGGCTTTTAGCCAACAGACCAACAAATAAGCAGCTAGGTAGACCGCTGCAGACACGCCAGGCCGTGGGGTAGCAACTACTGCACCGCAAGATAGCCACCCAGTGAAACAGCCATGCGAGAGTCTCCCCACTGGCCTCAGACAGAGGAGAACAAAACTCACTCAAAGAGTGGGCTGCTTTCCAGGCCAACCAGCACTAAATGATGTCATTTACATCAGCGCTGACCCGGAGTTTTCCAAGATCCCACTCATTCATGAAGTTACGCCGCAATTAGTTGTGTAGATGTTAAATAGTCAAACTTAAAAGCAAGTTACAACCGAACTCTGATCTCAGAGCCAATATATTGCTCTAATCCCTGTAATGTAAGGAAGTGGGTGAACTTTGATGATGGATAAGACCACTGCATGTTGAAAACAAGGCGGGGGGGGGGGGGGGGGGGGGGGGTCATTCATGCCGATTAGCTTAAAAAAGTACCACAACTGTGGTTGTAGACTTGAGCACAGCTGTGCGAGGCTTTAAAAGCAGAAATGCATTTTGCCTTAATTTTTCAACGTTGACAAACGTTAACATGTTCTTGTGGCAATTTTCTGATGATAGAAGAGTTATATTTAAAAAAATAAGCTTCAAATTGCATTTCTGGGTATTTCTTTATTCAAATCGTTGTGAATCAGACAGAAAAATAGGGAAAAAGCTTGTAGCTGTGACATAGTTGTTGCAATGGGCGGACCACAAGCTCCCTGCTCCGCTCCATTCCGATGCATCCATTAGCTGACAAATAGCATCTGGCTCGAAACTGTAGCTCCAGTATTGCTCGCTATGTTTATTGAACCGGTAAGGTTAGGTTGGGGTTGTAAGGGGGTGTAAGCCAACAGGGGAACGTGTAAATAGAAGGATGACGGAAAGCAAGGCCAGGCTCACTCTTCACCAACACTCCCATTCAGAGCTTAATTTCTAGTGAACCACCTCTGCTCTGAACAACACAGGTTTTGTCATTTCGGCTAAAAACGGCACAATCATCATTAAAAGACCACTGGGAACGCTTTTAGAATAAATAAAAAAAAATGACTGGTACTGCAACTTAAAAAGAAAATACCAAACAATTATCCTTTGTTGTTCACAGGTAGTGAACTTTCTGGAAGTTTTAAACTCACTACTGCTTCTCATTGGAAAAAAGAGACATCTTTACATCCTGGAAGGCCCCGGGAGAAGCTCTGCATTAAGCTGTGCATAGGCGCCTCAAACAGCTTTTCTGTTCATATAAACGAGGGAATAAAAAGATGTTTCCCAAACAATCTTGCAACTTATATTTGATGTTGGGTACAAGAATCTGAAAACAGTTTAAAGAGATGTTTTTTTAACTGCTACAATAATAAGAGGCCCGCGGGACGAGTCCTTAATTTGCTCCATGACAGAGAAGAAGACATATTAGCACATATGTCATGAAGACAGTTGCAAACATCTGGATACAAGCATTAAATCCATTTCTTACAATGACTGGGTTGTTCTTGTCTGCACCACTGCACAGATGATCTTGTATGTTGGGTAACACTAATAATGGTTTTATTATTTTTACCCAGCTTGGTGTATGTGCAAAAGTGACTCACAAAAGACCACTGTTTCATATTAAAGTTGATGACTTCATTCACGATATAAGAACCAGGAGAAGTTTTGGTCTTCGTGTGGATGAACATCCATGACAAACATTTTTGCAGAATGTTCTGCCAACTCATACTTTAATTTCCACCTCTCTTTAAACATATATTTGTACTTTAACCAAATAGGCTTTGCTTTACATATTAACCCATCTTACCTCATCTTTTAATCTACCGTAAAATGGTTCCCAGTGTTCCTTTAATTATGATTATACAGTTTTTGCCATTTTTAGGACACAGTTTCTGCAGAGTGTTAGGAGTTCATTAGAAATTTCGAGTTGTGGGCAGGATTGTTGGCCTGGAGCAACACCGCCCCTCCTTCCCGTCATTCATCTGTTCACAACAGGGCTGGCCAACTTTGGTCCTCAGAAGCTTCAACCCTGCCTGGTTTCCAGCTCTCCCTGGACTGCTGGATGCTGACTACCTTAACTAGGTGTGCTCAGTCAATCAGGATGTGGAATCACTTGAGTCAGCCAATCAGCAGAAAGATGGTCATGGAGAGATGGTAACCAGGCAGGATTGTGGGTCTTGAGGATCAGGATTGGCCAGTCCTAGTTTACAAGCTTTACTACAAGCTTACGGCCCCTCACACCTCTGACTTAACATTATATTAAGGGTATAACATTTTTCCCAACTTGTAGGGGCCCTATAGGCCAGATAGCACCCCTGGAGTTTGTCTGTATTGCCAAATGGAGCTGCCGGTTCTGACCAGTTGAAATCCCTGATTTAAGCAAAGCAAAGCTTAAATGTCAAACCATAAAAATGGGCCAACAACTACATTGACAGAAGACTGACACCATGGTGAAAAGCTGAGTCCCTTTGAAAGGTAACATGAGACAACCACACATGACTGGCTGTGAGTCAAAGCTTCTTTTTTGAACAAAAACTCCAAATCAAATGAGGCAGAGAACATAAAACGTAAAGGGAAATGTGTGTAAAAGGAATTCAAAAGACTGAAAGCAATATCTAAAATTCCTAAATAAACAAAGAGCTAATTGTTTGAAAATGTTCCAAATGGCTGCATTTAGACACATCCTTTGCCTTTGAGGGTCTTGCATTGTGTTTACCTTGTGGAAGCTTCCGTGGAAAACCCGTTTCACTTGCTCCTCATTGAACACGGCTCTCTGGATCTCTCCCCGGGTGTCCTTGTTGTAGAACGTGAGTGTTTTGCTGGAAGCTGAAAAAGGGGAAGATCTCTGATGAATCCCTGGCAGTATGTTACAATGCAGAGGCACGCCAAGTATAGACAGGACTATAGAGAGCATATGTGTTTGCAGAGGGGACAGACGAAAGGAAGGCTGACAGGGATTAGAACCATTCCTGCAAACAGCCATGTGCTTTCCACGAGCGGGAGCACAATGCTGGAATTTGTTTCTATTAAAGACAACAAATCTCCATGAAACATTTGAAGAAAGGAAACAGAATCAAAGTTGGATGATTTTCAGCCCCACACCCTAGCAAAGGGCATTTTTTCATAGCAGGGATTTGCTGTAAAGGCTAAAATCTAGCTCTAAAAAAAAGTAAATGTTATAAAACTTGACTAAATCACATCTCCCATCAATCAATAATGATTGAAACCTACGATTCATAGTGACTCCAACTTCAGGGTTGTTGTTTTTGTCAGAGATCTGCCAGATATCAAAAGGTTCAGAGGGTGTATCAGGCAGCAGGCGGAGGAGCAGGATTATAGTGTAGGATGGAGGAAGGCCGTCGGAGTGGATTTCCCTGTCGGTGTTGCAAGCACATAAAAAGATGAGTCTAAACTGCTTTTTGAACAACATAGACACAAAGAAAAACTGCCAATACATAACTCAGAGAACTTAAAATCTACAAAACTCAATGTACCAAACATGCTGCACCACCTATAAATTAACTCATTGTCTTCTTCTGCTTACAAAAAATTAATATCTTTATCCGAACTTACAATCATAATGACAAAATATTCCATAGCCTTCAACACGAAGGTAATTTATAAGCTCATACAAGTATAAGAAAGTGGGACCAGTTTCATAAAAATGAAAAATGCTACTTTTCTTTCTGCAAGCATCTTAGATTTTACTATCTCTGGCAACAAAAAACATTTGGGCTTTATGTCAAAAGTCACAAGGGAAATTCCCATAAATATAAGGTTGGACAACTTTATCTGTATAGTATATTACTAGAATATGCATAGCATAAGGGTTGCACTTTCCCAAACAGTGTTTGGCTTTAGCTCGTACTTTGTGGGCTGGTTTAGGAAGGCATCTTTGTGCAGCCTGTAGGCAATGAAGCTGTTGAAAGAACCTGGCTCCATGGAGACACCATTCATGCCAGCAAATGTTCGGTCTGTGATGTTGAAAGCTTCCAGCATCCTAAATCCTGGAGGAAATCAACAGCAGGAGTCACACCGAGATAAAAAAAAAGATGCAACGGATTAAAAAAACAAAAACAACAGAGAATAGCCATTCGTGGGATTTGTCAATGTCAGTAAGGTCTTTGAGGATTAGTTTGTGTTTGGTTTAGTTGAATGCTTACCAGGTGTGGTGTATCCATTGATGTAGATGAGAGGGCAAGCTGAAAGATGACAAAAGTCAGAGTTACAAAAACAGATTAGGGTTTAAGCAAGGCAAGTCATGTCTTTTCAAATCAGTGGCTGGGCTTCCTTTGCAGGTGTGCTTACGAAGCACTCCAGACATCATAAAGTCAAAAGTACATTAATGTCTGACTCACTGGAGGTAGCCGTTTCACAGATGAATGTGATCAAGTTGTCCTGGATTTTGGAAAAAGCGTCGTAATCGTCAACGACAAACACGTGTCTTTCGGTGGGCTTGCTGCCGATAACTGCCAGTTCTCTCATGCTCACATCAGCCACTCCTACCACAAACACACTATAGCCTGCAGAGGACAACATCACACACACACACAAGAGGAAAATAAACAAAGAGAAATTGTTAGGCATCCAAAAACCAGGTCTTTCAAAATGGGTCCACTGCGACACGATTGAGTAACAAAGTTCAGGACTGCTGAAAGAAATCCGAGTTTGGGAGTAAACAATTCCATGAATATTGTGTGCAAACTTGTACAGAATTTGGAAGTAAATTATCTAAGATAATAAAAAAAGAATGCTGTTTTTACCAGAATGCTGAAGTTTTTCTGCGCTCTTCTTGACTTCATCTTGAGAACGACCATCTGTGACAACAACCAGCACCTTCGGGACATTCCTCCTCATGCCATTGTCGGACGTTAGTACCTTTTCATAGACGTGCTTCAGAGCAATGCCTGATAAAGAAAGAAATCAATCCAATCAAATCCTAATTTATTCTAAACTAGCTACCCTTACTGGCCACTTTATTAGGTACACCTTGCCCAACTTGTTAATGCAAATTTCTAATCAGCCAATCCCAAGGCAGCAACTCAATACATATAGGCATGTAGACATGGTCTAGACAATCTGCTGCAGTTCAAACTGAGCATCGGAATGATGAAGAAAGGTGATTGAAGTGACATGACTATTGGTCTGAGTATTTCAGAAACTGCTGATCTACTGGGATTTTCCCCCACAACCACTCAAATAACCACTGGTTCCAACTGAGGTCTGCAGAAGAGCATTTCTGAACTCACAACATGTCCAACCTTGAGGCAGATGGACTACAGCAGCAGAAGATCACACCGGGCGCCACTCCTGTCAGCTAAGAGCAGGAAACTGAGGCTAAAAATCACAACGCCTCTCCAAAATTGGACAATAGAAGATTGGAGAAATGTTGCCTGGTCTGATGAGTCTCTGCAAAATTCAGATTGCAGAATTTGGCATCAACAACACCAAAGCATGGATCCATTCTGCCATCTATCGACAATTCAGGCTGGTGGTGGGGGTGTAATTTTGTGGGGGATATTTTCTTGGCACTTTGTGCCCCTTAGTAACAATTAATTACATTTACAACACCACAACCTGCCAGAGTATTGTTGCTGACCATCCCTTCATGACCACAGTTTACCCATCTTCTGATGGCCATGACGCACCATGTCTTAAAGCTTGAATCAACTCAGACTGTTTTTTTGAGGATGATAATTAGTTCACAGTCGTTAAATGGGCTCCATAGTCACCAGATCTCAACCCAGTAGACCACCTTTGGGATGGGTGGAACAGGAGATTGGCATCATGAGTGTTCAGCCAACAAATCTGCATCAACTGTTTGATGCTATTATGTCAATATGGACCAAACACTTTAAATAAAGTTTCCAGAACCTTGTTGAATCTATGCTACCAAGGATTAAGGCAGTTCAGAAGGCAAAAGGGAGTCCATCCCAGTACTAGCAACGTGTAGCTAATAAAGTGGTTGATGAGTTCATATCGTTGTTTATGTATCTTGGTATACCAGTCTTAGTGTTGCCTCCCCTGTAGCGGATTGACTTCAGTGCAGATAGGACAATGCCCTTGTTGTGGTAGGTGTTCAGTTTGAACTCAGTCTTAGCATCATCGCTATACTGCACAAATGAAACCTGTTCAAGGTATTAATGTACAAGAAGAGAGAGAGTCTGTCAGCAAATGAGTGAAAAAAATGCAAATGTCAGGAAAAAAACTAAAACCCACAGACCTGCATTCCAGTTGGGCTAACAACATCAAAAGCTGCTGTCACACTAGTGACAAACTGGAGGACTTTGGCAAAGCTGTCATCTCCAATACTCCATGAGCCGTCGATGAGGAAGACCAAGTCAGCCTTCGCACCTTTACACACTGTGGTGGAGGTAAAAAGGACGTTTATGGCTTGTTCTATGAAAATTATTACATTAGTCATTTGTAAAGCAATCCTCACTGTCAAGAGCATCAGGCACTATTGATGGAGGGGGAGGGGTGGGAGGCTCGGTTGGCACCTCGGTGGGTTTGACCACTATAACAAAAAAAGAATTGCATTAAAATCAATCTGAACAACGGAGTCTAACAGTCAGAGATCTCCAGAAAGAAGGTCTTACATGTTTTCTCCTTAATACTGACTCCAGGTCCTTCAAGGTTGAGGGTCTGAGCGTAAACCGTAGCGTTGTAAAGAGTGTCAGGGGTCAGGTTGTCAAAGCAGTATTTACTCTCTGGGCCCTGAACTGTGATTTCTTGAGCTCCACCCTTGAAGGCTACAAGAAAGACAAGAAGACTGTTAACAGACCCACATTTCTAAAAGCACAACAAATCAAAGGCCCAACTCAACAGGGGCACCAAAGGGGGGAAAATTACACTCAAAAGGGTTGACTTTAAGTCTGTACGACGTGGCTGCTCGGTGAGGGACCCACTGGATGCAAAAGGAGTCATAGCCAACATTGTAGGAGGTTAGGCCTGTCACATTGAGGTACACTAAAGGGAAAACAACACAAACACTGTTAACATTGTTCACCACATTAAAACATCCTTAAAATATATAACACTTCAACAGTTGACATCACCTCATAGATAATGCTTCTAACTTACATGTGGTGCCTTGACCATTTAGAGGACCACTGATGCCCGTTCTGTACTGTGCTAGGACCGTCAAGTCATAGGTAGTTCCAGGCTTCAAGTTTTGCAGCTGATAGGTGGTCACATCTCCAACAAACACCTCAGATGAGTCATAAGACCCTTAAGAAGGACAAACAAATGTAAGGTAAAATAAATGTAAGCATTGCCACAAACCACGTACAAACTGAAAAATGATCAATTTAAAAAAAACAAATCTAAATATATTAATAAATTAATCCCCAAAGAAGAATTAACTCTCTAAGGCCCGCTACTTAAAAAAAATTGACAGACATTTACATTTTTTTAGAATTAAGATGTTTTTTTAAACTAACTGAAATAATTGCCCACTGTCTTAAATTTGATCCATGCATTTTTAATATGGTATAAGTGTGTTATACAGAATTAATTATCAATAAATTTTTGCATCATTTCAATACAGCAAGTTATCGTTTCGAAAAATAATAAACAAAGTTATTCTCACCAAAAAGTTTTGAAAATTAGCTACCGGTAAACGTTTTCCGCCAAAAGTGTTTTTAAGATTTGGAAAAGCCCTTCCACTCTTCAAATTTGATCCACATATTTTTAATACAGTGTAACTGTATTATAAAGAATTAGTTATCAACACATTTTGCATTCATTCAACACAGCAAGTTATCATTTTAAAATGAATATCAATAGATGAGTTCATCTCAAGTTAAAGTTAAAATTAGCTAAGCTTGTCCTGCCAAAAGTGTTTTTGAAATATTTTTTGGAAGCAGCCATCATAAATGGGCAGGAATACCCATCCACTGCTTCTAATGTGATAAGATAGGGTAGAAAGCATGGAGGGCTTTTTAAGGAATGTTTGGATCATGCTAATTAGAAAGGGGTCTCAGTGATGCATGTGTCAAATATAGTGCAAATGGTGATAAATGTTTTTAGAAGAAACAGACATGTTCCTAGAAGATTTATCGCTATTCATGTAAATGCTTGTTCATACCCGCAGGCTGGTAGATGAGTTTGTATCCAGTGACTGCGGAGGGGGCGGGGTCCCAGGACACCCTGAAGCGAGTGTACCATTCATCAGATACACGCAGGTTTCTGGGGCCGAGCATTCCAACTGCAGCAAACAAGACAGCCGATGCTCAGCTGAATGCACGTTCCTTACATTGCAGTGTGCTCTTCATAGGGTGTGTAGGGTTGCAAGAACTGGTCGTTCTATACCTGTACGTCCATCTCCCTCCAGTTCTCCTCCCGCTCCTTCAGCATACATAGCAGTCACTCTGATATTGTAGGGAGTGTCTGGATCCAGATTCTGAAGAACCACATTGTTCCTGTTCCCTTGAACTGTGGTCTGCAGGTCACATGACAAGGACAAAATTGAAATATTCAAGTTATTTCTTTACTGAATCTAGTCATGTATTATAATTATTTGGATCATTCTGCTAGATGATCACATAATGCTGTGCAATTTTGGGGAAAACAGAAGCAATTTATTAAGATTGAAGAAATAACTGAAAAATTGAACAGTTGGTACAACACAAACTGTTTTTTTAAAGACCCACTCCAATGAAAATTGTGTTTTTAGTTCTTTCAACGTGTTATTTTCTGATGATGGAGAACATACTTGAAGTATGCTCAAAGTTGCAATTTTTTATTCAAATTGTTGTCAATCAGGAGCAGACAAAAATGCATTTTAAAAACAAAAGTTTGTAGAAAATATGCTGGGCGGGCCACAAGCTCCTTGCATTGTTGCTTTGCCCATAAGTCAGTTCAATTTTCTAATGATCCACAGCCACTCTGCAGAAACTATATCCTAGAAAAATACAGTTTTCTTTTATTTTGTTTTAAATTTTGGCTAAAAATAGCATTATAGTAATTAAAAGACCACTGGGGACAGTTATACCATAAAATAAAAGATGATCAGAGTGGGACTTTAAAGATATAATAGGAATAAGAACAAAATAAGGCTTAAAAGTAAATTATAGAAAATCTTTTAAAAGTTCAAATTGAAGTCTTGTTTAGTTTTGACATAAACTTAGAAGTTTTCATGTATCTCTTGTACTACTGCGTTTAAAAAAATAGGAAAAGCAAAATACAAATCTGGTTTAAACTTTCAAAATAAGACTCAGAATAAGACAAGGCAGAATAAAAATTATGCTCACAAATTCCTCGATAGGGTCTCCTGTTGTTGGGGCATAGCTGATGCGGTACTGAAGAACAGGACCGTCAGCGTGTTCCCAGTTAACAGACAGCGTACTGGTGGTGGGATCGTACACACGCATGTTTCTGGGACCACCCCGGGGCACTATATATAACAGAAAAAAAAAGTCAACTCCTATGCCTCTTATGCAAAAAATTTTTTTTAAAAAACAGAAGCTCCTCAGACTGTTTTTCTTTCCACCTGTCTTACTTACAAGTCTTTCCCTGATCGCTGACAGTGGTTCCTTCCCCATCGCTGTACAAGGCAACAACTCCCACATTGTAGGCTGTGTCTGGGACCAGCTGCTGCAGCAGTGCTGTGGTTGTGGTGCCGGGGACCAAAATCTGTTCAGAGACAGCAAACATATCATCTTCCATTAGATTTTGTTACCTAAAAAAACACCAAAGCAGGAAATGTACTGACTACATTTGAGAAATTTAGTTTGTCTTTTATTTTTTTTATCTGACCAGTTTTGATGTAGGACAGCATCAAGAAACTACTTGTAGAGGACTCCAAGTACCAACACCTACTTGTACTTTAAAAACACAAAGTAAAACAGAGGGCAAAACATTCCTTTGAAGTTCAGAGGTGTGGTGGTAAAAAATGGGGGCTTTTCTGCAATCTGTCTTTGTCTGTGGGTTAATTAACCTGACAGAAGGGGGTTAGAGCTCCTCCAGGGTTCTGGCCTGGTGATAACCTCTCTGGAAAAAAAAACAACTAAAATGCTTTGATGGATAAGAAAAAATTAGTTTTTGGGTAGGTGTGAGAGCATCTGTTTGCCTTGTTTTCACTTGCACCTCTCAGATTTTAACCAAACCCTGTCTCTGTGAAAAAAATCCATGAACGCCTGTTGAAAAATGATTGCAAAGCAAGTCAATTGGTCCTACGAACCTCCAGCTTGTGTTAAACTGTGAAGGTGTTAGCCGAAAAAGACCACTGATGTAAATCATTGGCTGTGGATGTGGAAAAGGCTTCAGCCTGCCATAAATGTGCTAACTGAAAGAGAAAAAGGCAAAGGGCACCTCTCTATCATTCCACTGGAAAAGGCTTTACTTTGAAAGGACTCTGATGTTTTTAAAAGACCAGAGAAGAATGTAATGCTTCAATCTTTCTGACAGATGTGGAAGCTGATGGTGTTGCGTTACACGTGTAGATGTGGGCATCCACTGCAAGGCAGCCTTTTCATTAAGTGTCTCAATTTGGTTATTTAGTGGGCTGAAAAGTGTGGAATTTAGTATGAGGTAAATACAAACAAGCTCAAACGCAGATGAACCCCATTGACTCAATATGCTCACAAGACTGCACAAATCAAAGGTAGTTAAAAGCTGCTTCTTCCCTCTATCATGATGGAAACTCACCGACTCCGTTGGCCTCACACCAGTCAAAGGAGCATAGACCACCCTGTACTGCTGGACCGGCCCGGTGGCTGCTTCCCAGCGGACATTCAAAGTGTTAGTTGTGGGGTTGAAAACCTGGATATTCCTAGCAGGACTGCGCTCCACTGCCATGGAGGTTGGGTGTTTAAGGTATAGAAACAGGAGAATAGATAGAGAAGAATAAGTACTCAGTAGAGATAAAGTCCAAACTATTTGCACTTTCAATTGCTCAACAATCATTGTATCCTTGTCTTTGCTTATTAAATCAGGTCCTTTTTAGGGGAAGGGAGATGAAAATATAAAACATATTTCAATCAAAACCTTTGTTTTCTGTTAGTTATCAATAGCCTACCAATAATAATGTAACACTTCATGTTATGACATTGAAAGTAATTAAATGGTCAAGGTGCAATTCTTGAGTGCCTTATATTTTAATTAATTCTGGTTGTGCTTACTGATGTCAAAGTGAATTTGAAAGGATCACGGCGCTCTGTCAAAACGTTTGGTTGGCTGTTATTGTGAATAAGCTAACGTTTTTTAGGTGTCATTATCAAGGTTGGTTGTTAGAACAGTAATGTTTGTTTCAGCAGTATCAGTCTGTTTTTTCACGTGTTACTATCAAGGTTGGGAGTAAGCGAATCTGTTATTGCGGTTAACGCTTTTAATGTGGCTCATGTGTAGATTGGGATAAGTTGTGCCAACAGGCAAGTAGTGCCACCCCTCTTATTTAAAAAACAACGTTTTGTTCTCCTAAGTAAAACTTCTAGGGTTGGGGTAAGTTGTGCCAATGGTACAACCGGAGAATGTCGACAGAAACTATTTTAAAGCCAAGTTTCTAGTGTATGTTCTAAAGAAAACCTGTTGATGGAAAGCCCATTTTTAACATTTAGAGAAAATAATGGAGTCATCCCGAGAGGATGTGCTCAAAAAGCTACCCATACCACACAAACCTGGTGGTACAGCTGGGAGCATTATGTTTTATCCCTTCCAGCATTGACAAATGGGATGTTAAGTAGTTCAGTACCTTTAAATATCTTTAATTAAACCATCCACAACACTTACTTATACATTCATAGGGGAACAAAGGTTCATATGTTCCTGATGCATTGCCAAAAAATTGTGGCCTTTGATGTTTTTGAAACTCTAAATAAACAATAAAGCAATTAATTAAATATATTTTCTATTGATTTATTTTTCCTGCTTATATACAGTATTATCATTTGTGAGATTAAGAATATCTGTTGTTATTCAAATATCAATGGCAAAACGTACCCCATGCCGGGGGCAAGATGTGCCACAAAAAACTTTTTTTGCTTAAGCTATATTTCTCCAAAAGTTTACTTGAGATCCGAGATGATTGTCTCCAGGGATGCACAAGATCATAAAATATACATGCATACTTTACTTTGGGGCATTACAGTAGTTCCCTTGTTTTAGACTCACTTTAAGTAAAAATTGGCACTATCGTGTGGCTAGCGTGTCACAAACAAGTTCAGGAGATACTTAGTTAATAAAGTCTGATTGACTCACTTTTTTCTCGCTTAATGCGTCTTATAGTTCAGTGTGCCTTATCTATGACATAAGTTAGTAAATAGACCATTCATTGACGCTGCACCTATAGTGCAGAAAATACGGTACAATGTGTGCAATCTTCCCCTAAAGCCAAAACAGATGTTTCTAAATTAAGCGCCACACCACAATTTAAGATTAAAGACCCATAGATGAGCAACAAAAACAGAGCGGTCAGAACATAGGGAACACATTTCTCTCTTTAAAATTTCACAGACCAAAGCCTGTTCCCTCAGAGGATGCTTTTAAATGTCAGAAACAATGAACAATAGCAAAATGGCTGTTAGCTTCAATAAACTAGTGCAGGTTCTTTATTAAGTTTAACTAAATGATGAAAAGTTAAAGGATTACCATCTAAAGAGATTTCCAAAACAAGTCAAGGTGTGTTAGCTGATTTATTGTTATTGCTAAAGAAGTTCTGTTAACAGAACTGGGGGGGAAGTGACCTATAGGAGGAGGAGCTGATGCTACAGGAGGTGTATAAGGGCCAACAGTAGCATGGATAGAGCATGACCTTGCCAAGTGAGCTGAGAGCCATAAAAGTCATTATGCTTTCCAGTCATTTTTCAACTCCCCCGTTTCTTTTTCCCAAATGGGGAGCCAAATAATATGTCCCTCCCCTCCATTTTTCCAACTTTTCCATGATCCTGACCGCTGCTCTTCATTCCAGCTTCTAAATGGATGGTGTTACGGTAAAGCCACAAGTGGTGGGGGGCATCACGGTGCCGCCAACTCAGAGGGATTCCTTCCTGTGCAATCATCCCCGCAAAATGCTGACTCATCACCAGCAGAGCTCAGCGGTTCTCTCAACAACCCGTGTTCTTTGTTAGAATTGAAATTAGGCTGAACACTAGCCATTTGAAGTTAGATCCACTCACAATCCATCTGTTTCTGCTCACATCTTCAGTGATAAATTATATTTGATCAGGAAGTTTGGAGGTTTTGGATGAGACCATATGGTTTTATTAAGCGTTTTTGGATGTACAGTAGCACCGACGCGGCAGCTATTGCCACTGAGTTCATGCTGTACTGACATTCATGTGTCTGTACTTTGGGAAAGAAATCCCACAGCTGCTGGGCAGTTTGTCAGAAACCTTTTCAGAACCATTAGGGACTGACAGTATGAATTTGGTCAATTGTTGCTGTGCTCTTCTTACATGTTTTGCCGTTTTCAGACATGGGCTTCCCCTCTCCAGTAGAATAAACAGGAGTCACTGTGACAGTGTAGACAGTGTCCGACTGCAGGTTCTTCAGAACTGCTTTGTAGGTGCTTCCGGAGACCTGAATCTACACAGACGCACAACAAACACAGCAGGTGGGACTTTTATCAGAAGATAAGTTCACTGTATGTTTTAGATGTAAAAAAGGACATTTTGGAAGCAAGAGCTAAAGTACATATGTCCTGCTTACCATCTCCTGCTCTCCTCCAGCTGCAGGAACATAGAAGACCCTATACTGGCGCACATTACCCTCAGCAGGTTCCCAGTTCACATCCAACGTGCTCGTGGTGGGGTTTGTCACACGCAGGTTTCTAACACCACCCAAAGGTTCTTTCAGGGCACAGACAGCAGGATACTGTTACTGCAGTCCCATGTCTCATCTCTGAAGCATTTTATTTAAATATCTTGGTTAATGAGAAGTGCTTCGTACTTACTGGTTTTTCCAAGGCCATTCAGCTCCCTGCTGACTCCATTGGCGTACACCGCCACAACACCGATGGAGTACTCTGTGTCAGGGGTCAGCTTTGGAAGCAGGACTGTGTTTTTCTTGGCTCCAACCATGGTCTAATAGGGGAAAAATGATATCTATTTTTTCAATTTTAGAGGCCATGTCACGCAGTCACTATACATTTTGCACTGGTGAAAATTGGTCATAAGTGAATTTATGTGGAAAAAGTGAGAAAAGTTGTGATCTGTCCGTGAAATTTTCACAGATGTATCACAAATGAACCAAGTTAAAACCATGGAAGCAATATGAATAATCCATGCAAAGAACATGTAAATCATCGTATAACATGAACCGTGTGTGATTGTTGTGCTATTCCTATGCAAATTCCTTTGCGATTCGTAAATCAATTACATAATTTCAATCTGTACGTGATGAAAAAGTTAAGTCCATTAGAAAAACGTGGAACTGATATGGAACGCTATAAATGTGCGTTTGCATCTGGCAAAAAAAATCATGCACAATTGCGTAAGGTTTACGTAATAATTGCATGTGAATTATAATTCTTAACCGACCAAAAATGTTCAAAACCAAATTCACGTAAAGACCCGTCAGCCGGACCCTTTTGACAGATATCTGTGCACATCGACGAATGACAAACGCAAGAAACACTTATGAATTATGTAAATCATGCATGTATCACGAAAGATCGAAATTTAATGTGTTGAAAATGCGCAAAATGTACGTAGTGGCTGTGTGACGTGGCCATAAGAATTTGCTTATTTTTAGTGTGTAGCTTTCAAAAAAGTCTTCTAAAGTCTCCTGTGTGCTGAGAAAAAAGGATTTTCAGATGTTTCTAATGTCCTTTGGTCTGATCTTTCATAATTCAGATAAAACTATTTTACCAGTGAGGAACTCGGCTGTCTGTATTTTAGAAGAGGGACGTTTTGAGCATTTTATTTTTTTACCTGATTTGTTAAATTTGCACTGGCCAAGATAAATCTCTGCTGATGTCTATAGCAGGTGGAGGTCAAGATCCATGGCAAATTTACTATAATGCTTTTGCCTTGCTTGAAACTCCAAGAAAGACATTTCTTCAACATTATGTGACCATGATTAATGATGTTTTTTTTTATTTTTCATCAGAGTTTAGTTATTTACTTTTAGCTTTGCTTTCTCAAGTTTACCAGACCAAATTACTAAAAGCTTTGCCAGCAAACAATGTAAACAGGAGGAAATGCTGTAGTGTTTGTGAACTCATGAGGACAACTTAAATGAGGCATTTCCGAAAAACACACTTGTTGTCCCACACAAGATAATTCAACTCTCTCTGCAGCCGCCAAACTTGCAGAAATCCAGAACTTCTTGGCTGTTTCTGCCTCTAAACTTCCAAATGTCTATCAGCCTTCTCAGATCAGCCATACTAGTAGCACAACTAGAGCAAATGTCATCAAGCAAAATAAAGGGAAGTGTTTAATCATGTGTTAAAATGAAAACTAATGGTTAATCTTCGCCACATCTGCAAAGCTTCTGTTTCTTCGAAAAAATAAAAACATCAGAAGTTGACAAGAAAAAATAATGAACTGAACGTTCAGCTGCTTTCTCGGGTATGCCATCTGGATTTTATTAGATTGGCAAAAAAAACAGCTCAAAGTCAGATTTGTGTGCACACTACCTCTGTGCACTTTTAGTCTTGATCTGTTTGATTACACTGACCTGACCAGATGAGAGCGAGGCATTTTTTAACACACAAACACAAGGACTCGCACACCCTCATGCTGACAGAAGCTCTTCTCCTGCAGCTCTTGGACCTCGAAAAGCATTTTTGTGAATATTTCTCACACTATATCAAAAATGCAACACTTCATAAAAGCTAAATATTGAGGAAAGCTTTTTGGAACGGTTAATCTGAATTTGGTTTGTAGTGCTGCTTGTTCTTCAGTGTCTCTTTTAGTATTAGGTCAGACAGAAATGAAGGGAAAAAACTAACAGAAAATGTACTTTTGTCATTCATTTCAGACTTTTATGTATTCGGTGAAGCAGCCAAAAATAATTACTAGCAAGAGACCTTTTATAACGTCAGAAAATGTTACAAAAAACGAACAAAAACACACATTAATATATCAGAATAATCAAATCTGACTAAACTAAAATGTTGAAATGTTTCTGGCAGAGTGGACATGTATATAAATATGTACTTGCAAAAAGGAAACTTCTTGAGTGAAAAAAAAAAAATCTTGACAAAGTCAAAGCTAAATAACCAAGTTTTATAGATTCCTCAAAATTCCTGAGTTGATTTAGAAAAGTTTTAATAAACTATAACAAATTCCTATAAATTCATAATATTTGTTTTGTTTCTTGGCTCTGACTTACAGTCTGACTCTGGCCTCCAGATGTGGGGACATAAGTGATCCTGTAGTTCTGGACACGACCCAGAGGTGGAGTCCACCTAGCATTCAGGGTGGTGGTGGTCTCATTGAAAACAACCAAATTGGTGGGAGGTGCATTTGGTACTGCAAAGTGCACACAAAAATCACAGTTACAACCAACAATCCTACTCCCTAAGAGTTAAAAGTTAGCATGGACATCCTTAAAAATGTATCTTAAAGTTGCAGTCCTTAATAGGTTTGGTATGCATCCTTTGTTGCATCATAGTTGCAGAGAAATAAGGCTGATTATTTATTGGAAGACTTTTCCACTGATTAGGGGTCACTAAGAGGGACTGCAGCTTTAAAAAGGAAAAGATAATCCTTCAGGATTAAGTCTTTTCTGAAGCATGGATGGAGTTTTCAAAACAGCTATGGGTTGATGAAGATGATGGTGATGATCATGAAAAGGATGATGACAATGATGATGGACTGATAAAAGCATGGAGAGGTGCAAAGAGCTGATGGCTGGATGAACAGACAAGGATGGGAGTCTGTTTTTCGCGGCATGCATGGAGGTGATCCGTCTTCCCCCAGTTCACTTGACAGAGGAAAAACAAAGTCGCACCATTTCCCGGGAGAAATGGCGGAAACAACAACACATGCGTTTGGTGAGTACATAAAGCTTCCTTTTGCTTTACCACACAGTACTTACTCGGTCTACCATCTGACTTGGACACTACAGGAGCAAAAATAGAGAAGTATAGCCTTGACTAAACATTTTAATCATCTTTTTTCCAAATTAATAAATACCTTGGGTAAACCTTTGATAAATGCCTTGGTTAAACTCACAGAAATTTATACTAGCAGTAAAGTGGAAATGCTTCAGTTGCTATATAGGTGTGCGTCTTACATGTCCTCTCAGTGCCCAGCAGGTCTTCACTCTCTGATTCATCTGGATAGATTGCAGTGACAGACACGTCATAGGGCGTATCTGGATCCAGATTCTCCAGAACAAAGGTTGTCTCCTCCTCACTCAGAATTTCCTCCTAATGAGAGAAAAAAGATAACACAAATAATCAGCAATGAAAGCCTTAAGCTAACTGCACATAGAGCACATAGTTTATTTTTCTATCTTTCACATTGTGAAACACCTGCATAGATAGTCAAATGAATGAATTGTCTCCAACGGGCAGTTTTCTCTTACGCCTTCATTGATGGTCTCTCCCTTCCTTCTCCATGCAATTCGATACATAGCCACATCGGGGGCCCCGTGCTCCCAGGTGGCCCTGAAGCTGGTCTGTGTAATTTCTGAGAATCGTAGGTTCTTTGGTGCTGGAACCACATCTAAGAAAAAGGAAAAGAGTTTCTTTCACGTCTAAGATCAGACAAAATAAAGGCGGGGCTCTGATCGCATTCGAATGTACCGGTGATTCCGCTTCCCAGCATCGCCTGTCCACGTCCTTCATCGTAAACCGGAGTTACAGTTAAACTGTACTCAGTCTGTGAGATGAGGTTCTCCAGGAGTTTGGTGGTAATCCTTCCCCCAACCTCCAGCTGTAGAACAACCAGGCAAACTGTTTTATTACCCTCCATACATTTTCTTAATCCGCTATATCCCTTATGGGGTCACTGGGTTGCCAGAGCCTGTCCCGGCTACCGTTGGGCTGAGGCGGGGTACACCCTGGAAAGGTCGCCAGTTTTTTCAAAACAAAAGCATATGAATTTTGAGGTTTGTTTCAAACTTTTGTTTTTTCAACATGTATTTTTGCGTATTATTCCCAGAAGCAGCTGTAACAGTTACCAGTAGGCTCAATGTTGTCCGAACTGATGCTACCTTTGCTTCTTACGATCACAAAATCCAAATGTCACTGGCCTCCGTTACAAACATTCTCATCAACGTTCACATATGTTTTTTCCACCCTTGCAGCTTTGAGGATCCCCCTTCCACCAGATTTATGACTGAGGATGTAGCAAAATGCAGACCACACATTTTCCGCTCCAACCCAAGAACTCCCATGGGGGGGCACAAATAATTTACTCGGGAAAAGGACTGCCCAAAAAAATTGTGTTCGGAGTTTTCATAATCTTTTCAGTGGACCTCGGAACATTCCACAATCTCCATCCAACCAGCTGCAATCTCCATTATGTGGTCTGAGACTGCATCAGTCAAAATAGCTGTATAAATTCATCACCATCAAAATTAATGTGCATATAAATGTTAAAAAAGAAAAAAAGGCTTTGGACGTCTTGCTTGACAACTTTGTCAGGAAAAATAGGGATCCTTAAGGATCATTCCCATCAAATAATGTTTGCTTCTCTTTAGGCAATCCGACAGGAAGAAAACTGTGACACATTAAGCAAAAAGCTTACTTCTTTAGTTTCACCGTCCTCGGGAGTGTAGGTGATAATGTACTTGCGAACTGCACCGGGAGCAGCATCCCAGTAGAGCACCATGGTGCTGTGGGTGACATCCCGAACATTCAGCTCTCCTGCAGGTGGCATTGGCACTAAAGATGATACAATGCCACTGAATTAGTTTCTTACACATTGGGATTGCTAAAATATAGCACTGTTTAAAAAACGGGATTATTTCTGACATACAGGTGACTCCCTGCCGGAGGAGTGCTTCACTGGCTGATAGTCCATAGAGGGCGTAGAGGGACAGCGAGTAAGCTGTGTTGGGCGTAAGCTTCACCAGCTGGACGTCCGTTGTACCCGCTGCCACTCTCATCTGAAAGTCAATCAAACAAGGTCAGAGAGGAAAAACAAGCTCCTCTGCAACAAACAAACCGAAGCACGAGATCTCGGCTGAAGCACATCTGCTGAATCTGCTTTTGACACACTGGATTTGACACTTCATCAACAAAACCATGATGATCTCTCTGCAGCTTGAGCTCATGGTTCATGCACCCCTTTGGGATTTAATAACTGCAGAATAGTCAGCAAAACACCAGTGGTTTCATATAACGACATTTTAAGGAATGACATCTGCATTTAAACAAAATATACTGAGCTTGGTCACTTCTGGAGTTGTGCAACTGCATCTGGATTTGAGCTCCATTTGCCATGACCAGTCCTTTCGATACAAAATGTTGAGATGTCCACACCTAAACTTCTGTGTTGAAAGTAAGCGTCTTACCTCCTGTTCAACAGTGGGCTGAGTGGCATTGGTGGCACGGTACGTCAGCAGGTACCCCGTGGCTCCCTGCACCGCCTTCCATCTCGCCCTCATGGTGGTCATCTGCTCGTCATAAACGCTCATCTCTCTCACAGCACTCAGAGGCACTGCAAAACCACAAGCTCATATCAGGAAGTACCAATGTTTGCTGTTTAAGTTTGCAAATATGTTTAAAAAACATTATTATACAACACAGCAGAGTTGAGCTCTTAAAACGGGAGCAGAAGGAGAGTTGCGTAAATTCCTTTTGAATTTGCATCCAGTTTTCTCCTGACAAACTATTTTGGGCTGGCTGTGCTACTTTTGAACATTGCATTAATGCAGACCACACAGGAATCAAAAAGTCTTCAGTATATTTAATCCTTGCAACTCAGCCAAAAAGTCTCACCCATGAAGTTTGACTCGAACATAAACTCCAATAAAAACGACAGCTTAAAGTTCACGAGAGTGGGAGAAACTGAAATTCCTGCTCTTTGCCAGTGACATTTGACTGCATTTTAAAGTCTTTTAAGTGCAGCTCAAATGCATTCTTGTAGTTTTTGGAGCTCCGCAGACTGACAAGGATGTGGATTTACTGCTTTTGAAATACAGAGATTTCATATGGCTGTGATTTGTCTCTGTAACCAATTTGGTAGACATGCAACTTACAGTTTGTAAAACACTTCAACAACATCATTGTCACTAATTATGGTGGGACAATCATTTGCTCTTTTTGCAAGCAAAAATTGTGTTTTTATAAGGCTCTAGAGGTCAAAATTATTTCTTTCTTTTACATTTCTATGTTACCTGCTTACAGCACCTACTGTTTTCCATATTACGCAAAATTGCGTAATTTGCTATCCGTTCATCCATACACACAAACGTTCATTTCAAGTCTACAAGTACAACACATTGTGCTTCTTTTTCTATATATAATAACCAACAAACAGTTCTGCCATAAAAAAACAATGATTGTGTGACAGACCTGGACATGTGATCCACTAAGCTTTGGTTTAGCCCAAAATTCTGACTTTAAAACACTTACGTGTGGTCTCTGTTCCTTTCAGAGGCTCACTGCTTTCCTCTCCAATCACTGAGTAAACGTTGACCAGGTACTTTGTGAGAGGATCGAGTCCCCGGAGGACCACGGTGGTCACAGTCCCATCCACAAGCACCTGGGAAAAAAGTGCAGACTCAGGTATTTCTTGCCGGAGAAGTTAAAGTGCAGATTTTCCCTCTATTGTGATGGTGCTACACTGATTTATTAACGATTGTGTGTATGGCATCAGTTTTATAGGAGAAGATAGATTGAACTATTTCATAAAGCGTTTCAGCTTCAACTAAAAGGTTATCCATTTAAATATATAAACATGTTCATGCATTCCTAGAGTCATAAAAAATAAAAAATGATCACCTAAAATTCTAAGAATTTGATAAAACTACAAGAAATCAACAAAATCATGACACTGTTCGACACATTATTAAGCAAAGACCTTCTTAGTCGGTAGTGTTCCTTTTTCTGCTCTTTTATTCGTAAAACTGAATTTTTGTTGCTTTGAGAGCACTAAAACAGATGCCATCAAAGAAGGTGACAGTATTAGCAGGAAGTTTATCAAAAACTTTGAGCTTGTATTAACAAAGATGCCATTTACAGATAAGACAGGAATGACTAATACATCAGATGCCCACACAGCTGAATGTTTGTTCAGGCACAGAAGCGTATGGGTGGTCTACCTCTTGAGGGGCTCCTGATACAGTCATGTACTCCACGCGGTACTTCTCCACCGGGCCCTCAGGGCCGGTCCAGGTGGCTCGGAAAGACTGGTGAGTCACCTCAGATGTCACCAGATTAGTGGGTGAACCTGGAGTATTATCTGTTCAGAAGAAACCAGAAGAACTTCAGTTCTCCTTCAGTAAGATTTTTTTTTAATGTTTACTACAACTTATTTATGAGAATGTTAGATCATTTTTCTCATAGAGAAACACTGGAAAGAGCAAAACAAAAAAAATGTACAAGTACGTTGCCTAGGTAAATCGAGTCTAAAGTGGTCAGCTGATTACTTGTATAGCCTGTATGACGACATCATTTTGAGCATGTTTTTAATTTTATAAAGAAGTATCTTATGTCTTATTAGATTGTGATTGAAACATAATAAAGTTTAATTAATTTACAGCAGAATTAAATGTTATTTTCCAAGACTGACATGTAGCTGCAGTGTTACATATCTTATCAAACCCCTCCCCAAAAGTAAAAGGGTTTAGACCAGGCATGTCCAAAGTCCGGCCCATAGGCCAAATGCAGCTGGCATCAACATTTTCACTGTGACACTGTCTAGTTCATTTCTAAAATGTAAACAGTAAATAAAAAAAGAAACACTGACAATGTGGGCCACCGCTTTTAGAATATGTGGAATTTGGCTTTTTTTGTTTTTTTGTGAAATACAATACAACCGTCTGCCAAATTTGCCAAGAAACTGTAACTTTTTTCAAGGACTTCATTGTCTAGAGGCACTACCGGACAAGACATGCTAGGTACGACAAGCTAACTGGTAATGGACAATGCCAAAATCTACAAATGATCAAACTTACAGTAATTTTGGTAAAATCTTATTTTTATGTCTTTGTGTTCTTTGTGAAGAAATAAAAAGTAAGCCATTGCAATCAAAATTTCATTAAAAAGTTCATTTGACTTTTTTTTATTAAAATAGTTAATTTAATGCTTGGCTGACCACAACTGGCCCTCTTAGCAAAAAAGTTTGGAAACCCCTGATTCAGACCTTCAGTTCCCACTTCTGTGGTCCAGCCACATTTGTTTTTATTCAACCGATACCAAACAACACCCTGATCCAAACTCCTACATACCTGATCCGGTGACGCTGTTACAGAGGTTGTCAGACAGAGTGTCCACGATGTCCAGCAGGAAGGAGAAGTCAGCCACGTTATACATGTGAATCTCATCGGGATCACTAGCAATGGCCCTCAACTCATTTTCATCAGCGTTCTTCACACCTAAAGTTGTTTAATGAATTTTAATCATCAATTCTATAGGCTTGAATATGGATTCAATCGTAATGAATCATCGATTGCTTACCAATGGCGTAAAGCTCAATGCCCGCATCACGCAAGCTCTGAGAGCTGGCGATGATTTCATCCTGTGATTTGCCATCAGTGATCAAAACACCAATCTTACGAGCTCCGGGCCGCATGCCGACACTCTCCTGGAAATTGTTCTGGAGGATATAGTACAAAGCCAGACCTGCAATGAAAGTATCAAAGTCCATTCCTCTTCTGCAAATTCAGCAGATGCATAAAGTATCGGACTTATGTGAGTATCAGTGGAATCTCTGACCTGTCATGGTGTTTCCTCCCTTGTAGGGAAGCTTAGCTACAGCTTCCAGAAGAGACTCTCGGGTTTGGTGAGCATTCAGGTGCCATTCTGTCTTTGGGTCTCCACTATACTGAGCAAGTCCTGAAAAATGGCACAAATTCATCATAATTACACCTTGAATCATTTTATTTGTCTGTAATGGACAGGAATTTTTTTTATTTTTTTTACTTATTTTTGGAAATACCCACCAATCTGAACCCGATCAGGACCAATGTCAAAGACTCCCACCATGCGTGCAATGAAGGACCTAATAGTCTTGAAGTTAAGACGTCCAATACTCCAAGAGCCATCGACCAGCAGCACGATGTCTGCCTGTGCTTTGGTCTTGCACGACATTTCTGACAACACATATGGTTCTGAGTCAGCTTTCAAACATGTGAAACTCTACAACTGTGCACACAAAACCATCTGTGAAGGAACATGATCAGAAAAGAGGTAATAGAAGAAAAATGCAAGAGGCATGGAAATATGAAAAGACAAGTGAACGATGACAAATTTCATATAGAAGACTTTCACAGAACCTAATAAACATCTTCACAAACGTTCTGACTACAGTTTCATATTTTCACATTCATTCCATGTCAGCTGCCTTTGATTTCCAAGTTGTTATAATCATAGTCTTCTTTCTTTCAGCATGTCGAGGCTGCCTTTCTCCCAGTTGTTCCTCCATCCACCTGCGAGTCCCAGGCCAAATACACATATCAAAGACTTCCACTGTAGATTTCTGTGGCCTCTGAAGCAGCAAAGTAACATTTACATCCTGCTCTGTGTGATGACAAGGTAGACCTCCGATCCTCGGAACATAAAAGGAGGCCTGCAGATGTGTAGAATCGACAGGCAGATGTTGCACTAAGTATCAGTTCCCCTGCAGGTGAAAACCGGTTACTTTCTAAACAGTTATGTTTGATTTACGGGCCATTTTGCTCAGCTGAAAAACCTGCAGAAGTAAACAAATATAGTTGCAACATATGTACACTGTAACAAATGGTTTCACCAAAAGAAAAAAAAACATATATATATATATATATATAACCACACTTAACCACAAGAATTGTTTTTTTATTGTTTTACAACACTAAATATTTGAAGTATATTAAGGTTGTGCCTTGAGTTAAATATCTACCTTTGACTGCCTTTTTCAATCGTGTAGCAACAAAGTGTTCACCGTATTTTTCGTATTATAAGGCGAACTTAAAAGCCTAAATTTTTTTTAGTAAATAACAATTCACCTTTTAGCATGGAACACCTCATATATGGATTAATTCTGGTTGTGCTTACTTATGTCGAAGCAATTTTGAGAGGCACATGATGCTCTGTCAAAATGTCTGTTTTTTTAACAAGTTGTAAACAAGGTTGGGTCTTATCGGCTATGTCCAAATTCCCTCGCTAACTACCAAAATACTGTATAGTGTTGGACTACCTAGTGCCCTGGATTTTAAAAGCAATTCGGACACCATGCTCACTACTTCTTTTTTTTTTAAGGTAAATTTCTCGAAGTGAAAACCTAATAAATATGAACCTTTTACAAAGATTGTTGATGACTCGTCTGTGTTCTAAAGATGAAAACTTGAATGGTTCATAAAAAAAAAATGCATTTTTTTCACATGAAAAATGAATCATACGTAATGCACTGTGGGTTATTTTTTAGCCGATCTAGTGAGCATAGATGCCCTGGATTTTCACAGAGACTTCTGGGAAATTTCAAGGGCACTGGATTTTGGAATTAATGGATACAGGGTGTTCAAATTCCCTCCCAACTCCCTAACTACTATGAAAAACTACAAAGTCCGGGACTATGCGGAGTTCAGACACATGCTTACGTATTTTTCTTTTAACGGCAGGTATGTCGTCACTAATTTCACAGAGTAAAAGCCTAATAATTACAGTCATTGTACAAAGACTATTACTGATTCCATTGTGTTCTGATGATAAAAACGTAGTTGGTTTATAAAAGAAATACATTAAAATACTTTTTGTTTTTTACAAAGATTGTTTAGATGTAATGCATTGTGGTCTATATTCACCTGTCTACTGAGCAACAATGCACATTAGTTTTTAGCAGAGACCTGCCAAACGTACTATATAGTCACTATGTAATGAGTAGTAAAGGTAGTCACAGTAACGTGTTTCAGTGCCATCAGTCTGTTTTTTCATGTGCTGCAAACAAGGTTGGGAGTTGCGGATATTGTGAAACGCGAGCGCAGCTAACGAGAAGTGTATTACAAACAAGAGTTAGAATAACTATGAACTCATTTAATAAAGTCTGACTGACAGACCTATCTCTGACTTGTCTAATGGGTCTTATAGTTCAGTGTGCTTTATATATGACATAAATTCGATATTAGACTATTCATTGACAGTGCACCTATAATCTGGCGCATCATATAGTGCGTTAAATAAGACAACTATGGCTAAAAGGTATGCAGCCTGTTTTAAGAAGACATGTTTTGTACCACAGGCAGATAGGAACTTGCTTACACACAAGGTGCAGATCATGGTGTCAGCCATACTAAATAATGTAAATCGCCCCCTCGAGCACTTTCAAATATTAAATTGACTACATCCTGTCAAAAAAAGATGAGGGATTATATTATTTACTCTACAAGTATAAGTTTATTTATATTGTGCCCTTGGTTATTTCATTTTAAAGGCTTTTTAAAGAAGAACATGAAGAGGAATGTATCTTTCTGTAAACATTTTAAGCATAATTTAGTCCCACTTTTATTACAAGGTCAATGCCATGTTTCTTTATGTGGATTCTGATTCACATTTTATCCCACTTCGACTAAAATGTTTGTGCTTCTGGCTATCTAACAGCTAAATACTGCAGAACATACAGATGCTGATGTAAATTACTTCTCCTGTCAAAACTTACAGAACTTACTAATTACAGTAAAGGCAGGCCTTCACTCAGAGTTTCATTTTACTTTGAAGGGCTTAGGGAGTTATGTCCACAGTTGGGCTCCTTATAAGGACTCAGCAGTAACGCTGACCTTAACAGGTCCTTCCTCCAAACATACAACATTTTTCTCCTCTCAAACTTGGTTCCTGTCACACTTCGACTCAGGGGTAGTATAACTTTGTACAACTGCGAACAGATTAAACTTGCTTGACTTGTATCCATGCAAGCTGTACATGGACTGGAAGCACAATGTGAAAGACGATATTTGGGACCGCCATTACATCAGTGATTGTGTTAAACAAGTAGCTCTTAGGAAAGGTGTTTGGAAAATATCTTTGTGTTTATAGGGCAGTAGATTGGAGAGCGTTTTCCATAAAAAATTTACGTGCTGTTTGACTTTTGTTGCTGAGAGACGACACACACTAGAGACACTTTGCTTTAGAGATGGTGACAGACAGAAACAAGATGTTTAAGATCACTTCATGTCTACATGGCCATTACAAACACCATTTTTTCTTTATGGATTATATTTGTAAAGTTGCCTTGTACAATATAATACTGTGTAACTTTACTTGGTACATCAACAGGCGAGGAATCGGGATCATCAGAGTAAGTAGTGTTTTCCTCTCCAGCCAGAGGCATACTCTCCCCACCGTCAAACATGCCAAACACACTCACTGTGTATTTGGTACCAGCTCTGGAGACAAGAAACACATTATTCAACTTAAAACACACAAGTTAAAAATCACAAGATTCTGAGTATTTAGTCAGAAACCAGTTTCAATACCCACCTGAGCTCCTCTAGCACCACTGTGTTGTCATGGGGACTAACTAAAAGTTCTCTTAGATCAATGTCATCTTCAGCTGGATGGAAAGAAACTTTATAGCCCTTAACGTCCCCTGGAGCATGGTCCCAGGTCACTCTGAAACTGGTCTTGGTGGGCTCTGAAGTCTGGAGATTCCTTGGACCTTTATAGGGTGTCACTGAAAAGTGAAGATGTGCACCAAGTGACTCAAAGGGAACTTTCAAAGTAATGTTTAGCTCTGTAGGATGAGTGATTTACAAAGGGGATGCAATTGGATCACATTTTTTTGTTAAGCCTGGCAACAGAAAATGCAACATTCGTGGTGTACGTACATGTTGTTCCTTCTCCTTGCCTTATTTTGCCTTCTCCGAAACGGTACACTGGTACAACTGTGATGTCATAGGTGGTCAGGGAAGTAAGTCGCCTCAACACTGTAGATGTGTTGCCACCAGGTACTTTGGCGGCCAGCTGGCGCCCTCCTGACTGCGGCTTGTAAGTAACGCGGTAGTTGAGTACATTTCCAGGTGCAGGTTGCCAAGTAACTTTCATGCTCTTCTCCGTCTCATCAGAGACAACAATTACTCTACCATTGGCTGAGACTGCAAAGAAACAAAAAAAACATCATGAAGAGAAATAATTACATGAATATATGGTCCAAAGGAAAATGTAGGCTTTGTGAATCTGTGCCAAAAATGCATTGAAACACACCACTTTCCAACCAACCTTTGGAAACATATGCAATATGGTATTCCGTTGGCGAGTAACCTAAACAGTAATGTGCCAAGCAACCTCAAGGCCTTTCATCTGGCTTTCTGCTCAGTTTCCACATGGAAGTGAAGACAAGTCCTCTCCAGAATTTCAGATTTCAAAAAGTATACATTAAATAGGCCAAAATTTGCATGATTGATCGTGTTTAGTTGGTGGTTTTGGGCATGGAGCTTAGCTTTCTCAAGCTATCCCACAATTCCAATTTTGTCATCAGTGTCTATAAATATTTGTACCACTGTAGCCAGTAGTTCTGCTTGACAAAAAGCCCTTTGAGAACTCAATATGTTTTGCTTTTATCAGAAATGACTGTCTTTGAGGTTCAGTTTATTATAATCTTTGTTAAAGAGGCCATTGTAACTCCAGAAGTTTAACATCCCCATTTCCATGTCTTCCATTGCTTTCTGTCTGTGAACCTGGCAAATAAACACTATTCCTATCCACAAATATAATAACATTTTTAAAAGAGTTTGGAGAAGTTTGCTCTCTCTGTGTTAAATTGTTATGTGTGATTCTTAGGGCTTTAGAAGGTAGTGTGTTGAAATAGGTCATGATAGATTAAAAGACAGAGGAGTGTATCCAAGTTTTCCGATGTCTCCAAACAAGCTCAGGAAAATATTCTAAACTTCAGAGGGAGGACTTTTATTAACGGAAAAAAAGTCTTACACATCCAAGCCTGCCGTGTGCAGCCCAAAGAGCTCTGGGATTTATGAAAAACACAAGAAAAAGGAGCTGAAGAGATTGGATCAAAGGAAGCAAGAAGATTTTAAACTGTTAAAAATGTCTGTATGGTTGTACTTATCAACATTGATGATTGGCAGATTATGTAAACACTAATGATGTAAGAAAAAAAATCCTTTTTGCACATTCCAGTCCATCTGATAGACATTCTCCCTCCAACTGATAAAAGTTTCCACAAAATGAAGTTTTCTCATAGTGGCTAACTTTGCAGAATACATAAAAAAATGCACTTGTGAGACTTACTATCCGTGGTTTCTTCCCCAACCAATGGCTGGCCTTCTCCATGGCCATAGCGGGCGAACACAGACACTTGGTAACGTGTCTCTGGGGTGAGACCATCCAAATCTGCCGTAGTGGTGTCTCCTGCTACAGTTTTCTCTCCAGTCTCCTCGCTGAACATTGACTTCCACTTGATTCGGTATTGACGGACATTACCGGGAGCAGCAGTCCAAGACACGGCAAAACTGGTGTCAGTGACGTCTCTGGTCTCCAAGTCTCTAGGTGAGCCAAGCTCTGAGAAATGAAGACAAAAAAGCGGATAAAGTTGAATGTAACAGGCATGAAAAAATTAGGAACTTAAAGTTTATTGAGCTATTATAAATGAATGATGAACTTCATCATATCACTTACATTTGCAAGTGTGTAAAAAACAACTGTGTAAAATTTCAAAGTTTAAGGCTTCGTAACATGAAATGTTTTCAGTGATGGCTTTTTTAAGCTAATAAATATTTTTAATGTAGACATATGGAATTGCACGGAAGTGAGCTAGACACAAAATGGGCATTGGGAACAATTCCAGCCATAAACCACAAAGCGTCTCTTAACTGTCTCCGCTTTAACCCCTTTAGGATGTCCTTAAGCAACTCGATTTTCTGCTGGATTTCTGGAAAAATCTGCAAAACTAATCCCACATCCCATATGCTCAGCACCTCTTCGGGCAGCGCTTCAAGTTTCCAGTAAAGCCAGATCCAGAAAAGTATGTTTTCTGCAGTTGCAGATGTTGCGCTCTCGTCTCCTTGACTTACTTTTCCTGAGGGACGGTTATGAAAGAAAAAAACATGGAAATGCAGAGCCAGGGATTTAGTGGTGGAGCCTGAGATGGGCCGCCAGCATATGTTTGGCTAAGAGGGAAGCCCTCCGTGAGGTGTCCTCTACGTTCACCACAGAAAGATGGATGGACTGCTGCTGAAAGTACTCCCACTCAACCTCATTCAAGCCCCTAAACCTTGACACTGCTGCAGCTTATGACAACATAATTACATTATTATCACAGACAAAGCACTGCAGCCGTGTGATCTCACACAGACCTAATTTATCACATTTAACCTAATAAAAAAATTTAAAGAAAAAGCAGCTGAAAAGCTGACAAAGTATAAGTGTGTGACAAATATAGTGGAGGGAAAAAACTTATTTAGCAAGCTCTGCTTCTGCAAGTTGTCCACCCTTCAAAAAAATCTAATTTGAAAGACAGAATGTCATAAAGATTTCAGGAGATCAGACAGAATTATGTTTTTAAAGATTTACTTTTGTACAATTATGCAGAAAATAAGTATTTAGTCAATTTGAATGGTGTATACTTTCCTGTATTTAGCGCTTTACTACCTTCTTAGAAGGCCCAAAGCGCTGTACAGTCACAGTCCCATTCACCCATGCACACACACATTCACACACTGATGGGGGTCCTGCTACAGAACACTGGTGCAAAACTAGAACCACCTGGATCAATGTGGGGTTCAGTGTCTTGCACACTTCGACACATGGATGTGCAGAGCAGGAATCTGAACCTGCGATATTCCAATCAGAGGTGGACCACTCTACCCTTGCACCATGGCCGTCCCAGTTAAAAAAGTTCACCGCAACACTTTGTATTGTTCCCCTGCTCGTCAATGATACAGGTCAAAGTTCCGCTGTAGGTTTACACAAAGTTTAAACACACCGTAACTGCTATTTTGGTCCTTTCTGCCATGCAAAACTTCTTTAGAGCTTGGATTTTTATGTGGCTGTTGTTGAGCAGCCCGCACTTTCAATTCCCTTCACAGATACCCTATTGGATTGAGGTTCAAAGACTGGCTAGGCCTCTACAGAATCTTAAATGGATTTTTAAGTAGCTCCTTCTTTGTTGCCGGGGAAATTGGTTTGGCATCTGCAAATGTTCAAACCTCAACATTCTCACTGATGGAAGAAAGTTCTTGTCCAGACTCTCACCATACATGACTCCATTCATCATTTCCGTCATGTCCCCTTTGCAGAAAATTATCCCCAAAGCACGATGTTTCCACCTCCATGCTTTCACAGTGGGTATGGTGTTCTATGGATGCAGCTCGCCATTATTCTCCCTCCAAACAAAGTGAGTGACATTTATACCAAAGTACTCTATATTGGTCTCATCTGACCACATGACATGACATGACATTTTCCCAGTCTATCCTGGATCATCCATCCAGTCTCTGGAAAACTAACGTGTTGCTATAGTAACCTTTACTACTGTGGTCCAAGCTCTTTTAAAGATAAAGTCTATCAGGTCCCTCATGTAGTTCTGGACTGTTTCTTCACCATTTGCATGATCATATGTGCCCCATCAGGTGAGATCTTTCATGGACCTGCACGTGGGTAAGAGTGTCAGTGACCTTGTATTATTCAACTTTCTATGAATTTATCCCTGGTGTCCTAAGACAGCTCTTTGGGCTCTGTTGTGGTAGAGTGGTTGCAGTTTGACTGTTTAAGGGAGTGGACAGCTGTCTTTTATACTGTTGACCAGTTCAAAAAAGGAGCTTTTAACACAGTTAAACAGTGGAGGATAGAACAGCATCTTAAAGAAGAAGTACCGGTCTACGAGGGACAGAATTCTTGCATGTTTGCGGGAAATAAATATTTATTTGCAGCACCATTGTGCAAATGAATTCCTTAAAATCCAACATTGGGCTTTCATAGATTTCTTTAACATTCTTTCTAATAGTTGAAGTGTAACTATGATGAATATTACAGACCTCTCTCAGACCTCTCTTTAAGTGCAGAATTTGACAAATCCTTTTTTGAACACTGAAAAATGCCCTCAATTCATGCATTTGATGAAGCTCATCTAAACAGAAGTCAAAGCAGCAGAAGGGCAGACTGCTTCAAAAGAGTTAAAGCCTTCTACAAAGATAACCACAAACAAAGAGCTCCAGATTTTAGTGGGCTTACAAGTAAACACATTTTTCCATCACAAAATCTAGGTTTGAAGAAGCAGAAAGAAGCCGATAAACTGAAATGACTTTCTTTGCTCATGTGGGCCAAAGGATAAAAGGTAATGTCTTCTCCAGACAGAAGCTCTCTTTTCATCAGCACTCTCCGAAAAGCAAGGGGGGTGCTCCAAGAAGCAAACGTGCTCATGCACAAAAACACATGCTCCCCAGACGCTTCAAAAGTTTTATAGTTGAGCAGTAAATACTCCTCCATTCTCTATATATTTGCTTATTGCATTTAGCTGAAGAAAGAAATTCCCATCATGCGTCCTTATTGGCAGCTGTTGTTATGGAGTGAAGGCATTACCACAGTGATTATGCTCGCTAAAACTCCACATTTTCCGTTCCATCCATCAAAATGAGGCAGGGCTCAAATGAAGATTGCACATCGTAAACTTGAGGAATTTAAAAGTGACATATTTTCTAATCCTCTGGAAGAAATGTGTGGACATCATCTTAACATCTGCAGACAAAGACGTCTGGGTGGAAAAAATAGAAAGACAAAAAAAAAGGTCCTGACAGCATGCAAAAAAAAGGAGAGATCTTAATAGTTTTACTGACCTAACCATACCATCGTATTGATGTTACTACTATTGAGCTTTGCTACAAAAAGCAGGTAAATTAAAGCAACCCAGCTTTAAAACAAAAAAACTTAACACTTTTCTAGGAAATGCATTGAGTCATCCAGTCTAACTCCTGTTTAAACCTTCCTACATTCATTTTCTCAGTTGATAAATAAAACACTTGAGTCCCATAGCCAAGGTTGCTTGTCCCTTGTCTTTTACCTCAAAGGACCTTCAGGGAAAAGTAGACAAGCAGGAGCCCTGGCAGCCTGGTGGCACCCTCCAAGAGTTTCCAATGTTTAGAAGGAAATCAAACTAATATGTTACAGTTTCACCTGGTTTTGTGCTGCTCTTTTGCAAACACAGTTTTAGCTCAGGGACTTAAACACATAACCTCTATATTAACAGCAGTGTGCAGCAGGATAGTCTATAAGTGTTTAAGTACTTCCTCGTTTCTCTTCGCTCATCTATAAAGTAAATGAACTGCCCCTCAGTGCAAACAAAGAGCGCCCCCTCTTCGATAGCAAATCATTTTCCCATGTTTGTATATAACACCCACAGCTGGGATTCTCAACAAAGCGTTCCCAAAGACACCTTCTCCCTGGATGTTCTGTCTACCTCAGAGCTCCCGTGTTGGCTGACTTCTCTTTATGCTTACAAGGCAGGCCTCTGTGCGTGCCTCTTCTAATTCCTGCTAAGATGAACTTCCCAGCGTGGGTTTCTGACAAGAGAAAGGCAGCCCTAAGACAATGAGATCATTGTTGTGGTATGCTCTCATCATGACAAGCTAGACGTGGCTAAACAAAGTGCTTTGTCACTGAACTTTTTTCCTGTGGGGGTGTGTGGCTGATGACAGCACAGATTTGACCTATGGAGAGCGATCGTGAGATCTAAGCCCTGTGCTCGGTGTGGGAAAAGCAAAAAAGGACCGTTAAAGTGTTGCACAGCAAATGCCTTTGCTTTCATTACAACGTCAGGATCCGCTGGTCAACTACGAAACTAAAAGACATTCATTTTTGTACTTCTGTTGAACTGCAATAGTAAAACCCTCTAATTTATCAAAATAAAACATACAAATGTATGATGTTTAAGTTTAATTCAAATATTTAGGCTTGTAAATGGTACTACTGCCAGAAAGAATTGGGCAGCAATAAAAAACCAATGGACCCATTTTATGCATCCGGTTAAACAGACTTTGATATTTTTATGTGTAAAAGAGTGGAGAGCGAAGTCAGACAGACTTAGCCAACTTTTAATGTGATTTAAAGCCACAGAGGAGTTTTTATTTTGTGTACTTAAAAGGAATGAAACAGAATCCAATGGTTCACCTTCAGAAAACTTTGGTCTTTAGGTACAAACTTTTACCTTTGCCCCTTTCTTTTCCAAAATTGAGTTCACGTTACTAAAAGCATGTCACCTGTTTTATCTGAAGCTCAGATATGGCATTTGGCGTGTGTTCAAGAATGCACTAAATGCAAGTTCTTGAATGCATGTATAGTGTTCACGCTGGACAAGCAGGTAGGGTCTTCTTCTTTTATTTATTTTTTACTGTTTACTAGCGCATGTCCGCCACCTACAGACAAAAAACAGGCTTGGGATCAAAATGCTGAAGCATGGCAAATCTTACTCCAAATGTTTTCTTTCCCAGCTCTATTCTGAGATATGAAAGACTTGGTGTCATATAATTGCGACCAAGCACAAACCGCAATTACTGATTTCTATTCCACAATCAATTTTCAAACATTTGGCCCTTCTGTAAATGAAAAGAGACGCCATCCTTACATCACTACCAGTCCGAGTCCCTGATTGGTCAAAGTTCAGCCTGGTTTAACTTTCAACACGCATTCAATGGCCGCAAGTTTTGTACATAGAGACTGAAAACAGTCGTGAAAACCTGCGTAGCTATACATGAACGCAAGAGTTTTGACTGTGGAACCCTGAAACGCGTATTTGCATAGACTTTTCATTGGAAGTGGCTACTTCAACACGTGTTGGAGGGTGTGACCACAGACATCATGAAAACCAATATCCAAACATTTACAAAACTGTCAATTGCTTATCCCACAGTAATAAACTCCCTAGCATGAAATCCTAACCATCACAGTTTTGAGATTTTGTCCAAAAGTTATTTGTTTTGCGCCTGCTTTGAGGGCAAAATCGTGCAGAACAATTCTTTCCACAATCTCTCCGCTTTATTTGAAAAAATGTCTTTGTTGGGCTATTTAAAAGGTATAAGTCCCAATAGTCTTCACACAGCTGAGTGTATAAAATGTGTTCTCTGCCTTACAACCCCCTAAGGGATTAAGGAGCTGCAGGCCCGGCTGTTCTTGGGAACCATTTGATAGTTTAACCCCCAACCCAACCCTTGGCACAGAGCATCAAGCAGGGAGGCAGTAAGTTTCTTTCTTTATAGTCTTTGATATGACCTAACCGTGGGTTCAAATCTGTTTCAGAGTAGAAACTACCCTCTTTATAGCCCACCGAGCTTGCTTCAAATGATTTAAACTAAAATCTATAAGCTTAAGAACAAAAATTCCCAAACAAGCTGTGTTGCAACAGCACTACCAGGTGGACATGCGGCTCTCAAAGTACCTTCTATCCCTCGCCATATGTTTTCCAGCATCCATCTCCATTATGCTACCTTCATCAGAGGAAAAGCTCCTCCAGGCATGCCACGTTCTCTCTTTTCCTCTCTAACCACAACCCAGATATTTAACCAAGCTCACAAAATTAAGCACAACTTCCTCAACTCTAATGTAGCTGCCAGTGAGACATACCAGATGCTACATTCCTACAGCAGTGGAAAAAAGTCAAGCCTACAGGAAAAACTGAATAACACAAATCATCCCCAAGAGTGAGACTTCCTAAAAAGAAAAATGGTCTCTAACTTTGATCATTGATGCAATGTGGTGTAGCTTTTCTCCTTACCTTCTAAAGTGGTTCCTGCACCCATCAGAGGGTCGCCTTGTCCAGTGGAGTAGTGTGCTGTGACAAATAGCTCATATTCAGTGGCCGGTTGGAGGTTCTTTAGCAAAGCTTGGGTGATATCTCCTTGGACCAATTCCATGTTTATATCACCCCCTTCAGCGAGTTTGTATGTAACGTGGTACTGAACTACATTTCCTGGAGCAGCCTGCCAAGCAACTTTCATAGTATTTATTGTCTCGTCAAAGACACGAAGATCTCGTGGTGAGCCAATAACTGAAATCAAACAAAAAATGGATTACACGTCTACTTTATGTTTATTACACAAAAACCAAAAATCTCATAGTGGGAATTATCTCTAACCTTCCTTAGTGGTACCATCCACTTGTAACTCATCTCCAACGCCAGCGGCATATTCAGGAGAGACGGACACCCTGTAGGTGGTGATGGGGAATAGCTCTTGGAGAACTATGGTTGTTTCTGGTCCAAGGGTTTGAGCTTCGAGTATTTCTCCCATACCACTGAGTGGAACATACGACAATCGATACCTAATGACTGAACCTGGGGCGGCTTGCCATGATACCCTAAAACTATTAGTTGTCTCCTCTGTGACTCGGAGATTTTCCACTGTTCCTTGTTCTGGAACGATAATGATCAAATTAATTGCAATTCATTTTTTTTAATTGTTGTGAAATATTTGAATGAATCTTTTACCTTCCAGAGTCGTCTCTTGACCAGTCAGCGCAAAACTATCTCCCTTGTCGTACTCAGCATAGACGTTGACTTCATAAGTGGTGATCGGAGTGAGGTAAAGAAGAACTGTTGTGGTGGTTTGACCAGGTACTGCCAGGGATATGTAGTCTCCAGTGATGTCTTCAGCTTTGCGGTATCGTACCAGATAAGACATGACAGAAGCAGCAGGTGCAACCCAAGTCGCACGGAAGCTGCGCGATGTAATCTCAGAGAACTGCAAGTTACTGGGTGGAAGTAAATCTGAAGATGAGAAATGGTATAAAATCAAAGACCATCACACAGAGGATGGAAGATGGTGTAAAAAAAAGGGGGAATATCAAAATGATCATGGCCAATAAGTGGTACTTACTTTTCTTCTTGATCTTGAGCAGTTCCTGTTCAATCCTCAGACAGATGGACTGAGTTAGCTCTTTTGAAATCCTCTGAAAAGCATCAAAGTCCTCCACCTCATAGACATGAGTGTCTGCTGGTTCATTAGCAATGGCCTCCAGCTCTGATCTCACTGCATCTTTCACACCAACTGCAAAGATCTCCACATCAATATTTCTTAGCTTGGTTGCAGCAACCCTAAAGGAGTCAGAGGACTTTCCGTCTGTGATCAGGACCATGACACGAGGCACATTCTGCCTTGCTCCCCGAGTTGGTACAAAGATTTTTTCCCTGACATAGGTCATGGCTTTGCCAGTGTTTGTGGAACCGCCCCGATAAGGGAAGTTGCGCACAGCTTTAACGACAGCATTGATGTCATGGTGGGTGTTCAGGTAAAACTCTGTATGTGGGTCTCGACTGTACTGGACCAAGCTGATCTGGATTTTGTCGGGTCCAATGTCAAAGGATTTGACCAGGACCTCCAGGAATTCACGAACTTTGGCAAAGTTTTGTAATCCAATGCTATATGAGCCATCAACCAACAGCACCACATCAGCCTGCACATCCACATCCATAGAACACTCTTGAGAAAGAAAAGAAAAGAAAAGAAAAGGCAGATCACTCCATAACTGATCCACACTTGATAAAGAGCCAAAAATCCAATAAACCTGCATACCTGTTAACACCTTGACAGGTTGGGTCTTTGCCAAATCTGTGAGAGGTTCGCTTGGAGTTAGACCTTTGAGTGCAAACAAGCTGATATCATACTCGGTCTCTGGGGAAAGGTCACGGACATTAATAGATGTCTGTGTGGCTCCCATGTAGAGTTCCTGCCGTTTCATGCCAGGCACCAGGGGAATGAGGGTAAGCTTGTAGCCTGTGATGTCCCCTAAGGATGCATCCCACGTCAGTCTCATTGATTTTGATGCAATTTCTGTGACCTGGAGGTTAGAGGGGGCTTCCACCACTGAAAACAAAGCATAAAGAATTTGTTGGAATAATAACACGATAGGCTTTAATCAAACCACACAACCTCAAAACCGTGATGTGACTTACTTTCTTCTCCACTGACTAAAGAGGTGAGTTGGTCATCAACACCAGAGCAGACTTCTGTGATGATCCTTTTCTGCACTTCTTGGATCAGATCAAAGTTGGGCACATTGTACACATGTTTGGCATGAGGCGTGGAAGCAATTTCCCTGAGCTCATCCTCATCTGCTCCTTTGATACCTGAATGGAAGAATGTACAACACTGTCAAAACTTTAAGCATCGTTAATGCCAGTTTTACAGATGTGAAGAAGTACTACTCTTATAGGTGTGTTTTTTCTTTAAAAAAAAAAAAAGCTTACTAACTTTTAGGGTTTTTTTTTCTTAGGAACAGTCTTTTTTTATTATAAACCTCCAATGGAAAACCAAATATTTTCAAAGAACAGGCAGAGGTTCACACTGGACTGCACAGAACAAAACACCATACCTAGGACAAATATTTCCACTCCGATGTTCCTAAGTCTTCTTGCATGCTCCTCTACAGGGTCTTGGGATTTTCCATCAGTTATGATCATGGCCACCTTTGGAAAGGCTTTCCTTGATCCAGCTGCCTCAGTGAAGATGTTTTTTATTAGGTAATCTATGGCATCACCTAAAAAACGCACAATTTCAAATGTTAGAAGAAAAATCTTGAATTCCAAATGCCATATTTTTGACGCTTATACTTTGAAATATATATACCATTAATTTAGGTATACATCTAATTAGAAGTTTACCAGTCATGGTGTTTCCTCCTTTGTATGGTAGTGAGTTGATGGCTTGAAGGAGGTCTCCTCTTCTTGTGTAACGGTTCAGGGGGAATTCTGTGCGGGTATCTGTGCTGTACTGAACCACAGCCACTCGAGTCTTGTCCTCGCCGATATCGAAGGCTCCTGCTAGCGAGCCAATGAAACTCCGGATGTGTTTGAAGTTCTCTCTGCCTACACTCCATGAGCCGTCCACCAGAAATACCAAGTCTGCTATTGCACTGACAGAACATTCTGTAAAGTCAAGGTGGAGAAACACAGCAGTCAGTCAATCAAAAACAATTCAATTTTTTTTTTTACAAAGGGCATGTTGGTGGTTAACGTGTGGTGAAAGTGCTAAATCATGCGCATTTGCATCTCAAAGCAAATCAATTTCCAACCCAAACAGGAGCCAATAGTTGGCTTCAAATATGTTTTGGAATAACACTGGAGCAGAACTTTTAGAGACTAAGTGAAATCAAATTCTTGACAGTTAGTTGGATGGCTGAGAGACATATCCACACGTCAAAGGAAATAAAAGCTGGTGGCCAACAGTAGGCTGGTATAACTTTTCCAGCAGACAGGCAGCATGTGGTTTTACAGACTAAACACGCTAAAGAGGTTACACCAACGAAGATCACTTTTTTGCTTTAAATCTGCGATCTTTCAAATGACTTTTAAAGTACTGGCAGCGTTTATGAAAGACTCCTTGATTAAAGATAAATAAGACTTTAATTAAGTTTGGAAATGGGGTCAGCCACGGATCAACAAGAAAGGAAAGAAAAATCCTGCAGCAACTCCAAACTACCATCGACGTGGCACACGGAGTTTGCCAATAATGTAGCTAAATCTTTTTTTTTTCTTTTTCTTGCTTTTCTTCAAAAATATTCTTGGTTTAAAACACTTTTCTTGTTGATTTATTTGTTTCAAAAGCCAACCTGCTTCTCCTCCACTACACTGAAAGGTCTTGTCGTGTTGAAATGTTGGTTGAGAGTATAGAAAACCTACTCACTGAGTGCATCTGATGTTGGTCTTGGTCTGGTGGTGTTACTGGACTGGACTGCAAGACAGGAAAGAGTGAATTTAACACTTCACCAACTACATCAGCAGTATTCAAATGTTTTCTTTAAAAAAGGATAAAATAAAATTAATATTGCAGGACTGCAGGGTCAAAATCCATTGAGCTTAAACTCATATTGTCCAACCTCATCCACACTTCAGCAAATGAGTCTTGATTATAGGATTTATCATTGTCAAAGATTTCGTGACAATAGAGAAATGTGATCACACAAAGGTAAGATAATTATCACGTGCAAAGTAAATAAAGAAGTACTGATTTTTTATTGGAAAATAGTGGATTCTTAACCCCCTGATGCCTAACGATGCAAATATGTATCAAACTATTTCTGCTCCAAACTTATTTTAATTTAGCATCTACTTAAAAGCAAAAACATAAATTTTTGTTTTATTTTTTTGTGATAGTTTTAAATAAATTAAGGGGATCTATGGGTTTATAATGGTATTGTTTGGAAATTCCTTAAGAAATGATAAATGAAAAAATTACAATGCTGTTGACACTTTAAGTCTGAACTTTGAATCTGGATGCCTTTACCACTGACATCAAGCAAACATGGTCAAACAAAAGTTTTCATAAAGCAGTTGTACTTACATAAATGTTGGCTGTATGTTCTATATTTATTACAAAATGACCATTTGGTTCCTTCCGCAACTTTTGGTTTTCAAGTAGTTTTGATCCCAGACATTTTTAAACACTTTCCACATAAACTTGTTGTACTTACTAGTCAGTTGACCAAAAATGGAGATGCTCTCCTCTGAACCATAATAGGAGCTTATTGACACAGAATAGTCCACATCAGGAGTCAGATTAGTGATGGAGGTTGAGGTTGAGTATGCATCAAGGGTGAAATCTCTGCTTGGTTCATCTATGAAAAGCAAATTCTAAGATGATCGGAGAAAGCATTGGGTTTAAACTGTTTGCATTATCCATCCGTCTAAAACACTGACCTGCATCGGACGCAACTTGTATTCTGAAGCCCTCTATCCTTGATGAGGGCTTTAGCCACGACATTTCCACTGTGTTTTCATTTAGAATTTTAAATTTCAAGTCTGAGGGTGGCTCCACTGTAAATCAGAAATAAAACACAGTTAGTTCACATCCGAACGCTTGCAGATGTGTATTTAATTCTTTTTGAGTTCAAGTGAGGAATTTTACATTTAGTTCAAGTGAGCATTCACATAAAAGCCCAACGACAAACACTTCATGACTGAAGTGAACCAGATTCGTTGTTGGGTACAGACACACAAAACCGAAACCCGTTGGTAAGTGTGACACGAAGGGAGCACGTGACAACACTGGAAAATGTGAGAGGCCATTTTGGAGGAAAATGGCACTTGTTTGAGTTGCCCGGCCGAGGAGGCCGGCAACTCAAGCACCGGCATACATGTGCACAACTCCACACGGAGCAAACCATCCAGTACATGCGGAGTGCAGTGGTTACATGGCATGCCCCAACCACTTACCAAACTGCTTTGACTATGGAGCAGAGTTCAGCATTACCAAACGAAAGCACCTTTCTTTTCAAGATACCGATTATACAATGGAATCAAGGTTGCCATGTCATCATTTAAGTAACTCTTGACAGAACTGGACACTATATGTTATATACAAAGTATATAAACATATATCAAAGCCTGAACGTGTGTTGTTTATTTGGTTTAAAACATTTGGCACAAGTGGCACACATCCATTGCAAACCTCATAAAAAGAATACACAATTTGTCGCTGGAGACTCTTGTGTACTTTTTCACTGGCAGAGTGGTGCATGAGAAGGCACTGGAGCAAAAAGCTTCTTCAGAAAATCAAATGATCGATAACAGAGAGAGCGTGTACATGAAAATAAACATGAGGAAACCAAACACAGGGGGACCATGTGGCCACGTGCCCTCACATGGAGCCACTTTGATCACGGCGTCATGCATCATGTACATGACAAAGTTGTTTGACTCAACAACTTTGGTTGACGGGAGAGTAAGTAGTTTTCCATGTACAGTTTGGACTACACACACACAGATGACAAACTTATTTTAAAATGATATTGTGTCTTTTATTTTGTAGGTGTAAATCATAGGAAATGACTGCATAAACAGTTCCTATCAGCAATTTCCATGCATTAGAGATGTAAATGAAAGAGGTGAACAGCCTGAGCAAAGAACCCTCAGTATTCTGTGTCAGATGATAACTTGTGAGTCTGTTTCTGCAGGCAATATATAACTTTTCTGAAACTGTATTCTTGTTAATACATGCAGCCTAAAAAGAGTTATTACTGACAGGTAGCAGAAGAAATTAGTAAAATGATTGGCACAAACCATTTTGTAAGTCCATTCCTAAGTTATGCAATAGTAACACGATGAGAATAATGTGAGATCAAGTCAGAGATGCTAACAAGTTCCATTTAGTGAGTCAAAGACCAGTCTAAAGTGAGAAAAACTCTAATTCTAATTTTATTTCAGATTTTCTTTTATTTTAAAATTTGAATTTTAAGTTGAATATAACATATTTGGCATTTTAAAATCACCAGTGAAGTCCCAATAAGAGATTAACTGTCTGAAAATCTTATTCGATAATTTAATCAAAAAGAAATCTGAAAATCTATTCTCATGGTATTACTATTACACAATTTAGGAAGGGTCTTACAAAATGGTTAGTGCCAAGTTATGCAATAGTAACATGATAGGAATAATGCAAAATCAGGTCCCATTTAGAGAGTCAAAGTTAATTCTTAAGTCTCTGCTAACAGATCAAGCCTCAATGCTAATATGAGGGGAAAAAAATCATATTTTATTTATAAAAAAGTATTTTGAAGTTTTATTTTGAAAATATTATAATGGCATTCTAAAACCACCAGTTAAATCCCATTAAAAGGGATTATATGTTTAAAGAAACCAATTTAACAATGTAATCTGAAAAATAAAACTCAAAATGGATAATGGATAAACAGATAGCAAACATCCTCAGTCACGTTTTAAGTCAAGTCTCTGATCCCCCGACAGTTTAAGCATGCACTATCCATACATGTACAGAGCTTATCCAAATGGGTTCATGCAAAGTATTATTATGGGTGTTATGGAAGACAGGAATATCATTTTAAAATACACTATGAGGAGGAAGCCATAGTTTGGGACACACTGGGTGCACAGGCAGATGACAAACAGGAGCCCAGTCAATGTTCAAAAACTGGGATTGGAGGATCACCAACCTGGCATTTCAACACAAGGAGCCCCGATGGGCCGCGCTCCCCCTTCATTTCTTCACGACAACTCGAAAACCGGGGGGGTTCAGGAGTATGGGTTGACGTCGATGGGTAAAAGGGAAGGGGCTAAGGTGGCCTGAACGATTCCGGTGCGTTTAAACTGAGTCTTTAGTAGTATGAAATACAAGCCACGCCTTCATCTAGCCGTAACTGTAGGATTTAAAGATATCTGGATATCTAGCAGCATCTTGGACCACATGTACTTTTTTGGGTTTTTTTTCTGTTTTTGTCTCTAATGTTAATTCAAACCTTGTGGTTGCTCGTGTTATGTGCATGTCTGTCCCATCTCTTTTAATAAACAACACTAAAGGCTCCCAGGGAGCAGAGCCGGACTGCAGTTATGTTACATCAGTCTCCAACCAGGCAGCAATCCTGACCAGAGCCCCCGCCAGAAGGAGAGCCCAAGAAGAGGAGGAAAGAACAGTGGCTTTCTCCAAAGAGTCAGGACGGATGCCAAAGTAACTCCGCAACATGTGCTGACATTAAACACCACTGCATATTAACTTTCCATATGTCCTGCAACTCAGCGTTTTTTTGTGATTGCCCACAAAGAAAGCCCAAGAAAGGCTCTTTGTCTTGATGCTGTCTGAGGATTCGTTTTCTTCTCTCCTATTTCATCTGAAGATATGCAAGGGTTGACACCACTAACCGCTCAGGGGAATACAGAAAAGGAAAAGACAATCAGAATGTTCCTATACCATATTTCATCACATTTTTAAGGAGTCTGCAACCTAAAATTTCAGTGAATCCCCTATTTGTCAAAGTTTTTTCCTCCCAAAAATGTATCATGATTGTTTGAGCTTATGTTTGTTTGAAGGACTAATTAAGTACTTTAGTATCTATGACTTTGATTTATCAACTCATGATCATTTTCTCAAATTTTAATATAATTTTAAGATATTTTTCTCAAGTTTTTTTTAACTTTTTTACAAAATAGACACCATCAGTTAAATGTTTGGACACAAATATGTCCAAAGTTTTGACTGATGGTGTCTACCTAAAGAAATGGACATCATTTATAGATCCAGCATGTACAAGTCAGCTCTATCATCATCAATATGAGTTTTCCAGACTATTATAAAACTACCCTGTTCAAACAGAAGAATACCAGCGATCTACACTCTGGTGCATTTTGTCACTGATTTCTGATCTCAATCTGAAAACAATTTTAAAGTACATTTCTTAAAAGTCAAAATGAATATTAAAAACAGAATACTTTCAATGAAAGGACAAACGCTGCACAAAAAACACATGGTTAAACAAAATACACGCAATGTCAGAGTAGCTTTATTGAGTTTATCAAGACAATAATAGTTGAACATAGCTGCTAACTGCTGCAAACATCAAGAACCAGTAGAGAAACAGGGCTAGGAAGGAGAAAGGGGGTCTAAAGAGGCAGAAACAGGACAGATTGTGTGAGAGGAGCCAGACCAGGTGGTTTCATTTACCTTGGGCATCTATGGAGGCTAAGAAGCCTACCAGAAAGGCAGCCGTGGCTAGTGACAGCCTTATCTTCATGATTAGGCCTGAGGGGTCAGCAGCACATCAATCAGTCTGCAGGAGACAAAAGGAGGAGATGTGGTGGAGCTGCAGACGTTCAGACATCAGCCGAAACATCTTAGGGACAGATTTAGGGTTTGCTTCTTTTTTTCTCTCTCAAGGATGAACAAAACTTTAGAGCTGCAGCTTATTAAAGCCCCCCAACTTTCCATCCTGGGCTGTAACCTGACTGTTGCACAACATGTGCCACACCTTGCTGAATGCAGTTGACACCCATTCCCCGAGGTGGGTAATTAGCACTTAATACCAACTGTAGATATTTAGTAATGAGGAATAAAAACACTTTTTGAGATTTGATTGGCGTAGCAGTTAGTTCAAATTCACTTTGCAAAACAGCAAAGCTGTACTCTTCAGCCGGCAGAAATGAGCTGCCCTTTAAAAATGAGCAAAAATTGTCCAATTTGATTTGATTTGATTTGATTTGTTTTGATTTAAAAGCAACAAATGTTGTTCTGTGAGCTTTTTGCCGATCAGAATTACACACTTTGCCTGTGGAAAAGTTCCAAACTTGAAACTTCACATTTTTTCTGGAAGCATGTTTTTATTGAAGGTTATTCTGTTAAGAACCGATGTACAATTTCAAGCAAAACTTTTTTCAAGCACATAATAACAATTTCACTGCTTTTACATCAGGTTCTAATGTGAATTCAGCCAGCCTAAGTCTGATCACAGGCTGTGCCGCCCGCTGCAGAAGCTTCAGCAATGCAGCCAAAGAGACTAAGTGATCTTCATTCTCTGGACACAAAGCTCCCATCTAGTCTGTCAAATCTCTATCAAATTAAAGATAAAGTACAGTGCATGTGATTTTCTACCTGTTCCACCCTGTATTCACAAAAATATGAGTATTTCAATCCCTTTTTTTGTATATATTTAGGTACATTTAGAAAATTATTCACTAAAAATACCCTTCAAAATTAATATTTTGGGGGAATTCTCTTTTACATAAATAGCACAAAACAATGATTTTATAAATGAAATATATATATTTTAAAAAGTGCACTCACCAACTGAAGTCCCCCCAAAAGGATTGAATGGACTTTATTTGTGAGCAGTCTGCCTGAAGCCTCCCCCTCCTCTGGAAAGTGGGAGAAGTGTGTTGAATTGAAGCTGGACCCCTCTCACCTCTGTCGAGCTGCTGGAGGCTCCACCAGCAGATGTCCAAGAAGAAAAGGTTTCCTTCCAAGTGGGAAGAGCCTTTCCACTGCAGACTACTTAATGGGGGGTGTGGGGAGGCAGTTCCTAAGCTCTCAGTTTACCATCCATCATATGGGCTCTTTAGGAAAGCTCTTCTTTACAACTTGATAAATGCCCCTCAGTATGACTAATCCCAAGTTTGGGGAAACTTTTTTTTCTTTCCATGACTCCTTTCAGTTTGGGGGTTTAGAGCCTCTGTGACTTCACAGCATTTTTCTTTTTTACTTGAAAACTTATCCCTTTATTTCCAAAGAAAATGCTCATAAATAAAAAAGAGTCAATGATCATAAAAGAAAACTCTTATTATATATTTATTTTTAATTTTCTGTATCAATATTTTTGAATTTGAAACTTTGTGTCCAACAAAAGCAGTTGATGCTTTCACCCACTTCTACAGAGCATCCGATGGATGTTTGGCTCCCTCTAGTGGCCCAGAATAAAACTTCCAAGTATGACAGTTTTAAAAACCCTTGTGCTATCTTAGATGACCCCACCCTTACATTGACGTGTTCTCCCTACCATGATAAAGGTGGAAAGATTTCGTGTAATCCATGGACACCAGTGAGGATCACAAATCATTGAAGAAAAAAGGTTCAGCGCACTGTCTAGTGGGGTCTAAATGACCCAACTTCCAATTTTAAAGTGCCTAGGATAGCACAAGGGTTACGGCAGATACATTTGCTGATTTAAATGGAACTTTAAATGAGCATCAATCAACTGATACAATTTAAAGTTTAATTTTTTATTAATTTTTTTTTTTACCCTTAAAGTGGGGTTGGCATCAGCACAACTGTAAATTACTACGTTCCTTACAGCAGCAAGCTTTTTTTCCTGTGACTTTTTGTGCATTGCAGTGTAAAACAATTCATAAAAAACACCCTGTGAAGAGATCAAGCATGAGTTTTACTGTGTGTTCTGCACATCAAACAACCTTTAATAGTTCATTATGATAATTATAGTAATTGTCTGTCGTAACTCTGAGGTCAAATCATGGGGTCGTTGTGTTTTAACCCTGAAACACCAGACTGAGACATCTGACTCATCAAATCTCAGACAAGTGCAGACGTACCAGACACAGTGAGACTCATTGTGGCTGCAGAGCACAATGTCTCCTCTCAGATGAATAGAAATACCATCATCCTCCTTCATAGAAAAACATGAAAGATGATTATTGTTTATTTTTATTTTTAAATAACCATACATACCCATACCATGTTCCCACAAAACATGTCCTTCTGGTAATTATATTCTTAACCAGACTAACCAAATAAATTCAAAACTCGTGATTTTGATTTAGACAAAACTAATGGAGTGGTTTAAAAATTGACTAGTTTTATTGTTTTCAAAAATTAATGGCTCAACAATGATGTGGTTTTCAGAGATAAAATCTACATAAAACATCCATTCATCTTCCTCCACTTATCCAGCACCAGGTCGCGTTAGCAGCAATCTAACCCGAGATGCCCAGACTTCCCTCGCCCTGGCCACTTCCTCCACCTCCTCTGGGTCCTGGGTCTTCCCCGGGGCCTCCGCCCAGTGGGACATGCCCGGAACACCTCTCTAAGAGTCATATTCAGGACCTCGTTCTTCCGGTCATGACCCAGAGCTCATGACCATAGGTGAATATTGTAACGAAGATCAACCGGTAAATTTAGAGCTTTGCTCAGCTCTCTCTTTACCACAACAGACCGGTACAGCAACCACACAACCATGGACGCTGCTCCGACATGCCTGTCAATGAATCTCACACTTCCCTCACTCGTGAACAGGACCCCAAGATATTTAAACTCCTCCACCTGAGGCAGGGAAACTCCACCTACAGAGAGATGGCAAAGCACCTTTCTCCGGTCGAGAACCATGGCCTCATCAGATTTAGTGGTCAGTACCGCTACATCAAACATCTTCTTCAGTATTTTTATTTTATTGTTCAATTAATATTTTTAACCAAACTGAATCAAGTTTGCAGAAAAGTTCCTTTTTTTCTGTGCATCAGAGTAAACAGTGACACCTGCTGGACAAAGGATGAAACATGTATCATAATTTAAATTTCGTGTTTTGGGGGGAAGAGGAAGTACACGCACACACACACACACACACACGCGCATAGGGAGAACATGCAAACGCCATACAGGAAGGACCTAGCTGGGATTTGAACCAGGCCCTTCTACTGAGAGTTATAAGCATCACAACACTGTGCAGCTATAACAATAAAACCCAGTAAAGTCTCAACTGCCTTACAGTTGTACTCATAAATAATTCAGACTAAAATTATAGAATGTACTTTCAATACAGAAAATAAAATGACATCAGATCACTGTTAAGAGTTCTTTATTTGGACCCAAAAAAAAATTGCATGAAACAAAAGATTGAAACTTCTTTTTCAATTCTCACTACAGGAACAGACTGTAGTGACAGAGAAAAAAAATAGTGGGGAAAAACTTGCAACTGTGACACTTTCAAAGTGCAAATGTTAGTTCAACATAGACACTTTTACAATAACTTAACAAGCAAGCCACATTTTCAAATATTGAGATGTTTGCAGCCGTTTCTTTAACATCAAGGAGCTGAAGCTGAAACAATTTAGAAGAAAATTTTGGTGTAAAAAAACAAAAACAAAAAAAAAGGAAAAAAATAAAGTTTCATTCCTGTCTGAAAACAGGCAGCACGAAACAAAGACATGCTCAGTGACAAGACTAAGAATTAGAATTTAAAACTGCTCTTCATAAAGGGAAGCAGTTTGGGCTGAACAGTGAAGAGGACACGAGAAACACATCTGTAAGCAGAATCATTTCAACAACCATAACAGGATATTTACATTCCACAGCAGGGCCTTTCTGTTATCACTTCCATTATAGACAATGTACATCCTTCAAAGAAGCCATTCACTGCTAAAAAAAAAGGACATTTGGATTATGAGCAGATAAATAGAATAAAAACTGTAGACAGGATGTAACATTAAAGCAAACAGAAGTTTTGACGCACTAAAACTTGATGCTACACACCGATGACACAATGCACCCCCTCACCTTCACAATAGATCCAAGCTAGAAAACAAATCGGCAGTCCAGAACGGTCCCCTTTAAGGTCAGGCGGGCATGCAGGCGCGGCGACGCGGCGGCCGCTCAGTTTGGAATCTCCGCGCTGTTGGTGCGCGTGTCGTATTTGTGGTGGATGACGAGCAGGACCACGCCCAGGAAGAAGCAGATGGAGCCCACGGTGATGTAGGCGATGCCCAGGAAAGGGTTCTTGCCCCCCATCCAGGAAATGGTGCTCAAGATCATTCTTTTGCGCCCATCGAAGCTGAGCACGGGGTAATCTGATTACATGAAATTAAGGGGGGAAACATTTTTATACGCTGAAAGTCTCATTTTTAAATTAACCCTGAAAATAAGGCTTTTGTTTTTTTTAAATATCCCAATTTGAGTATGAAAAGCCTTTTCAAATCGCTAAAGCTTTTATTGGAATTACATTTGTGTTTATAAAATTAGGAATTTTTTAACAATTAAAAAAAAAGGAAAATCAATCCATAGATTTATGGAACCAATGTAGTATAAATATTTCAAGTTTTAATCATTTTACTTTGAAAAGTATTATAGAAATGGAAAAAGCATATATGTGTGTGTGTTAGTAATTTTTGTAAAGTTTATTTGTTTGCAAAGGATACTGTAGGTTATTTCCATGACGTATCTGCCGCTGGATAGAGTCGGGGTGGAGTTCGGCTTCTTCTGGATTATGCGGTAGAGCTTCCGAAAGGTGGGCAGCGCCGCCGTGCGCATCCACACGATGAAGTCCTCGTTTATGAAGCCGTTGTTTTCGGGATCTTCCGGGTCCAAGTCGTAAACCGCCTTCCTCCAGTTCACCGGCTTGGCCGTACCTAAAACATTCGGATCAGAAGAACCTCGTCTGTGAAATCGGAAGTCGTCACCAGAAAGGATGATGGGAGTTCGTCAAACACGCCTTGGAACGCCACGCTTAGATTGCTGCTTCCGCCGGGGTTCCTGAACTTGACGTGCTTGTCCGTCCACCACGCGATGCCCTTTTTGGTCACATTCACTCTTTGCTTGGTTCCGTTTTGATTGATGTGGAACAACTCCAGGGTGTCTGGGACGGAAAAGAAGCGTCACGTGCGATAAAGCGGCAAACGTTAGCCTGCGTCGGTGCAGGTGATCAAACAGCCAGACTCACCATTGAAAAGGCTGTTAGCTATGGCGCCGCATGGAGCGATGGGCAGGCCGTCACTGGTGCGGTACGGCTCACATTCCTTGCTGGGTTGCTTCATAAAAGCAGAAACGTTTGGCTGATGAACATGCGTGTGCTGGGTTGGACATCGTATAAAGAAAAGACAATACCTTCAAGTTGGACTCGACGCCGTTGAGTTGGCTGTCATCTCTGGATTTCACATAGCGCCGGTGGTTCTGGTAGAAGTTGGATAGACCGTAGTACATGTAGACATTGCTCTATGAAATTTAAAAAAGAAAAAGAAAAAATAATCAACTTTTAGAGCTTTTAACCCTCAAAATGTGAGCCTTTCATATCCCTTGTGCTATCCTAGGCACTTTAACATTGGGAGTTGGGTCATCTAGACCCACTAGACAGTGCGCTGAACCTTTTTTCTTCAATGATTTGTGATCTTTACTGGTGTCCATGGATTACATGAAATCTTTCCACCTTTATCCACCTTTGTCATGATAGGAAGAACATGTCAAAGTAAGATAACAAAAGGGTTAAGACACCCACCATCAACAATCTAAATTAGGGCTTTGCAACCTGAGGCTCTGGAACCACATGCAGCTCTTATTAAAAATGCTAATGATTTGAATAAATACGTTTGTAGTTTTGGTTTTTATTTAATCAAGTTTGGTCATTTGACATTTTTAACATGTCACTGATATCAAAGATGGTAAAATCTCAATCTTGCAACTTGAATAAGATTAAAAAAATATTTTTTTTATTTTACACTAATATTGTCGTGTTTTTAATTATTAGTAAAATGAGAAAAAGTACGACGGCACACCGAAGTCGCATTGATAGAAATGACCGGGCTTTCTTGCATTTTTTTTCGAGGCAATCTGCTGCAGCTTTTACTTTGAAAGGAACTTGTACATGCTGCTGTCAAAAGTAAAAGTTAAAATGGATGTAAACAGAAAGAAATAGAGTAAGACTGTTCTACAGCCAGTTGGCTCGTCTCTGTTCCTGCTCCTGTCCGGGGACCTCATCTCCGGCTCGTCTCGCGCCCACAGTTCCTTCTGGATGAAACCCATCTGCTACACCGTTCAAGCATGTAGTTGTAGAGTTAGAGAAGCTAATTCTTCTCTAAGAGTTCTGGTACATCGCCTGTCCGTCCTGGGAGAGTATCCCTCCTTCATGTGGACATCCCTGAGGGTTCTTTGTTTTTTTCCGGAATCTGTTTCTTTGGAGTGTTTAGTTTAGTAATAAGCTAAAATATTTTATGACTGATCTTATGTTTTGTGTAAATAGTAAAGCCCGTTGAGACAACAGTGTTGTAATATTGGGCAATACAAATGAAACTGCATTGAATTGAATAGTTCAACTCAGTTGTAAATATTAATAAGCTACATGTTATTATACATGTTAAACGAATGGCTTCATGAAAACACACAAACAAAAATGAAGGTATTTTTCTGAATAGTAGTGAAACTTTGCGGCTCTATGGGTTTTAGTCTGTAAAATACTGGTCCAAACAGGCTTGGGCGATGTCCCTTAAATTGGCAGTTGACGATGTTTGCAGTAAACCATCAGAGTTTTTTTTTGGTTCAAAGCAGAAATGTCGCTCAGTCCTTAGAAACCGTTCAAACAATCACGTGGATTTGGGTTTCCAGTCGTGTCCCGACAAAATAAAGGCTGATGTTATGCCCACATATTTACGTTCAGCCAGGATGCAAATTAAAGCGTTTCCCGCATGGATTTTCTGTTCATTAAACAAAGCTAATGTTGTTAGCATGTGTTAGCCTCTCCTAACCCTGGCTTCTTCCAGCTCCGTTCTTCAACAGATAAAGCACTGACCACACGGATTTCAATTAAAATGAGCGAACAGGGGCTTCATAATAACCGTAATATTAATGAAAGCATGTTTAGAAGATCATCTAGTACATTACGGAGCTGCCAGATATCTATGTATGTAGCCTCTCAGCGGAACTCATTTCCTTTTCCAGCATTTCAAACACTACTGCACATGTGCGAAGGATTTATTCTGACCTAAAGTGTGACCATTAATGTTTGTTATAATCAGAAAGGTTATTCTGGGCCCACGTACACGGTTGAAGTCTAATCCGACCATTGATCCGATCAAGATATTTTGCACATGTAACCGCGGCTTTTGCCGTCGACTTGCAGCGTGGCGGAGGCGTGGCATCATGGTGTCTCTCCATCGTGATGTCAGTCAGCCATCACGATGGTATCGTGTCCAAAGGGCTCTTTTAGCGATAAAGTTCACAAAGATTTGAATAAAGAAATACTCCAAAATGCAATTTTGAACTTAATTTTCTTAATACCTGTCCTCCAAATACATGTTAAAGATGAAAACAACTTTCAGAGTGAATCTTTACAGACTTTCCACAGCCACGTAAACTATCCTATAAAGTACAACAGCAGGGCCCGCTGGAGACCGCACTGCCTGAAAGTACAGCACTCAGAAAAGAGGAGAGAATCTGTCGATGGCCTTTTGGCACTCCACCGCTCTCCTGTCCGCTGCAGAGCATGCTCCGCTAAGAGGCATCAGCTCTGCTCAGGCAGCCATTAAAAGGCCACAAAGAATCCCAACCACTTCAATAACTGGCAGACGGTACAGAAATAAAGACAATTAGATGATCAAAGCACAGGATTTTTTTTAGCTTTATGTTTAGAAAGGAAACAGCTGACTCATTTTAATTCATCTTAATTACAACACCGCACAGATTTGACTTGGAATATGTACACTTTTGTGCCCCCCCCCCCACTCCCAATAACTGTTTACTGCACTGAAATATAGATAAAAATATAGATAAATATAAATAAAATATAGATAAATATAGATCTTGTTGAGTAGAAATGTCTTTTGTAAAACTAGAAGAAGAAAAAAGTCAATCACTTCCTTAGCTGTCAGATTTTTTTTGTTCCACTTGTTTTGCAAAAGCAAATAGATGCAAAAAATGCTGACATGCAAATACATGACAACTCTGCAGGAGTTGTGTCAATGAGCTGCTGTTTAAAAACAGGAAGAAGATGTCTTGAAAAGTTAAAAAAAAGGAGCATTTTGATCATTAAAAATATATATTTCATTTTATTAACTATTATTATAATAAATTATTTTAGCAAAAAGTTATAGAAAAAGGTCTTCCACACACTTTTTTTCCTGATTCACCGCAGACAGCGGTCAATGCTAAGCTAATTTCAAATGATTTGGGCTTTTATTTTCACAGCAAAAAAAAAAAAAAAAAAAGAATGGTTTCCAAAGTGTATTTATTTGAGTGCATCTTCCTGGCAGGTGTAAAAAAAAATCAAACAGCTTTAAAGCTTTTTTTGAAAGATCAATAGAGATTTGCTAAAAACCCAGAATGCATAATTTATAAGAACATCATTCAACGACAACCTTCTAGTTTGGACCTTAAATAGATCCAAATGGGTACTTTGTGTCTGGGACACACGGTGATACGGCTGAAGACATGAATAATTCATTTGATGAATAAAGCTCATTTAGTAACAAAATAACCAGAACTAACCTCAAAGGGTTGGTCCAAAGTGAAGTTCACAGAACAGACGCATGATGTTGTGCTGTTCCAGCTGAAGTTCTTAGCACATATGTAACATGGACTATCAATCTCGACACCAGTGTAGTCAATCTAAACAAAAACAAGAGAACAATCTTTAATGACAAGACAAGAGAACAAAATTGTGCTGGAACTTTTAATAGACTTCTTATCAAGCACATAGCATGTTTCAGTCATGACTGTCAAGAATCCATTGGGACACAATGTGATTGATGTAATCAAAACATATTACATTTTACACACATTATAATATATATATATATATATATATATATATATATATATATATAGACACCTACGTGTCAATTAACCTCCTTTTTTCAACAGTCTATAAGCCTTTTATACCACTGCATACTTGAACACTTCCACATTACTGGATACAAAGTTACCCACAATGCATTGCAAAATATCAAGACAGCAGAAGCTCACCAAAATAATTTATGTTTATGACCCCAAATTGTTCAAATAATGTGAATGTGAGGTTTTTTTTTTACTTTAAAAACAAATGTGACAACATTTAATTAATGCGACACAATTAGCTGCTCTTCTTTGAAAGTGTTGACAGCTGAAGTACTGGTTGCATTTGGAATGATTGACATGTAGATCTTTTAACGATCCAACTCGACTAGGAAACGGTACCTCGAACTCTTTGATGTTGTTTGAAGTCACAAACAGCCCGATGCCGATGGGGATGAAGATGAGGCCGATGACGAAGAACGCCGGCAGTACGGTGCCCGCCGTCAGAATCGGCTGCCAAGCGGGTAGCCTTTGCTGTTTGAATGCTGTATTGTCCGGTTTTTTGCTTTTGATTGCTCCTGGTCCACCGTGACTCGAAGAGCCAGAGTGGTGGCCGTCCTCTTCCTTAGCGTTGTAGCTTGACGCCATCATGGTTCGCTAACCGCTTCGAGCAAAACAATCCCGACACTTGGCAGCTGGGAGCTAGGCGGGGATCTCGGACGCGAAGAAAAAAGTGGAACAAGAACCTAAGAAGTCTTCCGGTAACTGAACTTATCCCCCCGTCTAGTCAAAGTGCCGACTCATATTTGTATCGATCTGACAACTTTCGTTAATCCTGGCTGGGAAGAAACCGGAAGCTGCTGGCCCAATAGAACGGCGCTACGTGGCAGTGACGTCACCGGAGAATGTTTGGTGTAGCCGAGAGGAGCACTCTAGAGCAGGGGTGTCAAACTCAATGAGTTATAACGCTAGAGGAGACACGCCCGCTTGGGAAGCCTGGCCGACGGTGGTGGAGCGCGACGCCATCTTGGTGAGGTCGACGGCGCCCACATTCTATAGCCTTTGGTGGCATCTAAGTAGCTTATATATAATTTATATATATATTTATGTTTATATATATTTATACATTTATATAAATATATAATATATATGTATATCATTTATATACATACATAAAATAATTTGTTGTTGTTAAATAAGAGAAACAGGCAGCATTAAAAGCTCAAACTTTAATGAAAAATGCACAGTAGCAGGACTTCTTACAAAAAACAATTACAAAGAATTTTTAAAAATAATTTTAAAGCATGTACTAGAAGTTTTAGACCTCTTTGACATGTAATTTTCAATTCTTTAGAAAAGCCCAACAATAAGTCAATAATAATAATAAATAATAACAGTATATTCATAATAAGTCAATAATTATAATAATAATAATAATAAATCAATTATAAATAATAATAAATTAATCCTGCATGGTTTCTTTTTCATTCTGAAACATTCCTGGGAAACAGCAGCTGGTCTTGGAGGATTGGTGACCTCTTTTGCTTCAGGCTGTAGGTGGACCTCCACTGCTGGTGGCTCTTCAGGGTTGGTGGTGTGAGTGTCAGCAGTGGGCTGCACCCTCCCCATCGTGAAGAATGGATGTTGTAGTGCTTCACTTGGAGAGATGCGTTTGCTTGGATCCACCATTAGCATCCGCTTGAGCAGGTCCACTAACTGTTCCACTTCTTTGATTTTTGTTTTGTCCAAACAGCTGTGGATGAGTTGGTCACAGGACAAGAACTGAATGTCGTCTTCGACCAGTCTCCCTTTTTTCCTGCTTTGCTGTTGGGGTGTGTCCAGCTTCCAGACATCCTGAGAGTTTTCTTTGGTCTTGGTAAAAAACCTTGTGGTGTAAAACCCTTGGTTTAGAACTTTTTCCTCGGGCATGCCTTGCATCTTCACCATGGCTCGGATGATGTTATAATCGGTGTCCCATCCATAAATAAAGGTCCCCGTGTACAGCACAAAGAGAATGTAGCCAACTGTCCACAAATCTACATGTTGGTCTAAGGGCAGACCCAGGATGACTTCAGTTGCCCTGTAGCAAATGTTCTGTATCGTAGCTCCACTACGCATATGTCTAATTTTCTCTGCCAAACCAAAATCTATGAGTTTGACCCTGAAAGGGTCTGAAACTTGATCCACCAGCATGATGTTCAATCAATCAATCAATCAATCAATCAATCAATCTTTATTTATATAGCACTTTAACATCTGCCAGACATCCAAAGTGCTGCACAAGTATAAATACACTAAAACCAAAGGTAAAATTCAAAGAAGCAAAGTAAAACGATAGCAATAAAATCATCAATAAATGAAAACACTAAAAAAAAAAGCTGCCTAATTATCATTCTCCCTGGTGTTAAAAGCTAATGTAAAAAGATGAGTTTTTGGCAGAGATTTAAATTCATTTAAGGATCAGGCAGATCTCACTGACAGGGGAAGACGATTCCAGAGTTTAAGAGCAGCCACTGAAAACGCTCTGTCCCCCTTGGTCACAAGTCAAGTCCTTGGAACCACTAAGAGCACCTGGTCTACAGATCCCAGAGCTCTACGAGGACAATGACTTTGCAGGAGCTCAGAAAGATATATGATATGATCACGCCGTCTGTTCCCCGTTAGTAGTCGGGCAGCTGAATTCTGGACCAGCTGAAGACGGCGGAGGAGAGACTGGTCGATCCCAGTAAAGGGAGTTACAATAGTCCAGTCTGGAAAAGATGAATGCATGAACAACCCTTTACAGGGTGTCATGGGGGAGATATGGCTTCACTTTACTGATTAGTCTAAGATGATAAAAGCTGGACTGGACCACTGCACTAAGTTGTTTGTCAAATGTAAAACTACAATCTAAAGTAACCCCAAGATTCCTAATAAAAGACCGGTTAGAGTCTAATGACCCAATGGCACTGCTGCACCGTGTCAGGAGGTCCGTTTTCCCAAACAGAAGGACCTCCGATTTACTTTCATTTAAGCAGAGGAAGTTTAGGTTCATCCAGGCTTTAACCTCCTCTAAACACCTTTGTAGGTTCTCTACACACTGGACTCCCCCAGATTTTAGAGGCAGATAAATCTGTATATCATCTGCATAACAGTGATAAGACATGATGTTTTTCAAAGATTGAGCCCAGTGGAAGCAGGTATAAAGAAAATAAAATAGGGCCTAAAATTGAGCCTTGAGGTACCCCATGTTCTAAATGGGACCTTTGGGGATGAGAATGGTCCCAGTTGGACAGAAAAACTCCTATTGGATAAGTATGACTTAAACCACTGAAGCGCTGTGCCTTTCATACCAACGGAGTGCTTTAATCGTGAGAGTAAAATGTCATGATTCACTGTATCAAACGCAGCGGTAAGGTCAAGAAGGATTAAAACAGCAGGAGCTCCAGAGTCGATAGTTGAAAACAAATCATTGCATACCCTGAGTAGAGACGTTTCCGTACTGTGACGTGCTCTAAAACCAGACTGGAATTTGACCAGTTGCGCTTGGTCAGCTGATGCCCCTGGCCAAACGAGAAGGATCCAGCGCAAAAACTTGCAGTCACGTCCACGCCGTCGGATATTTCCTTTAGACGTCCTCCGGAGAGCCTTGATCTTCACCAGAAAACCACTTCCTTTTCCTCGTCTTCTTGACCATTGCCTTCGTGGAAGATTGAACGAAGTGCGACGCAGGAACACCGGTATGTCCAATAGTGGTGATTCCGACGTCTTGTCCTTGTAATTCCATTTTGAAATAGACTCATAATATTGTCCAATGTTTAAGAGTGCTGTGCGATTGTAGACCAGAAGAGTAGATACATTATGGTAACTAATTAAAAATAGTAAAAACGCAAAAAACAAACTAAACCACAGGCGAGCCGTACACACTGAAAAAGTTTTTATCCTTTGACTGAAACAGCATTAAATGATGATAAAGGCTGCTCCTATGGGCAGAAGTTTGTGTGATGGTGGCTTAGATGGTGTTTTTGTTTTTTTTTCATGTTAAAAGTTTGGATAACTGATTTTTTAGTGAGTGACTATTTAGTTTACAGCCTTTTAATATCAATTTGGCCAAACAACATTTTGGATTTTAGCTGAACATTTGGAGATGTTTAACAACAATAAAGAAATCTCTTTCTATTCTATTACACCACTAAGTGATATCCAACACAAATATAATTTAAAATTTAAGATGTTTCTATTTTTACATATAGTTTAGTCTCTGTATTCTTTGAAAATCTTTCTAACACGAAGTTTGTATCAAACAGCTGAGAGGATAGAGAGAAAGACTAGAAAAGAGAGAAAGAATCAGGACAGAAGGAGGAAAGAAACAGGCTGGTCTGATGGTGGACGTTCCGGGCAAAGCAAGTTAATACCAAGGCAGTCATTTTTTAATAGTATTCTGAAGTTTAAAAAAAAAGTGCATTAGCAAGATGTTTGATTTATTCAAGACATGAAATAATCCTTGTTTGGTCATATGATTTAGTGGGCAAAAGTTGAAGGACACAGACATGAGGTTGGTGATGCATCTGATAGAAAAGAGAGCAGAGATGACTTCAGGTAGAAACGGTCAAACAATTAAATCCACAATAAGATGCTCATTCTGGTTTAAACTTCTGCTGACCACCTGTTCACTTATGTTGGGAAAGCAAGTGCAGACATACATGACAAGTCAGTCCCAACAGAGAAGAATGAGGAGAGAGGTTTTAGATGATGATGATGATGATAGAGAGAAAGAGAGACAATCAGTTGATGATGAAGAGGGAGAAGAACAGAGAGGTACAGAGGAGAGGGCTGGGGCAAGGAATTACTCAGAAGATTCTTCTGAATGGTCTTCACCACACAAATTTGGGGAATCATTGAGGCAAAACATGATTGAAAATAGCTCACAAAATGTTCTGCTGGGTCATATCCATAATCAGATAAGAAGTAATGAGATGAATACAATTAAACAATAAAGGTGTTGGGTGGGTGTTTAGATAGCTCTAGGAGGGGTGGATGGGACGTCTGTTTTTTTATGTGCATTTATGTCTGCGTGTGTGTGTGTGTGTGTGTGTGTGGCGGGGGGGGGGGGGGGGGTACGTGGCCGCATGCCCCCATGAAATAAGGTAGTTGCGCCCCTGTGTCCATCAACTCAAGAAACTCCGCTGTGACGGCCTCTTTAACACCTCTAATAAATATGCACAGCTGTATATATCTGTGATGTCGGTGCTTTCATCAATAGCGACTGAAAATAGAATAAATGACAGGATTTCTTCATTTGGCGCCCAAGTCTCCTCAGAGATGTTTCTGCATTCGTAATCCTTGACAGACTTATGTTGGCAAAGGTTGACAGCTTTTTGGGGAACAAGACTTCTGCAGCCTTCAGCATTTTTCAATAAGTTCACCATCCAAAAATGGTTTGGATGTTTGCTCCAACCTGTTTGTAATAAGGTGTCTTGGTAAATCTTCTCTTTTCTTATCTCCAAATGGTGAAACTTTTCTTTATGGTGAGTCTCATGGTGGTGCTGAATGTTATAACCTTTGAGCACTGTGAGCTGTTGACATTCCAAGCATGCAGGTTTTGTATTCAGCTCAGTGAATAAATAAAACTGTCCATTTTTCCTGGAAAGCTCAGCACTTCACTTCAACATTTTTTTCTTTTTGACAACATTTTGGTCAAATGTTCTTATAGCAATGTAACAGTGGCGAGGCTCGTGGGGAACCAAACTGCATCTTACCCAGATGCAGAGCTGTTAGGTTTCGTTTTTGGCACATGCAGAGATATGCTGTTTCACCTGTTTTGCTTTTCCTTTGCTCCCCCTAGTGGCGGAATTGCACATTTCGGTTATTTCTTTAAAAAATCATAACCTGCCAAAGGAATGGACTAGAAATGTGCCTGTTTTTTTAAACATCCTTATAATTTTTACTCTTCATGACTGGGCCTGATTGAACCATCTGGCAGGCTGGATACGGCCCACGGACCGTATGTTTGGCACCCCTGGTCTAGATTCCAGACCGACTCTGTGTTAAATGATGCTGTAAAACAAAACAAAATAAATATCGTAATTACACCAAAACTTCTTTATTTTTTTTTTCTAACTTGTCCTGTCCAACAGCTGGGCAGACAGATGAGAACTGAAGGCCTCTTGTGTTGGACATATTTTACTTTAACAAAAGGGGTTATTAATCTTCAGACAAACCAGAGGAATGGCCCCTAAAGGGACAAAAGCAGGTTTATTTGGAAAAAATAAACTTTTCAAGATAGAATTATACAAGTTAGAGGAAGCAATGGTTATTCTTCAACAATGTTTATAGAAAATAGAACCCATCAAGAAAGTAAAATTAGTCAGTTTTAATAATCATTGATGATTTATTTGGTGAAGTAGTGGGTTAGTTAAATAGATACTGGCACACATTGGAATCACAGAGAATGAGTTAGCAGAAGAAAACACAATACTAGCAGCTATAATATACTGATACATATCAATGTTAGCAAACAAAAAGGTGAAGTTTTGTGAAAGGACGAATGTTAAATTGATGGCAAAGACAGTGGGAAGAGGGCAATAAAGTATTACAGGATACGAAGAGTTGTTGGGAAAATTGGGTACATGAGTCACAATGGATTAGAGAGCAAGACTTAGATTTGATCACACACAAATTAATTAAAATCTTTTTTTAAATCAGAAAACATTAATGGTAAATGTGATTTTTGTAATGAGGATAAAACAACTGAGCCTGTGTTGATGAAATGCCAGATGTTTTCTGTTCAGAGACAGCTGTTGATGGAACTTCTTGAAAAGAAAGAAACAAAATGGGACGTTAATGACATTTTTAAAAAGAGCAGTTATAATCTTATTGTTTCTTTCTTGAGGAAGGCAAAAATGCTCACGAAAGTTTAAAGGTAAAGGTTCAAATTCATTTTTTGATACATATTTGATAAACAATTAGATTGATAAATCCATGTACACTTCAAAATTACTGTGTTCATCTGCAAGTCCATTTTAAAAATAAGGAAACTTTAAGATGCCCTTTCCAGCGGTGTCTTTTTAAGTGAAATGTATATAATTCCACATGTGAATCACATAGAAGTAGATATCATAGTGGTTGCGTGTTTAAGGATTTAAGACCAGAGTTAATTCATGATCTACCAGCAACACCAAGTGAGACATGTGATGTTACACACCAGATGTTTTAGTAGAAGAGGAATTTGAAGAGTTTAATGGAGAGTCATATGTAGAGTCATACATTTTTTTTAATTAAACCTTTATTTTACCAGGAAGTCCCATTGAGATCAAAAACCTCTTTTCCAAGGGAGTCCTGGCCACGTGGCAGCACATTTCAATACAAAAAATACATATAAACAAACATCATTAAAACCACATACATCATCTCTCAGTCTCTGATGCTTTGAGCTTGTTCTTAAAAACATTTAAAGATTGCAATTCAGTTAATTTCCAGTCTCTCTGCAGCATATTCCAAGCAAAAGGAGCAGAGTGGACAAAGGCTTTTTTCATCAGCTCAGTGCGGGCAAATGGAACAGAAAGCAGCAACTGGTCTTTAGATCTTAAGGAGTAAGATTCCACACTTTTCCCTGTGATTAAGGGACAAATGTAGGGAGGCAGTAATCCAAGCAAGGCCTTGTGGATAAAAGTGTACCAATGTCCCTGCCTCCTGGTGGCCAGAGAAGGCCATTGTGCTCTTAAATACAGGTCATAATTAAGGATGGGTACCAAGCCCCGGTATTGAACGAGCCCCGGAGAAGCATTCTTCAAGACCGCAGTATCGTTAAGATCTGACCTCAACGGTTCTGCTATCGGTACTGGAGAGGTCGCATATTTTTTGTGTTCCACAAGATATAAACTAGAGCTGTGAAGGTGTGGGATTTTTGATCACTGCGCTGATGAAGCAGCAGGAGCCGGGGTCTTGATCTTTTAGGTTTGGGAAACGTACTGATGAGTAGAAGTTACTTAAAGTAATTTGCCAGCTGTAATAAAAAATGTAGGGCAGCCAAGTTATTATTTTTTTTAAGTTGTAATTTTTTACAGTGTAGGTAACAGACATGTGCTTATATCAGGTAGTAACAGACCAGTGTGAACACCATTTAAAAAGAAGAGAATAGAACACAGTCAACAAAACAGAATTCATAAGGCAGAATTAAAATAAAAGTAAAACATAAATTCTGAACTTCAAAATAAAAACACTTTGAAGCGGCCAATCGTGGCCGGTGTGAACATAGCATGAGGGAGCCCCTCACACTTTCCTGGCATAGCTCCAAAACTTGATCACTGGGAGGAGGTCGAATGTTTTGCTCTAGTGTGTTGTATACCTCAAAGAGGACAAAGAAGTCGTTCAGCTGATATAACAGAGAAGTGGAGCCTTCACTGGTCTGCAGAGGAGGCTTGTAATAGACTGAATCTCCCGCCACAAGTTCCTGGAGTGTCTGCTGTCCCTGAAGAGGTCTGTCTTTAGGGGGTATCCTTTAGGGGTCACCATAGTGAATCCTTGCTGTTTGTGATTTGGCTTTCGTTTACACCAAATGCCTCCCTGTAAACACCCTCTGAATTTATCCGGACTTGGGACTGGCACGTGACAGCACTGAATAGTGCAACCTTGTGCTTGTGGTTTGGAGGAAAACCCACAAGTTTACAGGGAGAATATGTAGAAATTCAGAAGAAACTAGATCCTGGCGACTTTACTTTTTCTTGATATTCTTTTTTTTAGTAGAGGTATGTGTTCAGACTGGGCCCAATCATCTGATCTTGACTGGTTTCTATGATAGTCCTTGTGTTTTGGCTGGAGCTTGTTCATGGACTGGTCCCAATCTTCTAACCGTGACCAATGTCTTTTGTTGCTCCTTTTTTGGGGCTGAATTTAGTTTCTTGACTGGAGCCAATCTCCATTTCTTTCGTGGTTCTTGTGTTTAGGCTGGAGCTGCTTTTTGGACTGGGGCCAATCTCCTAATCATGACTGGTTTCTTTGGTTGATCTTGTTTTTGTGTGGGAGCTTGAATTTTGACTGGAGAACATGTTTTGAGTAGGGCTTTCTTTGGGGTTATCACTGGTGCATTGGCCAAGGAGTGTGTTTCTTCCAGTTTGTGTTTGTGTTGGGGCCTTTGTATGGACTAGGGTGTGTGTTTTAGCAGGTCCCCCTTTTTGAGTGGTACTGCAGGACTGGCCAACATCCAGTTCTGTGGCACGGTCTGCTTCAGTGCACAATGTAGAAACACTCTTCAGAAACAGCACGTGCCACGTCATTTTTGTTTGAGCTTTCTACGGTAAATACATTTAAAGGAATTGACATTTGTGAACTGTTTCAGGTGTTTTGTTTTTTGGAAAGACGCACAAAAAATGTTCCACACAAATTCCTTCTTTAATTCAGTCTGACCTGTTTTTGGCACATTTGCAAGATTTTTTTTAATTAATTAATTAATTTTTTTAACTTGTCCTGTCCAACAGCTGGGCAGACAGATGAGAGCTGAAGGCCTCTTGTGTTGGGCATATTTTACTTTAACAACAGGGGTTATGAATCATCTGACAAACCAGAGGTATGTCTGAATAAACCCCTTTTGTAACTTTATACATTTTAATCATATTTGAAAATCTTTTGTGTTGGACCGGACGGAAAAAGAAAGGAGGGAAGAAGAGAGAGGGATGTTAGAGAGGGAGGGAGGGTAGGAAGGTGATTATAGGGGGGGTTAACCATGAAGCAGCACAAGAAAACACGTTTCTGGATGTTTATCATTACAGTGAAGTTCAGATGTAATACAAATCTAGAAGGGGCGGGGCAAGTCCACTCACACACTCAAATGAATGTTATAAACATACCTTTTGGCTGCAAAAATGTCCACGTCAACATGCACACCATACAGATAGTGTTCACACACGCATACTTATGCCTTCAAACCAACTAATGTGAGATATTTCATTCAATCACATAAACTATTTGTGCAAAAGTGAGCTAACACCTGTGCTTAAAGGCCCGTACACACCGGGACGAATATTCGCCAGAGTTTTTCGCCACGTTTTTTGTGTTCACACCCAGGCGATTTTCGCTGACGATGAGCCGAGCGAACATGCAATTTCATTCCCTGACATTAGATGGCGCTTAATGTAAACAGAAATACTCCTGTACACAAGGTGTCGCTGCGCAACTTTACGATTCTTAAAGTCGCTTTTCACTCAGAAGAAGAGAGCAAGTATTTACGCGCTTGTCAGAATAATACAAAGAAAACCTGAATATTTCAAGCATCAGTAGCTCCAACTGGTGCTTGGTTCGGGGATATTTTAGAATGTCCGTCATTATTTCTTTGCGGCAGTGTAGACGCTACTTGGCGTCTATCTTCTTCGCTGGTACGTGTGCTCAGCAAGGCAGTTTTGTATTTGAGCGCCCCCAAGTTGTGTTTTACTGTAACTTCAGAAGCTCCAGACACGTGTGCAAAAGCGCCATTCTCATTGGTCGAATAGATTTCGACGCGATGCGTCGAAAAAAAAAAAACGAACCCGAGGCGTTTTTTTTTTTTTTCGACGCTTTGGCGCGTGCCGTTTTTTCGCGTCGGTGTGCACACTCACATTGGTGCCCTTTGTTTAGTCACGAGGCGTTAAACGTCGGCGAAAATCGCCGGCGAAATTCGTCCCGGTGTGAACAGGCCTTAAGTGAGTGTTTATGTTCTTCTAAAATGGATGATGGAATGTGAAAAGAAGGCGGGAGAGTGCCCAGCCATCCCCAAACCATGACCCCCACCGCAGCAGCCGCGGCAGCCAGAACCCCCCAAGGCCACATGGCAGCAGGCAGAGAACAACCGCCCCCCGGGCGATCACATTTGCCACCCAGGCCTGGGCCAGCAGGACCGCCACGAGAGCCCCCAGAGCCAGATAGCAGGGAGGCATGAAGGGACAAAGAGTGCAGCCCCCCCGCGGCGCCGGGAGGGCCCAACGCAGGGCCCCACCCGAGAAGAGTGCCCACAGCCCCAGACGAGCACCTCATCACCACCCAGAAGTTTTGGGCATCCCCCCACACCAACCCCAGGTAGGAGCCAGGACCCCCCAAGGGAGAGCCGCTCCGCGCTCCAGGCAGCCACCCGCCCGGCCCACGGTTGGTCCAGGAAGGAGCAAGGCAGGAGCCTTGCCCTCGCCCACCCAGGGCGAGGGCACCCAGGAGAAAAGGGGGGCCCACAAGGGGTGTTGTAAACATTTGCAAGATGTTTAAAGAAATGTAAACTTTGAAGTGTACTGTTTACTTATAGGAGAAAGCAAGTTATTTACTCTGGTGACACACACACACATATGTGTATATATATATATATATACAGTAATCCCTTGTTTTTCGCGGGGGTTACGTTCCAGATTAGATTAGATTAGATTAAACGGGAGAAAATTTAAAAAACAATTATGAAAAAAACACAAAGTACAATTGGACAAATAGTGACTCAGCTGTATTTACTGCTCTACAGACTGAGCCGCTGCATCCTGACTCCGCTCTGCAGTGTTTTCTTCTTTTGAAGCCCGCGGTGCAGCTGTGTTTGTTCAGTACAAGAACATAGTGATTGACAGTTGTTGTCGCTCTTTTTTCTAGGGATTTTAGAGAAACTCCAAGTTGCAAGATGATTTGCACGTACGTAATGTACATATTAAACTGCAACGTTATTGACGCACAGGAAGAAGCGGAGTGACTTTTCAGCCAATCAAAATGCAGAACACAATGCACGATGCAAATCCGTGAAGTAGCGAAACCGTGAAAAGTAAACCGCGTTATAGCGAGGGATCACTGTATGTATATATATATATATATATATATATATATATATATATATATTTGCTTTTACACGCACATACACACACACATACAAACATATATATATATATATATTGATTTCAAGCATTGCAGTCAAAACAATAAAGAATTCATAGAGATTTATCAACTCATTACAGAAATTTGAAATTTGATTTGAAATGGTTTATTTCAAGCAATCAAACAAGAATAATACACAAAAACATTACAATCATCGGTTATCCATTCATACAATGACCTATCAAACTGAGGATAATTTTGTGAAATGATTAAATAACTAAAATATACTTTGTATTTCATCAGTCAATATGCTTTATATGTTCATTTTAGCTTATATTGTGATTTTTCTTGTAGTTTCAAACCCTGAAGAAGTCCTGCACCGTTACCAAACTCTGCTGTAGGATTTCAACTGACCAAAAGCACGACCCCACATGTCGTCAGTGTAATATAGACGAAAATACTGTAGATTTGACTGCAATCATTGCAGAAATGACTTTGGCCAGAAAAGGTGAGGATCTGGGGCCATTTCCTGTTTTCACGGTGGGTGACAACTCATGAGCTGTGCAAAGAAGTGTGAATCATTCCTGGAACAACACAAAACTATATGAAAAATAATGTGTTCTTTGGAATGCTCCTTTTTACTGTTTTGTTGAGGACTTAAAACAAATTTATGACACTTTGTATGCTGCAGAACTGTATCATATTAAAGATTGTTGTTATCACTGCTGTCTTGTTTCTCTTGTTTCTCTAAATTTGCCACATGTTACAAGATGTAAGCAGGTCAGAATATGTTTTTACAATGCAGTTACTTCACCTTTACCAACAAGTTAGCATTATCTCATTTGGTAAGGTCAGAAGACCAAGTGTGTACTTACACTGTACGGGAAGGTAATACGTGAAAATACACAGCATTTGGTACTGAAAGTACCAAGTAATATAGTGGAAATAGGGCTGACTTTCTTTTACAGTCCAGTTTCATTGTACTTAAGGGGTAGTTTCTGTGGTAAATTCATGTTAAATACCGTGAGACATTTGAGTGCAGACCTAAAGGTCAAGGTACTTTATTTGTACTTACCTTGTTCTTACATGTGGTAAGTACCACAAAAGACACCTTTGCACAACATGTAAATACCCGATAAGTATATTACCGAGACATGTAAGTACCGAGAAGACACAAAAGTACCCAGTAAGTCCCATTAAAAAGTACCATGTAAACACCCTGCAAGTACCCAATAAATTCCATAAAAAGTACCATGCAAATACCCTGTAAGTACCCAGTAGTTACACTATAAGTACCATGTACAGTATATACCACTTAAGTACACTGTAAGTACTGTACTGTAAAAGAAAGCGTTACCAACCCATCGTCCTTCATGACCTGCCAACAGCTTTTGCCTACCTGCTTGGGCTGATCTATGCTTTAAACCTTCAGTACCCAAAAGTTCTGAGGTACACGTTTGAAACTGTTCAGAAGATTTTTATGGGACTTGGAACAGATCTCTCTGCAAGGGTAAGATCTCTCAAAAACAGAGTTTTTGAGTGACCCCAACAACGCACAGCTGTTGTGTGTTCATACACACTGTGCGTTTTTTTTTCTGCTGTAGTTTAAGCATGTTTCTCAGTTTTAGACCAGTTTTCAAAAAAAATATTTACAATCTTATTACTTTCCTAAAGAAAAAAATGTTTTTTTTTAATTAAAATATGTAACCGTAAACCTTTAAAAAAAAAGTTATATTCTTGTAATCTTAAGTTTAAAAATGTTCCTATGATGATAGTATTTTGGCTGGTGCTTTTCAGCTCACTTTTCAAAATGAACCAAAATTTAGTATGAATCATATCAGCAACCACATATAATGATATGAATCAAATTGTTGTTACAATGAATTGTTACACCACTAAGTCCATCAATGCAGACACTAATATTTCTTAATGTTTGAATTCTATTGCAAAGAAATTACAGCAAAGTAGTCCAGCGAGTTTTAGATTCCACCATTTATTTAAAATAATTTTCATTACAAATGTTTTACAGACCATTAACAAAATGTATTTTAAGCAAAACAATGTGTTCCTATTAAATATACTGGAAAACATTTATATACAACTCAATCCACAGCATGAATTAATTAGAAGCAGCACACAGTGGCATTATTTTAAATCCCTATAAAATAAAGCTTCAATTAAACAGGCAAACACAAACTTGACACAAAAAGTAAAACAAAAGACTGTTTAAAGCCATAATGGGATGGCTTTTTTGATTTCGAATAAGAATTACATCATTTAAATGGTCCACACTCACTCATTTATAATGTCTCTAGGTTGTAGGTTTCACTCTAAATACATCAATGGTTCATTAAAATCACATCCTGATAAGCATAAAAAATTTAGGAGTTCAGAATCTCTCTGTGTGATCCTTTGTCACATGGCAAGGCTGGGAATGGAACCAAATGTTTCAAACTTTGAGCCATGGTCAATTAAGTCCATGCTGAGTCAAAAAAAAAAAAAAAAAAGGATTGTTTTTCAGTTCTCAGTGTAGCACCTTGTAGGTATTCTGTTGGGAACTAGTTGTAACATCAAACTTTCCCTCCAGTTTGTAAAACACTGCCGTTCACAGCGGATTTCTTCACTTCCATCCTCATAGAATGACTTTCAGGCCGAGGCTCCGGTTTCACTCCACCAGAAACCCCCGAGGATCCCAGAGTAGTTTTTCCTGTCTTTAGGTTCTTGGACATTGGGATGCGGGTCAGCCCCGCTCGAGGTGGCTGGGCATCATGCCCAATCTGTTTGACAAAGAGGGAAAGAGTAGATCTTCTCAGGGAAGACAATAGAAACAAAGGAGCAACATACAAAAAAAAGCAAGCATGCCCATATTACAGGAGAAAAAAACAACTCTCAGCAACAAAACTCAACTTGCAGCATTACTAAATGTTTTAAATTGAAATGTTATGATCTGAATCCCAAATCCAGCAAAAGTCTGTGCTCGCTGCTACTGCTGCAAAGCTGTTTTGTTTTGGCCAAACCCTGTCTGTTCCCGTCTGTGAATGTAAACAGTGCAACATCTATAGATTCCAGCATGACCGTTGACAGGATGGCACAATGCCACATCATTAGCTTGGATATTCAGAGGCCTTTTAGGGGTCTGTGTCTGTCACGCCATTCATCTTATAAAGAACATTTTATGTAAGCAGCTGAAATGCCCAAAACGTTGTTACTTTTGCAGCTTTATGATCTTATTATGAATGAATGAACATTAAATGTAAATTTTGAAGGCCAGGGTCCAGGGTTTCCACATAAATTATTTCAATCTCGATTCAAGTCAATAAAACTTTTCATTTTCATAATTTGAGTTTAGAGATTTCAAACTTACCACATTTTGAGAAGGCTTAGTGGTGGGAGACGTGACAGGAGATATTGTAATACTGCTCATTACTTTACTCTGTGTGCTCCTGGTGGAAGTCGTGGTGATTTGCCGAGGAGATCGCAAAACAGTCCCAGTTGACAGCATGAGTTCTCTGCTGTCCGATCCCATAGCCATTGATCTGACCACCATCTTTGAGGTGACGCTGCTGCCTACATGTATGTGGATCTTATTATCGTCTGTTGTGGTGTTGGTGCCCACATTGTTTGGGCTCTTCCGCACAGGCACCGGAACCATCTGCTTCTCAGGGGTGACCTTGATTATTGCCCGGCCCATTGTCATTTCTTGGGGCTCAGAGGGGGCAGGCATTTTAGTGACTGCAGCAGCGTTCACTGTCATCAGAGAAACTGGCAAAAAGGGTTTCCCTAAAGCGGTGGAAGAGGACCGCCCACTTTCAGGAGACTTGGCTCTTGAAATAGCTGTGATAGTGACTGGCGATTTGGCCCTTTCTGGGGTCACATGTCCAACTGGAGACTTCCGTCGATGAGTTGGAGCAGCATAAGTGGGAATGATTGTGATTCTGGACTTAGGTTGAGAATGGTTGGGGCTAAGGGGAGCTGGGCTAGAGATAACCTCCTCTGTAGACGTACGGTCGATTTCAAGGGTGGCTGTGTTTTTTTGGTTGTCCGGTGTCACCCGGATATGTAGAGGCTGCCCTGGTTTCTGGAGCATTGGTTCAGCCGGCAAAAGTTCTCCATTCATGTGCAGATGCTTTTCCAGATTGGTCTCATGAGAAACATGGTCCTTTTTTCTCATCCATGGAATCCAAGATTTCTTGATTCCCAAGTCGCTGTTAGATGAAGGATGGCGTTCAATGGCACAAGCTTTTTCGCTGGGCTTCTTCAGGCATTTCTGTCTAATGTTATTCATAAAGTGGTTCTCTTCTTGAACGGACTTTCTAATGAACACAGCTGGGGTCTCCTCATCTGCTAACCCTGATCCCTCCGTCTGTACTGAGGTGGATGTCACCGCTGCATCCACTATCCTCCTTCCGTTTAAGCTCGGTCGCAAAGCTCTGCTTTGACGCTTTACCATCTCAAGTTCTTTGGTGAGATGAAAGACTTCTGTTCTCATGTTCTTGGCCTTCTCTTCTTCTTCCAGGAATCTCTGCTGCAGAAGGGAATAGTCCACTTGGAGCTGAGAAAGCTGGTCTTCCTTATGCATTAATTCGTGGACTTTCTCTTTAAGAGCAACCACATCAGCTTGTAGTTCTCTTGTTTTGGTCTCCTCCCTTTTGCATCGTAGTCTGAGGTCTTCCTCTTTGCTCTCCTCTTCTCCCTTTTCAATTGCTTTCTTTCGCAGTATCTGATTCTTCATTTCCTCCACCTGCTGGGAGAGAATTTTGGCCTTGTCCTGTTCAGTTGTGAACCTTTTCTCCAACATATCGTACTGATCCTCTGTCTTAATCAAATCTCCCTCCACCACCTCCAGCTGTTTAAGGCGTTCTTTCAGGTGCTCAATTTCGAAAGTCATCTCTTTAATTCTGTTGTCATCTCTCCGAATGGATTCACACAGTTTTGCCGGATCGCATAAAACAGAATTCCTCAAGGAAAACTTCTCTGCTTGCTCCAACCCGTCTAGCTTCTTTTTCATTTCAGTGACTTTAGAATTAAGATCCTTGGTTTTATCATTTTCATCAGCGAGCTTTGTGCTGAGCTTGTCCTTCTCAGCATTTAAAGAGTCTACCGTGGCTTCCATTTCGGATTTTAATTTAAGGAACTTTTTGCTTTCCTCTATCAGCCTCTCAGTTACTTCCATAACCTTACCCTGCTCGAGTTTAACTAGCTTATTTAAATCGTCCTTTTTCTTTTCATCAGACTTCACTCTTTCCATCAGGGTTTTTCTTTCATCCATTAAAGCTACTGTCACTGATTTAAGCTTAGTCAGATCATCCTTGAGGCTCAACTCAGACTTTTCCAGCTTGAGTTCACTAGACTCTAGCTCTTTCATACGAATCTTGAGAGCTACAACTTCCTCTGAAAGCTCTTTGGTCAATCCCTTCTCCTTTTCAAGAGCATCACGCAACTGTGCACACTCAGATTTGCTAACACAGAATGCATCCTCAAGTTTCTCCATCTCAATGATTCTTTTCTGGAGTTTTTCTACTTCCAGTCTAAGGTTTATTGCTTTACAGTCCTCTTCTTCCAGCCGTTTCCTCAACTCCTTACATTGACTTTCTGTCTTTGTTATCTCCTCATCATTCCCCTCCATCTCCAGCACCCGTTTCCGCAAGTTCTCCAACTCAACTATCAAGCTGGAATTTCCACAGTCGCCTTTGATGATTTTTACTCTCAGCTCCTGCAACTCATCCTCAGACTTCTTCAAAACTCTGCAATTTTCCTGCAGTTCATCTACTTTGTGTGTAAGCTCCAGTAGTTTAGAATTCATTTGTCGGTTCTCAAGTTCCTTTGTAGAGATTATGACACTCATCTCTTCGTGTTGTTGGTTGAGCTTTAAAGATTTCTCCTTAAACTCTGCCTCCAAGCTCTGAACCCTGTGGCTGTCCTCCAGAGCGCGTTCCTTCGCTTCATTCAGTGTCTGCTCTCGCTGTTGAAGCTGCTGGCTGAGCTCCTGGATGCGCTGGTTCTGTTGGTCCATTTGTTCCAGGTGTTGCTGGCGCTCATTGACCAACATCAAGGCGAAGGACTTCAACTTGACCAGTTCTTCCCGCACTTTGGCCAGACGTTTGGAGTGCTCTTTCTCCTTCCTTATCTGGTAGGCTTTCTCATTTTCAAGCAGCTTCTTCAGCCTAAAGATGTAAAGTGAAAAAACATGTCATCTTAAATTTTCAATAACTTCTAACATCAACTACAGGGGTGCAGCGATTCTTACGATCCAGCAAGTTGTCAATCAAATCAACTTAGACCATTATAAAATCATTTGAAAATGAAATAAATCAATTATAATCGAGTTATAGAAAACACAATTTGAATTAAGGCACGGCAGCTTTGTTTTACTGTTACGTAAAAACTCCCAAGTGCATCACAGCAGACAATACACATGTGATGGCAGCAAACAATGATCCAGCCATCATTAAGTCCAATGTGTGGAAACACTTTGAATTTTGCAAAGACATGTCAGTATGGTAGAATGCTCTAATAATGCTTCAGTTGGATTAATTTAATGTGGAAAAACAAAAGTGGGCTGAACTTTATAGAACTAAAATTTGAATGGATTTGCCATTAATTATTGTTTACTTGTTTGTCTGTACACATATTTATTTACGCTTGATTGTCTTGCAAAAAATCTAAGGAATCTGGAAAACTTCACCTGCACTGTTTTGTACCCGTGCAGGTATGTTTCAGTCACACTGGTTGATTTTTTTTTGGCTAAAAATATCCCGGATCGATTGTCTGGTCTGTGAATTGGATCATCTATAATGAACCAATATTAATTATGAATTGCATCAGCAACCACAAATTATGGTATAAACCGAACCATTGTTAAAACGAATTGTTACACCCCTAAAAACACCCAAGAGTCAGAGATTATATACCTCTAAAACCAATTGTTTAACCCTTGAACTAAAGTAAAAGTATTTAGAAAAACAACCAGTACATCCATTGAATATTAGGAGGAGTGCAAAAATAGAAATTGTTAAAAAGAATAATTCGAAAAGGTATTTTACAGGCCTGTTACAGCAGCAGTTTGCTGATGGGATGCAGAACAAAACACAAACTGCAGGTGAAAGTTTTATTCAGTCCTCCTTTCCAAGCGGTGGTCTTTTCATTTAGCTTCTTTCTATGCTACTCATGCCCACTCTCATCTCAGGCTCCAACAAAGTGCACGCAAATCAGATCCCACACAGCTGCTTCAGTCTCCTTACACTCCCCATGTCATTTTAATAAAATATTTAAAATATAAAGTTTTGCATTGCAAAGTGAACCAAATTACACAAGCTTAAATAAATAAATAGATATCAACTACTAGTCAAACTAATACCAAGGAAAAGTTATTAAAACTCACCAACAAAAGTTATTTTCTTTACAATCAGAGCATCCTTATTGCACAGAGAATGGCTTTTTATATCCTGTTATGCAGAAAATGTTTTAATTTCACCAGGCTACCTCAAAAAAAGAGAAAATAAACGAATGGCTAATGTCATCTCATCCACACATGGTGAGTTACCATGCATGGTGTGTGTGTTGTTTTTTAAACAGAGGACAGGGGGGTGGATCTTTGGTGCAGAGGGGAGTGTTCTGGCAACCCTCCCATCATTTTGCATGCTTGCTTCAAAAGACGAACAAACAACAGGTCGGGTTTAAAAGGTTTCCAACTTTCATAAAGATTGAACAAAGGTGCTGCTCCCAGAAACTGTAAAACATGCTGGTGCAGAAAAGAGAGGTTGAACGCTGTGATTCCCTTGAAGGAAATTTTTAAATGAGGATTCCTGCAGTCTATGATGAGGAAAGCAGATCTGGATGTCTCCCATGAGATAAACAAGATCCAGGAGGATAAACCCATAATTTAAAGAAGTGGCGTCTCTAGATTGCAAGAAGGGACTAAAGAGTTAATCATCCAAGTCTAGCAACTGCGAATGAAAGCAGATGAAAGCTGCAAGCGTTTCATGATGTCAAAAAAGTCCTTCATTCATTTGTATCACTTTATTTTCACTTTATTTTTCAAAAAAGTTACCAATCATGGCAACTTAGAAAAAAAAGGCAACCCAGGTTTGCACTGTTCTACTTCTGAAATCCATATTTACTTGTAAGATGACAGTTACACCAAGAAACTGACACTCTATCAAGATCATCATGAAAAGGTCAAAATGATGATGTCAGTGGTATCAGGTACAGATGGTGACACTATTAACTGTTGCTGTGGAAGAAATAGTAACATGCAGTTTTCATATAACCTTATTTTAGTTAAGAATAAAAAGTTTTTTTTTAGGAATGTAAATGTTGTTGGCAACTGTGCAAAGAAAACAGTTCCCAAGAAGATCCAGAAGGGAATGTTTCTTGTTTTTTTTGTGTTTTATCTGTTGACAACATTTTATCCAGTTTTTTCTGAGGAATTTTTCAAGATGCATTGAAACTCCATCCATGTCAGAGCTGTCAAAGACATGCTGCTGAACACTTAACAACCTGTTGTTAACAGGAAAAAAGCATTATTTGTTAGGTAAGCGAGTTCGCTGTGCAGACAGGTTTGGTGGTAAAAGATGGAAGCAGGAAGCCAAGTTGGCACTAGTTGGAAGTGTCTCATACATCACAAAGAAATATAGTTGGCTAATTTTGCATTGCGCAGTTGACAGCACGTCTGTATTTTCATTCTGTTTGCGTAACTTAAACTCCCTTTAGGATTAAAAGCTTCTTCCTCCAGCAATCCACACACATTCCAGTCTGCCCCCAAAAATCCTAACTTCCTTTGTTCTCTGGGTGTTAATAGCTGATCACTACCAGTCAGAACCAGCTGTACCCATCCTCTGCATTCCTCCTGATTTTAGACGCTTTGGTTTCCTCTCTTCTCTCAGACAGATGGCTATCACCATCCTGAGTATGAGACGATGACATGTGCAAACTGTCAAAACAGATAGGAAAAGCAACTTCCACTGTTGTCAATCACATCCATGCCGTGCCTGCTCCTACTATTTCAGTGTATTTTTCTACAGCATGTTGACAGCAAAAGCCCGAGGCTGTCAATTGAAATTCACACCTGAAAAAATAAAGAGGAATTTCAGCAATAGCTCTCATCTTCAAGTCCAAGATAAGCAGCCATAACCCTTGTGCTATCTTAGATGACCCCACCCTTACATTGACGTGGTATTCCTACCATGACAAAGGTGGATAAAGGTGAAAAGACTTCATGTAATCCATGGACACCAGTGAAGATCAAAAATCATTGAAGAAAAAAGGTTCAGCGCACTGTCTAGTGGGTCTAGATGACCCAACTCCCAATGTTAAAATGCCTAGGATAGCACAAGGGTTAAGCTCTGAGCAAAGAGGACACTTACCTAATGAACTAAACTTTTACTCTCGTCCCATCTACTGTAAAGATGTTGAAAAGAAAGAGATGGATCAGACTAAGAAGAACAGAAAGTCCATCTGGTAGTGATTCATCAGTCCTACTAAATCCCTGCTGTAAAGTTTCATACCCCTCTTATCTGTGTTAAGTATCAGTCGATGCTTGCAAGTGATGAAAGGCATGAGGTCTTTTATAAAAGGAATTCAGCCGTTTTACAGCTGGAGAAAACAAAAGTTGCACATTTGTTGCAAGGCATTCATACAACAATTCAGTTTCAAGATGTGGTAGGTCTTTGATAAATAAAGCAATAAACATCTGTAAATCAACAAAATTCATTTTTTAATTGTAATCTCTTTTCAATCTCTTTTCAATTACTTAGTGTTGAGTTTAAAACAGGTGGATTTCATATTTTATAATAATGTGCTTTTCCAGACGCTCAAAGTCCTTGCAATGTGTCCATTATTCATTCACTCTTCATTCATACTTGGTAATGGTAAAGGCGTGGCTGCCAGTTCATGCCCAATAGCGTCAAAGGTCTTGCCCAAGGGCCCTCACTTGGTGGTGTTAACTGCTCACCAATTCAATTGTTTGCTTTTTCATTCTCCCCCGGGAATGAAACCCTGGTTTCCTGCATGTCAGTCCTTCACCTTACCAACCGAGCTACCCAGCCACTATTTATCAAACTGAAAGTGAACCAGAACTCTTTGGAAGACATATTACATTTATTAACCACTGGTATTTATTGATTTGAGTGGATAGTATTCTAGAAATGTGTTTTTTCTCATCCCATAAACTGATTACTTATGGGATAGCATTGGGACCGATATAAATGTTGTATTCTGATTTTTATGCTGAAACTGTTGGATCCGTTTGTTCTTCCATGAAGTAAAGTGTTTTTGTTTGGTAAGTTTTCAAGGTTGTTCCAAATGGGGGTGAGTTTGCATGTGTCACAAGAACAGGCAGACAGCTGGATCCAAATTCAGCAGGTTTAGTGGCTCAGCTAAAAGTCCACAAAGCTAAATCAGGGCCAGGCAGGCAGGGGTCGATAACAGGCATGAGATCATCAGACGAGATATGGGGTGGTCAAGATCCAGGGGAGAGTCAGGGCAAGCAGCAGGCAAAGGTCAGAAACAGGGTCAGGACACAGAAGCAGGGGCGTAAAAAGTGAGTATGCATTAGGGGTGTGCCAAAATATCAATATGGTGATATATCACGACATTTAGTCCCGTGATTGATGTATCTTCACCAAGTATTGACCTTTTATTTACGTTTGAAGACCCTGTAAAACGTTATATTAATAATCCTTTGGTAAGACGATTCTTTGGAGGGTAGATAGGGTGCACTCGTTGCGAGATTGCGGGTGGACGAAAATAATACACATTCAAAACCAAAATGGCGGAGGGGAAAGACAAGGAAAATAGCGAGAGCACCAAGTTAAAAGACGCACAGGCAGCTTTGAAGCTGCATCACCCGGAATTGTGTGAGAAAGCCGTGGCTGATGCTAGCCTGAAACCGACACAGCCTGGCGCGGATACTTTTTTCCAGGCAAAGCTACCACCGTCTTCTGTGAGAGCAGAGTCAACAACAAACGGGATTGCTGTTTAAATGTACAAGGGCTCCGTGCTTGCAGCTAGGTGGAGAACGAGGGATTTCGTTTTTTATTGAATGCACTAGAGCCATGCTTTGACATTCCCTTTCAGAAATACTGAAAAAAATTATCCCTACATTGTACGCCCAGACCAGCACTATGGTTGAGATGGAAACAGCAGAAAGAGTGGCATCCCTGCCCTTAGAGCCCCCTTTTCCTTAATCTTTAATCTGTCCGCATACCCCTGTGAAATTTGGCAGTTGCGCCCCTGCACAGAAGATCAGGTCCAAATAGAACACTCATTAACACAGGCAGAGGAGCACAAACAATACTTTGCACTGAGCTTTATCAGGGCAGACCTAAAGTATGCTGTGGTTGATGAATGACTACGAGTCAGATGTGTGGCATTCAGGAACTGTGCGCTGGGGGTTGCTGGGGGTTGTAGTATGGCTAGAACTCTCCCGCAGGTGACCAGAGGGGGAGACAGAGTTCTGACTTCTGAAAGCAAGGAAATATTGTGAAGTTAATTTTATTTTATTTATTTATTTTAATTTTTTAGAAAATCCCACCAGACTGTCAGAGATGTGTTGATGTTTAAACTTCTCAAGCACTTTTTTGGAACTGAAAAAAGGTTAATAGAAATATCTAGGTCGTCTATATATGAGATTCATCTAACAGACTAAGTTTAGGCCATTTTACGACATAAAGTAATCTGTTTGCAGAGTAGTAATCCTGGAAGTTAGGTAGAGGTTTTTGTCAGGTTTTTGTCTGTGAGTCCATCCCTTTGTTGGGTATTTTTGGTCCTCTTGGGGTCTGATGGTGCCCTCCCTCTATGACTGCCTTGAAACAGCCTGAACAGTGACTGAAAGCAGCTCGAAAAGCTAATATTTTGAATTAGTAGGGCCTCCTCTGATGTCTTCACTGTCCATGCCAACTTTAGCAGTTCAACTTGTTTGAAACCCTCAACAAACCAATAATTAAAAAAAACCATAGTCATTCTCATTCTGCTATTGTATTTTTCTCTTTTCCTTTCCATCAACTTCTTCTATCCTTTGTTTTTCAGAGTCTTTAGAGCGGGGTCAATGATCTCTCTTGTCATCTTTCGTTCTCACCTCTCTCTCTCCTGCTCCAGGAGGTTGGTGAAGTCGTCACTTTTGTTCATGTAGTCCGCGTGTTTGCGTTTCTCCGTGTCCAGCTCGTGGACTGTGCGGCGATGGCACTTCTCTGCGAGCAGCAGCTGACCCAGCATTCGCCGGTACGTCTCCTTATGCTTCTCCTGCAGACGTTCCAGCTGGGAAAGGACACAAATACTCAAAAATGAACATTGTGATGCATTTATGGGATGTCTTCCCGAACCTCCTGAGACAAAAAAATATAGTTGTCAGTTCAAATGGGACTGTAAGTCATAGTTGCTCTCTGACCTCTACTGCTGGTTTCTGGTAGACGCTGCTTTCGTGTGGTTTGCTGCCTGTGATAAAGCCATCCCTCTGAAGTGCATTCAGGGCTGAGCCAGAGACTATACAGCCATACTGGGACTCCAGTACCTCTGGTGAAGACTGTTGGGACTTCAGCATGAAGATTACATCTTCCCTGGCCTACAAACACACAGATATTCACAAAAAATGACATATGTCATGAAGAAGATCTGTGGCATGAAAATATGGGATGATTTGGTCTAAATAATACAGCAATTCAGATTTTTTTATACAAAATTTTCTTAAAACTGTACAACCTGCTTGGTGTTTACATTCTGTAGTGCATTCACACGCTTTCACTAGTGTGTTCAACTCCCAGTGTCAACCACAAGATAGAGCTATTGTGCTGAAATTGCAGTGTGAGAATTCAAAATGACTCTTTTATGCGCAGTGCTTCTTGAAAAAAATCATTTTCTCTCACAATCATTGCCAAGGCTTCACACATGACTGCTGGGAGAAGCAAACAAGGTGTAGCAGCAGCCGGGTTACCTGAACTTCTCCTTCCATGATCCCAAGCAGTTTCAGCAGGTCCTCTCTGGACAGATCCACGATGCTTCCTGTTTTTTCTCCACTCTCACAGGAATCCAAGAGCAGTTTAGCTTTCCCCTCCTTCTGCTGGCTTTTGGCTTTCAGATTCTTCACAGACAGACCAACTTCTTGTTCTTGACCAATGTCGTTGTCGTTCTGTGGAACCCCGAGCACCCCATCCTCTGGGTTCTCCACGCCGCTGCTTTTGGACCTCATGTTCCTGGATCAATCAGGGAAAAACAAACCTGTTTTTCTTGTTTTACTGGACAGAACTAATTTGTTTGTTGTTCTCCGTCAGCAAATAAATAACTAACCAGAGGTAGTTCCCATTGTGTTATTCACACTGTCAAACTTTCCAGTGAATTTTATGACTTTGGCTCGACTCTTGATTCACTGACCTTTATTTTTAACAGTGACAGTCAGTCAAACATTCTCTATGCATGAGTTAATATTATAGTCTCGTGCTAACATTCCTAATCCAGAATAAACATTCATAGCGTGTTTTTACTTAGTCTGAGGGTGTTTAGGACATTCCAGTTCACATCTGACTTTGTATCTTTGACATTATTGGTCTGAACATCCATTTGTCCTCTTTTTAGTCACTAAGAACTCAGGTCCTCAAAATACATCAGTTAATGACATAATTTCACATTCTAAATTTGGGTAGAACTGGTGCCTCATAGCTGGGAAATCCAGCCTTATCTACTTTTTTTTGCAATCCAAAACCTAAACCCGAAAAAATAAGTAATTTTTGGGTAATTTGGATTTTTTTTATAGCATGAATTATATTCAAGTATTTATTATACCTTGGAGGAAGTAACTTTTGACACAACTGCACACTTTTTATGAATAAAGTGTTATTTCCATAACATGTAGTGGCACAATTTCAACAAAAAATTGTTTTCATACTGTTACTTAAACAGTATTGTTACTATTTTAGAACACAACTTCAGAAAAGTCCAAATTGGCCTGGGTAAAAAATATAACATGTCATAATTAGTGTGTTGTTTGCCTAATGTAAGGCTAACAGAAGAGATAGATTCATCTTTCCCAGTTTGTAATACTACGTACTTATTAAATGATTTTATGCCTCACAACACATGTAAATAGAAATAGCAGTAGGATTACCTTTACTCTGACAGTTTGATACGAAGAGGAAGCCCTTTTTCTGAAAGAGGAAACAAAAAAACCCGCAGGAGGTCACACTCACACCAGACAATCCATGTAGCAAGTAAAGCTAGTTCTTTAATGGATCTATTCTGGTGGAGGATTTACTGTGATGAGGCTGACTTGAAGAGGTGAATCAGAACACACCTCAGTGGACTCTGACACATTTGGATCTAAGTTGACTGCTGAACGTGCCTGAGCGTGATCCTACAAAGCTATGATGTCTGTTAGGTAACAGATGATGTCAGGGGTTCAAGCCGGCTTTCTGTATGTCCACAACAAAAACCAAAGTGCAAACAATGCTGTGCTCAAAGACAAATTATAGCAGAATGACAGGGCTTTGAATCCAATACGGGCGGCCATAAGAAAAGGGAAATGAGCAGCAGTGTTACAAGTGTCAAACAAAAGTCAAATGCCTTGCTCCATTTCAGTTTATCCTCACAAGCTTGATGCTGGAACCCAGCATTGAAGAAATTGCAAGAAATGACAAAAGCCTGCAAAGACATTAGGCAAATGCTTCTACTACAAATGCTTAGGCATCTACTACCTCGTGAGGTAGTAGAAGCGTGTTGCCCCTGTGCATGTAACCTGCAACTTGATTTCACTCAGAAATCAGAGTTCTCTTAGAAACCAGATTGCTTGAGTAAACTTGTAAACACACTATGGTGATCAGAAGTTACCCAAATTTTAGGGACAAATGCTGGTCTTGAGCCTTAAGCATCAGCCCACCTTATCTGTTGGAAAGCAGCACTTCTGGATCAAGTGAATGTAAGTAACACAAATCTGACATTGATTATATTATAACTAATTATTAAATGTACATTTTACAGGGTGTTTTGTTCAAATCATGTTTTTAGCTATCATTATGGGTACAGCGCAGCTAAAGAAGAAAAAACATTGTTTGGTGTCAACACCAATGTGCTTCACCAAGAACATTGCAAATTTTAAGGTGTCCACATTGTATATATTTTGAATAATAATTAAGGCATAATAAAGAGAATAGAAGACAGCAATAGTAAAAAAAACTGTGTTGTTGGGTTTGCAGAGTTAATTTACCATCTGGATAGAGACAGAATTTAATTCACTTTTAGATAGGAAAAGTTCAAGTTCATTTCATGCATTTTTGATATTTTTTTTTCATCTTTGATTTTTTGTTTTGTGCTTCAATATTTTTATATCAATTTGTTTGTAGATTTAATTGTTTTTATTTCTATTTGTTCCGTCTTCATTGTATTCACATTTTTATTCCTAATAATACTTTATGTCTTATTCTTGTTTTTATTCTTAGATTTGTTTTTATTCACATTTTTATTTTATTCTTATATATGTTCTATTACTTTATTCTCTAGACTAATGAAGCTACTAGGATTACTGGAGAAACTTTTAAGGAAAAGACATTTAGCCCAGATGCCATGACTACATGATTGCGTGTTTTCGTTTGTGTTCTTGTTTAATTTTTTCATTTTTGTTCCTATTCTTGTTATTTTTCTTACCAACATTCTAATTCCTATGGTGTTCTTGGTCTATTCCTTGTTCTTGTTTTTATTGTTATTCTTGCTGCTGTTGTTCTAGTTTAGGAGAGCTGCAGGCGGCTTCTGAAACCAGATGAGAATGAAACACACACCTAGCTGTGCAAATGTTAAAAAACAACAACATTCTTGCTTCTCAACACTATGACGCCTGAGTTTATTTCTAGCTCTAAAAAAATAAACTTCGCGTATGTTTTTGCTTTTAAGTTAATGCAAAATTAAGGTAATTTAGGAGGTTTAATGCATATTTACATCAATATGTGTCATGCGGCTGCTATGAATAAAGATATATTATTTTCATTTTAACGGCTTTGAAAGAAAAAGCATTTTTTCAAACAAAAAAGTTTTGTTCTTACTACAACAAACAGAACCTCAAACTCATGTGTTACTGTGGTGATGTGAAATTTCCTGAACTCCTAGGAACTCCCTCTAAAACTTTAGTTTCTCTACAGAAGGAGCATTAAGAATCATTGCTCTTGCTCAATACTTTAAGTTAGACGAAGAGGAAGAATCTTTCAGAAACCTTTGAAGAGTTGAAAAAAATGACAACATTTTTCAAATTTCTGGTTTCCGTCAAGAAACGTTATCTTCAGTGGTAGCAGTGGTCAGGGCAGTGAAGTGAAATGATGCTTAAAACCAACCTCTTTGATCCCCTTTCTTTCCAGTAAAATATGTATGTGCAGGTCTGGAAAGACTACATCTGTCAGTTCAAACGGAAAAGAAAAACTGTTTTGCTCAACCCACACGCTTTATCTGAGGTCTTGGGGTTCAGTGGGTCCACACATGAATGAAAGGAAATGCACTTCATCGCAGGGGATAAATTGCAGCATCTTCATTCCTGCCTGTATTAGTTACGGCTGTTGGCTCATTGTCACAGCATCTAATGTTGTAGTACATCAATTTACACATATCCATGACACCATTCGATCAATGCCAAACTGAATGATGCCCTTAAGTGGAGAGCATGAAGATGAGCATTGCTGAGGGATGATGATGTTGAAACGCAAAACATCAGCCATCTCTTGCTGTGAAGGATATGGGCAGAGTCCCTACATCCGTGCAGTAGTTTTTAAGTTAAATACTTTGCAGTTTATTTTTACTTTTTGAACTGATGCCATTAAGAATTCTGAGGAGCTACTGTAACAGAGCATCTCACTTTGCAGGGTCACTTTCGTTCAACAAAGATGATGGGGAGTGAGTGAGTGCGTGGAGGTCTGATCTAATATATTTTTTTTCTACATTTTATAAAAACAGACGTGATTAGTTAACTTTGTCTAAAGCGGTAACAGCTACATTTTGCTCTATCCATTAAAGACTCACTACAATGAAAATGTGTTTCTGTTTTTTTTAATCATGTTTTTATGGCATTTTTCTCATGATGGAGAGCACATCTTCCTGCTCCGCTCCATTCTAATGCCTCCACTTGCAGACAAATAGATCAATGTGCATCTTTCTTTTCGTCATCTGAGCTGGCATCTGATTCTAAACTATTTGGGTGCATAGTTCCAATATTGTTTGCCATTTTTGTTAGCTTGGAGGTGTGAGGGGCTGTAAGCTAGTAGGAGAGAGTGTAAACAAAGGGATGATAAGAAAGGAGAGCTGGCTTAATCTGTGCCAATAGCCACAACTCTGAGGCAAATTTCTGATGAACTCCTGCCGCTCTGCAGAAACTATGTCCTAGAAAACAACACAGTTTTTTGTTGTTTTTTTCCTAAAAAAAAACTGCATAATCATGACTGAAAGACCACTGGTATTTCTTTTAAAATACTTTAAAAGATCATTGGAGTGGGACATTAATGACTACCAAAAGAGTACAATTTGCCATAATTTCATTGACTGAAAGTCAAAGTTAATCTTATTGAAGTCAATGATCAACGTAATGTGAGCCGTCTGATCTACCTTAACCTTTCACTGCAGTCTTGGTTGCTGATATTTCTTTGTCATAACTGGTATTTCAGTACGCCATGCAGCACTGCCAGCTGTCACTATGGAATACAAAGAAGTCTGATGTCGGCTCCTATTTAAGGAATCTGAAGAGCATCACAACTGGTTTTCTGGAAGCAAGTGCCGGTCTACTTTGAAATGAAGGCCTAAACACCAGCAAGATCCCACGTTAAAGAGCCGAGTCTAAATTTAAAGTGGAACCCCAAAGCCATTGCAAGGTTTCTCCCACGTCCAGTTGTCACATGTACGAGTATTTTAAACCCCTACTGTGCATGTGTCTCCATTCCTGAGTCAAAACAGTCAAAAGGTCATAATGCTATATTCACACGTATTTTATTGTTTGATCTTACATTGCATGTCTTCTAAGAATAGTAAACATTTTGTCAGTGGAGTATGATATTTGGGAACTGTCAAAGTTTTGAAAAAGTTTTTTTTCTAATGTACATAACAAAAATAACTAATTTGTGTTTCAATAAATTATATAAAATATTTTTTGTATATACATGTACAGATGTCTTTATTTTTTTTAAATATTGCAAACATACAACAGGAAAGATTTTATGACTGCTTTAAAAACAAGCTTCAATAAAATTTTACTTTTGGTTAAAAACGTTAAAATTAAAAGCCCACTGGGAACACTTTTACAATCGGTCAAATGATGATTGCTGCTTGCCTTTAAATCACTGGTTCTGATTAGTCTTGAATTAAAAGTGTGTCCATCATCAAGAAAGACATTTTAAGCGGTTTAGGGGTACTTGAACATTGTCAGTACAGTAGAAAAGATTGATAATTTCTAAGTTTGCTGGTTTAGAATTCAGCTAAATGAGAGGAGAAGCTCAAAGTAATGGGACTGAAGACAAAATATGTTTAGTTTCGAACAAATCAAAGTATTTTTTCTGTAAACACACCAGTACCAAACAAGGAGATGGAACTTCCCCCTGTATAGAGAAGTGTGTTTAATTTGTTCTCCAGGAATACTCTTGAGAATTCGAACCATCTGAAACGATATTTGAAGGATAAAATTAGCTTTCAATTAGAAAAATACTATGAGAAAAATCTTTACATTATTTTCTTTGCTTAAGTGGAATTGAACTGTCAAGGAGATTTTTGTGGACAAAACCCAAGCATTTACAGCTTGTCTTGCTGTAATGATAGCTTCTATTAATATACCGTAGTGATAATAACTCAAACTAATGCTGACACTCTTACAGGGGTAAAATGTCTGCATGGGTGGAAGGTGTCATCTTGATGTAATTTACTGACATCACACCAACTTGATCCTCTCGTGGTTATAGTTTCACAGATGACCAAAATTGCAGCTAATATTATAAACTATTGTAAACTTTCATGACACAACCTGATTACTGTGTACAAGCTGGTGCACCTTCAGCTGTCCCAATAATATTGGGGGTTTAATGAATGATGTGAAGTCATCCATCACAGAAGAGAGCTGAATGCTGTAAGTTGGACCCACTTTTCAGCCGCTCTTCCCATGGCAACAGCATTAACATGAGCATCTGTTACCTAACACCAAGTAGTGCTGGATTTTTCTACACTAGAGGAATGGATGGTATCATCTTTAACAGTATGAAGATCAAGTGCAAGATCAAGTTCTGGGTGTGCTATGAATAGAAACAGCCAAGCGACATATGGATGAAGCAAGCAAATGTGGCACGACATCACTGACTTGGGAAAAAAAGTACGCTAATGTGATCATAGAGTGCAAATATTGATGAAATAAATGGATGGAATTTTGTCTTTTGAAAGATGGTAAAAACTGAAAACAGCTGATATGTTGTTTGTTTTTTTAATATGAGATTTTTGCAGTTTGACAGTGTTTTTAATGGCTACATGACATAAAAAGTATGTTAAATCCTAAAATCTTTAAAGCAGGCTGAACCCCCCCCTCCCCTCCTGCGAGTTTTGGGCTTCTGGATTTAAAACTCTCACGTTCACGTGTAACCACGCAAGTTTTTGGGCTTATGCATTTAAAACTCTCACATTCACGTGTAACTACACAAGTTCTTGGGCTTTACATACAAAATGTGCAGCCGTTGAACGCGTGTTAAAAGTCAAACCAATTGAACTTTGACCAATCAGGGATTCGGATTTGGTAGTGATGTATGGGTTTCATCCTTTTCAAAACATGAAAGTACCAGCTGTTTGAAAATTTATCATGGAGGAAAAATTATGGTGTGTGCCCAGCCATAATTCTATGACACCAAGTCCTTCCTATCAAAATAGAGCTGTGAAAGAAAAAGCCTTGAGTACGCCTGCACAAAAAATTTATCGTTATTGCAAAAGTTGGCGGAAATTGTGATACATGGTTACCTTAAATGTGCTAAAACAATCTTATGGGAGCTTGAAGCATTTAAGCTGCCATGGGGGAGGCTGACCTCTGACCTCTGCCAATATCAAAGTGTCCTTAGGCAAGACACTGAACCCCACCTTGCTTCTGGTGAAGCCATCAGTGTATGAATGTTTGTGAATGGTAATGTAATTTTAGAGCGCTTTGGGCCTTCGGGGAAGGTTTAAAAGCGCTATACAGGTGCATGACATTTACCATTTAACAAATCAAATAAATCCATTTGTGCATTTGACCAATCGGAAGGACCTCTTCACGTTGTTGACTAATCGGATGGAGCCCTTTTATGATAGATGCTCGCCTCCTATGTAGATGAGGGTCATTTGGAGTGTAATTTAAGTTATGTTGACTCTTATTTAAGATCAACTGCTGAAGTCAAATGGAAATGATGTTTTTAGTTGTTTTGCTATTTATTCGTGTATTTTAAGTTATATTGTTATTGCAATATTGATCACTAATATTGCAAATTGCAAGTTTTTCTCATATCTCGCAGCCCTAGCCTGGAGCAAGATTCACAAGATTTGCACCACTCTAACATTTCACACCAAGCCTCTTCCAACTGTAGGTACATGCACTAGTATTGGGTAGCAATGGTCCAGTGTGAACAGCATACTGTATGCTAAAAGCGTGTACAGGATTGCCAGTTTAGTGCATTATTGAATGCACATCACATTCATTGGTGTGTATATAGCAAGAAGCTACAAGACATTCACACCTGGCATTTGTGGCAGGTTTAAGAACGCATTGTATGCGGTTTCATGAACGGGCATTAAGCTGGTGGTGTTCACACACTGGACAAGCAGGAAGTGGCAGGGAGGGTCTACTTATTATTCTGTTTTTATTACTGTTTAGTAGCCCTTGTCTGACATCTACAATTGGTATAGGCTTTGAATGAAATGTTAGCAAATACTGCAAATCTTGCGTCAGGATTTTTCTTTCACAGCTCTATTTCGAGATATATGAAATACTTGGTGTCATTATTAATTTCTCCTTCATAATCATGTTTTTCAAAAGGACGCTACGCACACATCCCGACTAAATCCTAATCCCTAAATGGTCAAAGTTTTGCGATTTCGCAACTTAGCAGTCAATAGTTCAATTGATTTAACTTCCAGCACGCGACCAATGAACGCCCCGTTTGTACATAGAGCCCACAGCCAGACTTAAAATTAGCTTAGGGACATGTGAACGCGGGAGTTGGTTTGTATAGACTTTTCCTTGGAAGTGGCCTCTTAATTGCAACTCGACGTCGACAGTACGGATGTACCTTCGGGCTTTAAAATGGAATCAGAGGTTATGACATTTCCAGTCTACCTTGCAAACGTTTTGGTAGAATATTGCGGATTTCTAGATAAATAATAGAATTTATAGTTCTGAATTGATGAATGTAGATTTATAGTGTTTACTGTCTTGAGTTGATGAACACTTCAGGAGAAGCGACAGGACTGTCAATGACAAAAAGAACTCCAAATGGTTTATTCTCTGTAACACGACTGCTATATTTACTGACTTTTCTTCATCAAGCCCTAAAGATTCTTTTTTAATTTGGGCTTTTTGTGTTTTAAAGAGTTATCCAACCTGAATTGTTGGAAATCATTGTGCCACTACAACCAGTTAAAGTTTGTTTGTTGAACATTTCTATTGTTTTCTGTTGTTCTATTGTTTATTGTTTTCACAGAGAAGGTCTGAATGAATACCTGTGAAAATACTATAGAAAGGAAAAAGAATCCATTCCCGCCAAAAGACCTGAATTTAGTCTAGAATGATAGTGGACTCAGACCCACAGAAACCAGTCATTCTTTTCTTTTTGTGAGCAATTCCATTGGCCAGATGACTGTCGTAATCACAAGCTTCACTGAGGGAGTCATGGCTGAGTCAGTTCCTCTCTACTAGTAAACACACTGGTGGAGTGAGCAGAGATGATGGAAAATGGAAGCAATTTTCTGCTTTCTCACAATTTGTTAATGTCTTCAACACCAAAGGCAACTAAATCCACAACATGTTGGGAGGGAAAGAGCTGAGGGGAAATTCCGAAATTCAAGGTCCACTAGGAACACCATCTCTGATGATCAAGCAACATGTCTGAATTTATTAACTCTACATCTAACATTAAATACCATTATAGCACATTTGCTTTGTAATTTATGACTACACATTTTACATGACTTTGTGTTTTTGTTCCACTAATGTGGCTGCAACCATTTAAAGAACGCCAACTGACCATAACTGCATAAAATAATAAATAGGCAATTATTAAAAGCCCTTCTTATCGCATTTTAAATTAAATGCCAGAAATAACATGGGTGTTTGGTTGAAAGGCCAATATCTTGCAAAATCTTTTTTTTAGCTTTTAAATGTTTTATAATGTTAAGTCCTCACGAAAAACAATCCAAAAGTGGTAATTTGATCTGTTCATGCATTTCTGAAGATTCCTCTAAAAACCTGGACTCTGAGCACCAGCCCCTCCCAACCCACTGAAACGAACGGGTTCTTATATTGTGAGGTAGATAAGTTAGGAACAGCCCCTTCCAGGAAGAGTCTGCGCTGCCAGCAGCGCCCCCGGGCTAACACCCACCTTCCCCGCAGAGCCACTGACTGGCAAAAGCGATTCCACTTTATATGGACAATCTGCACATCTATCTTTGCAAAAGTTTAGATGTTGTTTGTTTTCATAGGGTAAACGCAGACAGGTAAACTTGTAGGTTTACATCATGAAATTGGCGGCACCCACAAGTGGTGCCTCAGCGATACAGTCCTATAAATAGTCCGATAGAGAGCTACTTCCGGGTAGTCTGGACACACCTTGCCATTCATTTAAATGAGAAGGTGTGTCCAAACTTTTGGTTTGTACTGTATATGGATCTGAAAGGCTTGAGAAAAGCATGATATAGGCCCTTTAATGAAATCCCAAAAAACATCCATGTGTTGATTTCAATGAGGTAATTGATGAAAGGTATGCTTAAATCCTCTTCAGCAGCTTTATCTGATTGCTTTAATCCTTAATATTGGCTCTGATCTCTTCACGAAGACAGATACACCATAAAAACTAATTTGTGCTGCTTATATTTAATGGTGTTTATGTAAATATAGCCAAATATTTGACCAATCTTTGCCCAATTTTATGTTTTTTGTTTCTTTTTTTGGTTAGGAGAATTAGTGAAACAAATAAGTCAATGCATGTGAAAAAAATACTTTAAGGTTGATTTAAATTTAAAGGGTTATTTCCATCACTCAAACTATACATAGAAACAAAAAAAGTGCTGATGTATTAAAAATACAGCAAAACAAGTGAGGCTGAAAATTCTTCTAAAGTAAATAAAGTTTTTATTTAGTTATTTGGGTTTAGAGTCATATTTTTAGACTAGCTGTTATTTGAGTTATAGTTCTGCGAAACATCTAAATCCAACTAAACAGTATATTTGGAATTTGAGTCTTGAAGCCCTTATGTCAGTTGAGGGGTGCCTGTGTCGGTGACAGCTGCTGCTGCTGAGGCGCCCCAGAACGATGAGGAAGAACTCCACTCCTGACAGCTACAAGCTCCACCTCCTGTGCTGTGTTTCTTCTCATTTACAGTGACATGTTGTAAGGGAATTGCAACAACCAACCCCAGCACATAAGAACAAAACCAAGGACACATGAGCTACTGCAGCATGAGCTCTGCTATAAAGACATCCCTGTCTCCTCAGCCAACCTCGCAGTTAATCTGTAGCTAACAACTCGGGTGGCATCAGGCTGCTGGGATATGATGAGGTCAAACTCTGACACATTAGATCAGATCAATAGAGGCAAATGCTCAGCTCAGCCAATTTGGTTTCCCTTTGAGCAGTTGTGTGATTACTAATTTACAGTTAGATAGGCTAGCACTGACAAGCCAGTGCTTCCTGCACTCATTCAACTAGTTGAACTTCATACATGGTGTGAGGTTAAGTACGGCTGGAACAAGTACAAAAATGTTAACAAGGAATGCCTCTGCAGTGATACCACTGAGTGCTTTAGCGTATAAGCTGAAAGCTGCTGGGTGATGCACTCTTATCCCAGCTCAGCACAAGGTTTCCCAATTGTCTTTCAGTACAGTCGGACAAGGTGATGTCCGCTTTGACGAACAGCGACTCCCAGGAGCTGGGTGTCTCCTCTGAGACGCCAATGACCTCATGCGGATGAAATGGAATTCATGCTGGCGTCCCGACAGCCCCGAAAATATTCAAGATGAAAGATGTCCTCCTCCTGCAACTCATCAAGGATCAAGCTAAAGCAGTGTGTGCGTTAGACCGTTCTCAGCAGGGCAACAGGGGGCTGCAGAGGTGTTGGAGTTGGCGACTGTGGGGGAAGTTGAGGGCAAAGGTTTGCATGTTGGAATAAGTTGCTTATCATTTTCAAGCTACGGCCTCAATAAATAGGCATCTGAGTCGCATATATTTTGCGAACCACAATCCCCTATGCTGTGGTGAAGCTGGGCTTCTCCTCGCACATGTAAAGCCTGAAATTCTTCCCCTAAATGGTCTCATTCATACATTCACATGCACTCTTTGGTTCATTCCTCCCTGCATGACACAATACCAAAGAGCTTGTTTGTTAGGAGGGAATATCCTTGCAAATACTGTGCTGAAATCCATATTTTTGAATACATAACTGTATAATCCGAATAATAGTGTCTGGAAGACTTGTACCAAAGTTTTGAAGCATTTTATAGGCCAAATACTAATGTCAGCTAAGGAGCACCACCTGCACTTCAGCACCATGTGCTTCAGATTGAAGGAAAGTTTACTTAAGCACATAGCCATAGAGAAAAATAAAAGAACTTTCCTTACCTGATGTTGAAATATCCTCAGTTTTTTCAAACAATTATAACCAAAGCAAGTAATCCGTGAAGAAACACACTCGGAGGAAAAGTGTCTTTTTATGTTCTCTTGATCTGTGATCCCACTTTTAGTGTCTGCTACTGAGTGCTGCCAAGAGCCATCTCAAGCTCTGCGCTCCGTTTCTTTTTCTTGTTGCAGGTCTTCGGGTCAAGAAGGGAACGGCAGAGAGCAATAACAGAACCCTGTAACTTCCCTCCTGCCCTCCGTCCTCCTGTCACTCCCACAGCCGCCTCAGTCCCGCTTCACACACACCAGCACCCACCTCTCTTTTTCTTCCCTCCCCATTCCCTCAGCAAGTTAATGAGTGTGTGAATGTATAAAAAGGGAACGGGTGAGGAAGGCAGCTCTCAGAAACTGAAGAGTGGCCGTTATCCAGCCAGGAGGAAGGCAAAGGTGCCATGTGATGTCCTTTGTCACGGGGCCAGCTCTTTTAACTCCTTCAACATCCCTCTCTTGACTTTGTGAGCCCCAGAGTATAGATCTATATTTAACTTTCTCTTTTTGCCAGGATAGTTGCTGTTAGCAGCTGAGGTTAGCTAAATGCTGGATGTTTTGGCTGGCCAGCCTGAGAGCTTACTCCCCTCGATGACCCATGGTGACAGCTGGACCTTGAAATGACATTTTGTCGTGATGGGAAAGTCCAGCAGCAGCAGCTAGCAGAGCCCCGAACGTGGTCCAAGGAACCGCCAATTGCTAATTTGGAAGAGCAGAGTGTGGCCAAACTCTGCAGGACTTAACCAGCTGGACTGCAGACAGCTATTTAGGTTTGGGCAGCCAAGCTGAGGCGCAATTATTATGCTCTGCCAGGCCACTTTTGACTCAACAAACCAATTACTTACCTTTTTTATTATTGTCTTAACCCACTTTTTTAAACGTAACTTTATTTTATGCCTAGCACAACCAGGTAATACAAGTTATGGCGTCTCACTCCTCCAAAGAAAAGGTGAAATGATTGAAATTAGATTAGATTAGAAAAACTGTAGGCATGAGCTTCAACAACTTTTACAAAACTGTTTGATTTTAAGTTCAGGATAAATACTGGTCATTGACCTAGGAGTTGTAGTTTAAACCACAGCTTGAACTAGCTTTTTTCATAGAAATATCTTAACTTTTTAAAAGAAGTTATTATTATAAAGTTTCACAATAATTGCACTTTTTTCTATGTCAAACTGCAAATTCCAAAAAAAAATCATTTCAATTTGTCTTAGATTTGTTTAATTTATTTTAGCTAACTTTAAGTATTTCCTGTAAAGTGTTGCAGTTCCTCATATCCCCACTAGATTGTAATTAAAAAAACTGAAGCTATTTCCCATTAACTGCCAACCAAAAAGCCAGGATTAATTAAAAAGCTAACTTATCAAAATCTATTTAATCACTACGGCTTTATTCTTTTAGTCAAAACAACTGTGAGCAAGCTGGGGGTGATTTTTGCAGCATTATAGGCATGTGTTTTCTTTGTTGACAGGATTGGATTGAACAAAATGTACTATTTTCAGAACATTGTTGAGATTAAAGACCCACTCCGATCATCTTTTGATCTCTTGTGAAATAGTGAAATAGTGGTCCTTTAACTATGATTATGCCTTTTTTAGCCAGAAAACATACCGTTTTCTGCAGGAGTTCATTAGAAATTCACCTCTGATTGTGGGCGGAACTGTTGGCCAGAAGAAATCCCGGCCTTCATTTCCCGACATCCATCTGTTTACACGCTCTCCCTCAAGCTTACACCCCCCGCCATAACCCCAACCCAACATTGTCGATGCAACAACAGCCATACAGCTTTGAGCCAGATTCCAACTCAGACGAGGAACATTTAGACGTACATGGATGCGAATGGAGCTGAGCAGTGAGTTTGTGACTTGCCGTAGCAGCTTCTACGGCGCACCTACAAGCTTTCTCCCATGATATTCTCACGTCTGATCCTTATATACTACGATTTGAATAAAGACATACTCAGAAATGCAATTTTAAGCTTAATTTGATTTTCTTGTAATGAGACAAATTCCACAAGAACTTGTTCAAAACACAATTTATATCAGAGTGGTTCTTTAACGTAAACTATGATTGACGTGCCCATCCCATTTCAGGCTCCATTTTCAGGCTTCAGACTTGACACAGAATACTATAGATATGTCAGAGATCGGTCCATGGTAGAAATGTCCATGAAAAAAATCATTACCGGTACTTAAACAACCTTTTGGTTAAAAAAATCTACTGTAGGTGTCTGAAAAGAACTTTCCAAGTGAGGACAACAGGAATTTCCTTGATGGTGTGTTCACTGTCCCCCCTGCATATTTTAGATGACAGCAAAGTGTAAACTGTTTATTAGCCTACTTTTGAAAATGGATATTCAAATGTCACAAGTGTGCACATACAGATGAGAAAAACAACCTCTCACAACACGAGCTAAAATGTGTATGATGGGATGCGACGGTTACATAAACTGTAGAGACTGTCAGCGTTGCGCCACATTTTTAATGTTCTGGCAAAGACTTTTAAAAAGATAAATATTGTGCTTGAAGTTGGGAAGATTCTGCTCTGGGCTGCATCCCTCTGGGACATACTGTGGCCTCAACCATGATGAAAGTTTCAACCAGTAAAGCTTTTTTTAAATTCTACTAACTCTTATGTACGTCGGCTTTTGTGCACATGGTGGGGTAATGTCATTTTTCTGGCAACAAGATGTGATGAAATGTGCAGCGCCATGGGTTTAAACATGAAAATGTTCACCTTTTAATGACTTAATTTGAAAAAACTACAATCACAACACTGCAAGACTTTCAGAAAAAAGTGTGCAATATCTGTGGATGCATGCAAGTAATTACCGGTAGCTTTTTTCTTGATTTGTTGCAAAATTACTTAAAACTCAATTTTGTAGCCACAGCTAGCTGTCATCGAAGCTACAGTTTTGCCAGAAATGTATCCACATTTCCACACCACTTTGTTTTCGTGTTAATGGTTCGACATTTGCGGCTCACTGATGCTGGTACTTTGGAGCTCGCAGTTTTTGTTGTTGTTGAAATTGCACTATATGGAGCTGAAAAGTAAAGGGAGTGCACCACAGCCTGTTTTTTCTCTACAAAAGTAAAAAGTCAGGCATGATGACCACAGGGAAATACTTGGTTGACAGAATTACACTTTTATCTTGAAATGGAAGCCAAGGCAAACAAGAGACAGAGCGCGCTGCAGACAGACTCCCTGAATGGTTACGTCAGAAGGATGTGGACACATAAAAACACTGTTTGTCAGTATTTTGTGGCACAACTCAGACCTGAATGTACACGATCTGTTTGTGTGTTTGTGATCTTGATGTAATTTTTCTTCACCTTAAAAAAATTAAAAACCTAAAAAAAAAGAAATCTTTTTTCAACCCAAGATTTTTTTATGTATGTCAGACTAAATTAATTCCCAAAGATGCAAAAAAAACAAAGTGCGTCTAGTGTTGTAGTGAATCAGAGCTATAGCTCAAGAGAATAAAATAAAATAAAATAAAAACTTGTATTTGAAAAGCGTCTTCCTCCCCAACATGTGGTATCAACGAGGATGATCTTTCCAAGCTGAGGTCACGATAAGGATATTTTGATTGAAGGCCATGATCTCCACACCCAAATGAAGTCATGTGGTGAAATTCAATGAGAAAGACATTCGCTCTTCACATGCAATGCCCTCTGAGAGGTGGTTCTGTTTGGGTCCACTGAGTCAGCAGTTGTTATGAAACAGCCCATTTGTATGATGCAAGAAGAATAAACGGCGCTGACATCTGATTAATACAAGATGGGGAATAAAATGTTGCCGTGAGCTGTCAGCAGCTTTAGTATTGCTTTGTCTTAGGATTTATTCTGTCGGGTTTACTGGTTCTGCTCAACCATTGACCAATTTTCCACTTGTTCTTTATTTCCAAAAGAACAGCATAGAACAAAAAGCGAAATGTTTCTCTTTAAAAATCAAGCTGTATAGGGAACGGTGAGAAAGTTTTCATTTTTTAATTAACAAGGCGTTGTATAATGTTAATAGCCCATGTTATGGGGCAGTAAGCCGGAATGAAAATAATTCCGGACCACAAACAAGCTGAATGTTTTGGTGACCTTTTGTGCGTGAGCTATTTTGTCATTAACCACAGTCACTTGGCATTTCAGAAAATTTTAGAAAAGGGGGGTTTGTGCAACTACAGCAAAAAGCAAAGTAGTTTCTTTTTTCTTTTCTGATGTTGTTAAGATAGGGATATCTTTATACCTTAACATGCAACGATTAACGAGGATCAGCTGACTGTGTAATAGCACTTGGTATAAAAAAAAAGCTACCGTAGTTTTTGACCGTACATTTTCAAATAATCCACAAGAATTGGTTTGTCAAACCAAATATTTTAAATGATTTTTTAATGTTTTGTTAACATAATAATTTCAGATAGTTCTTCAGTTTTTTTTTAAGTGTCCTATCTGGTCGAGCATTATACTTAAACTTTGCAATCCCTTGCACAACACGCCATGATCTCATTTGTATTTCACAATAAATAAAATGATTTTTTTTGTTTGTTTTGTAATCTTCTTGGATGCTGAAATTGTGTCCCAAGTTTTAATTTTTTTTTTTTTTTTTTAACTTGTCCTGTCCAACAGCTAGGCAAACAGATGAGAGCTGAGGGCCTCTTGTGTTGGACATATTTTATTTTAACAAGAGGGGTTATTCATCTTCAGACAAACCAAAGGTATGTCTGAATAAACCCCTTTTGTAATTGAGGCCAAACTTTATTAATTTCAATCATGTTTGAAAATCTTTGGTGTTGGACCGGACGGAAAAGGAAAGAGGGGAAGAAGAGAGAGGGACGTTAGAGAGAGGGGGGGGTAGGAGGGTGTTAATAGGAGGGGAAGGGGGGTAAGACCATGAAGCAGCATAGAGCAGCCAGGTTTACTGGTTGTTTTAATAAGGTGCCAAAAAGTTACAAGAATGTTACTTACTGTTGGACTGCTGTTAAATACATAGAAGCACAGGCCTCCTGACACTGACGCTGGGATCAAGCACTAATCCTGCATTATTTTTTTAGTGGGAGACTTCAGGAGAGCTGCAGAAGCTAAAAGTCAAGAGGAAGATGTTTTTTTTTTTTTGTAGGTTCAAAAATGGACAAATATAAATTAAAGTTATAAGTATGCAGAAAATGTTCCACTCCTGTGGTACTTTTCTAGATTTTTACTCTTTAAGCTCATGGGAAATATGTACTATTTAAACTGATGGTAAATTTAGATACCCTTATGTATATGCCTAAAGCTTGTTTTTTTATTAGAGCTACTGATGTTTTTTTTTTCTTTGCTTGGATCAACATTTTCCTGACTAGACTTTAAAAATATTTTAGAAGAAAAACTTCCCAAAATCTGCATAACTGTCACAATAAGTAAAAAAAAAGGTTTAGAAAACTTTTGAGCTAATGTTTAGTAGTTTGTTTGATGTTCATTATTACTAATAGCTATTGTAAAAATTGGACTTTCAGTGAGATTTATGATTCCTACTTATTCAGTATCTGTAAAACATCAATGCCTTCATCAGGACACACTCAAACATTACACTTAAAGTAATTCCATCTTGTTAAGATACAAAGTGATGCTTATCTTTAAACTAGTATTCTAAAACCAATCTGAAAATAGACAAGTGGGAAATTACCTTTTCTCCTAAATACATTCAGCATACATCAACAATCTCAGCCAGACATGCCCTTCCAGAGAACGACTCAACGTCTTATGGTAAATTATCCTTAAAATGAGGGCCAACAAATTTCAGACTACCACAAAAATACCACAAAACATGTATCACCAGGTCTCAATCATTACCACAGGAATTTCCTTGCTGGAATACCAAAGCTCCTCTTATGTGGTTCTGTACCAAAGGTTTTTGTGAAAGAATGATAAACAAATGTGTCCAACTTTTCACGTCCTGACACAGACACAAATGTATAATATAAATTTAGTCAAGATAGGATTGTTTATGGGCCTTTATTAAACAGCAATCCATCAAAATTTTCTCAAAACGTGACACTATAAGGGTATTTTATGCACCATAAGTGGAGAGACTTCAATCAGTGGAAATAATGACTAAATTCTATGACATGTTCTAGATGTAATTTGAATAGAAATGTATTGTATGTGGGATTTACAGATTTGGAGAAAGTTTCATTTACTTTTTTGTGCATCCAATTAAAGGCTAACTATCCTAAAGGTATGAGCATTAAATCATTTGGCCTTTGCAGGGTTTACCACGTCTTATTAGGTATTTTTCTTCTTTCAAACACACCCCATATGAATTGCAGTAACTAACAATGTTGTTCTGTCTTCCCAGTTTATGGACGGACTTTCTTCCAAGGCCAGCCACAGTGCTACACAGAAGTGCCAGTCATCTGCTAAACACTGGAGGCTCTGGGTATTTCCAAGTCAAGCTCGTCATAACTCGCCTGTGACGCAGCGTGGGTTGTGAGAAACCAAAGGAGGTATTATATGCATCAACAATGGACGCTGGTATTCAGTTAAAACCTCAATAAGTTATTGTTTTTGAGCTTAACAAAGAAAAACATAACTAAAATTATAGTTAAGTTGTTACGGCAGTTTCTACAGTTTTATAAGATGTAAACATGAAATGATATGGTGTTAAAAACAGACATTGAGCTACAGCTAAAATTGCACACTCCTTTGTGCTATTTTATTTTCTTATGTCAAAGTTGACCCAATGTACTGTAAAAAAAAATATTGCTCTCTGCAGGCAATCACCCGGTATTACATCAACAGTAAAACAGCTGTCTACTACGCCTACCTAAAATCCTATTGGTTAAAACCATTCTCTTCGTCACCCTATTGGATAAGCGTGCGTCAACGCGATGACGAAGGAGGAAATTCATTGACTCGACTGGAATGCACTTTGGAAACGTGGGTGAATCGACTGTTTCTTTTCTCTCCTTCGTTTTTCTTCATTGTGCTCATTTTGTCAATAAGTGCCACATTAAATGATTCCTTGAAACAGCGCGAGGTTTTTCTTGCGTCAGTAGCATTGAAGCGGGGTTTTTAACATAGCATTAGCATAAAGAAGCTAGCTCTGTCAGTTGTTGCAATCAATGTCAACGTGAGCTTGAGGCTCAAGGTTGGCGTTTGTTGGTTATTACGTCTTGGCTGTTTATTTTACGTTAACATAATTTTAGGCCATTTTTAAATGTTACATTATTGCACATTTTAAACTCAAGCGCCGTTGTAATTTTTTAAATCTGTGTAAATGATGATGAAAATATGTCAACATAAACTTTTATGAACTTCACTTAGCTGAAGAAGTATACTCTCTAAGTTTATTTTACTAACTAAGCATACTTGAGTTTATAGCAAGTTTAATATCGGAAATATAATTAAAGATTTCTTCAAAATTAATTTGAACATTTCAACTTAAGTTTACAATATATAGATAGTATTTAAAAAAAGTAAATGTCAAGTATACTGCCTCACTTTCAGTACAGACTAAGTTTGTAGTACACTAAAAATACTACTTTTTGCTTGGGAATAATTTAAAACAATGCAATCAGAAGGGTTAAACATGGTTTTCTATTTAAATGCTGCTACATTACCACTGGGTGGTGCCCAACATCTTTATTTTCAATTGTACAACAGTTTAAGAAGCTTCTAATTTCATGTCACGTGGGAATATTAGAAAGGCTCATATCAAACATTAAGATCTGCAGATTGCACAAAAATCTGTGAACTTTCTTGTCAGTATTTAATTGAAAAACGGAAATTACTTTCATTTATAGTTGACACAGAAAAATTTCAGAATGCTTTTTGGTACATTCGCTAATTTGTGTTTTTTTTTTCTTCCTCAGAATTAACATGGCAGTGGCAAAGAAAGTGGCATCTTTCCGCTTGCCTCCGCTGCCCACAGTGGGTGAACTGATAAAGCTGTACAACCTTCGGGCTGAGAAGCAGCTGTCCCAGAACTTCCTGCTGGACCTGAGGCTTACCGGTTAGTCATCCGGCTGCACTTTTTGCCTTTATGTTCCCTGCGGCCACTTTTTACAGTTCTGGTTTAGACACTGCTGTAGGATCAGTACTCCTTCTTCAAAGCCTGTATCTGCTTGTTTGCAAAGATCAACACTGACAGGCTGTTTTGTATGGGTAAGCTGAAGTAGATCTGCTAATATAAATTGACCTACTCCACTGTTTGCAACCCTGGAGAGCCAAAAGTGTAATATAATTATCGGTGATGCAGTGGAGGCCTGATCTGCTCCGTTGTCCTTCAGCAAGGTGACTTTTTAATTGATGTGTCTCAGCTCATCACAAGGACCCCTACAAGTAATAAAACAATGAATGACATCAATCTCAGTTTAAACAGAAAAATCAGCACAATATAATCATAAGTATCAGATGTTCTTTTTTTATTTTTTTATTTTTTTTTCTCAGATAAGATTGTTCGGCAGGCGGGCTGTTTAAATAACGCCCACGTATGTGAGGTGGGTCCGGGTCCAGGGGGAATCACTCGCTCTATCCTCAATGCTGGAGCTGCAGATCTGCTTGTTGTGGAGAAAGATTCACGCTTCATCCCTGGGCTGAAGGTACACAGCCATACTGAGACTGCTACACGGTTGCAGCAGTCTCAGTCTTTTTGAATTCAGCCTCATTAGCTGCTTGCAGAGTGACTAATGTCTATGCTGATGTAGGCGCCTTTTTAGATTGTTTCAGTTTAATGTCATTCCCACAGCTGTTGTCTGAGGCAGCACCAGGCAAGCTGAGGATCGTCCACGGTGACATCCTCACATACAGAATGGATCGCGGATTCCCAACGGACATCTCAAAGCCATGGGATCAAGGTGAGAGGAGGGAATAAGGTTTACAAAGCAGCCTAAATGAGTGTGACTGAAATGTATGTACACACAAATGTGTGGGCCTTCACAGAGCCACCAAACCTTCACATCATCGGGAATCTGCCGTTCAGCGTCTCCACCCCCCTCATCATCAAGTGGCTGGAAAACGTTGCAAACAGGACAGGACCCTTCGCCTTCGGACGCACTCGGCTCACGCTCACTTTCCAGAAAGAGGTGGCAGAGGTCAGTAAGTGCAGGCATTGAGTGATGTCTGCCAAAATATGGAAAAACCCTGATTTCACATATAAGAAGCACAGGCTAGAAAATAAGGAAAAATGGAGTCAGATTTTAGGTTATACTGGCGTTCTTTCTCCTAGGTACATGAAGAGCTAAAATATGGTTGTCTGAAATTGAAAGTTTTAGCTTGAAATTTTAAAATTTAAGTTTATTAAAACATATCTTCAAAATTTTAAAACTTAAAGTGCAAAACATTTAAAATTTTGATGACTATTTTCATTCAGCCTTTTTATACTTGAGAAACACTATCTCAGTCTAAACTGCTAGTTATGTGATTAGCGTTTTTAGAACCAAACAAAATTGTTTTTGGAATGAAAACGTAAAAAATGAACTGACATTTAATCGAATCATACCTTAAAATGAAAATACATTCAATGTTTACGTGTCTTACATTTTGTCACGATTCAAAGAATCACAATTAAGAATGGGATTGTGTTGATCGGTCATCATAAGAGGTCACCAGTACCGCTGCTTTAAGAGAAGGCTTCAATCCCAGTCCCTGAGGTGCAGCATCCAGCTTCTTTTCCATCTCTTCCGTTGCCCTTGCTGCCTCTCTTTGTTGCATGTGTATATCTTTTTAAACGTTCATTAAACATCAGGATGTCTTTTATTATTTTATTTTGAAAAATGTATACACTGTATGCTCTTTATGCTCACGCTCTACTTTTTTAACAAAATGTAACATTCACATGCCATTTGTCAGTTTATACTGCCACCTATTGGGTGTTTTATGAACTTCTATCTGCAGTAATTGTTTGATGTGGCAGCGTTATAAGGAGTACATTCCAAAATAACACTGGCCAATTTTTTTTTTTATCAGTGTTTAATGTAATCAAACATTTATCAACATTGAACATTGGATTAATATAGGTACATAGGATTCAGTGCTTGTGTTGTGCAGATCAAAGTTTGTACTTTCACTTGACTGCCAAAAAAACCACCTTTTTTTTATACAATAAGTTTAAGGTTTTTACATTTCTGTAGATCTTCACTGGAGTAGGTTTTAAGAACAGCAGGGATAAAATGTTTGAAACTATTTCAAAAGATTCAAAATGTCAATTAATATTCCCTTTATTTTTTTTATTTTAAAAGTACACAAAATGGTACAAATCCAGATGCTCAAACCACATTCAATTAGCATATGTGGGTAACTTTGGACAATCATTAACAATTAACATAGAAATGAAAAAGGAAAGAGCAATGTTTAATATTTATTATAACTTGATTTACAATAAGAACATTTCTGCTTCGTTTTTCAGTTTTTAATCTCTTTACAATAAAACTACAGCACATAGACACAGTAAAGATAGGTTTTTGTTTTGACAATGTTTTTCATGTCATATTTCTTGCTCATTTCCTGCTTTCATATGCTTTGGTGCCCATGAGCTTGTTGGTCAGAGGAGTTGTGGTGTCCTTGCAGAGGTTGACGGCCAGCACGGGCAGCAGGCAGAGGAGCCGTCTCTCCATCATGGCTCAGTATCTCTGTACTGTGCACAACTGCTTCACCATACCTGGCCGGGCCTTTGTCCCCAAACCAGAGGTAGGACTGCGGGGCGCTTCATTTGGTCTTTAAGTAAATTCATCAAACCTTGAGCGAATTCAAATTTATTTATTTTTTGGGTTTTTTTGTGAAGTACTCGTGAAAGCTAACCGGAGAATTTAGATGAATAAAATCCTTAAGTGGGATGATTGTTGATTTCAATTTCAATGCTGGTTATGTGAGAGCACACATCTCTCCTCCTTATAACCCCACCTTCAGAGGCCTCCTGTCTGTCACTGCTCCTCTTCTCCCACTTTAAGGCTTCATTAAAACAGGATCAGATCAGTGTTCTCTCTTCCATCTCTGCAATCTTTCCTTCTCCGTAGTAATTCCTGATGAAAAGATCGTCTCTCCGACTGCTTCTTCTAATGAGACCCTTCTCTTAATTCGGCCCAGTTTCTCGTCTATCAGAGAGAAGCTCAGTCTTATGCAACACTTGGTTTGAAGGTTTCATTTTAGATCCAGGGGGACATGCTCCAAAGTTTTAAATGTCTGTGTTGGCTGATGCAGAGATCCACTAAATTCTACTTTGAATTAGATACATACAAGCTATATTGAAGGCTCACGGGCGCTCCTGCATCTTTGAACAGAATAAAATAGTTTTTTCTTTTCTGAAATAACAGATTATGTGATAAGGGGGTGTTCACTGGGCTCTTATTGTTGGTATATATTTCATTTATTGCACAGACTAAAATGCTGTTGATTGAATAGGACCGGTCCTGATTATTCATTCTCCAGTATTTTCTCTTCATCCAAGCTGCTGTTTTTCTCTGCATTTCTTTTTCTCTTTATTTTTTGTGGGGGGGATTTGGTGCCTGTTTTTGCTCAAAGTCGTCTAATTTTAGTAATTGATTTCAAAAAATGTAAAATGTTTGTAATACGTATTTGTTCATTAAGAGCAATGGGCATCGTCGTGCTCAGAGGCACTTTGACAAATGTGTATGTGGGTTCAGATCAACTACAAACTACAAAACTAAGCCCACTTCAGCTCTTTTACTTGGCTTTCCTAAATTATAGAAGCATCAGAGTCTGCAGATCTAGTTCTATAATTCAGGGATGAGGACTCTGCATCTCTTCTAACTGAAATGAAAGTCTTTCCTTTACTGTTGGTTTTTTAAGATAAGATGTTCTTTATTGATCCCGCGTTGGGGAACTTCAATTGTTACAGCAGATCAGTACAAAAAGAATGAAAGGGTATTTAAAATGTGGAAAAATAGAAAAAGTAATAACATTAAACAAAAAGAAGAATCTACACCTATATACACTATTACGACTTAACATATGTTATACGTAATAATAAAATAAAATAAGGTAAAAGCCAGTATATTCAGATGGGCTATGGATGCATGATAACCGGTTTTGTACATGCATATTTAAACTGTGGCATTGTACAATTTAACAGCTGTTGGAATGAATGACCTGCGGAACCGTTCCTTCCTACATGGAGGGTGTAACAGTCTGCAACTGAAGGAGCTGCTCAGTGCCTCCACTACCTGATGTAGTAAGTGAGAGGTGTTCACCATGATGGATGTAAGCTTGGCCAACATCCTCCTTTCACCCACTTCCTCCACAAAGTCCAGTGCACAGCCCAGGACAGAACTGGCCCTCCTGACCAGCTTGTTGAGGCTCTTTCTGTCCCGGCCTGTGCTGCCTGCTCCCCGACAGGCCACGGCGTAGTGGATAGCAGAGGCTACCACAGAGTCATAAAAAGTCCTGCACACTGCAAAGGACCTCAGTCTCCTCAGAAGGTGGAGGCGAGTTTGGCCCTTCTTATACAGGGCATCAGTATTGTGAGTCCAGTCCAGTTTCTTGTTGAGGTGAACACCCAGGTACTTAAAACTGTCCACTACCTCAATGTCCGAGCCCTGGATGCTCACCGGTGTGCATTGTTATGTTCTCCTCCAGAAGTCAATCACCATCTCCTTTGTCTTACTGGTGTTCATGCACAAGTGATTATGCTCACACCAGTCCACAAAGTCCATGATGATGACCTGTACTCCAGCTCGTCCCCCCCCAACACACAGCCAACAATGGCCGAGTCGTCAGAGAACTTCCGGAGGTGACAACTGCCGGTGTCGTATGTAAAGTCAAAAGTCTAGAGGACGAAGAGGAACGGTGAGAGCACCCTGCCCTTAGGAGTCCGGTGCTGGAAACCACCACCTACAGTTGTGTAGCCTCGCATACTGTGGCCTGTTGGTGAGGTAGCCGGTCGTCCATGCAGTCGGTCGTCCATGCAGCCAGTCGTCCGTCCACTCCAGCCCCTTCCAGCTTCTCTCTCAGCAGAGCTGGCCAAACGGTGTTGAAGGTGCTGGAGAAGTCAAAGAACATGACCCTCACAGCGTTTCCGGCGTCCTCCAGGTGAGTTGGCGCTCGGTGCAGCAGGTAGATGACAGCCTGTAGGCAAACTGCAGCGGATCCATTGCGGTGCTGACCACTGAGCGAAGGTGGCTGAGGATGAGCCTCTCCATGGTCTTCATCAAGTGGGAGGTCAGGGCTACTGGTCTGTAGTGGTTTGGCTCTTTAGCGTGCGCCATCTTAGGAACTGGAAACACACAGGAGGTCTGCCACAGGACCGGGACCGTCTCCAGTCTCAGGCCCAGATTGAAGATGTAAGTGACCACCTCACAGAGCTGGTCAGCACAGTCCCTGAGCAGTCCGGGTCCGATGCCTTCTGGCCCTGCAGCTTTCCTGGTCTTAAGTCGCCTCAGTTCTCTCCTCACCTGATCAGAAGTGAGGCAAAGGGGGGTGGAGGTGGGGGGCAGAGATGGTATGGCAGTGGATGGGGGTGGTGTGCATTGATGAGAGTGCGTGGGTGTAGCTGCTGGACAGGAGATGTGTGAAGCGGAGGGGGGGAGGGCTGGAGTCAAACCTGTTGAAGAACAGATTTAACTCGTTGGCCAAGCCCTGGTCTTCATCAGATGCCACCGTGTCTGCTCTCTGTCCGTGACCAGTGATGGTCTTTAAACTTCTCCACACACCTCGAACGTTGTTGTTCTCCAGCCGCTCCTCCAGCTTCCTGCTGTAGCTGTTCTTGGCCTGTCTGATTTTGTATTTGAGTTCATGCTGAACTCTCTTCTGCTCCTCTCTTTCCCCTGAAACATAAGCCCTCCTCCTCTCCTTCAGTAGGGCTCTCAGCTCAGGGGTCACCCAGGGCTTGCTGTTGGAGAAACACCAGACCCTCCGAGTTGGTACAGTGTTCTCTACACAGAAGCTGATGTAGTCTGTGATGCAGTGGGTCAGGCTTTTGACACTTAAAGTCACTCTCTCACCATCTTTTGATCCATTTTAAGTGTTCCCAATGACCTTTTAATTCAACGTTTGAATGTCTCAAAACAAGACTTCAGAAAAGCTGTGAGTCCTATAGATGCCTGTATGGACACATCAAATGTTTAAAAACGCAGAATAAGAGGCCTTATAGCTTATTTACAAGCTTAATCACTAAAGTCTCATTGGAGGTTTTTCAGGCAACACGTGTAATTATTTTTTACACCTCGTGTAGAATCCTTGAAGCGCTAACGGTGTGTATTTTATTTCCCCATTTCCATAAAAAATCCCACCTAGGTAATTATGTAATTGGGAACAGTCCCTGAGCTCAATGGTGCGTTCAGAACTTCCACACCAGTGAGGAAAAATGGGAACGGAATACCTACTGGGAACTGGAATGTTGTTCAAAATACCACATCGTTCAATAAAATATTGATTCATATGATATATTTCAGCTCAGAAAACAAATTTGTTGGCTTTAAAAACCCGTTTTCAAATAAATAACTGATATTAATGGAAGAGGTGGTGTTTTTATGAATACATTTATGAATTCTTGAACAAAAGACCAATGAGAAAGCAAGCAGATTTGGCCTGGGGAAAAGAAGTACATGAAATTGCTGTACAGAAAAAACCATCTTGCATGTGAGGAGCTCGTCTTTTACAAAGTAAATATTGATTTGAATATTGATTTTCAAACCTAGTTTCAGTTGGAACCGCTTGTGTTGTGTTGCAACATATCATTTTCAGACTGTTTTTTTTTTTTGTTTTTTTGTTTTAAACCTTCTAGTCTACAGCACTAGGATATTTGGGGGGGTCCAGGTCCACAAAGCCAAGATGTACAGATGTATGTAAAATGAGTGCAACTAAACAAATTATTTAACAGTGTTGTATGAGTTGAATTTTGCGCCGAACATGTAAGAAATCTAAGGCAGGAAGGGCCTTTCGCTGCAGTGAGTCTCACTCTGCACCTGCATGCACTGCAGATGAGTCAGTGCCCCTCACAGCCCAGGGCCTCTCCCCTCAGTTAATGTTTTAATGGGCACTTGGCCGGATTGATATCATTAAGACGGATGATGACTGTTTGATGAGCAGGCCTCTGTGCTGCAATATTTTTATGCCACCACCTCCCTCTCTGCAGCGGTCTGTCTGCTTTTGTGTCATGCAGCAACAAAAAAATGTTGTTTACGGATTCACACCGAAGTTTTCCTGCAGACTTGCAAAAACGTTCCAGCTGTTGTAGCATGAAAGCCTGTGAGCAAAGGGTGGATTTAGATTGTGACATTTAAGAATATAGATTTTTTTGGCAAAGATATGTTTGTCTGCAAAACTGATCTATTGAACAAATTAAAAAAAATCCAAGCTGCATGTTTTTTTAGAGCCAAAACAGGTTTGTTTTTCTTTTGGTCTGGGAAAAAGGGAAGGTTTTAAAGCAGTCAAAACAAGGCTAGCATTAGTTGTAGTCACTCTTTCTTTGTCATTTATCAAAAAAACAAATTATGATTCTGGAGCTTGCATCTTTGTTGGACATCGCCAAATGTTTGTTAACCCTGAATGTGATGCTAAATGTGTTCTCTCTGGCAGACACAGCTGCTTAATGACTGCATTTAAGTAAAACATCAACAGGAGTGCTGAGCCAGTAGAAAATAGCAAACAGGCCAGTAGAAAAAACAAATAGAAAATAGCATTGCTTCCTTCTGAATGCACTCCAGCACATTCACGTGTAGTGCAGCCTTCTGGAAATGTTAAACTCTCAGCAAGTTGATCTTCTCAAAGCGGTACAGTTTAATGTTTAAAGTCCCTCCAGTCATCTTCTGATTTATTCTAAAAGTGTTCTAAGTGGTCTATTAATTATGATTATGCTGTTTTTAGGCAACATCCAAAAAAAGTGTAGTTTTTTTTAAGACATAGTTTCTGCAGAGCAGCAGTAGTTCATTTAAAATTCACCTCTGAATTGTGGGCGGGACTGTTTGCACAGAGCAGCCCCCCCCCCCCCCCCCCCCTTCCCCTCTCCATTCCTGGGTGTAGCAGGAAGATTGTGGCCCACCCAGCATAATTTATACATCACTACTACACCCTTTTTTTTTTTTTAAATGTCTTTTTTTTCCGTCTGCTCCTGATTCGGAATTATTTGAAGAAAGATCTACTCAGAAATGCAATTTTAAGGTTAATCATCAGAAAAATGGCAAAAAATCACAACTTTCATTGGAGTGGGTGTTTAATGTAATACAATTATGTTCCCTTTTCTGCTCAGAGAAGCTTTGTGTGCTGACTAGGTCAGGTTGTTTTAACGCTGCAGCAGACTGCCGTTGCTTCCTCCTCTGATGTGTCTACTGTACACTGACCCTGTTTAGGATTTTGGGGAAAAAAAGCAACAGTAGCTTCTAAAAATAGCAGTCAAATCTCAATTTGTGATTTAAAGCCTTATGTTGTTGTTTTGTTGTGCAGTCGTTCCAGTGGCTCAGCGTTTTCAGGGACCATGCATGTGTGCACACCTATAGCCAATAAATCAGCTCAGCAGTCTAATTGGGGTATTATCTTGCTACGGCTGCAGCTCAAGGATCACCGATTGTGTTAATGAAGAGAGATTTGTTCGCTGTGAAGCACAACCAGGCCTTTGTCTTTTTTTTGTTTTTGTTTTTTTGTCATTGCAGTGACTTAATCCAAACAGCATTGTGTTTTTGTGTCCGCTTAGTCCCACACACATTAGCATTGGTGTGACACGAGGGGTAATATCTGGAATGAGAGGGACTGTCTAATCCGAATCACAAGGAGCCATTAAAATAATTTTTAAAAGGCTGTAAATTTACACACACAAAAAACCGACTAAAAGAGAACAGCGTTAGCTGGAGGAGTGTGTTGGTTGATTGGGACCTGGAGCTGACCAGTGTGGGAGGAAATGTTGAATCTATTCTAAATCAGCAGCTGGTGCCCCCGTATTGGCATGAGGTGTGCAGATAGGCTCTTATCCCTGCTGTTTAATTTATCCCTGTCCGCTGCACTTCTCTTTTGTCACAGTGACTGACTGAGATTGCCCTTGAAGCTGTCTGGGAGCTGCAATTGGCTGCTTCCACAGTGCGCCCCCCCCCACGCCGCCTCAGGCTCAAAGTGCTTGGGGTCTGCCTTGCATCACATCACACCCACCTCCTGCTCCTTATTAGACACTTTCCTTCTGTTAATTCTCACGTCAGTAGACAGTGAGCGATCCCTGAACTATTCACACCTTTGCTTTTATCTGATCTCGCCAATGGCTGCCTAAACTACGCAGAGGACTGGATTCTCTCTGGTTGCTTCAGTCATGTGTGCTTAATGCAACTTTCACACTGGGCACGTGGCGCTCACATTCAGCGCGTTCTTGAATGCACTTAGAGCATACAGTGTTCACACAGGACAGTCACTACTCCATACTAGCGCATGTGCCTACAGTTGGAAGAGGATGGGTTCGAAATGTCAAAGCGGGGCAAATCTTGTGAATGTCGCTCCAGGCTTTTTCTTTCACAGCTCTGTTCTGATATATGAAAGACTTTGTGTCCTATAATTCCGTCTGGGCACAAATTGCAATTATTAATTTCTCCTCCATGATCAATTTTCAAACTGTTGGCACTTCCGTGAATTAAAAAGGAGGCTACTATATGTCGCTACCAAATCAGAGTCCCTGATTGGTCAGATTTCAACTAAGTTTAGCTTGCAACACGTGTTCAATAGTCACGTGTTTTATTTGTAGAGAAAACCAAAAACTGACAAAGAATTTTGCGTAGCAGTGCCTAAAAAGCGAGAGTTTTAAACGCGGAAGCCAGAAGCACATTAACTGGGGTTTACACAGACTTCATTGGAAGCTTGAACAGCGTGTTGTTGAGAGCGGGGTAAACGTAGCTTTAGACTATAAGTCAGCTTTCATCATCGCTTTGTTTGTAGCTTCAACATTTAGACACGGAGTTCAGATGTTTGTCTGGATTTTCATCTTCTTTGTAACAAACCCGAAAGGACTTTTGCCAATAATTTATTACATTATTATTATTTGCTTTCCCTTTATCATCAAGACCTTCATTTCCACCCTTAACGCCATCTTTCACTGCATCCATAAACCACTGTCAGGTCACGTCTGGTATCTCCATCCAAAGCGTTTTGGTCCTAAAATACTCCACGTGCTTTCTTTGCACAAGACTAAACCATCTGTCTCGACTTTCTGTCTTTGTCGTCAAACTGTCTTACCAGTGCTGTTCCTCTAATGCGCTCATTCCTGATACTGTCCATTCTTGTCATTCTCCATGAAAATCTGAGCATCTTCAACACTGCCCTCTCCAGCTCTTTTTTTTTTTTTTGTCAGAGCAACCATCTTCTATCCATCCAAGATAATGGTTCTGTGTTGGTGTAAGCCTTCAACCACAAATCACTTCCGATCCACTTCTATTTAAAAGTCTACTTTCTTGACCTGCCGAATGCCTTTAGGATTCACAGGGTTGCTGGAGCCTGTCCCAGCTATAGTTGGGCATATCAGGGGTACACCCTGGACAGGTTGCCAGTCCATCCCAGAGCCAAATAAGCACACTTACATTCACACCTAAGGGCAATTTAGTCACCAGTTAACCTATAAAGCATGTTTTTCTACTGTGGGAGGAAGACGGAGTGCCTGGAGAAAACCCACACATGCACCGGGAGAAAATTCCACACAGAGAGGATCCAGCCAGAATTTGAACCAGGGCCTCATCACTGTGACGGGATTGTAAATAAATACTTTATAGCTTTATTTGTCTTTAAAATGTATTTTTCAAGTGTGAAGTTCAGATCTGCTTCATGACTGTAATCTGAGACTACCAGCTGCTTAAAGCCACTGTTTGACATTCAGTAAACGTTTCATACTGGAAAGGGATTAGTAGATGACAAAATTATAATTTCTAAGTGCTGCAGCTCACCCACCTCATCTTCTGCTCCATCTTTGGTCTCCTTGCTGTCGCCGGGGCACTGCAGGTCTCCAGTCCAGAGCTCTTCACGGAGCTGTCAGCACCTAGAGGTCAGTGTTGATGGCCACATAAGCCTAAACAGGAGCCAATTAACAACACACTCCCGCTCCATCTGGATGGAGGTTTAATATGTGGGGTTATTAACAGTGTTGTTGCCAATTACATACTCGGATGGTGCATCACCCCCGTGTTCTAATCAGTCAAAATGATGGATGAATGTCAGACTTTTCTGTCATCAGGATAAAAGGATAGAAACCATAGTCCTAAGAAATCCACTGAATCAGAGGAGTGGAAAAGCCAAACATTTTACTCAAGAATGGGATTACTTTAAAATAATATAAAGAAAAAAGGGATAGTGAGTCACTTTGCCTACATAGTTAAGCTGTGTTCACACAGAGGCGACCAGTTTCCATGGATAGTCAATGGTACGTCCTGGCTACTGTTGGGCAAAGGCGGCATACATAATGGAAGGTCGCCAGCCTGTCACACGGAGAGAGCCGCTACGAGAGGGGAAGGCAGCCTGCTCAGGCTTGCTAAACGTTGTGATATCTTTTCTTATTTTCATAGAGACGGTAATAAAAACGGTCCCCTAATTTTATTTTTGTTTTCATTTTCCCCTCTCGGGTTACTGCGGGACAGTGAGCCTTCAAACTGGGTCACAGAGAGACAGAAACGCCTCGGAGGCGGCTGTCTTACAGACACAGGTCTCAGAGAATCTTTGAATGATCACTTGAACCCAGACGTGGAGACGTGATTACAGATGTTTTTGTAGCGCTCCTCATAACAATTAAATCTCTCATCCGTGTCTACCATGCATTGTAAACGGCATAAACACAGACACTGTAGCGATCAGGCTATAATCATTAGCTAGAAGCTCCTCCCACACGCGGCCATGGCGTCAAGGTCAGGAACACGTTTTTGGAAAGGCGGCAAAAGAGAAGCGGATTACGCAAATAAGCTGCGCAACTCGCGTTCAGTGTGAACGCAGCTTAAGACCGCAGCTGCAAAACTCTCCTAAAGTTTTGATTTTAAATCTCATTTATTCTTCAGTTCATTTTTAGTGCTCCAGTTCACAACTGTGGGTTTTTCAAGACACAACAATGCTAAAAAAAAATTAAATCAAGGTGGAGAAAAATCACTAAAGTCATCATTAGTAAAATAAAATTAAACATGAAAAAATTGGTATGGTCCAAGTTGGTCTATATTAGTATTTCTTAACCTTTTTCAGTTTTCTTTTTTTGTCGTTTTGTGCCCAAAAGCCAAGTATTCTTTAACAAGTGCTTTTTTTTTTTTTTTTTTCAAATGCACAGCCATGGCTTACAAGATGAGACTATATTTTTCAAGTATTTATTTAAAAAAAATATTTATCAGTCTGCTTGAAAAATACCTTGAGCTTTTTTGTGAAACTTGTTTATTAGCATTCTATGAAAATTACAAAAGTTGTGTGTTTTTGAACAACAGTATCACAGAGTGCACCATCAAGTAGGGATACACAAATTCCTTACCAAACGACCACTGATCTGGATCATTCCAGTAAAAAAAAACACAAAGACAAAGTGTGAGTGTTGTGAACAAACATGTTATATATTATTATATTTAAACATTATCTATACTGCATCAAACATGTTAGTGCAAACATGTTGAAACCCTCCTGTTTATTATGTTGTTGGCCACAACATTGTTTCTCTGGTATTTAGTTACTCGCCTAAAACTAATGCATTAAAATTAGTATAAGGATTAGGTAATGTAACTGTTTAAAATTAAAATATATTACTGCACTGATTTAGACTTATATATATTCATATATTATATCCATTACATTGTAAAATGTAGAAAACTGGATCAAGACAAATATTAAAACTTTACTTTACTATTAAGGAAGATGGAATGTCAAAAAGAAAAGTTGCATGATGAGCAAAAATGCTATTAAGTGGCTGAAGAGGCTGAGAGGGAAGAACACTGACAATAAAGTAACTTGGAGTTGATGGATGCACTGAAACAGCGCCTGAAGGGGAGTGGCTTCCCCGCACCGCTACGGAGTACGTGAAGACGTATCTGTGACAGAGATGAATCTGAGGAGCGAGTGAGGCGTTCCTCCAGCAGACGCTTGTCTCCGCCCGCTCTGAGTAATGGCTGCATCAGCCACCATCCGCCATCTAACGAGAGAAGAGCCCTACAGATGTTCGTCTTGTTCTCGGTCATTTGGCAGGAGCAGAGGCCAGATGAGCGGAGCTCTCAAGCTACATTTCTTAATGCTGCACCGAGCATCCACAGACTCTGGCAGCTGTTAGAAATGCACTTTAACGTTTACATTTGCTCAAGATTGAGGTTCGATTTTTGTTCTTTCTTCAGATACGCTGTCTTGTGGGTTTAAAATATGTTTCTTTTAAACTAGAGCATATGGTTTCGTGTTTCCCACCTGGGTTCACTGAAGCACTTGATGTATGTCTTCTCTGTGACCTCAAGTGACCCAAGTCTTGCATCAACAGTAGCAGGGAGCCGACCGCAAAGGCCGCACTGTAATTTCTTTTGTCCCGCCACACATTACATTCATACACACACACAACTCATCTGGAGCTATTCATATCTTTTAAACGGGGTCAAATGCCGTATCGAGGAAAGTTATTTCAATGACTCGTGCCGGCCGGGAAACCGCCAGAAGGCACGGTCTCAATACTTCACAGAGCCAAGGTAAAGCAGGGCTAAAAATACTCTTCTTTTTAAAATGCAGAGGCGGGCAGAGTTAGCGCTAGAGCTTATCTCCACTTCTGCTTACAAGGATTTGTGCCAACTTAAACCGGACAAAGTGCTTTGTTAAATTCAAACTAAATCCAGCTTTGTTCATGTAGCAGCCACACTCCAGGAGGTTCAGGTTTTATTTCTTTTTTCTATTATCTTAAAATTTAAAGACAAAAAAAGCTGTTAATCTGCTAAACAGAAATGAAACATCACATTGATGTTAAAGTAAAAACAAAAACAAAACCCTTTGATTGAAAGAAAATCCAGAAAGGTAAAAAATTAGATTTGTGAACTTAATTTAATTTGAGTGATTTAGGGAAGCTTTACACAAAATCTCTGAACAATTTGGTTGGAAAAAAAAGAAGAATTCTGCACTAAATAATTGTTTTGCTTTTGGAATAATATTTTTCAAAATCGTGGCACTAAAAATTGATCTTTTAAAGCATAAAACCTGGTGCTTTAAATATATTTTTACCCTCACAACTTCATGACACATACGTCATGAAAACTTGACTTAATGAGTCAAAGAAGATATAAATATTTTAGTTTCATCTTTCATTTTTGTATTTATTTCATTTTTTCGGATACATTTAGGTGTTTGTATTTAGTTTTTATGAAAGTCAAAACATATGTGAGGAAAAGAAAGAAAATCATCAAAGAAGATAAATCTACAATAGATTTATTGTAAATATTTACTGTAGATTTATTTTATAGTATTTTCTATCATTAATAAGCTATCATAATTTTGCTTAATGATGTTATTTTTGGTATTTTGGAGCAAATACTGCAAATTGTATATCATTATATACCATAGTGCAGTTACTTAATCTACACAGTGAGTGCTTTTCTGACTTAATGAGCTGTTTGCGCTCTGTTCTCTCATTAATCTTTTTCACTATAACTCTGCATAATTTCCAGTGTATTTTCTCCCATCAAAGGTAATGTCAGTTACAAAACAGAGACGCACCAGCACCTTTCATGCGTTTAGCCTTCTTCACCTTCATCTTGCAGAATCTGGCAGAGCGGCGGCTGCATGCACCGTGCACAAAGCTGAAATATTAAAAGGCCTCCTTTGAACTGTCGGCCTGCATTGTTTTCCTACAAGCTCTCCTTTTGTCATCTGCGTAGCTTTTACTACCTTTGTCAGCAGTTTACTGCGCAGCCAAGGTCGTTTCTGCTATTCCCTCAGCCTCACGCGAGCAGCGGAGCCTCTCCAACAAAGAGAGGTCATTCCTCCCTCCGTGCAGATGACTGCATTAAATGTCTTGTATGAACATTCATAAAGAGGCATTACGATGGGATTCTATTTCATTCTTTGTGTCAGACACAAAGCTGGGCGCCGTTGTTGCTTCTTTAATTCTTTCCATTATTTTTGTTTTGCCATGTTTGTAACTGAATCGTAATACAAACCAAATGGTAGTCCCGCACAATAAATCAAACATTTATCATTATCGCGATATCAAGCTGTGCAATACACATATCGCAAAAGACGGCGAAAATTAGAAATGGTAAATGGCGATAAATGGTTACTTTAAATGTGCTAAAACAATCTTATGGCAGCTTGAAGTATTTAGCGAATCCTATGTAGACGAGGGTCATTTTGAGAATAATTTACCGGTAAGTATGTTAACTCTTATTTAAATTGAACCGTTGCAGTGAAATGGAAATGATGTTTTTGGTTGATTTGTTCATGTATCCCAAGTTATATCGTCGTCACAATATTGATCATTAATCCAGCAAATCGCAAGTTTTCCTCATATTGTACACCCCTACCAAATAACATTTGACTTCGTAGAGGAAAATATATTATAGAAATGTTACCGTCTCCTGGAAGTGTCAAGCTCTCACTTCACTTCATCTGCAGATTCCATACTGCAGCAGCTCTAAGGTGTAAGCCTTTCATGGGAAAAAGGAAAAAAAAAAAGGCTAAACACACAGAAGAGCGATCTTATTGGCGTCTCCCTATGTGGGGAGTAGTTATTTGATGTTCACCCGTGTTGCAGAAGCAAGAAGAGTGGGTGAACTAGCACCTTTAATAATCCATGGTATTTTCAGGAAGGCGTTTCTTCTCTCACTGGATATCGAGGAGGTTCCCACACGCTGTAATGAGAGCCCGAGTTCTAACTAATTTAATAAGCACTCCATGTGAAGCGCATACACTATAGGACATGGATATTAAATAAAATACTGCGCTGGAATCTGATTTGAAAGGAGCTCTGCTTGCGGCTAAAGACTTTCATTCTTACGCTTTAAAAACTTTGATCATTTGCGGCAGAAATTGGAGATTGTGTCTGCAGTTTTTATATCTGTCTCTACACACGGTAGCTTTTTGTAGATTTATCTCAGCAAAATGAGTTTTCATGTTAAAAACAAGTCGTTTTGTTTTGGGAAAATGTCCAATCTTCAACAATATTTAACCCCTTCATGCATAAGTTTATTTCCAGCTATATATATAAATATAAATATAATACATTTCAGTTTCATTTTTGCTTTTAATTGAGATAGTTTTGGAGCCAAAGTGGTTTGTTGAATATTTGTATTCATAGACATCAAGGGATTAATGCCAGGATAAGCTTTTTATGAAGTACTTTTGTACTTTGAATTTTCAGTTCAATTACTCAAAAGGCACAGAAGAACTACATGTAAATGGTATTTTGTAGCTAAAATAAGTTATTTAAATTCTAAATTTGTCACAGGTTGTCTGATAACGCTGCTTTTGTTCACACAATTTATTACATTTGAAAAACTTTTTTTCTTGTTAGAATACATCCATTTAAAACAGTTTCTTACTTCTTAAACATTCTGAATGATGTACCATCAATAAGTCATACATTTTGTCAGATAAATCAGCCAGCTCTGATAAAAACAATGCCTTCAAACTCCCAGGGGAGTTGTTGCTGTTGATGCTTCCAAGTGCTAGCTTTTGCAATCATCTCATCAAACACGGTGTGAAGAGCTTTTTAAAAAAAAAAAGAATTTGCACACAGAGATGTTTTATGGATGTCTGTCTCGGACTGATCCTGCTCTATCCGAATGCCTGAGCAGACCTTCGGGAACAGCCTGTACCAGTGAAAAACTGGCAGCAAAAGGAATACCATCTTCATCCCCATCAACTCCAGCCAGCATGTTGCGTTCACAAAATAGTTTTATTGGTAAAAAATAGAACTACTTGCACAAGCAAATTGAGACAACTTGATCAGAACTTGTGGAACGGTCCATCATCACAAAGATGCACTGGCAAAGTAAGAAGTGCTATAGCATTCACAAAAATAAGCTGCAGTTATCAAAATGATAAACCAACATCTCAGTACAGTATATGCTGGACAGTTACAACTTTTGGCGACTTTTAGGACCTAGTCACATTACTGTCTGGCCATTTAGAAGCAAATGAAATTGCGTGCCGATGATCAAGCTGCACAGTCACAAAAAGAAGTTCATTTAGCCCTGCTAAATCCTACCAGACAGAAATGGCACCATTATTTATTCATTTATTTATTTCGTCCTACGTGCAGTCTGTGTTACACATTTGTTCTGGTCCAAAAAAGCTTAAGGTGCTCAGCTATTCAAACCAGACTGATGGCAAACAATAACACACAATAAAAGTGCACTGAATAGTCTTCTTATAAAGAAGATATGGCATGAATATGGCGTTGTGTCTAATACGGAAATACCTGAAGGACTTCTCAACCTTGAAAAAAAAAAAAACTAGACGGTTGTGTACAGTCAGTACAGCAAATCCCAATTCCTAACACAAATTATTGAAGACCCCTTGATGCCTAGTTATTTCCAAATATGAAAAAAAAAAAGATGAATGTTTTTGCTTTCAAATTGATGCCAAATTAAGGCAAGTTTGGAGCCGATTTGCATGGATGCGTGTTTGCATCAACAGGTGTCAAGAGGTTAATAATATTATGAACATGTGTTAGGTTTTTCTTTCTTCTTAATTTTGGTTCAGGGTTGGGGGTGTCTGCTGTAACCCTCGGTCAAGATGTTACCATATTTTTCTCTTTTGCGTCTTCCTGTGCTTTTGAATTGAGACACAGAGGATTTAAAAGAAGCCTCAAAGGCCTAAAAGCTGCACTGGACTGTACACAGACATCCAGCTGACTGAAGACTTTCTGGCAGAACAAACCTTAGATCCATAAAACATTTCAGATGCAGAACCCTCATACAACCCAATAAAAAAATAAAACAAACACAACTCCAGTAATTGTTCAAACGAGTCATCATGAGACATAATTTGGCACATTCACCAAACACATAACGTGTCAGTAGTCGATGACATGGCACATTCTTTACTCTGTTTATTGCATTGCTTATGGGCGCCTGGGCAGTGAGTTATTGTCAGGGGCCAGTTCTATCTGCAAAAAAAACGCAAAGATGGCTGAATCGGGTTGGGGTACAAACTGGAGCCCCACGGAGCTGCCGGTGCCGGCGGGGGTGCCCACAGAGATGCCTGTGGTGTGCTGGCATCAGCCTGCAGGTGGCGAGCTGAGCTTAGCCATCTGCTGTCCCCCAGGAAGCTGCATGTTTGTGAGCTAGAATGTGCAGATCTGTACATCACAGCCTGTCCAGAGCACAAACAAAATATTCCTCTGAGTATAAGAGTGACACATACTAGAATATAAGCAAGAAAGCATATCCCTGCCAGTGGAATATGAGTAGGTATGGGGGGGGTCGGTTACGTGTGCGTCAGGAGGACATGCTTCCAACATGCAACAGCACTCTTCCATCAGGGATCATATCCCTGTGACACAGAAATGGCAGGAGGGAATGAGTGGTTAAAAGTGAGAGACTAGGGTTTTAAGATGCTAAAACCTTCGGGCGGCGGTTGCATAGGCTGCTGACGCACTTGAAAAACAAGTCACATATGGAGAATGACTCAAACCTTTTTTAGCATCCTGCCACACGGCTACTTGATCAGCTCAAGAAGCTTCACCTTTCCTTGGCTTTGCCCCGGCTCGGATTTTAACCCCGTGCGAAGCCCCCCTCCGTTACAGAAACAAGTTTTAAAGGGAAGAATTTTCTAAAAAAAAAAAAATGTTACCTTAATGTTAAAAAGTGCAGCACAGAGGTGGAATGATGGAGGGAAAAAAAACCTGCTCCCTCCCTTCCAAACAACTTCTTAGATTAACACGCACATAACCCCAAACTAAAAGGATTTTTAAAAAAATGAATGCCGTTTCCATGGCAGTGCAGACGTGGATGACAGAAGTGAAAAGCTCATGCAAAAAGCTTTTGAATGTTTATCGCATGCGTGAAGGCACACACAAGCATGTGTGAGCATGGAGGGGGATGGATTGTGATGGGTAGCCGCTGCTGGAAAAGGGAATCAGACGGTGCATCTCATACTGTCAAGTCCTCTCCACCCCCCACCCCCCGCCCATCTTTCCACCTGCAGAGTCGCAGACATATGCCTGTCTGCATTTTCTCCAATCCGGAGTGGGAGCCCACGTCTCGTCCTCCTGACAGTCGTCTTTGAACGTTGCAGCAGGGTCATGTTTCTACAGCATTTCAGGCACAGGCTTTGTGTGGCTCAGTCTTTTTACCAGGCATTCTGCTGTATTAATACACAGACAGGCTCCACACTTCATGCTTTAGAGGCAAAATATCCTCATTCTACAAGCTAACAAAAATATGACCATTGATTTCAATCATTCCAGGTTGCATTCTAGTGGATAAGTGTACAAAAACTACAATGGCTCGCTATGAAAGGGCTTTTACTTACTGCTCTCTGGTTATTGCCTAGTCTTTCCAGTGGTGGGAACCGATACAAACGATTGTAAATAGCAGCTAAATAATTGCTTCCTTTTTTATATATATATTTTTTTTATAAAATCTAAATTCAAACCTTTGGTGGGAGTGAGGGGTGGGGCTTCCTTATTTGCTTAATCCATTCCCCCAGGGAGCTCTTTCTGTGATTTACTGGTGAAGGACGTTGACATTTGGTTATCGGGTTCCTTCGACTCTGCAGCACCTTACACATTCCCGCTGTTTGTTCCGATGTGCCGCGCAGGGGGAGGGGAGGGGGGGATTCCTTCACTGCTTTGTGCTTGCAAAACGAAAAAACAGGAAACAAACAAGGAGGAAGGGGAAAATAGATTGAAAGTTCTTGCCCTCCTCTTTTTCTCCTCAGCTTGGAGTAAAGCCCGACGTGCAGCATCGGCTGTGACGGTTTTCCCCTCAGGTTTTGCTCCCTTTAACAGAAGTGCACACGCTGCTGCTTTATTATACATAATCCTGAAGGCTGTAGCCTGTCTTATTGTCTAATGGGGAGAGTGAGCAGTACTGGTGCTGGAGCTCCTGCTGCTGCTGGAGTAGCTGTTGCTGCTGCTGCTGGAGCAGCAGTTTGTCAGGCGGAGGGAGCAGAATCAGGTCCTGAGGGCCATGCCTCTTCCCCGAGCAAGACATGCAGAAGATGGACCCCCCCACAAAAAGGAATCCCGCTGAAACAAAGGCCACGTACACGGCACCTCCGGGCTCAAACTTATTGCTCTCGGGCACGCTGGAGTCCAGGAAGCTGGTGATGACCTCCTTGGTGAACCACGAAGCGGGCACCAGGCACAGAAAGCCTGCAGCAACAAAGCAGCCTCCACTAGCGATAGCAGCGTGCCGCTTGGAGCGCCGTCCTCCTCCCCAGCGTGTGCATTTTAGACCCAGGGATGCCAGGCAGAGGCCCATGGCGGCGAGCACGCAGCACAGCACCATGGTGGTGCGAGCAGTCTGCAGATACGCAGGGAGCGACAGCACCGAGTACTTCAGTGTGCAGCTGAACATCCCGGTGCTGTACCACGTGCAGTCCATCCACAGGCCCTGCATTTGGGAGATCGCAGTGATGATGTTGGAGCCCACATCCGCACTGACCTTCCAGTTGGGCAGCAGGGTGGCCAGAGTGGCACCCATGATGCCCAGCAGCGCCAGGACAAATCCAAAAATCTGCATTCCTGTGGATGCCATGCTCCGCTTCAGGTCAGTGTTGCTGACGCCTCTGCCGTCGTCCTCTCCAGGCTGCATTCACCCAGCGCCAGCCAGGCTCTTCAACCCCGCCGCCTAGCTGCCTCTCTCCAGCGTTTTAGTGGTGCAACCAGCTGCCAGTGAAATCCCCCGTTCCTCAGCTGTGGCTCCACTGGACTGGAAGATGGAGAAGAAAATGAGAAATTGAATTGAGACGGGTCCCCTTGAACTCCCTCCTTCATTATCATCTCAGTCAGCGCACACAGACTTTTTGCTGTCTGGAAACAAAAGGCGGCTGGAGAAACAAACAGCAAGATCTGCTTCTGGCTGACAATAGGTAAGCAAAACACAAGGGGACTGTGTGCATTTTCTATTTGCTGTCGTTGCTTGAACATCGAGCTGAGAGGGAGAAATGAGTTTGTGGTCATTCTTAAAGGTATGTCGACTTAAAGCTGCAGAGCTCATACACGACACTTTGATTTAACTTGAATATTCCAATCCTGGCTTTTAAACACCCAAACAACAGAGTTTAAAGATAAAACGCTCCTAATAATGTTTGCTCCAACACAAATAAACTTTTTCAACACACAGATTTCTAACCCTGTATCTGTCTTACTTTTTAGCAGATATTTAGGTGGGGATTCTTATTCGACTGATTCATCTTGCAGCTTCAATTAAACCGAGTTCATTTGTTTGCGATCTGATAAGGAGGAAACAGATGATAAAATAGCCTCTTACCGGGGCTGGTGCAGAGCTGGAGCTGACGCGTCACGTTGTTCGCAGCGATCCCAAAAAACTGTAAAATCGCAGGCTGGTGAGGGGGCGAGGAGGAGGACGAGTCGGCCCGATCCGCCGATCCATTCAAGCCACCCATTTCCTTAGCAACAGCGCATGAGAGACCACACATGCTCGACTGGAGCCTGCCAGGAGTAACTGTAGAGCTGCTGCCGCCGCTGCTGCGGTCTCCCTCTTTCTCTCCTCCTCCCGCTCCGCTCTTTCTCCCCCTCTTCACCAGGCTGTGTGTGTGTGTGTGGGGGGGGGGGGGGGGTATGTGTGAGCGCACTCAGCCTCACTACTTAAATAGGGGTTACACAGCAATGTTCATATCAGGAATGCTGTTGTACTTACATTCCCTCATGACAACAAAGAGCTAGTCTGTTTCTTTCTGCCTTTAGACAAGTCTCCAACTCTTCGTTCATATTTACAAAGCGGCGTTTTACCAAAACCTTTTCAAATCTCTTTTCATCATCACAGTCTCCTTAACCCGCCTCTAAAGGAAACCAACAGAATTACATTTTAGTCTGAGAAAATAAATCGGCATTTCTTAGTAAACAGAAACCTTTTATTATTAAATATTGTTTTTATTTTTAGTCAAACTTTTAACAAAAGTCCGTTACTGATGTTTTTGCACTTAATGTTTCTTTTTTTTTTTAACCTGTTCTGTCCAACAGCTGAGCAAACAGATTAGAGCTGAAGGCCTTTTGTTTTGGACAGGTTTTACTATCACAAAAGGAGGTTATATAGCTTCGAGAAACCAGAGTGTAGATTTGTATAAACCCCTTTTTGTTGTATTATTTTTTATTTATTTGTTACATTTAGTGTGTGTGGGGAGGGAGAGGGGAAGAATGGGGGGGGGGGGGGGGGAGTAAAAGGAAGAGAGGTGAGAAGGTGGGGGATACAAGTACTGATTTGAATAAGTTATTATTTTAAGTTGTAACAATTATACCAGATCTGCTGGAAAGACATATATCACATCAAAGGTGAAAATCTGACACGAAGATGAGCGGAACATATCTGTCCATCAATACACTGTGGGTTAGGAGGAGGGATGAAGCAGACAGGGAGCAGTGTGGCAGTGTGCACGTGGGGGTGGAGATACATGCACGCTGCCGAAGTGAACTGTGTGTTCTGCAATGAAAACCGTGTGTTGCACTTAATGTTTCTAATAAAAATAATTTCAAAAAAGTCCCAGGTTGACTTTTATGTTAATTATACTTATTTTTCTTGTTTCTACAGTCAATCGACAAAAACAAAGTTTCTTAGGTAAATTGTTCTGTTGTAAATCTACTTTAAATATCACAGTAAAGTTAAGATAAAAAAACATCTTCCAAAGTTGGATATAACTTTAACAGTAAAGTACGATTTTTAGCCTGAAACAAACAAAAATTGAAAGAATAATTTAAAAACCCACTTCAATCATCTTTTGATATCTTTTAAAGCATTCCAGTTGTCTTTGAATTATGATGATGCCATTTTTAGCCAAAATTTTAATAAGCTGTGTCGTTTTCTAGGTCATAGTTTCTGCAGAGCGGCTTGAGTTCAATAGAAACTCCTGCTGAAACTGTGAGCAACTCCAGTTTGCTCACAGCCCCTTTACAACCCTAACCCAACGTTACCGGTGCAAGGGTTAGGGGTGAAAACAAAGACACGCATGGATCTATTAGTCTACAATAGGATGCATCAGAATGGAGTGGAGCAGGGAGCTTGTGGGCCGCCCAGCATATTTTTTTACGTCACAAATACAAGCTTTTTCAAGTGTCATTTTTCCGTCTGCTCCTGCTCCACAATGATTTGAATAAAGAATACTCAGATATACAATTTTAAGTTTAATTTTCCTAATAAGTGAGAATTCATGAGAAAATGCCACCAGAACACGTTAAAAACACCATCTTCATCCGAATGTTAGTTGTGTACATTTTGGCCACACTTTTGTTTGTGTCAAGGTAGATTTGCTTCTGTTCAAATTTACTAGCTCCAATACTAAGAAATGTGAATAAAAAGGTACATTTCAATTTTTTTTTCAGACTGCAGCATGAATCTGCTTATGCTCATTTCTGCTGGAAGATATCTATATGCCGGTATGTCACGGCTTCTCAAGAATCATGATGCAGTACTAGTTTACTCTGAAGACGAGTAGCAGTCAAGATCCAAAGTTCTGATAATATTTCAAATCGCAGCCTTAGGATTTAACTGAGTAGAGTGATCTAAATTGAAAGAAGTGGTTACTATCATTATCATCTGATTATCTTGTCAGTCTTTGTACTCCAGGAGGCTTTCTTTGTTTATGTCATGGTCCAAAGGCCACAGAAGCGTTTGTACCTCACCGTACCAAAATTGATCCTCCCCAGAGCGGCATCTTCATCAGTCAGCAGGAGGTTAAAACTCCCAGCTGCTGCTCCATCTCTGACTGCTGCTGCTTTCCTTCCCGCAGAGGACATATAGGAAGGGAGGGAGTGGCTAAGATGGCCCTGATTCATGAATGACAAAGAGGACAAAATGATGGAGAGAGGAAAATCCACGACTACCAGTCTTGAAATCTTTGTAAATGCAAATGGGTGCTGTTAAGCATCTTGCTGCTTGGGGACATTAATGGAAAAGGCCTGATGAGGCGACCACTCTATGATTATCTCCCATTTGTTGGGGGTGATGTGTAGACGGGCTGGTAGCGACTGATTAGTTTCACTATTGATCTGTTTGTTTAATTTGACTGAGCTCTGTGTCCAGCTGCCATTGTTTCTCCTGTAAATTACCCCTGAGAGTCACTTTTCTTCAAATGAGATTCTGGCCCACATGCAAGATGGTGCACACCACATTACCTCCCCTGTAATGCCGCCGCTGACCTTCAGCAGCCTCTCGGTTTTCCAAACTCCTTGCGGGATAGCACTGATGCAGGAGAAGATGTTTCCCACTTTTCCTGCACACACTACACTATTTGCACGTGTGATCTGTCTGCTTGTGAAAAATGAGATCTGAAGTGCTGATGTTAGTGTTGCTCTGCTGGGAGTAGGGTGGATTAATAAATAAACAGATCATAGGAGGGAAACGGGCGAGACGAGGAATGAAGAAGATGGAAGGAAAGCAGAGGGAAACGCGGTTCACATACAGCGGATCAGTGCAGGCGTGTGCAAGTGTGGTGGTCTTTGTTTTATCACCTCGCTGCAGAGCTCTCCAAGCCAATCTGCAGCGCCGATGGCACAGTCGGACGAGCTGCAGCCTTTGCCCACACCAGAAGCGTTTATCGATCAATTTGCATTTTCCCTCCTTTATGTCCTCCTTTCTGTAATTGGTTTTCATGCTCAGTGTCTTGAAAGGCTGGTTTGTTCACAGTTTGGAAGCAAGGTGTTGCCTGATAGCGCAGATGCTGCTGTCAACGCATTTTGTTTGACAAGCTGCCTGGGTTCAGATCCCCCAACACAAATCTGTTTTAGTCCAAATTCTGACTGGATGTTTGTTTATATATTATCTTTACTTAGTTGTAGTACTATTCTAGATTTCTGGAGTAGAATTTAGACATTTAGAAGTTTTTGAACATCTAATTTGACATCAATTGAGAAACCTGTACTTGTCCTGTTCCATGCAATGAGTTTCTGGTGGGAAGCAGTGACTGCTCAGGAAGCCAAACCTCTTCCTTCCCCACAAGCCCCTCAAGCAATGTCATCCCGGTAGATTCTTTGCCACCGATTGTTGTCCTCTCCTTTCCGAGAGGCTGCATAACTCCACTGATGTTATGGAGGTTGTCTTCTTAAGGTATTGTCATGATTAATGCAACCCTACCTCCCACCCCCAACTCAACTCACTGGTCGCACATTCTCTGTACGCTTCCCTTTCTTGCACTCCGTGCCTGTTTATAGCTTTCTTCCACCCCCCTGCTCTTCCTCGGAGCTTGCCATTATGCAAGCCCAAGTGCTGGTGGTTCAGGTGGCGCCCCAGGGCGACTGCTATCTCATCTTGGATACGCTTAGAGGGACATGACAAATTACTGCTCATACCCCATTGAGCAGCAACCTAGTAAGGAAGACACATCTGAGGTGGAAACGGGGGGAATGGGGCTGGAGGAACCACGGGGCAAAACTGGGGAAATGGTGCTCAAGCTGAGCTTTAGGACGTTTGGCCATGAAATCCAGTAACACACAAGTTGTTCTCGACAGCAGGTCTGAGCTGTGGACAAAGGCAGCCGTGTGACTTTAAAGCTACGTACACAATGGGCATTTGGCATGTGATCAAGAATTCTCTAAATGCACGTTTAGCCCATGGTATTCACACCGGACAGACAGGGAGGGGCTTTTTCTTTTTCTACTGTTTACTAGCGCATGTCCACCCCCTACAGATGCAAAAGGCTTGGTGCGAAATGTCGAGACTGTGCAAGTCTCATGAATCATGATCCAGGGTTTTTCTGTAACAGCTCTATTCCGAAATACAAAAGACTTGGGGTCATATAATTCCAATTGGGCACAAATCGCAAATATTAATTTCTCCTCCATTTTCAAAAAATTGGCACTTCCCTAAATTAAAAAGGAGGATACAATCAAGAGTTTATGGTTTAACTTTCAAGGCGTAATCAGTGGACACACATTTTGTATGTAGAACCTACAAATAGATGTAAAAATGTGTATCTATGCGTGAACGCTTTTTGAATGCAGAAGCCGGAAACACGCATTAACGTGTGTTTTCATTGACGGCTCATTGAACATGGATGCTTGAACGCGTGTTCCCAAGGGCGGTGTCATTTTTTGATACCCTGCCAGGTCAATACCTTTCTTTTCTTTTTCACTTTTCTTTGAAAGTCAGTTTTTAGGTTATTTAGATTAAACTTGTTACAGAAGAAGAGTCCAGTGGACTCCAAAGATTGCCTGGAAATTTGCTCCTTTGTGGTCATATTTTCTAAACAACTGGTAAAAACGAATCTTTTCTAGACTTCTGATTGTGTTTGGTTTTGATCCACTCCTTTGGTTGTCTTTAGCCGCTTCTCCAAAAGCTAAACTTTGTAACGCACGGTGGGACTGCTGTGCTGATTTGTCCTGACGTTGTGTTGTGCACCGTGCTTTGATAGACCGACTGAGGCATGGACACTTAGCATTCTTAAAAAATAGTTTAAACTGCACAAGAAATGTGTTTTCTTTTGGTGGTTGGTTTTGTAAAGTTAAATATTTGATTAAAGTGATTAATGTCTAGAAAACCAACATGTATTCTGTTAATTTTGTGTTTTGATGTGCTTCAATCAGGAAGTCAGTTTTGTCATTTGTCCATGTAATGTAATACAAGATAGAGGTAGATTGTGTCACAACAGTGAAATTAGAGAGACAAGCATGACTTTTCTGTGTTTAAATTAGAAAATTACAGGAATATATTTCCAGCCTCACTTCTCCCTGCTGCTGCTGCTGCAGCTGCTATAATTATCGTCATTAAATTTGCCTTTAAAGTTCAAGATCTCCCAAAAAAAGACATTTGATGTTTGGTGGCAAGGATTAATGTGGGGTAAAAACCAGCTGAAGGCACCTCCAGCAGAGGGGCCAAGTGACAGACTGCTATTTAGGATGGAGTTTCCTTGCATGTTGAGGTTATCACAGGAAGGATTAATGACAAGCAGTGGGATATATTACAGTGGTGCTACCCGGTGGAGCCATGTAGCAAGGCCATCCATAAATCATAGCAGCAAAGTGACTTGGACAAGCTGATGGCTGAAATGCTGCTGCCTGTAAAGTCCCAATATCGACTTTTCCCCTTGATTCTCTCTCAAATCATGAACTGTGGAATATAAATGGCCTAATTATTCCAGCAGAGTGAAATTAAAGGCTTTGCTATTTTATTGCTTCTGCCTAACAGATGGCTGTCTGATCTTGCATCACCGAGCCACTGATGAAAATCCAGAATTAGACGTTCTCTGCTTGGAGATGGGGCAGGTGGAGGAAATTATTGTTCTAATCCAAATGAAAAACCAAACACAAGCTTACCTATAACCATAAAATTCAACAGCAACATACATAGCCCACATTTGAAAGCATTTGATGCGCCATTAATGTTTTTTTCGGACTATAAGTCGCTGCTGAGTGTAAGTCGCAGCAGCCAGAAAAGGCATAATAAAGAAGAAAAAAATCATATACAAGTCGCTCCAGAGTATAAGTGGCACTTTTGGGAAAGAAGTGCAGCACATCTGAACAAAACCACGAAGTTTATCCAATTCACGCTTAAAATTTGCATCCGCTGCCTCTTTGTCAAATCTCATCAAATGGGATGCTCAATGCTTGTCTGAAACTGTGTCTATAAACTAGACACTCCTGACACTTGTGGGAGAAGCTACTGTTAAAAGTTTTTAGTCTCATCGCTACATCGACTGTTTATCTCAGAGAGATCAGGTTTATTTATTTTGAAGAGCTCCACAAAAGCATTGGTGAACACGTCACCACGTTTGTGTTCATGAGATCAGTCTTATTGGTAATGTATTATTTTTTTTTTACCTACCACTGCAGGAGGAAGTCTGAATGAGGGTGCTTTCAGCGGTACTTCTGTGTCTCTGTAACCCAGTAACCAGTCTGTCCCGCCTTATGAGGACAGAAAAATAATAACAATAATAATAATCATGTCTCGATGGAGATAAAAAATATTATAAAGTTCAGGAGGAGATGTTTGTTTTGGATGGCGATCTTCTTCTGCGTTGTCAGTATCAAATATTGATACACACATCTACATCTACAGTGCCCTCTAGTGGTTCTTTGTGGGAAACAACCGCTAAAGGACAACCGGGTGTTATTGGAAAAATATATTAGGCCATTTATGTTTTAAAGAAATCACATATAACTCGCTCCTGAGTTTAAGTCACACCCCTGGCCAACTACAAAACAAGAAACATATAGTCTAAAAAACACCATATATTGTCTGAGGCGGTTGAGACAAACAGTCCCCACCACCGCTGTTCCATTAAACGCCACCGCAGCAGGAGGCATCTCGACATATCCGAACAACAAGAGGATCCATAGATCTAATTGAAGGTAACACTCAGCTTGACCTGACTGATTCAAAACAAGGGGACATCTGAGGCTCTCACTAGAAATACTTTGCGCGCCCTTGGACCACTGTTGCTTTCCTTCTCTAATTCTGGACACCAGCCTCGAGCCCCAGTAAAATGCAGCTGTGAAGGAGTGAGTCACACCACCCAGAAATACGAGCTGCAAGGATGCTCATGAAGCTCCACGGGGCTTTTGCAGCTGAAAAGGATGTTGTTCTGTTTTATGTCTGAGAAGTGGGGTCCGTGTCCTTGAGACGTCTGTTATTTGCTTATTTGTTTTCCTTTAAATTATGCTGTTGGGTGGTAGATAAGCACCTTTTTTTTTTATTCCCCTTGTATGTATTTTATTATCAAACCATTCTCTACTTTTTTTCTAGACACTGAATCCTGTTCTTATGCTACATAAAATGATTTGAAGATCTTGGGTAGAAATAAAAGCACAAAAAAAAATTGATGAAAAGAGTTATTCTGACTATCACCACAGATGTGTGTCATTGTTAGTTTGTTCAGACACCCGTTGTACAGTTCAGTTCCCCCTCACTAGGATAATGTGGCTGTTACATACTGTGAAAAGACAGACGGCCAACTGCCGGCGAGTCTGTTTGTGCCAAACCCACAGATTCAGCGGAAAATCATCCAAGAAAAGAGCTTGGTGCCATCAAACCATATATACTTATTGCTGTAAAAGCATGGATTATTAAAATGGTAGCCTTTTTCAGTCTATAAATGTATTTATTTTCCAAATATCAAAAAAGTCTCACATGAAAAAGATTTCTTTCTCTTCATTGTCCTCTGTCGTTTATTAGGATGATTCAAAGATTGGAAAAAGAAGAAAAAAATCTGCTTTTTCTACCTTCTCTTTTTTATCATTGTCCGTTGTATAAATGTGTTAGCTAACAAATGTTTAAAAATAAAAGTCTCACGTGTTTGAAAGTGTAAAAGATATTGATAAAATAAAAAAATAAATACGCATTTTAATAATAGAACATTAAATAATTTAAAGAATGCTTGTTTTGTTAAAAGTGTGATAAATAGAACTGATGGATTGGATAAATAATAAACATAATTATTTCCACATTATGTTTCCACATATTTGCATCATTTAGTTTTTTTTTTTAAATAAGGAAGTTTCTATGCAAATAAAGCTATAATGGTATATTATTATACAAAAATTACATAAAACTACAAAATTCTTCTCAAAATACCAACTCAGTTTGAATTTAGTCAACAGACAAGTTTCATTTGTGATTTAAAAAGCATGTCTTAAGTGTAACAATTGAAATTAGAATTTATCCATAAACATTTGTATTATTTTTTCCAAATTTGTCCATCAGCAGCTGTTTATATTAAAAATGAAACATCTTTAATTTGATTTGGATTAAATTAGTGTTTATATCCTTTAATGATGGAGGCAGAAGTCCTAATTAGCTGCTACTGCTACTACCGTGTATCATCTGCAAACATGATGGATTGTAGTTCACAAAAAATAGTCGCTTATATTTACCAAAAAAGTTACCAGTTTTGATAACATCGAGGCATTTATAAAAATAAATGTGTTGCTTTTTTTTGTTGCTAAATTAGCAAAAGGTCATGACAGAGTTAAGTTGGCAGAGGAGAAAATTATGAAGACATTGTTTTTACCTCAAGAGTTATTAATCAAATTATTGAGACTTTTTTTCAGATTTCCTTTTAGTGCAAAAAATTCTGCAGACTTTCTAATGCTAACAAGATCATCGGATATATGTCACAAAAAGGGCTGCTTCTTTTTTTAATTTTTCGTTTTGATGGTAGTTTTTTATTATTTTAAATCAGTGGATTTAGAACAGTTATGAGGATGTTTTGTCATTTTTCTCTCCGGAGCAGACCTAAGATTTACATCCACAGTATATATTATTCAGAGATATTCTTCACTAAGCTGAGCCCCGCCAAGACAAGGTTTTTAACAGCCGTCAGAAGCACTTCTCCACCACCGTGTCTGTATGTGGTCATTCCGCTTTGATCTGGTTCTCTCATTTTGATCCAGACACTGTGAGGGAAAAGATTTGCCATGCCGTCGCGCTTTAAGGTATTAAGAAAGCCGCTGCTGATGCAGGGGACAGAGAGAGTCTGTTTCTATGGTCCATCACACAGGTGTTACTGTGGCAACAGGAATTGGCTCGCCAGCCAGTCATGCTGCGTCATCTTATTTACAGCCTCCTCCTTTGGTTTTTTGTAAACACGTCCATCTCTTTTTGTCTTTGCGTCTCTCGTAGAGTTTCTCAGTCTTCTGTCTCCTCTTTTTTTCTTTTTCTTAGTTTGGGTAGCCTTTGCTAACCAGCCCGCTGTTTGGATTTCCTCTCTTGTTCTGTGTGTGCAGGTGGATGTGGGAGTCGTGCACTTCACCCCCCTGCTTCAGCCCCGAATACAACAGCCCTTCAAGCTGGTGGAGAAAGTCGTCAGGAACGTTTTCCAGTTCCGCAGGAAGCACTGCCATAAAGGACTACAGTAAGCACAGTGATGAGGCCTTCATCCCCCCAACTTCCCTGTTTTTTTTTTCTTTGCTTTTGAGTCGTCCTCATCTGTCATTCCCTCTGCGTTCTGCTCCCTGACAGAATCCCCGTTTCATCCCCCATTACAGTGGCTTCCAGATTTGCCTTTTTTCCTCTCACAAATCCCACAGCGATTGATGCTTCCTGCACTGTGGAGCAACTTCAGAGCTCTGTTCACAACCACCAGCGACAAAGCCCACACCGCCACATGCATGTGCTCGCTGCCCGCCGCCCCCGCGCTCGTTGGGAAGGCGCATGTAGGCTCGGATAATAAAGGAACGCTGGCTGTGTGAAAGAGAGCAGCAATTATGAGTCATTGGGGTGTCACAGGAAAGACGAGGCAGAAGATTTTTATGTAACGGCCGAACTGAGGAGGCAGCATGAGAGCTCGGAGCGCCTTCAAAAGCGTCTGTGCTGAAGAGGGCGTGGAAAAACGCCCAAGACAACAGCGTTGACAGGGAAGTGTTTGTAGAAACAGGAGCGTTTGTCTCTTGTTTGACTTCTCTGAGTGAAAGTCAGCTAAACAAATGAGAGTCGGGGATTCAAATCACAGCGGTTTCTGTGCAGGAACTTTGTGTCTGCGAGCTTCCCGACATTCCCTGACGACACAACGCGGCTGCCAAGCAAATGAACTATTCATGAGCCGTTCTTTGTGTGATTTCAATTAACTTCCCAGATTTGAGATCATTGCTGAGGGATGGTTTCTTTCCGTTTGAACTTAAAAACCCGATTAAACTTACATGATCGGTGGGATATCAAAGCAGAAACGTGATCCGTCGTGTTTTTCTCGTCCCAGGAAGTTGTTTCCCGAAGCGCGGCGTGCAGAGCTGACACAGGAGATGATGCAAGAGGCGGACGTGGACCCCCTCCTGCGTCCCACAGAACTCAGCATACCGCACATCCAGGCTTTGGCCGATGCTTACGCTGGCCTGTGCAGGCGGGAGCCCGGGCTCCTCAGCTACGAGTTCAGGGAGGAGCTGAGGCTGAGGCGCCTCGGCACAGGTAACAGCCCGGCGGCGGACGCACGGCCATGAGCCGGCCGCAGCCGTGCTGACAGTAAGGCGAGAAGGAGACTAATGGCATCTGTTAGCGCGGGGACAAACAACTGGCTGCTCTTAGCTGTGACGTGCTCCCAGGGAGCTAACGTGGAGTGTGTGGGTCGTGTAAACGCACGGGTTTCCACGTGCTCACAGCAACTCCAAGCTTCCATTTTGTGTTTTCCGGAAACCGCTCTTAATGTTCCGTTTCGTTGTTCACTTTCATTTAACACCTCCGCTGTGGGAGATGAGAGAACTTTAGAGAACCAGATCATGGCAGCAGCACATTTTCTTTTCTTTTTTTTTTTTTTTTTTTTTGCTTTTTGGCGCCTGGTCACATGAGACGCAGAGCTTAGAGGAAAAAGGAATTGCTGTGAATTTGGAACTAAAAGAGAAAAAAAAAGGTCTCTGTGGCACCAGGGAACTTGGACCGACATTAAAAGATTTAAAAGGATGTCCTTGAATGTTTCAACTCACTGTCTGCGTATAAAAAACCAACTGTTTACATATTTGCCTAAATAATGAGGCAGAAGGACAGATTTTTGTTTATTAGCTCAGAAACACCCATAACAATGTAAATTAAGGTATTATTAATGAATTCTAGAAAAGCAACACAAAATCTGAATCCTCCTCTTCAAACAGCTCAGCAGATTGTTAGCGGCAGAACACGGCTGCTCCCTGCCAGCGTGGCAGATGGCGTGTTTGGACCAACTTGCTACAGGGAGGTTTCACTCCGCTCTGATAAGAGGTGGGTGATAATCTCCAGCAACAATCAAGAACCTTCATGCCAGGGAAGCAGGAGTGATGCGCCACTGTGTCTTTTTTTAACCCAATCTGTGACCCAAAAGAAATGTAGGGTGGTATTGAGCTTTTATTTTGATAGGTGGTGGCATGTGGGTGATTTTAATGGTGAGAAATTATGTCTTGTGGAGGAGCAGCAGGGTAGTTACCAGCTAATGAGGTGTGCGTGTGCAGCAGTGGCTCTGTGAAGTTACTTCAGGCTGGAATAGAAAGTTCCTGGACCTCCTGCTTTAACTTTTACTCCATCAACTATGTGGGTTTCTTTTTTTTAATGGTTCAGATGATTCACTTCTCTGTAGGATTCTCATTAATAATCAAAGTATTGGTCCAAATAGAGGGTAGATTTTGAGTAAATGATGTTAACTCAGATCCAGATCAGTTAGTGGCTGTCCGTTTTTTTAATAAAAAAAAAAATCCAGCATTCATCCAAGACCAAAACATTTAGGAAAAAAAAGCTTTTTTTTAATCATATCTTGTTTGGAATGTTTTATAATTCTTCAATAAAAGGAGAAAAACAACCAAACCTAAAAAGTTCAGAGAACAACTCAATGTATTTATCATTTTTGCTTTGATGCTTAAGGTGTCAAAGTCTCTCATCACTCATTGGATTTCCCACTAAAGTTCTGACCTATTCCCTTTTTTTGGCTAGAAAATTGAAATCCATGACCATTTTTTGTCGATTCAGTTCACTTTCATGTATGAAGCACTAATTTCACCACCACAGGTAAATCAGATGTACACAAATGCTTGAAGATCCATTCCAATCATGTTTTGATCTGTTATTGTAAGATTGTCCTGGGGTCTTTTAGTTATCAATATGAACAAATTTGGCCAAAATCCCAAAACCTTTTTTTTTTTTCTAAAACCTAGTTTCTGCAGAGCGGCAGTAGTTCATTAGAAATTGAGAGCTCATGTGGGAGCAGGAAGCTTGGGGTCTGCAAACAAATCTTTTTAGATGCTGATTCACAAAGATTTGAATAAATATTGTAATTTTAAGCTTCATTTTTCACAGTTTTCATTGAAGTGGGTTTTCATAAACAAAATCAGATACTTTTCATTTAATTTGGTCCAAATTATTTCAGGAAATCCAGCTAATGTGTTGCTGTTAGAGTTGGACTTGTAAATAAAGGTTGGTTAGTGTTTTTATGCAAAAAAAAAAAAAACGACTTTTTTTTAAATCAAACATGGCTTCTATTCTCTGTAAATAAAGTGATGCAGTGTTCAAAAACATTCAATTTCTTCTTCTTTGTGTCACCATCATACATGCCCTGGATTTTTCTACTATTATTTGGTCGAAACCGGCTTAATTAGTCTGTTTTCCAAAATCATTTTTTAAAAGAATTCAAGATATTGTGAGTGAAGCATTATTTTTTGTTGTCAGCTTTAGGTTACGGCTTTAGGCTGGGAGTTTTTTCTCAACACTCCAGCTCCCATTCTTTGGTCTTTTAGCGATCTGTTCTTCAGCCAAAGGCAGCGTTTGCTGCTCTTGGGCATAAAATTGTTAGAAAATTGTCATGGCGCCGTATAAAGAGTTCCTCTGACAGCTCATGTCTCGCAGCATTTAAAAGGCGTGTCAAAGTCGACATGCGGCCTCAGGCTGCTTTGACACAGCAGTGAGACAGTTCGCCGTAGCAAACCCACCTCCCACTCCCTCCTGCATCCGACTCCACTGCTGCCTGCAAACTCCCTCCACGCAACATCAACAAGACTTTGTCTCTGCAAATAGAATGCAATGTTTCTCAAAGCTAAGCTTCCAGAAGATTTGGCATTTTATGTGTTGGGACTTATTTATAGGTGATTTGGGACTTCCTTCAAATGGATCTAAACGTAAAATTACATTTTTACCTTCAGTTTTGTCATAGTTTTTTGTCCTGTAAGTGACAAATTATCACCAAAAATGTCCAAACTTTCCATTTTTTTTAAGCAAAAATAACCAATTGAGCAAAAATAAAATGAATGTAGTTTATTATAGACTGACCTAATGGGAAACGGGACGTTTACCTTCTGTATATTAGTTTGGCACAAGAGAAAAGAGTTCAGATTGGTTACTTAAGTATTAAATTGACATTTGTGTTTGAATGTACTTATTTTCTTGAAAACCTTTAGATTAAGTAGAGGTTGATACTTTAACAAGGAACTCACTCAATATAATGGTCTAGATTTCAAAACAAAATGATTCCTTCCTATTTTTTTGCCTGAATCTACCTCATGAATCGTGGCTTTCATCTCCCCATCCTTCATCATTACTGTCATGGAGTGTGTCGCTGCAGTCAGTGATTTGTCACAGACTGTAAAATGAAGTTGTAAAAGAGCTTGTGTACACAGATTTAAATGTTTGGCTGTCTGCCTCGGAGCTGTTTAGAATGCGAGGAGGAAAACCTGGATGAAGGAGAAAACGGTAAATATGAGCCGAGACGAGCCTCCTAAAACAGTGGAAGGCTGTGCAAATTGACCGACTCTAAAAACACTGACATGTCAGCTGGAAACGTTTTATTCTATCATAAGTCTTACAAATAACATATTAAATGAGTCTTTGAAAATGTATTAATATTAGGGGTCATAACTGCCCCTTACATGGAAGTAAGTGAACTCAGGCATTCTAAGTAAAAAAAAGAAAAGAAGAAAATCTCATTTAGTCCATGCACTTCTGGTCATTTTCTTGGGTACACCTGTCCAACTTTAATCATCCAATCAAATGGCAGCAGATCAATGCATTTGGGCATGTAGACATGGTCAAGATGATCTGCTGCAGCATCAGAATTAGGAAGAAAGGTGATTGAAGTGACTTTGAACGTTGCACTGTTGTTGGTGCCAGACGAGTATTTCAGAAACTGCTGACCTACTGGGATTTGCACCCTCAACCATCTCTAGGGTTTACAGAGAATCATCTGAAATAGAGAAAACATCCGGGCAGCGGCAGTTCTGTGGGTGAAAAAGGCCTTGTCAGTGCCAGAGTTCAGAGGAGAATGACCAAACGAGTTCTAGCTGATGGAAAAGCAACAGGAACTCAAAAAACCACTGGTTACAACCGAGGTCTGCAGAGGAGCATCTGTGAAGTCAAAAATAAACTTCTGCACAAACTCACCCTTGTAATGACTTTTATTTTACCTGGGAGTCATAGTTTTTGCTAAACCTTTGGTGTAGCTTCATTCTGAGCAAAAAAAAAAAAATCAGGTTTGACGCGTACCAAATGTTGCAGTTCCTCAAATGACCACTGGAGGTTTTGAAAAGTGACACTATCATTGTAACCCTTGTGCTATCCTAGGCACTTTAACATTGGGAGTTGGGTCATCTAGACCCACTAGACAGTGCTCTGAACCTTTTTTCTTCAATGATTTGTGATCCTCACTGGTGTCCATGGATTACATGAAATCTTTCCATCTTTATCATGGTAGGGAGAACACGTCATTGTAAGGGGGGGGGGGGGGGGGGGGGGTCATCTAACCGTTAGATAGCACGAGGGTTAACCCTTGTGCTATCTTAGATGACCCCACCCTTGCATTGACGTGTTCTCCCTACCATGACAAAGGTGGATAAAGGTGGAAAGATTTCATGTAATCCATGGACACCAGTGAAGATCACAAATCATTGAAGAAAAAAGGTTCAGAGCACTGTCCAGTGGGTCTAGATGACCCAACTCCCAATGTTAAAGTGCCTAGGATAGCACAATGGTTATTAAATGAGAAACCCAATCACCTCTGCAGATGTCTAATATGGAATTACAGATTGCCAATGTTGAGTTCATTTTGATTATCACTTCATCAAACCCATTTTTTTGTCCAAATCTTGCAACAATTCTGTGTTTTATTTAGGATTTTACCGTTTGCTTCCAAAGCAGAGTCCTGCATCCTCGTCAATAACCTTCCCTGACCGTCTTACCGGTCAGTAAATACACAACGGAAGGTGCAGATAAGTCATTGTGATGTTGTCCACAAGTAACATTTTTATTTTATTTTGTAATCCATGAGAATAGAGCATTCACATTCATTGGTATACTAGCATTAAAGGCATTGCAAAGAGATATTTAGTGGTTTGCCTCTTGTTGACAGTACCTCAGAATCTATTAACCATCTTTAGAGAAAAAAATATCAGCTCCTTTTATTGTAAATTCTTATTTCTTAACTGTACAGGATCAAGTATGTATAAAAGGTACACAAAATTAAAAAAAAGGGGAAATGTATTTTTATATAAAAGATCCAAACATGAGAAACGGTTTGAATCTCCAGGATGCAAAAAAAAAAACAGCCAAATAGCAAATCCAGCTCTGTAAAAAAAATAAAAATCAAATAAACAGGCAACAAAGCATCGGATTTTTTTCTTTTTTAATATAAGAGAAATTCTTTAACTAAGAGTTAACCACTAAAAAGGTTCTCAGAAATAAATAAAAACAGTAGTATAGCATGATCTGTACATAGAAAAATAATTCAAATTTTCAGGCAAACAGTGTACTTTAGTGCACCAAAACCAGCAAAAAGGCTTCCAGGGTGTGAAGTCCGTCCCCCTCCTCATTTTCTCTGTCAGCTGCGTTTTATTTCGTGGAACCAAACACCCGTGTGGAAGCCGGCTGTCTGTCCAACAGAGCCAAATGGTTGCTGTGCCTGCCAGAGGAGCCCGCTTCATCTCCTGTGGCTATATATGCACTCTGGACTTGCATTGGGAAGTGACAGGCTTAGATATTCTCACCATTTCTTCACAGAAAAAAGGTCAAAAGTCGGGTAGGAAACGCCAATCAGGCTGAGCTGCAAAGGGGGGGGGAGCTCGACTGTCACTCAGACAGCCTGCAGAGTCCAGAGAAATCCCCTTCGTTGCTTCTCTGTGAAGACGCGTGTCTCACTGCTCACCTCTGAGCTGGCAGGCAGGCAGGCGTCACCCTGACCGACCGTGGAGCTTCAGAGCGGCTCTGCTGGACTCCACAACAATGCAGGGGGCTCTTTCAACAGACACCCCTGCCCCCAAACTGCATGGATGGGATAAAGTGTGTTTACTGAGGGGGACTATGGACATGGGTTCTTCCTGGAGTCAGATGTGCAGCTCTCTGCTGCGTCATAGAAACATTCTTCATTGACCACAGAGGTCAGGCTCTGGACGCTGAACTCCCTCTCCAGCAGCGAGTTCAGGTCCACTCCTGTTGAAAATGTTGGGTCCGTCTGGCTGTCCAGTGACCTGTGCTGATCCTTCATGTGCAACAGCACCTGCGGACTCCTCCTGACGCCGCTGCCTTTCCTCTTGACCGCGCTAAAGTGTCCGCGCACCAGTTTGGGCTCCACCTCCGGGGTGTCCCCGACTCTCTCTGGCTGTACGCACGGCGCCGGCGAGCGCTTGGAAGAGGCCTTCTCCGACAGTTTGAGCTCCAGGAACTGGGCCTCGATGGCGCTGGTTGGGGAGCTGCTTTCGCCGCTGCTCCTCCTCGCTCCCCCCTCGATGAAGCCGTCGTCGTCCTCGTCGCTCAAAATGTCGGACTCTTTGACGGAGGTGGAGCGGGCCTTCGAGGAGGACCTGCAGTGCTGAGAGTCGGAGGAGGCGCAGGCTGGAGGAGCCCCGGAGATGCTGTAGGTCCCACTGCTTAAGCTTCCATCATCCGAGTCCAGCCCCAGCTTCAGGGTCGCTCCTTGGCCGGGTGCTTCTTCAGTACGCTGCTTACACATCCAAGACGCTCTGGAGGATCCTGTCCAAACCAAACATTTGCCAAGTTACTCTCATTTGACCTAAAACATTAGACATTATACTGTGTTAGTTTCACTTCATTTGCTCCCAGTTGATTCTAGAATCAAGTTCAAACTCCTCCTGCTAACCTATAAGGCCTTACATGGTATGACCCCGTCCTATATTAAGGACCTCATAGTGCTTTACCAACCAAACAGAGCAAAATGAGGACTGCTTGTGCTTCCTAGAATTAGTAAGAGTAATGTTGGAGGTAGAGCGTTTAGCCACCAAGCCCCTGTCTTATGGAATAAACTCCCAGCTCATATAAGAGAGGCCGACTCAGTTTCTACATTCAAAGCTAGACTGAAAACATTCCTCTTTGGACAGGCTTATTGTCAGACTAATTAGTATTCAGAGATTATTTAACTTAATGTTAATGTGTTTAAATTAAAATTAACAATAACAATAAAGTTGTTCTTAGGCTGCTAGAAGTTGAAGCTGGGGTAGCTATGGTGCACTGGGGTTCTGTCCTCTTTTTTCCTCTATTCTTGATCATTATTCATCATTCAGTTCTCCATGCCTCTGTTTGGTGCAGTGCGATCCATGTACTGTCCCTCGTTCCCTCTCCCCTCCTGGGTTCACTTAACAATTACTGGTACGAAGCCCATCGAGACAACTGTTGTTGTGAATTTGAGCTATACAAATAAAATTGAATTGAATTGAATTAAAACATTAACACTAGAAAGACCAACTGCAAAGAAAACTGTGTTTTTGGTGTTTTTAACACGTTCTTGTGACATTTTTCTAATGATAGAGACACATATAAAGAAAATTTGGCTTAAAAAAAGTATTTCTCTTTTCAAATCATTGTGAATCAGGAGCAGAAGACAAAATGCTGTTTGAAAAAGAATGTATTTGTTATGTAGAAAATGCAATGGGCGGAGTCACGAGCTCCCTGAGGGGTCGGGGTTGGTACATGTCAAGCGGTCCCGCCCACCACCCAGAGGCAAATTTCTAATGAATTACTGCCTCTCTACAGCAACTATGTCCTAGAAAATGAAAAAGATTGTTGGATTTTGGCTAAAAACCGCATAGCTAAAAGATCACTGCGAAATTTAAAATTAGTTCCAAAGATGATCGGAGTGGAACTTTAAGCAGTTTAGACCACAAAAAGAATGACTTCCATGTTCTAAATCCATGTTTTTAAATTCTTGCGGTGAGAAAATCCTCCGTAGGAATTCCAGATCGTACCCAGCTTGGCAGAGGAGGGCAGGGTGGTGTGCAGAGGGGTCAGGCGCTCCTTGCATCGCCCCTCCAGCGGCCCCTCACTCTTCATGTTCCTCCTCACGTTCTCCCTGAGGATGGAGCGGATCACCTTCACGATCCCAGCCTTGCTCTCCGGCGAGCTGAGGAGAATAAAAGCATGAACACACGCTGTTTTTACAATTTACTTTCAGAGATGAGTTTAAAAAAAAGGCTGAGGATCCGTCCGAGCGCTCTGCTGAGTGTCGAAAGAAAATAATGGATTTGATTTATTAGACGAGATCCCAATTTCACAGCGTCTAATGAGAATGAGCAGTTTAGTCACGGACGGTTTGAATGACTGAAGGCTAGCGCCACGCTAGACCTCACTGCTAGCCTAATGGAACATAGTTGGGGTCCATGAGAGCAGATTTAAACACAAACTAAAAAACAAGGTCATATTAGTCTCTTATTTTTTTGGAAGGCCTTTTTTATTGTGAAAGGAATATGAGTTTTTTGAGAGATATGTCAAAGAAAGGAAAAGAACAGTAAACTTGTGGTGGAAGTGTCATGATCTGGGCTCCAATCAGTTTTTGCAGCCGAATTTTTTCTCAAAATTCAGAATAACTCCAATAGAAAATTATTAAATCTGTTATTTCTGTTATTTAGCATATTCATACAATTGTTAGTAACATGTCTTTCATGTCACAATAAAAAAGATGTGATTAGATTGTAAAATAACTGAAACAAAAAAAGAGAAATGTAATTCAAAAGAATAAAAAATACATGTTAATATAAAGAATTTAAATCATTTCCTGAAAGAGAAGAAAACTCCTGTTGGCTGGTAGAGGTACTATTTCCTGAAATGTCATTACATCTTCAATCATTTTATTGATACACAGTCCAGACAAGTTTCAAAACAGACTAACTCGTTTCCTTTGTTTTTTTTTTAAAGATTTCTGAAAGTGTACAGACCTTCAGGAAAGTATCGAAACCGTGCAAATATAAAGCTTAAAAAAGGGTCTAAAAAATTCTTTCAAATATAGACAATAAGAAGTGAGATCAGTCTGTTTAGACGCGACATGTGCCAGCCTGGCTCAGAAACTACAACACAAATCTCATAATTCTAACAACTTGAACAGAATTTCTTTTATTTTGAAAAAATACAACAGTAAATTTTTGCATTGTGTGACAAAATAAACGATGTACAAATCGTCTAAACGACTCTTTATTATATTAAAGATGTTTTTTGTTTAGACAAAAAGAAAAAAAACGGCTGAAACTTCAAGGCTCCAAAATGTATGTTGGTTTAAATTAATCTAAAATCATTTAAAATGTGTTTTATTTAAACAATTATTTATTAAATTATTTTTTTAATTAAGAAAAAAGAAATATAATACAGTCATTAGAATTAAACTAAGTGACAGGAATATCGGTCAAACGTTAAAAATGTTACTACGTTAATGAGAACAGATTCTCTTTTAACTGTTAAATGTTCCTGTCATGGAAATCAAAGTCAATTGTGCGTAACTAAATGATCATGAAGCCCGGACGTGCTTTCATCTCTGACCTGCTGCAGAGCTGGAAGAGCGTCTCCGGCCTGCCCTCCACCTCAGACCGGGAGTGGACCAGCTCCCAGATGCAGCTGCTCTCTGCTCCTGTTCCTGGGAGACCAAGAAAATGAAGTGGGCGCTTTTAATCGCACGGTCCAAACACGCTTTATGGTTCCAGAACGAGATATGAAGCCTGGGAGCTGAGCTGAAATGCCAGAAGGATGGCTTATGGGGAAGAAGGGGGGGGGGGGGGGGGGGTGTAGAGGGGGAGTGGGTGTGCGGTAGCCTCACCTGCAGCGTTTCCCAGTCGGACCTGCAGGGCAGAAAGCGGGATGAGCCAGCAGAACTTAAACGGGTCCGGCTCGCCGTGACAAAGTGCTGAACGGGGGTTGGTCTGGTGGGCGACAGACGTGGGAATAAAAGCGATTAAAAACCATGTTTCACACCAAACAAAGCGTCTGCAGGAGAAATATGAGGCGCGAGTCTCACCATCTTCTTCTTCAGCTTGTTGGTTTCCCTGTAGACCAATATCACCGCTTTCTTAAAAACTGGTGAGCAAGAACAAAAAAAAAAAAGAAAAACACATAAAGCGTCTTGTTTTTGACAGTGAATGCCTCTTGGGGAACACTGAGTGAAGGAGTGCGTAGCACACAAGCACTTTAGATGCCAGCGTGAAGCCTTTAAGCATATATCAACATTACAGCGATGTAAATTTAAATTCACAGGCCGGGTGCCGCTACCGTTTGGCTGCTCGAAAAAATCCCCGTGTTCGGCACAGATGAAAGACCCACTCCAAGGAAAATGGTGTTTTTGGTGTTTAAAACATGTTTTTGCTGGATCGGTAATGTTCATTTGGGGCCGTAAGCTAGCAGGAGAGCATGTAAACAGATGGGTGATGAGAAGTGGGGCCGGGCTTATTCCGCGCCAACAGTCCTGCCCCCAACTCTGAGGCAAATTTCGAAAGCAGAAATTATGTCCTAGAAAATGACAGTTTTTTATTTTTATTTTAATCCTAATCCTAATTCAAAACTGGGAATGCCTTTAAAATAGATCAGAAGGTGATCCGAGTGGGACTTCACACGGCAAACCGGCGACCCAAGACTCACCAAACACGGTGATTTCCGGCTCTTTTCTCATGCGGCCGAGTGAAGGGTGAGGGTTGAGCCAGACCACCGAGGAATGAACCAGAAACTCCCCCATAGAAATCTCTGTGATCTGAAGAGAGACAAAGCAGCAGTTTTAGAACACAAATAGGAGCTTTTTATGAGAAAAATAGGAGTAGATCCTGGCAGATATGCTCATTTAAAGAGAAAAATCTTTCCTTAGTCTTTACATATCGTTTTAAAAACAAGAAACATTTTTAACCATTACCCAGAATTCCCCTTTTTATTTTTTTCCATACATATTTCATATTTTCACTAATATATTCATTCCCTGGAGGAAAGGCAATGGGCTAAACAGCTCCACTCAGATCTATTTACAGTGGGCTGAATTCAAGCGCAATAAAAGAACTAATAAATATTTTGATTCTTTTTTTATTTATGAATCCGCCTCAAGCACGTCTAAGAGCTTTCCAGCTCATTCCAGAATCAATGTCCAATTATGGCAGATGATGGTTTAGAAACGGAATTTTTCTGATCCCACCTCTTTATCGTGGCTGGTCTGCTCTGCCACTAGCTGATCAAACACAGAGCCGTAATCCTCGTAGATCTTCTGCATCTCATTGATGTGGCTCGCCACCTTCTCCATTGCTTTCAGAGCCTCTGCAAAGAAAAAAGAAAAAAGTATTTACATGTAAACAGCAGAAATGGGGTTTTTCTCCTGCATGTGAACGTGTGATCTTGCGTGCGGCGTACCGGTGAGGTGATGGTGCTCCTCGCTGTCTGCATCAGTGAGAGATACCAGCTCTCTCAGCAGGAGGGGGTACTTGAGCACCCTCTGCACGGGTTTGATCAGATACGACTCCAGGGTGGAGGAGTGCTGCTTGGTGTGGTTCCTTGCATCCAGGAACTCTTTGAAGGCCTGGTCTGTCTTTGCTTTAAGAAAGAGGGAATGAGTGTGCATCAGATGTTAAAGTTGTTCATCAGTGGACAAATGCAAAGGAGGTCCCCCCTCCTCCAGCACCGGGTGCTGCAGGCATCTCCCCTGGCAACAAATGCCCCGTTTTCCTCAGAGGGGGATCTCAGTGCCGCACTTTGCAAGAAACTCCAGAAGAAATGTTCAGTAAATGATACAGAATTATAAATCCATCCAGAAGGAGGGGGGGTCATTAGAGTATTAATTATAACACTTCCAGCCACAGACAGGCAGCAGCTTTAGCACCTCTTAGAGTAATCGGCAGGCAATTAACAAGTTGACAAATAAACAAAGTTAATGCCGAAAAAAAGAAGAGAAATGAGGATTGGCTGAGCCGTTTTCTACCAGTCCGAGCAGATTTACCTATATCAACATGTATGTTAACTGTAAAACGTAAGGATAGAAATATGTAAAAATTAATTAAGAGCCATTTTGGCAACGGTTTCTGATTTCCCTAAAAGGGCTGACTGCAGTAGAGCCTCCTGACGGCATCATATTTCTTTAAGATCATTTCTATCATCAAAACACTTTAAGTGATTAAAGTTCTTTGTATAGCAGGTTGTTTGACGACCACGTTTCTTGTCCTTCAGGTAGCTCTGCCCCATCGGGAGACTTCTGAAGGCTAATCCTCTTAAACATCAATCTTGCTGCGAACTTCCAGAGTAAACCCGAACACTTCTGGTAATGGCGCACATTAAAGCATTTAGCCCGCCACTCTCCGAGCACATCTCTCTGCGTTGGGCAGCGTTCCCAAATGATGCCAGAGAGGCCCGGAATGAATCCATGTTGGATTCTCCTGCATCTGTCACATTCCCTCAAGAAAGAGTAGGACTTATTGGGGTTTGTGCGAGCTCTGTCCGTCCACACGCATGCGGTCATTTCAAAGCTACATGTTGTGAAGGTAGGCGAGAAACGGAAATGTGGGGCATGCTCCTCCCAGAAATTCTAATGTGGCGGAGCAGGGCTGGGGGTAAATTGGAGAGGCATCGCTCGCCCCTCTTTCATCTACATACCTCACTCTGGGACGTTTACTTTCATGCATAATTAATTTCCTTCCCGAAGGAAACGGCAAACATCTAGAAACGAGTGCATCAGTGATGCAACGTAGGCGCAAGAATGCAGCTGGGAAGCAAGATGGTGGCACCGTTTTTTTTGCCGCATTACCTTTCTTCAGAACCTGCTGGACCTTGATGTGGTTCGCACAGAAGCCGCTGTAGAGCTTGAAGTGGTCGGCGTAGTAAAGAAACGATCCGCCGAGTGAAAACAGCAGCTTCTGCAGTGTATGAACATAAAGAAGGGAGTGAGTGGAGTCGTAGCCACACAACCGAGGCCTCGGATCAATAATGAACACCATCGTCTCACTTTAAACTGCGACAGGGTCTCCAGGGTGCTGAAGTCGGGCGAGGAGGCGATCCTCTCCTCCAGCGTTTGCAGGAAGACCCTCTGGAAGTCCAGCATCTCAGGCAGGCTGCCAAACAGACTCTCCATCTGAACGAGTGGAACGGCGGATGAGGTGGAGGGTTGATTGATGGGACGGATGAGAGAAGAATGGACACAGGAGCGAGAGGAGGAGAAGAAAGAGAATAAGTGAATGGAGCCTCATATTTCATAAGAGTCAGCGAGCCCCCCTGGAGTGTGATAAAACCCCAACAGTGACAGCTCCGTCTCTGAAAGAGGCACTTAGGAGCGGGCCATGCTGGAAATGTAGCGTGTGTAAATGTAAAAACACACTCTTGGGGTCACCGAGGCTTCCATTAAAAGCCAATTGGCAGCTTGCAGGTTCTCGTCTATTTTACGTGTGGACAGGTCCTGAGATAACCTTTCGATTTAGCCCAGCCGCCCGTTTGAGGTCTCCCAGTTCATTATTGAAGGAGTTCAAAATAAGAGAAAAGAAAAAAAAAAGATCACACGTTCTTAATAAAGCGCAGCAGTCAGGAGGCGCAGGTGAGCACTTCTAGAGTGGGTTTAGTCTTAAGACAGCCTTCATTAGTGCGTCCCTGTTGGAGGCTGGAAGGTCAGTGTAGGGGGAATGCTAATTTGTCCTCCCGAGAGCTGAATGGGTAATGAAAGTCAGCCCAGTAGAGTCCATCTATGGGCAATAAACAGTCAATGAATCTGACACCTCATGTGGAATCAGCAACTCTTAGGACGGCTTCAGTGCTCTGCACATCACCCACCTCATCGTGAGTGAGGAAGGTTTCCCTCTCCAGGGGTTTCAGGTAGATCTCAAACAAACAGTCCAGGTCCTGCAACAGAAAAGCAACAGGAAAGGTCAGTCATCTCCCTGCCTGCTCCTTCTTTAACGTCCGTTTTCATCGCGTGACGTCTTCCTTTGTAACCTCCAACCATCTTCCACCTTCCCAGACTACGATCACCTCATTACCCTGAATCTATCCCCCCACCTGCTCCCCTAATGTGGCTGTAGCTTGTCTTGGTCTCAGTGGGGATATTCTCATTAGGTTGATTTATGAGCTCGCTCCTCCTCCAACCCTCCCCCCATCGCCACCCCGCCTCGGTGGCGCGCGGATACAGATGAAAAGGCCTGCATCAAGCGACTTTGGCGAGACAATTTCCTCAATTACACCTCAATGGCAGGTGAAGAAGAAGAGGAGGAGGAGGGCTAGATGAAGGAAATGAGGAATAAAGTGGGGAAAGGCCGGCTGTGACGAGTGTTGCAGGCTGGAGAATATGATGATGGCGGCATTTACAGAGCGAAGGTGGAAATGATGGGGTGGGGGTGGGGGTGGGTGTGGGGGGGGGGGGGGGGTAAATAGGCTTGGACAGTAAAAAAAGAGGAGGGCAGGCTCTACATGCTCCCAAGACTGTCTCATCTTTCCAGCACCTTTCATTAAAAGTGATTTTTCTTTTCAAACGTCAGCTCCCTAAATGAAAAGGTAGTCCCTTTGATCAAACATTTATGCCAGCTTCTCAGTTTAACTTCTAACATTAACAGATGTAAAGGCTTCCCAGTCTCACCTTAACGTAGGACTTCTCTGTGTCCACCAGCTCCTGGATGACTTTGCGCAGCCTTTCGGTGGCGCTCATGTGCTTGGGGTAAGGTCTGAGCAGAGCGGCCTCTCTGGTTTGACCAGAGCCTACATCCAGTCCCTGCCTCGCAGACGGATCTTTTCTTTCATCCATTGCAGCCCCGTCGCGAGAATTTGAGCCCTCTTGGAAGGACTGATAGAGAGTGCAGACAGTATCCACGCTCTGTAGGGGGCGACAGAGAGGAGGGGTTTAGGGAGATTAGCTCAATTCAGTTACAGATCATGCTGCTCTATAGGCACACATTTGACTTCCAACAGGCTGTTTATTCCTGATGCCAATAAAAAAACACCCTTAAAAATCAAGTATCACTTCCTCTAAAAGGCTTCATGCAGTAACTTTTTATTTCTGGTCCATTCTTCCATGCAGATCTTCTCAAGAGCAGTGATGTTTTGGGGCTGCTGCTAGGAGACATGGACCTTTAACAGCCTCTTTAGATTTTCTGGTGGACTGAAGTTCATGGATCGGCTTGAACACTCCAGGACCTTGACATGCTTGGAGCAGAGCCACTCCTTTGTTGCCCGGGCGATGGAAATCATTGTCCTGCTGGAAAATCCAGCCCTATTTCATCATCAATGTGCTCACTGATGGATGGTTTTTGTCCAAAATCCCCTCATACATGGCCCCGTTCATCCTGTCCTCAGTCGTCCTGTCCTCTTATCAGAAAAGCCGCCCCTAAAACATGACGTTTCCACCCCCATGCTTCACAGTGGGTATGGTGGTCTTGGGATGCAACTCGTCATTCTTCCCCCTCCAAACACAGTAAGTGGCGTGTATACCAAAGATTTCCGTTTTGGTCTTATCTGAACACACGATGTTCTCCCAATCCTCCTCTCGATCATCCAGATGGTTTTTGAGAAACGTTATACAGCCTGGACATGTGCTGGTTTAAGCAGGATGACTTTTGGAGCTCTGCAGGATATGAATCCACAATGACATAGTTTGTTACTGACTAGGTCCACAGACTAGTTCTGAGGTGTTCCCTCACTGTTCTCAAGAGCGCTTGTATACCCCCAGGTGAGGTCCTGCATGGAGCTCCAGGTGGGGGGGAATAGTCAGTGATCTTGTATTTCTTCCCATTTCTAATATTTGCTCCAACAATGCATTACTTCTCACCAAGCTGTTTATTTATTGTAGATTGGTTCATCCCATTCTGGTTCAGGGGAACAATCTTGTCCCTGGTGTCTTTAGACAGCTCTTTGGTCCTTGTCTTGGTGCAGAGGTTGCAGACCAACCGTTTAAGGATTTGGACATGTGTCTTGCAGAATATGAATAAAATAAGTTTTGCCCCACTCTGTTCTTTGTACAATAACTCATGTGGCTTTTTGAATGCCATCAGAGTTAGATATGCTCTCTAATTGGCTTTGTATCAAAGACACTGAAACCCAAATAATGGCGTCAACTCAATACCATGAGCATTCCTATCCCATACTGGTCTGAATTTTCATAAAAAAAGAAAGAAAAGGGTTTTTGATTGAGTTTTTTTTTTTAAATAAAAATCTTTTTGAACAGGTAAAAGCTCATGCAGAGTTATGAACTCATTTGGCTTGGACTTTACCTAAGTAGAAATGTTATCCTGTATGATCTTGCTTGCGACAGGTAACTTTAAAATGTTTGCATTTCATCAGAAAAAAGGGATTACAAACCTCTGAGTTTGTTTTTTGCAAAGCGAAGCCAAGAGAACAACAGCAACAACATAGCTACCAGGTTTGCTTTTAATGCTGTTTAAAGCAGCTAAAAATGCGCGTCCACTTCACCGAAACTCAACATAATTTCTGCTCTCCCAGGTGAGGCAAAAAAAACACTTCAACAGCAGCAAGCCTGGATATACTAGTGTGCAAGCCAGCCCTTTGTGATTTAAGTGCTAAAAATACCTTTCTAATAGCCAGGCCTTTTTTATGCCGAGTGAATGACATGATGGAGCATCATACGTTACGTCCAGTTCCTTATATCAGCAGAGGCCCTGCCAGTAATAGCAGGTTCCACTCTGCTGCACAGCAACACAGCGTGGTGGGACAGCCACAGCGTCAAGCAAAACAGCTGCTCAGCACTCTGCTTCCCCGTGTGTTGCTATTCAAAATACTGCATGAACAAGCACTTAAGTGCAGCTCCCCGCCGGACAGTGTACAGAGGCAGACTCGGATCGATACGCCTGCCTTTCAGACACTGCAGGCACCGACACGGATGCATGCGCAGAACCCAAGAAGAGTGGGAAAGCTTGTTGGAGTCGTTTTGGTCTGGTACTAGTGTGGCCTTCCACCCGTAACAGACTGCGTAGTGAAGGGAAAGTACATTTAAACCAACACGGCAGTAAAGCGGCTCATTTCAGCAAAGATAAAATCCCCCGTGTGTGAGGGGAGAATAATCTTCCATATTAACAGGCTAAGATTGTTGATTTTGCTACACATAAATGCATTAAAAAGGTATTTTCCAATTAGCGCTACTGCTAGCATACTTGCTACAGGAAGAGTGCTGCAAGAGGCAGAAAGCATAAAACTTTGTGACAAAATGGAAACTTTGAGAGGCCAAAAAATGAAATTCAACACTTAAAGGTACAGGGTAATTTTAGAGCAAACATAAACTAATGATTAACACATTTAAGTCCTAGGCTTCTTTGCAATAGCACGAAAAAATATTGATGTACTAAGAATAGTGACCTCTAGTGTCCAAACAAAGTTACTACAACGTCGAGTACTGAATGTTAGCAACTAAAATTCAAGGAGGGCCGTTTGGACACAATCTGCTCAAGTGTCATTTTTATGCTAATATAATCACATTATTGTTATTTATCTTTTAGAAACTTTGTACTTCTTGTTAAAAAAGAAAAATAAATACAATTGTTTGGAAAAAAAAACTCAAGCCAACTTTAAAAAACTGTTGAAGGTGAAACAAAAATATGAATGTACAGCGTCCCGTCGTTTATCACAGGAGTTACAGTCTAAAAATAACCTGCAATAGGTAAAAACTACAAAGTAAGATAACAGATGTTTGAAGGCAATAACAGTGAGGCTGTAAATGTTAAAACGGAATATAATGAGGGATCACTGTACATTCCAATGCAAAAGGGGCAACATTTTCATACAAGTTTATTTAGAAGGATGAACAAATAGTCTACACTAAAAGTATTCTGTGATGTAGCCTTACCAGTGATGCTGTGCAAATACGTGTAAGAAAAATAAAAACCCAACCTAAAGAGAAGTATACTGCCCTAATTTCACTGAAATTAGGTCGGACATCTAAGGTTGTTTATAGTTGTAATCTAAAAGTCAGCCATTGATGATGATGGTGCTGCATGGAGCGGCAGTCAGTCTTCATTCACCGATACACGCTGTGGGAAAACTCCCATCAGGCCCACAGACAGACAGACAGAGGGAGTGATTGCCTGGAGGAAAACACTGCAGCTGAAAGGCGGAGGAGTGACAAATTCATCAAATAGTCCGGTGGCAGTTTCAGACAGAAGAGAGCAAGCTTGTGGAGACTGATAACAGCCATAGCTGGCCCCCCCATTTCTGCTTGTTGGGGTCTGGTTGAAGATGCATTCCACCACTCAAATACCGACTTAACTCCTGTCGCACGCAGGAGCGATATGTTCACATAGGAGTGAGACCGCAGCTTGGAGGGAAAACGTCATTTTGCTGGTTTTGATGCTGGGAGACATCGAGTCCACGTTCAATATTTTATTTATTTTTTATCAGCTCTAAGTGGCAGATATCTGCATTGAAGCATGACAAGAGGTGTGCATGCAGAAAAGACAAGATGGTGGGTGGGAGGGGTCTGGACAGCCGTGACTCAGGAGTTGTAACTGCCTCACGACAATTCAGCCACCGCAGCCTGACAGCGAGCCCAAATAACCAATTAAGGGATGAGGACGTGAGCCAGCAGAGGCGGGGAGTAAAGCCTGGGAGCGCCGTGATAAACAAGTGGATCCGACAGCATGGCTGTGAACTCCAACCGGGGCTGTCCTGCTGACAGCCGTCAAGCTCCTCGTCACGTTCCTGTCTGCTCCAGTCATTTCGTCATTTTTCTCTCAGCCCATGCTGATCACACAAAAAAAAGGCAATAACCAATGGCTATTCTGTGTCCTGTTTATATTCTGGCGGCGTTTGGCAGCAGTTTTTCTCCCCTCATTTCCACACAGTGGTGGCACATTCACGTCACGTAAATTGACCGGATATTCTTCAGGAAAAGAGTTTCACCACAAATCTTGCACATTCAAACATGGAGTACAAACAGCTCTTGGTAAATGTGCTCGAAAATAAAAGATCTTTTTCAGCGGCACATCAAAAAGCTATTACTGCATCCACTTCATTTCTAGAGAACTGAAACTCTGCTCATTTAAACTAGAGACCCAAGAGGGGGGGGGCTACCTTTGCCAATCTCCTGGTGACGGTGAGGAGCAGTCTGTAGAGCAGCCTCCATGCGGCGGTGGCCTGCCGCTGGGTCCTCCGAGCCAGAGAGCAGCCCTTTCTACGCAGCCTGGAATCTCCAGATGTTGGCATTGCAGCTCCACACAATTACCACACAACGTTGGGGGGGAAAAACAACAATACTGATGGACCTTCAGCAGTACTTTCATTGGATGATCAGTATATCTCCTCTTCAGCCTCTGCCTCCGTCCTCTCCGGCTCTAGGTTTCTGCTTGCGTCTCCATCAGGCCTGGGTCAGGAGCATCCGTCTTGAACAGCTTTCTTTGACGGGCACTGAGCCATTGATTCTTGTATCCTTGGATTTTGTGAACGTAGGCAGAGGAAAAGCGCTTGCTATCACCTTGTTTAGCATATCAATCAAGACGGTAAAGTCTTCCTCTTCCAGCTTTTACCATCCGACCGAGTGCATCAGCACTGCCCTGCCCGTGTCTCTACCGCCGCCCCCGTCCAGGGATCTCACATCCTGCCTTCCAGCTCCGGGTGCCCAGCGTGGGGTCGGTCGGTGCGACTGACAGCTGAATGGAGAGGTCAGGAGCTACATCAGTGCGTTCTCTCTGAACAGCTGCAGTACAATGTAGAGGATTCTGGCTTGTTACCCACACACACAGAAGAATGGCTGACTCAAAAACAGGCGGCCCTGAGCTGGAGGAGGCGACAGGGCAGGAATGCCAACTATGGCCTCGCACAAAATAATCATGACACCTTTTTAATGAGGTTTAAATGAAAAGATGAAGGATGTTTCCATTTAAAAGCAGAAATGATCAGAAATTGTGTGATAATGACAGACCTCATCATGACGGACCCCATCAAGGTCATTGAATTGTCTTTTTAGCACACGCTCCAGCTTTTAAGGGTAATTTAGAGTTTCTGACTCTGTTCTGGTTATATTTTCGTGGCTGATTCGTGTACACAATAGTATGGAGTTCATTAAGTCAGTAAAACATGCCAGCCACTTGGTTCATATTTCAATACTTTTTTTTTTTGCAAAGCTGCGGGCAAAAACACTCGCAGAAAAGAAAACAGCTCAGTGGTGTCAGACGAGGAGGAGTCAAGATAAACACTAAACTCCATCTCCCTTTCAGTTGCTACGACTAATTATGTGTCAAGCTCCGTCTGCTTTGCAGATGAAACGCCGAGCAAATCAAAGCGGCGGCGGCTTTGCCGCTTTAACCGAGGAGGATTCCTAACCAAACAATAAACAAACAAGAGAAGGGACAGGGTTAGAGGGGACGAGATGAAATATGGCCGTGCTTTTACCGATACCTCACAGGGAACAGCCTTGTCGCGGCGCTGCAAGGCCGAGGGAGAATGTACGGCGGCCCCGTGGCCAATAGGCGGGCCGGTGATTCATTGGCTATGTTGGTGTGCCGTGGTGCCACAATGCCATCTTCTTTTCAAAGCCCAATAAAAGAAGACATCGACTCATAAATCAAGCAAAGCAGAGGGGAGGAGAGAGGCAGAGGAGAGGAAGGCTGGTCCCGACGCGCTTCGCTCAAGCCCATTTACGCCATTTATTATTCATCTTCAACAAATATTATTCCGCTAAGTCTCAAAGGACTTTGGGAGGAGAGTGTGTTTTAATAATGAATCCAGCTTCAGATTAAAGCGCCCTATTCTACGGAGTCCCGCAGGCTATTCAGATCCGCTCGGCTGCGTGTCTGCTGGTACAGAGGCAAAAGAATGCAGGACTTTCATGCTATTCTTACCCCAAGTCGCCAAGAAATAATGGATATTTAAATGGAAACGGGATGATAAACAAGTGTGCGACCGTCACCACTGTCTGGATGCCAAGCAGAGTTGTAGAATCACAAGGACTGGATGAAAACTCATCGCTTCTTCTCTACGAGTGCCAACATTTCTAGACACAGCTGACGAGTAACTGCTGGTTAGAATGGTACCAAAAGAAATGGACGGAATCATTTTGTTTTAGTAAAAAACTTTTTGACTTCTGAAATGAAGCTCATTAGAAAGCTGGAACCGCTTGCTGATGATTACCTGAGCCAGGTGTGTTTAGTCAATGAGTATGTGGAAAGCATGGACAGTACATGAGAAATTGGACTGAGGTACCCCTCCCCCTCTTGCATTCCAAACTGGAAGTACCCGCTGGCTCCAAGAAGCCAAAATCCCATTGACTTCTATTGAGAAATAAACAGCTGTTACTCAGTCATTATATTCGTCAGAATAACGATTCCTGTTCAGCTACCTTTTTATTTTTATTTTAAACATGTTGTTGCTAATCCTAATTTTTTGACACTCACTCTGTCCAGTTTTCATATACAGTTATGAATACACAGTATACAGTTAAATACAATATACAGTTATGACCTGACTCAGGCGAAAACACCTGAGTCAGTTAATCAGCAGCAAGCAGGGCAGGGAGAGCTGGAAACGAGCAGAGTGGTGGACCTCAAGGCCTAGATTTGGCAACCCTGAGGTTTTTTTTTTTTTAAAACCCTTGTGCTATCCTAGGCACTTTGACATTGGGAGTTGGGTCATCTAGACCCCACTAGACAGTGCTCTGAACCTTTTTTCTTCATTGATTTGTGATCTTCACTGGTGTCCATGGATTACATGAAATCTTTCCACCTTTATCCACCTTTGTCATGGTAGGGAGAACACGTCTATGGTCTTCTTGACCTCATAGGACAGCACAAGGGTTACGTCAGCTCAACAGAATTATAAAGTCTAAATTTAAAAATCTTTTGTTCCCTTTGTGGCCAATTTGAATATCCACGACACCTATATGTGGGGTCAAATTTGGAGTAGAGCATCATTTTTAGGGCGGCAGTGACTCAGGACGTTGACCATGTTGTCCAATGATGGTCTGCGGTTCGATCCCCGCTTCCCCCAGTCAACTGTCGTTGTGTCCCGGGGCAAGACACTTTACCCTCCCTGCCTCCAGTGTGGCTCCACTGGTGTGTGAAGGTGTGTGAATGTGCCGGTGATGGTCAGAGGGTCCGGACCGTAGGCGCGAACTGGCCTCACCGAGTATGAATGAGGAGTGAATGAATAATGGACACATTGTAAGGAGCGCTTTAAGCGTCTGGAAAATTGCAGATAAATCTAATCCATTATTATGATTATTAGTATGCTTTTATCCGACCTCAACAATTCATAAAAACAGTCAAGGTCTTTTGATTTTGATTATTATCTGATCCTCAGCCTCAAAACAAAATTTCTGTGCAAGTTTCAAGAACTATCAGACCTATTTGCCCGTTTTTGGTGACCAAGGATGGTGACCTTCAAGCTTAAACAAAAACTGGGGCCACTAAAAACCAGTGGGTCACATGACTACATCTGAGGTCTTCTGATTTCAAAGCAGAGAGCCAAACAGCCTTTAAACTAACTCCACTTCGACAGAATAAGACTTCTGCATCAAGCACACAGCTCCAAAAGTAACCCAAGGAAGAAAAAAAACAAAAGACCTTTGATTTCTAAGAAACTGAAACAAATCCACGTGTGTTTACTTCATTTGCACTCCCATTTCTGTGAAGGCTTCTGCTTAAATATGAACCTGAATAGTATCAACACTTCTCGCAGCTAAAGCCACCCACAGACACGTAGCATTACCAGCCGTTTGTCCTCTTTGGCGTCTTGGTGGCACGACAGACAGTCCACCATGTCCTCTGCCAGGCAGGCCAGCTTGTGCCTGAGGAGCCGCCCCAAGCTCAGCAGAGCAGATCCCAGAAACAGATCCTTCTCCTCGCCTTGGCTTCCCGGTGGCCAGTACCAACACATGGCTAAGAGGGAGAGCAAGGCGCGGGCCGGTGACTGGTCCTGAGTGAAGAGCCCAATCAGGGTTGTGACGTAGAGACACGGCTGGGGATCTTCATAACCTCTAGATGGGGCTTGAGTTGGGACTGCAATGGCAGCCCCCGGTGTGTTCATTCCAGCCAGAATGGCGTCATGGCGAGTTTGGGTCACCGTTGGACCCAATGGTTCTCCAGGAAGATTTATCTCCGTGTAAGAGCTCGCAGTAACTGGGCTGCCAGCTATAAGCCCAGATTATTAGCCTGCTCAAGGCCAGATGGAGACTGATGGGCTTAGTCATAACACACAGACACACACACGCACACATCCTCCAAATTAAACCCACACTGCTCCCACCCAACAGACGAACGCACACAAGCTCGGCTCCAGCGTTTAGGGAGGGGATGCGAGTAGCTGGAAGGAATCAAGATCATGTTTGAAGACGATTCATGCTAATATCTGTAGGCATATCTTTTTGAAGTCTAGGTTGCCTCGATAAGAGAACAGACTCAGGAAGAACCCGACTTTAAATGCACACATTTTGAAACACCTCAGATCCCTGTCATCCTGTGAGAAGTTAAAAAAAAAAAACTGAGACGGAGCAGGAAAATAGAAGATGAGAGGAGGCAAACAGCATAAATATATCAGAATGCACGCAGGCCTTCTTTGCACTTCTTTTCACACTCGGTGCTTATTAGCATCAGAGCTCAGATCGAGTAAATCGAGGCAAATCTCTCCCCACTGACAGCCAGACAGCACAGCTCCACTCATCATGAGGCCATTCAAAGGCTCTTACTCCAATGTCTGGACAAATGCAAAGAGGCTTAATAAGTCTGTCTGCGCTTTTCTTTGAAACAGCATCATGTCTAGTCTTCACCGGGTTTTTGCACAACTCTAGTAGCTACATTAGGCACATTTATATATAGCTGATTACTGAGTTTATTAAAGAAAAATCCTGTTTTATGTATTTCTCTAAGCTAAATAGTTATCAAACTAATTTTTTTAAAGTAATTATACACATTGGAAACTTTTAATGACACAAATATTGTTGGGGTTTAAAAGCATATTGCTTCTGGTGGTTAGAGGTTGGTCCCGGTGTTGAGCAGCAGTGTGTGAATGGGTGAATAGAGCCTGTTGCTCAATGATCTGGTCTGTCATCAAGTCTACCTATTTAAACCCTGACCAAGTTTCTGCCCTTCCTTCTCTTTGGTTTCTTGGATTCATAGACTGGAATTTGCCTTAGATGGATCCTTGTTATAACCTCTGCCATGGTTATTGGACCTGGATTTGGGCATTGATTCTGCCCTCCTGCTCGGGCCGAAGGTCCACCTCTGCATGACATTAGTGTCTTGCTCGAACATGAACCTCATGCTCCCTGGGTTCTCCCCTGTCCAGTATCCCTTCAATTGTTCCCACTAGTGAGACCCATTCCCAGCTGGCCCTAAGAAGTTTCCCCTAGTCCTAAATATAATCATTGTTTTTCCACTTGGCATGTCTTTTCTTGACATTCCAGCACCAGGACCAAACACTTCAGGCAGATCAGGAGCTACATTTCTTCAGGACTTTATTTAACTCCTGTAATGCAAGCACTTGAAATGGTTTCTTTTTTTTTTTAAGGTCTGTTTTTCAGCCTCCAAGCACTAATCTATAAATGATTTAGAAATACATTTTCAGCGTCCTCAAGGGAAAAACAAGAGATGTATCCACGCATGAATGAAAAAAAAACTCTGAAGATGGTGAGAGACAGCCTTGAAAATGAAAATAAAATAAGAGTCCATATGCAAAGGAACATTTTTTTAAAAAGTGGGACAGCTTTATGAAGACTACAAACGAGTCCGCCACTTTGGAACCAAATGAAACAGGAAAATGAGAAACCACAGGTAGCACTTTTTTGTATTTTCCGACAATTATAATTGGAGAAACTAAAAAATTGTTTTTATTATCAAAAAAATATTTTTATCAATGTTCATTTGGGCAATCTTAGAACTGGAAGAGGCCACTGAGAGCACACAGTTCTATTCATTTCTCCGGAGCCATCCTTCCATCCTGCATTCATATTAAATTGATTTGGCTGGAGGTGCCTCGTGGGAGCTCTCCGGGACCACTCCAGCTGACATCTGCAATCGATTTGTTAAGCTCATAATAGAGGCACAACATCGTGTTAAACCACTTTCTACGGCATTTTACAGCCAAATGTTTCATTAAGTATGAGGCGCAGGGATCGAGTGTCATGACAAAAAAACAATTTGAACAATCACAACTTAACACTCCGAGATGTGCAGAAAGGAAGTATCTACGGTAAAACGATGCAGCTGAAAACCAAGCTCCAGTTTGACCTTTACTTTTATCCATCTCCTCTGAGTTTTAGAGAACGGTGTGCACGAGCGTGTGCACCTATATGCTGATGCAGTGACGATTTTCTCCTCCGTGACTCGTTTCTCTCTGTGCGCCCCGAAGATCAAGCTGATGGCTATGTGCTGTGATTAAATCCAGCTCCGCATGGCAGCAGAATGTGATTTACCAGAACTGGTATCTCACCCATCTTATCTTTTTTTTAAATTCCCTTCACAGTGGTTGACTCTTTCTGGTGGAGGAGACGAGTTTCTGTCTTTTTTTCTGTATGTGTGTGTGTGTGTGTGTGTGACACGTGCGCACAGAAAAGACACAAGCGATGCAGACACGTATCCGCAGACCTCCTCGTCTCTAAATTCTCTTCATTCCCCTGTAAAAACACAAACGGCGGGGAGCTGAGCAGCAGCAGCACTAGCAGCAGTGCTGCAGTGCAGATCCCAGCGCAGTGGGACTGACTCATGTCACCGGGCAAACAAAAAGGAACCACCAAGGTGCTACCAAGATCCGATGAGTTGTTTCTCCTCCTCAAACTCCTGTCTGCCCTCATGTTCAGCATTTCCTGACAACAAACGCCCTAAGAAAAACTGAGATTTGTGAACATTGTTCCTAGATTGATCCCTCAAACTCTCCCCAATCAAAATGAGCAGCACCTCTTTTGCATCCTCTTCTCATCCATCAGGGTTACACAGAACGCAAATTAGCCAAACATGTCCTCACAACTCCAATAACGACAACATTACACTGCTTTGGAGGACATGAAATATGAGCAGAGCAGGTAAATATGCGTGAACACACTCTCACACGCTTTCAGGCTTGCTGCCATGTCGACATCATTTACACGTGGCGTTTTGCGGTGACCACACACGCTCATTAGTGCTCTCAATAAACACACACGTTTGCCGCGAAACATCAGCGCTCGCACTATTCCCAAAGGAACAGGCTGAGCCATAATGACTTCAATGAATTCGGCTTACTTTTCAAAAACAGCTGACAGCGCGTTTGACATCTAACGGGACAAAAATAGACTTTTATTCTGAGTAAAATCATTACAATGGCCTTTAAAGGGGATTTATTCCTGGTAAATAAAAAGATTTGTACTTTTCTGTCAATCTGATGGCAGGAAAACCCACCATTCTTTTAGCTGCTGCTTCCTGTATGTATATTAGTTTGGGACGGAGAATGCCACAAAGCCCCATTGTGGCAGTGATGGAGTATCCTAATGATGGTGATTTTCCAGCCTGATGGCAGCCTGGTTTCCGATGGGCGCACAGCTGCTGTGCGAGTGGGCACAAACTCGCCACTCACTCCACATCACGCAAACCTGGAAGAAAAGAGAGCGGCTGCACGCCCTTCCTACCTTGCTGTGCTGAACAGGCCTGAGTGCGCAGTGGGAGTGACCATTCTCCAGTCCTACGTACTGAAGCTCTCCACACTCAGCGGCAGCACAAACATCTGTGGAGGGAGCCAAAGAAAAAGGTGTCACAGCCCATTAGAGAGCTGAGGATCACTGCAGAGCTCAGGACTCCATTTACTGTCGAGTATCAGGTCATTCTTTACATTTAAAGAAAAAAACAGCTTTGTTTTGTGGACAGCTGGTACTTTCAACAAAAGAAAAGAATCCTTTTTAAAGATAAAATTGAGATTTCTGCCATCAATAAGCAACTAAAGAGCTTTAAAAAAAAAAAAAACACACAAAAACCCCCTAAGAAATTATTTTAAATAACATGTAATGTGTGGGTTTATAAACTAATTTTGTATTTTTTAGATCAGGGGTTTGCAACTTGTGGGTCCGGAGCCACTTGCAGCTCTTTTGTTTCCTCCATTGTGGCTCTTTGACTTTAAAGAAAAATGCTGAGGTTAGTTGTTTAACACAGGATGCATTTTATTTTTGAAAGGAACTTGTTTATAGGGCTGTCTAAAGTAAAAGAAATAAAAAACGGTTATATAGAACATAGAATATTATAATACAATAATACAATATGCCAAATATTAAAAAAGCCTTATTGTATAACAAAAACATTATAAAAAAATTGTATTTTTTCAAAGAATGAAGACTTTGCAGCTCTTGTTGGGTTTGGTCAGTAAGAAACTGGCCCAAATGGCGTTTTTAGCATTAAAGTCCCACTGTGGTCATCTTTTGATCTATTTTCAAAGTGTTCCCAGTGGTCTTTTGATTATTATTATGTCGTTTTTAGCCAAAATCCAAAAAACGCTGTTGTTTTTTAGGACATAGTTTCTGCAGAGCGGCACTAGGTCGTTAGAACGGCACAGAGTAACCCCGTTTCCACCAATCACCCATTTGTCTACACGCTTACAGCCCTTCAAAACCCCAACATTACAATTACCAGTGCAACAAAAATGGCGGGCAATATGTCGCTATCCAGCCGTAGAGTTTTGAAGCAGATACCAGCTCAAACGAGGAAAATAAAGATGTTCGTGGATCTATTTGTCTGAAGTGGATGCGTCAGGATGGATTGTTTTATCTGTTCCTGATTCACAACAATTTGAAAAAGATATACCCAGAGCTGAATTTTCTTTATATGTGTCCTCCAGAATAATAAAAAAAAGGCCACAAGAATATGTAAAAAAAAACACCCAAAACACAATTCTCTCCAGGGTCGGTCTTTAAAGGATGCAGGCCCATGTTTTAGGTGAAATTTGACTTTTTTTCCTTCCCTTTTCTTTCTCTTTTCTTAAAACTCATCTCATCCAACCACACAACACAAACAAGCCCGACTAGTCACAGTCTAAAACCAGCACAGATGCCTGCACAGAAACTAAATATAACTCCAGGCTGGAAACAGCAGCCAGAGTCAGTCATCCTGTGAAAAGAAGAAAAAAAAAAGGCATATTTTGGCAGTCCTAATTAAAGATGGTGATCTCTTTATTATTCTATGTGGGGAAGACAAACAACATAATCATTTCTTTTCTTTTATTTTTATGTTTCAAGGACAAACTTTATAGGGGCTGACTTAAAAAGATGCCACTCCTGATTGTAGCAGCAAGACTGCGAGAAAACAACAGACAAACCTCCCGCGCAGAAGATCCTCTTCCAACAGATCTGCAGTCTGATTTGTCATCCATAACGACGAATGAAAGAAAGCCTTTTAATATGGCTCATCTTTTTAGGAAAAATGTCTCCTGCAGTTAAACGAGTGGAAATTCCTCCCCCTGCCTGAGATCATGCGCCCTCTAGGGACCGAGAATAAAACTACAACCACTTTGATCAACTGCAATAATGAGGCCTTCAAGTCATTAATCCCTTTGTGTTCAATTACGTCTATACTGGAGCAAAGACTAATGAATTGCTATAATTGAGATGACACTTGGACGTCTCACTGAAACCAATTCTTTTGTTTCTGTGCACGAACACGGGGAAAGAATGTCACGCAGGTTTTTTGGAGGAGAGCATCAGCAACAGAAACATCAAGGATGAGAAGAGTTTGGAAAAGTTTCTATAATGAATCATATCGTGACGTAATCAAAGCAACAACTCTTAAAAATGTTTTTTATCTGTCATTATTTAAAGAAACCTGATGCTTTTGCAGGTTATAAATCTTGATCTTTCTTACCTTCATTGCTCAGCTTTAAAAAAACAAAAACAAGCAGCTCCTCAACCAGCTGGTCTCTGATCTGTGTGTGTTCCCTTTTGACACATCACATCCACACTGATATTAAACTAAGCTGACACGACACTATGCATTAATAGAGATAATGAGCCCTCCGCAGTCCTCCCAGCCTTCTCCTCAGCAACAGGATATTAAACGTCCTCAAATTTCTTTTGTGCTGCTGCTTCTTTAAGGCATTTCTGCAGACTGAACATCCTCTGAGGAAGTGATGGTGCCAAACCCAACAGATGTGTGCTGGCTGTTTTGAGGTTGAGGTGCAGTGCGGTCTGTGGAGTTCCTGTTTGTGTGAGTCACTTTTACTCTAATGGAGGTGAAGCTGTCTGACCATGCATGACTTGAGGACTCACATGAGCCTGATTGCATCACAAAAAGACATGAGAAATACCAAACGTGACCAAGCAGAATAGGAAAAGGGGGTTGTGGCTTCTGCATTGTTGCAACGCATGCTGGCTGTTGCTCCCAGGGGAAAAACAAACCAACTTGACTTCACTTCCGTTTGGTAAAAATCGTTGGCCTCTAATGACTGTTTTGTACTGGTGTGCGCCTCAAAGGATTGTGACTTCACACACCTGATGAGGACTTGGCTCTGTGGTGTTTGCTCTGAACCTCCTGGTCGTGACCGCCGGAAGCGGCGGCGTTTTTAGTGGCCGCGCCTGGCTGCGTGGATCCATCTCGCCTCACCCTGAGGTGCAGGGTTTGCTCTGCAAACAGAGTCTGGATCAAGGAGAGTTCCAGACTTGACACGCAGCGGCCGTTCAGCACCAAGATCTCATCGCCGGGAAGCAGACCTGAGAGCACATGGAGTACTTTAGGGGGAAAAAAGAACACACGTGTGGATCTTGTGCTTTTTTGGGGTTTTGCATGTCAGGGTTCACCTCCGCTGAAGGCTAGTCCATTGGGCAACACTTCACTGACCAAAATCCTGCTGTTTTTGTTGCCGTCTATGTGCCCCGTCACAGCAAAACCTGCAAAAAGCGGTCAGACAACAGCAACGTCACAAAAGGCAGCGAAAAACCAAAGACGTGTGAGATTGACTCACCGAAGTCGGCCGTGGTGTCCTGCCTTCTCAAGTTCAGAGTAAACACATTAGTTGGGACCACTTCCAGCTGATCACCGACCTGCAGACCCCCACAAATCAATGCACAATAAAGAGAAAACAACAACGACTTCTGCTCATCCAGGTGTAAGTTTGGCGTCCTCACCAAATCTCCCAGAAGCTCTGCAGGATCCAAGCATCCAGGATGTGTGTCCTGTCCTGACCGTCTGCGCAGCTGGGGGCCGTAGGAGCCTTCATCCAGCTGTCTCACCTGTTTACCAAAATAAAAGCTTCTTAATGGTCACGCTCAGAGGAATAAAATAGATTTTATGCAGCAGCTTTTATTCTGTTGTGCGGCTTAGATGTGAATTATTCACAAGCTTTGCACTGCACTCTTACATTCTTCTAAACAGTGGTCCCTCGTTTATTGTGGGGGTTATTCTAAAAATAACCCACGGTAGGTCAAATCCACATGATTACAGATGTTTAATGCAGTAAAGCCCGTCACTACACACTTTACATGCTTTCCTCAGAATGACAACATTTTTACTCTTTTCTACCTTGTTTAAATTCTCAAAGTTCGAACCTTCATTGAAAAATAAATCCAGTATTATAGAATGTAAACAGTTCCGCCTGCGATTAAAGATTTATGTAAATGTGGCTTATTGAACTCATTCTGTACAGGAGACACAGCAGGGAGGAGATAGATTGACAAAGTCAATCGGGACGCACAACACAGCAAACACAACACTGCAGAAGGTGAGTCAGTATTCAGCGATAGAACGCTGTACAGCATTTCATTGTGTTCTGCAACTGCGCTCGCTTTCCTTAAAATAAAAGTCTTCTCTGCGCTGAAATGTTGTCAGTTGTTCTCGTTACACGACTCAATCTGAGCTGCTTCACTGCGTCCGTTTTGCTTTGTGGTAATTCTGCCTCAAAGGCAGTGGAGACGTGTCTTTTCCTCCAGAGCCAAACCTTGCAGGCTGCGTGAAGAAGGTCGGTCACCGTCTGCGGCGCCTTGACAGGAACTTGGAGTGTCAGGCCAGCTGGCATATGGACGCGCGTCACCGTGTCTGCTGCGCCGCTCGCGCCGTTCCAAACACCTCCCTCGGGGGGCGACATAGAGTAGATCCTGCTCAGCACATCCAGCCTCTGCAAGTGGAGAACACAGGAGGGACGATGGAGGGAGGCAGAGACAGCAGACCAATCAATACAGTTTCATTAGTCTAAATGCTTGGCAGTGGATCAAGCAGCAGAGCAACGATGTCATACAATACGCCTTTCAGAAATTCATTTGACAACACAGACGGGGGCCACTCCACATTATAGACATCATAATGACGGTGTACACCGCAGGACTGGCAGGGGCCAATGGCAGGTCTGGACATCTAAATGACATCTACGGCAGTCATATATTTGCTTTACCCCGACCCAAAGAGAAGATAAGTGACATACAGGAACCTTCTATTTTAAAATAATGCCATCATTCCAGGGGTAATTATGTGTTGCCTTATTTGTGGCAGTACCAGCAAGGTTTTAGCAGGGTATTAAGTTGCCATTGCCAAGCTGCCATTTGGGGCTTTTGGTTGCGACTCTGTGTCTCTGGAGGGTAATCAGTGTGCTGCACTATGGAGCCCCGGGAGGCGAAAACCACAATTATCAATTACCGGGGAATTCTCCATCACCCTGAATGTACTGACCACATGGACTTCAAAGAGAATAAGTTTCTAATGCATTAAAAGATCATAAAACGGAGAGCTGTGTGAGAGAAAATGTGTGTCTGAGGTTACAGAGACTGGACTTTGTTGATGGATCGCTTGAAGACCGACAGCAACATTTTAGAAACCACATAAATCATGTGAAGGAACCCAAGTAGAGGGGTGATTCTGAGCATCTGACATCTCTAGAAACAGAAATATGCTTCTTTTTGCCTCCGGCTTCTTCAATATTCCATAAACTTGGCTTCTGGAGGAGTCTGGGCAAAAATCAAACCCGTCTTTCTCAAATGTTCCCTTCACCTGCCAGAAAGCGGGAACACAAGGTGCCGCTTCAACACCCACTCTCGCATGCACCTTGAGGGATGTGAGGTCATGCTTATGAGACCAAACAGGGCGCTGTGGCAACCAGAGAAAAAGTAGGAAGTTTCCTAGACTGAGTGACTAACACTACACTCATTCACGGGCTCAAAAGCAAACCAACGGTTCCTTGTCTCCGAGTTCTATGACCTTACAGCTCGTGAATATTTCCATTTACACCATGGTCCAGGTGAATACTTGATTCCGAGTGGCTGCGGGGCGTGGATTAAAAAGTTAAAATCCACAGCCAGAGTGCACACCTTAAAAAACGTTCCTGGTCACAAAGCCCCAATGCTTTATATTGTTGTGTTGGCTTAAACGTCAGTTGGAAATCAGAAATACAAAAAAATCAGAACATAAATGGACATACCATGTTCGACTGTTCATTACAACAGCAAGAAAATCTTTTTGTCGTTTTACTTAACCTTTATGGTGAATGTAATCATTGTAACCCTTGTGCTATCCTAGGCACTTTAACGTTGGGAGTTGGTTCATTTAGACCCACTAGACAGTGCGCTGAACCTTTTTTCTTCAATGATTTGTGATCTTCACTGGTGTCCATGGATTACATGAAATCTTTCCACCTTTATCCACCTTTCTCATGGTAGGGATAACACGTCAATGTAAGGGTGGGGTCATCTAAGATAGCACAAGGGTTAAAGAATAAAATGCAGCAGAAGGGAACATAAGGAGGCGATGAGATACAAGGAGGTGGTAGCGGAGGAATTGAACAATCTAAACTTTGGACTTTGTCTCTTTGAAAGAAACTTTTGCTTCATCATCGGGGCAAAAACGAGCATTAAGAGATGAACTTTCCCTCTGAAATGATGTTTCACTTAGGACATATGCCACTTTCCTCCGCTGCTGCAGCAGAGCGAGGTCAGCACGGGTTCTGTAGCCATTACCATGACAACGCTTCACTCCATGTATCAAATGGTCCACTTTCTGTGAAAAACGATATAATTTTAAAAATAACAAGAATAAAGTACAGATATTTGAATTAACATTTATTTCTTTCATAATATAAGCAGGATGATGCCCTTCTATGTGCGCGTCATCAGAAAAGAACGGACTTCGCCGCTTTGCGTCGAACCGTCCAGGTCTCCGCATCGACCATCATTTCTGTTATCCCTTTATTTAGAATTTTAAGACAAAGCATAAAGAGAGACGATGCCACAAAAAAATACCCATGTTATTTCTCTGAAAGGGGAATGACATTTATCCTCCCAACGCCAGTCAAGTTTGTTTCCAACCCCATCACCTTTCCATGCTGTCACACACACTCACACACACTCACACACACGACAGCGGACAAAAAAAACCCTCTAGGTTTGCTTGTGAGTTGCAGCTAAAAAAAAAAAAGTAGGTGGAAACACTGAAAAAAAAGGTGCGTCACGAATGCTGCTGGTCCAATACAAAGCAGCATTTTATAACCCAAAATTATAAATAAAAAAATTACAAAAAATGTAAGTATCAATTGCTGTCTTGCAGTTCAAACTCATGGTCATATTTATTACAGTAGGAGGAATGTGTGGACTCAGGATTTGAGTAGAAAAACTTACTTTGATGTAGTTTTAAACATATGTATGACCAGTTAATACAAACTGGTCAATTTTGACGTACCAACAGAATTCTGAACATCCGCATAAAGCCTAGAGTGGGAGGGGCACCATGACCGGAGTTAGCTCCGCCCAATCCAACAACACGCCAAAAAAAGGTTGATTTTGCGGCACAAAATATTGAATTTTGTGAATTCCACTTATAGTCACACCAGACTGTCAATTCCAAGTTTAGGCTCCAATAAATTTTTATAAACTGAAAACACAAAAAAAAAGATTCAACCCAATACGTTTTTAAATCAGGTAAACAGGAATCAGCAGAAAACTGTCATCCATGAAAGAAAAGATGACTTCCTCTCTGGAACATTGATGCGCCACAGAGCCACGTAGCATAACAGGAACAAAGTCCCGGGGACGGTGTTAAAAAAAGGAAAAGCAGTGCGTGCAGAGAAAAATCAATGCTGTTTTCTTCCACTGACAGATCTTAATCATCTCTAAATCGTGATGGATCCCCTCGATGAGCTCTCTCCCATTTTCACATTCATGGTGACACGTTGAGGATTAAGATTTCTTGGCGTAAGAAGCAAAAAGGAGGCCAGATGTGAATAAGAACAGGCCAGATGAAAAGCATTATTGCTTCTTCAAACCACTTCCTGCTCCAGATCCTAAAACAGACCGGTTTGACCACAGACTCCCATCATGAATCACAGCATCTGGATAAATTATGATCCTTAAATCACTAATCCATTCTTTTAACGGCACATTTTACTCAACTATCAGAGTTCTAATTCATTCAGAATTGACCCCGTCTCCCTTTCTGAGGTCAACTGAATCCCATCAAAAATTAACATTTTTTATTTTAAAAGCAACTGCAAGTACATCAGCATACACTGCTACCAAATCACTTTGGGTTCCAGACATTCCACGTTCATTTGGTAATATTGATCCTCTATGTGCTCCAATAAATTAAAAGCTGTTTAGTGAAAATTCATTTTACTCCACAAAAGCTTCTAAAAGCAGCTCAATTGATGCATCTTTTGAAGACAAATCACAACATTTTGAATTAAAATGCTAAAAAAACGACGACAACCATGTCAAATGTTCTTCATATAGACAATGTTAAAGACAAACCTCCACTATGACGTAGCGCCACTACATCTGAGATTCTGAGAAATGCTAGTTTAGAATTATCTACACATTAAGTAGAGGTGGTTGTGCTGCATAAAAAACAGAAACTAAACTACTAAAAGCCATGCAAACTGGCAAAAAGTACATTTTAACATCATTTCTTTGCATAATAGGACCTTTGTTTTGTTTTTTTCTTTTAGATGATTCCTGGTGTTTTTCCATATTGTTTGTGTCCACACAACATTTTACTGTCCTTAAAGATGAGATGTTTCTAATTACAGGCAAAAAAATAACAAGCTAAGAAAAACAGCTTTTCCATAGTACTAGAATCTGGAAAATACATTTATAAATCAAGGATTGCTTTAGATCAATAAACGAACAAAGGTGTCTAATTTTCTTATCAAGAGGGTCAGAGCTTTCAGCTGGGGTTTTCTCTTCCATAACTGTGTTTTAAAGATTTAAGGGGAAAATAGAAATGTTTTTTGAAAAAGAAAAATCTCAGATAATCTACATATGAAAGCACCCTTGAAATGTCTCATCGGTAGCCTTGGCTTCCTTCTTAATTATCATCACCAGCATGAATAATCTTTGCATAATGCCCATCTAATGGCTCATTTGCAGGGCCTCGTACTGAGGACAAGCAGCAACAGTGGTAATTTGGTGACCAATCAGGTAAAAGCTGGACTTTTAGGTAAAGAAACGGGGGGGGGGGGGGGGGGGGGATGCTTAAATGTCAGGGTAGGACAGGTTTGCCATCCTAAACTTTCCTAAATAAAATCCCAAACCTTAAAATTAAATAATCTGATTTACTGAATGATTTGAGGCGTAAACTTTTATTTTCCTTGTTCATCTTGCAGATGTTTAACCAATCAATGCTGTAGATGTTTGGCTGCTGAAAGGATTCTGGTAAATCATTAAGTAGGTCTGCAATAGACTTTAAATATCCTCCATAAAATGGTTTGTGGCACGTCTGGATTCCTGTTTGCCAGGATGGAGAAATGCTGCTTATCTTTTAGGCACCTGCAGATCAACATGAAGAGAAGCCTTGCTTTGATCCTGAACAAGAACTCCGGCAGACGCACAAATGCTCCTTAATCCCCCCCACAGACGCACACTGTACCATGTGTAAAAATATCCTTACGCAGCACATTGCCAAAGCCCTGAGAGTCGGCAGAGGTCAGAGGAACGGGAGCCCGTTTCCGCCGTTTCATGCTTTCACTGCGCTGCTGAACGGCTGAAGAGACATCAAAGATCCACAAACCATGACCAGTTCTCTGACTCACCTCGGAGCTTCGGGGGGGCAGGCCGTACGTCTGACCGCCGGCGTCGCTCTCAAAGATCTGAAATCGAACGGCAGACAGTGAGGAGCGGAGACGTGGTGGGGGAGCGGACAACAGTGACTGACTCACAACGTTGCTGCAGCAACACAACATTAAACAGCACAGAGAGGGCTACTAGCGGCGAGGTAGTTAATTAAAAACTACTTGTGGCGCGAGCAGCTTCCAAACGTGAGCCTTTGAAGATGGAAATGTGCCGCCTGTGTGTTGCAGAGGGGGAGCAAAAAGTGTTACAGAGATGAAAGAGGGAGACGGTCCCCACTGTAGACCACTGGAGAGGATGAATCCGTCCCTCTCCTCCACGCTTAAAACTACACTTTGGTGCTGAAGTATTTCACCGTTTGGTCATTTTACAGGACACTCAGCCTGATGGGAACGGTATTTTTACAGAGCACCATCACAGGCTATTCCTACTCCGCCATTAGCAAGCTGGTTTCCATTATTTACATTTGGTATAATGACGAAACCGCTCATAAAAACAATCCCCAAAAGCAACCAAAAAGGCTCTCTATCTCCTGTTATGGTAGTAAGACGGCTGGTGTGACCTCCTCAGCTAGAGGCCATTTATAAAGTGGCTGTAAACAGTGCTGCGTTGCTGTAAATTGTCTAATTTTAGAAAGCTTTACCGACTCCCCCGCAAATCTCCAGACTCTGGCCTACTTCCCACAGCCGACTGACAGCTCCCTACTGTAGCTCTGTTGAGATGGAAGAGAGGAGAAGTGTGTAGGGGGGGGCATGACTCTGGGGTAAGGCTCTGGAGCATGGCTCCGCAGTGGTAAACGGGATTTAGGCTTAGTCAACATAGATGAGTCAGGATGGAAACTGTGGGAGAAGGACCGCCGGGTAACGCTCTGATGTTTCATGCTCCGACACACTGGGACTGAGGGAGAAAACCCCTGAATGGAGTTGGGGGGGGGGGGGGGGGGGGGGTTTAAAAGGGAATGAGAGGAGCAGTGCGAGCGGGATGAAATGCGAGGCTTAGGAGATTACGCGGGGGGGGGGGGGGGGGGGGGGGGGAGCTAAAACGTGGAGTGTTTGAGTTGGGGCAGTTGGGGGTTAAAGCTGAAGCGAGGAAGCAGTTTGGAATAAGTTGAAAACATGGCAGTTTAAGTGCACCGGAGTTCTAGGATGTGACTCTTGTCAATACTGCACGAAGACAGAAGATCATTTAGAAAACCTCCAAGCACTTAGAAGCCCTAAACAGCCTTATTAGCCCCAAAGTAAAGTCAAAGACACAGAAAACAGCAAAAGAAAAGCTACTAAGAGAAGAGAATTCTATAAAAAAAACTAAAACTAAAGGGAGGCTGTTTATTATTTAGCATCTTTACACCAACCATCTGCTGGTGGCTGTGGAGAGAGTGGAGAATGCCATCTACCACACACGACTTTTAATAATTCATGCGTGTGCTGCAGGGCCACCTTGGCCTTCTGCGCAGCAAATTGTTATGGCGCCTCATTAGGCTGACGTTCCTGAGAAATAACAGCACACGTTCTTCTCATATCTAAATTGAGATGAGCATGATCCCAAAAAAAATAAATATATGGATGACGGCTGGAAAGGGTGGGACAGGCAGCACTTTGGAATCAGCTCTGTTTTTGGGTGGCTATTTTGGATTTGTGCAGATCAAAACTGCGAAAAGCTCTCTTTAAGGTGCCTGAGTTGATAATCAATGGTCCAAGAAATGAGTGTTTGCCTTGTTTTCTCTAAAGACCATGAAGCTGGGATTCAGAGCAGCGTGCCCAGCCATCTTCTCGCCTACAACCCGTGTCTGCACCTGCATGGAGAGAGGCTCCTGTGAATTTATGCTGATGACAGGTTGGAGCTCCGACTTACAGGAAAACAGATGGAATGCGAGCTTCCCATGCCGGTTAAAAAATAAGTGCCAAAAGCGCTGCACTGCTTTAACAATTCAATGTTATCTTTCAGGTCAACACCGTGAAAGAAACCTAAAAACAATCAAGAGAGGAACCACGGTCTAAGGTGACGTCATTTACAAATATCTTGCAGAACGGGCACTGTGGGTGTGAGCATCAGAGCAATCTGTACAATGCCCCCCCCCTCCAGGAGCCTTTGATCTTTTTCTGCTTCAAAACTGGTGGTCTGTCCAGTGATGCATTTGAAAATTGATCATGGAGGAGAAATGAATAGTTGCGTTTCTGGAGTTACTATGGCCACATTTCACAAAGTCTGACTGATGGACCTCTCTTTTTTGTCTCGATTAATGTGGCTTAAAGTTTGGTGCACCTTATATAAGATCATTTTAAAAATAGACCATTCATTAAATGTACACTTAATTTGTTGTACCTAATAGTGTGGGAAATACGGTATAAAAAAATATTCATGTTCTGAATCCATATTTCAATTTTTCCTCATCTTTAGTTATTTAAGCTCAGCGTTTGTCCTTGTAATAAAATAGAATTGAAGAAAAGGAAAAGGAATGTGCATTAGCTTCTACCAGAGAATGTGGGAGGTATCAGGAGATGGAACATGCTGCTATGTCTGTCTTTGTGTGATCAATGGTACCTGCGATACAGAAGGTCTCTTGTCACGGCCTCTCTTTGTTAGGTTGTCAAGGCCTTTCAGGGAGGAGAAGAGGCCTTTCTTTCGCTGTCTGCAAGTCAGAGACAAAGAGCGCCTCCTGACTGCAGCCTCATCTCTGGAACAGATCTGAACAGACAATTTCAGGTTTGTGAGTAAAAGAAGATTCAAGGATTCCAGAGAACCTGAACTTCTATGAAATTCTTTGAAGAGACAGTTCATGAGATTGAAAATGACAGTGTTTTTTTTTTATTCTGTTCAAGAACTAGGTGTGACCTAAAAAGTGCATCAAAAAAGGCGTTTGACCTTTATATTTCTGGCTGTTTGTCAATCATTTGGGAAGCTTCCCTTACCAGTGCATGGAAGGAAGAAACAGAGAAAATCCCCAGACGTCCCAGGGTGCTTTTGGTGGGGCGGCTGGCAATAGCCAGCAGGCTCTTGGGGTTGGGCAGCTCCCCACCCTGTAAGCTGGCGAGGTAGCAACGCATCCTGAAGAGGTCCATGTTGAACCTCTCCAGGTTCTGCTCCCACTGCTGGATCTAAAAGAGCAAAGGAAACACAAATATTAACTGTATTTTTTTTATTTTAAGGAGGACATCCAAGGGAAGGAGCTCCAGGATCACACATGTGCTATCAATCAGGCTGAAATTGCTTGCAGATGTTGGAGGACGGTGAGGCCAGATCGGTTTGATGCTGACGGATGGATGTAGTTCTGAAAAAAGGAGTGTAGAGAAAATCCGAACCGTGATTTCATTGCAGCTCTGGAGATATCCATGAGGTTCCACAGACCACCTGTCAAATTTCCAACCCCCCTCCACTTTACAGTTGAACCCCCCCCCCCATCATACTTGCAGGCTGAGGTCTGCTTTTAACGACAACACTCAGGTTAAACAACCCTCCTTAACAAGTGACTTTAACAGGTCTGCACCAAGAGTTCATTTACGATGTCGCGCCCTGTGGTGCTTCGTCGGGGTTCGTTCATGTCGGCCACATTCTTTGGGATGAGGAAAAACTAAGACGGAGCCCGGGGTGGGGTTTTATGAACATCCTAAACAAACATCCTAAAACACACATGCAGAGAAAAAAAAAAAAAAAAAAAAAAAAGCCTGTCTGGCAGCAACACGGTCTGTGGAAAAACGGCATGTAACCATACAGGTGGCCTCAACTAACAAGGCATTCCAGATCATTAGGAGACACGCTTGCATTCTTTGTCAGGGAAATGCTTTCACCAGACGAAGGCCTTCTCTGTAAAAAAAAAAAAAAAAAATGCGAGGCCGCTCGTGTGGGTGCATTCCGGCAAAATTCTCAATCTTCCAGAGATCACGGTCCTCCCAAGAGTTCTTCCTTTGTCCGTGATTTGCATCTTTGTCCAATTTTATCTAAGACCTTTATCTAAAAATCTGAAGTGGTACCAATTCGTACAATTTTCCGATGAACAAGCCTTAAGTTTCTCCAAAATTCCTTTAAAAAAAAGAGGCATATCCTTTATGTTTATGTTTATTAGTCACCTTAAAACTAAATGAATGTTGCAAACGTTGGGATCATTCAGTTGCTGCACTTGATTTTCTTTTGGTTAAAAGTAGCCGATGAGTCTTAAGCTACGGACACACCTGGCATTTGATGTGCGCTCAAGAACAAGACAAACCCACATTTTCATCAATAATTTTGGAGTTCTCGTTGGACAGTCAGACAGTGACTTCCTCTTCCTTTTCTAGCGTTTACTAGCCCAAATCCAAGTGCTTGATTGGTCAAAGTTCTACCTCGTTTAACTTTCAACACAACTTCAATGGTCACGTTTTGTACGTAGAGCCCGGAAATGGTCCTAAAAACTTCAAAACTTGACAAAACTCGACCGCGGAAGCCTGAAACACACCTTTCCATGTGTTTACATAGCCTTTTATTCAAGGTGGTCACTTGAACACGTGTTGCAAAGAGCGCTGTGGACGTAGCTTTACAAGTTGCAGACTTGGGGGGAAAAAACAACTACCCAGCCCAAATAAAGTATTTATTTGGAATGTGCTGTTTTCTCAAATAAATGCTTTGTGCCTGAATTTGTTTTAGTGAGCCATGCTGAGGATGAAAAACTGACCATGAGATTTTTTATTTCCCCTTTCTTGTTCTGTCTTAAAGATTACACTTCCTCTTCCTCATGCTCCAAACAGGCTTAAATAATCTGAATAAAAAGCTAAACATGGTTGGACTCATTTGCCCCCAGGTGCTCAGCTTCCTAACTATTCGGGTCAACACGATCCTTCCTTCAGCCGATATCTAAACTTCTCTCATCTTCAACAGTAGATCTTCATTCATCACCATACGTCTTTTTAGACGCCATGAGTTTCTTGTGTGTGACGGAGGCCATTAAAAAAAGGTCTGCCAGTACATGGACATGGGTGGAGGGGACATCAAAGTAATGCCCTGCTGGTGCTAGCCAACCTCACCAAAACCCTAAATCTACCATCAGCCTCAAGGCGCCTTTATCAGTGCTGTCCCATACCTCTTCTGACCCTATCATTCACTCCAGGTCTGACTGTGTCTCTGCGGCGGCACGCTGGTTAATTGGAAACAGACAAAAGCAGGAAGTAAGTCCGTCTGGCTGACAGGGAGTGACGTCTGCATTGGTCAGCTTTTTTTCATACCATGTTTGTCCTTTATAAGAAATTATAATTAGATAGCTTTGACAATAATTCTCCAGATTGTGCTGCAGCTCCTTTAGGAAGATGCACACGTTTGCTTTAAAGTGCTCTTTAAAATGTCTGACCACCTTAGTGGTAGATATAAAACTAGCTAGATTTCACCACTTTCTATGAAATAGGTTTAATTTCCTCTAAAAGTTCTGCCGCTTTTAATGAGCTATAGGTCTTTGCACAACGCGGGGTGCAGTGAATCTCGGAGAGCTTTGGATTCTCCCCTCAGGCCTCAACGAGGAGGAGGAGGAGGAAGAGGAAGAGGATAATGCATGGTTAGAGAGCCCGTTACTAAGATACATCTGGAATCCCAATCTGATGCTCAGGGAACGAGCTGCTCCCCCGAGCCTCCAGCCATGCGTTTGGGGACCGATGAATTTAGGCCACTTCACCCACCCACAAACAAAAATAAAGAACCGGCGTGCCACCACGGCAACCAAATAAGGAACGTTAAGTAGGCCACATGATGTGGTTGTTCAAACCAAGAAGAGCTAGCACACGACGGAGCATCAATCCACCGGACTGAGAAAAAAAACAAGGCCTCACCTGGTTCTCTATAGCTTTGCGGTTTTTGGGGTCGCCCACTACAGTCAGCTGCAGCTCCGCCATCTTCTTCATCTTGCCGTCCATGTCGATCTTCTGCAGCAGGCTGCGGACCTGGCTGCGCAGCAGACGCACCGTGTCTTCTTTGCCCTGCCGCTTTGCTAGCAGCGAAGCGCTGGCAGAGTGGATGGCTGTCACCCAGTTTTCCAAGTCAGTCTGGTTGGTGGCCTGAGAACGCAAAGACAAAAGAACTTTAGTTTTTAAACTTGGTTTGCAGAAGAATGGCCGTTACATGATCATGAGGGGCGTACAGGATCAGATAACATGAAGAAGCCATACGCAATTTCCTTAGTACATCCACTTTATGCTCCTTAGAACAGTCACTATAGCAACATATTGGTTGGGAAATCGGCCAAAACTCCAAATGATGTTTTTGGTGTTAACTTCTGAATCAGGAGCAGACCAAATAAAAAAGCAGTTTGAAAAAGACTATAGTTATTTTGTAGAAACTACAGTCTTCAGGCCACAGGCTCCCTGCTTCGCTCCATTCAGATGCCTCCACCTGCAGACGACAAGATCCATGTACGTCTTTGTTTTCCTCGCTCGAGCAGAAATCTGGATACAAATTGTAAAGCTGGATAGCTTCAACATTTATCACCATTTTTTTTGCACCAGTACTGTTATGCTGAGATTGTGACAGGCCGAAAGCTAGCAGGACAGAGAACAAAGAGACGGATGTTGGGAAGTGGGGGAAAGCTAACTCCGCGCCAACATATTCGTCCACAATTCAACAGGTGAGTTTCTCATGACCTACTGCCGCTCTGCAGAAACTTTGTCCTAAAAAACAAGAGTTTTGGTCATTTTAGCTAAAAACGGGATCATCATAATTAAAAGACCACTGGGAAGGCTTCGAAAATAGATCAAAAGATGATGGGAATGGGACTCTAAGATTGAGAAACAGATCCCAGAATAATATAAAGGTAAGAGCGTGTCAGCCAATGGGCCTCACCTGGAACAGGTAGACGTCGCCGTAAGAGTTGCTTAGGCAGAAGACGTTCTCCCTCTTGGGGTGTTCAGGAACAGCCTGGACGATGCTGTCTTCAGCCAGGAGGGCGTAGCGAGGAGACAGCTCCTGCTCCGGAGAGCCTTTACTGTACGTCTCATAGAACAGCAACGTGCAACCTGGAAAAGGAAGGACGCACAAAAAGAGGAAAAAAGAGAAAAGGTGAGCCAATAGGAATCTTTGCAGGAATCGTTTCATGCACAAAAATGTGAGACAAAGTAGGAATGACATGACTGAAATTCAGAACAAAATTAAGCGCCATCAGCCTTTTCTGACTAATTTAATCACTTTTTTATTATTTTAAGGCAAAAGCACTCATAACAAGAACAAACCTATTCTGAAACTCCTCGTTAGGTGGCATCTGTCAGTTTCAGAAAGAAAATTACCTTTCAGGGTCACCCAGTACTGTTTCCACCTGCGGCGGGTCACCAGCTCCAGCTTTCTGTCCTTGTGCAGGGTGACCAACGGCTTGAAAGAGAGCCAGCCGGCACGCCTGACCACGCCCTGCTCCTTCTCGAACAGCAGATCCAGCTGCTCCAAGGAGCCCTCGGCAGACTCACTACTGCTCTCCCCATCCTCGGTGGACGGGTCTCTCCTTTCTCCTCCTCCGTGTCCGGCGCCTGTCTCCAGCTCCCTCATAAAGTTCTCATAGATGTTCTGGCGGACGGCGTCGCTGGTTGTTTGGTGTAAGGCTCCTGAGGACTGGGTCCTGCAGGCTCCAGGAAACCACAGCAGGCTAGAAACCTGGGAGGGGGAGCTGGTGTCGGCAGTCAGGCCATCAACCCCGCTGTCAAAGGCGTCGTTTGTGTCCTTGTACCTGGTGTCCTGAGGAGGAACAAGGTGTTTGAGACATGTTAGCAAGAGTTTGGCAACACACCTTTAAACCTTTAATCAGAAGTAAAAGAAAATATTTTCATGATTATGTTTCAGAGGGCTGGTTTACAGAATTCACCTTCAACCATAACTCCAAGATATCGACTCCTAGAAATGCATGAGAAGGAAGCTTGGACAGGGACAGAATTCAAACATGCTCCTTAGAATTAGCCCTGAGGCACAGCAGAACCCTTTTTTTTAAATCACTCAAACCTACTTCAAAGCCACCAAATCTTTCACAGAGCAAATAAAGTGGGACGAATCTCCTGCGATAGCACCTGGGAGGTTGGAACCCTCTCGACTCAGATAATTTCACGTCATTTAAAGGTCTGATGTGGCGTCCTCGCTCCCCAAATGAACGCTTGATGGAATCCCATCCTTTCAAAGCTAACGACGGCCAACCTTCACTAGATTAGATTGCAGCATTGATTCTAGGAGTGGAGGACTTTCAGACACTCGGCCTGTGCCAGAGTACCTTCTTTAGTCCGCCATTCGTTTGTTTTTTTTGACCTAATCCAAGTTCCATAATCTCTGTTTGTATGAATCCCACACCCTTTAACAAAACAACATAGAACTCCCATTGGGAATTGTGATCTGTGTCAATTACTTGTTTGGATGTGTCTAACACTCAAAATGGAACATGTTGTTGGTATGCATGTAAGGGAATGCATGCAGTGTAACAGCTCCACAGAGGTTCCTTGATGATACAGACAATGTTTATCCCACAAGTCCGGCTGCAGCTGTTTTCTATTAACAGCCGGTTGTTGGTCGTAGCATTAGAGTCCCAGTTTGACCTTTAAACCCACAAGTTCAGGTGGAGGGGAACCAAAGCTGCTGGAACAACTGCTTTGGCTTCATGTGCTGAAAGGAGACTTTCACTGAGAGATCTAGAGGGCATGGAGGTTGGATTGATCCTTTTCAAAATGCAAAATGAAGATCAAAAGACAGACTAAATATTATTCTTAAGCACTTTCAGTGACAATTCATGACTGAACTTAAACCCGTCAATATGGAGAAATTTTTTTTATCTAATGTTTCTAAATCAGAATTCTTGCTGGTAAAAGTGAAAGTCACTGCCAAAATACTAAATTTCCACCATTTCAATTTACAAGTTCCTAATTTCATTCACCGTAATCTATCTTTAAAGTTTCCTTTAAACATATTTTGTTTGGTCATTAAAAGATTTTCGCAAGGTTTTTTCCTGAACAAAGTTGGAATTTATCACTCTAAAATAAGAAATGATTACACTAACATTTATCTGAAAGCAGCTTTTCTTGCCTGAATAATTAGAATAATTACAATAATAAATCAATGAAAGGATTTTTTAAATCCAACTCTACTCGTCAGAATTTTTTTTTTAAATCAATGATTTGTAAAAAACAAACAATAAAATCTGACAAATTTTAGCTTTACACCAAAGTTCATTTACAAGTCTGAGCTCTATTAAGCAGATAAAAACCAGCACATGGATGAAAGGGTAGTGCCAGTCCAGAGGGAATATATCGGCACTGCAGGGGCAGGTGCAGTGCAGAGTACCCCATTTATTTTGCTGGGGACTTTGTGCTGATTTAGCACAAATCTCACACATTCCTAACACCAGCGTGACGGAAAAATGCCCACCGAACACTGTAACTGTTCTATTCCGTCTTTTGTTTTTCTCTAAGACTCAAGTGACTGAGCACAAATCCCTATTAGCAGATTTAATCCCGGAGGAGCGTGATGGGAGCCCTGAAAATCTCCACCCAACAAGGCGAAGTCATTCATTGACATTACAGGAGGGGTGGAGTTAAATCTCCAGCTGGGGTTTAGTTTCCGTCATCAGAGAGTCCCAGAGGCTTACAGCGATCCTTTTTGCAGTTCCCAAACTGCGCTTAGAAAACTCTAATCACTTTCAAGCCAAAATAACAGGGACAATCATTCGGGATTACCAGGAATATTTTCCCTCCGTCAAGCTAATTCACTAAGAAAGCTGATTATTCCTGTCGATTATATGCTGTAGGGCTGGTTCCTGACACGTGACAGCACACTTGAAATCAGATTTTCCTTAAAAAAAATGTTCGCGCCTTTCTCTGACATCACAGTTGTATCATTAATCTGTAAATCCTGATCCTTGCAAATCTAAGAAATATTTTTGATCAGATCAACATATTGGCTGCTGTCAACTACAGCTGACTGAAAGACAGGAGTATTGCAGCTCTTTGGGATGCAAAAGAAGCTAAAAACTAACCATCACAAAGAGGCCCCCCTAATAAGTCATTGTCACAGATGAAGATCAGATCCCAACTCTTCGTCCTCAGAGGATGCTCCATTGTGGTATAATCACTCCTGTGTCTTCCTGAAAGTCAGACTGGCTGCCTAACCACCTGTATTTTGTCTCAACCTATGGTGACTGGTCCTGGACAACTGGTGTTGTGGACCAGACATTACGGATTGTGGCTAGATGTGCCAGGACAAGCACTGTGGCTAAAAATCAAATCTAGAAGAAATCAGGCAAGTACTGCATTTTTAGTACTATACGTTGCATGGTTTGCCCAGGGCCTAACCTAAATGTGATTGTTTTAAAACTAAATAGTAGCAACAGCTAGAGGGCACTTTAGGTGTGTGCATCAGTATTTGCTACAGACTGCAATGCAGAAGAAAAAGTACCGCTGAGACTTACCCTGAGCTTGGCAAAATTGTTCCAAATAGATATACAGGATGAAGAACTAAACAGATTTAGTGATTTGAAGTGATAGGAGTTTCGTTGATATGTTCGCATATTCTTTATGGTTATTCGAATAATTTTACACGTGTTGCGCTAATGTCCTAGAATCCGACGATGTTTTAAGAGGCGAAATAAGCATCAATGTGTTAGTGTGGTGAAGCCTTCATTTATTCAGTCTATTATGGTTATCTCTTCTGTTATTATGAATTGCCTTTCAAAATGAAATGCTTGTTCTTGTTGCTGTATTTTGTGAAATACATTTCTCCCAAAAATGCAACTTATAGTCCAAAAAACATGGTAGTGTTTGCCGTGGTGTTGGGCAAAGAGCGGTCGACCTCTGATCGGAAGATTGCAGTTACGATTCCTGCCTTGTCTGACGGTCAAGGTCATTGGGCAAAACACTGAACCCCACATTGCCTCTGGGTTTGGGTACTAGTGGGTATAGATCGGTGCCAGTGTTTGGCAGCGGAGCTGTGGAATGTGTGTGTAAATGGAACTGTGACTGTACAGCACTTTACAAGTACAGTATACGCCATTTATCATTTACTTTGCATACAGATTTCCTTTTTTATACATTTTCTAATGTTATAATCTTAGAAACGTGTAAACAGTCCCAGCCCAGACTCACCTGAAGCTTCTTCTTTTTGCGGCTCAAGCTTCCCGTCCAGTCACTGAAGCGTCTAATCCGGTTTCTGAGGGAGTCTTTCTTGTTGAAACCAAACTCAATTCCAGCCTGCCCCTGGTGCTGTACGTGGCTCTCGTACTGGTTTAAGTCTTCACTAATGGTGTGAGCTTTGGGCCTGCGGCAGGGCAGAGTGTAAGACAAGTACCTGGGGGATTCTGCGCATTCCTCCTCAAAGGGAACGTCTAGAACTGAGGCAAGGGAGGCTCGGTGAGGCCTCCGGCCTGGGGGAGACTCCTGTATTTGGGAGGACAAGTCCCTGGCAGTGGGGAAAGTAGCAGCCATGGCGGAGTCCTTATAAAGGTCTGTGATGGATACAAGGGTTGGCTGTTCTGCAAAGGAGCCATGTTGGATAGGGGAGTGGGCTAATGTTCTGCTGGTTGAACAAGGTTTTTCCTGCTCACAAAGCTCTGTGCTGGGCCCCCACGGAGAGTCGTACCAAGACCCTTCAGAGCTGAGCGAGCTCCCCTTGCTGGTTCTGGCTGTGGAGGAGGTAGAAGCTGGTGGGGGACCACCGCAGTGGTCATCCTGCCTGCTACCCCTTGAACCAGGCAAACTGGGAGTGGAGGTGGTCTCCAGGTTAGGAGAGAACTTCAGCAGCTGAACAGGGCCAGAGGTCGCATCCAGGAGAAGGGGGTTTCCAGAACTGTTGGTAAACTCCACCCTTAAAGTACCGTCCTTTCTTATCACCACTCTAGGACTGCTCTGCTCCTCTAAAACCTCATCACTGTGTCCATTCAGCGCATGACCATTGAGCTCAGCTCCGTATGGATTTCCGTCGTAGTCATCTGACATGTGTCGTCTTCGAATCACACAACCAGGGGATCGGTGTGACCGCTGCTCACTTTGACTGCCCCTGGTTCCTTTAGCTGCATGGTAGCTTTTAGGAGGGGACAGACAGCCACGCCCCCCACATGAGGACCTGTACCTGGAGCCTATAGGGGTGTTTTTCCACCACATATGTGGTGACAGAACATCCTCTTTGGCCGAGCGGAGTTTCAGTGAATATGGCTTCTGTTTCCTGGGAAAGGTAAAGCTTGTGGCTTTGGGAACCTCAATGCTGTACTGGCTTTCTGAATTTCCCATCTTTACCTGGAAAAGCAAAGAAAACAAGACTAGAAAATTCAGAATAAGACAGAAGAGGAAAAGACAAGCTTAATAATCAAGCAATATTTGGTACACATAATACTGTGTGGAGTCAAACAGCACCAAGTCTAAATTATTCCACAGACTTTGTGAGCAAACCTGTTACAGTCAAACTTTATTTTTCATTTCAATGCACTATTTGGAAAAAAGTTGAGTGATCTGATCAAGGTTTACGCCGTGTGACAATCCTGTGAGGAGATTGAAACATGACATCAGACAGGGTGTTGCGTTGGAGCCGCAGAGCCGTGATGCGGTAGACGTTTCATTACAGCGCGGCAGAAGGTAAATTGCAGGGATATAGGCACTGGTAAGAGGCTGCGTCTGCCAGCTTTTGTGACACAATTGCATAACAGGTTTGGCCTTGAAGTCTCTTACTTAGCTCACAAAGCAGATTACAAACCTACAGGAAACATTTGGAATAAGTGGATCCACAGTAATAGAAGACTACAGCAAACGGGATAACCTGCATTGTTCTACTCACCTGGCGGAAAGTCCCAAATAGAGCTTCTACACATGCCTCATTTCTGAAAATAAACTCATTCCTCTGTTCTCTGGCTCACCTGAAACACACAAGAAAAGGGTGAATTAGTTTCCTTCCTGCACGCTGTAATTTGCTTTATGTAATGAGCTTCTCACTTGATCACAGGTGTTCAAGTTCAAAAATAGAACTCAAGAGCTTTTGGAAGTGAACCATTTTACCAAAGTTTTGAATGTTCCAATTCTGCGCCTTGCAATAAATGATCCTGACAGCGCGACAAAGGTAAAACCATTTCTCACAAAATGCAAAGAGCGGTTACCATGGCTGAGCTTTGTACTGCAGACAAGTAAAGTAGCAGATCTACAGAGCAGGACTTGTTTGAAAAGTCTCTCCTCCCAAAGCGAAACTTTCCCCAAATCAGCTGTCCAAACCAAACACCCCTAGCATTTTTTCCACAAGAAAATGACGTCGTCCTTCAGCTTCTTTGGGAGGCTTTTTTAAAGTTTACTCAACTGTTTATTTTTAAACCCTGAAGTCCTCACGTTCCCTGTGTGCCCCGGAGAGCACAAAGATTCCAGGATCGTGGCGAATAAGTGCTATAGGGCTGCTATTTGTCGAGGCTTCTAGTTGCATCATTTGACTGTGTGACCATCATCTGTGCAATATAATCCATTTCTGTATGAGAAGTTTGCACTGTTAGACAATTTCAAATGGACAGTCAGTCAAAACCCCAAACTGTCTACTTTTTACAATCCCTTTCCTTGATTGCACCCCGATACACAGCATTGTTTTCCTTTTGAACAAAATGTGTGGCTTTAAAAAATACATTAAGTCCTAGTTTGAGGAACAGGGCTTAAGAACAGAGAACCCAAAATATGCCACAATTTTTAAGCAAATGTGTAGAAGAATTATTTAATAGGCCAGTGGAAACTTGGCGAAAGGCATTCCAACAGACACTTGGGAGTTGATCGAGGGGTTAGCTTAACATTTGCTCCACCACTTTCGAGTCAAAGGGAAAAGAGATAACAATGTCACAGATTAAACCTATGACCCTAAAGCCATCTATAAAAGCATCGTGATTGCAGCAACAAACCAATAGCTTTTATCTTTAACTGACAAGTTATGTTAAAGTCTAGGTCCACAGGACTCCTAAAAAGACGTAAAAAACAGTATTTTAGTTCAACTGCTCGCTGATTTCCTTCTTCAGGAAACTTGGAAGGGCTTTGCCATGACGTTATGCGGAAACACGTTTCACTGCAGCTGGGTTTCAATGCCAAAATACTGAACTGGTTTAGAATATTACATGATTCAAATAACAGTTTAATGTAAATATGTTCACTGATTACATTACTTAATTTTTATTTAAACAGAAAGTTTAGTTTTAGCCTGATAATTGCCTAAAACTACCACTCCAATCATCTTTTGATCTATTGTAAAAGGTGTTCCCAATGATCTTTTATTTAAGCTTAATTTTCTTTATATATGTCTTCTATCATCAGAAAATGCCACAAAACCATGTTAAAAAAGACCAAGAACACAATACTCATTGGAGTCTTTATAGGGAATAAGATTGATTGATTAGTTAAATTCTTTTGCATTTTCTAAGTGAAGATTAATCGATGTATTCCCTATAGCTCTACTTTTTTTTTATTTTAGAGGCAAGTAATTAAGGACAACATGGCAACTGGATGGAGAAATTTACAGAAATCTTCTATGATGAAGACAAGAAAGCAGCTGTCGACTGGACCAACAGTCAACATAAAGCCGGTTGTCCAGCTTGTCACACTGACTACTTTCTTTTCACACCACTCCTGATGCGTTTATTCAGCCGGAGCAGAGCCGGGCGCATGAAAGGCCCGAAGGCGTGCCAACACACAAGTCTGAAGATGCACACGTCTGCCTTCTGCCGAAAGCTGAACTGTTGTATTGTGCGCATTTTTTTTGAGAACAAGACAGGCCTTTCCTTTTAGCTGCTAACCACTGCACCCAGTCCTGAACCCGCCCGCCCTCTTCCCCTTCAGGCCCCTGTTCTCGTCAAAAAGGCTTCCTGCAGGCCATCTGCTTCGGGGCCAAGAGACCACTGCCACCCCAGCGCTCCTCCACACACCCTATGACCTGGCATTCTTCTTCCTCTGCCCCTTGAGCAAAACTCCTGCGTTTAAGCTTCATGTTTAGACTGACACTGTGTGTGTCCTTAGTCTTGGAGACTGGCAAGAAAAGAAGGGCCACACCTCATTATGTTATAAACACAGTCTATGCATGAAGTCTGTAGGACGAAACTGAAAGAAGACCAATCCTCTGAGTCTGACCATCACATCTACATCAAAGCTGATGAAGAAATAAGGTTGAAGAAACTAAAATCTATGTTGTTTTGTATTTTTTAGCGCTGACCCTTTCAAACGCATTGATTGGGGTTTGTGTTGCTGCAATTTTAGAATGTCTGAGGTCATTTGTTGTTGTTAGGAAAAGTTAACACACAGCTATCCCCCCTTGTGTCAAATCAGAACCCATGAGACTCGTCTCTTATCACTTTCCTCTGGCGCTGCGACAGCTGAGCTCTTAAAGGAACAGAGTGCCAACAGCTCCGCTCACAAGCTTATGCAAATCAAACCACAGGTCCTTTCGGCATTCTAACAACAATACAAAGGGAAGAAAAAACAGAAAACTGCAGCTGGAGCCAAACGCCAGGGCATCTCCTGCTGGGATTTTTGTCACATGTTAAAGATTTAAAGTATCTTGGGGTTGTTTGCTTATGAGGAGAAATGTCTATGAATCACTGGCTGGGAGCTCATATTACTTGTGGGGTGGATTCAGCCAAAGCTACCAAACATCCATCAAAGTGCTTGTTAAGTGACTTTCAAACTTTTTCATTATACGTTTAAAAACTCAGCTTCTGGCGGCCAACCAAGACTGACATGGCAGTGCAGGGAAAAGATTTATACGTGTACACCGTTCCGATGGAGGCCAAGACAAACGATTGACTGCGCTTTAATGCCACTGTGTAAGCGTGCAGTCTCTCCAGTATGGAATACAACCTTTCAAACAGAAGTGTGTCAAACTCGGTTACCCTTTAAAAAGGAATGCAAGATAGTTGCTGAAAATCTTGTAGCGTATTAGGAGACGTGATTAAGACCTAAGAAGTCATTGAGGCCCTACACTGACAGCTTACACAGTAAGACATGTAAAGCAACATTTTACCAACAAAAACAGTGAACCCCTACACCCCCAGTCTCATTTTATTTCAGTAAGCAGGAGAAACAAAGGTAGGAGAGAGATAAAACAGAGTCCATAACATGTCTTACCTTGGTGGCCCAGGCTTTAATCTAAAAGTCCTTTGAAGAGCTTGCAAAGGAGTAATGTAGCTGGAGTTCTTTGAATCTCCAAGTAGATTCTCCCTGCCAATGCTCATTCAGTCTTAAAGCAACATACGCTCACCATGTCTGACTACCACACACACACCCTGACACACTGGAGGACACGTGGAAACTCCCTCCCGGCTTTAGCGGAGCAGCGAATCACAGTCTGCACTGAGGGCCAAGAGGAAGAGCCAAAGAGCAGGGTGGAAAAAGTGAAAAGTTCTTAACGGAACAGATCTCTCAGGCAGAAAGATGTTTTATAGCACTCATGTTTACTCCAATACGAGAATGTTCCCTCCCCACCAACATCCAGCTTTTCCGTTAGCTGCAAGGAGGGCTAGTCGCAGCCACTGTGGTTTTTCCAGAGCACTTTGAGGCGATTGGGCGAGACAAACTGGCGTGCAACGTCTGCAGACCAGCCGAAGAGGGTCTGCCTGGGACGACGCAATGACTGGGGGTCTTGTCTGACCCCAAAAACCACAACGACCCCAAAAAGAGGGCCGGAGAGGCAGCCACTAAGAGTGTGTATGCAAGGGTGTATGAATAAAAAGGAAAAGTCCAGTGAGGGAGGTGGAAAAAGTTGTAGATTTGGGGCCAAATAAAGATGGAAATAAATGTTCCATAAGTTTGAAATCAAGACTTCGCAAAGTGTCCTAACTAAAGGCTTTTTTTAAAGACACTGTAAGATCCTTTAGTCTGGATTTTTTGTTAGTTTCATCCATCATTCAGTTACCATATCTTCAGAGGGCACTGTCAATAAAAGGTCTGGATTCAAACTTATGTTATTTAAGAGGCACACCGAACTATAAGGCACATTAACCGAGACAAAAAAGTTCACAGCAAGTTCACCGCCTGTTTGTAACATGCTACATGTTAGCCTCATTAGCACAACTCCCACGCTGAGTCCGTATTCCTTCCCTACTCTCTACAAACTCACTTTGTAGTGCGTTCGCCATTTTGTAGCACTGCCCGAATCTATAATTCCAAAATCGAGTGCCTTAGAAAATTTCCTAGAAGTCTCTGGGGAAAAAAAACAGTCTTTATCGATGCTCCCTAGATTAGTGAATACAGACCACAATGCATTGCGTCTGAACAATTTTTGCCAAAAAAAAAAGTGTTTAAATATTTTTTGTGTAACTTCAGAAGACAGTGGATTCATAAATGATCGTCGCAAAACCCTAATATCAATTAGATTTTAACTTTGTGAAATCAATGACGTCATATTCGCCGTTAAAGAAAAAAAATGGTGTCCGAATTGCTTTTAAAAATCCGGGGCAGTCCATAGTCCTGCACTACATAGTTTTTAGTAGTTAGCGATTAGGGTGAGAATTCGGACACAGCCCCAATCTTTTCGGAAACTTGTAAAAAAAAAAAAAAAGAAAAACAGAATAAAACGCTAAAACAAACATTAGTGAGACTATGCTAGAAAGAGGTAAAAATAAACACAGTCTGACACAGCTACATGTTAGACGTGTTAGCGTTTTTACAAAAACACCCAACCTTGCTTGCTATATGTAAAAATAATACAAATGACATTTAAAAAGATCACCAGGTACTTTTAAAAATTGCTTCGACACCAGTATGCAAAAACAGAATAAATGTCTGAGGCGCCTTAGATTATAAGGCATACTGACATATTTTTGAAAAAAATGTAAAAAATTTATGTGCATCCTACAGTGCAGAAAATACGGTAGATCTTTGAAGCAAGCAGATGTGACACAATAACACAAGAACAGAGGTTTGACCAAAAAAACTAACTTTATAGCAGAAAAAATGATGGTACTTATTTACATTCAAAAAGAATGTCACTTTACTTGGTGACTGGGATATATACAAATGATGAATAACAACGATGCATAAGAGCTAGAAAGAGGGACAAAGGAACAAAGGAAACAAAGTTTTTGTACCCTCTAGTGGATAATTAACAGAATGCATCAAAGACAAATGCAAAGAAAGAGGGCAGAGATGGGAAAAACTTTTAACAGCAAATAAATGTATCCCTTTAAATGAAAGAAAGGGCCAACAGACGAGACTTCTTCTAAAGTTGAGGGTTTTTTGCAATTGTGGTCACACAGTCAACACCTTAAGGTGACAAAATAAGAGTACACTTCAGCTTAAAAAAGGAGTCAAGAAGTCTTCCTTCCAAATGAAATGTGATGTAGCGCACAAGCTTCATTGGGTTCTACTCTAGAAACATGTCTTGGTCTAAATAGCTTTTCAAGGTCGTGTTCGTGCCACGCTCCATGAGCAGCTGTGGAAAAGCCTTCCATCAGCCAGCTGATTGACACAGACTTGTCGGCTATGGGACACAATATCAGCTACGCTCAACGGGGCTGAAGAACTTGGTTAACACCACAATAGTTCTTATGGTCTAGTCTGGGATCGCCTCAAAGCTTTTCTGTCTGCCTATAGATGCAGGCAGTCAAAAGGTTGGTCGACCCACCCCTGAAGGAACATGAAAAAACTGAAGCACAGAGGCAGAGAGAAGGCAGAGGGGGGCCTACGGTGATGAATATTTATACAGAGCAGGTGCTGGCTTCCATTCCACCCAGCCAAATTGCCTGACCCCTAATTATGTTCAATTAGGGATCCATTAAGTTCCACCCTGCAGAGCAGTTTTAAATCCCCACATATATTTCAATTCTGGGCCACTGACTCATCAAAACAGTCATTTTCTTTCACATCGTCAGGCAATAAATAAAGGAGGAAGTCACCCATGGATCATGAAGGTCACACTGCTCTATGGTATTATTCAGGGAAAACACAACTGGAATTAAATACCAGACACACGTTTTCTGCAGACGTTTGAAAGTGTGTTGGCACAGACTTTATCCAAATCAGTTTGCTTTAAAACATTTCTTCTGACACAGAGGACTTGACAACTTCTAGTTGCCCATTTGTCACTTGGCCTAAAAGTAACAGTAACCTTACAAAACATCTGCCCAGATTTAAGACCACAAATAGAAAAATAACACTCAAATGGGCTGGATACACAACAGAAGCTGCACAGCATTTCTTTATGATTCACTTTTAATTTGAACTACTTTTTTTGCAATAAGTGAAACTAAATCCCAAATGCCATTTCTTGGGAGTATGAGAAATTCCTAAAAATGGTAAAGATCTAGGGTTTTTTTTTTGGACCTTTTGAATGATATATACATTTAATGGATAAAAAAGGCCTGATTGGTGGCTGAATCCAACAGAAACATGTGTAATTTCTGTTCAGGCCAAATGGATGGCAACTGTGCACGCTCCCAGCTGCACAGCACCTCATATGTTTTTAATAACTACAGTTTAGTGGGGCATCAATCCTGTTAATGCAGTGTGGTAGAGACCTTAACCTTCCATGTAAATGACTGGTTTTATGCCAAACGCATTCATCATGTTATATTTAATCTCAAGACTCTGATTTGTGATAATTCGTCTCTGATGAAAAACTCAAACTACAGGGAGGGTGGGGGTTGGAGGGGGTTCCTGTGAGAGCTTTCTGACGGATGTGGAGCTGGAACTGCGTCGGGCAGGGTTGGAAGAAGAAATATGAGTTTTTAGTGAGCCTGCTAATATTTCATATCTCTCTCATAAACAGGATGATGGAGCTATTCTTGTGGCTGGAGGCCGTTTATGGTTTGACGCCATTGATTATCACGCTCACTGGGGACTGTGGTCCGCAGCAGTTTTAGAACCGCAATTTCCAAAGGGAAGAGACAACTAGATTTTAATTGCCTGATATTAGCACCAATTAGGAGGCAGGCTCATAAAGAAGCAAAGACTTTTAAATACGAAGCATCTGGAATTGCATTTGAAATTAGTCGGGTGGAGGAGGAGGAGGACGTGGAGGAGGAGGTGGTGGGTGTGTGCGACAGATGGAATTTACTTAAGCCGGGATGCTTTAAATCAGGGTGAGAGGTCAAGCCTTTTGTTCAGCTTTGGGTTCCTCCCTCAGATCCCCTCCCTATCTCCTCAAAATGCAACCAGTGGTTATAGACTCTTAGCTATAAAGGAATCAAATCATTTTCTTAAGTCATAATTTTACATAAATTATTATACTAAACCTTTTTTTTTTTAAATAATGAGTTTTTCACCGTGCAGTTCTGTTATGACTTTGACTTTTTTTCTGCACATTCATGCTTCAAAAACCATCATGTCTAGATTTCCAGCTCTCATTTATCATGATTGGTAATCAGAAAGAGTAAGTCCAAAGGGGGCGCTCAGAGGAGGTTTTTTTTACATGATTTGATTTTTGTATTTAGGAGACAATGACTCTAGACATCCTCAAGGGGGTGTCAGTGTCTGTCTGCAAGGAGTCAGAGTGTTTATTTTCACTTTTAAATGTGTCTTTCTTCATTTGAAAAGGGAAGAATATCCAAAAAGCAGAGAAAATAAGCAATTTAATGAGAAAAATAAAGCGGTTTTGAGGCCAAAAAAAATGGGACACGAAAATGAAATATACTGGAAGACTTGCTTCTGAGTATTCCAGCACATAGACTAAAGTCATTTGAGACTTACAAGCATCTCAGTTTAACCTTGTTTAAATTTTTTTTCCTCTCTTTTTTACAGCAAATCTACAGCACGACCTTATTCCAGAGAAACACAGTAATGTAGAAAATGGAGCTTATAGGACGAGTGATGGAATGAAAGGCAGGTAGTATGAGGACAATCTGCAGTAGATAAAGGCAAACGTGTCTGATTTCATGAAAATGGAGCAAAAAAGAAAGTTTCCTTTTGCAAGAAAGTAGAAATGCAATTATGCCTCCCTGATAAGGGGAAATGGTTTTTAAGACAAAAGTGAAAAAAACAACAATGTTTTGCCTCCTCAGGTAAAGCAGTCTGGTCTCCTAAACAAAGCATGTTTCTTTGAGGAGTGAATTCTGCACACTTCACCTGCATTAATCCCATTCACATGGTGTGTTATCTCCACTGGAATTGACTGTTACTGTCCTTTGTGGTGCAGCAGGATAATCTGTCACACTATGTGGTGATTAATGCATCTGACTCGCTCATTACCATAGCAAAAGCCACCAAACTGTACTGTGGCAGTCATGTGAGACATACCAGCAACTCCCTCCGGTGATCCATCAAAGATCATTGACCAGAGCAGAGCAAAAAATAAAATAAAAAAAAATCAGAGCCGCAGCTTGTGCTGCCAGAGGTCACACGGATGCGCCGGAGTTATCGAGGAAATAAGTGACGCACAGGGATTTGGAAGCAGGTAGATGTGTGCATTTTTCAGGAATGGATGAGAAACAGAGCGGGCACATATCTTGAAACTCACACACTCGCAGCATCAATCGCTGTCCGGATTAGGAAAGAGTAGCCCATTGAAGGAGAAAAAATCGATTGGTTCACAGTTTGAAAGAGACAAAGCTGATCGCTCACTGTCCCGTAGAGGAGCTAGAGTGGTAGAAGCTGAGCTTTCAAGAAAAGAAAAAAAAATTACATGTGACCGGTGAGGGCGTTTCTATCTGGGGTAGTAGGGCAAACAACCAGGCTTTGCTCAAAACACACACCTTGTAAAGCTGGCAAATAATGCTGCACGGGAGGGGCCAAACAATGAAGATCCAGATGCTCTGTGGGTAAACGTCTGAGAGTACAGCGGACACAAAGTCCCTTCCATCACTGCCACAGGCATGCACTAATCCCTCTCTGCATTCTTGAGGAGTCCTGACGCCAGAAGCCCTTTGCTCCGGTGGCTTCTCCCACCCCGGGTGGTGTTAGCTGCATTTTCTTTTTTTTTTACATCTGCTGGCACCGTGAGAGCTTGACTGCAACCTGAGCGCGATTCAGCTTCAGATCGAAAAAGAAAACGGTCATTCAGACAGCGTTCCAATGCCAAGGGGAGTCATGTGTTGAGGGTAAACTGGCCTTCCAGCTGGCAGCACTTCAACATTTATGACCTATTAAAGGGCCGGAGCACAGATCACAGTCAAGGCAAAATGAATCACTCCACTCTGATCGACTGAGCGGACAAGACCATCGGCCTGCCAACTCATTTAAGCGACCTCACCTGTGATGAATGGGTGCAAAAACAAAAACTAGGCACCAAACAAGTCATATTATTAACTGCTGGCACTGTCTCAGCTCTATCCGTATAAAAACATGATAATACTTTCTGCTTAAGTGTCTAACTCGTTCGAACCGATGTGATGAATCCACAATGATGCTTCAACTCCATTGGTGGACTTGTCTAAGCCTGTCTGGTTGGTTTTTCAGTTGTACAGTTGTGGTCAGAGTTAACAAAGACAACAAAGGAGCGGGTATGTCTTCAGCTATCAAAACCCACTGCAATTCTGTCTGTTTAGCCCTTTTCTTTCCACACATGGAGAAAGTGCTCCCGTTAAGTACTCATAAAATTTCCTGGACAGAAAAGTGAAAGTAAAAAACTGAACCCTAATGCACAAAAATTGGTCTAAAATGTGACTGCAAACATGATATGTTTGAATACATTTCTTTCTTTTGGGGTTGAGGTTGACTTGGTAGGTCCTGAGATATAACATAGGCCCTTGAAAGCCTTAAATCTTGATTTTCCTTTAGGATGCATTGGGCTTTTACCTCATAGTGGAACTTTTCTATACATGTGAGTCAAAACTAATTACCTGTACTTAAAAACATTTGTTATTCAATCAATTCCTGCAGCCAAAACTGAAATAATAATGTACAGCCAAAGTATAAAAGTTCAATCAAGCACCCCAACAGCATTGGAAAATCTTTATCTACCTTTTTATGATATGAGGCTCCTTTCAGATAATGTATCTCCTAAGAAAATAAAGTAAATTCCTAGCTGGACTGGCTGCAGGTCAAAGGTAAACGCAGCCAGCAATAAATAGTTACATTAGACCAATTTCTCTTTGATGGGAAAGCAGACAAGGCTTTGCCCCTGTTATTGCTAACTGAATTCAATTGTTTTACTGCGGCTCCAGGCCCAGTCGACCAGAACCTACTGTATCTGTTGGTGTCCGTAAAGGAGATAAGAGGGGAGGAATCTGAGTACGTCCAACTGTTCAGAAGCTTGAAAGCAACGCTGACAGCTGAGACAGCTGGTGGAGATCCAGACACACAAGTTCCCACAGCTTAAAGCCTGGAGCCGTGCATGTGGAGGTTTATTAGCTTTCATAATTATTTTATGTCTGGCAAGATTTTTCTAAGATTATCAGTCCCTTCAGAGCTGCGTGGATGACTTTATATCCATACCATCATTGATTCATCAATGAACTATTAATGGCCTGTCTAGTTATATGTTTACAAGTATCAATTTTGTAAAAATTAACAAAATGATTTAATCCTTTAGGTAGATATTGGTACAAACCTATCAAGGTCGTTATAATTGTGAGATAAAGAAAAATATCATTTTACCCAGTCCTTAGTCTATTTAACTCTGTATTATGACGAGAAATTAGCTGGGAGCCGTTTTTGACCTTTAATCCAGTACAGGTGCTACACAAAAGCCCTCAAGAAGGCCATTGTGTTCAACCATGGAGGTTTAACACAACAACAACAACAAAGGCTGACCTGAGAAGCCAGTTTCAGAAGCACGCGAGCTCATGTCATTGAAAATCTTGAAAATCTCTTCAAAACAGACTCTTTTGTGCTGCTCTGCAAAGCGTTTTGACACAGGAATGTGGTTTATTAATGTGCAAGAAAACAGAAACAAGCCACCGCTGGCACTGAACGGCCCCCTCATCCCAGGGCACGGCGAGACTCGGCGAAGAGCTAGCAGCTGCGCTACACGTGTACCTCTTTTCCCGACATGATTAAATTAAGGTGCCTGCCAAGCTCATTACTATCCCATTCATACAGGGAGGATCAAGAATGTCAATGAGGATCAAGCTCATAATGCAGTCATCATGCACAACAAACAGGAAAAAAAACTTTCACACGACTACGGACGATATATCATCGACAACTTCAAAGTCGTGATTTTTTTTTGTCTTTTTTGACGACTTAATTATCGTAGGCTTTCATTTGGGTAAAATGAATGCAAGGATTATTGAGTTAGAGCTCACAGGCAGATGTGACAGGACAGAAATGTCCCACAGGAGTGGCAGGGGGGAAAAAAAAATCGACGGGCAGATGCTCAGACCAGCAGAGGTCTGAAGAGGTCAGGCTCTTCCATTACGAAAAGGACAAGGGTGGTATTTATTCACAGGCTTTTACCCACAAGCTGGATGGGCTTAAGAGGGAGGAGAGGAAGATTCTTAACCCCTGAGGCAACTTGCTGACCACACACCATCCACTGTTTCTCTCATTACTTGTGGAGATACAGTAACAGATCCGGCGAGTCCCACATCACAGAGAGGGGGCATGAGGAAGGGAAAGAACCACGACTTAGCGGCTGGAGAGAGCTGGCAGAGACAATCTGCCTCCTGAAGCAGAGAGAACATGGGGTTCTGATCAAACTCAACTGCCAAGACTTGGAAGAAAAAAAAAACAATAATGGCTGAGCCATATTATAGTTTAAACAATCTGACTTGATCCGACTTGTCTGCAGGGCTGTTTTGTCTCAGACTACATTGAATTGGCGCTGCTGCAAAGCCGCCCACAGCTACAACTTTTTTTCCCTGGTATTTTTCATGCCACGGTTAAGTAAGGGTTAATGGCCGACGAAGTGTGCAGTTACTACTTTTTAACGCACGCCGTGGAAGCCTGAACCGTCCGACGCCAAGAGGAGGACGGTTGCTTCCGCGAAGTGCGTTAAAAAGTAGTAACTGCACACTTCGAAGGCCATTAACCCGCTTATACAATGGTCACTTACAAAAGCAATACATATTAACCAGGTTTTAGTCCTTAATTCTTGTTTTTCTTTCGATTTGGATAACTTTTCTCATAAACAGCGTACTATATGTTACGTGATGCGGCGCGTCGCGCAACACCACCGCTGCAGTCAAGATTCGGCGATATATATATGCTGATCGTCCCGATGGGTTGAATAAAGCATCAAGTCAGAGGGAAAGTTAATCGCTTACCGCTTGTTTTTGCTCAGATGATGAAGCAAAAGGCTGTTTTACAGAAGCCGGCGCAGTGATACAAATCATTTAAGCTAGCCGACCGGAACTTCTTTTTTCACCGTGCGGTTATCAGGTTTTAACGCATACCCAGCAGCCAATCAGAATCGAGTATTCACCCGGACCATGGTATAATTTTATTTTAACCGTAGAGTTGTGCGGCTGAAAGAAAAACATAAAAACTTATTGCATGTGGTAAAAAGGAAAAAAGGGTTAATGCTATGGGATCTTGGTCAACAACATAGAAAAGAATAAACTCAGTCTTTTTCATTGTTAGGGTGAAACAATATGAAAGAAAACAGCAAATAAAAAAAACTGGGATAAAACAGCAACATGAAAATAAATAATCGTTAGTCACACACCCAAAAGAAAATATCATCTCTGCTCAAAGGACTGCACTATGTGGAAAACTTGCGATGTGCAATAGTACTGATCAATATTGCGATAGCGATATGACATGCGATCCAAGAATAAGCAAAACAAAAAACAACTAACATGTCATTTCCATTACTTGCAGAAGTTTTATCCAAATGACAAATAACATCACCTAAATTTGACTCCAAATGACCCTCGTCTACATAGGAGGTGGGCATTAAAGATAAAAAGGGTCCATCTAATTGGTCAAATGCGCGAAGGGCTCAATTTAATTTGTTAAATACTTCAAGCTATGTGTGTTAACATTTATGGTAGTCATTCTTTTCAGTTTACAGCGTTTTGGCACCAGCCCCGATTCTCTCATGCTGCTTATGTCGAAGGACATGGAGTAAAGTCTGGTTTTAGGGTCTTTCAGTAGCCGCAGTTGATGCCTCTCCTTGAAAAGCAACTTATTGTTAAAGCTACATTTCCCGGCATTTCGTAGCATTTCACGGAAGGAGGCTAAAAGCGCCAAACTGACAACTGCTTTACGGCAACATAACTTCCCATCATCGATAGCGTGAGGTTAAACTTCTGCCACGATTTAGAATACAATCTCATGTTAAACTATTTCAACTTTTTTGTTTTTACATCAAAAATGCTAAACTTTCATCACTTTTCCTAACCCTTACAGAGGATTTCCTTTATTACAAACTTTTCAAGGGCATTAAAATTGCATTTTCAACGCCCAAAACTTCTCCAGGTTTTTAATGACCATACAAATCCTGTCTACGAGTAGGACAGAAAGGTTTCCCCATTTCCTTTTACATCAAATTCTGATTTATAAACACATGAATCATAGAAAGCAAGGAAAAGAGCTCAAGAAATTATACATGAGACCGATAATATAACATGACAGGGTGAATTTAGCTTCGAGCCAGCTCCTTGAACTCAGACAAACACTTTAACAGTCAGGGGAAAACCCAATTCCAAGTCAGTCGCCACATTATTATTATTAGCTTAGACCTGCACAAGCAAGCCAGCTGGACCCATACAGAGAAAAAATATTGAGATCCGTATTCGTATAATAAAAAATGAGAAAAGAAAGAAGCCATAACCACAAAATTGCAGAGAGGATGACTTTGTCTTGCGAGCAGACCGCAGGGCCTGCCGCTGGAGACAAAAACTGCTCACGTGCATACGCTCAAAATTACTACCAAGGAGCAGGACAAATGCCTAAAGAGACAGGAACGGTTCTCAAAATGACTTGAAGATCGCACCACAGGTTATTAAAGTCATTTTTTACGCAATCTCTGTGAGGCAAAAACAGACATTTGAGCAGAGGATATTGGCAAGCGAGCAAACATGTCACGTCAAAGAACCAGCACAAAGACACTCGAGGCTAGGGAAGTGAAAACAAGCTTTCTAGTAGTTTATATTGAGGCTAAAGATGAATTGCTGTAACCTAGATACCAAAGCCTACCTGCTACATCGTAGCGAGTTGAGTGACACAACAAGCGGCACCTTTTAGTCAGCAGCCGGGGTGTGCTTCCTCGGATCACTAACCTCAAGAGGCTGAATAAATGATTTCACCCCGTGAAAGAGAAATGATTTACACGGAATGACTTCACTGCTGTACATCGGAACCTGTCAAATGCTCGGAGAATATCAAGGACTGTACAAAAAAAGGAAGCCTTTCTCGTATGAGTGCCTTTGATAAGCTGCAGGGTTCACTGCTACGAAAACAGAGAGGCAGCGATCCAAATTTAAGAAGGCAGCACACACACGGCAAATTTAAATTTTACAATGTGGCCTTTGACTCATTCAAACATAAGGTGTTCAAAATGAATCTGTATTTTGAAGAAACTTTTAAAGCCAACTACATATTTCTAAACCTCTAAGAATCTAGAAATATTTTGGAGGCCTAACCTTCACTCTTGTTTAAATTACATTGACTTGGCTCCAGTGAAGAGCTGGACAATGTTCCAAATTTGCACCATTATTGATCTGGTACTTGTAAACTGGCTCTACTGTATTTTTTGGCTCATAAGGCACATTTATTATCCTTTTAAATTTTCCTTTTGTATAAATCTTGTTGGAGCATCACAACTGCCATAGTCAGGAGTAGAGTGATACGTACTCTGCTTCAACATGAAGAACTGGAAAAGTGTATTGTTATGTGTTTTATGTGTTCCAACTGAACAATGTAGAGAGTTGTTAATGAGTTGAATAAAGTTTGACTTCTCTGTCACGTTGCACTCTCTGCAAAGGCTGCTTATTGCTAATAAAAGAGGTTTACAATAACACAGTTTGGTAGAAAAACGTTCCATCAACCCCTAGAAGGAGTCTATGTATACTCTATGTATAGTAGTCATACCACATTTTCAGACTGTTTTGTTTACGCCTAGTACAGCCCACAATCCGGTGTGCCTCATGTGTGTAACAAATCAAATCAAATCAAAGTTCATTTGTATAGCACTTTTACAACACAAGGTAGTCAAAGTGCTTTACATGATGAAATTTAAAAACCGGCACAATGCCAACCCCCCCCCCCCCACACACACACACACACACACACACCCACACAAACACACACACACAGATACTCACTCGCTGGGATAAAAGACAAAAGGAAGCAATGTAGAAACAAGACCATTCTTTCTTAGTTTGCTGATATAGCGACTAATGTGACACAACGTATGTTCTGAAATACATGGTAATTAAGTTAATGTTTTCTTTATGTGAATAGAGAAAATAAAAAAGGTATCTGACAAACAACATTGGAAAACAGATGGACAATCAGTCATTCCAAATTTTTGACCATGTTCTAATAGGTTGACACAGGCTATGTTGACCGTTCTATCAAAGATATACACACACGGGCCTTAAATGTAGCCGAATCCTGGCGAAGATTCCCTGCCTGTGAGTGAGGTATTCAATGGCTACTTTTTGATGTTGGACAAAAGTTTGATTTAGTACTTCACAGCAATTAATCTGTGTATACAGAGTCCGAAAATCAACACTCGCGAGCATTTTCTTCTGTTTGAAGAGTAAGGCTGAATCTGAATTCTTCCCCTACGTCTTCTCCCTATTCCTATATGTAGCCCTCCAAACAGAGAGTTATAGAAAAAATAGTTTTGTCTAATTTGAACGTCACTCCCACTCGATGGCATCATCAATAGTTACCAGTCATCCACGTTAGCGCGTAGCTGCCAGCGCTTGGAAAATGCATAACATTATTTTTATAACTTCAAAAAATCATGTAAAAACAAAAAATCTTTACTTAAATTTAAACGTAAACTTTTGTGTTTTGGTGCACACCAATGTGAAGACGAGAGTTTCTTTTCCGCGGCATAGCATGACGCAAATTACCCTAGCAACATAGGGATACGGAGCCCTCCTCCAAAATACTATTTCAAACACACCTACCCCTCCAAATGCACCAACACTGGGAGGGATAGGGAGAAGCCGGAGGTTTAGGGGAGGAATTCAAATTCTGCCTACAATTTAGAATAGATTGATGCTTGCTCTAAATTAGCCATGTTCATTAGCCCTCATTTTGGTTATTTTCTTGAATGCTTTTGCTCTACTGTGCGCATGCAAGGTACACAAGCACACACAAAACAAGAGTGCAACCTCCACCCTCCCAGAATAGAATAGAAGTTATGTACTAAATTCCCCTTCTCCACTGCTTTCAAATTGGCTGGAATAATGCCCCAAATACCCAGAAAATGCATAAAGTGCACTAATTTACAAAATATTCAGCGCTCGAGTGGTAGCCTCCTACTTCCTCCTCGGTAACCTCTTACTCTGTACACCATATTTTTAGCTGTGACTCTGTCATTTCCTTTATATCACATAGAACTAGTCCAAACTATAGACTAGAAATACACACCACAAAGGAAGAGCCATCTGGAAAATCCAACAATTTCTTCTGTTGATCACACCAAGCCACCAGAAGATTTCCATGGTTTGGTTATATGACCTATTCAAGATGTGGTTTTAGCTTTGGACATCTACTAATTATTTAATAATCCTCAACTTTAGAGACATAAACACAACCCTCAAGTAAAGTTTCAGTTTCAAAATGAATGGAAGCTGTTTTGCAACACGTGACAATTGGTTGTTTTTTATTTGACCTATCCTAAAAAGTCTGGGACTACTTTTTTTAGAACACTCAAAAATGCAAGAAAGGACATCTGCAAAAGAAATACTAATTTTCCAGTGTGTTGCTTTTTTTTTTTTTTTTTTTTAAATCTTTTTGTTATAATCAACTTTAATAACATTAGGATTGCACGAGGGCATACCTACTCCAATGACACTTAATGTCACAGATCCTTAACAGGCTCTCCTGCAGAGTCAGCTCACTTATGTCTGCACTGTGTTTACCCCTGCTCTGTGAGCTGGTTGCCCTACATCTCCCACCATCATGTTAAGGGATTCAGCTTTTATTGCACCAGGTTTCTGTGCGTGGCAAGATTTAATAATCCCCTGACATGACAGTGAACTCCCATGGGCTAGACCGCTGAGAGGCAGCACTTACCATACAAGAGAGCCCGCTGGCATCTGCTGTCCTCTTGAGGGACAGATCTGTATTAATATTGCACAACTGTTTCAAGCTGCAACAAGACGAGCAGCAAACCTGCACTCTGTGTAATCCACTCACCTTGGCATCGACCTCTGGATGAACTAGTCACAAATGATGCTGGTCAACAGACTGAGCTGAAGGTGTTTCTGATGAAATTGTCTTCATTAGATTTTGCATGATTTGTTTTCTTCATTGATTGAACAAACACTGAGAACAGAATAAATACTCAGTCCTCCCCATGTCTATCCTTTAAGGTCCACCAAAGGCAACCAACTAAGCTATGGATTACAAAGCTGTAATGAAGGCAGCCAGTAGTTATTGAATCTTTGCTCAAGCTGAAAACAGCTGCATTTCTAGACAATGAGGGAAACCAGTGTCAACTACGAGAGGAAGTTAAGAAAGGTTAATAAATATTTGTGCTTTAAAAACAAGCCAGCCCACACACCGACTGTTCTTCTGCAACCTGGCTGATTCATGATTTCCCTACACAACAGATTTCATGCAATTTACCAAAATTATTTGCACGTTTCCAGTCCTACATTACAGAAATTATGAAATGTCCGACAACTTTTTCTTATCTAGACGTGGGCTACAATAAGGTCCTTCACTCACATGCACTCACCCTTTTCCTTTTAAAGAGCTCAGCCCTGTCGGCCAAATAAGCCCTGACGGTGATATCATCTCAGGAAACGTGTTATCTGGATACATCCACCTCTGTAGAGAAAGGGGTTTTCAAGGAAGCTTCAATTGAGCGTGGCCACTGAGTGGGTGCCAGGGTTGGTGGTAACCTAAAGTAATCAGAATCCTGTCTCTGTTTAGACTGGCCAGACACCAAATGACTTAGCCGGCATGTTGAAAAGAGAGTCAAGAGGAAAATACAGGAAAAAGAGCTTGTCTTTTCCTGAAGTCAAGCCACCGTTGAGCAGTTTGGGGCTGAATAAGAAAAAGAGAGATAATGAGTCTGAAAAGGTTTTTGCACCAAAGACAAATTAAACCAAAGACATTCCTAAGCAATTCCTGCCTTTTGCAAAGTCGAGGAAAAGTGCAGATAAGGACATGCCATGTTCAACACAGTTCACTGGAGCGAGCTTTTGGCAAGCTAAAACAACAGAACCTTGTAGGACAGCAGAGTTTTAGAAAGTATGCATTGTGATGAGTCCTTTGTCATACTACAGTACAAATATTTAACAGCCTAAGATTACAGTAAGAAGAAAATTGGTGCAACAGTCTAAATTAGTAAAAAAAATTCACTTCATAGAACACAAAGATTTAAAAAAAACCAGTAAACTTTCTTAATTTTGTGTTTTGTGCTTTTTTTTTTGCTTTCATCAACAAAATGTGAGTTTTCTACCCGCGGGTGAGCAGGTGGAATGTGTTTCAGTAAATGTGTACCCAGAAGGTACTCCCATCCATCACCAAGAACAATACGAGACACACGGCACCAACTAAACATCTCAATACTGAGCACTCCGGGCAGCAGCAGCAGCTGTGTTTGCCTTTCCAATAGGGCATTGGATGGTAAGAAGAGCCTTATGGCTACTGGACCAAGGTAGAGCTGATCAATCACAATTTCCATTGTTGTATGGACTGACCCGTGAGTCGGCTTAGGACCTCTAGTTGAAGACCGGGTCATTTCCATACAAACAGCACTTGAGGTCTTTTTTAAGCAGGTATCCAAAAAGCAAATACTCTGCTTTTTTAAGTACACAGCACTCCATGAAGCATCGTGACAATGCCTGGCATGAATTTATAATCAAAGGCTCAAGAGTTCTTACACAAAAAAAACTGTATGGGAGGAAAAAACTGCTTTGAGCATAAAAGATTATACAAGAGGTTTTCAGAAGATGTGAAGTATGAAACTGAATATTTGGATTTGTTTAGCTGCAAACACCTTCCACATGCAATTGCCTATCTCATTGTTTAAAGTAGTATTTTATAATAGTTTGCACAGATCTAATGAATGTGCATCCCCTGGATTGCTAGTGTAAGCAGACCGTTAATGCTATTTATGAACCACATGTACCCTTTTACCTCATGCACTCCAGTTTTTTAATGATTTATACTCCCATCAATAAAAAAAAGAGATAACCAGATGACTTTCCATTATTTCTTTGAGGTAATGACATTCCATTATCCCTTAAAGTTAATGAAATTCACAAGTGAAGTCATCTGGTTGCTACCTAACCTTCTTGTTACCTCCACGATTCATAGATATACCACATTTCATACGCTGTTCAAGTCATTCTTCAGCAGGTCAACCAGAATGAGCCTAGTTTAGTTTAGATATCATTTATTTAGATATTACTGGATCCATGGCAACTTGGTCCAGTAGCCATTAGGCTTTTCTTACCATCCAATGCCCATTTAGATAATATTAGTAGATATCTCCCTTAATATAATCAAAAGTAGGGAATTTTTAGCTGTCGCTAGGAGTAGCACGAAGGTACCCATGGCTTTAGCTGCATGGGAAAGTTGAAAGCTCAGATCTGTGGGCATGAAGGGACATGATTGCGTGAGCTTTCCAGTAAAGCAGAAATAAAGTTTGAATTCTAACAGAGTAAGGCTGAATACAAGATAGAAATGCTTCCTAAAATGGATGTTTTTGACACATTCGAAGTTGGATGCTGCTTTTTAACTTGTATCTGTGAGCCGCCAGAAGGGGTCAAAGTGAGCAATGTATCTTAAGGCCGACATGTCAGCTGCGTAGTAGATGAAAAGTCTTAGCTAAGATGCTGTCAACGCTACCTGCTTTTTATAGTGCGCACTCCAGACACTGCTGACCGCATACAACACTTACAAAACACAATTTGAAAGTCAAATATAACTTCACCCGCAGCAGGCACAAACCAAACCAGACAGCCCACCAATATCTTGAGTTGTAAGGAATTTCTGTATGCAGACAAAGGACTTGAAAGTGCATTTCACTGTTGAGGCAGCGTGACTTTATTCTTATGCTTTTACAAAACAGCATGTGGTGTCAAATTTAGCCAGTCAGTCTTAAAAAAATAAAGCCTGTTGCTGAATTCTGAACTAAAAGTGGCGAGGGACGGTTTTTGCTCAGTTTGCATGTAAACAAACCAAACAAAAATGAAAACTCAGCGGTTTTAAAGATAATTTTATCAAACGACCATTCCTTTGTAAAGTCAGCTGCTGAACTTGTCGTCCCAACCGGTGTTCTTTCAGTTGCTATTTTTGGCTTACTGTGTTGTAACACCTCGGAAAAAATAACTTCAATATCAAAGGCCAATTGCAACACAAGAATAATACCATGCTCACACTGGAGGTTGAATGAAGGAAATTTAAAGACAGGTGTAAAAGAATTTAAAGTCGTATTAGTGTTTTTGAATTAAAGAATCAAGAGGGAGTTGTGATTGAAAAACTTAATGATATTATTATCTGCAAATTATATATTTGAACGTTTGTCATGTGAACTTGAAGAGGAATAGCCAAAGTTTTTACTACGATCCATTTTGATAATTGCATGTTCTGTCACCCTGCAGAACCCACCGTGCCTAAAAAGACAATGAAAGGCTTTCATCCCCATGTGACAAGAAGCAAAGATGTTACCCATGCCTGATAAGTCACATGTACAACACCCTATATGGAGAAAAATGTGCCAAGAAGAATACACGAAACACCAGTGTTCCTCAGACTGCTGGCACTTTGGAATTAACATTGAGTTTAGAACAGACCTCTAGAGGGGATCATGTCAGTTTCACTGTGTCCTGATTCTTTCGGTGTCAAAACAATGTGTGTGTAACTCTGTTCAAGCCTCAAAAAGAGAGAGGGGAGCGGTCCATCTCCTGCCGTCAAAAGTACACATACGAAAGCCAGCTCGTGCCACAGAAGGAAACAAACAACAATAATCAAGTTTTCCTCTGAAAGGAAATTACAAGTTTAACTCAATCAACATCTTCTTTGGTTCGGGACCATTTCCCAATCGGAGAAAAACAAAAATATAATGTTCCTCCGGGTTGAGAATTTCACTGCCACAAAAATGCAAACCACAGAGACCAAAATATGCAGATGGTGCTTTTGACCCAGGATTTTTAATACTCGCCTGCAATTAGAAACAACTGGAAAAGACGAACTGAATTATGAGAAGCGCAATTATGTAAGTGGATAATGACTTCTGTAGACTAAATTACAGAGACAGGGGGCAGAAAAACAATCCAATGACACAGCAGGACTCCCCCCTGCTAAAAGATACGCTAAGTAATCTGCTCTCAGTCATTAAGACCAGATCCTAAAGACTAACGGTCAAAGCAAAGCATTTACTCTTGCAGCACCAGTTACCTACTAATAAACACTGCAGAAACATTAATGACCACTTCTGTAGACATGGTAGCAAGAATACTGGGGAGAACCCTAAGAGCAGATTTTTCTTCAGAAGGGTGTTTTTAAGATCATAAGTGGGAGGGGTAACATGTGTGAGGAAATTTATACAGGTGTGTAAAATGAATGAGATCATATAAATTATAAATATAGGTATGCTGGAAAATTTTGCAGGACAAGTCCATTTGTTGTTCAATCGTTGACTGTATACGAGAATCAGACCAAGTGAGTGTGACAGCACAGAGAATGTCTAACTTCCATCTCCAATGAAATGAAGACAGTTGAGTTTTTTCGCGTTACGGATACTGGTATGTTGGAGACAGACGACGTCCGTAAGCACTGCTCGGTCCGTCTGGGTCAACCTTATACCAGTCAAGAGGGAGTTTGTTGGAAGTCCACATCCCTTTCACTTGAAAACAGACTCCGGAGAATCTGTCATATTAATCGTTTGTGGTGGGGGGCCAGCGGGCCCTCTGAGGCATCTGATTGGTCAGTTAATAACTCGCAATACAGAAAAAAATATAATGAAAAAAAAATAGAATTAGAATTAACAATTTAAAAAACAAGTAGTAAAACAAGAATAGCAATTCTGACAAATATAGTGACTGAGTAACAGCTGTTTGTTTCTCAAGAGAGGTCTATGGGATTTTGGCCTCTTGGGGTCAGCTGGTACTTCCTAATGGAGCGCGAGGAGGGCGGGGTCTAGTTCTCGTACACAGTCATTGGCTTCAACAGATGAACTATATTTGCCTATTTTAAAATAAAATATAGGCCTGCTCATTTCTTTTACCCCAGATCACGCCTTTTATTGAAAGGGCGCCAACACACAAGTACCAATAAATGATAAATCTAGGTGATGATTAGAGAAAAATACTATAGATGATTTGTTTTGGTACATAAACTAAGTTTAAACTGGAATTAAAAGGTGTCACACTTAAAAAAAAAAAGGTGGGACCCTTAAAAAGAGGGCATGGCTGCTAGGTGACTCCACCCACAAAGTACCAGCAATTAAATGAGACATTTAAAGCAAGTTTAAAACCTGTAGTGTTACATTCCTGACTGTTGTTAACCCCCTTTTTCCCCCATTATTTTCTAACAGTTTTAGTGAAGGGGCAAATGTGGCAGAAGAGTTCCCAAGAAAGGTTTCCATGACAGAGGACTCAACAAGCCAAAAGGCACATCAAACCCTCTTAGTGATTCATGGCCGTGTTTGCTCTGGGCTGACCCTAGACTGCAGGGGTCCTGGACCTCTTTGTTGCCTTTGAATGTGCCTGGAGAGCCCTTCCACCCAGCACGCGGCCGAACAGCACTACAAATGAAGCGCAAATCGCACCTGGACACTAAAGTTCAGACTCGCATTTATTGGAATGAGCAGAACCCCCAAATATCTCAATCCTAATCCACGTCCAGACCAGCAAAACCAGGCAGACTGCTGGAATGACAACACACAACTTGAATTTACTGAGTCTCCTGAGAAAGGCTGGAGAACTACATTCTCGTCCATAAATTGTTGTGTTTCAGAGTTAAATTGTCAATTGGAAAAAAATGGAGGAAAAAACAACAACTTGTGTTTGGTACAATGCTTATTTTCCAAGTAAACTCCGTGACGAGACGTTAACGTGGGAAAAAAAACATCAGTAGTAAAAACGCGCTTTTGAGAAAGACTTCTCACTACAGCCAATTAAATCCTTCCGCGGCTTAATTTGTCCCAAAAAAACACAAATAAACAAACAGATCAACTTCTCCTCTACTTGAAAAAATGCGCTAACGTCCTAATTAGAAAAATTAGCAACAGACGGCGCGACAAGCAGGGTGACTCTTCTCGAATAGTTCGTTTCCAACTTACCGGATCACGTTTCCTCCGCGTCCTGCTACTCTCACATGTTTCCCTCTTTAGACATTTTTAGAAACGCAGAGCGGTGGCGTTTACGGCTCAAATAAAGTGTAGTTTTGCTTTGAGTCCAGTTCGGTGCCTCAGCTTCATCACCAGGCGATCCTGGGACTGAGCGGACTCCTCCCAGACAATGTGGGGTTAAACTCCTCCTTCAGGCGGACACTGAGAGGGGGGATGGCCGCACAACATGGAGTAGAAACCAAGACCTGAATGAGGGCAAATTGAAGGAAATCTGGGGCTTTTGTGGACTCCTCAGGGTTCCTGTTGACATCAAATAACTTATATTTCTATAAAAAATGTTTATTGTTTATTTTCTTATAAAGGTTTGTTTTTGGTGGGATGAGGAAGAGCATCCCACCAAATGTATTCACTTGTTTTCCTGTCAAACTTTCAGCCTTTAGTCAGTTTAAACCAAACTCTTTCTGGAAAATATGAAGGAAAACTCTTGTTAATAGAAAGTCAATTAAAGGTCAACTGTGAGTTTTAATAATGCCTCTAAATCTGACATTTTTTGAGATATCCTCAACAATTCAGAGTGCCCCTATTTTCTAATTTCCATTGACTGACAAACACAAAATTCCCTTTTTGGAATTAAAATTTTTCAAATGAGCTGAACATTCCTGAACTAAAGGAAGAAAAAGGTATACAAAGCTGTAAAGTGGATCTGTTTTTACTTATTTAAACTTAAAAAAAAGGCCAGGAACCTGTTTTGTGTCACTTGAGGGAATCAAACTACCCCACAGCTGACATTCACCCCCACATTTATCCAGGTGCAGAAAAAAAAATAAAAGGATAAGTGGATGGTCCATCATCAGTGTGATCTTGCTCACACTTCTGCTAAGAGTAAACATCAATGTGAACCTTGCACACATCATTTTATGTATGTAATAAATAGGGATCTAACGATACACTTTCTTCGAGATTCGGTTCAAACCTCAAACTTTGGGTCACAGTTTTGTTTGGGTTTGATTTATGAATGGTGTATTACAAAACAACAAACAATAATCTAGAAAAATCCTTTTTTTTTCATTTGCTAATACACAAGTAACAACAAAAAAAAACCTTCAGTTGAATCATAATAAGCCTGGTGTGATGTTATAAAACAACAAATCCTACTTAAATTCAACACATTTAATACTTCAAATGTAGACCTAACAGCATGCAGTAGAGGTGCAATGATTCGGTTCAGTGTTGTAACAGCTGAATATAGACTCCCTATGTGGTCTGCATAATGACGATGGTCCAAGTCTGGCTACAGAAACCGCCTTAGAAATTAGATTTCATTCAATTTTTCTCAGCTTGTACCTATGCTTTTGGATTTATTTTTTATGCTGACTGTGCGTATGTGGCATGCATTGTGAATTTGCTTTATTGTGACAATCCATTTACTTGAAGAGCTTCCTGCCTTTCAGTCCTCAGGTAGAAGTTTTGGGTGTTGCTCTGATCAGGATGTTCATACTCAACATAACACTGCAACTGCTTTTGTCACAAATGGCCAGAGATAACAAACAGGTTTGGGGGGTTTACGGGTCAGAGTTTGTTTTTGCTCGAAACCATTCCCATACATTTTTTCCTTTTTCTAAAGTTTCCTAATCCAAATACCTGCACTTCACTTCCTGATAGGACGCCTCCCTCTTGATATCATTCTCCCATTCAGTGCCTGCGCATGTAGCACTTTATGTTCTCGACCCTGCTAGCGTGTTTCTCCATATCAGCCTCCAGCTACCACCGCAGCAGGGGTCAGAGTGACGATGCCTATCTCCATTGAAGCTACAGATCCTGTGATTCTCTGCTCCTTTCATCACAGTCGGATCCTAATCTGTCCACACAACAAAAACGCCTTTCATCCTCCTTGCTTGGATGCATCCATGGAGATTTTAGCTCCAGATAGCAGTTTTAAAATTTAAATATTTTAATTTAGCATCTGCAGAAGGTAATTCAAATAAACAGACTGTGAGTGAAGGTGAGCCACAAAAAATGGAAACAGAATGAGGCTGAAATTACTGACAACTGATATGTTGTTGGTTGTAAAATAATATTACAGCTATGATCTCTAACATATTTCTGTACAAAAGTCTGTATAAATTCCGCCTTTCTTATTGGATTTTTGGATCTCTGCTCACTCCGCATCTTATTAACTGTAATCTGTTCTGACGGACATCCTGCCAACAAACCCTCCCTACGTCTGGCACAAGCAGCAACCATAACTAGGTTGCCGCCATTAACTGGTAGGAAATAATGGAGAGCAATGAACAGAAATATCTGTCATGTCAGTTTATTGCTTTAAATGGACACCAGAGAGAAGGGGGGGAAAAACAGCCAGCTCAGCCAGAATTTTCTTTTGCTTTTATGCTGACACACCACGATGCCCAACACACCTCAGCCTCCCCCTTTTTTTGTCATCCCTCCAAATTCAGGCTTCTTAACACTTCCTGTACACCCATCCTGGCTGTCAACGCTTCCTTCTCCTCTAACAGGGTTGTCATAGTGAGGCAAGTGATGTCTTAAGATCTTGCTAATCCTCTGATATGGGATAGTGACCAGCAGCTTTTTGTCCAAAAGGTCACTATAAAACGGCAGCCATGCACGTTGTAGTCCAATAGCAGGACAGAAGTCCTCATTAGCTGCACAAAGGGAGGACTATAATCAGCCCACACACGCCACGCCCTGCCTGAAACAACACCTTTCTTGGCGCTGAACATGCCAACCAAGACGGGCTGGAAAATGGACAAGAAAGACAAAAGGAATCCTTACCCAGAATGCATTTCAGGATTGCAAATGTCGAGATAAGACAAGAAAAAAATCTGCGCCATGTTAGAGAGGCTTTTAATTGAACATGGCAGATCAGATCCGAGGGATGTCTTGCAGCTTCCTGCAGACTTTCCAAATGACAAATCAATGAGGGTAACAAGTGAACTGCAGAAGCAGCTGACCTCCCACGGCAAGGGGGTTTTGATTCCCCTAATGAACCAATAATGGATTTGATTTTATGAAAAAATAAAATAAAAACATGTCTGTTTATTATACTTTGGTTTTACCAAGCAAAATAGTTGACAAATGTAAGTTGAGCTGCAGATTTGTAGCCTTTACCAGCCCACAGAAGAAGAAGAAGAAGAAGAAAAAAAAAAGCAAAAATAAACTTAGACTGAGCAGTTAGGTACTTGATAGAGTATTCTACACCAGTTATCAGAGGATGGATAAACCTGGACGGATGCAGTGGTGTGGGAAACTACCTGTGTGATGGATTTGTCCCCCACACGCCGCATCATCTGTCTGCCTGTCTGCCACACAGATAAGTCATTACAGGAGAGAGGGAGCAGCAGACAGCAGGGAGGGGGGGGGGGGGGGGGGCTTAGCTCCTGATTACTGAAGGTGAGGAAACTATTACAGGGTGATGATTTCAATTAGCTTTTTCTGTTGGAGAAAAAAAAAAAGGATTTGAATGGCTGTTTGTTGAATAGGGACAATGCAACCAAAGACAGAAAGAGTCGGATCATTGTGGCCAAAGAAAGCAGTGCAACGTTTGCGGTTATGTTGCGTTCATGTGAAGCAAGAAAAACCTAAAAACTTGCTCATTTGTTTGCATATTATTCGGTTAAATCGCTCGTTTTTACAAAATGTATGATTATGAGATTATAAAACGATTTCTACACCACTGACATGGTAAAAGAGGATTACAACAGAACCAGTATTTACATAATGCTGAGCATGTACAAAGCATGGGAAAACTTGTGACGTAAAATGTTTTGAGGCAAAATGACCTAAACTACCAACAAAGGGGCTGAACCACCAAAATTCAATTAGGATGCGATTGTTTCTATATGTGAACTTGATTTTTAACTTATTTCAATGCATTACTTTTATAAAATACTATTAAAACACCTTTAAAAGTTAATAGAACGATGCTCGCTATATAATTCGTGCAACAAGAATCAGCTGACTGTGAGCGATGCAGTCTGACAGTAAGTGAGCACAGTGTTAAGGTGTGTCTGCCCTCCTAACCCTGTTTCACATGATTGTTCTTTGTATTCATCTAAATCAAGTTTAGCCACAACTGCACAGAACCTAAAGTCCCAGTAACCATAGTTACTGTTAAAGGTGATTAGATATGAAGATTTCCTTAAAGACCCACACCAATGAAAATTGTGTTTTTGGTGTTCTGGTGGCATTTTTCTGATGACAGAGGAAATATAGTACAAAAAAAAGCTTAAAGTTGCAGTTCTGAGTATTTCTTTATACAAATCGTTGTGATTCAGGAGCAGACAAGTGCCATCGTATTTGTGATGTAAAAATACAATGGGCGGGCCATAAGCTCCCTGCTCTGCTCCATTCTGATGCTATTCATCTATTAGTAGACGATTTGACACATGTCTTTGTTTTCCTCGCTGGTATCCAGCTGGCATCTGGCTCAAAACTGTAACTGCTCAAAAAAGCTCCTAGCTTTTTTTTGCACTGGTAATGTTAGGTTTGGGGTGTGAGGGGCTGTAAGCTAGAGGAAAAGACTGTAAACTGAAGGATGATGGGAAATGGGGGTAAGCTTACTCTGGTGAATTTGAACTGCTAGAAACTATGTCCTAGAAAACCACACAATTTTTTGAATTTGGCTAAAATGTCATAATCATAATTGGCAGACCACTGGGAGTGCTTTTAGAATACATCAAAAGACGATCAGAGTGGGAATTTAATTTAAGGTGATGGGTTTATTTTTTACCTAATGGCTTAAGTCTTCAAAATTGGAGTTTGTAGATTTAAAAAAATGTTATTTCTGGATTTATTATCTCTAAAAACACTTAGAAAAGGCAGTTTCTTCGAATGTTTAAACTGATTTTTTTAGGACAAATATTTATTCTATTTTTCTTCTCCAGGCCATTGTTTTTCTTTGCATGGTTTTGGACTTTCAAATTTGATCCACTGCAAAATTCTATTTTATGCTGCAGAGATTATTACATGGCTGTGCGTGAACAGCCAGTTCCCTGTGCAGCAGGAAACAGATCTGAAAGTGTGATTTTTGGTAAAAGCCTGTTTTTAACTTTCACAGATAAGCTTTTGAATCATAAAACACAATCTGCTGTGTGAAAATCTGTTTTCTCGTGTTACAAAAAATCCTTTAATGCTCCAGGACTAAAAAAAAAACTCAGCAGAAACCCCTTTTTTCCCATGAGGCTCCGTGTTCTGTCAATCTTGAGCTTTTACCTTGTTACAGATTTCTCTTAGGCGCGGTTGCCCACCTATTTGGCTCACAGGCGGCGAGCCTGGATTTTCTCTCTGACTCTAACGAGCAGAGAGCTTGCAAAAAATGATCACATCCCAACAAATCATGTTTGTTTCATAAGAGAGTGGGTCAAATTGGAAAACCTGAAACTCATACCACGTCCAAACATAAAAAACTTAGATACATAACCAAAGGAAAACTCGTGGTGGACATCTCAAGATGGAGTCAGTATATTTTCTTTTCAGCAGAAACTGAATGTAGGGCAGACTTGACAATTATAAAGCTGAGTGTGTGTGTGAGGCAAAATACATCCTCTGAGAATATAAATTATGAATAAAGTCTGAGAATTGTAAGATCAGTGCTGGACAAGGCACTTTTTCGATGACTACTCCAAAAAATAAAATAAAAACAGGAAAAGAAGCCGTCTTTAGTTGACCCTGATAGTTTTAGATCCCTGATCTCAGCCTTAAAAGGCCCGTACACACCGGGACGAATATTCGCCAGGCGTTATTCGCCAGCGTTTTTCGCCACGTTTTTTGTGTTCACACCCAGGCGATTTTCGCTGACGATGAGTGGAGTGAACATGCAATTTCATTTCCTGACATTAGATGGCGCTTAATGTAAAACAGAAATACTCCTGTACACAAGGTGGCGCTGCGCAACTTTACGCTTCTTAAAGTCGCTTTTCACTCAGAAGAAGAGAGCAAGTACTTACACGCTTGTCAGAATCAAACAAAGAAAACATGAATATTTCAAGCACCAGTAGCTCCAACTGGTGCTTGGTTCGGGGATGTTTTAGAATGTCCGTCATTATTGCTTCGCGGCTGTGTAGACGCTACTTGGCGTCTATCTTCTTCGCTGGTATGTGTGCTCAGCAAGGCAGTTTTGTGTTTGAGCGCCCCCAAGTTGTGTTTTACTGTAACTTCAGAAGCTCCAGACACGTGAGCAAAAGCGCCATTCTCATTGGTCGAGTAGATTTCGACGCGACGCGTCGAAAAAAAAAAACGAACCCGAGGCGTTTTTTTTTTTTTGACGCTTTAACGCCTGGCGTTTTTTCGCGTCGGTGTGCACACTCTCGTTGGTGCCCTTTGTTTAGTCACGAGGCGTTAAACGTCGGCGAAAATCGCCGGCGAAATTCGTCCCGGTGTGAACAGGCCTTGAACGGGCCTTTGGTCCTACAACAAGCAGAGAAGTTCACATTTAACATGAAGTTATCAAATCCAAATGAGAAACACAAGTTCAAAAGGAAATATCAGATATAAAAAGCTCTCATTTATAAGGAACGGGAAGGGCTGATTCCAATGAGCCGAATGCACTCATCGGCTTTGAAATGTAATTTGATTTGCATTAAGCTAAATTCAGCTCCTTCAAATTCAATAAGAGAAATAGAAAAACTGAAAACGAACCAGGCAATTCAGGCAGAAAAAGAGTCTGGGAATTATTTTTTTATTGATACATTCAAATAACAGAATTTAATTAAATGCTAATGAAGTCCTGTCGGCAATGTGCTTGGCCTGTGTGAGGGGGTATTAGAAACTAATCTTAGTTGCTTCATTCGGACTACTATCCCTCCATCAAGTTGGCAAATATGGCTATGGTAACATTCCCACATTTGCTACCTCCTCACTGGGAAAGACTCCCACACTTCCTGTGAGGGGAGCAGGGTACAGGGCTTTTAAAAATGCCCTGTTAGAATCTGCTTCTGTGGCTTTCTTAACTGGAAGCACACACACTGTGCTGGGTCTCTCCCACAAAATCAACACCCACAAGTACAATGCACAATGACGGCACCACCAAACCCAGCCTGTCGTTATCTGTTCAGGTCTAAAACGAATGATCCGATGCCTCCCCTTTAAACCGTCAGGGCCTGTTTGTTTGCAGAGCCATGCAAAGCAACAACGGATTAGCCTTTTGTGCGCAGCGGCTTACAGTCAAGTTTGGAATTTGGGACTCTTAAGTATTATTTTTTTTTTGTGTCTGGTTTTGTAAGTCTGAGTGAAGAAAAAAAAATCTGTCTTTGAACTGCACAAAAAGAGACACTCATTTACTGAACGCTCATTGCTAAACCCCCACGCCACACGATGTTAATCCAATTAGAAAGACAGAAGTGCACCACATGAAGCAGAGCAGCAATCACAACATTTGTGAGACAAATAGAGCTCACTTTGTTGTAACTAAAGCTGTAGCTGTTAGCGTGACCAGCTAACCTGTTTTTTAAGAGTATACAAAGGTCAAAAACAAAGTCATTATCTCATTACATTTATATTTGGGGCTGCAGGCTCATGACTTGGATACGATCTGTGTTGACAGGGCTCTTGTCTCAGATTAGATCATGGAATCATAGATAATGTCATTATTGCCAGCAGCCCTGATCTGATCTGACAAACTGGAAGGTTAGCACTTCATTCAATTTCAATTTGAAAGGTTGCCTGTGTTCATGAGCAGAAATGAGTGGAAAAAACCTAGATACATATGTTTTTAATTCTGAATGTCAAACTTTGTTTTGATTTCGATAAGTAGCCCGACTTTTATGTCTGAATTTCTGTGTTCTCCTTTGCTAATCTTTACTGATTTCTCGCTGACAGCTGCAAAACCGTTCAAGTTTGCATGGAGTGAGTTCAAATCTGAAAGTTACTGGTCTTACTTACAACTACTTCTAAAAAGTAATTGATTACTTGACTTAGTTACTGGATCAAAATTGTAATTAAATTAATATACTCATTACCTATTTGACAAAGTTACTCACTATTCGTTGCTTTACTTTACTATTTTTTCCTCTCAGATACAAATTCTTACGATGAAAAAAATCCTCTTGTCTTTCATTTAACTTTATTTTTTAAAGCAATGACCTTGTAAAAAGTCTGACCCTGGTTCAAGACATAACCTGGTTTAATTAGAATTCAGAAATTTAAACCCTGGATTGAATACCCGTTATGCTTATATTCATATCAAATCTGAACTTCAGCAACTCTTTTGAAAACACAGAACTTGAATGCCTCCACGTTCATTTTCACTGACATTAAGTATTTCATAACAATGAGTTACAAAGTTTTTCACTACTGCAAATGTTCTGGACTACTCCCACCCCCTTCTGCGGAGCGCATTAAGCGCCAACTCATATTCACCAGAGACGCAGTCACGTGCAGCTTAGAGAGTAAAATTAAGTAAGAAAGGGTGAAATATTATAGAAAAAACACGACTCTCAGGAAGGAGCTAGCTCGTGTCTTTCACACCAAATAGCCGACTTTAGAGTTGTTTCCTTCACAAGCGACCATAGACTGTAAAAACAATGTACGAATCGAGGTGTGACATCACCCATGAAAAAGGCCTTACCTCAAGCTCTCGCGAAATGAAGCTAAATCCCTCACCATTGCTTCCTGATACAGGCGCCACCATGTTGAAACCAGTCCACAGTGATTGGTCTGAGTCGCTCTGAGTCATCGTATCTATGGCAGCGGCTGTTGCCATAGACATGTATGGCTGTGGCCATAGTCATTATAAATATGGCAACAGCGACAGTTGTTGCCATATTTACGATGTGGCAACAGCGACAGTTGGACCAGTCACTGTCGACTGGTTTCAACATGGTGCTTCCTATCAGGAAGCAATGGTACTTCCTATTCTGGAACACGAGAAGAGAGGAGTTGAGTTTTCCATTGTTTTTACAGTCGATGCAACCGATACATCAGTTCACGGGGCAGGTCTCTGCTCTGCTACTCACCTCCTGCTCCTCGGGGATGAGAAGACTTATAGTAGCATCACTTTTCTTCTCATCTTTGAGCCAGTTTGGAAAGCAATTTGACTGCAGCAATGAGGGCATACATGTACTCAATATGTACATGCGCTTTTTTAAATTATTATTATTATTTTATTATTATTATTATTTATTTCATTTAATGTTTCATTTAACCAAGAGAAAACGTCAGAGCCTACAAAACCAAAGTAATGAAGTAACAAGGGTTTCTATCCTCAAGTAATTGTAATTAATCACCAAAATTTGAACTGTAATTCATTACGTTCCTCTGTTACTGACAAAAGTAATTAAATTACAGTAATTCGTTACTTTGTAATCTGTTACCCCCAATACTGTTGATGTGACTGCAAATTGTTAAAAGACAGCAGCTATAGTTTGGGTGGACAGGGGTTGTTAAACTATACAAAGTATAGCATATAAACTATAAAAAAACTATACAAACTTACAGTGGTGGACAAAATTGTTGGTACCCCTCAGTTAAAGAAAGAAAGTCCACAATGCTCACTGAAATGACTTGAAACGTTCAAAAGTAACAATAAATTAACATTTATTGAAAATTAAATAATCTAAATCAGCCATTACTTTTGAGTTGTTGATTAACAGAAGTATTTAAAAAAAAAGACTAAAGAAATAGGGCTGGATAAAAATGATGCTACCTCCATAAAAGAACTAATTGCCCAGGGGGTCATGATGAACTCAGGTATGTCCTTTAATTGACATCACAGCTGTTTTCAAACCCATAATCAGTCAGTCTGCCTATCTAAAGGGAGACAAATAGTCACGTTGCTGTTTGGAACATGGACAACAGAAAGCGAAGGAGAGAATTGTCCCAGGACATTAGAAACAAAATTATAGACAAACACAGTAAAGGTAAAGGCTATAAAACCACCTCGAAGCAGCTTGAAGTTCCTGTGACAACAGTGGCACATATTAGTCAGAGGTTTATGACCCACGGGACAGTAGCAAACCTCCCTGGACGTGGCCGGAAGAGGAAAATTGATGACAAATTGAGGAGACGGATAGTTTGAACTGTATCCAAAGAGCCCAGAACAACCTCCAAAGACATTACAGATGAACTTCTAGATCAAAGTACATCGGTGTCAGATCACACCATTCGTCGTTGCTTGAGCCAGAGTGGACTTCATGGGAGACGACCAAGGAGGACACCACTGTTGAAAGGAAATCATAAAAAAGCCAGACTGGAATTTGCAAAAATGCATGTTGACAAGCCACAAAGCTTCTGGGGAAATGTCCTTTGGACAGATGAGACCAAACTGGAGCTTTTTGGTAAGGCACATCAGCTCTATGTTCGTAGTCTCAAAAATGAAGCAAACAACGAAAAGAACACTGTCCCTACTGTGAAACATGGAGGAGGCTCAGTTCTGTTTTGGGGCTGCTTTGCAGCATCTGGCACAGGGTGTCTTGAAGTTGTGCAAGGTAAAAGGAAATCTCCAGATTATCAAGGTATTCTGGATAGAAATGTGCTGCCTAGTGTCAGAGAGCTTGGTCTCAGTCGCAGGTCATGGGTCTTCCAACAGGACAACGATCCAAACACACAGCCAAAAACACCCAAGAATGGCTCAGAGAAAAGTGTTGGACTATTCTGAAGTGGCCTTCTATGAGCCCAGATCTGAATCCCATTGAACATCTGTGGAAGGAGCTGAAACATGCCATTTGGAAAAAACACCCATCAAACCTGAGACAACTGGAGCAGTTTGCTCATGAGGAGTGGGCCAAAATACCTGTCGACAGGTGCAGAAGGCTCATTGACAACTACAGAAACTGTTTAATTGCAGTGATTGCCTCAAAAGGTTGTGCAACAAAATATTAAGTTATGGGTACCATCGATTTTGTCCACCTGTAGTTTTTCCAATATAAATTGTCAGACTTGTCAGTGCGATCCAGATGTTTGTAGATGCAGTAAACAATCAGGGTAATCAAATCCGTTTTTCTTTTATTTCCTGGAACACAAAGACGTTGAAGAAATAACATGTAAATTAATCAACCTAGAAATAAACAAAAAAGGTGCCTATTCAAAAAGGTTGAGTTTAGTGGATTGGGACTGCTGTAGATGTTCAGAATGAATAGAACGTTTTTGCTAATAGACAGCCGGTGAGCCTGATATGCAGTAGGATCTTATATGTTCACAAATAGATGAGTTGTAATTTTAACTAAATTATCCAATGGGTAGTTTATGTAAAAAAAACGATAAGAAACAACCAACTTTTTCACCAAAAATTATATTGGAGACATTATTTGATTATTTGGAGACAATATTTGAGTATTATTTGAGGCAGAAGCTGAATCAACGCAGCATAAATGAAGTAAGAAAATGTCAATACTCTTAAATAAAACCTCTACATGCAAAAGAAAAAGCTCCACAGCAAACAGCTGCTTTAAATATTTCCCAAAGAATAATATTGTTCTACAGCTGTCTTTATGTGTATGCAAAGTTCATAATAATTAACTCTAATGCAAGTAAAATCATCCCATGTGGACAAATTTCACCCCACCCATCTGTGTTTCTGTGCAGTGTAAAGCAGACAAACACTACGCTTCAGAGAGAAGCGGACAGTTTACTTTAAGGTTTATTAAATTAACACAGATATTTTAAAACTGAACATGTTTTTAAGGGAAATTTTAAGATACTTTTTTCATTTTTTAAGAGAAAATTGCTGTATGGAACTTCTGTTTTGTTAAAGCAAAAGTAAGCATAGTCTGATTGTTGCACTAAACATGTCACTTCGGGCTCATTAAACATGTTACAGACACATATTTATCTTTGGTAACTTAGCTAATGGGGCAGAAAAAGACAAAGACTTGAAATGTCGACCTTTTTAAAAACTGCTAACATTTACGTTTCAAGAAATTTACATTATATATATACAAAACCATACCAATTTGCTTTAAAAAAATATACAGTACAGATATGACGTTTGGACACACCTTCCCATTCATTTCAATGAGAGGGTGTATCCAAACTTTTGGTCTGTACTGTACATATATATATATATATATATATATATATATATATATATATATATATATATATATATGTTTTTTTTTATTTAAATGTATTTCCTTTTCATGGTTGTTGAGAAGATTTTGAAGAAACTCTGAAAGTTCTGGTGCTAACAATAAAAACACAGAAATGTTGACCAAGTTACCTTCTCAAGTGACATTTCATCGCATTAAAGTCCCAAAAAGTGTTTGTTATGTAACATAAAGGCTCTAATTCAATCTGTTTTTTTGTGTCTGCTCCTGATTCACCATGATTTGAATAAACAAATACCAGTACTCAGAAATGCAGTTTAAAGCTTAATTTCTTTAATATCTGTCCTCCATCATAAAAAAAATGCCCAAGAACATATTAAAACTACCAATAACACAATTTTCATTGGAGTGAGTCTTTAAAGAAGCGGCCATTCCAAACCAACATACGTTGCTGTCAGGGTGATATGCTCCTAAGACGCTCCAAATTGGCCCGTGGGAAAACTAGCCTGCATAACAAAGCTGCATTAACAATAGGTGCCTCATTTGTCATGAGTCTTGTCTTATGAGCATATTATATTACCCCAAATGAACACAAGAACTTCAGACATATTTATTCAGTATAGCTGCAGGTATGACCCGGTGTGTTTATTCTTAATAACAGCTTCTTTGTGTAGCTTTTGTGTGACTAACAGCTTATTTAAGCTAATCACATTGAATGAATGTGTTCATGCATGTGCACCTGTCTGTTCTATGCTGTTAAATAAAGCCAGCTTTCACAATGTTATTGTGAGATCATGGGAAATAATTTACAGCAGTCTGTCAGTCCTAGATGATCTTGTGATTCATAGGTAAACAAAATGATGACTGAATTACATAATAGTTTGGTATATTCATCATTATTTTTGGTCACTGTCGTTTTGCCAGTTAAGACTTCACCAAAGTGTTTCTGAAAATAATAATATTATCAATAATAATGCAAGTGCTGTACAGTGACAGAGCTATAAAACTGGATTAAATAGATTAAAAGTGTACAAAGAAATTCTTACAAAAATAACATTATTAAAACTAAACATATCAAAAGCAACAAATGACTTTTATTATTATCTCTTATTCATTCTCACATTAGACTGTAAATGATCAATTATAAGGAACCTGAACCTTTTCCACCATTTTAGATTTAAATGATCAGTGTCTAAGTGGCTTGTAAAATGATAACAAGGTATTACTTGGTAAACTAACTTTTCTTTCTGTTATTTTCATATTTGGATGTGCTTCAATGTAGATTCTTTGATTTTATCATAAATTACAGCTCATGACAAGACAGGAAGGAAGTCGTTTTGAAAACTCATTGTTCACAGAAAGAGTAGGTTTCATGCAAATGCTATTTCTGCTGTCTTTAAAGCTGCTTTTATCCATCCTAGAATGGAAAACCCGATGTGAAATCTGTGAACGGAAACATTTCTAAATAATAACGCACAATGTTAAATAGCAAATATATAGTTTGTAAAGGTGAAAGAATCTTAATTTTTTTTTAATTATAAACCACAGATGCACTCTTCCAGTTGAAACACACCCCTTCTCAGTACTATGAATAATTCTGCCGATACAGACCTTATTATCACTGTTTGGACCATCAGGTTAAACGAATGCTTTGCTAATATGCTGATTTGTTTTTTTTACTCACACTGATCACAACAACACAAATGATTGATTGAAAAGTAAAGCCATTTAACCAATCATCCTCTTTCATGCTGTATCCTGAAGTCACCAGCTTCATCATCTGCAGTGACTTGCAGCACCAGATTTTTTTTTTTATGTCCCATGAGACAACATGTGCGTGTGTGTGCGTGCGTGTGTGTGTGGTCAAGGAAATCCAAGACGGATAGACAGAAGGACAGAAAGGACATCAAATACCGTAGTAACCAATAGGTCAAATGCTCAAGCTAAAAAACATCACCTTTTGAAGTTTCATGACTGTTCTCTTTGTTTAGTGGGTATCTTGCAAAGGCGTTTTTCAGACTAAAGAAAACATTAAGATGATTATGCGTATATATGTCTGGGATGATGATCTGGTGACCTGCGAAAGGTTGCATTCTTGTGTTTGGTTTTTGACAGACAGCTGACCTTTTCCTCACATCCTTCCCCTTTTTTAAACCGTCTCTGGTAGAATAGTTTCATCTGACTATCTTTCTCCTGCTAGCTCGTTCCTCAGCTCAATCTGCATTTGTAAACTCTGTGTTTTTGTGGGGGGCTGTGGCAGGCAAAGGCATAACAATTCAAACCACATAGCTCCCATAATGTTTCACACGAGAAGTCCGTCTTCTGGGAGATTTTATTTTCTTCCTTCAGACAAAACACATCGCTGATGAAGAAACATTCTCATTTGTGCTGTTGGTGTTTTCGGAGCAGCTCTTTGGATTACCCGTGTGATTTTTGGATGATGTTTACTGAGACTTTCAGTGACTGCTGGGTGTTTTTTTTTCAGTCCTGGTGCTCACACTGTTGCTGTTCGACGGGATCCTGTGAGAGGAACCAATAAAATGATGCAAGCTGACATGAAAAAAGCATCATCTCATTGGGAATCTTTGTATTTGACCACTTTTCTGTGGTCTAGATAACTTGTTGATTAGAAACAGAACCTCCTTCAATCTACTTGTTCATATTTAGGTAATCTGCTAATTCCATGGCCAATAAAATATGTGATGTTTGTACTATTTCATTTTTTGGATGTTTTGAGACATGTTTATCCCTTGTGCTATCCTAGGCACTTTAACATTTGGAGTTGGGTCATCTAGACCCACTAGACAGTGCGGTGAACCTTTTTTCTTCAATGATCAGCGATCTTCACTGGAGTCCATGGATTACATGAAATCCTCTTCACCTTTAACCACCTTTGTCATGGTATGGATAACATGTCAATGTAAGGGTGGGGTCATCTAAGATAGCACAAGGGTTAAGCCAAAATATGTTTGGAAGTTTATCACATTTAATCCACCACAGGCCTGTAGTAATTACCCTGTTTTGTGTTAAACATAAAAAAATATGCATCTTAAGTAAGTTTCATATAGAATTTTGAGTTGTATGCACACAACTGCAGTAGCATTTTGTTTTCAACATATATGAAGTAGTAAAACATACAAATATACTTAAAGAATTGTGTGTAATAGTAGCTATTTTTTGTGATGTAATAGCAATTAGATCTAGAATGCTTGTAGAATGACCCATTTTCTGCCACGGTTTGGCTGGTAGACACAGTTCTGCTGAATTACTTTGTACTTTAAAGGCTTTTACTCCAAGACTGCAAGCTGGCACACATCCCAGAGCTGCACAACCAACACGAATCACGGCACCGCGGTGACAGAGAAAAGGGAATGTCCTCTCCAAAATGTTGCCTTTGGTTTTAAGTCAGAACTCCTGTGATTTTTTTTTTCTAAAGGAGATCAGTGAAACTCCATTAATTATCTATTTTGTTCATGGACAGAGGAGACTTTCCCTTGGCGACTCTCCCAGACAAATGATGCTCATTCAGTCACCCTCTGGTGTTTGCTGTCATATACTTATACATCAAATGCAGTCATTGAGGCCTGCAGTGTCTGGGATGCGATCTGGGCGGACACTTCTCACTGCAGGACGACGAACTCTACACTGCTTGAAAATCATTACATTCTTACTTAATTTGATTACTTCTATTAACAATGATAATAATCCTTTTTTAATTCTATTTTTGTTACACGTACCTGAATAAAGGTGTAAGGGCCAAAATCTTGGTTGTAATTCATAGAGTTCCCAATTCAATTCAACCTAGAGTTTAACATAATTTGAGTCAATATAAAATTATTATTAAAATTGCCACCAGAAAACACATTTTCTTGGTTAAAAAAAACCTTTATTTACATTATTAGTTCTTAAAACTAAACAAAAGTGGTATTTCAGTCAGACAACTCATGCAGTAAAGTTTTCCAGTAAAGAAATTTACTTTCACATTCTTTTAGTTTGGCATAAGGCTCCGTTCAATTACATAAGACCTCCATGAAACTTTTGGGTAATAAACTACCCCTAACAGAGCTCACAGGTGGAATCCGGGGAGGAGGGTGGGGCGACGAACGCAGCACTTGCAGAAAAGGAAGAGAGGAAAAACTTGCACACCTGGACTTAAATAGGATGCTGAACAGGTGAGTTGATTAACTGAACCGCCCTAGGGAGGAGTAATCGAAGTAAACGCACTGCTTGAATAGTCTGCCTGAAATGCTCCCAAGGTCACTCACTTCATTTATCAAAATTAGCCATGTTTGTTTTAAAACCAGCTGACAGCTGTTTTATTTGCCTAAAAACAAAAAATATGACTGGGAAAATGTTTTTATTGATTAGGTCAACTAATATTCCCGGTCAAAGTCAAAATTAATTTGATTATGATAAATAAACATTTTAAGAGGCAGCCCTTCTCCAGAACAGGAGCAAACATCTGTGCTTCAGAGGTCGCACATCCATAGAAAGCAGGACATCAAAGAAAGATGAGTGTTTGCACCTGAGTGCAACAGCACTTTTTCATTCAGTCATCTTCTAAACCCATTTAGTCCCTTTTGGAGTCATGGGGGTGCTGGAGCCTATCTCGGCCACTGGTGGGCTAAGGCGTGGCCCATCCTGGACAGGTCGCCAGTCTGTCGCAGGGCGCAACAGCAGTCTTGATTGTTCAAACTTCATTGAAACCAAGTGATTATGACACACACACAGGACTGTGGTTCATGCACGTTTCTGCATTTCAAAAAGGTAAGTCACACACTTGGAAAATCATTGAAACTTTTTTAAAACTGCAAAATTTAAAAACTATTTTTTTGGTTGTTTGCAACGATCTGGGCTGCAGCTCTCTAAGTAGTTTTAGTACCTGGAAATGTAAGTTGAGTCACTTTAATAGGGCAAAAAGACAGAAGAATTATTGTAACAAAGAGAGGAGAAGTTATACAAAAGGAAGGAAGCAAAAAGACATGAGAAGGAAGAGGGGATTAGGGATAGTTGGAGATGAGGTCACCATGCAAGCATGCATCGTTTATCTCATTTACAAACATATATCTTTTGTCTACTATGTTTTATCAGAAGATGTAAAATAGTTTCTGTTTTGGAGGAAAATGTCAATAAAATAATATGAACATCTATGATTTTAAATGATGATCTCTGTAGGTGTTTCCCCTTGTTTTATTGGGAGCTCACCTCCTGATTTAGCTCAACAAGTTCAGCAGCAATACACGAATTACGGGAAGGGGGGATTGGAAGCACTTCCTCTACATCTCCTCGAGGTCATGGACCTCTCAGCCCCAAGCGAACACTCTCACACACACACTGGTGTGACATCTGCTGAGGATAGGAACTGTCACACTGCAGTCTCGGCTGGGGCCTGCCATCACAGATGTTCTCAGCGAGGTCCTCAGTCCATCCCTCCACCCCTGGGAGAGTTCAAGCCGGCGATCCAAAGAGACTGAGAGAAAATCTGTTCTTTTCCAATTTAACAGGCCAGTGGATCCGTCAATACACACACATACACACACACACGTTAGACCATACTAAGCTTAAACAGACGGGAGTCACTATCCTGAGATTTTTGTGAGTGTGTGTGCATCTGTTAGTGTGAAATATTGAGGTGGGAGAAAAGGGGAGGGTAAGTATGAGTGCAAATTATGGTGGAAGTGATAGTATTTTTTCTGTGTGTGTGTGTGTGTGTGTGACAGCATGGAGACCCCCGACGCCTGCTGGACATTAATAAACATTATCATGAATATTTAATCAGCGTCATGGAAACCCTCCCGACGTTGACAGAATCTCCCACACACAGCCGTGACAGATTGGACAAGTGACAGCAGGAAAGTTTAAAGCGCACAACATGGGGTTAACTGCTGCTGAGCAAAAAGCCTGGATCTATTTCTTCCAGTTTTACCCTACACATAAACAGTTTCTTATTGACACAAAACCTTTTATCTATTGACAACATTTATGACAGATGTTCATGATAAATCCTATTTAATGCAATGTTACTCCATTGAGTAACATCGTCTCAACAAGGTAAATATATTAAATTGTTGTTTTGGGCACAAATGTTCTATTATTATTGTTACAATCAACATTTAAGGCCTTTTAAGCAAAACTTTTTTTTAGTTAATAGCTTCATTGCTATAGAAAATGTCCAGTTATGTTACTTTTCAGCATAAAAAATTAAATGAGAGCCAAACCACAGGAGGATATACTGCAGAGTATTACGATAAGAGATCAGATTATTGTGGACAGTTGAAGTAAAACAGACTACTCAGCAATTAAAAAGCTCCACGTGTTTCTTGTATCTTGGAAAGCTTTAGTCTCTATCAGACTCATAGAGACTAATATTGCCTAAAATTGACAATAGGTCCATGATAATAACAATACCCCAGGTTAAATGTAGGGAGATAAGTCCTAGTGCAGAGGTCTGCTGTCTGAGCAGAGGTTCACCACTCCTCATGACATGATTGACATGAACATACTTGATGCATTGAATTAATTAAAGTGACGGGAGCACATTAGACAAGTCCAGATGTGCGCCAAAACCCCACCCCAAAACATTAGACACTCGTAAAACATGAAGCTTTAAAGTCCCACTCCGATCATCTATTGATATATTTTAAAAGTGTTCCAGTGGTCTTATATTTGTGATAATGCTGTTTTTTAGCCATAGAACTGATTAATTCGAAATTTACTTCGAGACTCTAGGTGTCTGCCCTGACTTCTCATCATCCGTTTGTTTACACTCTCTCCCACTAGCATACAGCCACTCACACCCCCAACCTAACATTTGAAGTGCAACAAAAACAGCGAGCAATATTGGAGCTATCCAGCTGTACAGTTTGGAGTCCGGTGCCAATGTGGGCAAGGAAAACAAAGACGTCCATGGATCTAGTGGTCTACAAGTAGACGTGTTAGACTGGAGCAGAGCAGGGAGCTTGTGATGCAGGCTTACCTACATCACACCTACAAGCTTTTTCCAGCTGCCTTTTTTTAATTTGCTTCTGAGTCACAACAATTTGAGCAATACTCAGAAAATCAGATTTTAAGCTTAAATTTGTAATAAATTATGCTCTCCGTCGTGAGAAAAATGCCACAGAAACACATAAAAAAAGAATTTTTTTAATTAAAGTGGGTCTTGAAAATACATTACAATGGTAAGTGTCTTTATTGAGTGAGTTTATTGAGTGTTAAATACCTACCTAAGAAAATGTTTGTGTCTGTGTGAGTTAAATGATGTTTGGCTGCTGATGTGCAGCAGCAGCTGCTCACATGCTTAGCCAGGCCAGCGTCTCAGGTTACAGCATAGTGTGCAGCTGACGTCCCACAGATACGACTGAGTGTGGTGTGAATCTGCAGGACGTGGCTCAAAAACAGCATATGTGTGAATTTGTGTGTGTGTGTGTGTTACAAGGCTACACTGAGAACGTTTATCAGATGCCACAAACATCTTGCAAAACAACAGCTTCTGCTTTTCCTTCCCACCTCTCTTCTGTTTATTTTTCTTTTCCTTTGTTTAGGAGACAACTTGGATTCAGACAGTTGAACCCGGTGAAAATGATGACATCACAGCAGGTGAAACCGTCAAGAAATCTCTTAAGGGGGCCCAAAAAAACAAAAAAAAATCCACAAATGAAACCATAACCCACCTGTTGGGGATATCTAAAGACAGTTTTAAAATCCTTATGGGATGGCATGTTGTGGCAAAGTGTGAGCTTTGGCGATTTTCACATTTTCTTACAAAATGAGGAAAAAAAATACTATCTAAAGGAACTTAACAAAATTTCCCACGCAAGTCTGCAATCACAACTAAAATGTTATTGACCTTTGATCCTAAGAAGGGGACACATCTTGAATTTCCAAAAAAAACACCTTGACTACTTTATACAAATTTAAACTCCTCCCAGGGATTTCAATCTATCCCGATCTGACTCCTCGAGGTACATGGGAAAAAATGTTGGATCTAAAGTTTGTTGATTTTAAATGGCGCTAGCATGGCGAGGTCACAAAAGTGCCATTTCTCTGTTGCCTATACATTTCTAACCGGAATGTCGCGAACATTTAATTCATAAATCGTTGGCTCCAGCTGAACAAAACAATAAAACATTCAATATGAACATATTAGGAATGTGGGCGGGGTTACCAAAAACCTCTGCTGCCGTGGAAATTGAAAAATGTACTTTAAAAAATGACATAAATCTTTTTGTTGCTCCTAGGTGACCTAAAGATAAAACGGTTGCTATGGAGATAAAACCAACAGAAAAGCAGCCTTTTTTTTTAGGAATTTGTCACATGCAGCTCTGACCAGGGTGGCAGGGGGCAGAAGCAGCCGCTCAGCCTGGTCAATAGGGGGCGACAAGGCCAAGGGGTGGTAGCACCTGCAGGTCCTATAACGCTGCTCGTGGCTTTGAGGTTTTATCATTTCTGCTCTTGGTTGTACTAATAAGGTCTATAATGCTGGATGGAGTCCCTGCTTTCAGTTCCTTTTAGTCTTTGGGCTTTTTAAGTGAACACAAATATTTTTTGGACAGTTTAACATAAAAGTCTTGCTTCCTTTCAATAAAATCTTAAAGCTGAACTAGTGATTTTTCTTAAATAGTTTATACATGGACTTAGGTGTCCATATTACACATCTTTTTTTAACTTTAGTCACAAAATAGAGAAAAGAATCACAATTTTCTAGGTCAAATAAGTCATGTTGTGCAGTTGATTGAAGATTTTTGCATCCAACAGTGCCATAATAGGAGTTTTGGGGCTTTTATTCACCTGATTGTTTATGAAAGCACAAATATTTTGTTGTAGTAGTCGCCATGCAGGGAGTCTCTTTATCTTCTTTTTATTTTATTCCATTGCTAATTTTTAAAGGTTTGTTCATAAAATGATGACCCAAAAACAATAAAAAGGAAGATCGTTCTACAAATACTATGTTTGAATTCAACGTTTGCTCAAGTTTTAATAGACTCCCGGCTTTGGCAGCTTTTATCTCAGCCGAGAATACGAGCGAGTTTGATCCGTACAAATCTGTTAACCTCCTCTAAACCCCCCCATTCCTGCACCGTCCCTGTGAGTCAGGAATTTCCTACCATCTTAATGTGGCACCTTCTGCTCCGTCTCTTGTGCACACTTCACAGTGACGCCTGTGACTCCGAGGAGGGGGGGGGGGGGGGGGGGAATCTGCTTCTTACTATTGTAAACAAACAGGCAGACAACCAGCAGCCCCCCAGGGCTAATTATTAGCTACTAGCAAACAGTGGAAGCGTGGAAAAAAGGGAGCTTGTTCGTGTGTGGGCAGGTAGACACACGTTGTGCACCTCTGTGGAAACAATGAGGCTGGCTCTGGAGGTTGATGAAGCAGGTGTCACATCTGCAGCACGGAGCTGAGTCAGCCTTTAATGACCGGGTTTCTCAAACGATGACAGACATGAAAGAGGGCGACACGGCTTCTCCAGCCGTACTGGAAAACGCCTGCGGTGAAGGTTTGTTGCTACAGAAGGGTGAAGCTCCTCCAGAACCCAGAGGCTCCATGAGCTCCCCCTAGTGAGAGCAGCACCAATGGAGAGCTTGCAGCTTTGCTCCCCTCATTCATTCCCACATTTGTGAGGCGCCGTTGTCCTGAACAAGCAGAGATGCTTGCTCAGCATCTCTCCACCCCCACCCCACCCCTCCTCCTCATCACAGGCATGCATAGTTCGTGCAGCTTAAATAAACTCCCCTGTCAGCTTAATGATGCTCCGCCTCAATCCAAGTCTCCTTCAGACCCTCACCCTGACAGCCCCCCCCCACATGAGCCGACCCGGAACCTCTTCACAACCTCACCCTCAGCCCATCTGAGGAGGACTGGGAGTCCAAGACCAGCCGTAAACAGATCCAGCATGTTTACTGGTATTTGGAAACGGGAGAGACGGGATGCTGACAACCAGGCGTCCAGCTTCAGGCGTCTCAGCTCCAAAGAGTTATAAAAATATGAAAATTCATTCACATTTGGATCCTTGGCTATCATAAAAAACCCAAAAAGAAACGTCTGCGCGATGTGTAAAAATCCTCTACTTAAGAGTCTCTAAAACTGTGGGAAACGAAAGAAGGAAAAATAAACAATCGCCGGTTCTTAGGAATAACTTCTAGATAACTTAAATGCCACAGCCAAATATGAGCATGTTTAGTCAAAGAAATAACAGCTAAATCCTTAAATCCCTGCTCCCATCATCTTTTGTAAAAGTGTTCCCAGTGGTTTTGCAGTTTTAAAAAAACCTGTGTTGTTTTCTAGGACGTAGTTTCTGCAGGAGTTCATTACAGATTGGCCTCTGAGTTGTGGGCGGGACTGTTGCTGCAGAGAAACCCCCCCTCCCTTCCCCTCCCCTATGCGAAGCAGGGATCTTGTGACCTGCCCACCCTATTTTTGACATCACAAAAAAGCCGAATTTCTAACATCATTTTTTCGTCTGAAAACGGTTTGAATAAAGAAAAAACTCAGAAATGCAATTTGTTTTAGCTTAATTTTCTTTCTATATGTTCTCCATCATGAGAAAAATGTCACAAGAGCAAGTTAAAAAACAAGATTTACGTTTTTGGAGATGGTCAATCCCTGACCTGCTCCTAATCAAACAACTGACCTTCCTCCCTTGTAGAGATAGGGGAAAAAAAGAGGCCTCACTCCCCTCCAGACCAATTTTTGAGGCGCCTGCTGAGCTAGGAGAAGTTTGTGGAAGAGGAGGATTTCTGGGAGCGTCTGATAACAGTGGCCTCTAGAAAGCAGACATAGAAAAATAGTATGGCTGTCTAGTGTGAGCAGAGATAGGGGATCCCCCTTCTGCATCACTGAGCGGTTGGGTGACGGATGCTGCTGTCTTTCTCTGGCACTCCTGGAATTTGCTGCATCTCTCTGTGAGGCTCTGACTCAAGCTCCTTCAGCCCCAATCAATATATTGAATCTATTAGAGGATGGGAATCTGCAGCCAGATCTCACGCTAAGAGGGATCGTGCTTCATTTATCACACGACCCAAATGATTAAATACAAAACTGAGGGAATAGGCTCTCTATAGAATATTTAGGTTCTAAAAGTGTGTAAGTTTTAATACTCAGTGCGCAGATGTTTTCTGCTGCTGCACCAAAGAGAGCCAAAACAAAGGTAAGAGAGGTGAGCACTGCAGATTTTAAGAGACTGTACAGCAGTGTTGAGCTCTGTGGTCCCACACTGACCTCTAATGGCCAAATGTGGTACTGAGTCTTCAGCTCCAAGGCAGAGCACTTTTATTTTATTTTAGTCAGCAATAACAGTAAATGATGACAGGAATAAATCAGGCCTTTCCAGTTCATCCAATAGGAGGGTTTTATGATTCCCCCATGTCACAGTAAAAGCCTTTTTACAAGCTCAAATTCACCAATCTGTCTAATTGACTTCCTCACATCAGGGAGCCCATCTGCATCTGACCTGCTGTTAAAACCACACATTACGCCGTCCTCTGTGGCATAAGCCAGCAGCACATTATTTCCGCCTGTCGTTAAGGCATGCTGGGGTAATCCTCAGCTAAAGGTCAAGCTCGCTCTGCTCTCGTCCCCCAGGTCCAGCTCACATTTATAATGCAGTATAAACAGACCATGATGTCTGCTGGACGACCTTTTTTTTAGTGACCGTAATGGAACGTTTAGTAGAAAAAAAAACAACCAAACTCAATCCAAGACACGCCTTTTTTTCACCGACTCTTCCGGGGATAAATAACTTGTCGGATGCTAGAGGATGTGTGGAGTGAGGGTTTCTTTTTATTGTGAGGGCGGCAGCCAATCGCCGCACGCAGGAGTGTCTGTTTGGGACAAGATAGCGGTTGCAGTCACAAGCCTGTCAAGCCTTTCAATGGGGGGGAAGGTCAGTGGGACGCCGGACCTGGCTGGCTGGACGCTGAGGCCGCACTGAGCCAGGCGGGAGAGGGGCATTTTATGGACCAAGTCAGAACACAAACGCAAAAAAAGAAAAAGTGTTTGTTTTTCAGTGTCCTGGTTGGATTAACAGGGTCGTCTCAACCGGTGGAGGAGACTATTAGCACGCTGCCTCATTCGTGTTTTCCTCAAAAATCAAAGCCACGGAATGGAACGAGCCGGCGGCAAAATAAACTTGACGTGTTTTGCTGAGTACGCACTTCCAGCATCTGTGGCAGCTGGGCTCCTGGCAGCACAAGGTGGAGGGAGGTAACTAACATCTACATCCGGCCCCCCCTCTGCTTCTCCTTCACCATCATTCCTCTTATTTTATTTGCAACCTAAGCACCAGCTGTTAAGATTATTATGTTTTTAATAAGGGGGGCAGGAGTTCTGGCTGTCATTTATGTGGATTCAGCAAATAGGCTTTTTTTGTCGACGATTAAAACTTTTTAGGATTCAGCTAAAGTCCCACTCCGATCATCTTTCCATCTATTGTAAAAGCTTTTCCTGAGGTCTTTTCATTATAATTATACTGTTTAAAAAAAAACCCCAGCATCAAATCTTTTTTTTTTGGGACATAGTTTCAGAAGTGCAGGAGGGGGCGGGACTTTTGGAACAAAGCAACCCCTCCCCCCTTCCCCACCCCATTGGTAACAGCTGGGAGGTTATAGCCCGCCCATCATCTTTTTCTACGTAACAAAAATGCTTTTTTCAAAGGATATTTCTTCGTCTGCTCCTGATTCACAATTCTTTTTTTATTAATACTCAGATTTTTCTTAACATGTGTCCTCCGACTTAAAAAAAAAAGGCCAACAGAGCATGTTCAAAATCCATCGGAGTGGGTGTTTAAGGCTGCAAAGTTTAACATTTTTACATCCATGGATAAATCTAAAATATTTATGTTTAAAAAATCATTAGTTTGTGTGAAGAAAAGAAAATATCCTCCAATCAGCCTGCATTTGATTGATGACAATAACAGGCTAAGAAATCTTGATACACCTTCAACTTTTATTTAACATCACAGCTCCTGTGTTAGGACAAGCAGGCGGTGAATCTTCTAACAGTGAGTCTGAACAGAAAAACCACTACAAGTGAGGAGAAGGAAGGTCCGAACGCAGCCACAGGCCTGCATGCACTGACAGATGGGAGTACAAGAGTGCTTTTTCAACACATTACAGGCTATTTAGCCAGTGGGCTCGGTCTAAGCAGGTGGAGAACCACCTGAAACTGAGCCAATGTGCGTCACACACGGGGAGTTTGAAAGACAAATCAAATGTGAAAAACAACTACAACAAAAAAGGCACCAGTCACCCAGCAGAAAGCGAACGGGGTTTGAAGTCATCAGAAGCTAAAACCAACACGATTGCATCCAACAGAGAGCTCTGCGGATGGATGGAATAGCAGCATTGCAGCGAGTGTCGTGACAACACAAGTCTGTAAAGCAGTCTTATTTCTCCCCTGGTCCTGGGTCAGAAAACAGTCCTAAAGCATGTGTTTCAACAGACAGAGAATGTTTATTTCAAGCTAAAACAATAAGCAGCCAACATCAGAACACCCCCTGTTCAGTTACTCGATACTCCCTCTGGCATAGGATTTGCTGTTTGAGTTCAGTGTATAATTAGAAACAAATTACAGACATTTAATTAGGGTGTACAACATTTCAGGTTTTAATTAAATTCTAAAATCTTTTTTTTTTTTTTAGACTACAAGCAGCTGTTCTGGTCTGTATTGTAGGCCACTTGTTCTGCTTAGAAACAGAAAGCATTACTGGACATCATAAAAGCATCAGTTTAAAAGACAGAAATAGGGTGAGTATGCAGTCAAATCATCCTCGAACAGCCAGGAATTCAGATTCTCTTCCATAGGAAGGGCAAAGCTAATTTTCCCCAAATACACTTGTAACATTTTGGCAGGCAACTCAATAAAATGAACCAAGCTTTGTATTTTTTTTTAAATGGGTGGAGTAGTTTTACAGCTTAAAAAAGGAAAAAAGGAAAATAAAATACAAACAGAAAAGCCCTACCCATAAACCAGCTACGAAGCTCTGGGTTTAAAAACAGGGATATTTGTGAGATAAAATCATTTGTTTTTTGTTATGGAACAACAGGCGGTGTGAGTCATTATTCGTCATGTCCCGTGTTGTGGTGGTAGTTTTGCTGACATGAGTACAGAGAAGAAGAGACAACTTTACAAAATGATCTTTTACCTACTGAGTGATGATTATGTCCCCTCAGTGTCTGTGACAGAGTCTACCACAGGCTGACTCGGAGCTTCCTCCAAAGGCTCACTCTGTTCATTGTTTGGGTCCTTAGGAGGTGAAGCCTGCACTTGCTGTGGCTTCCTTTCACTCTCAGGGAGCAAACAATCACTGGCGTGAGGGGCGTTCGACGTGGGCTCAGCAACATTGGCGCTGCACCTTTCGGGTCCATTGACCCGCTGGGTGTGGGACGAATCCTCGTCATTCTGAGGGGATTCCTGCTTTTTCAGAAAGCGGGTGGGACTTTCACGAGGGCTCTCAGCTGCTGGGAGGGTCCCAGGTGAGTCTTGGGATGAAAGCGGCAGCAGGGGGGAGGCGTGGCTTATGGTCTCGTTGTCTGGAGAAGCAGAGGTCTTTGACGGGAGATGGGGTGGTGACTCTGAGGGTGGAAGGGTCTCTGGTTGAGGGGAGGACTCAGACTGGGGGGGGCGCTCAGGCAAAGGGCTTTGATCCTTCTCATCAGAGGACGGTTTGGGTGAATGGGTTACGGGGGCAGACTGTCCCACAGGTGTCTCAACCAAAGCGGGAGTTTCGGACTGCGGCATGGACACAGCTGCTTGGTTCTGTGCTGGAGGAGGAAGAGACTTTATTTGAACTTGAGGTGGGGGCTGATTCAGACTCAGAAGAGGGGGCTTGGCTTGAGCTTGGGACACCAATGGGGACTGGAACCGCTGCATATTTGGAGGGTTGATTTTGAGGGGGGTAAGCGGTTTGCCTTGGTTGAGTGTCAGGTTGGGGTTGATGGGAGGAGTGGGGAGCAGTGGAGTGGGCAGAGGAAGAAGAGGCGTCCAGCCTCCTCGCTCGCGTTCCCTGTCCCCCTCACGCTCTTTGTCGCGCTCGTGTTCCCTGGTGCGCTCTCTGCCACGGTCCCGGTCTCTGTCACGCTCTCGGTCCCTCTCGCGGCTCAAGCGGTTACCGTTCATCTCCCTCCTGAAGTCAAAGTCTCGCTCATCTCTATCTCTTTGCCTCTCCCACGGCCGTCTGCGGTCATCTAGGTCTTGATGCTCGCTGTCAAATGGGGCTGTGGGGCCACCACTACGGTTCCAGGGTGGTGGTGCCCCCACAGCTCCTCCTGTTCCCCCTGCTGTACCGGAACGGCCGTCGAAGCGATTGGGGAAGTTCTGTCCTGGTGTGGAGCGCTCATCCTGAAAGCCTTTTGGACCCCCTGGTGTTTGTGGGCCGCCTTGTATCCCATCTCGTTCATCAAAGTCCCCTCTGGTTTGGTTCCACCGACTGTCAGGAGTGAAGCCTGCAAGAGCCTGCAAACGGCCAGCTAAGCTGGATCTGGCCAGCTGACTTCCTGGGGTCTGTAGCAAGGGAGGCCTGCCTCCACCTCCTTGTCCTCCACCACCAAGGGGTTCCCTATGGTCTGGCGGCGGGGTGCGCAGTAAGCCAGTGCTCTGCTTTTCCACAGGAGGAAAGCGGTAGTCTTGGTCTTTGCCTTCATCTGCTCCAGAGGAGGATTCTGTTTCTGCTTTGGGTAAACTCTCATTGGTGAGGTTGGGGATTCTGTTGAATGGGTCCATGGGAGTGAAAGGGACCCTGGGGCGAGCCGGAGCCCGCAGAGAACCGTCTGAGATGCCGGGAGCTTGTTGGACTGGACCTGGCTGCATGAGGAGCGGGAAACGAGCAGCGTTCCCCGGCTGAAGGAGGTTAGGTCGCACATCCAGGGGCAACAGGCCGGGCATTCGCGGCCCACTCAGACCAGGCTGATGCAGAGGATGAGGAAGAGAAGCTGAAGGGTGCATGCCGAGCAGACCCATCCCACTGCGGACTGCATTCTGCATGCCTGGACACAGAAAACACAAAGTCATTTTCAAATTTGGCGTAGCATCAAGGATGAGGACAAACGTTCTTTTTCTCTCGTTTGACAGCATGCTAGATTTAGTTTGTTTTACCTTGAAGTGTTAGTTCTACTGCAGAGTCCATGCCCTCTGCAGGTGGTGCAGCTTTCTCAACTGCGGCTTGCTGACTCTGAACTCCTACTGGGTTGAAGACCCGAGCTCCAGGAATGGCCGAGGGCATGAAAGTACCAGGTAAAGTGGTGGTTGGAGGCATCATGGTGCTGAAAGATGCTTCTTTTACAGCTTCTTGTGTGGAAACTACTGTTGGCTGCACTAGAGCTAAGACATAAATAGGAGAAGCAAATAAATAAAACATTTAAGAAATGTACACAAATGTTTAAATCTATTAATAAAGCTTGGTTAGGGATAGTGTGACGATAACCGCATCACAGCACTTTTTTTTTGAAAGTTTTTTTTCTGCTTATGATGCGTACATGGAACTATAATAAACACATTAACCACATTCATCTTTGCTGATAATTTACTTTTTCTGCTAGTCCTGTGTTCAGACTTCAAGGGTTTCTGGGGGAAACCTTTTATTAGTGTTCTCCTTCACTCCCTGCGCATGGCTCTCACTCCCTCTACGCTGCACGCTCCCTCTACTTACACACACACACGCGCACAGTTTCAGAAGCACACACACATCCCCGTTCTACTACAGAAGTTTCCGTCTCTGGTAGAAATACGACAAATTTACTGGGTTCTAATTCTTCATTTCCATTACAAGCTGCGTGCGTTCTTGAGTGCGCGACACAGCCGCCCGCCAGATGATTTTGTGTGTGTGTGTGCGTGTGTGTGGGGGGGTATTACTGTTCTCCTTCACTCTGTAACACCAAACAGGAACGCGCACTGGTTTCGATGAATATCACTACATGTTTTGTTTGGGAACTATGTTGTTACGTGTCTGTATAAGCAAAGGCGGAGCCTCCTGCCCCGCGTTCTTCATGGGTGTCAGGCTTCATGGCTACCAGAAAGGTGACAAAGTGTCTGCAGTCTCGTTTATTACTGGGCAATAAATAATATTCTGAGAAGATGTCTGTACCAAAGAGCACAGGTGAAACTCGCGTGCAGCTCCAGAGCGGTCCGGTGCAAAAGAATCAGCACCCCCAACACGCGTGTGCGCGCTCCTTCCTTTTACACACGCAGGGCGCTGACACACACACATAGTCATTCTACAACACCTATATAGTTAGTTCATTAGTTAGAAAATATTTAGTTGTTACTGTAATTTGTTAATAAAGAATACAGCGTTGTAATTGTATTCATTTGCGCAGCGGCCGCCGAGGGATTTTGTGTTAACCGCGACACCGCGCCTCCTACTGGTTCATCACCGCGGTGATCAAAAATCCCACTCCGTCACAGCTCTAGTTAGGGGCAACCAAATGATTAGAACTTACATTGAGAAGCTGCAACCAGTCCCGCTGTCTGAGCGGCCTGCATGAAACCTACACACACGTAAACAAAAACAAACAAATAATTTAGTGTAAATAGACAAACTGTTTCATTTTTAAAGAATCTTAACACAACAGCTAAAGAAATCAATTAAAAAAAGAGCATAAAAAAAACTTTTTAAAAAGCTATAAACACAATAAAAACACCAGCAGGGCAGAGTTTGAACCTACATCAAATGTCTGTCTGTAGCATTAAGTTTTAAAATGAGTTTTAAAAAATAGACAATGAGGAAGCTTTTAGAAAGTCCGATAGTGAAAAAGCCTGGTTTTCCTCTGAGCTTCCTTTACATCGTGGGGCAATGCGGCTTCTCTTATGCAGACCAATCAGAATGTGAGCAGCAGCATCCTGGACCACTTAGAAATGCCAAAGGGATGACTGGCTGACTCCAAAATAAAAACAAGATACAGTAAAGCCGATTCCTGATGAAGGAGTAAATTCATGTCTCAAAACGCTGCTATAGGGCTGCACGATATGAGGAAAACTCGCGATATGCGATATTGGTGATTAATATTGCGATAACGATAATTTGCGGTATATAAACAAATATCAAACCAACCAAAAAAATAATTTCCATTTCAATGCAACAGTATAAAAATTATACTCCAAATGACCCTTGTCGACATAGGAGGCAAACATAAAAGGGCTCATCTGATTGATCAACAGCGTAAACGGGTCCTTCTGATTGGTTAAATGCATGAAGGGATTTATTTCATTTATTCAACATTTCAAGCTGCCATGAGTTTGTTTTAGCACATTTAACCCTTGTGCTATCTTAGATGACCCCCCCCCCCCCCCCTCCATTGACGTGTTCTCCCTACCATGATAAAGGTGGAAAGATTTCATGTAATCCATGGACACCAGTGAAGATCACAAATCATTGAAGAAAAAAGGTTCAGAGTACTGTCTAGTGGGTCTAGATGACCCCACTCCCAACGTTAAAGTGCCTAGGATAGCACAAGGGTCAAGGTAAACATTTATTGCGATTTTCGCCGTCTCTTGCGGTATGCATATTGCACAGCTTGATGTCGCGATAACGATAAATTTGCGGTATATTGTGCAGGCCTACGCTGCTATGATAAGAAAGGCTTCACCGTCACCTGGACTTTTGCCACGTAGCTAATTTAACGCTTCCGTTTAAAATCAATGTCTGTTTTCATCCTGAGCTTTGACAGTTTGTTTCTCATCTAGAGCCAAAAGACCACATGGCTGCTTACCTGGTGGGGGCTGTGAGGCGTTAAAGGCAGGCCTCATGAATGGTGGTGGCGGCCCATATCCGGGCGGTGGTATGCCCATGTTGACAGGGAAAGAGGGAGGTACCAAACCCACAGCACTGGGAACTGCCTGGGGAACTGGTAACTGCATGAGAGAAGGCACATTAATGATACTCATATAAATATAGAAATATCACAATATACTAGCGTGGGAAATAACACGGAGTTGCAATTGGTCCTTTTTTTTCAAAACTTTAAACATTATATAATAAGGTTTTTGCAGATGTTGCTCTGTACCTGGACAGGCATCATGGTGACCTGATGGCTGTAGGTCTCAGTCTGGGTGTTGGATGTCGCTGGGCTCTCAGCACTTACTGGCTGATTTGCAGCTTCCTTGGCTGGTTCAGAGGTCTTGGCTGCTTCCCATTCTGCAACCCCAAAAAATATTTTTTTAATAAGATTAAATGTAAGTTTTAGAATAGCAGCAATACGTTCTTTCATCAAACAAGCACTTTTTGTTCTGCAAAATTGTAGATCTGAAAGAAATGTGTATTTTTACCTTCATTGACAGTCTCTTGGTCAATTATTCCTCCCTCTGCAAACCCATCCAAGTCATCCACTTTAACTTTTTCCCATGGTATGTAGGTGACTCCTAAATCAACGTCCCAGAACTGCTTGTATTCCTGCTTTACGCCTTTGTTCAGAGCCCATGCAATCTGAAACAAATTTGCAAACACAACATTTTTAAATCCTTTTAGTTCAGGTTCTACTAAATAAAGACCATGGTTAAACTGAATTTGATAAAAAAAACAATTGAAAAAAAACAAAACATAAAGACCTTGATGATTTTGGAGCTTATTTTGAAAGAGCCTGTGCTGAGTTTCTGACGAGCCCGGTATGCATCCTGTCTGTGGACCATGCAGATGTAGGCACAGCCCCTGGGGGGGATCATCTGCAAAAAGACCGTTAGTATCAGACGTTGTAAAACGCAAAAGATCAACACAGCAGGGAATACTAAATGTCCTGCATGAACACGGACAGCTTCCATTGAATGTGATGTAGTGGGATACCTTAAGCGCGGCTTTACTCACATTGATGGACTCAATCTGGCCAAACTCTTCAAACAGGTTTGTCAGATCTTGCTGAGTGGCCTTTTTGTCCACCTGTCCAACCCACAAGGTTGTGCTGCACACTAGATAAGGAAAACAAACATAGAATTGGTCCATATGCTTGAAAGTACAGAATACTAAAAGATTTGAGTTACATTGACTCATAAAAATGTCACTTCACCACTTAAAGTCTTGGATCGTATGGGAGGCAACCCCTTCTTCTGACGCTCCTTCTCTCGTTCTCGAGCCCGTCGTTCACTTGAATAAGATCTCGACGACTTCCTCTTGCGATCTCTGGAGCGTGAGCGGGACCGCTTACGGTGTTTGCGTTTACGTGAGCCTGAACGAGACCGGGACCTTCTTCTTTTAGGTGACCTGTAAGAAGCCTTCTGTTATACTAAATTCAAAGGCACACACTGGCTTGCAGAGACGATCAAAATCAGAATAAACTAAAAACATCCTAACAGCTAAAGCAGGGCTGCTCATTCCTGGTCCTCGAAATCTACCACCCTGCCCGTTTTCCAGCTCTCCCTGCACTGCTTGCTGCTGAGTACCTGGACCAGGTGTGTTCATTCAATCAGCATTTGGAGACATGTGATTGAGCTAATCAGCAGCTAGCAGGGCTTGGAGATCTGAAAAGCATGTAGGATGGTAGACAGCGTTAGAAATAAAGAAAAAAAAATGGTTGTCTGGCAAGTAATATTTGGTTGTCCTCCCCAATTTTTGGTTTTCCTTCTATACCAATATTCAACAGCAACGAAAGCTTCTCAGATGTCCGTACTTGCATCTTTATTTCTTCTATACCTCTAATATCAACTGCCTCTTATGATGGACATTTAAAAAACTCTTTAAATATTAACAACAAACATTTTACTAAATATTGAAGCATCTGGTTACACAAAGTATTGCCAAAAACCTGAAACTAATATCTTTATAACTAGTATCTTTACACAGATTTAAATATATTGGTTCTTTTTTTTCTTTGGTCTTGATAATTGTTGCTTAAAGAATCTAAAATACAAAGACTGTTGTAAAAATTTAGAATATCATATCAATCCCATGGAAAAACCTTTTTTTTCAGCTCATGTCAGTCTGTTCTGTTATAAGTGAAAGTTAGTCTTTTATGAATGTGCTTTAAATCTTCTGTTAATGGGCTGATTATTTTGAATGTGTTTTTGGAGACCTCTAACAGTTGCGCCAGGTACTGTTGTTCAACACATTTATTTGAATAATCTTTATTGAAAAGTGCACATGTAGAAACAGAAAGGATTCGCTAGCATGCACGCACTTCGTTTGTCAGTGGAAAGGATGTGCTGCATATGACTCAATTCAGAGGTTGCCAAAAATTATAGTCGAAAAATACCAAAATGTTGAATAAAAGACCAGGTTGTCACATGGACAACCATCAGGTTCATTTTGGTTGTCTTCCGTGAAATCTGGTTGTCTCGGACAACAGGATAACCACTTATTTCGAACGCTGGTAGATCTTGAGGACCAGGAATGAGCAGCTCTGATCTAAAGGCTCCTACACTAACAAGAAATACAGCATTAAAAATATTAACAACTTATTTTTTTGAATTCAATTAATCCCAGTCAAGATTTTGGATAAATGGATAAATTTCCTTTTATATTTATGTTGCCAAGAAACTTTCTCAAAAGGAAGTATAAAATCAAAAAGTATTTTAGGACTTCTTAAGAAAACACTTTTCCAACAACAAGTCTTGCAGAAAAGAGAGCAAGTTAATTTACAATAAGAAGGAATCTAAGACAAACTGACCTGGAGCGTGACCTAGAACGCGTTCTGGACCGTGTGCTTAAAGCTTTCTTATCATCTGCTTCAAACATGTCCTCCTCCATTCCGTCAGGACCCTCGTCCAGATCCATGTCCTATAAAGACACAAGTCCCTCAGTGAAAAGCAGCAACTACAACCATTCTTCAGCTCAGTAAAAAACAAGTATTAAAACTTGTTTAAGGGAAATTGGCATAAATACCTGCTGCTGGTTGTCTATGGAATCATCAATCTTGTTTTCTTGGTCAGGCGGCTGAGGCTGGCTGCTGTTCTGTGACGCTGTAACAGAGTTCTCTTGGCAAAAGATTGAGTCCTGTGCCTCTATGCTCATGGCCTGCTTGGACAAAAAAAACAACATCTTAGCTCATCATTCATCATTTCATTGTTGGTTTATACATAAAGCACCTTCCACCAGCAGCCAAGGAGGCCCAAAGTGCTGGACACATGGAGAACAAAACATAGCATAATCATAAAACATAAAAGAATAAAAAGCACAAAACCAAATTACAACATTGTAGAGACATCAATAGAATAGAATAAAAAACATGAAGCCAAAGCTCAAGCTAAGCTTGTGTTCTTAAAAACAGCTTCATGACATAGTTGACCAAAATAAGTGTTAATGCTGTGTTAAAAACCATTAAATAATCATTTAATGATTTAAAAGAGAAAATAAGGCTGTAAACATTAAAATTATTTTTCTCTTCCTTTTATTTTCTAAATTACTTAAAAGCTTTCAAATATGATTAAAATATAAACTGTCCACTTTGAATGTTATGGGGACCTGATGCTTGAAGATCTGACACACCCTAAATGTTCCACTTAGGTGAAGAAGAAAGCACTTCAGGAATTCTTCTTTTTATCTGAACCCAAATGTTTCAAAATGATCCAAAGATTCACCTTCTGCTGGTGCTCTAGCAGCTGCTTCTGAAACTGCTCCAGGTTTTGCTGCTGCAGCTGCTCGGCCAGTTGATGGAACAGTGAACTGTTAATGGGTTCTGACACCATGGGCCTAGGAAAGGTCAACAGCCTGATTATACAAAATCTGAATATTCACACAGTTAGCAGAAACAAAGAATTTGGATCACAAATTAAAAAAACATAAATACAAAAAGGAAAGGTTATTATAAACTAAAAGAAACATACATCTGAGACGACGATGTCTCCTTTTTTGATTCTTCACTGCGTTCGGAATCATTTCCAAAATCAAAAGGGCCCAAGAGTTTCTGCAACAAATAAAAAAATAAAATATTATCCTCATGATAACAATGAAAGAACACAAAAGTATAGGGTTGTAGTGAATGTAGCCTTACCTTATTAAAAGAGGAGACCCTCTGCTCCAGGGGATTGAGGCTGTTAGCAGTAGCAGCAGCAGTGAGCTGAGCTGTCAGAGCTTGCAGCTGCACTACAAGGCCAGCATCCAGAGCTTGCAGCAGGGACGGCTGGGGCTTCTGATGCTGCATCTGCAAACTCTGCACCAGCTGCTGAAGCTGCAACATGTAACAGCATTCAAACATTTACGTCACTAAATCCAAATGTTTCAACGAAATAAAAGCTGGCTAATAAAACACAGAGAAGGTGTACTAAAAACATTATTAGTCACACAATTCTGTTTTAGACTCATCAAAACACATCAAAATGATCATAATATATATATTTTCCTTTTATTGTTTGGCATTGTATATAACGGTTTAGTTCATTAAAAGGAGACATTCCCAATAATCAACACAACAAAATAAAGCCCTGATATGTGACAATAGAAAAAACAGCAGTAGCTGAGATACTGGGTAGTGTCTGGCTCACTGACCTGCTGTCCCTGAGGACTTTGTAAGATTTGAGCAACAGCAGCCACAGTATCAGTGTTTGTAATCTGTGATGCCCAGTCAGGCAGGCCCTGGACAATGTTTGCAGGAGTGGCGGGTGTGGCTGGGGTGCCTGAGTGGAAGAGCACAGAAACAACAGAAACAAAGTGGTTAACCACACTCAGCAAAGGCACAGAATATACTCAGAGGGGGTTGTACTGACCAGGTGTAGTGTTATTGACAGGCGCTGCGCTGCTGGGCAGGACAGGTGTGGTGCTGGGAGGAGGAATCCCTGCGGCCATGTCCAAAAGAGGCTGGATTATGTCACTCTTGAAGACTGCATTCTTTTGCCACAGGTTAAGGACTCGCACAATCTTACTCTGCAAAGGCCAGAAGGATGCAAAAATAAATGCAAAGCAGCAGTAAAATTAAGCTTTGGATACTTTTAGGTTTGAATGGAAAGTCCGGAGCTTGTTTATAGGGGTCAAGTTCTTGTAATTAATACTTTTTTGCTTAGTTTATGTTAGACAGTGGGCGTTTGCTGAAACCAGAATACCATCCTGTAATTGATTTCTTTTGTAATAGATACAGGCCCATAACATGTCCACAAAGTGACAAATAATCACCCCCACTTGCACCCACTAGAGCAGGGGTGTCAAACTCATTTTCACCGAGGGCCACATCACCATTGTGGTTGTACTCAAAGGGCCAGATATAACTTATACATGTAACTAATGTAATGAAAAATAAATGTAACCCCTCTTTAATTTTAAATATCTCATCATTTATTTATTATAACTTTTTAAAGTGACAATTACAGTTGCATAGAAAACACGTTTACTTGTTATTCTAGTATAAATCCTTTAAATTTGATTCTGTCAGGATAGATTATATGACAGTGTTTAAGTGCTAATGTATAGTTGCCCAATCCGATATTTCAAGTCCAGTTCCACTTAGATATGAATAAATTAAATGATTTTCTATTTTAAGAAACTAAAAACGTTTATGTTCTCGTGGGCCACATAAAATGATATTTGCGGGCCACATTTGGCCCGCGGGCCTTGAGTTTGACACATGTGCACTAGAGGTACATATGCAAAACCATCAGACTAACAAAATATTAAGGGATTCTGGGAAAATGCATGATCAAAGCAGCCCATCACTTGGATGAATTTGTATCAAACAACAACAGGAAAAAACAAAGAGAAATTGAAAACAGCAACTAAAACCTGTCTCACCTTGTCATCTGAAGGGCAGCGGTACAAGTGCTGGAACGTCAGAATAATATTCTTGCTGAAGCGAGGTGCAAAAACATCCTTCTCTGTGCCAAACTGGTGACGAGACTGCCTGACGATGGAGTCGATCACATACAGGCCTGGGACTTTGTATTCGGGCTTGCACTGGCAAAGAAAAAGGTGTGAGCTGTAAATACCCTCAAAGCTGCCTATAAACTACTTTTTTTACTTAAAATATTCCAAGGTGTTGTGGAGAAAATATGGCCACAATTATAGATTTCAAGTAGCTAAAATAAATGTATACAAAGTAAGAATTAGAAAGTGAAGTCACAAGGAATTTTCCAGATTCATACACATGGGACTTAAACTTAATGAGAAAAAAGTGATGTGGAATTTTTCAATTTCATACAAGTTGCAAAAGCTCTCAAACCATCTTGTATGATAATATGAAATACCTTTTGAATGAACTTCTCCACACTCTGGACAACATGCTTGTAGAACTGAAAAAAAGAAAAAACAAACAACTTGTTTGACAAAATGGATTTCAGAGCAAACAGCAGAAAAAAGTTGTACAGCAGGAGATCTGTGCAGCAAAAACAAAATGAGGGAAATATAAAAAGAAAAATGTGGATACCAAATTTATTAAACAGAAGTGGAAAACATCAATGTGCAGGACAGGTGCACACATTTCAAAAAGATTTAAGCAACATTAGTGATATACTTTACCGATAAATGGATGGGTAAAAATAATGTTTTTGACAATTTTAACAAAAATGTTGGTAGCACCTTATATTTTGGAAAACTTTGAAATGTTGTTGTTTATTGGTTTCTTGTGCTGTTTAGATTTTTTTTCTTTTAAGACAAGCATCATTTCTGCCAGTAGATGGAGTCAAACTACAGGAGTTAAGCTGCCTTCACATTATTGAGATTTTTTTAGTATATTAGATTAGGTAACATAGTATGAAGCCCAGAGGCACTGAAGCCTAAACCAAACTTCAGTTTAAGAAAAATAGAGAACATCGAAGTTTTTGCTAGATGAATCTTAACAGACGTTAAAGTGGAGTTCTTAGTGATCAAAGTACAACTGCGTGGTAACAAGGCTGGAGATATAACACGAAAAAGGTCTTTGTAACTTTTAACACATGTCTGGTCTCTGTAACAATCTGGGAAACCAAGGTTAAAGACATAAAGAATAATGGAAACTCTGAATATCTGCATGATGGTATCAAAAAGAAACTTGGGAATCCTAAGTGGGCAAATCACCAAAAGAATTTTCCTTTAGTTGTAAAAAAAAAGACCCATCAATTTTCAGTTAAACTGTTGTGTTTATAATAGGAGTGTTAATGACAACTTCCTTTCAAATCTTTCAGGCTGTCAGAATGAGCAGGATAGTACATTTTTTGAGAATGTATTCCAGGCTATGAACATGGAACCACAAGTCTTTTAAGAAGATAAACAAAACAACACAGGAAACGCAGCTTTAACTTTAACATGTAGGCTTTGAAAAACAGTTGTTCAGCTAGTGAAAACCCAAATTTCTCGTTCTTCTGCAAAACTGTTTTTTTTTAATTTAGTGTAAACAGATAAGATCTGATTTGTGCTTTTTAATATAAAATCTTCAAAATATTGCTCATTGTCATTAGCAACTGTGGAAACTAGAAAGATCTTTTCTGGCTTTTCAGTCATTGTAACAGGATTTTCTTTTTAAATAAACAAATGTCTTCTTTTTACAGACTAATGTTTTATAACTCATGCTGTCAACCACAATCCAAGAGCTTTGGTTCCAACCTCCTACTAAGGAGAAGAGGATTTATACGACGGAGTATTAGGGCCACCAAAAAAAAAAAAGAGTAAAATTACGAGTTTTTATCTCCTAAATTTATGAGATAAAAACTTGTAAATTTATGAGAAAAAACTCGTAATTTTACAAGATTTTAAGTCGTAAATTTATGAGAAAAAAACTCGTAAATTTACGATATTAAGTGGAAGTGAGCATGCAGAGCAGCACGCCGCGCAGCAACAGAGCATACCGACTAAACTTTGTTGAACAGGTGAGCTGAATGAGCTTGAACGTTCCAAATATCTGGAAGCTCATTTGTTTGATTTACAATTTATTAAAGTTTTATTTATTGATGGTTGGTTTGCAGGATCCCTGCAGCCCGATGAAGCCATCCGTGTCCCTGCAGCTTTCCACTTCAATCCTTTCTTCCTCCACCAAAAACAAGATCTCTACGTTTGTGTGACGCTTCCGTCTGAGAAGGCGGATCACTTTTTTTGGCATTTTCAACGTTCTAATGCTAATATAATAGACTATTTTCATTCATCTTTGTTGTTTGATGATATAACGGGACGTTTACCTTCCGCATTGGTGTTCGGATCTGATGACAGGTTCATGACGTAAGGTGACAGATGAACTTCAGGGTTTGTGAATGAAAAGGAGAATAAAGGCTGCAGCGATCCTCTGCACCCAAACGTGTCTCTTAGCTCCTTGTTTTACATATGAAACTCCGCTTTACTGACACTGAACCCCGGAAAACCGCCTCTACTGACAATAATCTGATTTTGAGTCGCCAAAGGTTCAGAATCTCTTTGTTTTAAACCTATAATAAACCTGGAAATAAAGCTTCACAAAAGGCTCCAAATCTTTCATCTTCAAGCGATGCTCCGATGAACGGACAACTTCGGTTCGGTAACCACTCGACTCCTTGTTAATCTATGACTTTTTTCTCGTAAATTTACGAAATAAAATGTCGTAATTTTACTTTTTTTTTTTTTTTTTGGTGGCCCTAATACTCCGTCGTAGATTTAGCTTAAACACAACATTTTTATTTATTTTAGCAAAGTTACCATCCATAGAAACAGAGGTAAATGAGCAGACACAGCAAAGCAGAGTGCTCTCAGAGGCAGTGCTTCCTTTACTGAAAGTTTTAGTGCTGCTCCTTATTGGCCACTTCTACATATGTGAGCTACAAATCCACAACATCAGCGACATCAGCTTAATGAAGACTTTTGCCTCTCTGTTCATCAGATATTTGCCTCTGAGTTGTGGGCGGGGCTGTTGGTGCAAAGCCAGCCGTTCTATCATCCATTTGTTTACACTTTCTTCCTGCTATAAAAATCAGCAAAAGACAGTCTTTGTCAGTCTCATTTTTGTTGGCTAATTATCTGCTTTTTAGGGAGGAGGCTCCAAAGAATGTTTTGGACTGAGTCACCCTGAAGATCCTGGGAGTTGACACGAAAGAGTTTTTACTCAAGCAACAAGAAAAAGGAAAGACCCCAGTGGTCTTTTAATTATGATTATGCTGTTTTTACCCTAAATTAAGAAAAAAAATGGCGAGCAATATCTGAGCTAGGCCAGCCGTACAGTTTTGAGCCAGACGCCAGCCCAGGCGAGGAAAATGAAGCCGTACAAGGATTTAGTCGTCTGTGTGGATACATCGGAACAGAGCAGAGTAGGGAGCTTGTGGCCTTCCGATTGCAGCTTCTATGTCATAGCTACAAGTAGAGCCTTGACGGTGTGGGATTTTTGATCACCACGGTGATGAACCAGGAGGGGGGCGCGGCGTCGCGGTTAACCCCCCCGAAAAACACAAAATCCCCCAGCGGCTGGGTCTCAAATGAATACAATTACAACGCATTATTCTGTCGCGCTTGTAATGGAAATAAATACAATGGAAATGAATAATTAGAACGCAGTAAATTTGTCGTATTTCCTCGCAGACGGAAACTTCTGTTGTAGAATGGGGATGTGTGCTTCAGAAACTGTGCGTGTGTGTGTGTGTAAGTAGAGGGAGCGGGCAGTGTAGAGGGCATGAGAGCCGCGCGCAGGGAGTGAAGGAGAACAGTAATAAAAGTTTCCCCCCCAGAAACCCTTGAAGTCTGAACCCAGGAGTAGCAGAAAAAGTAAATTATCAGCAAAGATGAATGTGTTTAATGTGTTTCTTATAGTTCCAATCATGTAAAACTTTCAACAACAAAAAAAACCTTTAAAGAAAAAAATGTAATCACCGCGTTTATGACAGCACCGCGGGGATGGGGTTGTCATCACACCCCTAGCTACAAGCATTTGGTCATGATTCACAACTAAATAAAGAAAAACTCAGAAATGCAAACTTGAGCTTCTTTTTCTTTATCCTCCATCATCAGAAAAATGCCACAAGAACATGTTAAAAGCACCATAAACACAATTTTCCATTGGAGTTGTTCTCCAAGTGGTCTGTTCAATGTGTCACACAATGTTTAAAGCCAAATAAAGTAAAAGCAAGTTTCTTTTTTTTTTTTTTAAGTATATTTTTGTTTCTTTAAAGCAGACTACATTTTAAGCATTAAAATATTTTAAAACATTAGCTTGTATTTCTAAAGTGAAAACAACTACATAATAGTATAATAGTATTATAGTGTACAACTCATCTACATACTAAAAATATTTTTTAAATAGCTTATGCCAGTAAGTTAGTTTTTAGGAACAGTAAATATAGTCATTTTAGTGTTTTTTCCCATCAACAATTAAAGATGTATCTCAACATGTCTAGACACATTTGCTTACATATTTTACATTTTTAGGTTAGATTTGTACGTCAACAACTACTGAAATTTTCATAAAATTGATCAAAGGACAGTGATAATTAAATGCCTGACAACATTTTGTCTCTTGTTAGAATGAGCAACAAAGCGGATATTTTCCAAATGTGAATTGATGTCTTTGTAAATATGTTGACCTGGTACACTGAAATATGAAATATGTGCATTTTTTATATCAAGTCAGACATTTAAAACTTACTTGCAGGATTACCTTACACTTCAACTACAGAACAATACAAATTATGGGATTAATTGGAAAACTAATAAAGTGCCATGCATGTAAACATTTTAGTACATTGGTTTTCTACAAATATGAAATGATAGGCTACATCACTAACCTATCAACTGAAAAAAAAGAAAAAAGTTTAAACATATAAAATGCACTGAAAGGACATTTGATTTAGATTGTAGCTGATCAGATACCTTAGTGTAAAATCTAATGTTCAACCCTGCTATGATAGGGATGCATCAAGTTCAAACTAACATGTCACAGAAAGGGCATGTGAGACTGGAGACTGAAAGTTACAATGAAAACCCATCTATGAAAAAGAGCCCCTTCAAAACAGTCCTTAACAGAACTGCTCCCTTAGGAGTCCCTTCTCTGTAATAAAAGCATAACATGTTCATCAAACTCTCCAAAGTGTGGCAACATGACATCATGGTCGACAACAGTAGCATTTGATTGGAAGATTTTTGTAAGTAAATAATGTTGTCCAAGAAGGGGGTGTAATGTTACACTATAAAAATAAAAATATATTTTTAAAGTTGTAAATGCCAAGCTAGAATCATGTTTAAGATAGTTCAATGTTAGCTGTAATTTAAGCCCTTTTCCTTGGCTGCATTCATAGTTGAATACTTTATTTATTTGTCATGGAAGAGGCCAAAATTCTGTCTTTAAAAAGTTGTTGTGGAGGACATAGCATTTCAATCAAGACTATAGACACAGTTAGCAGCACTACAAACTCCATCTACTCTATCCTCAGAAAGTTCAGCAACCTGGTGATGGGACATGAAGGCCCCTCTGCCTTTGCTTTCTGATTTGACATGAAGGTGTCTTTCTTTGATAGAATCATCCACACATTTTTTACTGTTGGGATATTATAAGCCAGAAAAGGGCTTATCTATCTCTCGAAAAAGCAGACATACTGAACTTTATGCAGAACTGCTGAAATAATCCAAACTGCTTCCTTTTATAATTGCTTTATGGTATATTGGTTTATGTCTGTGAAAAGAATAGGAACATCTAGAAAAAAAAATCAATATTAATCTAGAAAACATACCCCCCCCCCCAATAAATGTATTTCTAAATGCATTTCTTGAAATCTGTACATTTAACAATAATTACTCAGAAGCCAGTCTCAAAAAATGTCAAAGTTATGTCAAATTTTGAATAGGTTATCTAAACATGGTATTTAATATCCATCCTTTTTTATGTTCAATTTATGAATATATTTCTACAAACAATAGCTTGATGTACATTGTTCCCTTACTAAACTGATGCGGTCTCGCTGTATTGTGGATTTTTTTCAGTGGGATTTTGCAAGCTGTGTATGTTGTACAGTGTACAGTATTCTGTGTATTGATAGGCTGAACATTTTGTCAGTCAATCTCTTTGTTGTGTTTCCTGAACAGAGTACGTTCATCTTACATAAATCTTCAGCTGCCAGCAGACCTTTGTTTTCATTCCACAATACTGGACTTATTTGAGAGTTTAAACAAGAGAGCAAATGTAAAAATGTTAACGTTTGTTAGTAAAAAGTGTATGAAGTGTGTATTGAGGGCTTTTACGGTCTTAAAACATCTTTCATCCTAATTCGTAGATTACCCCTATCACGGGTTATCTATGGAACGTATCCTCTGCAGTGAATGAGGGTAGACAGTGTTTAAAGCTGGTTTCTTTTATTAAGATCTCGAGCTAAACATTTACGTGTTTGTTAATTGCTATCTTCTCTTTCTTTGTTTTTGAGGGGTCGCCACAGCAAATCATCTGTCTCCATCTGACTCTACTGTATCCTCTTCCTACCCCCGTTTGCCACCTGCCTCTAAAGAACAAAACAAGCTTGCCTTTGTTTCCACTGAGCGGTACGGAACAGTGCGGTTTAGAATGGTCCAGGTAATTCAGGTGAGCGTTTCCACTCAAAGTTGGACCATCAAGGCGTATGCAGAGTTAAGTTAACAACAACATTGGAGGTCATCCAGCAGCTCAAGTTTTTGCTGTTTGGATTTTGGTATTTCATTAAAGGTTGTTTGAGAGAAGATTCCGGCAGCTAAGAGAAATTCAGCCGCTTTCTTGGAGCTTTCTTTTATAGTAATGACCTTCAGTCAATCAACAGGGTTCAATAGTAGCTCCGCCCTTACCGGTCCGTTCCATTTTTCTATGGACCTACAACTAACAGGGACCCAAAATGGTAGGATTTGGTCTGGTTTAGTGGATTCATTTTAAAATGGAAATGCTCAAAATACCGGACTGGTCTGGACCGTACCATACCGCTCAGTGGAAACAAGGCATAATAACCAATTTAAAAATGATATCCAACTTCAGGACTTTGATGAACTAGAAGGGACCTGGTTTTGTCTTAAAGTATACCAAGGTCCAACGTTGTACAAGCTATAGAAAACAGGATGTCTGTCCCTTTCATAAATAGAGATATCACAATGCAAAATGACCTTCTTCTGAAGGCTATTTATTACTGCGTGTGCTCCTCACTTTTGTGGAGGTGCCCATGTTGGTTTTTCACGTTGATGATCCTTGTTTGTGTGAAAGATTGTTTTTCCATCCCTGACCAGTTTTATTAACATTTTGAAAAACTACATATTTAATTTATGAAAATAAAGACAGAAAGGGGAATTACCTCAATAAAATCATGCTACTGAACTACTAAAAAAGAGGGACATTTTACCAATGTGGAAGATAATCCCATCAACATTTTACTGCATGTAGGGCAGTGTTTTTCAACCAGTGTGCCGCGGCACACTAGTGTGCCGTGGGAGATGGTCAAGTGTGCCGTGGAGAAATTGCCCTCATTAATCATTCACTGATCTAAAAACATTTCCCATCTCCAGGATATCAGCTCTTTGTTCATCCAAACAGGCCCTAATAAAACACTGAGTAGTTAGGAATATAAAAGATCTTAAAATGACTTTTTCTTTGTTTTTATTTAATTCTATTAAAGAAATTTTGATAAGAATGACGGTACTGCGAGTTAGCTGCAGCTATGACAGTTTGCGGAAAAGTCCCGTCCCTTTAACTGTCTCCACCAATCATTCTTGAAGGCTTAATCACATGTCATCAGTCTGACCAATCAGAAGTGCTTAAAGTCTTCACTTTCTTGTTCTTAATTCTGCTGATAAAGTCGCTCAGTTCTAACAAAAATACCAGCTAAAGCTCTTCTTTAGCGGTGTAGCTTTCCACAGAGTCCGGTGTCAGACCGTGAAACAAGTGGACAATACAATGAAGCTCATTGATGCGAGTCTTTCTGCAAGTTTTCGGCAGTTTTCACACTACATCTCCCATGATGCATTGGCTTAAAGGGCCAGTGCACAATGAGTTGTCCTTGCGAAACGCCTTGAAACCCGAACAAACAAACAGTTTCTAAATTTTCTAATTTAACTTTCATTTCATCTCTTAGAAAAAAACAGCCGCAACTTCCTGCTTTTCCGGCCACAATTATCACAAAAATGCACGTGAGATTGCGGGCGGGGCTGTCGATCAATACAGACCATGAATTTCTGTTTTTTTTTTTTTTTTGGATGCTGGTGTGCCGCGGGATTTTTGTCAAGGTTAAAGTGTGCCGTGGCTCAAAAAAGGTTGAAAAACACTGATGTAGGGCATGGGCTAAAAACAACACCCTATTTTCTGTTAGAAAAGACATATTTGATTTGCTTCTTTTCAAGTGCATTTAGATAGATAGATGATGACTTTATTATTTCTAACTATTTTAAGGAGATAATTGAAACGTGTATTTTTCATGTATTATATATGATTGCAATTTAACTTCCCTGTGAAAAACTGTGCTCCATATATGAGCAGGAGTTGGGCAGCCCTCGAGCAAATACTGACAAGCAAACTGAGTGCAAGTATGCCACACATCCTGCCATGTAGGAACAACTAGCACCCCAGGTGGTAGCAGTGCCAGACTGCCAGCATAGATTAACATGATCAATATTTCCCTGAACTGAGTAACAATCCTGTGTGGGTAATGGGTAAAAGTCAATCACAGATCAAAGTCTGCAGCCACCTCATGTACAACTCTGGAGACATGGAAAGTAAGGATGTCTTTGGGACACATCTGAGCACTAAGCTTTTTAAATTAAGCTCTGGAGACACTTCACTATACAGATTTCAGCTATGCTCCCAATTCTGAGCCACGATAAAAAGAATGCTCTTCCTAAAAGAAACTTATAATGCATTTTTAAGAAAAACAGCTGTGCTCTTCACTAAACAGAGTAGTCAGTATAACACTTCTAAAGTCATTACAATACAGTTGAGAATCGGAATTGGCCATTAAAATACTTCTAAGTGCTTTTTAGTTTAAAAAAGGTTAACCTTAGTGTCAGGAAATCAAATTACAAGAACAAAAAAATGTAATGTTTGTGCTACTGTTTAAATCTGTATCAGTTTCAAAGAATAACTAAATAAAAATGCAGTTATTCACTCTCAGACCAACAGAATTGACCATAATATATATTAAGTTAAAACAACATGTACAAGCAAAAACTGCATTAAACTGTATAGCAAAGTAACATTCATCTAGAATCTGATAATCATTTAGTCTGACAAAATGTTTGACTTTCTCTGTAGAGGACATTTAAGTATCAAAAATTGTTGTATTTTATTTAAAAAATGTACCATTAAGGATTATCTTGTTAAAAGAAATTGGATAGTTCTCTACAATATATTTGCATGAGATTTTTTAAATTTAACATGAGATTGCTGAATTTGATGACATCCTTAGTTAAAGAATAAATAAGTGCGTACACATTTTGGACGGCTGAGAATCCAGTTTAATTGAGGAGTGAAATTTATCATCTCTCATCATTCTTCAGCTGGAGGAACGACTAAAACCTATAAGAGCTTGATAGAGCAGGGATAAGCAGAGTCACTATGCAGCCTTTGCTTCACTTTGGAGTCTTTCTAGGCACTACCAGCAGCATCTTTAACATCAGCTGTATTTTTAACACCCATCCCTTGGCACCACAGCAAGCAATCATTTACTACTCTGAACATGAGAAAACCTACTCTTGAAAAAAAAAGAAAGAAAGAAATGATTAATCCTTTTTAATTCAATCAGTAAAGTTAATCTAAAAAAAGTTCAAAAGCACTGACACAGTTCCTATTTTCTATGACTGTATTTATTGCTTCTCATTTATGAGAAGGTACGGTCAAAATGACACTAGCTACTAAATACATCCTAAGCAGACAATACTCTATGCAGGTAGTTAGGCAGGTAGGACTATCTTCAAATTAAAATGTAACAAAATACCCAAAGTTTACAACAGTATATTGCCCACAAAAAGACGCATCATTGATTCATCTTCTAAACCCGTTTGCCCCTTGCCGGAGCCTCGTAGGCAAAGGCAGGGGACATCCTGGACAGGTCGCCAGGGGTCTGCAACCTGCGGCTCCAGAGCCGCATGCAGCTCTTTCATTCCTGTGCTGCTATCTGTGGTTTTGTAAAACAGGTATTTTCTTCTACGATTGTCGTGGTGCCTTTAACACAGTGGGAATGTGCGAGAGGGCAGAAGGAAGAGAACAGCGTGAACGCGCAGAGGGGGCGTCTCTGCGGCTGTGAAGGTGGACCACAGTCTGTAATGGGATAAAAGTTCTTCTAAAAAGACAGTACATGTTGAATGAAAAGTGAATAAAAGCCTCATCATGCAGAACCTCTCCAGGTCGTCTGTCGACCAGCTGTTGTATTTTTGTGAGTAAGTCTGAACCAGGAGCGGGTTGGAACCAGTTAAGCTGCTCATCCCTGGAGCGAGCCTCCCCTGTGCTGCGGCTACGGTCGGCAAGCATTAAACAGGAAAAGTTCATAAAAATAATTTTAAAAAAACAAAACAAAAAACTGACGAGCTGAGTATTAGGTTCAAATAATCTAAATGTAAACATTTTCTAAGTAAAGTTATATGTGACTATCACCCTGCGTCACCACTACGACTCCCGCCAGTGTGTAATCCCAACAATATTCTGACCCAGGCAGGACAACGATGGAGAATTTTGAGAAAACTGAAGTTCCTGAGGAAAACCAGATGTTTAATAGCACCTGGGCAGATTTGTTTGCTTTCACGGACTTTACCCGTATGAATACTATGTAAGGAGGAATTAGCAAACAACAAAGTCTCAAATGTGGTGAGACATCCCAGAATAAACACAAAGCTTTAGCCCAAAAACATCCTGATCGGATGTTTGTTGACAAAAATCTTTCTGAGAAGTGGATAAACTGCTAGTTAATTATGACATATTTGCTAGTTTTGTAGCCTCTGGAAATAGTTCTCATTGGAACCCGTTAAATGGCAGAGGATACAAAAAAAATTAACGTCTCTTTAGGAACTTTAAAAATGAGTGAAATGATGTCATTCACCGGAAACACTGGGTTTTCCAAAAGGTGCTGCGGTTCCCTGTGTTTGAATTTCTGTGGGAAACTGATCCAACTGGCTCTTTGAGTCGTAAAGGTTGCACCCCTGATTTAGGTTTTTGAACGGCGGGAGGAGGCCGGAGTACCAAGAGAAAACCCACACAGAAAGGTCTGCATAGGTGTTCTGCCCCACAGCCAGGAACGCTAACCACTGGACGATGGACGATGATATCTCTCTCCCCTCTCTAGGGGAACGGGCTACCGAACTCAGAACCGGGTCTAAAAGTGTGTGTCTGAGCAGAGGATCTTGAGCACACACACAGCGCTTTGGGGCGGTGTGAGCTTCAAAGCAGAAAGGCCGCTCAGTCCTTAGAAATCGTTCAAACAATCACGTGGATTTGTGTTTCGAGTCGTGTCCCGACTAAATAAAGGCTGATGTTATTCCCACATGTGTAAATGCAGCCAAGATGCAGATTGCAGCACCACCCAAAGCTAATGTTGTTAGCCCGTGTTAGCATACTGCGAATTCTGGCTTCTTTCCGGCTCAGTTTTTCAACAGAAAAAGCAATGACCACACGGATTAAAATTAAAACGATGAACGAACAGGCGTTTCATAATAATCGTAACATTATTAAAAGCACGTTTAGAAGATCGTCTTGTTACAGAGCTGACATATCAATGTATAAAGCCGCTCGGCAACATTGTTTTGTATTGAATTGTTACATTCAATAAAGTTTGAGAAAAAAATAGCCGCTCGGCGGAACTGATATCCGCTTCCGGTTTTTCAAACCCTACTGCGCATGTGCGAATGATTTATTCCGACCAAAAGTGTGAGCCATGTGAACATTTTTTATATTCTGAAAACATTTTTCTGGAACCATGTACACGTTTGGATTCTAATCCGACCATTGATCCGGTCAAGATATTATTCACATGTAACCGCGGCTTATGGTGTCGACTCGCAGCGTGGCGGGGGCGTGGCATCACGATGGTGTCTCTCCATCGGGATGTCAGTCACCCATCACGATGGACGATGGTATCGTCCATCGGCACAACCCTAGAAACAGCCTCAGCAGATATAAAAATATAACATTTTTACTTTACATTTAGGGTTGAAAGCGACACAAGGAAAGTCTTCATATTATATCTGGTGTGCGTACGCACACACTGGGCATAAAAAGACAAAGTAGTCAATCAAGTCTAACAAGCTGCTTGATTATTTATAATCAACTTCTTACTGAGGAGTTCAAAGTAAACTGGCATTAAAAGATATACAAATGACTGTATTATTGACCAGTATAAAGAAGGTGCAGTTTTCATGATCAATTAATGAACATTTAACCACAAAGAGATATTCTTTGTGTTTTGAAAGTGGATTGTTGTGGTGAGCCCACTGGACAATATATTTTAAGAGTCAGTGGGGAGGAAAAACATATTTTATTAGGTTTTAAAATGTTTAAACTTCTTTTTGACTAATATTTTTAACTTTCAATTCAAATAATAATTAATGTCTCTAAGAAACAAAAGAAGAAATGTTCTACAGTGTAAGAACTAAATTCACGTTTATTTTTCCATTATGGTCTGATGTCTGCTGGTTGCTTTATGCTGTATATTTACCCCCCAGACCCTTTTTGGAAAACATTGGAAGTTATGGGACTTATTTTACAGAATTCAAAAACTTTATCCTAAGCGCATGGATTGATCACACATCCCATCTGTGCTGCATCAGATTCAGCTGATAGATGGTCTGTCAGACATCACAGTTCACTAATAATGGAGGGATCAAAACATGCAAAGAAGCCATATTAGGAGATCAAATGTACTTGAGCCCAGTATGGATCTCCTGGTGTGTGTGCAGGTCCTAAAAGAGAATGTTCTGCTAAAGCTGGACACTAAACACACCTGTAAACATAGCAACTAACGTTTTACTTGAAGAGACAGAGCAACAATCTGTCTGGCTGTTACTGGATACTTCAGTTACTATGCTGTGAAATTCAAAGGCAATTCTTAAAAACAAACTGCTTCAGCAACATTGTTTTGAAGCAAATATCTAGTTGAAAACATTAGTAAGTGCAGCTGATTTTTCCACAAAACTATGATCTGACTTTTAAAATCCTTAGTAAACACCAAGTATGTCATCATGCATGACAGTGACTTTGAGAAGACATACCGTTTGGTTTTTGCCAACTGTGCTGCTGTGCGTGACAATCAAACACGATTACATCCATTTCTTTTCCAAGCTTTCCATCAGACTTGCAGTGATTATTTCTCACAAATTCAAAAACCTAAAATACAGTCTGTTGTTTCTGCAAATAAACCTTCTAGGAGACAAATTTTCAGTTTTTTAATAAGTGATCCACAAAATGTATTTATCCCTCCTTTATAATGCCAACATTTTTTGGAAACCCTCATCTTTGCCATAGCAAAAAAACAAAAAAACTATGTGCAGATAATGACATATAAAATTTAAGAAGATTGAAAAGAGATTCAAAGCGACTTTGCACAAAAAAAGATGTCACATCCAAACCAAGTCAAGTTTCCCACCAAATGTAGTCTCGCACAATCATCTCACCAGCTATATTTGTCACAAGTTCCGTTTCAGGCTCACACTTAACGCAATATCGAAAACACTGAAATGTTACTGACCAGTACTGCAAAATAAAATCTCAAAACAAACAACACGTTTGCTTCCAAACCGCCACATCCGGGTGTAATGAATGGTGGGAAGTGTATTACAAAAAGCCTAACAGTGTGCCTGTTCAACTTTAAACCAGATTAAAGGGGTTTAAAGACTAAAGATGTAGGGTCAGATCAGAAAGTTAAATAGAATAAAATATGTACATGTGAAATTAAAATAATTTCAATGACTTTTCTTTGGAATAATGGGTATACAATGTTACAACTAATTTGTTTACAGGACCATTACATCTTGCCAATCATTAGAAAACATGGAAGTAAAATAAACAGGATGACTATTGTGTTGCAGATAAGAAACCTGTTTAAAAATGTAAAATTATATGTATAAATATTGCATGTATGTAAAGCAAAACCTCGACATTCCTAAATGAATAACGACAATTTGTCTGACTGTTGGCCAACAATTTCTGAATCCAAGATCTAGTGACAAAAAAAAAGACAGTTTCCCCTCCAATCCTAAAAGAGCCATCAAAGAAATCTATCTAAAAGTTAGCAAATTATCCACACCAAAGCACATCTCATCTACCACTTTAAAACGATCCAAGCTATCCATTAATAGGAAAATAATCAATCATTTACTAATGCTAAGTCAACCAACGCATGGAAACCAGAATAGCAAAAGCCCTGCTTCTCCTGGTGCGTGGGAGTAAACGGATACTCTCCCATCTTCCTTTTGAAACAGCCCATACTCCTACCTAAGCTGGTTAGGGATTCTCTTATCTCTTTGTAACTCTCTCCACCCCATCCTCCTGCTTCACTTTCAGTGCTTTGGGGGAGCTGGGAGAGCTGCTGAGGGAAGGGGAAACAGGTGTTATTCAAAAGCAACACACTCGTCAGACACACCAAAATCAACTGTTACAAAACAACATTTAGTGTCAACCTTTAGAAGGAAATGCTTTCTTTTTTTTAAAACTATAAATGTAAAGAGGACAAATGACAGTTTCAACATGTTGCAAAAATGCAACAGTTGTAAGTGCAGACCAGCAGCATCTCTCAAGTGAACCCTGCAAAAGGGATGAAGTAACATCTAACAGAAAATGACTCCGGAGCTGTTCCTATAGCCTCCAAACTCTTCAGATTACTACTAGATACATGATGTGTCAATGACAAACCAAATCTCCACATTAGTCTCCTCATGCACCAAGTATTCTTTATCTACACGGTAAATTATATGACATATCTAGAGGAAAAAGGTAGAGATATAGTCAACAATTTGATTTTCTAGTCAACAGACACATTTCAACTTAGATTTTCTACAGCTGCTCTCCAGGAAAGAAAAACACAAGATCGCCTGAACATAAATTCCAGTATAATCTTTTATTTTCTTAAAAAGCAATTAGCAAGTTGATTTCCCCTTGTCTGTCATATCATGTTTGTTTATCATGTAGTGCTATGACTGAAAGGTTTCATTCAAACGATGCAAAATTATAGCGTAGCTAAGTAACAGGTCACTCCTTATTGTGCTTACATTAAATAATCCCATTAGGAAATTTATACTCAATTATATTATACTTATCAAGCATAGTTCATACAGCATTTTTCTGGGACTGTTTTTTGCTAATTTACTATAAAACTTTTTAACATTCATTATATTTGGCAAGTTTGGCATTCTTTATTGTTCAACACGGGCAAATTAAGTTATGGCTCACACGTACAAAATAGGAAAGTATGGATTTATTACTGTGTGAATGAGACTGTGACTATAAAGTGCTTTGGGCCTTCAAGGAAGATATTAAAGCGCTATATAGGTATACGTCATTTATCATATAATTAGGGTAGCTTTAGCTGGTGTTTTAAGGACGGTCACTTTAATTGGACATGTTAATTTTTTATAACACAAGCATGCGCACTATGTAAATAATGCAATAAATAATTTATGGTTTGGCATAAAATCAAGTGCTGACTAGTTAAACACATTTGTACCGGGCAATATGACAAAATGTTTAGAACAACAACAAAAAGTTTCTACATTTCTTTAATGTTGATACAGAAAAATATCTCAGATCTTTACTTTTCTTCTAAAAAAATTTGACTTATTTTCAACGAAGGGTTTAAACTTTGAGAGTTTAAACGAGATAAGTGTTAAAATGTTCATAACGGTCAAAGAAAAGTGTTAAAAGTGTGTTTTACTGCCTTAAAAACATCTATAATAATTGTGAAAAAATAACACGTTGCAGATTTTGCTCATTGCAGGTTAAACATTATTATTCTCTGTACACAAACATATGCAGACAATAAAAAACATAGAAATGTTTTAGGAGAAAAAAAACCCACTACATTTCCTACATAAAATACTAAAAAATTCTTGCCTAAGGATTTGCTCCTACATCTACAAAAATTGTCATTTCTTAGTCAGCAGCACATTCTGCGGCCAGCACGTATAAACTGATCTTTAGCGTCACACTAAGGTTTTAAATACATGTTCTTTGATTTTTCACCTATAAAGACTTACCATTTTGTATAGTTGTTTGGATTTCAACAACTACATTTGGCCAATATTCTGAGAAATGCTATTAATCAGACATTTAAGAGTTTTTATTGGATGTACCAATCTGTTGGAATTTGCTTATTTGAACCCAGGTGCGACCACAACATAAGAAAATGTTTCTACATTTTACCCATCATTACTTATTCCAAGATAACCCTTTGAAAACATTGTTCCACTGAAAACGGTCCTAAGTTAATTTTCGGCCTATTACACTTTTGGGGTTGTTTTTCAAACATTTTATAATACAATTGCACTACAAATGTTAGCAACACATTAATATTTTTATTTATTTATTTATTTGGTGATTAGTAATCTCTTTCCTGATCAATTACCTGCCTCATCCCTGAACATACTCACTTTTATAGCCTTTATTCCAGACTTGGTGATCTGGGTCATCTTGGCCTTGGAGATGGGTGGTCTGTACTCATTCAACGAGTAAAGCTGAAAGAGAAAAAGACATTATACAATACAAATCATCTTTAGTACACCCAACTACATGATGATGATAATAAAAGGTGTTGGTGTTCCTATTTAATTGTTGTGCAAATATTAAATGGAATAGTACGTTTATACGAATAGAACTAATCATTCTGAATTTACTTTCCGTCGCAGAATGTTGAACAATACCGTGTTAATTGTGAATGATCAGTGAGGTTATCATTAGCACTGATCGTTCGGAAGAAAACACTGGCAGGAGTTAGCTTTGCGCTCGGAGTAAACATTGGAGTTTCGGTGTCCTCCGATTTCTTGGTGGATATAAATGTGTAATACCACACATTTGCACATTTTCTTATAGATAATTTAATCAAAATTCTAGTCTGAGAAGCCAGGACAGCTCCAATCAGCTTTAAATGTACTAGAAAGCCCAACAAGTTCCCACGTACTACTAGGGCGGCATTGCTAACTTATTGCTAGCGTGTTACTTACAGAAAGAATAAATAACTACCACGTTATTGTATTACTAAATGTCTTCCAACGCGTTGAATGAACACAATTGACGTCGGTGTAGAGTTAAGTCTCAACAAAACGGTTATTACAGAATTAATACTGATTTTTTGCGTTACTGTAGCCAGCGGCCTTGCAAGCATCCCTCAGCTATTTGATGCTAATGCTAGCCAAACAGCGACTAGCGAACGTTAGTTAACGATTATGCCTAAAGAGTTCAATTCTGTAATGGTTTAAACAAACCTCGTTGTTAAAGGCTTTAACTGCCTCCATTGTGTCTTGTTTCAGGAGGCAGGTCACGGGAAATGTTTACGTAAATCTTCTCAATAACCGGTGAAAGACATGCTGCTCGACGTTCTGCTGAGATGGAGGAGACTGCCAATATGGCGCATAACTTCCACTGGTAAAATGCCACGCGCCTCCTAGCGTTGGTTTCTGTGTACTACAGTTTGGGCAGCAGATGAATTGACCACACACTTGTTTTTTTCTCCCCAAAACATGAAAAAAGTGCTTTACACAACAATTCAGAAGAAATATATTTATTACATTGCAATTAATAGATTTATCACATGTACATCTATTTACAAACAGCATTTATTTAACACAAGACACAAAAATACGGAAAAACTAATAAAGCCCACTGAGGAACCAAACAACTATTAATTTGACCCAGGATTTAACCCATTCCGATGGAGTCACCATATTGTTAGGACTACAGCATATCGGAACGGTAACAGTGGTTTGCTCTTGTTCCATAATTAACATGCCAAGCTTTTTGCAAAAAAATGCTGACTAACACTGCTACAAATCCACCTTGACTTAATTTTTTACAAAACTAGAGATAAGGCTTGTAACACTTGGAATAAAAACAGTGGGACAAAGGCTTGCAGTTAAAATGGCTCAAAAAATGTAAAGTTTAGTGTAGTCTTATAAATGAAATTGGCACGTTTTGTTTCATTTAACGTTTCCATGAAAACAATGACACCTTGACATCCCAAAATGCAAAAATGAAAATAAATATCTTGATTTATCACCCACATTCAATCAGTTAAGGCAGGTTCTCCCGTTCAGTCTAAAAGTCCTGCTGATCAGCATGAGTTTGTCACTGCCAAATCTCACAAAAACAGTGAAACGTGTAACAGGCATCAGTGATGCACGGCACCAAATATAATGAACTGTTAAAAACATTTTTCTGCCAAAAAAGAAAAGCTAAAAAAAAATCTATCAACAACTATTTCCTTGTAACAGATTTAAATATTTATTATTGTAAATTTGAATGTAAAGCCATCATTCGTGGAATAAGCACACCTAGCTGTGAATGATTAGGACAATACTAGGAAAACTCACATTTTATTAATCTAGGATAACGCTGGACAAGCATCACAATAGAAAAACATAACTGTCTTTTTAGATCCAGACTTTTGGGGGAGGGGGGGTCTAAATAACAGCAATGAGTTTATTCCAACCATCTTAGTCCATCCAGTCTCACAAGTAAAAACAGTGATAATAGCAGGAGTTTAAATACTAGTCTCTACCACCTGTGCAGCAATGGTTGATGCTGCAGGATTTACAGCCTCTGATGCCCCCTGCTGGTCCAATTTGATGCGGATTTCCTGCACCAAGGGCGCATTGGCTTCCTTCCACTCTTTGAACTTCTCAGAGTTAAGATCTGCGTCTGACAAAATTTGCTCTATTGCTTGTAAGTCAGCCTCCTTTGACTGCGGGGGAAGAAAAAAAAAAAGGATAGAAAAGCTTTGAAATGTCTTGTAAATGTGTAAGATAGGATGTTTTTGAATGTGGAGGACAAAGTTTACCTTTAATGTGCTGTTGAGCACCCTCATCACATGCAGCTTTTCGTTGATGTTCTTGTTTTTACAGCGTTTTACGAAGGATGCCCGGAATTCTCTTTTGGTGGACGGCTTACGGTCTCCTATGGGTGAAAGGCTTGCCTCTTTCAGATGAATGTACAGCTTCTCCATCTCATCGGAGTTGTTTCCATCATCTCCTGCAAGTAGCAAAAGTTAGACAGAAAACACCCTACAGGAGCTGCTTATGAACAAAATCTAAAGTTTGATCTGTCTATGAGACAAACGGAAGGCTTACTGTTGTCTGGGGCCGCTACAACATCCCCCTGTTGATCTGCTGTGGAGCTTTCCTCCTTGGGTCCAGAAGATTTTGAGAAATTCTGGAGGACCGAGTTCTCTAAAGGCCTGTCTTCTTCTTCTTCTTCTCTGTCGTCTTCTGCTGCCTCTTGTGGGGCTTGATGTAAGTGCACCTGGACCTGACACACCACTGCAGTTTCCCCAGCCGGAGGCGGGGACTGCGAATTGACGTCTGACCAGGACTGCCGCTGCTTACTGACTGAAGAGGCAGAGCTCTCTGATGTCATTGTGCTAATAGGGGAGGAGGGGGACCCGTTGGTTTTGCTGGAGGCCGTTGAAGAGTAAGGTGGAGGAAGTGAGCCCTGAGAAGAAAAATGTATACCAACATGTGTTTTCTTCACGTTGCAGGCTATGAAGATATCTGCAGTTCCAAGATGGTTGACTGAAGAGCGTACTGACCTGATGCGTGGTTCCAGGTTGACTGGGGGCATCAACAGAGTCCTGCAGCGTCTGCTCAGAATACGGTGGCGGCGGGATCTCTGTGCTTTCAGCTTCTTCGTGGTCACTTGCTTCACTGTAACACTCTGAAGGTCCGAGATAACATGAGGAGATACAAAAAAAGACTAAATTCATGGCTTGTGTGGAAGAAAACACTGTCAGAGGTTATGTTTATTGTCAGCTTTGAGGCTTCAACTGCAGGTTTACAAAAGAAATCTGGAAAAATAATAACAAAGCCACAAGCAGCATTGTATGACCTGTAGGTGCTACCCACCGTCACTCTACCCAGCTTGGTCGGAGCTGCATGTGTCAAATTTATTACATTTTTTCTAAATTGTGGCTTTTCCGTTGGTTTTAGTTCCCTAGCAACCATTTTATTTTTTGGTCCCCTGGTTGTGACAAACAGGTGTATGTAATTTTTAGAAGAATTCCCAAAGTAAAATCTTTTGATTTTCTTAGCAACAGACATCTTTTGTTAACCACGCCCACATTTCTAATATGTTCACATTGTATGTTATATTGTTATGTTTAGCTTCAGCTAATGATTCATGAATTAAATTTTGACAATATTTTGGTAAAAAAAATATGGCGAGCAACAAGTAAATGCTGCTTCCGTCAGTGCGGCACGCAAACTGTTCAAAATCTAGAAAATTTAGATCCAAACCCCCCCCAAGTAACTTCCCGGCAATGCTCGAGGAGTAAGGATGCGATAGATCCAAAACGCTAGGAGGGGTTTACAATTGTAGTTGGTACTAACGTTTTTCTTTTTCTTCTTCTTGAAAATTCAAGATGGCAACCTCTTCCCGAGGTCAAAGGTCAACAAACCTTTCTGGTTGTAGACTGGCGGCATGTGAGTGAAATTTTACGAAGATCCGTCGAACAAAAGTGTTGGATATCACTGACACCTGCCTTTTGCTTTTGTTAATGGGTTTTCAAATACTTTTATAAGGATTTGGCTCCATTCATTTTTTGACTGTTTCTCCCACTGTGATGTCATCTTTTTTTTAAATTTAAAAAAAGTTAAGAGTTTTTAAATATGTGGTAGGGGGATATTTTTGCTCAAAGGGGAAGAAAGAAGAATTGCATAAGTGATCTGGTCCTTGTAGTCCAGGCCTGCTGGAGGACGTAATTAAACAACGGAGATAGATCCGGTGGATGACTACCTGTTGCTGCATTCTGTCTTGGTGCTTCGTATTGAATGGAGGCAAGCCCAAGTTTATTCAGCCACCTGAAAAGGAAAAAGGTTTTAGCACAAAAAAAAGACCAAAGGAAAAAATCAAATATATTCTTAAATGAATGAACTGCTTTTTGTGACTCACAGGCTCATGTCCTCCTGACTCTCAGCGGCAAAATAAAACATCAGGACCTGAGGATGGCAAGCTTTGAAGGCACTGCAGAAGGAAAAGCAGACAGAACATCAGTACTTGCGCTAGAATTGGTCCAAAAGTGGTGGACTTTATAAAAAATAAAATAAAAAAGCAATCAAAGTGTATACATGCTCATATTTTTAATCATAATGATTGACATATTCCGCATTGTTAGGAGGCAGGGAGGAGCATTCAAAGCTCTGACGGTTTAATTAGAATGAGTAGTTTTTAATCACTCAGACGATGATCAGATATGAAAGCATGGCCAAGACTATTTATAGACGAGAGCTGAACACAGCAAACAGCTTTTCCGCTTTGATTCTTTTTTTTTTTTAATCTAAGCAGTGATGATAATTATTATCTTTTAGAATCCACAGACTGTCTGGTTTATTAGATTAGCTGAATTTGATCCCTTTCTTACATAAGAAATATAACATTTTACCAAAACAGCTGCACTAAACTGAATTTCTACTAAATTCTAAACTGAATTTCAAACATGTTTCCTTACAAAAAAAACCATTCCTGCTTGGTATAATAAAAATGTAACCACTATACGAATTTTTACACAAGTCTCAACAAACACTGTTGTTTGTCAACGAATCGTTTTTCAAAGCAGAAAATACAGAAAAAAGAGATGTTGGTGCTGTGAAAGAGTTGCAGCATGATCAGAAATGAAGCAACGTAAAACCAAAGAATTGAAACCCAACGAGTCTTTGCCAGTTTTGATTTGGCTGCAAGTGTGAAACCTTTGGCTATAAATAAAGTTTCAGATCTTAAAAAAGTTCCTGTAGAGTTTCACAATAATCCTTATGAAAATGGGGTTTTTCACGTTTTGCTGGCATTTTTCTGATAATGGACGACAATTTTAAAAGAAAATTAAACCCAAAGTTGCATTTCTGAGTATTTCGTTCTCTAAAATGTTGGAAATCAGGAGCGGACGAAAAAAATGTAGTTTGAAAAAGTATTTGTGACGCCGGAAGGGCCACCAGCTCCCTGCTCTGCTTTATTTATCCGCTTGTAGACGACATGATCCACGTACGTCTTTATGTTCCTCGTCCAAGCCGGTATCTGGCTCAAACTTCACGGCTGGACAGCTCCAAAGTTGTTCGCCATTTTTGTTGCAACGCTAATGTTAGGTTAAGGACCTGTAAGCTAACAGGAAAGCATGTAAACATAGAGCTTTCAGCAATGGGTGACGGGAAGGGGAAGCGGAGTTGCTGTGTGCCAGCAATCCTGCCCAAAACGCAGCTGTGAATTTCTAATAATCTAGTGCCACTCTGCAGAAACTATGTCCTAGAAAATGAAAAATCTTTTGGATTTTGGCCTAAAAATCTTTTCAGTTGTTCCAAACACAAAAAACACACTTCTTGAATACACTAGAAGCCTCAACTTGACAAAGAAATGTCAGTGTCTTACTGTTATTGAACATAGTAAAAGAAAAAACACTGGGACTTTTTAACACATAATTGTCCAAAAGAGCTATTATTTTTCGTATACAGTGATCCCTTGCTATAACGCGGTTTACTTTTCACGGTTTCGCTACTTCACGGATTTGCATTTCGCATTGTGTTCTGCATTCTGATTGGCTAAAAAGTCACTCCGCTTCTTCTCTACCTGTGCGTCAATAACGTTCCAGTTTAATATGTACACATACGTAAAACAGTTTGCCAAATTTAAATTACATACGTGTAAACTCTCTTGCAATTTCGAGTTTCTCTAAAACCCATAGAAAAAAGAGTGACAACAACTGCCTATCACTATGTTCTTCTCCCGAACAAACACAGCTGCACCGCGGCCTTCAAAATAAGAAAACACTGCAGAGCGGAGTCAGGATGCAGCGGCTCAGTCTGAAGAGCAGTGAAAAACACCTGAGTCACTATTTGTCCGACTGTACTTTGTATTTTATTCATAATCATTTTAAATTTTCTCCCGTTTAATCCAATTATTCGGGTCGTGATGGGCGGGGCTAATCTCCGCAATTTGAAGCCTTCTGTTCACATCGATGATTAAAATTATTATTTGACAGTAAAGTACAGAAGTTATTTGTTGGAAAAAACGTTTTCTAAAGTACCTTTATTTGTGAAACAAATGCTTGAGCCTGTAAAATGGTTTGTTCTTTCTTTTCAATGTATAATAGAGTATTTAATTGTATAATAATAGTTAAAAAAATAGAGGTTTCTACTTCACGGATTTTGCTTATCACGGGTTCTTTTTGGTACGTAACCCCCGCGATAAACAAGGGTTTACTGTACTAAAATATTCTTTAGCTGCTGCAAGAACCTGACATTCAAAGCTGTAAACTAAACCCAACATGGTTTTAGCTAGATTTAGGGGTATAGCAAGTCAGCCAAAAATACTTTTTATATGCTGTCAAATAAAACTGGCTTTATTGACTGTAATCCAGTCAATAATTGTACTTTTTAAGTGTACTTTGTCTTCCCTTCTGCAGTTTTTCTTATTATTTTTAGAAACGGAGGCAACAAACAGATTTTATTTTGTTGCTTTTCTTCACGATCACAGAAGCTGGTCCTTACTGTCATAAACCCCTTTATTTCGCCCCGCAGAAAAACTTAGTTTTAAACCTTATGAAAGTGTGGCTTTAAATGAAACTTTAAATTTAGCAGAAATACAGTAGAACGCCTGGAAAAGTTGACTCATTTACCTGAGCTGCTCTAAATGAGGAAACAGTAAATTAGAAGGTCAAACTGAGCTACAGGTGCTCCATTAAGCCAGCAAGGTCTTGTAGCATGAGATGGTCGCCTAAAAACACATTAAAAACTGACTCGTCATTTCTTTTGATGTAGTCTAAATGTGTTCCCAGTGGTCTTTTAATTATGATTGTGCCGCTTTTAGAGAAAATTTTAAAACGGGTCTTTTTCTAGGACATAGTTTCTGTAGAGCGGCAGGAGTTCATTACAAATTCACCGCTGAGTTGTGAGCAGGAGTTGAGCAACCCCCATGCCCCATCTGTTTCCATCTTCTCCCACTAGCTTACAGCCCCTCACAACTTCAAAGAGCAATAGTGTAGCTATCGTACAGTTTTCTGCCAGATTCCAAGGAAAGACGTACATGGACTTATCCATTAGAATGGAGCGGGGAAAGGGGGCTTGTGGCCCGCTCACTGTATTTCCTATGTCACAAACAAGTTCTTTTTCAAAGTATATTCTTTTGTCTGCTTCCGATTCACAACAATTTAAATACATAAATACTCATAAATGCAATTTAAAGCTTAATTTTCTTTATACAAGTCCTCCATCATGAGAAAAATGCCACAAGGACACTCTAAAAACATGATTTATATGGAATGGGTCTTCAACCACCCACATATATGTTTTTCTTTCATAAAATAATTTCAAATAATTAAAAAAAGGTGACAGGAGAATAGACATGTTTATTATTTTTGTGGCTATACGCTTCCTAAACCCAATGAGTAATGAGATCATGAAAATGTCCAATATGTAAGAGAAACATGTAAACATTTGAACATCAATTTTCATGAAAGGAACAAATAAATAAAAATGAAAAAGAAAATGAAAGATCAAACAAAAAGAAAGTAAAGACTGAAACTGCAAGCTCACTATTTCTTCCTGCACTCTATGGCCACGTCTACCACGAAGTTGGTGAGATCAATGTATCCCTCAGCCTTCTCCGCCTGCAACACAAACAGATGGAGCCACGGTGAGCATCAACACACACGATGTCGCACCGCGTCGTGGCGGCGACACCTGCCGCCGGCTTGCATCAGACGAGTTGGTCTGTTTTCCGCTCCTTCGTGAAAGTGACTCACACAACTTTCAGTCACGACTGACTGAAAGTGCCTGGAACTCAAACCCGCCACTCGTGTTTGCCTGAGCGACACATTCAGAAAACATGGGGCGATGCAACACAGGGCATCAGACTGCGTGGGGGGTGGGGGGTCTGACTCACGTGGCGCTTTCAGCCCGACATGATGTGACTCATCCAGTAACAAATGTGTTAACAAACATTAATGCAGCTTTTGCTTTGAATTTTTCGGTACTTAAAAAAAACACACACACAGGTACGGATGAAAATAAGACAAAACACAAAAAAAAACTCTCCCAACAAGAAAACTACTCTATACCACAGAAATGTTTTATCTTACAGGTAAAATTGAAATATTCATACTGTATTAAGTTCTGATTTACTGTCAATATCATATAAGTTTACAGCAGAACTATTGTGAAAATGTCACCACAATCTTCTGGTTAATTGAGACTATTTATTTACTTATTCTGGATCTTTTATGATGCCAGTAAATAAAGTAAAGCAGGACAGTTCATCACTGGCTGTATGCATTTAGAAAATTACGTGCAAATAGTCACTTACTTTAAAAATAAACAGTGTCAACTCATTAAAAAAAACCCGTCTGTCCCAGTGTTTTACCAAAAAATTTGCATATCAGCGGCATTAGTTTGCACTTTTTTATGTGTTTTAAATAAAGCGTCTCGCTTTTTTTTAGTTACTTTTGTTTTTTTTCACTCTTTAGACTGATTATTTTTAATTATCTTTTACATCAGAAAATAGCAGAACATTCTTAACAATCATACCAGAGCATGTTGGCAGGCCACAAAATATATTATTTATACAGAGAACCTACACAAATGAACAAGTCAGAGCACCGCAAACATATATTTAGCCCAAGCAACTTGCGGTTTTGTGCAACTACAGAGGCTAAGTGCACTCACCAGCTGGTTGGTGTACCAGTAGAGAGCCGTCTTCTTCAACACAAACCAGTACTTTTTCCATTTCATGCCCAGGAAGCCTTTGCTTTCTTTCTTCCTGTACAGCCAGCCCTGGTGATCTGGCTGACCCAGCTGTTTGACTGAGATCCGTCTCCTGCTCATGGTAACATTGCCTGCAAGCACAACAGTTCACAAATATGTATGAATGTAGAACCACAGACGGCCTGATCAGCCTGTTTGTAGAGGGGGGAAAAAATGCCACAGGTTGGAGCAAGGGAAGCCTTTTAACATCCCCAACAACAAAAACGTTTCCGTTTGACTTTAATTAGGCCACTAAGTTTCCATCCATACGCAAACGGGTTCTAAAAATAACCCTGGGGAAGCGGCACAAATCCAGTAAAGGTTCGACTTAAAACGTTGTGTTGAACCCTACCTGTGATGGATGCAAATATGGGAGCAATAACAAAAAATGAACGTTAAAAAAGGAACGAAGATTAGTCTTTCAAGAAGAGAAGTTCTGTTGTGAACAGGGCTGCAGACGGGAAATAGTGAGGTGAAAGTAGCCAAAGGTTATCTAATGTCCCTGCGCACACTCTAATTGGCCCTGGCACTTTTCACAGTCTAACTCGGAAACAAGATCACAGCTGACAGCTGAAAAAGCCGCCACAAAAACAAACATAATGTGAGCGGGCTTACCTCTTTGGCTCTTCTTCTTGGACTTGTGGCGGAGAGAGACCTTTAGGAGAGCAGAGGAGGAAGAACACAACAGGAGATGAGAGGAGGAAGACCCGAGGAGTAAACCCACAGTCTCAGATGGCAGCGCTGAGAGGAGAAGAAGCCGTCTGGAACATCCTGTTTCTCACAAGAATCATCTTTGAGCTGCTCACGCTACTTTTCTGATAAGTGAGACCTGACTCTCCGGTCTGATCTCGCAAAGTCTGTTTGCCTCCGTTTTACTTTGAACTGAGGCTGCTGTTAAAAAAAAAAAAAGAAACACCCACAGAAATGAAACCGACGCGTTCACTTCATCCAGACTGTGGTGACCCAGACAGACAGCACAATCCAGCAGATCAAAGATGGCAGAGGGAAATTGGAAAAGCAGAAGTATATGATTTGTTTGCCCTGCTAAATGTCACTTTACACAAAAAAACTCACCGGGTTGTAGTCATCAGCAGCCATTCGATTCGACACCGATAGTGGGAAGGCAGCCTTTTGAAAGAAACCAAAGTAAAAAATCATCAACAAAATGGATTGTGTCGACAATCCCAGATGAAGGCACATCAAATACAAAATAAAGATAAAAAAAGTTTTTCTCCAAAGAGGAAGTGATGTCACGGGTACTAAGAATCTAGTTAGCGATTGTTCTGGTTTTTTTTTAAGAAAATGAAACAGCTCCACTGATGTCCAGTGGAAATAGGTGAAAGGGACTAAGTTTCTCCATTTGTGAAAAAGGAAGTAAAAAAAAAAGGTTAAAGCTTTAAAGCTTTAGTCAGGTGCAGCAACTTTAAAGAGTCAGCGGTTTCATCTCCACCCATCAAGTACCTGGAGGCACCCTATGGGGACTCGTCTGCCCCAAAAACTGCCTTAAAACTTTTATTTTGCCTCACAACTCAACATCCTTAAAAACATTGTGAAATTTCTGCTGCAGTTGTTGATCAACTTCCTCTGCATTGCAAAGTTCCTTATTCCTAATGTTTAGAGCTGCCTTTGCATAATCAACTTCTAATAACCTTTTCACAAGCCTACCAAGAACTCATTGTAAATTCACAGAAAAAAAACAACCTACAAACCCTTTTTAATTCAGGAAGGATATCTAAAACACTTCTTTCACCACAAACGCCCGAAAAACCTTCAATAAGTTCTTCCTCTTCTTTTCCTTTTGCCTTTGCCCTTCGCTAAGATCAACAGGAGGGAAAAAAACTCCTACCTGAGTCTTTAGAAACTCCAATGCTCTCCTTTAAAAACACAGTCTGGGACAGAAAGGTTTTGCAACAACAAGCTCTGAGAGACACTAGCTAGTGTTGCACAACAACCTCATCTGGCTTTCCGGATGCGAAAACTCATCACCGCATTAACCACAGCACATGAAGATGTGAGCAAAAACTTTCTTACTTTTTTTCTCCCTCTTCAAAACAACAAAAAATGTCACAAAAATGTATTTAACACTCTGGAATGGTTAATAAGTGGGGAGAAGAAAGCTAAATGTTCTGATTGACAGCTTTTAATTCAATGTTTTCTAGCTTTTTTGAAAGTGAAGCTTAAAAAAAATACTATAATGCTCTCCTAAGCGCAATATGTCCTAAAAAACAAAACAAATATCAATATAGCTATTAAGCTAATATATAGTTTAGCTAGTTTAAAAAATACATTTTTATAGCTAGCAGTTTGTTAGCATCGCTAGTGTTAATAAAAAAAATAGTTTGAACTCATTGAGCGGATAAATTTAACGCTCAAATAGTTCACCTCACGTTTACCTGCCACCACTGTTTGAATGAAAGTAGTTTGACTCGAACTGTCCGCTCAAAGTCTGACCAAACCTTGGCGAACATGTTGTGCTAAGTAACTACTAACTATGTGGGTGAGTTCAAACCAGTCCACCCTGGTTTCATGTAAATTTGGGTCATTTCGGGGTGTGACCCACTTTACAACATGCAAATTTATTTTCTAGGTCTTGTAATGCAGCTTTTGTTTTAGAGTTACGAAAACTTAAATTGTGTATTTATTTATTTATTTGTTTGTTTGAATTTTTTGTTTTTAACTATTGGAGATTTGCTCAAATACACCTGCAGCTCTAAGTGTTTGCCACTAGATGCCGCCAAATCCCCTCTGTGAGAAACTTGTGGTCAACATTGACTACCTCTCACAGTTCCCCCTTACAACAAAATAATGTTTCTTTAAAGTTAAAAGCTTGAAGAAGAAAAAAAGTATTAATTTAGTTAAAAATTCTCCCACTATCATTCATTAGAAAATTAGGAGATACAATTTTAAAAAAATGTTTGTGTTATTTAATGAGTTTTAGACATAACCTAAACTAACAAATGAGTTATCATCAATGTATGATAAAAATTGACAGCCATTTGTTGCTGGGATTATAGGTTAGTCAACTAAAATTATGTTTTTAAAAGTATTCTAACACGAACACCAAGGATTGTATTGTGTTTCTTTTTCCATTTAATATTATTTTGTATTAAAAATTATTTTTCTCTAATTACAAAATGTTCTAGTAACAAAACCAAAGCCGTTATTTTTTTTTTACATTCAAGTTACGTATAGTAAAAACAATAGGCTAGAATTATAAGACAAAGTGAAGTTTATAAAATTATGCGCTAATTATTTTTAAATTAAATTGATGAAATTAGGGGATAACCATTTAAACTCAAAATTCACTAAATCTTGAGAAAATTGCAGCTACTATACACATTTCTTTGCGATAAGGTCAGAACTGCACCAGATTGATTTGTTTTATTGCTCTACCAGAGGCGGAGAAATTGCACCAACAGATGACTTTGAAGAAAGAATAGAATAGGGGTTTCAGGTAACAGAGTGCTCTCTGTTCTGTGGGAAACTGCAGCCTGCCTGTCAACACTCCTCTCTGCTCAGTGAAAAGCTGAGTTTCTGCTGTGTGGCATCAACATTTGAGTTGCATTCATGCACCAATCTTGGACATTTTGCACTAAAGTGCCAGGACAGTGGCAGATCAGCAGACACATTTTTAAATTCTGTGTTATTATAGTTTCCATTTCATTTCAACTTAAATAGACAAAAGACTGTTTTGTTCTCCTCTTCACACTTGTTGCACTACAGCAGCCTCATTATTTAGGAAACTTTCCATCCAGAAATCCTTTGATATTTCAGTTAAATTCGTTTTATCTTTTAACATTCTCTTTATTTTATTTCAGTTTTCTCATACTCTACCTTCCCCTGGTACAGAGGCATTTCCTGAAGCCATGTTTTGACAAAAGTGAGGTAATCCTATCCTGCCTGTGACTCATATCAAAGACCTCAAAGATTGGCATGACCGTCCATTGGTCACACCACTGTAGTGCTCAATCTCCCATCATGATTCCTGCTGAGGATTGTCATGGCACTTAGTAAATACCCCCTTGTTCGTGTGTGTGTGTGTGTGTGTGTGTGTGTGTGTGTGTGTGTGTGTGTGTGTTAGGGAGAGCAATGAGCAAAGGGCTAAACAGAGTAGCTTTTATTCAGCCTGTCTGAACTCACAGTGTTAAAGAGGCTACAAGACTCAGCTTTTGAGGCAGCAAACCACTCAGCTGAAGCTGTACTCATATTGCTCAGGTAAAATACTATGTGACACTATAGAACAAGTTACAGCTTTGTACTGTTTAGAGAAAAACAAACCTCAATATTCTAAGTTATGCAGAAAAAAAGAAAAAAAAACATGTGAGTGACAGATTTGAGGTGATTTGAGGTGTATAAGTGATACACACCACTTGTCAGCGGCTCATCAAACTGGGGAGTTTGGCTTCTTTGTGTGCTGGCTGCAAGTGCAACAACCCTTCATTTCTGCATGTGAGCCACACAACACCCATTTCTGTAGGTGTCCACCTGCAGATCATGCAGCAAAGGCCACAGACATGGCCATGACAACACAACCATAGCAAAGGGGGCAGTTTTGTGATAAAGTGCAACAAAAATGTAGATTTGGATGCGTGTTGTCTTATCCTGTGTGACGTTTCTATGGGAGGGGGCTGGAAACTCTCCGTATCTCTCCTCAAACTCTGAGCATTCCTCAGATTTGCACTGGGACTGTACCAAATTGAAACTGACACGTGCAGGTGCTGGAGGAGACAAGCGCAGACGGGTGGATAATCGGTTACTTACTGCTTGAGAGAAGGACCAGGATCGAAGATTTTGCTGATTGTATCTGCAGAAACACGACAAAGATGGCTCATGTTGGGTGGTTTGAATCCAGCACAAAAGCATGATCCAATCCCCAGTCATCCCCAAAGAAAGACAGCTTTATTTACCAATCTAGTTACAGTATTTCTCCTGGGGATTTCTTTTTGAACTGATTGATCTGACAAAATCTATTTGACACCTCATTAAAGCCACTGTCAGTCAAACTGCATCAGTCAAGATTGATGAGTCAGCTGCTTTCTTGTGACGTTCACTATAGTATGATCTAAATCTGAATAATGTGTTTGGATCAAGCATGCAGCACACCGGATACAGCGCTGGGGGGGGAGGCTGCTCCTGGAATAGAATTGGCTTGAAGACAGTGACTGGAGACTGGAGGGGGCGATGGGAAAGCATTTACTCAGCTCTACATCCAAGAAATCCAGAAGCTACGGGTGAGGAGTCAAAATCTGCAATACTTTTACACTGACATGCCTCCCAGCGAGATGAAGATATATAAAGCTGAAAAGAACTACGCTTTTCATAACAGGGATATTTCTGAGGATTCTCTGGCAAGCAAATGATTTTCATAAGTGTAAATGGAAGATGACAGATAATGGTGCTGATGTTTTTCATCTTTATGTGCTTTCCCCTAATCAAAAATGTTGCGCCCCCTTTCATTCCCTGACTTGTTTGAAACAAAGTTTCCTGCCACTCCCTCCTGGAAAATGAACCCCCGCCCTGATCTTTTATCTCTTAGTCGACAAAAAGGTTTTGGAGCAGTATCAGTGTTGTGTCAGAGACGCGCATGAACTCACCTGTTTAGAAAGTCACTGCTAGAGAACCAAGCGGAGTCCTGTGATACATAAAGATGAACATGTTATCGTCTCCTGATCAACTCTGGGACATTATTTTCAAGCTGATGCTGGTATCCATGAAATCTGACTGCAAAGCTGCTGACTCTTCTTATGCTTGGAGCAAAGATATTCATAAACTAATGACGTCTCTGCAACCTTTGCATTTCTGCACAACAAGAATATGAACATGTCTTCAATGTGTAATGGTTTTTTTTTAACATAACAGTCACGCAATAAAAAAACAAAACGTTTTTACTACATTTTCTTCATGTTTTTCGTCTAACTTTACGAATAGCTACATGGTGAGCTTGAGAGAAATAAAAATATGGAATCATTGTAAAGGGCAACATTTTGGAAAATTGCATAAAACTGTTTTTTCTGCATCTAAAACTAAAAATGGAACCCCAGCAGTTAAACAAATGTTGGATAAAATCAAATTTTGTGGACCTCTAGGCTATAAGGAGGAGGGAACATCTCATTTGGCATTTATAAAAAGTTCTTAAATGTGGTATAAAAGATGATGAAGAAAAACCACAGTTCAGAGATGCTGGAAAGATATGACATATTTTAGTAATATGATTGCATAACCTACATCAGTGGATATGCTTTTATTGTGAAATTCAGACGTTTTAAAGAAGCTATTAAATGGGACTTTCTGCAGTTGGATATATATACATACATCCAGAATGATGGAAAAATAAAAAAATACCCTATTTAATTTCCATGTTTGTTTTTTTATTTCCAATGTTTTGTTTTTACTTATTTCCAAAGTTTGAGTAAACTGTTCCCTGGGAACACAAAAAAGCAGTGATTTATCCAAAACTCATGCACAAACTAGCAGAAATTCAGTATATTACTCCCGTGTAACCATTTCTGACGTGCAAGCAGAAAAAGTTAGTGGTTAAAGTCAAACGCAGAGGGTTTAAGAGAATGCAGGTAGTACTTAAGCAGACCACAGGTTTCCACAAAGTGAAAATTAGGGAGGACCGCAGGCGACTACAGCTCAGCAAGCTTGGGCAAAGCGAGACATGGAAGGAGGGAGTGAAGGAGATGCAGAAGGATTTTTGGATTAAACGCATGCGTTTGGAAAAGATCAGGCAAGGAGGCCAGTGGTGGATCTTTGGGTTTACACGATGAAAGGTGGTGATGCTTCGCAGGGATGCGCTTTTCATAGAAACAGAATGCAAGGTAATGCTAACCTGCCATGTAAACGTTTAAAAGACATCAAATGTTCAGCAAAAAAAAAAAAAAAAAGATCTCCTGATAGTGAACCTCTTTGGTCTTTACATGACCATTAGCAAGTAAAAAAGGCAACTTGATGCTAGCTATCCTATTTCTACCAAAGCTTAAATGACACAAATAGGGTTTAGCACAACAGTCTACTCTAAAAGGCTTGGTTTTTTTGTCTGGAAACCATGAAAGAAAAGTTTTCTTTATCATAAAGGCAATGTTGCAGTTGTTTAGCATGCACTGAAATAAAGACAAAACAAGAGTTCACTGAAATGAACTGCAATTTTTTAATAAAAATTCTTTTTCAAATCTTACAAAAAAAAGGCAGATAAAGCAACAAAAGACACATTGTCCCTGTAGATTCTCAAATAATACTGTCTTTAGCATTCGTTTTTTTTTTTTTTTTTTATTGTAGCAGGAGCAAACCAGTAGGCCCTTTGACCTGCATGTCCTGAAAGATGAGTGGCTTCAAAAAGGCCTGCTAAACTGTCAACCAGCTGTTTGTATACCCAAGGCCCTTCAGGTGGTCGTTAAAGTAAACCCCAACATATAGAAGGTCACTGCATAGCTTGAAAACATGCACAGATTTATGCGAGTCAGCAGTTGTCAACACCCTTGAATCAACTAAAGCAGCACTGTCAACTAAAGTGACCATCAAATATTTTATGCATAGCTTACGAGAGGCATCATTGGCTGAAAGTAATGCAAGTATTTAAAACAATAAGTTCAAGAAGAAAAAGAAAAAAATACCAAGAGAAAGCAACTTTACTTACAAAGAATGACTTTTTCTACAATATATATTGATGCAGGTAAAACCAAATAAGCATTAAACTTTAGAAATGTCAGTGTTTGTTAAATAAAAGTACTAGAGAACATGGTGACAGAAACATGGCATAAGTTAATATGTACAGAGAAGTATTTGAACAACACACAAGAGTCCTAAACCTGTATCGTCTTGAGGCCAAAGCCTGCGGTAAGAGATGATTATGGGCATTGTTAAAGGGGTAATGACTCAACATAGTACTACACAAGCAAGTCTGGCTGAAGAGTAGTAGTTGGTAGTAGGGAGGAACACCAGGGAGATTTGGGAGAGAAGTGTGAGAAAGCCCAAAGCTGCCCAAAACCAGCCGGATGTTAAAGGCACTGAGGAAGAACGCAGGACAGGAGCGGGGAGCCCCGGCACAGGAAGCACGTCATCAGTGAGTCAATAGCTTAAGCCGCGTGATCCAACTGACCAGTAGGGAGCGCTCTGCTGACTTGCGCCTGGAGAAGGGGGCCACGGGGGCCTTTTTTATGTCTTCTTGGTAGGGAATGGTGGAGCTGTTGTGGAGGTCCGTGTTGGAGTAGAAGCGGTTTCCTCGGATGTGATCCACGCGGACCAGGTGACGCCCCCCCGCAGGCCTGAAGGAGGGAGATCCTGAAAGGACCTCCTCAGCAATGGTGGGGATTCGCTCGTTACTCATGTATCGGTACAGGGGGTCTTCACCTAAAGCACAAAAAGACACATCAACCCTCGTGATAAAACCAACAACTTCATCTCTTATCTCCCAGGAGTCTCTGCACTCATTGGTTGGTTTGCCAATCCCATCGGCTGTTTATAATGATGTAGGAAGGACACTGACCCCGCAATCTTTATAGTTCCATAAAACAAACATAAGAATTATGACACATAGTTGTGATACCCTTTTGAATAAATCCATGGAATATTATACATGGTATAGCAAAGCTTTCAACTGTTTTTTTAGACATTTTTACAGTTTTTTTTACCTTGTCTTATCTTGCTTTCTTTTTTATTTATTTATGCATTAGCATTTTGCCTCTAAATGTGTTATAAAATTTACAAACTTTTTGATCTAAATTTTGTGGATTTCTACAGTAAATAAATGAATAATTGAGTCTTTTGGACGGTTTCAGGTTCATTTTAGATTTAGCTGGGTTTGTACTAAAAAGATGGATGTCAAGCATTGCCATAAGCAAGAGTTTTAAAGATAAATTATTAGAGCAAACTATAAAGTAGTAAAAACTTGTCTAAAAGGTCCCAGACTACTAAGAGTTAAAAATGCAAAGGAAAAAAGGAAATTTTTAAATCAACTGTTTATAGTAATAACTTCAACCAAGTGCAATAAAAAATATAAAATAAAATAAAAAGTCAAAGTCTAAATTGTGCAATAAATCTACACAAATAAAACAAAAACACAAACAGATTTCCACCCCAGATGAACATGTGTCCATACCTTTCCTTGCCTGTGCCCAGGGCTTGACGTAGGAATCAGCCACGGTGACACATGCATCCACAGGCATCGACAGCGGCCGAGGTTTACCTGAAGATTTGAAGCAAAAATGGGGTTTAAGCAGCCATTGCTGGATTTTAATGAGATTCCCGTAGTGTGGCACTGACCACGTGAAGGCTTGTGCTCCCTCATCCTGGGCTGCATCATGCCGGCATCAGTGGGACGGCCCGGATTTAACTTGTCGTAATCTGTGATGGAGCCGTGTCTTCTGCCCTCCTGGTCCAGGAAGGAGTTGGGCGACTCTGAGCCCTTTGGTCTTTTATTTATGCTGGAGACAGTGTCTGCTCTCATTTCCCTGCATGAGGGGGCACAAAATGATAAATTATGATTTACCTCTTTTGTTGGTAAAGATTCTCATTCATCCAGGTGATGTTGTTTTGAAGTTAATAGATTTGAAGTCCAGCTGCCACGACTCAACTTCAACTATTTCTTGCCAAGTAAATTTCAAGTTTATAAAATAAAAGCATAAAATGAAATATTTCAAAAAAGGGATGTCTCACCGTGGAGTGTACGGCACTTGAGGAGGAGGAGGAATGTAAAAATCCAGGATTGCTGGCTTCTCCCTTTTGGTCGACCCATTAGCTGAGCTACAGGGAGACTGGGCTCTGATCAGTGAGGAATTATTCTGGAAAAACAAAAAAAATCATCATTAGGCATTAGACTCTAGGTTATCCTTTTAAAGTTGAATTTCCATTGCTAGCTGAAAATAAATAAAGTTTCTGCTTATAATTTATGGTTAGTTTTCTTTCAGCTCTCAAAACAACAACTAAATATGTCTTTCTGGCAAGGGGAGGAGCGCAGTATATGTGGTGAGACATTTAGTGCTGGTGTGGCTTTCCAAGTACACATTTTGTTGTTTGAGGTACGGAAAGATTGGGAGTGAAGTCCAAAATAGACGGAGACATTCAACATCACCACAGTTATGTTCTCAGCACTAAACATGATGACTGTCAAGAGTTAATGGCGTACGTTCTCCCACTGCGCAGCTGAAGATGCGTTCAAGATAAATGGAAGAATCCAGTACGTTTTTGACGCCTTTGCTTTTGGCAAAGGCCCAACTGTCCCCGGTTTGGCTTTTAAGTCTCCCTATCACAGACAAACTGAGATGGTTAACGCAGATATTCCTGGCTACTTGTTAAAACAAGACTGCGGCGTCCATGTTAACAGTGGCCACCATTGTCTTCAAAGCCCCTTTGTTGCTTCCAGAGACAAACTCTGGTCTCATCTCATCTTGCTTTCTCAGGTTATTGAACAGGCTGCACTTGATAAGACAGTTTCACTTCTAGAAAACTGCATATCTCAGCTTACAATGGGCTTATTCATTGCAGGAGTTCAGTCAAACAGTAAATGTTAAGGATGCTTTGTCAGAACAACACAAAGAAATTAACTTAAATATTTTGATCAATGATCTGCAATGTTTTCATAAATACAAATGTATTCAACATTTGTTTTAAAAAGACCATTAGATGAAAATTGCGTGTTTTTAACACGCTCTCCTGCCATTTTTCTTTCTACGGAGGACACATATTAGGAAAATTAAGCTTAAATTTGCATATCTGAGTATTTTTTTATTCAAATTGTGTGAATCAGGAGCAGACAAAAAATTGCCATTAGCAAAAGCTTGTAGGTGTGACATAGAAGCTACACTCAGCAGGCAACAAGCTCCCTGCTGCGCTCCATTCCGATGTTTCCACTTGCAGACAAATAGGTTCCGTGTGCATGTTTCTGGCTCAAAACTGTACGGCTGGATAGCTGATTGTGAGGGGCTGTAAGCTAGCAGGAGAGCACATAAACAGATGGATGATGGGAAGGGAGTGGACTTACTATACAAAACAGTTCCGTCCACAACTTAGAGGCAAATTTCTAATGAACCACTGTCGCTCTGCAGAAGCTATGTCCTAGAATTTGACACCATTTTTTTTAAATTTTTGGCTAAAAGCAGCATTAATTAAAAGACCACTGGGGGCACCTTAAAATAGATCAAAAGATAATCAGAGTGGGACTTTAAATGAAACAAGACAAAAAGGTGGCTTTCCTTTTCTCAAACTCTTTTGTGTTAACTTTCAGAATCCTCAGGGTGACTCCTCTCCAAAAAGCTCATAATTAGTCAACAAAAATGACACTGACAAAGACCTGTCCTGATTGTTGAAGCAGAAAGGAGGAAGTGTGAAAGGGGCATCTGAAGATGTATTTGCACCTGAGGTACAGGAGGCTTCCAGCGCATGTTTTTGAGCGGGGCGGGGGTGAAACCAGGTGTTCCTGAGGGCCTCTTCTTAAGCACTAGCACCACACCTTTGGGGTCCTCTCTCAGTTTCAACACCAGGTTTTTAAGCTGCCAGCCCACCTAAGGAAAACAGGATAATAAAAGGGTCATTTATTTTATTTTATTTGTATCTTGTGAGTTTAAAATTATGTTGATCGAAACAAAAGGAATGTATTTGTACCACTGTCTGCTGGTTGACTTGGATAACTTCATCCCCAGCATGGATCCTTCTAGATAAATCTGCAGGAGACTAAGGAACACATGACGACCATGAGGCGCAAAGTCTAAAAATTACTTTTGTGTTCACAAAATGTTGCTTTTAAATCTTAATCTGTTCCCTTTGAACCGTCCACATTTGAGATTCTTTAAATTTAATGAAAAAGAAGACCTATTTTTCAGAAGGAATATCAGAAATCGTTTCTATGCAAATGCCAAACTGGATTAACTCGTCATAGCCTATGATTCAGGTCCTGATTCACACCTCGGGACTTGGGGGTGTGAGAATCCCACTGATGCATTAGTCACCTACTGGTTGTTTTGATGGAGGGAAAAGGTAGGACTTCTTTTAAGGAGGTTGTTTATCAGCTTTTCTGCTTCGTGATATGATGAAACAAAATTATCCCCTTTAAGGATGAGTAACGCTTGACACCGTTGCATTTTGGACCTCAGGGTGTTTCACAGTCAGAGAAGATGATAAAGCCCAATGTTCTACCAATAATACAAGCTTGTTTTATGCAGGATTAGTTTTATTCCTTAATAGAAAAGGTCTATTCATGGATATTGTTGCACTTACGTGTTCAGTGGTCCCAGTGATGACGTGTAATCCATCATAGGTGGACTTTATGTACATGCCCTGGATAAAAAAAAAAAGAAATATATATTTTGGATGTGTAGTAATGTGAGATGTATGCATTTTTAATACAAAGGAAAAAAGGGATGGAACTCCTCACCAGCCCCTCGTCTGGCTTGATGTTGGATAGCTGGACCTCCTCCAAGCAGGTTGACTGGCTCATCAGGGGGTCGGATGTGGTTCTCACGGTCTGATCACAAATACTGTTCAAAGTTTTAGACTGCAGGGAAAAGAGAACAATCAAAGGGGCTCTGTGATTAAAGAAAGAAGCACACGACCTGACTGACTTCTTACTGTGATCATAAGTGGCATGCCAAATCCTCTAACGATGCGTCTATGAAAGCTGGTCTTTACTGTGTCTTACAGGTTGGGTCTAGTCGAGTTACTCTGCTTCCCATGGCTGTCATGCCACAGGGGTATTATCATTCATTATTGTTATTCCCTAGGCACATGCCTCTTTATAGGCTGGCATTTATCCTAATCCTGAATGGACTAAAGTGGACAATCGTATTTGTCATAAACTTGTTGACATACATTTCTAAAATCAGCTATTTGTAGACACCCCTCCTAAAAAGTCTTCTGGGTGAGAAGTAAAGACAAATGAGATGTATGCAGGAGCAGCATTTGGGGAAGAAAGCTTCATTGCTCAACGGGGCAAACACAAAGCGTACGTGGACTACATTCGTTTCATCCGAGAGCATTAGACAAAGCTGCGTCTGAGCCCACAGAGTCTGGAAAACGTCGGCAATACTGATTGATGGCCGGGGTGTGTTAGCACCGCCACATCTGCTTACGATCCTATCGGACAATCTGTGGACTTCCCTCAGAAACTAACCTTGTACCTTAAAGCATATTGAAGCGTCTTGGGTATGAAGACACTGAGATTTGATCTCACTCCATGGAAAGCACTCGATTTTATTTAGACTCGATTATGTACAAAGATGAGAGGGAATACTCACAACTTCCAGGATCTTTTCTTCCATCATATAAACACTGCAGTCCTGTTGCAGGGAGACAGTGATGATAGGTTAGACACGTGATAGCTAAACAACAGTCAACTGTTTCTTTGTGACAGAAACAAAGAGTTGGCTAGATAGATATGTTTTCAACATATGGAAGTACAAGCAAATACATAAAAACAAAAAAATAGGCTGTGTTGGTGTAAAACAAACCTTTTCCTCCTTATTGCTAAGTGTGAACTTGGCCTTTGTGGCTCAGTATTACAGCTGCGCACCTTAAATACTTTGAAAGTCATTTAGTGTGTGGATTACAAAACAGGTTAAACGTGTAATCAAGATCAGATTAATGTTCCTCCAAATAGCGTTTTGGTTTGGCACAAATATTTAGATGCAAAGCTGTTTTCTGGGTGCTGGTGGGTGGCCGGCTGGAGTCAGGTCTCTTCAAATGTGGGAAAAACAGCTTTTTTACTCACTTGGGTAAAAAAAAAAAGAAAAATAAAAAATAAAATATTTTTTGCTAAGCTAGCGGGAGAATTGTCCGTCAAAGTGTCCCTGCAAAGCTGGACTTCACACAGCTGAGGCAACAGCTGCGTTGACAACTGTGTTGTTGGAGCTGAAAAGACCTATGGTCAAAGAGGGGGCAGGGGCAGTGTTTCTGTGTGTGAGGGGGGAGTGTGGAGTTGACTTCCCTTGCGGAAGTCCTCCATTAAAAAACACAGGTGAACTGCTGCCACAACCTCTCTGCACATAAACACCCTTAAGCCTCTCTTCGATTCCTTGAGGGCCCTTACGGGCTACAAGCTATTGTCAAATCCAAAATAGAAATGTTGCTGTGACATGTGCGGACATGTGACGAGAACAAAGGTAGATCACTGTGCAGACAGCGTATGGAGGTCAAGTAAACTTTTCCTATTCCACTACAGGCTGCTTGTGTCATTTTCAAGTTAAGGACAACATGTTTTATTTTATTCTTTTTAAGAATTTGGTGGTTAAAAAACAAAAAAAAATAGAGCAATGCTTTAGTGAACAAGCAAATGCATGTTTATTTGGGTCATGTTTAGATGACAAGACAGTCATGGGGGAAGAACCAAAATAAAACCCATATTTTGAAATCCAAGAGTCAAGGAACAAAACTATGTAATTATATCCTGCAGAGAGAAAGCTGCATTTCTTAGGATTTACTCAACTTTCCTACACAGAATGCAGTCGTATTAAACGCAATAGTAGAGGTGATTGCTCTGAATCTGTTTGGCAGATCAATAGTTATGCTACATTCACTTCCATTGAAAAGTCCATGCTAGCCTGTGCAAATGCGTGTTTTGGGCTTCTGCGTTCAAAACTCACCTGTCGCTACGCAAGTTTTTATGTATGTTTTTGGGCTCTACAAACAAAATGCACAGCCATTAAACCCTTGTCCAAAGTTAAACTAGTTCAACTTTGACCTATCAGGGACACACAATTGCCAACTGCTTGAAAACTGATCATGCAGGAGGAATTTATATATGCAGTTTGTGCCCGGATGGAATTATATGACACCAACTCTTTCATATATTGGAATAGAGCTGTGAAAGAAAAAGCCTGGAGCAAGATTTACTTGACATTTTACACCAACCCCCACAACTGTGAGTACATGGGATAGTATTGGGTAGTGACAATCCAGTGTGAACACTATATGCTAAAAGTGCTTCCAAGAATGGCAGTTTAGTGCATTCTTGAACTCATGTCACATATATATCACATATATGTCACATATAGCTGTATGTAACAGCTTTAAAACGAAATTCCATGCGAGTGGGCAGTTCCCTGGGAGAAATTATTCCTCACATTATGGACAAGATCCCACGACCAGTGTGGATCAGATGACTTTATGGGCAGATCTCTGGGCCTTTGATCTGCTGTCAGAGTGGATCTGCATGGCCGAGCAGTGAAATGGCTAAGCATGAGGGCGAATACAGGCCATGTACGGAAATATCCTAACTCAGACCCCAACCTGTGACTTCCTGATCATCTGTCTGTCATCAAAACATGTTTGCTGATGGGTTCATCAGACATAACTTAGTTATGTGCCGGATTTTTAATGGATAATAAAGAACTAAAGTTGACATCTTGTTTCATCAACAGTGGGGGAAGGGTTAGGTCTTTAAAACTCTAACCTCTGGTCTAGTGGGTCAGCCAAGACGGGGGACATTTTCACAGTTTGATGGCTGTAGTCCATTGTAAGTGTAAACACAGGCTGCATTCAGCCAAAACACATAAATCGGACGATCTGAAAAAAAAAAGCCTCAATTCTTGGGTGAGGCTAATGAAGGTTTTAGCAGACCTCAGGCTGTCCTCCCTATCATAAAACTAATCGCAGAGGCAGTCTCCTGTGCAGCCTCCTTTATTAAACAAAGGCCCACATGCTGGTCCACACAAACGAGATTCAAATGTAGCCTGGATTACAGATTTTGAAAAAAAGTTGCAATTGTTCTGCCACTTTGAGAGGATTTGGAAAACTGATGGATGAAACAGTCCCTGTTCCAGTAAACTTTTCACTCAATACTTTTGGGACTCATTCCTCAGTAATCAGAGGAGTATTCTGTCTTATAACTTCTGTACTTTTGACAGAGGAAGGGGAAATATAAACCTTCTTAATGACCATGACTAAGGAGGCTACAGTAAATCACTAGAAGTGGTGAAAGCCCAGACTGTAGCGAGGAAATGGGCATTCTGGGAAAAGAGTTCATCTTGATGCCCTTTTACCCTGACAAAAAAAAGGACACCTGCACCCCTCAGAAGTCACATTCAGTGACAGCAAAGAGTAGTTTAATCCAGTCTTCTCGAAGATTGCACCGGCATACTTAGGAACGTGGCATGGAGTTGTTAAAAACCTGAGTTCAAAGCTGCAGATCTGCTTTATCGGTTTGTTCTGCTGCAGCCGCATTGGACAGCCAGAAACAGGAACCACATGGCTAAAGGAGAGCAGCGACTTGGGGAATGTTGGCAGCAGCCTTTCAAAGCTGTGCAGTTTTATGAAAATGGAAACGCGAAAGCAAGGTTTGACAATAAAAGTCCTCACGCTGAGGGGGTCGCCTCATTAACCAGCATGAAGAAGGGGAGAGAAAGTTCCCAAAAAAACATACGCTTTTGCAATTATGTGCTCAGACTGGAAGCTTCGGGTTTGTGCAGAGTCTGCCAGATTAAATCTCCCACAACACTTTACTCGCAAAATCTGAACTGCACGTCTGTGCCCCCTGGGCCGGAATGTGCTCAGTGGAAAAAAACATTATTAGATCGTGCTACATGCTAACTGTGGCGCAACAAAGGCAGACCTGCTGAACTGTGGTGGTGAGCTCCAGGCACAGCTGGATGATGGTGTTTTTAGTGGCTGTGAAGTCACTAATCCCTGTAAGGGGAGTCCTGGTGAGAGACAAAAATGACAAAAATGAGAGGATAATTTACAGATGCAAAAGTAGGCATTAAAATGAACAACTGAACCAACGGAAAATTCAGATATGAGATATTGAAACTGCATAAGTGTGCTTAGAATGTCATGTACAGCCCCTTCTGATTCTTAAACCACTAAGCGGTGTCCAGCGTCATTACCTGTCGAGCCATGCCAGGAGGCTTTTTGCTACGCCGATCAGCTCCACCACCATGGTAAGGAAGTCATTGGGTGGCTTTCGAGAAATGGTTCCATCATACTCTGGACTTTTCCTGCGATCTGCTGTAGCCGTGTACAGACTGTTGGTCGCAGCCCTCATCCTTGCAACCAGACTCCTCAAGTTGTCGGTTTCCAACCCATAGTTCTGAAAAATAAAGTTTTTTTTAAGACATGAAAATAATTATAGATCAGAAAAATTTAGGAACCCTTGGTAGTCCTGGGCCTTTTTGAGTATTTTTCCTACTTTCCTGTTCGCTCAAATAATTTATCTTTAAAACTGTTTTCTGTGGCTATGCTTGATGTCCGTCTTTTTTGCTGATGTCTTTTCATTATATTGCACAATTAATCCCCAATAAACCTGAAACTGTACAATAAACTCAATACCTAATAGTAAATTTAGGCATTTTTTTACTGCAAAAATTGAGATAAAACATGTACAGACAAATTAAAATAAGCAAATTTAAAACAAAGTAAAGTCAAAGCAAAGTAATAAATGTGTAAAAACAAAAAAACAAACTAAAAACACAGAAACATATACAGAGTTCCAAGAATTTCTTCCAAGGTGGGTCACAAGTATATTAACTCTTGTTAAGTTTGTCTTAAACCAAAAATTCCAAAGCAAATAACATTTTTGAAACCTTCAGGTTAAATTTTGAATAAAACTATTTTAATGGTAGGTCGGCATCATTCCGGCATCACTGGAAACAGCCAATGTGATTTGGCAAACTCACAGGTGAGAGTTAAAGAGGGGTACTTCATGAGAGTATTGTATCCCTTGCAACGCCTTTCAGGAGACTAGAAGTAATGACTAGAGTTTTTTTCTTGAACTGATAAGATTTAAGGCCATTCGTCTGGAAGGATATCAAAGGCGTAAAATTCCCACCACCAGTTTCCAGATTGAATCGGTTGTTTCCATGAGGCATCACCTGATGGTTATCATGCGGAGCAAAGTTAGCATTCTTGAGCCTGGGTGGTTTCCTGCCCGTGCATACCTCAGATTTATAGTCACTTTGAACAGCTCCAGTCAGCAGGTTACTGCACCGCACTACTATGCTCTTTTCCCTTGAGAGAAACTTGCTCTTCTATCAGCACAAATGGGAGGATTAATATATTTTTAAAATAATATAACAGCATGCGCTTGGCAGACAAAACAAAAAGTTTCTTTTTCTTCTGTATTTAAAATAAAATTCTCTTTTTAGTCTTATTAAACTTAATTAACATGCCACAGATTACCAAAACTTTTCACATAAATTGTTTTTAAAATGACGAGCAAAGCCATTTAAGCATTTTGCTAATGAATATTTTGACATTTCTATTGATCGGCGTCATACCAGCAGTGATTCATTTGACTTTTTCCTCTGAGATCCCTTTTACGTGATGCCAGTTAATAAGTAGGAAAAAAAACACTTTTTTCTGTCTTAGACAGGTTTTTTGAGTCACACCTAAATGTCACGACTGGTTTGAAGTTTGTTTTTTTGTACTGTCTAAAGAGCTAATGCTGTAAAAAAATTGAGACAAGTTTGAAACAGTTGCCATCAGTCTTCCTACCAACGATAGTATTGCTCAAAACGCAAATATTGAGGTTAATTCAAGGAAAATAAGGCCGCCACACATGTGAGAGTTTTCGTAGACTTCCTCAGAGGTGTCTATTTTTTTTGAGTCACTGAGACATTAGCTTTGAATCCATCTAGTGTTACAGTTAAACCACAATAGGAAATGATAAAAAAAAGTGTTGTAAGCATGAAAACTTTATGTGATGGACTTTGTTGCTATATGACTATATATGAAGATTTATTGTTTTCAAAGAAACAGCCACGGAGCAGCTAAGTTTGAGAATTACTGTAGCTCTTAGCATTAAATCTATAGAGTTCATTAAGGCTGAGATGTATCCATTAAGAATGACAGAATTTTTATTAGTTTTTACTTAAAGAAAAAAAGTTGATCTAGACTTCTATACATTTTTTGGTAAGGACAGGGGGATAGTTTTCTATCTACTGCAACATTCAACAAGTTTCTTCAAGTTTGCAACTATTTACACCTTCAGAGAATAGAAGAAGTTGACAGAACAGGTGTCACAAACACAAAGAGGGTTAGCAACAGAAAAAAGAAACCAAGAGAAAAATTATGCATTTAGGGTTCTGGTGCTGGCGGCCTGTGTGCTTCTGTCAGCTCCAATGACCTTGCCTTAGTTAACTCTAATAGAGGCTGAGGCCTCACTTCCCCTCTGGGGAAATGTAGGAAATGGGGCCCCCGTCTTAAAAGGGAACCCTAGAATACAAGAAAAGCAACGAGTGTTATGCTTCAATCAAACGGAAATGGCAACTTTAAGTCCCCAAATGCTGCATTATTTCATTAAAAATTGAGGAGGGGTGTTGAATATTTCCTCAGTAGCCGTACAGAAATATCTACGGCAATGATGAGAACATACATTTTTAGACTGGAATTTAAGACGCAAAGAAAGATGTGATGCACCATGAACAGAATTCAAAGAGATGGCAGTGTGTTAGTTGATAAAATTAAAATTTTGGCCCCCTTCCCTCTTGTTTTTAATCTAGCTTTAGAGTGACTTAGCCTCATTTTAGGCTCCTTAGAACTTAGAGCCGCCATGCGCAAGTGTTTAACGTCAAGAGTTTTAGGAGGAGATAAAGACGAAAATGCTGACACTGATCAAAATGCTGAGACCACAATCTGGAGCGTTTATGGTACAGGAAGTAATAAAAGTCCAAATGGATTCCATCTGTTGGAAAACCTGAAGCTCCTTCAGACAGTTTTCATCTTTCCTCTTTAAGAGGCGAGGCAGCCTGTTAGTTGTCTTCACATTGAGGAGAACAAAGGACAAAGATGTTTGTTTTTTTAAATAAGCCAATGGTTTATTCAGACCTCTATGACCTGACCTTGTTTTTCAGTTATGCTATTTATCCTTTACATCCTGAAGCTGCTATGTGTTGTAACAAAGCTCTGCTCCAAAGACAAAAGGCTGATGTCAAACCCAATTTGTCAGCTGGAAAAAGGTTGACATTACCGTAAGTCCTCTGAAAATACAGGTAGAAATTAAAGACTTAGTCACAAATGCCCTTATAGGTAGATACAGGCTGTCTGCTGGCGAAAAATGGGCTAACTTATCTGGGGCAAACAAGTGGCTACCATAAAGTTTTAGGATTTTAGACCGCTTGTTGAGCCTGTAGAGCAAAAATGTTCATACATATTTTTCTACGGGCATGTTGTAAGTGACAGGTTGTAGTGAACGTTTAAACATGTACTCATCACACACACACCACCTGCAAATGTGTGTGCGGCATTCGCAGGTGGTCATTACAGAGCCAGTACGCACACCTCCCTAAGCACTACAGTGCGGCATAAGTGCATTGTAAGACAGCAGCACCCATATGTCACAAGTGTGTGCGGCTTATATTAGAGAAGCATGCTACGTTCACACCGGACATGCTAAACCCACATTCAAGAAGCATGTCGTGTTAACACTGGACTGGTCCTACCCAATACTAGTGCAATACTTGTGCATGTCCGTCACCTACAGTTACACCTACTTGATGCGAAATGTTGAAGCGGTGCAAATCTTGCTCCAGGCTTTATCTTTCACAGCTCTATTCCCATATATGACAGACTTGGTGTCATAGAACTCTAGCCCGCACAAACTGCAATTGTTACACTCTCCTCCATGATCAATTTTCAAGCGGTTGGCGCTTACGTAAAGAAAGGAGACGTTACCTATATTTCGCAACCAAATCAGAGTCTTTGATTGGTCAAAGTTCGACCTAGTTTAATTTTCAATAAATGTGCGTTCAATGATGTGAACACTAGAGTTTAAAATGCAGAAGCCCGAAACACATATTTACATACTTTTCATTGGAAGTGGTCGCTTGACAATGCGTTCCCAAGAGCGCTGTGAACATAGCTACACAGACACTTTAAAATATATTACCACACGCACAACAATCATACAATCCATTTTCAGGATTTCCCTTGAGGTGGCTGTACGAGCCTCAGGGGAACTGCAAGACACACTCGTGCTCCCCTCAGGATGTGGCCGCCCTCTCTACGACCCGCCATGGGCCACCAAAAACCTGCAGCACCTGTATGAGTCAACCACTGTTTGGTTGCATGTGAATAAGGCTTAAGCAAATATAAAACAACTAACCAAAGCACAAAGCAAATCAACTGCTTCCAGGACAAGCTCTTGGTGTCCAATCCTCGCCACACCAAGCTCCTCCAGGTCTTGATGTGATATCTTCAGCAGCTGCTCCCCACTGATCTTCTCCCTCTTGAAGTTACCAACATACTGCTGCAGGTTGTCATCCAAACCTGGACGGGTACAAGGAAAAAAAGGAAAACAGAAGTCATGACACAATCATTTGAAAAATACAACAGGCTTTATGGTCATTCAACATCTATGTGAAAAATAAGAATAAAAAAAAAAGAATGCTGCCAGTTTTAATGTCCAGGTGAAGTGTGTGCTCACAGCACAGATAAGGATCAAACGGGATGCTTCCCTTTGCTGAGCAAACACATCATAAACAGTGACGGTTGAGACTAACAAGTCCGTCCAGCAGGTAAGAAGGTGGCTGCTGTAACTGTGTGTGGAAAAGACGTCTGTGCAGGTGCGGGTGCTTTGCAGTAAACATGCTGGTATCAAGGGCGTCCCCTTGGCGCAATCGAAAGCGCCAGTAACAAAAGCAACTGCTGAAGTTCCAGAATAAGCCACTGCAGGATGCAAGTCATATATTGTGCATTAGAATAAACAAACTGACAAAACATCCCCTCCCTTTGCATGCAACAGAGAGGGGGAAAAAAATAGGCCTTTGTGTGTGTGTGTTTAGCTGGGTGTAGGCATGGAAGTAAACGCCACGGCGTTCTCTATCAAAGAGCGTACAGATAGAAGGCAGCTGCAGCTCTTTGGCCTGGTGCCCTCCATCTCCGAAAGACCAGTCAGCTGCAGTTCACCCCCCCAGCTCTTTTAAACTGTTGGTTAATGTTAAGACCTTTTTTTTTAGTCACTTTGAAGATGTGAAGAGTTCTTTAAAGAAGCTGTGTAAAATGTGCAGATTTAGGTTATGAGGGAGAGCTTATGGGCGTGTTTAGCGGTCAGCCGAGGACCTTTGTGCTGTGACAATCTGTGCACCTGTTGCTGACGGTTTGCATACAGGAAAAACAAAGGAACTTGTTTGTGTGCATTCAACATTAGATTACGTGTCTATGAGTATGAGAGGCATTAGCTCAGCATGTTTGGTGGTTTAGTAGACATGTATGGATGCAGAACCATAAAACACACATATAAAGATCATATTCTACAAATAAACAGTCATTTTTCAATGTGTTGGAAATTCTATTTGTATCTCCTTAAAAACGGCTTGAAAACCCGATTTACCAATTCATAAATTCTACAAGTTACTCTTGTCCAAAAACTTTTTTTTTATTCCAGCTGTAAAACCTTTTCTGGACTCCTTCAGGTGGTGTTATGTTTTTTTTTTTTTTTTTTTTTTTATGAACAAGCTCTCAAAGCTGTTAATACTCCTTTATAGCATCAAAGTTCACTTGAAACTCCCTTTTGAAATGTTCAGAAAGGGAGTTTCACGGAGTAGCTCAATTCATATTCCCCTGCATCACAGGGAAATTCTCCAAGACTTGTTAACCATTAGCCGTCAGGAAAGTCAAGAACGGTTAGGCTCATTGCATTCTTGGCATTCCCCGGCATTCTAATTCTCAGGCAAGGCTTCGGAACAAGTTTTTTTAGATTCAACTCCGGCAGTCTGGCAAAAAAGTAAACACACATGGGGAAAAAAAAAGACTTATCCAGAAAAGGCAACGTTTGTCTTTCCTGCTTTGTTAAAAGGCATTTCCTGTGGAATGGTGCCAAGGTCTTTGAAAAGGTAAAGAATTCAACAATGGAAAGTTATTGTTTAAAATGCAACAGTGGCTATTTTGGCTTTAAATGCACAACTGAAAACAGTCTGGGAATAAATGTTGAGGTATTACTTTCTCAGTAATAATTAATGAACGAATAGCTCATCCTCTCTTGTATTTAGTTTCACTTATTGGCAAGATGTTTTCCCCTAGTTTCGCGCTTAAGCTTAAAACAAAACCAAAAAGGTCAAAAAAATTAATTATGTACAATAAATAGAGCAAGAGGACTTTTTTTGCACCACTGAGTTGTGCCTCATAATACTAAGCAATGAGGAAAAAGCACTGTTTTTGTTAGATCAATGCAGCCTCCCCCTGGATTTAATTCCTGACACCTTCAGAGTAAAAGAAAAAAAAAAGGGATGTCCTTACAGTCCTTCTAAAACATTTATTGTGTGGCGATCAATTGCGGCTGGCTGGCTGGCTGGCTGGCGTGTGAAACTATCAATTTTCATTAAGGGCTGAGAAACCAGTAAACGAGATAGTGTGTCACTTTATTGTGAATCGACTTGAGGAGGTGACAGGGGGGTTGGTGCTGTGGGAAGGCTTTTTTTTTTTTTTTCTTGCTTTAAAGCCTGCAGTGGGTGAAGCGCTCAGGCAGTGGCTTTATGACCTGCAGAACACTTGCAGAACGCTACAAATGTGCACAAACCAGACTAAGCGAGTGTGGAACAACCAAATGGCTCTAATGTCACCTCTAATGTCCTCTAATGTCGCCATGAAGGTCAATGACCTTCATGGCCCTCATAAAATTCATCCAATCATTTGAAAGGATTCAGAGTGTTAGAAAACAAAACAGTTATGGCCTAATTTGATCATTTTATTGTGTATTTTGAGTCATCAGTTCCTTAAAACAATTAAATGCCAGCTTGTTTGTAAAAAAAAACATGGAAAAATTAAACAGTATTGATAAAAAAAGTGCGCTGTAAAAACAGTAACGTTCTTATCATTAGATCATGAAGCATAAAAACGAAATCATTCTAAAGTTTAGTTGTGTTGTTTAGTACAAAATAAAAGCACGAATTGCCTTTTCAGGCAATGTTCACACCTTCTCAAACCAATAAATGCTTATTGACGTTGTCTGGCTCAAACATGGTGGCGTTTTGGTACCTACAGTTGTGGGTACCAAACACTTATTGCAGGGCGAACAGTTTTGGTACCTACACAGTCTGTATCTCGAAAAAACGGCCACAGAATTGACTTAATTTTGCTGTAGCCCTAAGGACTACACTTTTTCTTTGGGTGATGTCACACTCACTCAGCCTGGTTCTCTTACACATCTAAAGGACAAAACATTACAGAAATGAAATATTCAAAGGAAATGACCGAATGACAGCTTGCTTAAGATGTTTTACTGTGATCCATTGGATGAGAGGACAGTTGTCTCACATGGGGCATATCTCAGCTTTGCACTTGCTGTTTACTGTGAGGTCCTTCTTACCACCCACTCTCTGGGTTTCAGTAAACAGTCATTATTGGCACAACAGGTTAGCAACACAAGTGCCTTAGCTCAGCTTTGGATAAATATAGCTGAACGGGCATATTTCTGGACAGCTGGACAAGCTAGAATTGAGCTATCTGGGCAGCATCTACACAACTGAACCCAGTTGGAGGCTTTCATGCCTCGACAGCCTACTTAGAGGCTGTCAAGGCACACGATTTTGAGCAATACAGACAATAAAGCCTTTCTCCTCGTAAAAGTTGGATTTATTTCTGTCTCAAACTCAGCTATTCTGGGATATTTGGTAACAAACAAGTAACTGAGTTCATTGCTGTGGTATATACAGAATAGTACGTCTAGCTAAATTAATGGTTAGTATTAAAAACCTGAAACAAAATTAAAAATAAAAAGAAAGCAATGGCTTCCGTCCAGATTTTGGTAGCCAACTTTTTGTTCACAGAGCTTTGATTATACAACCAAAACAAGCTCCCTCCCCCATCTTTGAACCCCTCCCTGTGCTCCCATAGGGAGTTGTATCCACCCTGAAACACACAAGCGCGCACACACAGGTCATTATTCCCTCTGAGGTAGCCAGTGGGAAAGCTCCTGAGTGTAGAAAAGCAAAGCCACTGTAACTCCGCCGTCTTTAAATGTCAGCCTGGCCTCTGAACCTGTGGGGAATGGTCAGGAATTTGACTCATTGTTCTGCGTTGAGCAGCTCCATTGTGGGAACCCTGCGGCATGCTGGCACAATGGTTCCTGACTGAATCAAGCGCGCTGTAATTAGAAGCAAAGAACAAGCTCCTCTCGGCTGCTGCTAAGCTTTCCCCCCCAATGCATGACTTCACAGAACAACAAAGCTTGTTCACACATTGGGAACTGAAGTTGCACAGTGATGGTGCACAACTCTTCTCGCTATCCATTCATTTATCCACTGAGAACAGGAGAGAATGTTACTTTCTTTGTCTCAAACAAGCCATCCGCTCAAGGACAAGTTGAAAGATACTAGCATTTGTTTCCTCAACAACTCTATCTGCTCTGGAGATAAATTTGGTTACCAAGTATAAATATGTGATGAACTCTTTCAAAAGTGCTTTCAGTCCCCAAAATATGTAGGCCAGTGTGTACTTTTCTAAATATACGAGTACAAGCAAGCGCTAATCCTTTTTTTTGGCCCCATTATTCTAACCTTTAGTTAACAAAGAGTGTTTCACGTGATCTCTAAGACAGGCCGCTGTAAAGTGGCCGTTACTTGTGCGGAGTGGGTTTCATAAGTGAGAGAAAGCAGCTGATGCCGGTTCTTTCATGGGAAGACAAAAGCAGCTCTGTCTCTTTCTGGGTGATGGATGATGACTGATGAGAAAAGAGGGGTTAAAGTTCACTGGGTTGTTGCTGTTTAAGCACATCAGCTCAAATAACCCTCATTTGTATGACATGTATGATGTGCTTTAAAAATGTAATATTTACTTTGTTCCTTTTATTATTACTACAAAATAGGATAGGCTGATTGAAGATCACTTGTCTTCAGTGGTGAATGACACTACTTGGTTGACCTATTTATGTGATTTACTGGCAACCTGACTCGTCCGTTGAGACCTACAGTCACCTTAGTTTGGGTATGGAAAGCAGATGATTTGATATGAAGCAAAGCTCCAATCTTGGTGAGCAAGCCAACCAATAGAAGCCCTATTGGAATGCCAGTTTAAAGGTCATGCAGGTCAGATCTGATGACCATGGGGAGATTGTGAGGCTATGATGGCTCTAGGCCACAAACTGAACATAAGGAGGAGGAAAAACAAGTGGGACACAGAAACAAGCACCAAGTGTCTCTGGAACTATGAAACTGCCTTGTCTGAGCCTAAGGCCATCGACAAACCAGACTACGGCTGCCTGGGTCACTGAGGCCACATTCACACTCACACGTTTTTGTTTTCAGATCGTACATACTCATATTCCAACAAAGTTTTCTGACAAAATAAAAAATCCACATATCAATGCAAAACTGGAAGCAGTAGTCACAATTAAACTGTGATGTTTTCATAATATCAAGCTGTGCTATAAGCATGTTGCAAAGGACCGCGACAATTGTGACAAATGGTTACCTTATATGTGCTTCAAGTTCTTCATGTATCGCTAAATATATTTTCATTGCAATTTTGATCGTTAATATTGCAAATCGTGGAGCCCTACTGGATACTTAGTCCTGCTATGACACTTACCATTATTTAATTATCCAGTTACGTCCAAATGAACTTCAGAGAGTTAAGGAAGCACAAATATTTGCCCAATAAGATCATTGGTGATGACAGGAAGGAGTGTCACCACTCCTCCCCGGTCCACTTCCAGATCCCGGTTGTCCAACTGGATGTAATTTCCTTGCTTATGGAGGATTTGCATCTATTCGCAATAGTTTATTTAGGTAGGTGTTAAAGCTTTAAACTTTATCTTAGAAAAACATAAACACTTCTCACATTTCAGCCATCTCTGCAGGCTGAAGATCATTACCACCACCATAAACACACACTAAAAAAAGCAGCTAAGACCTCAAAAATGTCTCAGACATGCCCTCCCTTTCTATACTTTGTCTTGTTCTTGCCCTCCAGACAGCATAATATTGTGCGATTCCCGGCCTCTACAGCACTGGTATTGTTGTGGTTTCACGGTCGATGAGGGAACAGGGGAAGTGACTCTTTTGTGTCTTAAACACAGTTGTTTTAATAGAGAGTTTCACTTCTGTAATTTAAGGATGAACTGTTTAGAAGGTTTAATAGCTTCAGCGTTGATGCTAAAGATAATAACAACAACACTTATCATCACGTGTGGCCTCACAAAGACTGGGATGGATGGGATCCTCCATAAAAGACGTGATTTAAAAATATATATTAAAAATACTTGTGCGTCCTTACCTTGAGGAACTGACTGAGAAAAGACAAGTATTTAACCTCAATAAGTTCAAGAGAGAGAAAAAATGTTGTTATGCACTTTATTTAAAGACATCTCTAAGTGTTCCTGTACTCTCAGTGTGGTAGTTTCCCATCACATGTACAGTGTTTGATCATGGTGGCCCTGCGTGCTGATTACAGACCCATTAACCAACACCATAATAGCGGCCTGTGGAACCAAGAATAAAGATGTACAAGGTTTGAGAGGGAAAATGAGAACCACTCATTTAGCTTTCCATGGGAAAATTGTTTTGTTCGCTGCCCCCCATGTGGATTACTTGTTTTGAAGCTCAGACAAATTTATATCTGTACCCAGTGCAGTGTTTTGATGCGTTTGTTGTAGACCGGCACGCCAGACAATTGGAAAGATTCGGTTGAGCTTTGAATCATAAGAGATCAGATTCACTATTTTGCTTCTTTAATTTTGAATACAGCTTCTTCTAAGCACCATGGGGTAAAGAAAGAAAAAAAGAGGGGAGTTGGTTGTGATAGAAAACAAAATACACTTTGATTTTATTGATTTATTTCAAGCATTGTAGTCAAAGCAATAAAGAATTTACACATATTTAAGGCTCAACTACTCCAAGCACAAAAAAAAGATGCCTTTAAAAAAAAGAAAACATATTTAAAAGGATCCGTTATGTAATGGTCTTTAATTTGCAATAAAACTGTTAGGTTGAGGGCAAACATTTGACTTACAGATTAAAACATATTAAAAGAAAATGTAAATGGGCCCAAAGTCAGTTTCTACAGCCTTAGTGACGTGCACCTCTACAGGTGCTGGGGGTTCTTGGGTTGTCTGGGCCTGTGGAGAGTCGTAAAGAGGACCGCCATTATCTTAAGGGGACCGCAGATGTGTCTCTCACTTTATTTGTGGCTCGTGCGGCCGCCTTAAGGGACGTAATGAAAATGAAAAGTACAATAGTTATGCCTGTGGTGACTGCATCATGAAGTATCCGTAAGGCTAAAGTTTTTGGCCCAGATCAACCGGTATCTAACCATAAGGGCAGTTATGACTAAGGCTTTAGTCAGTCACTATGAACTCTTTGGCACTTGGGTAGAATGACAGCACTAACAATTTTCATAGCTTGGCTTAGTTTGGTTTGCTTTTACACACAGTTCCCTTCAAAACGAAACTAAATAACGAAAGCGGAGTAAGCTGACTGAAACAATCATACCGTTCCATACTATTCCATACGGCTCACTTGGGGTCAGTATTTTCTGACCAAGACAGAAAAAAAGAACGTGAAGAAAATCGTTCAGTCCTGCTGATCTTCACATCATCACATAAAATATATCCTCACAGTAAGAAGTTTACCTTGTTAGACGTACAGTTTGCCGGTTTCCAACGTTTTCACCAGTTCTGCTTTTTTTGTTTTGCACTGTGGGCCACTTTTTTCACGCACGTCGGTGACATTATTTACGCACATTACTCCAATTTTGAAGTCTTTGCACTGGCTCCCAGTCAGCTTTAGGATCGATTTTAAGGTTCTTTTATAAGTTTATAAAAGTTTAAATGGAACTGGACCCTCATTTTTTAATCAGATTTACTTTTGTTTATGACCCTCCCAAAGCCCTCAGGTCCACAGGTGCAGGTCTGCTGGTGGTCCCAAAGGTCAGATCTAAAACCCACGGCGAGGCCTCCTTTCAGCACTGTGGGCCTCGCCTGTGGAACAGCCTGCCTGAGGATGTGAGGGCTTCAACCACTGTGGAGGTTTTTAAGAAAAAATTGAAAACACATATTTTTAGTAAAGCTTTTACATGATTTTTTACTTGTCCACATGTTTTCATTTGATTTTATACAATTTTAACAACTAATTTGATTTGTTTTGGTTTTAATGGTGGGGTGTGTATGTGTTTTTATTAATTCATTTATTTTGATTATTATTGGTATTATTTTTCCTATGTTTATTATTTTTACTACTATATTTTTTATCCTATTTCCTATTTTTATTCGATCTCTGGGAAGTACTTTGAGATGCTCTGTAGCATGAAAAGCGCTATATAAATAAAGTTGAATTTGAATTCACTCCCTTTAATTCCACACTTGGTCAGATGAGACCTTCACTCTTAAAAGGATCAGGGTTTGTTTGCTTGTTTGCTTCACACCAGAATTCAGTTGAGCTGTCACACTTGCTAAAAAGCAGAAACAACAAATCATGGTGCAAATGAAACCAAACATCCAAAGAACCCAATTTTACATCAGAAAAACACTAACATGTTTTTGAAAATATTCTTTTTATCACGTCATCATTCATGACAATTCCAGGAACAAATGTGTTTTTTCTCCCTCTTTTGTTAGATGTTGTCATGTGTGCACGAATTGGCGACAACCGTGGAGCTTCAAATCAACCTAAACAAACCACTTGTCACATGATCACACACTTGGTCAACCTTTTTCCCCTCCATCCCTGGAATAGAATGATTGGATTCAATGGCAGTTGAAATTACAAGACTGATGTTTAGGTCAGGAAATGAAAAAACAAAATGTCAAAATGTTTCAGAGTGTCAGTAGTTTTGCTAAGACAACATGTAACTGAAATAGAAACACTCACAGATGTACAAACCCCCTTTAGGAGCAAATAGTGGCCCGTGTGTTCAGAAATGTTCCTGAGAAACATCTTTGAATCCATCCGTGAGAAACTGAACTTTCTAAATTACCAGCACTCTGGCTTCCCTAAAATAAAATATGTTTCTTTTATCTGTTGAATTGCATATTAACAGGCTAAAATGCTTCCATCTACTGTTATTTGTTTAGATAAACTCTCATTCTTCCCTTTTTAATATGATTTTCTCTAGCTAAAATAAAACACATTCATTTTAAGTCTGAAAACACAAGAAAGTGTTTTGACGTGCAAGTAAATACTGAATGGTTCAGGTATCAGTTAAAACATATCAGTTGCAATTTTGTCAAATCTTTGTAAAACTTCTCATCATTAAGAAGAAAGACAGAATGATTAAAGAAGTCACAAACCAACCTCGTCATGACTACACAGTGTGTTGTACAATGACGAAAGCATACATTCCCCACATGTCAAACAAAGGGAGCTAATTCATAAAAAACAGAAGGAGCAGTTAAATGAATTATGTAATGAAATACATCACTCGTCAGCCTACACGCTGTGGGCAGCTTATTCTGCTCTGCTTATTGTGAGGGATAAGGGACGCTGACTCATATTCCTGCGGAGATAACAGCGACTGACTTGACAGTGTGTCACATTCAGAGCACGGCGAAGGGAGCCTATGACGAACACAAACAATGCACGCTGTGCTGGAGCGTCTCTCTGGACAGGCTGTCTTTGATTTTGGCGACATTCTGTTCACCTCCTCAAAACCAGCATTGGATATCTGACAAACACTGGTAAATCTGTTCTCAGCGGCAGGAGAGCTTTACTGGTGAAGCAACACGAACCTTTGTTGAACTAGTTATGACATATTCATTCCTTTTACCATAAATGTTTTGTATGCTGTTGGACAACGTGCCACAATAGAGCTGATGAGCAGGCGACACTGGTTTCCCAGGTGTTTGTATGAAAGGAGACAAAAAGAGAATCAAAGAAAGCCCCAGTGGGAGCTTCTTTAGGTCCAGCAGCCCCTTAAACAGCCAATCCCAAGTCTCGTTTAAACCCATATTTACAGCACAGTTTGAGCAATATAATGGCTTAATATAAGAGGAACCAATGTTGTTGGTAAAAAAACGTCAGTTGACTTGCTGGGGGGGTGACTGAATTGACAAACAAAAAAGTGTCTGTCAGGTATTCCATCGCAATACCTGCATGCTGCTGGTAGACAACAAGGAAGTAAACGAATAAAGCACAAGTACAGTACAGGTACAACTGGACAGCTCTTCCCAGAGGGTACACAGTTTGAATGACTTTGCAATAGTTGGCACTGCCTGAGAAGTCTGTACTGGTTTTTCAGTCGTAAACAAACGCCTGGCACAACCCAGCTATATTACGAGCTTTATGACTTTCCAACAGACAAAGTAACTTGCATGTAAAATCCCCATTCAATAATCAGAGCAACAGTCCTACTTATGGTGTTCCAGGTGATTTCCAACTTTGTTTTGACGTTTTTATTAGCTGTAACTAGTCTTCAACGCACGATCCGGAGAGGAAACAGACGAGCCTTTTAGGACATTTTTGTATCCACTGAACTGTAGATTTCCCAAACGGAAAAAATGAGCTTCAGAGAATTCAAAGAGCTTGGCACAAAAGCTATCCTAACAGTGTATTATTGTAACAATAATAATAAAAAGTGGATGATAAAAGGGTCAGAAGTATCTTTTTCGATTTGAAGATTACATTTCCTGAAAGGCCTGAAATTTTAAACTGTGAGAACTCGTCTGGACATGTTCTGAACCGACCAAATTATGTCCAAATGCCCAGATAAACCTTAAAAAAAGGGGTGGCGGTTCATAAAATTACAGACCACTCTATAATCATGCTGACATTTAACTCCATTACGGAGGGAGCAGGTGGTGGGGTTAGGGAGCTCGGACCGCCGGTAAACCCCCTCACTGATTAAATACAAACTGGATTTTAAAGCCATTAAAAGCAACAGAAGATACGCGTGACCTGTTGAGGCAGCTCACTCTGACAGCCATAGGTTTAGTCTGAAACTATAAAAGCAGCTGCATTCCTCTCATGTTCTGAGGTTATCTAAGCAGAAATACATTAGCATCACTTTGATAGCTATATAAACTTCCCTCTTGGGTTTCAATTTTTAAAACTAGCAGGGATTTGAGCTCAAATCTGGATCACTTAAAATGCCTGACTCAGCAGGAATGGGGGAGCAAAACATTTCACATAAGGACGTCAGTTATCATGTGATCACTATTTACATAGAAGGGAAAATGTCCCGCTGGTCGTTGTAAGCTTAGATCATGTCAGAGATTTGCAATGCACATGTTTTTAGTTTGAATGAGAGGCAAACAGGTCTGGCTCAGGGTTACCAGGATGCTGGGAAACCCTGTCTCCTGGGCTCGCCCTGCAAGAAAGCCTGCTGGGTATGCATACAAATGGAGACTGATACTGTGCTGCAGATAAAAAAAAATCAACAAAGTGACAAAAACCTGACAGATCTCTTCAGGTTTTGCAGTCAGAATAAGGGAATAAAGAATTTCTCGCAAAAATGTGAATTGATCCCAGTCCACACAGCTCTATTTTAGTCTCCCGAGCACTTTAACAGGCACATTCATCAGAAATGCTTTTTTCCTAAAAAAAAAATAAAATCTAATGTTAGAGAATTAAGAGCTGTAGATCTGTGAGACATCGGGGATTCCTGTTACTTTTTTGAATGTTCCTAAAGGGAAACACATTTCCACAGCTTTTAAAGAAAAGGATTGGATCATTTCGTTACTCGTTCTCCTTGGAGCATGTGCAAACACCCTGTACAGCATACGGGTTGCTAAAAATAAGATTGATGATGACTGCGATGCCTATCCAAATACAGACCTCCACTGCTTCATTCAGCTGATGCAAAGTAGGATGCCTTAATAGGGGTTCTGCGTCTGCGATGCGTCTGCTCACACTACTGCTCAGGAAGTGTGTCCAAATCTGATACAGATCACCGGCCATCATTTGCTCACACCTTCCAACAGTCTCCAGAGATAAGGCCGCTCAAGGAACCCACCGGTGAGGTCACTTTAGCATTCAAAGAGTTAAGCACGGCTGTGCTATTTGGCAGATGTGCCTGGGCAAATACAAAAGAACATTCAGAGCATGTTTGTCACCCCGCTGACAAGCTAACTACCTTCATTGGCACCTCTGTGTTACTTGACAGACGTGACATGGGAAAAATCCTTGTTGCTATCCACAACACATGTCAAACAAACCACTAACACGGGTTTGGGAGATTTCTTGAAGATCTAACCAATGGGAGCAATACCACATCCGACTTTTTTTATTTTTTATTAAAGCGATCAGTTATTGAACATATTTGAAGTTATATTCTATAGAAAAGATGGGCATTAAGTCTTTAACAAGTCTTTAAAACATCAGAATACTTTTGAATAACTCAACATGGGACAAAAATATTGGATAAGGCTTTATAATAAAACTCCTGAATAATCTAGTCATAATATATTAACAAGCATTGGTAATGGGTTTAAGAGCCTTTTAAAGACATTTATAAAGTTACATTTTCATACTGTATACTATTTTCATTTTTTGTACCAGCAAATAGCCCACACTTTAGATTAAGAGGCTGGAAAACACTCAAACTATTGACAAAGACAGTTGATATGTTTGTTATTCACTTAAAAATAAGCCATGTGAAGATTAACACATTGGTTTCAGATTGGGGGCTGCAAAACAATCAAACTATTAAGAAAGAAACAGTTATCACTTATTAATAAATTATTAACACGTATGAAGCATTTATAGGAGATCAACACATGCTATAAAATTAACACGTAACACTTACACATTTGCGAAACAACAATCCATCCAAATAAATGTCTTGATAAATTTCTCATAAAGCCTTTACAAATGCTAATAAATTTCTTTATCAGAATCAGATTCAGAAATACTTTATTGATCCCACACGTAGGAAATTTGTCTGTTACCACAGCAGCTTTGTAATCATAAAAGAAAAGAAAATAATATAACAAACAAAGTAAATGCAAACAAATTTCGTGGTATTATAATAATAATAATAATAATAAACAGCATATAAATAACATATTAACGCTAATATGGTATTAGTAATACATCTACAAATTCTAATGAACGTTTTTAAAATGTCCTGATAAAAGGCATATTAAAACATTACTAATGCTCGTTACTGTCTTATAACTGGATTATGGGGGCCCAAGTCTGGTCCCCCTGTGCCGGACCCCAGCCTGGATGAAATACAGAGTTGTGTCAGGAAGGGCATCTTTGCAAAAACCACCTGTGCAGTGATGCTGAATCTCTGTGGTGACCCCTGAAGGGATATGCCGAAAGGTGAATGAATGATTACCAAATATGGGACATTGATGTGCTTGCTTTGACAGAAAAAGCTCTTAAAGTCATTGACTGTATATGAGAACTGGACTGACGCAAGACTAAAAATACTAGGGGGCATTACGAGGCTTATTTAGTGGAAGGCTTGAACACAAGCCGTTTATCCACACAGTAGTTGGTGCCTACATTCCTTGTTTGATCTGGCAGTTTTAAACCTGGCAACGACATAAATGGGGAAAATTCTAAGAAGCGCCTCTCAGTGAAAGAGAAATTATCCAGCTGACTATGGCTAAAAAATGTTCCTGAATGTTGCTCGTCTGCCCTAACTAAATTACAGCGCGTGAGGAATATGGGCTATATTTGGAAAATAGTGGTAAGCATAAGACGGAATTATTTAAGTGGCTCTTCGTAGAGAATTCAGTGAGTCCATAGGTAATGTCCTTAAAATCTAATCTAGAATTCATCTCAAAGACACCCCTGCTCACTTAAAATGCATTTGGACACATCAGAGCCTGTTTCCCCTAAGGTGGGTTGTCCGACACATGACATATGGCACACCAATTACACGACACCATGGGACCAGCTGCAAGATCAGAAAGCATGTGGTGAAGGACAAGAGCTTTAGGGCATATTCAGTCCCCAAACAAGAACCAAGTGTTTGAATTCAAAGAATCAAACTCCCTTTCGGTGGCAAAAAGCACCCGCCAAGCCATCATTTGATCTCTTGACAATGCAAGTGATTAACAACTGCATCAATATTTACAGTAAAAAGCAGGTAATGCAACCAGATACGATTCTGCAAATGGTAGTGTTTGGGATTGGTGTGTATGGTCAACAAGAGGTCGTGACCCCGGGCCACACATGTGCCTTACTTTACGCTCTGGTAGGATTATACTGTTTATTCTATGATTAAGGAACATAAGTGTTTACATGTCGTATTGACGACTTTTGGATTTTCTATACACCAAGGCGCTCAAGGCGATGTAAGACTGAGGCACAAAAAATGAACTCCTGGTAAGTTTTGTGAAAATTTGCATTCCTACGCTAAAAGCTGCCCCAAGTTTTTGCAAACAAGCAGCAATAGGGATTCTACATGTTTAAATGTTTTTTTTTTTTGGAGTTTTGACTGCTTAAAAGCAGATCCATTTGGTTGCAGATTGATTGGCACCTATTTGCAAGCAAATGGTTGTTAAGCCTGATAATATGCCAAAGTAACGTTATTTTAGGGATAAAGGTATTTATAAGCAAGGCAGTACTAAATGTCAATAGACAAAGATACTAAAATGGAAAAAGAGGAAGAAATGCTCCCATGCAGATCATTCTCCACATTTATTGTGTTAGCATGGGTCTGCAAATCCAGCGGTGAGGACCTGCACAGACATCTGCTGAGTCAGATTTTCAGGAGACAGAGAGCCATGGTGCTTTTATAGTCAACTAATCCTTCATGCATGCCCCAACTGGGATCCATTCACGGGATAACCCATCCATGCCCCCCCTCCCATCCCAAACCGTGGATGAACACAGACAAACACGCTTCATTCAGAAGCACAGCTTGAGCGAGTTACATACAATGAGGTCAAAATGAAAATCACAAGAGTCCATTTAGGAAGCTTTTGAATGCAGTTTATAAAAAAACTACAGAGGAGGACTTCTTGAACTGCTCATGGTTTAGTTAGATGTAGTATTAGAAGTAATGTTGATGTTTTAAACTATTTTAAAGTGTTCCCAGTGGTCTTTTAATTATGATAATGCCATTTTTAGGCAAAATACAAAAACCTTTTTCTAGGAGATCTAGGAGATCCCTCTGAGTTATGGGCGGGACTGTTGGCACAGAGTAAACCTGCCCTCATTTCCCATAATCCCTTTATTTACATTCTCTCCCGCTATCTTACAGCCCCTCACACCCCCAACCTAACATTACCGGTGCAACAAATATGGAATGCATTATTAGAGCTATCCAACTGTACAGTTTTCAGCCAGATGGCGGCTCAGACGAAAAAAACAAAGATGTGCATGGATCTAGTCGCCTTTACGTGGACGCATCGGAAAGGAGCAGAGCAGGGAGCGTGTACCCCACCGACAGTAGCACATCCGACATTGCTACAGCATTTTTCCTCTGATTCACAACGATTTGAATAAAGACTCTATTCAGAAATGCAATTTTAGGCTTAATGTTCAGGTCTTAGGGGGGGGGGGGGGGGGGGGGTAAAGTTACTGTCGCTTTTAAAGGAAGGCTTTACATTCCATTTAGCCTCTCCTATGTGATCATACATACCAAGGCTGTGAGTAAAGTTAGGTCCAAAGACAAATGAAGTCCCTGTCATAGCAAGGATTCTTCAGGGCGCCTGAATCAAGCACAGGAACAAGATAGGTAAAACTTGACTTGAATGTCCCATTTCAGGTGATTCTCCTTCATACCATGAGACAGTGTGTGTGACAGTGTACACTTTCATGTCAATATAAAAGCTTTGGGATGAAAAGGCTAAAGGGAAATGGGATTCACTTCCTCTGAGGGTGTTTCAGCACAACACAAGTGGCAGTTTCAACCTAATTATCACAGCACTCATCAGCCTGATGACTAATGCGATGATTCACTAATAATCAAATAATTGAGTTAGATAAGGGAGTGTAGGTCGTGTAAGAGAAAAAAAACTAAAATAAAATCAGGAAGAATAAAGTGTTTAAAGGGATTTATCCTAGAAATCAAACTTTGGCCACTTAATTAAACATTTGTTTACTTTGCTGTAGCGTTCACGGACCCGATTTGACGTTATGTTAAAACTAAAACAGCGCAGTAAGAAGCGATAAGTTGTGTTGTCATTTTAAGTTTCCTAAGGTTTTCAGAGGAAATGAAATGCATTGCTATTGTTGGCGCCTCGGTAAAGGTAAAGGTATGCTGTCACGCGGGAGCAGTTTCTATGAAACCAGTTCAGAAGTGACTCAGGGAAACGTTAAGTACGAGACATGTTACCACATAAACTTAAACACAGACCCCCAACCCGCTGAGACCCACCTCTCATCCAGTCAACAACTTGCTTCGGCGTCCACTTCGTTATCGGCTCCATTTCTTCTTGTTCAAGTACAACATTAAAGATTAAAAACGGGTGACTTTAAAAACAGAACTCGTAAAAAAAAAGATAACCTGAATATTGTTAACGTTCTGTCATATACTCTACGACAGCTTCGCGCTGTTGGTCTGCTCCATTTCAGTCTCTAAACAACTCTGAACAATCATGCTGGAGGTTGGACTGACATCCCCCCATGGCTCCTCAACGCACCGTATGGGATTCATGCTGCATTCACGTACTTCCGGAAACAATGGGAAAAAACACGCTCGTGACCAAAACTCTGGGGCAAATAGTCAAAAAAGTATTTAACATAAATACAAATACAACTTTAAAAATACATTTTATGATATCATTAGTTAATACACATACAATTTTAACCATCATAATAGTTTTTCACATTTTAAATTCACAGAAAACTTTGATTCATTTTGCCTGCGAGCTCCGGTTTGTTTAATTATGTTTTATATATTTTCATTTATTTTAAAATGCAAAGGTTTTATTTTCCATTTCTATTAGAAAACGCCCCTCGTAAAGCACATAAACAGAAATTTGCAAAGCGCATTGAAATGTATATTAGGAATTCAGGTGATTCCTCTGCTCACAGCCCTCATTTGAAAATTCAGGCGTGTTCTGCAAACGGAGCTGCTCGTCGTTGTCATTGTTGCGAGAGCAGCAACGGCTTTTGAAAAAACAAGTATTACGAGAAAAAGTATAAGTATAAAACATTTTCCAAGTCAATATAAAAGGGAGTGCAAATACTAAGCTTTTTCTACCATTTTACGGCAAAATGCCACTTAAAACGTAGCTTTATTTTTCTGTCCCATCAAATTCAAATCACTATGGAGAAATATTTAACTCAGCGCCGCCCCCTGTTGGTGAGTTGAAAGTATTGTCATATCATGCATTATAAAATTATATATTTTCTTAGCTTGATTTATTGAATTTGGTTTATACTTCCTATTTTGTTTTTATTAATTTTCTAAAATTTTTATATTTTTGCTAGTATTGTAAATCTTTTAAAATGGGCTTTTGATATGTTAACGTTAGTTGAAACAATGTAAATGTATTTTACTTTATCTTACTTTTGAAAAAATAATCTAGCCACAGGGGTTGCAAGCCAGTAACTTCTGTGCCGGTCCCAAGCCCGGATAAATAGAGAGGGTTGCGTCAGGAAGGGCATCCGGCGTAAAAAATTGCCAAAATAACCATGCGAATCATCCACAACACTTTAGACATACCGGATCGGTCGAGGCCCGGGTTAACAACGACCGCCACCGATGCTGTTAACCTACAGGGTGTCGGTGGAAATTTGACTACTGTTGGTGGAAGAAAGAGGGGAGGCAGAAGGGTCCGTGGCCAGAGAGAGAAGGGAAAAGGCAGGAACATAGGTTTGAGAATAGGGACTCTTAACGTTGGCACAATGACAGGGAAAGGCAGAGAGCTGGCAGACATGATGGAGAGAAGGAAGGTAGATGTACTGTGTGTGCAGGAGACAAGGTGGAAGGGCAGCAAGGCACGTAGTATTGGAGGAGGATACAAACTGTTCTATCATGGTGTTGATAGGAAGAGAAACGGGGTAGGAGTGATTCTGAAGGGGGAGTTTGTAAACAGTGTTCTAGAGGTGAAAAGAGTCTCAGACAGGATGATGAGCCTAAAGTTAGAAATTGAAGGGGTGATGGTGAATGTAGTCAGTGGGTATGCGCCACAGGTTGGCTGTGAGTTAGAAGTGAAGGAGAGATTCTGGAGTGAGTTGGATGAGGTCATAGAGAGTTTTCCCAGAGGAGAGAGAGTTGTTATTGGAGCAGACTTTAATGGGCATGTTGGTGAGGGCAACAGAGGTGATGAGGAGGTGATGGGCAGGTTTGGTGTGAAGGAAAGGAATCTGGAGGGACAGATGGTGGTGGACTTTGCGAAGAGGATGGAAATGGCTATAGTCAACACTTACTTCCAGAAGAGAGAGGAACATAGAGTGACATACAGAAGTGGAGGTAGGAGTACTCAGGTGGACTACATCCTATGTAGACGAGGTCATTTGAGAGAGGTTAATGACTGCAAAGTGGTGGTAGGAGAGAGTGTAGCCAAACAGCACCGCATGGTGGTGTGTAAGATGACTCTGGAGGTCAGGAAGAAGAAGAGAGGGAAAACAGAAAAGAAGACCAAGTGGTGGAAGCTACAGAATGAAGAAACTTGTGAGGAATTTAGGCAGAAGTTGAGGCAGGTCCTGGGTGGTCAGGATGAGCTTCCAGATGACTGGGAAACTACAGCAGAGATTATCAGGGAAACAGGTAGGACGGTGCTAGGTGTGTCATCTGGAAAGAGGAAAGACGGTAAAGAGACTTGGTGGTGGAATGAGGAAGTACAGGAATGCATCCAGAGGAAGAGGTTGGCTAAAAGGAAGTGGGATGTAGAAAGGACTGAGGAAGGTAGACAGGAGTACAAGGAAGCGCAGCGTAAAGTGAAGAGAGAGGTGGCAAAGGCCAAACAGAAAGCTTACGATGAGCTATATGACAGGTTAGACACAAAGGAAGGAGAGAAGGACTTGTACAGGCTAGCCAGACAGAGAGACAGAGATGGGAAGGACGTGCAACAGATAAGGGTGATTAAGGACAGAGATGGAAAGGTGCTAACAACCCAAGAGAGTGTACAGAAAAGATGGAAGGAGTATTTTGAGGAGCTGATGAACGAGGAAAATGACAGGGAAAGAAGGGAGGAAGATGTGGTTGTTGTGGAGCAGGAAGTAGAAGAGATTGGAAAGGATGAGGTTAGGAAGGCTCTGAAAAGGATGAAGAGCGGAAAGGCCGTTGGTCCTGATGACGTACCTGTGGAGGTATGGAAGTGCTTAGGAGAGACAGCAGTGGAATTTCTAACAAGGTTGTTCAATAGGATTTTAGAGAGTGAGAAGATGCCTGAGGAATGGAGGAGAAGCGTTCTGGTCCCGATCTTTAAGAACAAGGGTGACACGCAGAACTGCAGCAACTATAGAGGAATAAAGTTGATGAGCCACACAATGAAGCTGTGGGAAAGAGTAGTGGAAGCCAGGCTTAGGAAGAAGGTGGAGATTTGTGAGCAGCAGTATGGTTTCATGCCCCGTAAGAGCACCACTGATGCCATTTTTGCTTTGAGAATGTTGATGGAAAAGTACAGAGAAGGTCAGAAGGAGCTGCATTGTGTGTTCGTAGATTTAGAGAAGGCGTATGACAGGGTGCCGAGGGAGGAGCTGTGGTACTGTATGAGGTCGTCTGGAGTGGCAGAAAAGTATGTCAGAGTAGTTCAGGACATGTATGAGAGAAGTATGACGGTGGTGAGATGTGCTGTAGGTCAGACAGAGGAGTTCAAGGTGGAGGTGGGACTACACCAAGGATCAGCTTTGAGTCCCTTTTTGTTTGCTATGCTGATGGACAGGCTGACAGACGAGGTAAGACAGGAATCTCCCTGGACAATGATGTTTGCGGATGACATTGTAATTTGCAGTGAGAGTAGAGAGCAGGTGGAGGAACAGCTAGAGAGGTGGAGGTTTGCTCTGGAAAGAAGAGGTATGAAGGTCAGTCGTAGTAAGACAGAATACATGTGTCTGAACGAGAGGGATCAAGGTAGAAGCGTTAGGTTACAGGGGACTGAGGTGAAGAAGGTGCAGGAGTTTAAGTACTTGGGGTCAACAGTTCAGTGTGATGGGGATTGTGGAAAAGAGGTGAAGAGGCGAGTGCAGGCAGGTTGGAGCGGTTGGAGGAAAGTGTCAGGAGTGTTGTGTGACAGAAGAGTGCCAGCAAGACTCAAAGGAAAGGTGTACAAGACAGTGGTGAGACCAGCTCTGCTCTATGGGTTAGAGACGGTAGCAGTGAGACAGAGACAAGAGGCTGAGATGGAGGTAGCGGAGATGAAGATGTTGAGGTTCTCCTTAGGAGTGACCAGGTTAGACAGGATAAGGAACGAGTACATCAGAGGGACGGCTCATGTTGCCTGTGTCAGCGACAAAGTCAGAGAAGCCAGACTGAGATGGTTTGGACATGTTCAGAGGAGGGATAGTGGATATATTGGTAGAAGGATGTTGGAGATGGAGCTGCCTGGCAGGAGGGCAAGAGGACGGCCAAAGAGGAGATACATGGATGTCTTAACAGAGGACATGAAGTTGGCTAATGTTAGGGTAGAAGATGTCCATGATAGAGTGAGGTGGAAAAGGATGATTCGCTGTGGCGACCCCTGATGGGAAAAGCCGAAAGAGAAAGAAGACTTTTGAAAAAAAATGCTCCTTCTTTATTAAGGTTTTATAAATTTGAAAGGTTTTTAATGAATCTCTTCGAATGTGCTAACTCTTTGAAAGTTCATTTTTTCACCCTAATGCACTTTACATTGGAGAGAGTTCAAGCCCGACCCATTATCTTCTATCACACAGCTGGAATCTGCTGTTTGCTTTGCACTATAATAAGCTTCTGATGAAAGCAGCACTGTTATTATACCCCACCATGCATCATTTTGCACTGCCAAACACCCCAGAGGCAGTTTTTGTTTAGCCTTTTCTTGTTTCTTCACATACAAACTCAGCTTTATATGCTTGGCTAACTATACTAAAAGAGCAAGCAAACGATCTTTTCAGGGATTCCATGTCAACAACAAGATACAAACTGCATTTGTATAAAACCTTACATGATCAGAGACGTGATCACACACACACTCATGCAGCATTTTTCAAAGTTGTGCCTAAATTATAAAGCAGAGCGCTTTAAATGATAATGCTTTTATAAGGATTGACGACATTTCTTTCAGAAGCAAACATTGTCGTGGGAGCGGTGTTGCTTGAGGAGGGTTAAGGTGGTGTGGAGTTCAAAGGAGGGCCTCCTGGTGGGATTAAGGGAATCATGGGATTGCTGCCGAAGGGGAGGCAGATGGATGAAGACAGGGGAAAAGGCTGAATGAAGAAGAACATCTGGAGAAACAACTATTCTTAGTTTACTGTTAAAACATTTGACAACATTTTGTTGGGTATCCCCCAGTTCCCAAAGTGCTATCCACAAAGAAGACATAAAAAAAACTGCAGTACACTCTTAGTTTTCTCAATCAACATTTATTCATTCTCAGGGATACAGGAAATCCTGTTATTTTTAAGTATATTATTCTGGAATTTATACCAAAATATTTCTAACACGGTCAAATAAACCAAATGCAGGTATTGTAAAGCGTTAGCACAGGAAGTTATTCGCTTCTCTAGGATGACAGGATGTAAAGCAGACAGGTTTTCTCTCTAAACACAGAACAGATTTGCAATAGGAAATGTCACATAAACTGCAGTCTACCATCATGTCACGTGTGTATCATTACCTTCAGTATCATCTATGTGTGTGGCCTTGTTTCCCTTCCCTGGCAGCACTGAAAATCAGGGATTCTGAACTCAGAATTGGATGGCGTTCTAATACTTTCTATCAAATTCCCTTTGTTTTACCAAAGGGGATATTATTAGAAAACACATTATCTTCATGTAAGTTATCCCAAAAAATCGTATGTAAAACAACGTTTATGTAAAACATTTCCTGCATCTCATCTGATGGGCATATATGAGTATATTAAATAAAAGAGAATACACATTCAGAGTATATGACCATCATGGTTCATGATGTGGGGTTGATTGTATGACAGGCCTAGCATTCAGGTACTCCAGAACAAAAACCTGCAGGATCTTGTTCAGGTTTTGAATTGTGGAGCGGTCCAAGTGCTGCTCATTGTCATCAAATGTGTGCCAAACAGGTGGGAAGGGGGTGGGGATGAGGTGGAGGATCCGAACTCCTGAAAAAGAGAAGATTATTATTTAAAGTCTTACTTCAATCATCTTTTGATCTATTTTAATAGTGATCCCTGTGATCTTTTAATTATGATTATGCCGTTGTTCATTAGAAATTTGCCTCTGAGTCGTGGGTGGAACCCCACCCCCCCTTCCCCTCCCCTCCCAATTGCAGAGAGCACAGAGTAGAGAAAATGTCAGAAATAAGCTCTTTTTCTAACGGCATTTTTCAGTTTTCTTCTGGTTCACAACGGCTTGAAAAAAGAAATACTAAGAAATGCAATTTTAAGCCTAATTTTCTTAATATTTGGCCACCACCCAAAAAAAAAAACATGTTAAGAACACAAAAAAATTATTCCTGGGGGTCTTCAAAGGGAGCCATACTGTGTGCAATTGAGGTTTCGGTTGTTGTGTCACTTGTGGCGTTTACCTCTGTTTAGAAACGGTATATGATCATCGAGGACGCCACCCACGAGATAATCAGGCCAGAAATACTGCACACTGTCTGGATGCTCCTCAAGCTGGTTCAAAGAATGCAGACGTTTCTCTGAGTTTGGAAAAAAACACACAAAACAAAACACTTTTAGAAAGTTCTCAGTAAATAAATAAGCAGCCTAAGGACACTTTCCCTGAGTGCTTTTATTACAGTCAAATACAAGTACTTCTAGGAAACTTTGAAGAATTTACTCAAAGAGCTACTGTCTTTGCCTAATAAGTCACTGAAGGGAGTCCTCCTCCAAAAGTGATTTAGGAAATGTCTCAAAGCATCTCTGAGGTAAAACACTTTATCTTAGCAAGGAGGTGGGGCCATGAAAAAAATATTAAAAACACTCAAACAAACTAAGGCATACGTGTATCCATAGTCCCTCACTACCCCTAAAAGACTATATAGTGAGGACCTTCCACGGCTCTGAACTTGAATGCATTTTGGACACGTGCTCAGAACTTTTCTTTTTTAAATGACAAATATGATGTTACCCGTTTGCCAGACTTTTTGCCAAATAAACTGGACTTTAACTTTTTTTTTTTTATAACAAATCCTCCAAATGCAATGCGTTTGATTGGTCTATATTTGCCAATCTAGCGAGCATCGAGGCACACTGGTTTTATGCAGAGACTTCAGGGAAATTTTCAAAGCACTGGATTTTGGAATTGTAGATTCGGACACACCCACAAAATGGCTAACGCCCTACACTAACCAGGGCTTAGTGAGAAAATTGGAACACAACCAAAAAGTCTGCCTGTGTTGTTCATTTATAATAATAATAATATAATGGACAGTGAATTATTTTAAATGATAGGAAATTGCACAATTCTGAACTTAATGCAATAATAGTTATTTGCTAAGTACACTATGGGTAATAACTTCAGCTAAATGTCCACTTTTGAAGCAGTTTACACACAGAAGTCAATGAATTGATTTTCTTTCCTTATTTGTTGTCATTTGTTTAGGATTGATGGGACCAAAAATGTCCTCCTTTGTAGTGGACATGAAAACAGGACAGTCTTTACTTTTTTTAGGCGACATGTAGTCGTCATGTTTTGTTCTGTTACTTTTCTTTCTTTTTTCAAAGAAACAAGAAAGCTAAATGTTAGCTTTGAAAATAAATCCATTTGAAAGCATTCCATGGAAGGGAAATGAATCATGATCCAACACGAGCCCATGATTGTGCAGGCTGTGCTGGTGGAAGACTCCAAGAGATTAAATGCATCACTGCTGCACTTAAGAAGCTGCCAAATGTCTTAGTACTGTGATCATTTTGATTCTGGAAGGTTGCGGCTTATTATGTTGGGTCGGAGTGTATCCCTAAACAGCCACAAACAGGGACCCTTTATGATCAAATCTGTGGTGTTTAATCATCTCACTATTGTTCAGGATTTAAAGAATAAAGCTGCTTTCTCTCATTTTGACTTCTGCTTGAGAAACTTTTATGCTTCTTAAAAAAAATCATCCAAATTCTACTTTAGGAAGTCTGTCAGATTTCATGTGGTTTTAACCACAACGAATGATAGGATAATATTTTTTAAAAATCATTCCTTTTTTTCATTAGAAGGGTATTTTTAAGCTCAGAAAGCAATGATCTTCATATCTCAGAGGTACAAGTCACCCTGTCTTCTTCTTATTTGCTTATAAGGCAAAAAGAAACCACCAAAAAGTCGCTAACAGGAGCTTTTATAACACCTCTTTGTATTATCTTTTCTAAACTCACTGTATCAGCAACTTTCACATGAATGAAGGACATCAGAACAGGAAACAAGTTGATAAATTGGAGAAGTTATTTCAACAGTATCTTTTTTTTCCAAAAAGAAGAAAAAAAAGACCCAAATGCATCAATTTCTAATATCTGACCAACAGCTTAATCACAAGACTAACGTGACTCATGTTTCTTGTACCTGAATGACGCTCATATAATATTACATTATTATATTTATATGTAATATGAACTTGAAATGTTCACCAATGTCTTGCAGTCTGGTGAACCATGGTGCTGTATTGGGGAACTGGTTTCCAAACCGAGGAGCAGGAGCCCCAATCAGGTCCAACAGCACAAAGAGGTCCTGGAGGAGAGCAACATGGGAAAAAGTGAAAGACGCAAATGAAGCTTCTCTTGACATACTCTGATTGGAACCTGAATTTGCAGAAAGAAACAGTTTGAGGGTGGATGGGGATCTCTGGCACAAATGGCACTCATGCCATTTCTAGTTAAACACTCTCCTCTTATGTACACAGAAAATTAGCGGTCAACATATGTAGATTAGAAAGAAAAAATATTTATTTTTGGTAAAATTATGGAGTATACAATAAAAAAAAACACTGAGCACAAATCATGTTGAGGTACGTTTCCAACATTTTCCTGAAAAACCACATGTTTAAGACTCATCAAGTTTGTGGGTGAAAAAAGGATCAAATCTAAGCAGATTGATGAGTCAATGCGTCCCAACAAAAGGATGATCTCAGATGTACTAACGCTAATCCGACATAGATTACACAGAGAAGGGGTGTCATGTAAAAGCTGTTGCATACTATGCCGTGCAGCTGGTTGGTGTCCGGGTCCTCTTCAGAATGGGGGGTGGCTTCCATCTTTGAGGCCAGGTGGCGAGAGCCGTACAGAGAGTCTGTGGAGGTCCACTGGAAAAGGGCCTCCTCTCCGTCAAAGAAGATTAACTGCAGGGTCAAGTTGGGGTTCTGGGTCTGCATGAGGGGATTGAACAGAGAAAACAAGTTTTAGGTTCTCTCCAGTGCTGCCACCTAGTGGATGTAAAAGGAAACTATGTAAATAAAGATTTTACAAAAAAGAAGCTCCAGACCGACCTTTGTATTTGTATTCCCCGTGTTTACCATTTAAAGACAGTGATGTCTGTGGTAGACAGCTGAGTGTGATAAACATGTACCGGTGTGGGTACCGGATGTTCTCGGGTTGCCGGATGTTCTCGGGGTCCTTCAGGGTCCTTCCAATGAGTTATATCACTAGAGGAGACATCACGTGGTTCCTCATTGGAGGAGAGCACCGCCATCTTGGTGAGGACAAGTTTTGAAGACCAAACCACTTTTTATAACATTTAATAAAGAACTCTGTTTTTACTTTCAATCACTTCATTATATGAAAAAGAAGAATGGCTTGAAATTGCTTAGTTTTGTTCAGAAATACAAACTTCACGAGTACCCCTAACTTAGACTATTTAGATTTTTTCTATGTTCCTTTATTTTATTTTACTTATGTTTTTATTTATTTGTGTGTTATGTTCATTGTTTCTTTTTTCCCCTCTATTCTTTATTTTCTATGTTAATATATTATGTTTGGCAATGGTGACTGATCTTCGAAGCAATATTCATTACATTGTTATTGTTCGTTGTTAACGTTAATGTCATTGTTAATGTATGATACCGCAATTGTCAATAAAGTTTTAAAAAAAACTTAGCGACGTTAACTCATTGGTCGTGGCAACTTACAGCCAATCAAATAGTGTGACGTCATCATTGGTCGAAGGACCCCGAAGGACCCCGAGAACATCCGGCAACCCGAGAACATCCGGTACCCACACCGGTACCTCAGCTGGCCTCCCTGTCACAGACGATGCAACCCTTTACCAAGCATTAAGTGCAGGGGAATGAGTCTCGGGAATATTTAGATTTCCTTTCTTGAGTTGTATGCAGGGTTTTTCCGGGGTTTTCATTTTTTTTAGCAAAGCATTGCTTTTACTGTCAATAATGACATAATTTGGGACAAGTCCATATTTACGCAATATTATGAAAAGAATATAGGGTACGAAATTGCTTATAAAATCACTTTAACATTATTTGGGGAGTTTATGACATCCAAAATCAAATTTCAGGGGAAAAGAAGTTACATATCTTACCAAAGCAAACTAATTCAACTACCCCACCATAAAGAAACACAAGATGGAGTCGGTGAAGGCTTGTATATTTCCAGATGGAATTATAACTTCTTTCAATGCATTAAAAAAAAACAATTTAAAAATACGAAAAACTGTAGTCGGATTTGTAAACCTGGATTTTGTACAAATGTGTCAAATGTTTTTTGATTTTGACAGTATGTGTTTTTTTGTTTTTTGTTTTTAATAAATGCAGCTGTTCTTTCTTCCTCTAAAGTTGAGAGTTCATAAAAACACATTCTGGTTTTTTTTAATATATAAATTCAAACTTAAAACCATATTGTATGACAAAGATTTTTACCAATTAAGTAAATATACGTTTTTTTTTTTACTTCCATCTAATTTCATCACACAAAAATATTAACAGCAAACGCAGCCGTTTTTGTCCTCTGGTATAAAAAATCTACTAGAAAATCTTAGAAGTCTATATGAATAAACTATAATTTATTTTAAGAAGAAATAAAAATCAGTTTAAACAGTATTGCCACCTCTCAAAGAATGCTCCTATAGCTTAGACTAATTTTTGAAAGTTACTCATTTACTCTGTGGTTTTTTTCTTCTATTTTGCAGACAACCCCAGTCTCCTCATGCGCTCCCTGTGATATGTCTTTGTGATTATGTGAACACAAGAGTCTGCCCTTCTTCAAGTGAACTTTGAAAGTTTCTCCAGAAGAGGTTTTCATGCTGATTCAAGTAGCTCCAGTTCTAACTGCTGATGAGGACATCAGGTTATCTCTCTATGTGACGGCTTCAGAGTTGTGGCCAAAAAATTAAGCACCTATATTAGCAGATGTAACAGATGAAATACAGGGTTGTGTCAGGAAGAGCAACCGGTGTAAAAATCTTTGCCAAACCAAATGTGCGTCAGTGAAAGCGGATTCGCTTGACGGGATGTGCCGAAAGATGAACAACAATTAGCAGATTGTCAATGATCTGGTGCTCAACTGAAAAGTCAGCTAATGTCCTAATGCTTAGTGGGGGGGTTGTGTGGCTCAGAGGTGGGGGCACTCAGTGGTTTATTGTCCCAAATCTCCCGGGCAAAGATGTTAAAACAGGATTATGTACAGGAGACAGGAAATGTCTCAGACCCCCATCTCTGTTGAGAGAAGGTTGTATCCGTTTTGACAAAGATGCTTCAATGACTCCTCTTGTAAACCATCTGTTCTGTCTGTCCAGCACATTAGCTTTGTTGTCTTTTAGGTGCAGGTGAACTGCTGACCTCCTCTGTGCCGTTTCCCTATGATTTATGACCATACTAAAGGCTGCTGCCGCCAAACACAAAAATGTTTTAGAACAACACAATAATCATTTGCTAATCATGAAACAATTTCCATAACATTTGAGTGTTGCTCTATTGTTTTGTTTGTGCATTACCTTGTGAGCTTTCAGTTCTTCATCCAGCGCTCGAGCCAGCTCCAGCATCATAGCGCAGGGAACAGCAGAGTCGGTGGCGCCCTGGAACTCCCTCCCGTGCCACTGAGGCGGGTAGTACTTGGAGTCATAGTGGCAGGCTATAACCAGCCGGCGTCTGGCTGAAGGGTTGAGTGTGGCGATCAGGTTGGTGAAGGGCAGGGGGCCGTAGGGTGTGTGCGACACAAACTTATCCTCTGTCACTTCCCAGCCAGCTCCTAGAGAGCTGAGGGTTGTTTTTATGTGCTGCCAACACACATAGAAGGAACCTTTTTAAAATAATAATAGTGGTAGTGTTACTCCTAATCTTTATCTTCTTCTCATTGATTAAATTATTACAATCAATGACAGAAAAAAAGGATAAAAGGGTCCATAAAAGCTTTTTAGAATTGTTGTTTAACAGCCATGGTCTTTAGTTACCCTAATATTGTCAAAGTAAAAGCTTATTTTAAATAAATAAAGAGAAAATCAATAAAAAAAGATCAAATGTCTTGCAAAATACATATTTTTTATGAAAGAAGTTTATTTTTTTGGTTGCTAATAGTAGAATGTTGTGTTATGAATAAGCTTTCTGTTATTAACTCACTTCCTGGACAGCTTGGCTGCCTGCAGACCCCGGGTACCTGGTAACCAGCAGCGGCATCAGGTCCCTCTGCCACATCTGCTCCAGATCAGTGTGAGATAAGGCAGCTCGGATCTCATCGTCTGTCAGAGTAGCAGCTGTGTGGTGGAGCTGGGGGGAAGATCGGTTATTATAAATTAGCACTGCAATTTAATAAGAAATAGGCTGGGGAAAAAAAAGTTCTCATAAGTGTTTGTACTGAATGCCTGGCAAGCCACAACATTAGGATTATTGACATACATATACACTCACTGCACTCAAATGGTCCCTGCAGTCACCAGATCGAAAACCAATAGATCACCTTTGGGATGTGGTGGAAACGGGAGATCGGCATCACGGATGTTAAGTCGACAAATCTGCAGCAACTGTGTGATGCTGTCATGTCAATATGGACCAAACTCTCTGAGGAATGTTTCAGGAACCTTGTTGAATCTATGCCATCTAGGATTAAGGCAGTTCTGAAGGCAAAGGGGGGTCCAACCCGGTTCTAGCAAGGTGTAGCTAATACAGTGGCTAAAGAGAGTAGACTTAAACAGTTATGTCTGCGGCGTCCCCCTGGGGTTCATTTTGGGTCATAAATTCTTTATACTATGCATTAATAGTGTATGTATGGTGACTGAAGTTTTGAAATGTATACTATTTGCTGACAACACATCTGGTGAGACCTTCCAGTAACTTTTTCACTTGTGGTTTGAAAATAAAAATAGTCAATAAAATTACATTTCTAGGTTTCATAGTTGATAAAAAATGCTAAAAACCTCATCTCAAACACAAAATAGCTAAAACATTTTCTTTCTAACTGGCAAGAATGAAACGTACACTGGATTGGAAGCTACTTCATATTATTCGCTGTCCCTTTTACTACACTACTGTGAAAGATGGAGAAATACATAAAAAAGTTAATTTCAACTAGAGTTCAGAAATGGTTCCTCAGCTTGGATACTGGGATCACACCAACTCATCACTCAGTATCCTTAAAGTACGAATACGTTTTAATTAGGTGGCATTTAAAACTGTCCATCTAGAAACATACCATTTCGAAACGCAACTCCAATGAAAGAGACAGATAATAGAACTTAAGAGACTGTTTAACGCTTCAAAAATGTCATCTATAAACACAACAATGTTACAATTTGGTAACATTACATTATAATATTACAATTTGGTTTTAAAATGTGGAAAAATTAGAGGAGGAATAAAACAATGTGGGGGCCTAAATCTCTTTATATACAAATACAAAAGCATCTGAATTTCAACATAAATAAATGATATGCAGATTATTTGGGCTGTGGTGTGTGATAAACAAGGAATAGATACAAACGTGTGTGTATAAGAGGTGCTGTTAGTGGGAGCAGAGTTTGATTTTGAGTTATTTGACAATGTGTTTTTTTTTTTTTTGCATTATCAGTACAGGAAGTCGACAAGATTGTATTAAATGTTGCAAATGAGATTGTAATCCAGACCAACAACACCAGACTGAACCTCTCCAAAAAAAGGGGGAAAGACCCTTTTTTTTACTCCCTTTCAAGTATAGTTTTTAGTGTTCGGGATGTTTTTTAATAAATGGTGATATGTCTGAGTTGGGGTTCTTTTATGACGTCATATTCTAAACATTTGTTTATTTTAAAAGTTGTTTTTTTAAATTAGGTTTTATTATAAAAAACATAACATACATTGTTTTGCATGCCTGTAGCAAAATAAATACTCAATGAAAACTTGTTTTTAGGTTGCTTAATGGTGGGTGACGCATAACCAACGATCAAGTCATGTCTTCATCTTCTTGCATTATCAGAAACCACACTGGATTTTTGTGATTATAGTGCTTCAGACACGCACCTTACTTTACTATCAAATTCTAAACAAGGCTTGTTTTTTTTTATGATCTAAAGAAACTCTTCATCAATTAAACGAAATGGCAACAATGTCAGGCTTAATCCTCTTGTCCAGATGAGCTGTTGAAAGCATCTCTGGAGACACAAGAGCCAATTAAGGCAGTGTGAAGAGATATTGACCGAATGCATTCAGCCACACATACGCGTCTCATTAGTAATGCACGGATCTGAGGAAAACACGCTTGTTATCAAGCCTTCATTTACTCCCTTTCTAAAATACACCCAGACAAGCCTGATTGTGGACATATGGGTGCTTACATTCAGTTTAAGAAATGCAATATTTAACTGAGTTTTCTAACTTAGAGATGGTTACATTGCCTCAAATGTTAAAATTATGATGAGTGGTGGGATAAAATCACATTGATTCCCATTCCTAACCCTATTGCTTTTTCTTTTTTTTTTTAAATTTGATCTCAAAGTCCAGCTGCTGAGATCCCCGTTGTCCTGGTAACAAACAGGGCATGGAGCAGGAGGGAAAACGCTGACAGACAAGTCAAAGTGTCTCTCCGATCTACACGGCAGCAGCCACTCCTTTGAGAGGCTCATGCTTAGGAATAGGATTTAAATTAAAAACTAAACCCATAATGGTTAAGTCATAATTCATTAAAAATGAAAATGTTAAGAAATTGATTGCAAATCACGCTGTAAGAAGTAAAAATACACTAATTAGGCAATTCAGCATTCCACTCAATAATGCTAATCGAGCGCTTTGGAGCAAAGTCTTCATTAGTGGAGAAAAAAAAGGAATTTGGTCTTTATTCGCTTTAGCATGCATTTCATGTGCGATTTCAGCTAAAATCATTACCAACTTTCAAAACCCGTTTTGGGTTCACGTTGAGTCATGCATCAACCCTGTAATTGCAGCACCGCAGAGTAAACAGGTATTATAACATGAAGCACTGCCTTCCAAACATCCTGGGCTTGTAAGGTTCAGAGAGGGTTAAAAGGGGGCTCACTTAAGGTTTATAAACACAAAGACCCACAATTGGAGGATCAGTGATGATGACCGGGCTGCCATAGCAACTAGGTGAGGAGGAAGGGATGTAGGAAACACTAACAGTCTGGTTGATCCAGGTGCTTCTAGAGATCAAGCCATCTCTAAAGCAAAACAGAATATCTGAACAGAATAACATAATATAAAATTCAACAAGAAAAGAAGACTTTAACATCAAGAGGGTACAACATTTTCTTAATTGGCTCAGTCAAGGCACAGCTAAATTAGACACACAGAAGCACAATATCCACAAGAAGAAAATGTTTGCAAAGATCTACACTTGAATTTTTCTTTTAATTTTAATAACCAAAAATATATTTAAAATTGTTCTGGCAAAAAAAATTCTCAGTAATAGGTTCAGAAATATACAGAAAAACTACTGTACATTCTGTTTCACCTCAATTTTTTTTTTTTTTTTACTGGATCTGCATGCTGCATGTTGATACCACCACATTTTTTTCTTTAAACACAGCAAACATGTAAACAAATCCTCTAAAGCGGTTTGTTTACCTTTTCTTCAGTCCAAGGGACCCCGTAGGTGTGGAGGATGGATGTCACGCAGATAAAAAGAGTGGAAAAGAAAGGCATTGTGGAGAGACTGTGGCTTCGGTCAGCTATCGATGCTGTCGCTCCTTTCCACATTCCTGCCCCTCCTGAGGGAGCTTTCAGATCATGTGGAAAGCAGGAGGGAGGACCCGAGGCTGCTGCCCAAACCACACTGTGCGCTCTGTCTGTGCCGAGAATCATGTGTTTGTGTGTCCTCCCCACGAGAGTCTAGCCTCATGCAGACACAGAGAGAAACTAACAGGTTTACGCATTTATCAGACATAGAATTCAACGAATTATGTGATTCAATTTAAGAAAATACACGTTATTCACAACACAAAAATTAGATAGATATAAATGAGATAAAATACACTATTTAATTTTTTTAACAAATTAAAAAGCATTGATGTTTCAATGTGATCTTCGGATTCCCCGTTTATTTTTTTTTTATTTTTTATTTTTTATTTTTTATTTTTTATTTTTTACAACTTTATTGAACAAAGCATAAGCATACAAAATCCAGCATCAAAGATTCAGAAAGAGCATCAGCAGTGATAGTCAATGTCATCAATCCAAACTTATTGAATCATTTCAAGAAGAAAAAAAAAAAATAAATAAATAAATAAAATAATCAGAAATATATCCAAAATAGAATATGCTGATAGAAAAATAAATTATCTTAAAATATATAAAAGGGGATTACAAAATAATGATAATAATAATATTTATAATACAAAGTTTTCTTAGAGGAGGGGATTACCTATCAAACAAAAAAGCACAAATTATTTCAGTGTTACTTGCTTTGGGTGTATTAATTTTTTTTATATATTCATAAAACTGGAGCATCTCGAACTTAAATATGGTGAAGTTGGGAGTTGTTTTTTTTATTCTGCACTTATGAATGTAAAATTTGGAAAGGAGAAGTAACAAATTAATACTTTTTTCTACTTTTTTATCATCCGAATTAAAATATGCAACTATTTGTTTCAAATTTAAAGCAACGTTACAGTTAAATTTGCTGTTTACAAAGCATTCTAATTGGTTCCAAAATTCAAGGGAAAGTTTACAAAAGTAGAAAAGATGAAGAACTGATTCAGGGAAATCAATACAAAAACTACAATTATTTTCTATATTTGAGAATTTGGATATAAACATATTTGTGGGGTAAATGTTATGTAGAATTTTTTTGTGTATTTCTTTAACTTTGTTATTTATACAAAATGTATCTGGCAATAACCAAGCTTTTTTCCAATTTATATCATTTAAAAGGTTGTTCCAAAATATTTCTCCTTTTGGTGTGATATGTCTTTTTTCACTTAAGGTATTCCGAATATATTTATTGTTGCATTTTTTATTGAGAATATCAATGCCATTAATCATTAAAGGAGAGTCAATTTTAGAGGCGTCTTGATATTTAAGGTGAGAGGTCATCAGCTGAATTAATCCTGAGGGGAGAGCTTTCATTACACCATTAAATTCTTTGCTGGTTACTGGAAAACACATTTTATTTAGAAATCTGCCATAATCCAAAATCGTACCATTCTCGTCAAAAAGATCCGAAACATAAATTATTTTTTTGTCAATCCAGTTTTGTTTAAACAAAGATTTATTTTGTATTGTTATGTCTTCATTGTTCCAAATTATACTTTTGTGTGGTGAGAAATTGTGATTATAACATAACTTCCAAGCAAGAAGAGCCTGCTGATAAAAATTTGAGAGATTGACAGGAATCTTTTTGATATTATAGTTACATTTTAATAGAAATTGAAGGCCACCAATTTTATTAAAAATATTGAAGGGGATGAAATACCAAATTGAATTTGAGTGTTGAAGGCATTTTTTAATCCAGTTAATTTTAAATGTATAATTCAAATCAGAAAAATTTATGAGGTCAAACCCTCCTTTACATGAGGGGGCATAAAGTTGTTCTTTCTGGAGATAGTGACGTCTATTTTTCCATGTAAAGTTAACTAAGAGGTTATTTATTTCTTTGGAAGTTGAATCAGGAACAAATAAAGATAAGGCAGGATAAACTACTCTTGAGATCCCTTCTGCTTTAGTCAAGAGGATCCTGCCAAAAATAGATAGATCTCGTTGAAGCCACATATTCATAACATCCTGCATTTTTTTAATTCTCAAGGAGAAGTTTTGCTTTTGTCTAGATTTAATGTCTTTAGTTATACTAATACCTAAATATGTAACTACATCTTTAATTGGGATACTATGAATTTTTTCATATTTTACGTTTTTAATACTTAATATTTCACATTTTCCTAAATTAAGGTGTAATCCGGAAGCATTTGAAAAGGAGTTAATTGTGCTTATAGCAAGGTCAACTTGGTTTCTGTCTTTTAAGAATAATGCAGTATCATCTGCTAGTTGTGTTATTTTGATTTCTTTCTGAAATATAGATAAACCTAATAAGTTTGGACAATTTTTAATTCTTAATGAAAGTAGTTCTGCAACAATTAAAAAGAAAAATGGAGAAATTGGACATCCTTGGCGTACTGATCTATTTATGGAGAATCTTTGGGATGTATTAGGATAAAGAAGAATAGAGCTGCTAATGTCTTTATAAAACATTTTAGCGATAGAAATGAAATTTTCCCCAAAGCCAAATAATTTCAGTGCATTATAGAGAAAGGGATGTTCTACAGTGTCGAAAGCTTTGTAAAAGTCTAAAAAAAGAATGAGTGCTTCAGAATCAATGTGTTCTGAATAGTCTAATAAATCCAAAATTAACCTTATATTATTGCTAATATGTCGATTTTTCATAAAACCAGATTGAGTCTCGCTAATAATTTCGTGTAGATTACTTTTCAATCGTTGGGCATAAACAAGAGCTAATATTTTATAATCCACATTCAAAAGAGTTATTGGTCTCCAATTTTCTATCATAACAGGGTCTTTATTTGGTTTGGGTATTAAAGTTATTAAACCCTGTTTCATTGTAGCTGTCATTTCTTGTTGTACAATGCACTCTTTGTACATCTCCATTAGATGAGGATTGATAACATCCCAAAAGTGACACTAAAAGTCTTTAGAAAGACCATCATTTCCTGGAGATTTCCCATTGTTCATCTTTTTTAAAGCATTAAGCAGCTCATCTTTAGTTAAATGATCGTCACAGATAGATTTGAATGTGTCTGAAATAGAAGGGATGTGTTCTTTTAGGTTACCTAAAAACTTTTGACTGTATTCTTCATTAAATTTGGAAATATATAATTCTTCATAGAATCTTTTTACATGGTTTGCGATTTCTGTTGGATCAGTACCAATATTATTATCAATTTTCAAGTTTGTAATTGTATTTCTTTTATAATTTCGTTTTTCTAAAGCAAAAAAGTAGCTTGTATTTTTTTCTCCATTTTCTAGCCATTTTGCTCTAGATCGAATGAAGGCGCCTTTTGCAGCTTCGATGTATAATTTATCTATTTCATTTTGAAGCTGGGTTAAATTTGTCTTTTCATCATCAGAAAGAAAGGTTTTGTGTAATAAAGACTGTATAGCTTCCATTATCATATTTTCTTTGGCCTGTTTGTTTATGTTAAGAGTTTTACTACGTTCAATTGCTATGGATCTAACTTTAAATTTAAAGAACTCCCATTTCTGCTTAGCATTCATGCTTTTATTTCCAAATATATGTTTTGCTTCTTGTCTAATGGAATTTTCAAAATGTTCATCTTCAAGTAATTTGTTATTAAATTTCCAATATCCTCTTAATTTATTGTTTGTTTTGTGTTTTGAACCATTTAGTTGGATAGTTATCATTTTGTGATCAGAAAATGGGGCATAACAATGTGAAATATTAGTTATATATTGTAGACAATTACAGGATGTTAACCATAAATCTATTCTTGATTGCAGAGTTTTACGAGAGTTACTCCAGGTAAACTCTTTGCTATTAGGATTGAGAAAACGCCATGCATCAATGAGGGAAAGTTTATCAATTAAGAAATCAGTCAATTTAAATTGAGAGTTTAGAGCTCTTACTGGAAATCTATCCACACAATCATTTGGGGCATCATTAAAATCTCCCCCAATAATCAGAATTGCATCTTTATATTTCTTTATAAAAGTCTGTATAATATTGTAAACATCTGTGGCTAATTGTTTTGTTTGTGCTATTATATTGTGACCATACATATTAAGGATTATGAAAACGGATTCCCCGTTTATGTTTTTACTTTGTTTTATTATGAACGTCATCTCATACGTCACTTCCCACGTGATCCAGTTCCCACGCGGTCAACCCGGAAGTTAGTAGCGTGCACCTCGAATGACAACATTCGTGTTTTGCAGTTACATTTTAAACTATTATTTTTACTATTGTGGTTATTTTGTTACTGTAATTTTTTTGCTGGTGCGATTTTCGCGTTTAACAGCGATGGATAACGAAATGTGCAGTTTGAAGAGGCAGCTGGAGGAGAAAGAAAAAGAGATTGCTGCTCTCAGAAGTAAACTAGCAGCACGAGTGGAAAAGGTACGACGGTCCTAAAGTCTGTTTGGCTCGACTTTAATCAACCACTTCCGTGTCATAGTTTGCTTTTATGTCCTTGAGCATTGCTTGTTTAGCCTTGAGCATAGCTTGTTTAGCCTAGTTTTAACTAGTAAAGTTCGCCAACGCTTATTAATGAATGAATGAATGAATTTGTTAATGGTCACTTAACCCATGTTCTGTAATGTTTAGTGTTCAATTAGAATAAGTTTATTACCTGGATCTCCACAAAACAAAATCTAGACTAAACATTCATTTATCACCTAATATATTTAAACTCTGTGGTAATATTTATTAATATATAGAATAACAAAGTGATTTTCTTCTATTGGAGTACATTGAATAAAACTATAGGTTTTAATTCTTTCACTCATCAATATGTCTAAAGTTTTATTTTTTATAAAGCTTTTATTTTACTGACCCTGATCTGGCACATTATGATTTCCTTATTTCATATTTTAACTCTTATTTAAAAACGTTTTTTCTAAATCATCATTAAATGTTTCTAATTTATATATAAAAAAAGACTAGAATATAACTTTATTGACTCCACAACACAGACATTAATTTATTTCCATACATATAAGCGACAGCTGATAATAGATATCTCGTTTGAATAATATACGCAATATAAAAGTTACTCTTTCACTCAAACTGGAAATGAATAATAGACATACATTTTTATATTGATATATAAAAATACATGATTTATATCTATTAAAACCACTATGGCTCAGAATGAGCCACAGAACAATACAGCCTCAGCTCTGAAGCCTTTTAGTTTTAAATTTCTATTTTTAGATGAGACAAACATTAGATGTATTTACTCGAGTACTCTGCTTATGTAGAACCCTGGGCCTTGTAAAATGTGTCACTTATGTATTTGTTGTATCTATCGATAAATGTTAGATTGAAACATGAATTATAAAATCCAAAAAGACAAACATCAGGAAATTAATTGTGTATTTCAGATAAGATTTATCAGACTCTATGGTAATAGTTTTCCTGTTTTGTTATAACATTCTAACCAGGCTTCAGAATTGAAGATACAGGATAAAGTGACCACTTTAAATCCCCTGACAGCCAAGCCTTCACTCAGCAACGAGGACATAATGCGGTACAGCAGGCAGCTTCTTCTGCCTGATTTAGGTGTTCAAGGTATTGACCCTTTCAGACGGCGTCGGTGTGAAAAAAACTCATACAAACCCTCTTAGGTGAAGTTTGCAAACTAGCTAAATATATCTTGTTTGCTTTGAATGTCTGCAGGGCAGCTAAAATTATCCCAAACATCAGTGCTGGTTGTGGGCTGTGGTGGACTGGGGTGCCCCCTGGCACAGTACTTGGCAGCAGCAGGAATAGGTAAGCACCTTGGGTGAATATGTCCATTCATGATACATCTAATACAAGGTTAGTTTCTCGGAGGGAGGGAGCCTTTTTGAACAGTCCGTCATTCATTAAAAAAATATTTGCAAAAATGAAATGAGTATTAGAATGGGTAAGACAGGAACAAACTAGAATAAATACCTAACGTACCCGATGACTAAAATACACGTTTTCAAAACGTCCAACATGGCACAATTCCAGGAGCTGCAGATTAAACAATCAAAGGTTTGTAGCAATATTTAAAGGGGCCTATACCATGCAAAATCAACTTTTTGAGCTTTTAAGTATAGTTTACACCATTGTCTGGATGGATACTTGATTCTGATTGACTGCTGGGTGTGCATTAAAAAGTTATAGACCACAGTGATAACTGCATGCCTAAAAGAGAACTTCTGGTCACTTCAAAACAAACTTTAGCTTCATCACCTGGACAAAAACCAGCAGTAAGAGGTGAACCTTCTCTCTGGACTGGTGCTTTATTTACCCCTGTCGTGACAATCCGCATATATATCGCTGGTTGACGTCATGAAATGGGCGGCACCCAAAAGGAGCGAAAGCCAGAGCCTTCAAAGATCGAGTCGTCTTAACTTCTGGGTCGGAAAATGAGCCGCAAAACTAATGAATATTTAATTTAAAAAATCGTTCTTTAATGTGCCAAATATGTTATCAAATATATGGATATAGTTTATTCTGAAAGGCTTGAGAAAAGCATGATATAGGTCTCTATTGCAATAAATATATTCATTGCAGTAGTGTAAAAGCTGTCTTTGAGTCCTTTTGTAAAATTGTATTGATTTAGAGTGAAACTACTATTGATTGAAGATAAGACAAGGAGACATGGATCATTTGAATGTAAGAAACTTAGCAAGAAACACTGGCTTATAGATTTGTTACACTCAGACTGTTAAGTTTTACGTGTTTATATCTTATAGTTCTGATGAATAGAGCTTACAACTGATGAACCAACCTAGATTTTAGTATATTTGGGTGTATTCAGACTGGAAAAATCCTTTGTTCCAGATCGAGTCCCGAACCTTGTGTTTGGTCTGTATTCAGACTGGCATCAAGCGGACCATTCTGATGCAGACCAAAGCTTGTGAACAAAAACCATGTAAGCATGGAAGAAGCTGTGTTAAAGTGAGCGTTCTAACCGCTTCATTTTCATTTATACTGAAAATGAGTCAACTCTGGTTCACTTAAAGCAGACCACTGGTGTCTAGTCTGAATAGATCCTTAGAAAAAAAGAAACAGTTGAAGCAGTGACTTCAGCAAGATTCCACTGTAAGTCTCACGTTTTATATTTTATGGTAATTCAAAAATAACTCAAGGTTGCAATTATTTTTTGTTTATTTTCATCTGTTTTTTACACTTTTATTTTCAAACAAGTTTAGTTTTCTATGTAGTTATTTTGATTTTCGTCTAGTTTATCAAAATTCACCTGGATTTTAAAGAGAAGCTTGACATTAAAGTGTTTTATTTTGAAACATGAAGTTTGTTTGAAATGTTTAGGTTTTTTTTTCTTCTTCCCTAATTATAATCCTGATACATTTTTCGGAAAACCCTTTTCTTCCTATAATTGTGGCCACTGAATTTGCCTTTTGGGTGTTTTATTTTAACACCATATGTGTATGGATCTTAGGTTCTTAGGCATGTTTGTTGTACCCACAGATTTTTTCAAAGGCACTTTTTAAGTCTGATTTGCTCATAAAGCTTTGCATTCCTCCAGGGCGCCTGGGCCTGCTGGACTACGATGAAGTGGAGCTCAGTAACCTCCACAGACAGGTGCTTCATGGAGAAGAGAACCAGGGCCAAGCCAAGGCTCTATCTGCTGCAAGATCAGTTATAAGGTGCCTAATCAGTGTTCATTAGTCACATAACAAACTTAATGGATTTAGGTTAGAAGTCACTAACAATCACGGATCAATCCCAACTTTTTAAATGAAGATGCTTAAAAGAATTAAGCTTGTATATCAATCTCAAAGTAGCCCAAATAACACAAAAAATGGAATTTAGTGTTTGGATATTCACAGGGAAAATGTCAGGCAGCTGCAATAATTGGGGTGCTTTTAGGCTTTTGCTGACTCTTTGGTTGCTTGGTAATGGATGCTGGCGCTTCCCAGTCTGGCCACAGGTTATATTTGGTCATACATTTCTCTTCAGTCGACAAATATTGTGTAAACATGTTATTTTAAAGGCAGCAGTTTGGAGTGCCGTTTAACCTCACAGTGGGCCTCTGTGGGCCGCCTGTACATATCTGTAGCCACAAGAGGGCGTCTTTTTCCGGAAAATAACTTGTTCAGTGTTTGACGAGTTCCAGACATAAAACAAACGATTATACAGCAGCACACGGGGTCAGCAACGTTTGTGACATGAAGGGCTAATTTGAAATGTTCTCCATAACAACTGTGCCATCACCAACTATGATACAAACCCTAATACAAAGAAATACAAAAACATTTCAAAAATATCGGAAATTTTATTTAACTCACAAACAGCAGGACAATTCACTTTTTTTAAAACAGATCTTGACATTGACTCAAAAAAGTGCTTTCATAGCAATATTGCACGTGGAAAATGGGTCAAAGTTTATTGAAACTATGTTTGTTTGAAACAAATAGTAAAGCAATCAGGTTGGATACGTTAGAACAAAATACCATGAATATTTCAACCTCACAACCATTAACATAAAACAAAAAAACGAGTATGTTTTTGGCTTATTGATCTTTTGTAACATTATGAGACGGCCTGAACAACCTAATGTTAATTCTGTGATCGTGCTTTTATTGCATGTAAAATTAAATGTTTTGACTTTTTCATTAGTTTGTTTAATCATAGTAATAAACATTTTTCTCATTTGGACAGCGTCATTCTTCATTTTTTCACCCCCATGTAAATGGAATGGTGATCAGCTGTTGTAGTAAAAAAAACTTGTTCACATTTCTCATAAACATTTGTCAGAACAGAAAAAAAAAGTCTGGGTATAATCTGACCTTGCTATGCTATTACTCAACAAACTGAACTTCATAACTATTGTCCCGCCGCAATGCCAAAAACATGACCATAAAACCAGCGATGCAGTCATTAACGTGTGCTGCAGCTCATGGATTCGCGTCGCACTTTTCCCACACACGCACGCGGCGCTTAACCCCTTCCGTCATCAACATTTCAAAATCTCAGGATCATGATAACATTTTCATTTTACAGTAGCATTGCTTTAAACCCTGTTCATGAAGGCTTATGCGAAAAAGAGGCAGTATTTATAGGCTATTTATTGTGGGCGGGGTCAGAATAACAGTGCTGCAGGATTCGACTCTTTCCTTATGACGCCATAGGGAAAACGATTATTGGGAGAAGCGATGATCACTCAAACCTGATTTAGTTCAAATTTGGAAGATACCAATGGAGGACAGATCAAATGCTTATGGTGTTACTCCCCTCGCGTGCTGCTGTCTTTCCCTCGTGCCCTAGGTTGCTGACCCCCTGATATAACACAACTTATTAAAAAAACTTTAGCGTTCTTTGAAGGTTATTTGTGCATTTAGGATGTCCTTGTTTGTGATGATTGTTACTAACACTGTTTTGAAAGGGATAAACAAGTAAATGTTGTTCGGTTTTACATTTTAATAGGATGTTTTTGTCTTTTTTGTTTTCTCTGAACTAAAAAAAATGTCGTCATGTGTCTACAGGTTAAACTCTGGTGTTGAGTGTATTCCCTACCACCTGCAGCTTTCTCCTGAAAATGCCTTGCAGCTTGTTCAACAGTATCCTCAGTCATGTTTTCCACTTGAAAACTAGTCAAAATACCAGCCCAGGTAAAACATTTTTTTTTAATTTACTAAGAAAGTGTGTATTTATGCTGAGAAACAGCACCTTGACTTCCCGACCTCATGTATGACATTGTGGCCGACTGTTCGGACAACGTTCCCACCCGTTATCTGGTGAATGATGCGTGCGTTCTCAGCGGAAAGCCTCTTGTATCAGCGAGTGCCTTAAGAATGGAGGGACAGGTAAGCTGGAAATCACTTCTCTTTCTTCATCTTTTGCTTTCAGTTTTCAGTATTTCTTTGTGTGTGTGCAGTTGACTGTGTATAATTACCACGGAGGCCCCTGCTATAGGTGCCTGTACCCTGTTCCCCCACCCCCAGAGACGGTCACCAACTGTTCTGATGGAGGCGTGTTAGGAGTGGGTGAGTTTGATCTCCTGACTTTATAAAGAGGTCTTTACCTAAGAGAACCAAGTAGTTATTTGTTTTTTTTTTTTTAAATACCCACTTTTTAGTTCCAGGGATAATGGGCTGCCTTCAAGCGTTGGAGGTCCTCAAAATTGCCTCTGGGCAAGGCAGTATCCTTTCTTTAAGTTTTGTGACTCCCACATTTCATGCAGCACCACTTCTTCAGATTTAAATCAGTTTTGAAATAAAATAATGTATACGGTTTTGAAAATGACTTCATCGTAGGTAAATTTTGTGTTAGTTCAAAAAATAATAAAAATGAAAACATTTTCTTTGCTTTCAAAGGATTCTTCTGACCATTTGTTTGCCTCATAGGATTTTTGTTCTTTCTGTGTCCCATCGTTCATACTGACAGTCACAGACAAGAACAGACATGTCTTTTCCTTTGCTTTGCATTGCATTGTAATACACGTACTGATACCTGCAGAAGGTTTCCAGCTATTGTCCACTAAAATCCTGAATGTTGCCATGCTCTAAAGGCTCCAGTAGGAGACTAAATAGGTTCTATAGTCAGATTTCTTTTACAGTTTTTGCCAAAGTCAAATTAATTTTATTTATATAGCACCTTTCATCTTAAGAAAACATCTCAAGGTGCTGTACGTTAATCACCAATGCAAAAAATAAATAAATAAGCCCCTCATAATAATATATACAAAGACAAGCACACGTAAAAAGCCAAAAGTCTTTCCCTTAGCTTGCCTTGCCAGCTGCCTGTGGTCAGCAGCTGCTGCTATTTGATGCTCAAAATGCCAGATTCCGGTCCATCAGGCTGCGGCCCAAACAGCCCAGCTGCGTGGTGTGTGGAGAAATCCCCAGTGTGACCCGGCTGGTTGATTATGAGGCTTTCTGTGGGTCCGCTGCCACAGATAAGGTTGGTTACAGAAGAAAGGCTTGGGATTTATATTGAAAGGTTGCTTTTTGAAGGAAAAGTTCTCGGTCCAACTGAAGGTCATTATCGTGAAATTTTCTAAAGTGCTACCAATTATTCTCCCACCTTTTTATTCCAGTGCCGCAAGCTTAACCTGCTGTCCAAAGATCAGAGGATTACAGTGCAGGTAGGGTATAGTTGCCCAAATGTTCGGTCATTGCGTGACTCATTGTGTTTAACCCCATTCATTGTATGATTATGCACAATTTTGCCAGTTTTTATGTGTATTCATAATAAACTGATTACATCTCACCGCTGACCCAGCCTCAAATGGGAAATGACTTGAAATGCAACTGTAGATTTTCTATGGGAAAAAAATAACATGTTCTCTTTGGCTCTGAGAGCAGTGTTAGTGAATTGCATCTGTTTTTATTTCTGCTGAATTGCAGCTCTAAAACCTGCTTAGTCATTAGGCACAGAGATGGGAATCATGATTGATTGGGGTTCAGAACCGATTGTGCAAGGAACTCCAGTTAGAAACAGTTTGGTTTCCTGTAATTTAAGGGAAAATCCGTTAAAATGTTGGCATTGCCTCGAAATTACAAATCCATGCAACCTTTCTTTTAATCATTTTGGTTTCCTTAATTAATCTAAAGATGTGAATTAGCTGCTTTCCCCCAAAGAATAAGCCTTTTTAAAGTGGTTTATAGTTTTTGCATGTTGATAAATGTTTACATGAACTTCTAGGATTATAAATCAATAAGAGACAGCACAGGACCCCATATCTTGTTGGATGTGCGCCCTCTAGTGGAAGTGGAAATCTGCAGCTTACCTTCCTCACTCAGTATCCTTTTATTTTTTGCCGAAACGTTCCCACTTTGTTGGATAATAAATTGAAATAAACTTGCACCTGTTTCTGATTCTGAGTGATTAGTGATCCTTATGTTGCTACCAGATATTCCCCTCTCCAGTTTAGAGGAGAAGAAAAGCAAAGATATCCAGTTACTTCAAGAGAAAATCAGCCAAGTGAAACAACAGATGGCAGGTGACCAGCAGGCGCCAGGTAACTTGGTATACCAGTTGAGGATCCATGTGTGCACCTTCAGTTCCACACACTTGTATATATGCATAGACCCCTGTGTGGTCTCAGTGCAGGTCAGTAGGACCATTTCAGAGAGGTTGTAAAGGGGTTGCTAGGTAACCTCTTTTCCAAAACAAATATGGAAAGTCGGAACAGCTGGTCTGCTTTACAGAAATTAACGTTAAAATGTCATTTTTGTGGCTTTCTCTGTGAGTTTAGCAGGGAAGTTAAAGCTTATCACTTTGCACAGTCTTCTGCATCGATCAGCTGTTGTTTCTTATTGAGTCTTTGCTGTTTGTTAATGCAGCTTTGTCCACCCGCTGGACCTTTTTAGTAGAAAGTCATTCAAATGTCTGCAGATATTACATTATTTTTATGGTGTCTTCCAGTCTATGTGGTCTGTAAACTGGGCAATGACTCCCAGAAAGCTGTGCAGCTTCTGGAGAAGATGAGTGGAGAAGAAGTGGATGGAATAACAGTCAAAGACATCTCTGGAGGCTTAATGGCATGGGCAAAGATGATAGATCCCTCATTTCCTCGATATTGATGTTTAAATACGTTTCCATCAATAAATTGCTTGTTATTACAGTCAATTCTATTAGTCTTTTTACTTGAATGTATTCCCTTCATCTTGGTTGAATTTTGCTTAATACATTTGCTCAAAAGCACAATCTGGAACTTTGTTTTTTGGTCCAAGAGCTAAGACACATTTTTAATTGTGACGGTTGCAAGGTTTTTCTGTTAACAGTAGAGGTGTAACGATTAATTGATGAATCGATTTGCATTCCTACAATCAAACCAGATCGATCTTTCGGAGGCAAGTTGTTAATCGAATCAATCTATACCATTATAAATTTGTTTCAAAATGAAATGAATCAATTATATCTATGTTCAAATACATTTATTTTACATGAAAACGACCAAGTCAGTCACTGCGAGTAAAACACATTATGGCAGCAAAAAATGATCAAGCCGTCATTACAGTCCAATGTGTGGAAACAATGAATTTTGTAAAGACACGTGATCATACAGTGTGCTAGAATGTTCCATTGATATTATTTTGATGTGGAAAAGCAACAGTGGGCAGAACTTAGTGAAACTAGAATGTGAATACATTTGCCATTAATTCTCATTTACTTGTTTGTACACATTTAATTTACACTTGATTATGTTTGGAAGAAATAAAAGGAATCTGGAAAACTTCACTTGTACTGAGGTATTTATCTTTGAGTCACACTGGTTTAATTTTTGGCAGTAGATGTCCTTAATTTTAGGTGAGTAAGTTGGATCGTTTGAAATGAACCAAAATCGATTGTGAATCGTATTGTCAACCACAAATGAAAAAATGAATCAAATAATTGATAAGAGTGAATTGTCACACACTAGTTAATAGTATAAGTTAGAGTATAAAACTGGTTTTATTTTATCATGTAATTATAACAAAATAATCTTAAATGGCAGGGGTGTCAAACTCATTTTCACCGAGGGCCACATCAGCAAAGTGGCTGTCCTCAAAGGGCCAAATATAACTTATACATGTAACTAAATGTAATGGAAAAATAAATGTAACTACTCCTTATTGTTAAACGACTAATTATTTATTTATTATATATTTTTAAAGTTACAATTAAAGTTGCATAGAAAACACATGTTTGCTTGTTACTTTAGCATAAATCCTTTTAAATTTGAGTCTGTCAGGTTAGGTTATATGGACAGTGTTTAAGTCCTAATGTATAGTTGCCCAATCCGAAATTTCAAGTCAAATTCCCACTAAATATGAACACCAATTTTTATTTTTTATTTTAAGAAATTAAAACCACATAAAATGACATGGCGGGCTACATTTGGCCTTGAGTTTGACTCGTGTTATGTGGTATTAATTCAACTGTGATGATTGTGCATATCTTAGTTTTTTCCTGTATAAGGCATTAATGTGGCCTTAGCTGTGAATAATACTTAATAAATAAACTGATTTAATTTGAATGCTAATTTGTAGAAGCCTTAGAATGTAAAAGGAACCTTTTTAGTTAATATGTAGATAAAGATCAGAGAAATTGCAGCATTTGAAAGTAGAGAAACTTTATTTTTAAAATAAATATCAGCAGTTTTTGATTTATTGTGACCTGAAAGCAAACGTGCCTTTGAGGACTCCTGCTCAGATAACATTGTGTTATAAACCAATCCGGGTCATGTGGAGTCTTTTTTTTCTTCTTTTCTCCTCGGCAGGCCTAAAGTTTGAATAACGGAAAAGAAGCGCGCATGCGCACTGGTTGCAGCCCCCTCAGCGGCGCCATTGCTTCACATAGACTGTAGTTCAAGTTTTGTTGTGCCGCCAGAGAAAAGCAGTTAGACGGGGATGGTTTGAGACTTCAAATCCCATCTATCTCTGCTGCCCCCCCTCTCGTCAAGCAGGGGGAGTAGTCACAGCTGGAAGGATAATAAGATGCGCATGAATTTACAATCTGGACTTAAAAGATAGCATTAATTGAATGGACCGCGCGGTTTGTTTGCGAGGCAGAACGTAACTTCACCTGATGTTTGCAAGGACTTTGCGCCGCGTTCGAGTTCGACTTCTTAAAAACCCATAAAAGTTGAAGCTCCGCTGTCTGCAGTTGATGGAGTTGAAAAGTTTCATCTTCGCTCTCCCCGCAATGGAAAGAAAAGCGCCCTTCGCTGGGAGTGAAGGTAACAGCAGACACCCGAATCAATGTCACACTAGTGTCGGAAACGTCACAGTCGTTGGGCTTTAAGCCCCCTTCACACAAACAGAGCTCGGTTGTAACAAAGAGGGTCTCTGAAATGGGGAAAAAGCAGCGCTTGTGTAACTTGTTTTGCTCGGTTCGTGTTCAACCCGTATACATTTATACACCGTTGTGCCAGCGGGAAAGTGGGAGGGGTGCAGATGTTCTAAAGCCTCGGTTCCAGATGCTGGTGTGAAAGTTTAAGCGCAGTAGTACAGTGATACGCTCTAGCAACTCCTCTGTTTTATGTCGTTTTCGCACAAGCAAGTTTAAAAAAAGGAAACTACAAATCTTAAGCAGAGTAAATTAAATCTGGTTTGTTGGAAATAAATAAATAAATAAAATGAAAGAAAGAAGAAGAAAAAAACATTTTAAAGGTAACTTGAGTTAGCTCAAAGCTAGCTTAAAGCTTAAAAGCTATATTTTTTTGCTAAAGCTACAGTAGTTTAAATGTCTTTTACTTGCATCCGTGACTGTTTTCCTGCTGAAATAGTTTGTTCTGTTTGTGTTTGTGGTGACAGGCCTCCTGTGGTCAATGTGGATTACTGACTTCACTGAAGACAAGGAGCCAAACTCCAGGATATGACGTTTTTCACAGTAACTTCACTGCAGAGGACTGTTTTTTTCATCTCCACCTGCCCATCTAGTAAATGATGCATGAGCTCAGGTGGGTGGGTTGGATGCTATCATCTTGATTGCCTTAAATTTTTTTTTTAAAACATACTAAAGGCTGACTGAGTAACTGATGAGGACCACCTATCCCCCCTACAAGGAGGCCGCTCACTGAGAAGCTGCCGTGTCTGTTTTTTTTTTTGACGCCTTCCAAGAAGTTCTTCCACTATTCAAGCGTTTCACGTCATAACTGGAAGATCCCCCCAATGTCTGCCTCCTCACCCCCTGCCTTACCTCGACCCTTCCTCCACTGCCTCCAATCGCATCACCCGCCAGGACAAATCTACCAGCGCTTGTCCAACGGCAGCCACAACGCACCCAGTCCCACCAACTCCCGCAGCTCCTTCCATGGGGTGTCCTTCCTGCTGCAGATCGGCCTGACCCGAGAGACGGTGAACCTGGAAGCCAGTGACCTCTCACTCGCGTCTGTGAAGGACTTGGTGTGCTCCATAGTGGATCAGAAGGTAGGAAAGAGTCTTATTCTCACAAATGTACAAATCTTGACTAGAGTGATCTTGTTCTTCAAACTTTTTAAAAGCAATATTGAAAGACCCACTTTAATGAAAATTGTGCTTTTATTGTTTTTAACATGTTCGTGTGGCATTTTTCTGAAGATGGAGGGCATATCTAAATCAAATTAAGCTCAGAATTAGATTTCAAAAAGCCTATTTAAAAAAGCTAGTACTTCTGATGCAAAACCTACAAGCTCCCTTTTCTGCTCTATTCTGATGCATCCACTTGTAGACAACTATGTCTTCATTCACCTCATCTGAGCGTGCATCTGCCTCCAAACTATGGCTGGAAATTTATTTCAAGCTGCTCCAGTGCTGTTGGTTATTTCTGCATTATAATGCTCTGTTACTCAAAACGAAGCAGGTTCTCCCACATCTAGAGGCCTTTTCTGTGGTTTCGTCCACTTGTTTGCATGACTTTGCATCCTTGTGTTAGTCGTTAGCCGCAATACATGTGAAGTGTGCATTCAAATAAAACCAAGAGGCTTTCAAATGAACAGTGAATTGTCCAACCTAATTTCAATTTCCTCAAGTCAGAGTATCTTTAGGGAAAAAAAAATCAACTTTGCTAGCTGTAGTTTGTGTGCTCTTGTTTGCCTTTGTTTTTGCATTTTTAGACTTGATCAGTATAAGACTAAAGTTATTTACACTCTTGTTTGTTGGCTGAACAGCCCAATGCAGTTAGGGATGTGGAGCCATAAAGCCACACATGTTTTGCTTTTAAGTAAAGTGGTTTTGTCTGTCAAAAACACTATTTCTTTAATAATAATAAAGAAGAAAACTTACACAAAGTTTATTTTGTGGAGTAGAAAAATAAACAATCCAAGTTTCACCAATGTTTAAACAGATCCTAAAGTAAATGCATTGTTTATTATCTGCAGTTTAAACACTTGTAGTCATATGAATATGCTCTGCATCTTTTATCTATGAGCTCTCGTGTGGTTTCAGTATTTTATTGCTGCATGAGATTAATGAAGCCTGGTGGAATAATGAGACGGCTCGTGTGTGTGTGTGTGTGTGTGCTTGTGTGCAAACGTTGCCATTTTTTTTTTTAGCCTCTTGTGAGTAATTGTGATTGCTCCATTTGTGTCTGTAATTATCATTGATTGGATAAAAGTAGATTGCGATTAAACAAAGCACTTTCATCAGCAGCTAAAGTCGGAACATTTGGATAAGCCAGAACCCTATTGCTCTTTTAGACCGCGATCAATAAAATAAAGATGAAAGGTCTGAGGAGCTCACTTGCGCTGAACAACAGTCAGAGGATGGTAAATTAGCCATCTGTACTGTGAGTGTGTCTGATCCCTCCAATGTTTTCAAAGTTGACATTCCAGAGGAGAAGGGTAATGTTGTTGTTCTTTACGAGGTCTGCTGATTCTCACTAGCTAGTTATGAGCAGTTCTGGTCTGTAGAGCAGAAAATCTCATCACTGCAGTTATTTGAATGGTGTCTGTGACATATTTGCATGGCAACATGAGTTTGTGAAAGGGAAATTGTGGAAAGTTTGATACTTTAAAGAAAATACGTGAGAAAATACATCAGTTAAAAACAGTTTATTCACAGGAAATAGGGTCAGATTATCTGCCGAGATGATTCACAATCACCCTTGAATTGTGTGCAACTTTATCAGCAAAGGCAGTACTGACAAGAGATGAAAAAATAAAGTAAAACATGATGATACTTACTTTTTAAAAAGCTAATTTTGTTTCATTTTAAAATAATTAAAATCAACAAGAAACCATATAATCTTGTTTGGCTTCTCTATTGCAAATTCATCTATTAAACATTGCCAAATGTAGTTGCCTCAGCTATTTCATGAAATCCACCCATATGGCTTTGATATCAATGGAAAATATGACTGTATCATTGTGTGCTTTCAATTCATTTGTGCCTCGTTCTCGCAAAGTCCACTTCTTCTTGCCAACTTTTCCAGCTGAGGATCTTTGACCCTGACTAGATTGCCGTTGACAGAGATCTCTGGATGTTTCCAGTCAGCAGAAGTTTAGGTATCTGTCAGCAAGAGAACTGAGGAAAAAAAAAAGAGGATTTCATCTGGTAATGACTGCATGGAGGTAGGAGTCTGGATGCATGTGCATTCCCCTTATGGCGCTGTTTCCTCCGCTGAGAGCTGGCCTGCTTCACTGTGTGACTCACTTCTCAGTCATGCAAAAAAACAGGGATGCTTATCCAGGCTTGAATCTGTGCAGCTCAGTGTCATGCTTTCTGCTGCATCATCTGTTTTGTTACATGGAGGGTTTTAGTTATTGTTGTTATTTTGTTTTTTTAAAAGTGTTGTTTGTCCTTGTTGCTGCTCATCATTAAGGATCTTGGTATTGTATGTTTTTTTTTTTTGTTTTTTTTAAAGAAAACACCCTCAATAGGAGATAGGAAGAGCAGACTGGTCCATGAAGCACATCATTTTATGAATGTTGTGTTATGCGAAGAGATTCAACTACTTCCACAAGTTCAATTCACCAAAGCACATTGTTCATCTTATGATTGCGCTTTTGCAGATTTTTATTCCCCAATCATTGTCAAAATGGATCCCTTTACTATTTTTGGTTCATTGTTTTACTGAAAAGTCCACCTGCATTCCCACTGTTGCTACATTTCACCAGGGTTCACTTGCAGGTAAAAGAAGACTCTTTTTAAAGTGGACCAGAGTGCAATTATTCAGTGTGCACCAGATTTAGGATGAGTTTGGACTCTTAAATAATCAAAAAAGACTAGTCCAAAAGCATACCTAAGTTGATTTTGGCTTAAAGTTTGTAATTCTCTAGTTCTGCCAATGTTAAGTTGAATGGAGATTCTCTTTGTACCCCTTCTTTCTACTGGTATTTTAAATTATGGCACTTTTTTGGGTGCACAGGGCAATACAGTGACAGTATCAGGCTTTGTTGTTGCCTTTTTTAAAACATCTACAAGTCCAATAAAATCAGCACGTTTACCTGTAGATTTTTTGTTTTTGTGTTTTTGTGTGTTTGTAAAGTCTCCCTATATAAATGTGATTTTTCAGCGGCAGAAGCAAGTAAAACCCTCAACAGTCACAAACATCCAAAACTCAAAAATAAAAACGTGTTGTATCAAAGTCTTGGGCTTTAATAAAAGCAATCAATTAGCAAATGATTCAGTTGGATAGGATTCTCCATGTTAGCTTGAAAATGCTCATTTTTTTCAGTGTGAGCTTGGCTTCCCTTAGCTAGCTTATATTTTTATTTTGAAAAACACATTGTGAAATAAATATTCAATACATTTCCAAATGTCTAAAAGTTTATTTTATTACCTACATTTTCACAGTTTCTTTAATGTTTGAAAAGAATCCTTATTTAGTTGAAATGTCAGGAGATTAAAAAGGTTAATGAAAATGCAGATAGCCATTCTGCTACCAATTTTTTTGTATTTGTGTAAAGCATGTTGATACTTTATCAATTATCAAAACTTTTCAAGGCTGCCTTTAGGTCTATTTTTTGGCCATTTAAAGTAAAACAAAAAAGCCAAAACATTTGACATTTGACAGAAAAACTTGAATGACCTTATTCTCTGACCTCCGTTTTACAAACAAGCTAAAAATCATATTTACCATAAAGAAATAAATGCTTAAATTCAAAACGGATGTCTTTTAACAGAGATCTTAAGCCCTCTGCTGAACTCATAGTTAGATCTATGTCTCCGAGGTTGTCATTAATTTCTTTGCTTCACTCTTACTTTGAATCGCTCTCATTGTTGGATTGGGAGTCATGCCGTCTGATATAACAACACTGCACTGTATAGATTTAGTCCAACTCATTACTCAAATGCTGAAGACTCCACCACATGACTTGGCTGGCCTCCACTGAGATTTGCTTTCTCAGTTCTCTGCAAAAATCTGACGTTGGTTTTGATAGTAGTGGTTTGGAGCAGAGCGAGCCATTTTAGTGGTTAAGGTCAGGTTTAGTAAGGAGCAGCCCGATTTTGACGAGTCCAGTTTTTATTGCAATTTCCACATCTGCAATATGACCCAAACTTTTTGTTTTTAGTGTCTTTGCTTAATATCAAGTATTAAAGTGGCCTCATGATGATGAGAATGAATAGGAATAGCTCCCATTGGACTGTGGAGGTGGATTAAATTCCTTCTGGCCCATTGATGACTCCCCTGCAGCCACACGTGACTCCAGTTGGGATGGCCGTGTTTCACTCACTGGGTCCTGACTTTCTGTCTGATTTTTGGGGCTTGATGAATAGTGCGAGATAAACATCCATATCTTCCACTTGTTGAGTGTTTCCTGTTTGGTGTCGCCTAAATCCTCTCATGCAGCCAGCGAGGGAGCAGTGGCAGGACAAAAGTTCACGACTCTCTGAGAATGACTGCCGGTTTGCCAGATGTCCAGCGTGAACAGCAAGTTAGTTACAGAACATTCCTCTAGGCCCATGCATTTTTTGAAGATGATGTGATGGTGCAGCATATGGGTGGGATCACACTACTTGGAAAATGACAATTTTTAAGTGGGTTGCAGTTGTGGAGTGCAACATCCTAGTCATTCTCCTGGATGATTTAATAGCAGTTGCATGTCTCTTCAAGTATTTGAGTGTCTTTAACCTTCCTTCAGCAGTCCAGTAGAATCTTTAGGTAAATCCTTGCAGTAAATATATTTTTGATGTGACTTTCTTAGTCGGATATGCCTTGGGCAAAGCTGCTTTTGCAGTTAAAAAAATCTGGGAAAGCGACTTCTTAAGCCGCAGGTTCCCTTGCTGGTTTTGTCATTTCTGCTAACTCCCAGTTTTTGGTTAAGGGCTGGACTGCTGCCTCTGTAATTACAGAGACAAAGGCCTTTTTGAACTAGATATGGGTATGCAGAAGCAAATGGCAAAGAATAAAAAAAAAAAAGGAAGATTAGAATCGCTCTTAAATATCTATGGGCAAAACATACAATTAGGTTTATTTTATTTTGAATTCATCATCCTTTATTCTAGTAAATTATAAAGTAATAAATCAATTGGCCAATCCTTGCCAGTAGTTTTTTTTCTGGGCACTGAGTCTTTTAAAAAGTTGAAAATGAAAGGATAAAGCAGCAGATGCAAAATAGAGAAAATGCACTTCACATTGACCAGCATGAACCAAAACATATGTGAAATATATCACCACCATTTCACTGCTTACCTCTCTTCAAGCCCACATCTGCATGTTCTTTCAGAGCAAGGGAACATATTTCATCCCAGAAGACGTCTCAGCAGCACAGGACTTTATGTGTGGTATGCATAAGGCCAAATGTTTCTTGGAAAGCACACTCAGCTCCATGTCAAAAAAAAGCTGGTCACTCACTCCCTAGAATATTTCCAATTTGTGCTGGTTATAAAAAGCATGGTTGCATTTGTTTCCTCTAGATTTCTATGGTTTTCATTGTTTATTTGCAGGAATGCTTCTGTATTTCAAAACCCCAAAGTTTAATAAATTTATATCACATTGAAGATTGATGCACATGCACAAAGGCGACTTGCACAAGAAGTCTATCAATTTGCCCAGCCTTGGAGTAATTTGTGGAAAAAAAAAAAAAAGAGATGAAGAAGAAAAAGGGAAAAAATATCTCTGAAGTTAAGTGAAGTAAGTAATTTCTACCATCTGCAGTGCAGATTTGTGCTGGTCTCCTCTTTTTTAAATGTAAAGTGGCAAGGCAGAACGCAGGGCCTAGCCGCAAGAGTCATAGAATGACAGAGTGGAGAAGTGTGGTCCTGTGCAGGGAAAGGGGCTGGGTAGGCTGGGACAGCCCCCTTGGCAGGGTTTGCATGAGGGACAGAGGGAGTTGTGGGCTCCAGGGCTGATTTTCTCAGCCAAAACCATCAAAAGAAGGCAGCGTCTTTCACTATTCTTCTTTATAGTTTTTTTCCTTCCTTTTTTTTTTTGGGTAGTTGTTTAAAAATCCTTTGCCACAGTTGACTTTAGCCAGTATTGAAAGATAATCTCACACGATTCCAATCTCTGCTAGTGCTCGCTGAAATAGCCGCTACATTACACAGAGTTAGCCCTGCACCAGTAGAGGTGCATTTAATATTCAGCAGTCCTGGTGACTTTGTCCTCATGAACCCAGTCACGAGCAGCAGAAGTTTTAGTTCATCAGTTTGTTACCCCGGGACAGCACGGTTCACCGCAAGAGGATGTCTCTTTCCTTATTAACCTACTCATTAATAGTTGTGTTTTTCCTCTCCTTTGACTGAGTTCCACCTTGACTGCTCTGCCTGACAACCTCAGCACTCTGAAAGGAGTTCAAGCATGACGAACCATGACGAACCAAGTGACAGTCAAAGAGGAATTAAAGATTGTGTTTTTGGTGCTTATTCTTTATGATGATGGAGGACACGTATTACTGTTTTTCCCAATTGCTAAAACACATTTTCTGATACATCAGACCAATTTAACCAAACACAATAAAAAAAAAATCTAGGCCAAAGATCCAAAATACATGACTCTTGAGTCAAAAGCTCACCTCGAGGTCAAAATGTAGAATGTTGTCAAAACTTACTCACACAGCAAACACGACACACTACACAGCAAACCACCAAACACGAAATTCAAAATCTAGGCTGAATGTAAAAAAAACGCTACTTGACCTTTCAGTCAAAAGCTCACTTTGAGGTCAAAATGAAGATTGTCGTCAAACTAACAAACACACAGCCAACCCAACACAAAACACAACAAAACACTTGACACTGTTCACAAAATTGTTTATAAAGAATGGTAACACCTCAACCCCCACATCCCCAAACCCCCCAAAAAAGAAAAAAAAATAGAGTAAAATAATATTATTTTGATTTTATTTTTATTTTTAGTGTAAGCCCAGGTTCACATTTATTGCACTTCACCATCTTATCTCTGTGCGGGTCAGACCAGAGGACTTCGTCCACATCACAGGCAATGTTCATCCCAGCCACACAAAAGGGAAAAGAAAAGATCTTGAATGCCGTATGTAGCCTTGACTCAACTGAAGTGTCGTCACGAGCCGTGTCCATGGCCAGGAACAGTGTATGGTTGTCTCGTAAACCTTCCAATGCCATGCAGAGAAAAATTCTTTAACTGGGTCACGGAAAGCAGAACAAGGTGGAAGAAAACTAATGTTTGTGTTGAATTACTGTCTGATGAACAAACATTTGTGAATCTGACATTGTTCCAGACAACAACATTTCTTTGTCATTTTCTTGTCCAAATGAATGATGCAGATTAACAACTTAAACCTACTGAGTTGAGGGTTGACCTTTTTGACCCGCTTTCCTCATGGTCCTTCCAAAAAGCAACACATGGTCAGTATGTATCTCATTAGAAATTCTTGTCCTCTGTCTGGGTCCAGATCTTGGTGCAGGTCTTGCTCTGTAATCCATATTTGAAAAGTTGCTCAGTTGTTCTAGAACTGTCTTAATATTCACTGCAGTTAATTTGCTACAAGTTTTTTTCAGTTTTGATCAGTTGTGTGTTGATGGTGGCTGTTGTGTTGGAACCAAGTTAGAGTGTTGCCTCTTTTTGCATCTTGTGTGTTATGAAAGCCAACTTTGTTTTGAAAGTGAGGATGCGTCATGTGTTCTGCAAAGAGTAGATTAGAGTTTTGCAAATTGCGTGTTAATGGCAAATTGTGTTTTGGGTTTAGACCAAAGAGTGATATTTTTGAGAAAAGAGTTGAAGCAGTTGATCGACTGGTTTGGAGAATGGCACTTAGTGTTTTAGCAACTGGGATAAACTGTATGACAGTTAAACTCTAAATTGTAATTCTGAGTATTTCTTTATTCAAATTATTGTGAATCAGGAGCAGACAAAAAAATGCAGTTTGAAAAAGACCGTATTTGTGATGTAGAAAATATGCTATGCGGACTAATATTGCTTGCCTTTTTTTAATGCACCAGCAATATTAGGTTGATTGTGCGAAGGGCTAAGTCAGCTCATACGTGTAAACATAGAGCTCTCAGCAATGGCGAGGAGAAAAGGGGGTGGGGTTGCCCCATGCCATTGGTCGCACCCACAAACCAGAGATGAATTTCTAATGAACTACTCCTGCTCTGCAGAAACTATATCCTAGAAATTAACACATGTAATTGAATTTTTGTTTAAAATGGCAAAATCATAAGTAAAGTATAATTTGTTGTAATATTGTTTAAGTTATTATCAAATTTCTACTCATCTGAGTTGATGCACCACAGATTTCTTTGCAGCCATGCATTAGCAAGTTTGCAAACTTGTCAAAACATGGTTTCAGTTGTAGCTGCATAGTCAAATCAACATGTCATTATTGATTTTGCAGCATGAGCAGTTGAAGAATGTCTTATTCTGTGCTGTTTTCTCAGCACTGTTTGCTTTTCCTCTCCGTCAGTATAGAGAGTGATCTGTCAAACTGATAGGAAAGTGGCAGAGGAAGTGAAATTATATGTTGAGACAACAAGAAAACCTCTGAGCTGTGAGAGGCAAGAGTTTTACCAAGTAATGCTTGCTGTGCTTCTTTCCCACTTCAATTGAAGGGACTTTTATGAGAATTTCTATTAGTAAAAATTCAGGATTTTGGTACAAATCTTTCTGGCTGCTTTGTTTAGCTCCTTTGACTGGTTAAGGCCTCTCCCCTGTTACCAGCATAGCCTGTTCAAACCTTTGTCAAATTGCTTTTTTCTACTTTCCATTGCTATTATTCTTGTCTGCGTATGTAAACTTTCAGAGACGGAGCCTGTCTGTGTTTTGAAGAAGGTAACACTTTCAGTTTTGGGAAATTGCATGCTTGCTTAGTTTCGTCCAATTTAGTTTTGTCTTGTTCCTCAGCAATGTTGTGCTTCAATGAAACTGAGAATTCAACATTAGAGGTCCAATTAAAAAGGAAATGTATAGCCTCTTGTTCTTTCTCTTTGTGCTACAAACTGCACTCAATTATTAATGGTTTAGTTGAGCAACAACAAGCCTATTCCTACATCCTGCTGTTACCACACACCTCCTAAACTCCTACCCTACTTACCGGTAAGCAAAACAAAGTTCAGTTTATGTCAGTCTCACAAAAAAAATTCCCTCCAGGTTCACCTGTTTATTTGCCCCTTGTGGAGGGGAATCTGGCAGCTGCCCCGTGACACTCCAGGCCAAAGAGAGGAGATAGAGTGCACACTGCAGTATATTGTTCAAGCAGAGGCGCTGGCGAAGGGTAGCAGTGGGGCTATAACTCAGCAGCAGTGTGCAAGAGGCTGGCCAAACAGACCTTCGATCATACTGCTGTCTTCCTGTGAAGCCATAGATATAGTGACTTCGGCCTTCCTCCTCTCTGTCAAAACCCTGGACACTGTTCATAACTTCTAAACCATGCATGCGTGTGCACATTCAAGCATGAAAGCACACCCACCCACACATGAAAAGCATTTCATCACTGGAGAGAGGTGTGGAAATTTCTGCCACATATGCCACAGACCTATGCTGCCAGGCCAGAATCCACATGGTTACTCAGGAAATCTAGTGACTTGTAATTAAAAAGTGACCTCACCACAACTTCTGTGCTTTGGTACCCTTGATGAAATGAAGGTAGAGTACTGTTTCTTCAGATTCAGATATCTGAAGCTTTATGGAATAATTGCAGATGTTTCCCCTGGGTGCTGCAACAAGCCCCCACTGTTCTTTCCGGTATTTAAATGCAAACAAGGAAGTACTAAATATTGTAGCTTTATTAAAAGGCCACTCAAAGTAAAAAAAATCATAAATAAATACAAAAATGTACACCCAAAGACAAGTTTGTGGATTATTTTACGTGTATTTTTGACTGGCAGGTGGGTAAACCAAGATGGACTCAACAATACTCTACCTTTCCTTGATGAATTGGGGGTAGTAGACTTCAGTTAGTATTTCCTTCCTACTTCAGGTTTCCATTTTGTCAATCCTACAAGTGATGATAGAGGGAATCCTTCCATTGTATAGACATCTGTGGTGCGTCATTGTGATATTCTGTAAAGCTAGAAGAACATATAGCTGTAAACCATGGACTGTTTGAGTTAATGTAAACTGGAAAAGTGGTAAAAATTTCTTGGAATTTCCTGTTAATTGAAAAAGGTCTAGACCGACAGGTGTGCAGTCACTTAACAATGCTGTGAAAGGGGGTTTGGCAGTATTAACCCAGAGTATTTCCACAGGCTGCAAGCAGACATAACAATATTTTCATTTGAAATTTAAAGGAAGCCAGTGTAAATTGTCATGCATATGAAGACTATTTTTTTCCAGCTTACCATATATCACCCTTAGTTATACTACAGCCAGACTAAAACGTTTACTTTCATCACGCAGGTGTAAAACAAAGAGTGAGAAGTGGTTTTGCTTGCTGACATGCCATTGTGTTTGTATGGAGAAACACTGTACTTAAAAAACAGTAGCATCAGGTGGTTTGTTGCATAAGGAAATAGGAATGTTAGGGTGGCTGTGGAGATTTCCACATCCTATTGAGTGTATCTGCATTAAAAGGACATGTCTTGATGTCAGTGTACTTTGGAATTAACTGTTGTCTGAGAAACGTTTTGAATCGGGTGTTATTTTGAGTTTTCTTGAAATGTTTGACTATGGAAAGGTGTCAATTGTAAGTTTGCTTTGATGTTAGATGAAGGTTAGAAAAAGTCCGTAATGTGTTCCAGTGATGATGAAGTCAAAGCTATGAATGAACTGTGAGCCCTGTTCCACCTATTGGAAGCCAACGGGTTAGTTGAGCGAGAAATTCACTCCTTTTTTTTACTGCGAAGTTACCTCATGGGTTTCCTTTCTACTGTATATGGCTTCTTCACTTGATCAGGCCTGGTGGAGGCTTGCTTTAGCCGTGGAAAAAATAACTGTGTTGACTCTAGGAGGAACATACATTATGAATGTGTTTTGGAGATTGTTAGGATGAGTTTGCCTGATCCTGAAAGTATACAAAGATACCTCAAAGAATATAAACCATATGAGGGTATTGCTTTGTCAGGGAGCTGCACCTACCCCCACGTTTTCTGCTTCCAGCTGTAGTGTGTTTTTTTTGGCCTCCGCCTGCAAAGAGAGGCGCACACGTTTTTTTTTTTTTTTGTAAAATTACTGTTGAAATGAAGCATGCCTCTTGGTCTTCTTTGCACTTGGTGCAGAGCAGAAGGGAAGCACGTTCTGTGCAGTTTCCTGATACATTGTAAACGGCTGCTGGAGAAATTTGTAACACTAAAGTTTGTTGCAACGCTTTTTTTTGGCACAGTTCTGCAAAAACAATATTGCATTTCCACAACAGCTCACGCAAGTTTCAGATGTTTTTTTTCAATGTGACTTTGTCTTTTTATGTCCAAAACTGCTCCGATAAAAGATGAGTGTGCTTCATATTTCAGAACCGGAGATTCTACCAGTTTTAACTAGCAGACATGTTTGGAGAGCTAAAACTTTGATTGTACGTCTGAAAGAGACATCTGACATCTGAAAGAGACAAATGTTCTTATTCTGTTTATTTGTTTCTTTCATGAAAAGCACCACAAAATATTAACATATTTAATACAACATTAGTCTACACAGCTTCATGACAGGAAAGGAGCAGTGAGAAGATGGAACTTCTTATTTTAGTTCTGCCCCAATATCAAAGTTTAAAGGAAAAAAGAAACAAGTGCTGCCTGCTAAATTCTTTAAATATAAGAGCTAAACAATGAGTGTTGCAGGTATGACTTCTGGATGGGGTTGTTTATTTTTCTCATTACTCGCTGTGTGTTTTTTCTCTTTGAGTGGCCTTTTTAAGAATTAAGGCATCTTTGGGCCTCCTCCTGTTTAAAGATGTTTGGATCAGTTTTGCTACACGTCTGGATGAGCCCCTAATGAGAAAAAGTGAGAAATAGACAATAAACTCATCTTCAGTGACTGTAATGTTATTCAAAACCTGTTCTATGATGGCATCATATTGAGAATTCTGCACCACCAAAATGGGTTATACTGATGAATTATTAAGAAACCATAAATAAAAGGGTTGGGGTTAAATTACTTGGTCCACATCTTTGTATAGCTTTCAGAAACTATCTGGCAGCTGTTTTTACATATTAATGTAGTAGTTCCATACAATGTTTTTCTGTGTCTTTTTTGTACCATGGTTTATGGAATACCGTGGGTTGGTAAGCCATTACAGCAAGTAAAAGAAAAATCAGCATTTTCACTGCAGACTGTAACAAATTAACTCATTTTTCCACATTGTGTTTGATGCGACTGAGAAGAACTTGTGCTGCTTTCCCTTAAAGGTTTGCGTGAGTGCATAATTGGATTTTCCAGTGCAGTCGTTTGATGGGTTGAAGTATGGAGGCACATTTTTCTCTGTTGTGGGCGCTAAAATATCCCTGAAAATGAAACAATGGTTCACCAATTGTTTTGACATTAAAACAACAATTTTTTCTTTTGTAAAACCCTCACTTTGGTCCGGTGAAACTTGTGGTCTCAAGCATCTCGCTCCAAGCGTGCAGTGCCTGTTTTTGATATAATTTCTAAAACAACAAATGTGATCCAGTCATTTTGGTTTCTGTTGTCACAGCTTTGGCACCTTAGGAGTGTTGTTATTTATTTGTTTACCTGATGCTGTCTAGAATTTGGTAATCGCATAAAAGAAATGGGAAAAATCTATGTTCTGACGTCTTGACTCATGTGTGCGTAATCAATGTCTTACCATCATTAAAGTCCTGCAGCATTATTGGTCAAGAGGCTTGTTTATCTGGTGAATAAAAGCAAGCTTTCACATGCTGATCCTGTGACAACCTTTATCTTGCCACCTCAAGCTAAATAAACACCCTTCCACCTCCTGATCCTATTTTCACCAAAAATCGGCACCTTGCTGAACATGTTTAGGCTTTGGGCTCTCTCAGTTTTAGGTCACTGAGAGTTTCGATGCGCAGCAGGCTTTTAGATTCATGTCAGAATGTCTCCTTTCACTCCTATTGTCATGTGCATTGTTTGCAATGGTGCCAAAAGCTGCTGTGAGATCTCATTATTTGGGAGGGGGGGTTAAAATGTGGCATTTGTGAATGCCATAGGAGAAAACTGTTCAGGGTTTGATGTTAATCTGGGAAAAAAATGTTCTGGGTGGTTTGAAGTTCAAGGCTGACATTTGACTAACTGTGGCTTTGGAAAAAACCTTGAAGGGTGATTGTATTGCTTGCATAATGGCAATACAGTGTCTTTTCCTAAACCAAATGTTGTGCAACGTGGACTTACTGCAATGATCTTCTAACTTTGTCAGATTAAGTACTTATTGTGTTAGGAAAAATGACATAATGAAGGGAACATAACCACAAACAAGCCACATGACAGTTTGATGCAAAGGGGTAACAAAGCCTCTTTTTTTCTCCCGCATTTTTATATAAACTCTAACTTTGACTTGTATTCTTGAAATGATCTATTTTTGGTGCCCTGAGATAACACATGATAAAGCGAGGAGGGCATAGAAGCATGCAGTGACTTCAATGGGACATTAAAACACGTTGGGAGTATTTTTACATTTATGAAACTACTATTTTTTTTATCCTAATGGCTGAAACGCCAAGGAAAAGCAACTGTAAGCATTTTCAGGCAAACCTTTTCATCAAAAAAACAAGCAGAATGATAAACATAGGGAGTATGTTTAATTGTAGTTGTATGACCTGCTGCCAGACTTGTAAAGGTGGAAGGCAGCCTGAGGTTCAGTGGCAAAACGTTCCTGGCTGGAACCACACTGCCAGCTTCCCCTTTAGCTTCGCACCTTTGCCCCACATTAAAACTGTGAAATTTGAAAACGCTGATGTGTGTGATCCACTCTTTAAATCTTCATGGGCAAGGCTCAATATCCCTGACTTAGCAAAAATAGTCTACCATGTCGTTTTACCTGATACTTGGAATCTGTGAAAAGTTGAGATGTTTTTCATGATCATTTCCACCACTCATTCAGATCCTCTCCTGCCCCTAACTTTTTACCCTAAAAAACAAGATTATCATATCAATGGAGGATTAACTCGTTTAACAAAGGCTTACCACAGCAAAGCCCCTTTCCACTCGTCTCTCCATCCTGACTTGTGGACCTCACACACAGCTCCTCTGTGCCACAGTCTTTGGTGTGCGTGTGTGGTCGCGGCTGCTCATCTGAATGGATTTGTGTTTGAAGACGACAAAAGCGTCCTCACTATGGTCTTTAGAGATGCATTTAGGAGCATCTGGATGACAGTGTCATTTGAAGGTTTTCGCAAGAACGATGGGGGTGTACATGTGAAATTGAATCTGGTTTATACACAGGCCTACGTAGATTTCTTCATCAGAATAATCAGAACAGCCAAAAGGGTAAAACGTCCTAAATCAATCAGTTTGGAAGCTTGACTTTAGTAGAGAATGGGATAAGCAATAGATATTACATGCTAGCCTAATAATGCTCTAAATGAGAAGTGCTATTGACGTGTCAGGAAGAAGTTGGGCAGATGTTAACATCACCTTTCTAGTTGTATGTGACTACTAATGTCTCTGGTGAATGGTGGAAACCCCCTCCATAACACGTATCTCAGGAAGGATGCCCCCCTTCTTTTGCTTGAGGTGCTAATTATTTGTTGCCACATGACATTAATCACATGAAAGAGTGACAGGCTTTTTGTTGTAGTTATGTCAGAAGAAAAGGGAAGTTGGAAATGTTCAGAAACCTTCAGAAGTTGGAAACATGCAGAGGCACGTGCCTAGTTTGGTCTGCAGAGTTGAGCATATACTGGCACAGAGGTAGGTACCTTGTGGGTTTCCTAGCTATCTTAGGTTTGGTTCCTGCTCTACACACCTATGTGTCAAAGTGCGGCTTTTATGAGTCTGTTAATGGGACTGTGACTGGAAAGCGCTTTCAGCCTTTAATAAAGGGGAAAATATAGTTTAATAAAAGATTTGTTATAGCAAAACAGCAACTTAAAAGGAAAAAGTTGGAAAGAACCTGCTAAAAAACAAGTAACAATGAAGTAAAAACCCTTAAGTTTTGTCTATACTTTGCCTGGTGTAATATAATAAAACAATAAATACTAAATTATTCTCAAATTTAGCACATGTTCAATGTAAACATGCTGGTTTGCAGTAGGGATGCAACGATGTAACACACTATTTGGTTTTCAATCGAGAATTGTGGGATCTCTAGTAGATATCTATATAAACATTGTTTTTTCCATGAATTTTATTTAGTTTGTTTTTAATTCCCATTTTATTACAAACATGTTTCTATTTAAATGTTTAAGTTTTTTTAACCACACTAAAAGTAAAAAGACATATCTAGACACACGACACAAATACACAAGCTACAACTTTTTTTAGTATGCAAAAAAGCTTTACATGTTTATGAGTATGTTTATACAGCTTTTACTTTTTCATTGTCTAGCTGCTGTATCGGTTTAAGACATATTTAATGTTTATTTGTTTTTTTTCTTTAGCAGCAAAAGTCAACATGAAGAAGTCAAGGCCTCCTCATCTTCACCCTTTGTATATTTGTACAGCTTTCTTTATAAAAACACTGCATTGGTAAAACTTGTTGAATCTTGTCAGCATGCACTGTTTACAGTATTTATATTTATCTGTTTGACCTCATTTTGCAGATCCTGCATGTTAAATGTGTCAATTCTAGCCTAATCTTGATTTCCTTGTATTTTTCTGTGCTATTCCTAATTGTGCACGAATATCAAAGAATGTAGATTAGGATTTAATCCATGCTGCACAGGAAATATGTCATTTTCATATTTATGTTTGCCCTTTTTAATTTGCAGCTGTCTGTTATTTGAAACAGATGATGGAGTCACATAATTCTAATAACATCAATGCTAATGTAGCAGATGAAGTAAATGCCAGCAAAACTTAAGTATTTTGATTATTTGGTGATTTGTTGAGGAAAAAACTCAACACTCACTCACAATTTGTGTCAATGTGATGTAAAGAAGCTTCTCTGAAGTTCTTCTCTTTCAAATATTCTAGCTGCCTTGGTTAATCTGGCTTTAATAATTGTCTAATTTTAGCTGTATTATGTCACATCCTTTTGTTTTCAGAGCAATATAGGATATAACGAGAACACATTTCGTGGAAGTCCACAGTGCTTAACAGCAAAACATTTTAACATCCTTAATTTTCTTATGCGCAAATTGAAAACAAATATTTCTAAATTAATCAACACTTTTTTTTTGTCTAACACCTCTAACATCTCCAAACAATGTATGAATACTCGTATGATGATGTTTCCACTTTTTGTTACCTTTGTTTCAACAAATGTATTACATAATCATAACAATTATAATAATTGTTCTTACAAATTGACTATTATAATATTTGTTTTTCTTTCTGACACATTCAGGTTTTCTTGATCATTAATCTGTCTTTCTGGGTGAATTTTGGCACTGGTTTTGAGATCCAGGTGTTTTCTGTATCCTCTGCCCAAACAGCCCTGGAGCTCCCAGACCACGGTGGCATTGTTCTGTGTTGTGGATTGAGCATGACCCTGGTTTAAAGGGAAACAGCTGGTGGACCCTTCAATACAAGTTTGCCTGGCATCAAGACTGTTCTTATGCATCAACGGCAGTTTTCCCCACAAAAAATACATAGGTCAACTTAAAAAAATGCATCTAAATTTCCCCCCACAAATTTTCTACTTTAAACTTGTTATTTATTGCTGGAAATAAAAATAATTTTTGATATACCAAAGACAAAACTTATTTTAGGCTTTTGAAAATGAAAAAAATTGTTGGAAATATCTGCTAAATAGATTTTTAAAGTTTTTACAAGCTTCCAGGAGTTGGAAATCCTCATAAGTGTGACTATTTTCCTATATGCCATGCACATATGTACATATACAGTACCTGATCATATACGATAACAGACTTTTCTTATGACAACAACAACATTGCTCTGTAAAAGGTTATGCCCTCATAGCAGGAAATGACTGGAGCTGCACTTCCTGTGTGCTGATTCTCCTCCTTCTCTTGTCTTCCTTTGTAACTTTTGTCAACACAGTCTCCACCTCTAGTTGACTAATCCTTGATCCTAGGATTTTATGTCAGTACATGTTGTTTGTATGGTTGGTTACATGCACCCGCATGATGCAGGGTAGGGTTCCTCTGTATTACCAAACTGCGAAAAAAGCCTTTTTTATTGCTGAGGCGACTTAGGGGTAATTCCTCACAGAGGGGTCCTTTTAGGTGCATTTCCTCCTACCTTATGGAGTAAATTCCTTTGAAACGAGAAAAGGAGGTTTGAAGTTGGAGCCTATTTCCTGAGTCACGGGGTTAAAAATTCTGGAATCCCCTACCAGTATTAGTATAAGCCACAGAAAGTTTGGAAATGATGACAGATGAGTGTATATGCCTTTGTGAATATGCTGAAGTTTTATATTTGAAATAATAATCTACAGTATAATTTTTCTGGTTTATTTTCTGTCAACTGCTAAGCTAAATGCTCCAAAACATTATGTGGACACACCTCTTACCAAACATCTGTCTGCTTCTGTTCAGTTTCCAGAGTGTGGCTTCTTTGGCATGTACGACAAGATTCTACTGTTCCGCCACAATCTTAATGATGAGAACATCCTGCAGAGGCTGACTTCTGTGGAAGACATCCATGAAGGGGACCTGATTGAGGTGGTGTTGTCTGGTAGGTGTGACAATGATGCTTGCTTTTGTAGGTTTATAAAGAAGGTATTAGTACTTTGGTATTAGGTTTAAGTGGTCACTACCCACTTCCTGTACCTTAGCAAATATAATTTCTCTACATTTCTATGAATTTATCGAAACTTTATGAAACTTGGGGGGAAAAAGTTTATGCATTTAAAGCCATGATGTTGTGGCACCCAGCACATCCTGTCATATTTAAATGAAGACCATTATCAGCGGTTAAGGTACTTGCTGTGGTCAAATCTGTATGATGATGTCTTAACTTTTTTCTTGCTTAACTCAGTCCTGTTTTGCAGTAAAACTGTGTTTTGTTGTATTTCCTCCTCATCACAATTTCCACTGCAACTGTCCACCTCTGCAGCAGCCCTGCAGGTGTTCTTTCGTTGTCAGTTCCTGCGATGACTGAATCCGCTTCCTTTGTGATGCTGGGATCAACAAAATGGTTCAAAATATCCGTTCTACTCAAATCGGTTCTCCAGCTCCATCTGCCTGCGCTGGAAAGCACCTGATACCACCTGTGCTGAAAATCCTCTAGTGTCCTCTCAGCTGAGAGCTTTGTTTGCAGGGATTTAGAGTCTGGGGGACTCTATAGGTTCTAGATCTGAGGACACTGCAGACTTGAAGGATGAGAAATGGAGACAAAGGACAGAAGAACTTCCTTCTTTTTGTTCCAAGCTCTGTATCGTCCTCCCCTCCCTGTATTTTCTCTTTCTACCTTACCAAACTCAATGCAGGAGTAGCAAATTCAGATCTAACATACAATATATCGATTCAAACCTTCTTTTATTTGCTCTAACCTTCAAGAAAATCTCCAACTTCCAACCTGTATATTTTCTGGCTGGCTGCAAGAAAGAGGCTTTTTCTTGGCTGTGAATGTAGAAGGAATGACATGTTTGATGACTGAGATCCACGTAGTGTAAACTGGCTGTTAGGTGCAGAGCAGTTCTAGATACACAGACACTGTACAGGCCATTTCAGAGCATGAGGTCAAGACCTAATTGTCTCCTTGTTTTCCATTTTTCTGTATGTCTCTGTCACATCTAGTGATTAAATAAGTGAAAATCATATTTTGATTATATGGAGAGTTTCAACTGCAATGGAAACTTAAGGTGTGCCTCATTGCAAACAGATAAATGCGTTTATTTTTGTAGGCAAAATGGGGAAAATGAATGACTTTGGACTCCTGTTTAATGCTAAGAAGCTGCATGAATCTTGCCTAACCTTTCGAGTGTTGAGAGGTGGCCTGTTGTTTTGCGAACCTGCAAAGAAGCTCATGAATGCCGTCTTTTATGTGTCTGCGGCATGGAGCCGTGTTCTCCTTAAGACATGTGACCTGCCAGAGCTCTTTCTTCTCTTTCAACCCCCCCCCCCCCCCCCAAACTGCAAACATCACCCCACAAGCCATGGTGCTTCTTTGAAATAATGAAAAAATTTTGCCCCAAGTCTTTTCAGATGATCTGCGCTTGTATTTATTGTTCTTTACGCGAGTCAGCAGATCATTCAATCTGGCTAATTTAAATGTTTTTTTCTTTCAGTTTTGCACAAAATCAGTCTCTCTGCCTGTAATGTCAAAATAAATACATTAATTTTTCCAAAAAACCTCAGTTGTGCCCTTTTTTCCTCCTTCATCTTCCCTTCAAGGACCTTTTCTCCTTTCTTACACGTGTTTGTTGCTAATGACAAACATGTCAAAGTTGCTGCTCAGACCTGAGTCATCACAAAATCAACAGATGAGAATGTCCCCTTTTGGTGAGTGTTTGGCTGAATCGCTTCAAGAAGGGAGCTAGCACATTCTGCTACGGCACTAATGCCACCACATGGAGCTACCATTGCTTTACCTCGCTGTAAACATGAACTATTTCCTATTGAGTCCCTCTGGTCTTATAAGTGATTGCATGAGAAAAGGCAAAATGATCTGACATAAGAGGAGCTTCGGTCACAGTTCAGGATTGACAGCTTTCATCTTCACATATGACTCATCTTTATATCCGTGATGATTCACGGACACAATTAATCCAGACTTCCTTCCAACAGTGAGACAGAAATACAGGAAAAGCAAGAAACAGAAATGGAGATAAAGCATATGTTTAATAATGATCACAATAACTGATGGTTTAATAAAAATCTGGGTTATGGGAGTTTTGGTGTCTTATGGGCGTGCCCCATTACTCCATCAAAAGAATGAATGCAGATGTGACGCCCCCTGCTGTGATAATAAAGAACTATTATTTTGTGCCGAAAAAGCCCAAAATGTGACGAGTATTCTCTATTATTATTCCATTAAAATTTATATAAGAAAAGAATATAACATATTTTCTTGTATTGTATTATTTTCATTTTCTTTTTCCTTATAATGCAACTTTTTAAAGTTTACTGAAGCTTCATAATTTTTATTTATTTTTTTATTTTTTTAGCCCAAGCCACAGTTGAAGATTTCCAGATTCGACCCCATGCCCTCTATGTCCACTCATACAAAGCCCCTACGTTCTGTGACTACTGTGGAGAGATGCTGTGGGGTCTGGTTCGGCAGGGGCTCAAATGTGAAGGTTTGAAACAAACGCAAACACACACTCTTGTTTTTACTCATGTACCTCACAGTGCTGCCCACTGTCCCGAAAAACAACTTTGAACAACAAAGATAGTTTAATGAAATGTTGTTGTGTATGTCCAGCATGTATCAGGCAGATATACAAGCAGGCTAAAATAATTTGGTCTGGGAACCGTAGCTGTTAAAGCACTTGACTTTCAAATCCCAGTGGAGTTACGGCATGCTGGGCTATCTCTCATATTTTAAGATTTTTAAATCCAAATTTAATCAAATTCTCTTGTTTTTTTTAATCCTTGTTGATCATTCATTTATACTGTTTTGGTATTTATGTGGCAGAAACATTTTGGCTTTTAATTTGTTGGTTCATTTAGTGGTTGCTCTGCTTTTCTTAACCCAGTTTTTCTTTTTTTGATTCACTACATTTGTGTTGTCTGTGCTTTAAGGATGTGGGCTCAACTACCATAAACGCTGTGCCTTCAAGATTCCCAATAACTGTACTGGTGTGAAGAAGAGGCGATTGTCCAATGTGTCCCTGCCCGGGCCTTCACTGTCTGTCCCAAGACCGTTACCTACTGAGAATGCAGTAGTTGTACCAGATGAGGTGAGTAGTGGTTGAAGAAGTTGAGGCCAAACTGGAAAACCTCCCTTTTAAATAATTGTCAATACAGTAAATACAAGTATTTTAAAAACACACAGGACATTTTTACAACACTCCAAATCAGGCTGGAAGCCAGGAAAACACCTGGAAAAAAAACTTGTTTTAAAAGATCTGCCTGCACTCTCAAAGTTCATAAATTCATCAAACTCTGCTATTTCTTATGTTTGAATCTCTAGGGCCATGTTGCTGAATAGCACCGATGCAGAAAATTGAATTTAGAAGTGCGGAGCTTAGAGGAGAGCTCCTCAGTGATACCTAACAAAACAGCTTTTGCATAAACCTACACTGCAATTCTCGCTTCCTCTCTAAGTCAACGCAAAAAGTATTTGAAAGACATGTAATTTTGCCACTAAGCCAAAGAACACTTTGGACGGAAACTTGTGTCTCCATTCATTTGTTGTGCAAGAAAATAGGAATTTCCTATTCTTTCTGGTAGAAGTCTCCACAGTTATAGATATAGATAGATATTCTTTATTGATCCCACATTGGGGAAATTCAATTGTTGTTCTTGATTTTATGGACCAGAAATTAAAATTAAAGGTTCATGAGGGTCAAACCATTGTTAATATATATATATATATATATATATATATATATATATATATATATATATATATATATATATATATATATATATACACTTTATGTTTGTCTGTTTTAGATTTTTACCTTCTCCATCTTTATTTTCTTTTACGATCCATTCAACCACAGCAACTTCGATCCCATCAAGAGGCAGGAAAGCGCATCCTGTCCTGGAGTGGAAGGCCAATATGGATGGACAAGATGGAGAAGACCAGGGTGAAGGTGCCCCACACCTTTGCCATTCACACCTACACTCGACCGACCATCTGTCAGTACTGCAAGCGTCTACTCAAGGGTCTGTTTCGCCAGGGAATGCAGTGTAAAGGTGGGTTTGGAAATCTTCTTGATGACATTTTTGTTCATTTCAAACAAAAACAAGCTATGATGCTAAATTATAATCATCATGTGCCAGATTGCAGATTCAACTGTCATAAACGATGTGCTTCAAAGGTACCTAGAGACTGTTTGGGGGAGGTGTACTTCAATGGAGGTAACCTCAGCGTGCTTGAATTTGAAGATTTTACACTCAAGATGCAAACATTCTCAAAAAATCAAGAAAAAAGCAAGCTTTGCTCGTGTTACAGAACTGATGGTTCTTTTCATTTATTTTGTTTTAATTGTGTGTCTTACCTTTACAGAACCAGCCAGCCCTGGGCCAGACTCAGACACAACCATGGATACTATGGAGGTGGACAGTAGTGACATGGAAATGGGCAGAGGACTGGATGACCCAGAGGAACCATCCACCCCAGATGGGATGTTCAGCATAGATTCCCCATTTAGCGACAGAGAGAAGGATGAAGAGCCCATTAAGACTATAAGGTAAGAAAATCAAATCTTATTGTGTTTTTGTGTCATGATCTCAGCCTCTCCGTAGGTGGCAGTATTGTAGCACTGTATCTAGCACTCTGAATGAAACGACTTTCCAGAAACAGACAAGAAAATTAAATGGTTGTGCATAATCTACCCAAATTAGCAGAATTATAGTTTTTATTTTACGTGTTTAGTCCTTCCACCAGCAGTAACATCCCCCTAATGCGGGTGGTTCAGTCCATCAAACACACCAAGAGAAGGAGCTCCACGGTGGTGAAGGAGGGCTGGATGGTTCATTATACAAACAAAGACAACTTGGTAAGAAAAATCATTCTAACATCAAAAATGGTTATAAATGAAATTCATGTGCAAATTTTATTCTTTTAAGAGTTTTTAAGATTTATAGAAGCTATTATTCTTTTGATGTAAATTTTGCAAACTTTCTGGGAGAACTCTTGAGGGATTCAAACGAATTTTTTTTGTTGCTAAAACAGCGGAAGAGACATTACTGGAGGCTGGACAGCAAGAGTCTGACTCTCTTCCAGAACGACAGTGGAGCCAAGTTCTATAAAGTAAGTTTCAAAGATCATCTGTGTATCATCCCTGTAGTTCCCCTTTATTCTAAAGACACAAAATAAGCCAGTTTCTTGACACTAACATGTCAAAACATCTCAGTCCATTTCTGAGTCTAAAGTTAATTATCAACTTCTTCTTTAGGTTCTGCAGGTGCAGAACAGTAAACAACTTTTCATATTTGCGTTTTATGTCAGTTAAATCTAGTGGCAGCTATTTGACTGATTCGTCTTGCAACTGTCAGCTACAGTGAGGTCAGCTCAGCCCACAGAACTGCTGAATTTCCCCTGTGGTTTTGTAACTCTGCTGCCTGGTCTTTGCCCTCTGTCATGAAGTGAAAGGATCCCCATATTTGTGTTGTAGTCAGCACATTGAAGGGGACATTTGAAGGAAATTTTGAAGAGAAACTCACATTTCTGTAGTTTCGTGCAGGTGCTAAAAAGCAGCACAAATCAGCCCAGTGGATAGGTAACGTCTATGAACCAGATCTTGAGAGGAATCTTTTGTTTTTAGCCCATTTTAGAAATAAATTCAGAGTGAAATGCCGTTATTTTGATGTGTCGGTGTCATTTGTGGAGAATGTGTGACACTTCCTTCTCGGTGGCAGCCATCTAGTCAGTCATTACACAGCCACAGGGGCTTAATAGAGCAGTAATTACACACTGAAGCTGGAGGGAGGGAACTACACCCTGCAAGGTAAAGACTTCCACATGTGTGTTGGTGCTTGTGTGTGTGTATGTGCTCGGGGTGTAATTATTCCATTGTTCATGTAGCTTTGTGGGTTTCTGAGACGCTGAATTGTGGTCAGAAGTATGCAGCAGTGGGATGGTGTGTAGGATCCAGAGTTTTCCAGTTCATCTGTTCACGTTAATGTGTGTCACAACAGGTGGGTGCCTACAGAGTTTTGGTTTTCTTTTTCTTTGCTGGATTTAAAAAATATTGTCTAAGGACACTTAATTCCCAAGATTGTGTCACACCCCTCATCACCTGCCACCAAGTCTCTGAAAGGAAACCACAGCGGAGACAATCCTTAGGGTGTGTTACGGGCAGTTTTATACTGTTTTTTTTTGTTTGCCTGTTTATTTCAGTTGCATCTTAAAGCTGAAGAAAGCGACTTATAGCCTATTTTGAAATCATTAAACACAATAGAGGACATGCTTTGATTATCCATACCTAAAGCAGAAAAAGCTGCTGTCTGAGGTTTAAAAAAAAAATCTCTGTCTGTCTTTCATGGTCATTTTGCTTTCATTTCTCTGAAGTCTCTTGGCTGTTGCTCATCAGTGTGTGGCTGCTGTCCTCCCATATCCCGTTTGCTTTATACCTCCGATCTGATTAGTGGCGGTCGCCTGGTGGCTAAATCGTCAGGAATGGCAACCATTTTCACCATTTGGAAGCCATACGGCTCTGTGTTTGAAGAGACCCCTGTACTTGTGGTTCCTCTGAAGAGCCTTTTATGGGGTGAGGGGGCTTCTCTCCTGTCACGTTGAAACACGTACACACAGCCCAGCTCCCGCTCTATCTTGGGGGTTGCCTTGTCTTTCGTCTCAGCGGCTGGCGGTAGCGCCAGCAGCTCGTGCTCAAATGAGGCCTCTGACTGGTCCTGCCTTGTAATCAAGCGACCAGAGCACTTTGTCAGCCGCAGAGTCGGCTCACGTGACCCAGCTCCGCTAACCACCAGCACTTCATCTGATACTCTGTGGTGAGCCATGCGGAGGGGACGGCGTGCGCCTCTGTGGGCCTCATTGGCTGGAAAGTCTTTGTTTCTGACCCTCCCTCCTCACTTTGAATTGACAGTGAGTTTCAATGAGAAGGGGAACTCTTAAAAAGGCGCTGCGACTGTCCTTTCAGTTTCTGCTCATAAGAGAGAGAAGAAAGAAGAGTTAGACTGGGGAGACTTTTGGAGTTGTGAGTGAGACTACCTTTACAACTGTGTACTAACATATTTTTATATTTCTGTAGAATTGCATACTTTATTCTTTAATCTTATTGATTTTCTTTCATAAATTCTTTGAAAGACTAAACACACTTGTCGCATGTGGAACAGAAGTTCCGGATTTGTCTCTTTTCATGTAGGCTTTGTTATTAAGGTATTTTTATTTTTGTATTTTTCCAATAATTGATATTTTTCTGAGCAAATCCAGTTTGTATGGCGCACAGATTCTGGAGGTGGATGTTTAACCGATTCCAATTCCTACATTAAACACTGACAGAAAAGGAAAATCAAGCTGAATTTGATAAATCAGTATCTCATTTTAAGTATAGGTTAATGAAATTGGCTAGGATGAAAAGTATATACCAAACGACAAATGGGATATGCGGGCTACTTTTAAAAAGTTTTCATTTCAGGGAACTTGTGTATATTTTACATAGAGTAGAGGTAAGTCATTTAAAAAGTGAAAAGTGTCATTGTTTTTCTGACCAGTTGCCACTCACTGCTCCTGCAGGAGATCCCTCTGTCTGAGATCCTTCAGTTAGAACCGTTCAGAGACTACACTTACCTGGCTCCTGGCGGCAACCCTCACTGCTTTGAGATCATCACAGCCACCATGGTGTACTACGTAGGAGAGAACAATGGCAGTCACTACTACAGCCCCGCTTTGGCTGCTACTGGAGTTGGCATGGAGGTGGCCCAAGGCTGGGAGAAGGCCATCAGACAGGCTTTAATGCCTGTCACCCCACAGCCAAGTCTGGCCACTGCTGCTGGTCAAGGCAAAGATCACAGTAAGCTTCTTTAGTCTTGTGTGTGTTAATTTCTGATTTTATGTGGGATGGTTAAATATCAAAAACATCTACTTGTCTCTTGTTTACATACATAAAGCCTTTTAAGATTGTTGTTGCCTCAATGAAATCCTGAATTTTGAGTATCCAAGACCTTTGAGTGTTAAAACAGGTGTTGAAAATAGAAAGTTTAAAAAAAAAAAAAGGAGCTTACTGCTTTTAAATACAGTGAATCTGTGTATTTTTATTATCAACTTTTCCTGGTGTCCTCTTGAAAGGTTTATGAAGAGGTGGTTAAACAGTTTCCTTGGATACACCTGAACTATATTCATGTTGAGTTTGTACTGAGCATGTGCAGAATGAGGTCACACTGTTCAGAAATCTCATTTTAATTGCTCAATCTAGACAAAAATCTGGGCTTCATTCTTAGCCTTTTTCTTTGTTTTTAATAGGCTTTTGGAGGTTTATAATGAACTTTCATACTTAAAGTAGTTAAAATAGTAATTCTATTATTTGCATACACAATTATCCAAACAGAGATAACTGCTTTTTAATTTGGAAAAGCAGAAAAACCTTAGATAGAAAATCTAAATCCTGAAGCAAAACCCTTCTTTAGGCGTATTCGTTCTTTGAATGGACTCTAAAACTTCTGATGAGAATTCAAGTGAAATGCAAGAGGAAAAGAATATTAACTTCCCATTTTCTAAGTAGATCCTGATTTAAGATTGAAGTTGGGTGGAGATAACAATGGGGAGGCAGAATAATTCTGCTCTGAGTTGGCACTCTAATTGTGACTCCCCGGCCAAACACAGATATATTCAAACAATAGCTGACTAAAAATAGTCTTTGTTTAAATTATGATACTTTGGGGTCTTATTGAAACATAATATTCTCCATAGTTTCAAAGAAAATCAAAACTTTTCGTCATTACCGATGTTCTCTGGTGAGCGAATGATCGACTACAGTAAAGATTATCAGTCTCACACACAGTCGGAAACTTCATGAAACTGTTAAACAATCATTTCAAAATTCCTACCAACATAATGCAAGCCATTTTTGAGGGCATTATTCAATCATATTAGTCGGGTTTTAAAGCTCAAATTTAAATTAATGGCTTTCTTCTTGATTGGGTTGGCCTCTTTTTTTGTGTCTTTGCTTGTACTCAGTAGCAGTGCCTGTGTTATACAAATTCAGTGTGTTATTTAATTAAGCACAGATTCATCTTAAAGGCACATATGATGCCATATAATCAAACGATTTATCATGAAGGACTGTAGCTTATTATATCCAGCTTGTGGAAAAATACAATAAAAGCAATGCAACTGCTATTCCAACTACTCCAAAGAATTCATTTGCTGACAAATGTAGAAGTAAAGTAGTGATTATCATTTATTTAATGTGAAATTTCCCATGTTTTCTCCTGCAGAGGAGCTGTCTATCAGCATATCTGTGTCCAACTGCCAGATCCAAGAGAACGTGGTAAGAAAAACCTCTTTTTTTATTTAAAAAAAATCAGTTGCATAATTTCCCAGCAGAACCATCTATTCATGTAATAAGAAGCTCCTAAATTAGGTTTTGTGGTCAAGCAGAAATTGTGTTCCACTGTAGGGTTAAAAAAAATCAGAAGAAGTAGTTGCGCTGAATTAACCGAGAAAGCTGACGTTTTTTTTTACATTTTCTTTGTATTTTGGAGTTTTCCCACTTCCAGTTTTTTGATGAGTGAGAGTCAAACATTTGGCAATACCCAAAAACATTTGAGAAAAGCAGTAGTTTTGCCAAAACCGTGAATGATGTAATTGATTCGGATTGCCAGTTTCGTGGGGGGAAGGCTTGCTCCAATGTTTCCACGAGTTTCCAGTCATTATATAACAGCATGAATTATGTCTGCATAGGATATTGCATCAGTCTATCAAATCTTCTCTGATGAAGTGCTTGGATCAGGCCAGTTTGGGATTGTATATGGAGGTATGTCTTTATCTTTTTATTAATCTAACATGAAATATATTTGTGTGAAACCCTAAAGTGAAACAAAATCCTTTTTTTTTCTAAGGTAAACACAGAAAAAGTGGTAGAGATGTGGCGATCAAGGTCATAGACAAGATGAGATTTCCTACCAAGCAGGAAAGCCAGCTAAGGAATGAGGTCGCCATTTTACAGGTATAACATAGTAAGGATCAACTTCATATATGTCCAGACTTTACGGAGACACCACAGGTTTGTTTCTTTTTTTTTGGTAGAATCTCCATCATCCAGGTATCGTGAACCTGGAGTGTATGTTTGAAACGCCGGAGCGGGTGTTTGTCGTCATGGAGAAGCTGCACGGCGACATGCTGGAGATGATCCTGTCCAGTGAGAAGAGCAAACTACCGGAACGAATCACCAAATTCCTGGTCACACAGGTCTGAAGCTTTACTTTAGCTTTTATATTTTATATGTGGACTTTTAAAGTTCAATCACAGCAGTTTTCTTTCTGTTTGTGCCTTACTTCAGATCTAGCGTTGTCTTTGTTGTGGGGACTTGACTGGGGGGGTGGTTGTTCATGGTATTGGTCCACATGGCATCATGGCCTCCTCCCAGGCCCTGGATTACAGCTTGCAGTGTGGTGGATTTGTGGCCTGATTAGAGCAGCAGAGGCCCCCGGGTCTCCGTACATTCCCGGTCCCAAACGGGAGCGGGGCCATTAACAACAGCCCCATTAGCTGAAGCGGGGCTGGCTTTGATGTGGCCGGCAGGACTTCTGTTAAACCCAGGGTCAGGGTTGGGGGGCCAGGTTCTGTGGTTTGGGTAGGGAGCCATGGGCAGACTGTTTTGCAGCAGCAGCAGCTTATGCCAGGCCTTTTGAATAAATATGAGATGCAAGAATGAAAGCAGTGGTTAGCATGGAAGCATTTAAGGGCAGCGGGATGCTAATATTGCCTCTATATTTCCATATAGCCACATCTTTGATTCCACTGCTCAAATTGTACAAAGAGCACTGTGTTGAAGCATATTTATATTATTTAAATGTCACGGGGCTGGAGATTTTTTTCAATCCTGTGGATTTTTTTGAGCTGTGTCTTGTGTTTGCAACAGATCCTAGTGGCCTTAAGACATCTACACTTCAAAAACATCGTTCACTGTGACTTGAAGCCGGAAAACGTCTTGCTAGCATCCGCAGAGCCTTTTCCTCAGGTAAAAACAGAAGCAACTCTGTTTAAAAATCAATGTTTTCTTTGTATGCACTATTTGTGACCAGAATGTGCTTTTCCAGGTAAAGCTGTGTGATTTCGGCTTTGCCCGGATTATCGGCGAGAAGTCATTCCGCCGATCAGTGGTGGGAACGCCAGCTTACCTGGCTCCAGAGGTTCTGCGCAGTAAAGGCTATAACCGTTCCTTAGACATGTGGTCCGTGGGAGTCATTGTGTACGTCAGCCTGAGCGGGACCTTTCCTTTTAACGAGGATGAAGACATTAACGACCAGATCCAGAATGCTGCCTTCATGTACCCCCCTGCACCCTGGAAGGACATCTCTGCAGAGGGTAGGAAGACAAAAGCCTTTTGTTTGTTTGTTTGCACACCTCTCATAGCAGAATGTTCTGCTCTTTAAAGAGTTGTTATCTTAGTTGAAGCTTCTGCGTGGTGTCACACTGAAGCTTCAGAACGATCCCCTCCCCACCTACACGTCTGGGCTGTGTAAACCTTCACTGACTTCACTCCGTCTGCGGTTGAGATGAATCATTTCATTTCTCTCCTACTGTCCAAGCTGCAGCTTCTCCTATGTGCTGCAGTCAGCTCGCAGTCGTGTTTACTCAGACCATGACATTTTGCCTAATGAAACAAATCAGCATTTTGTTAGTTGAGGTGACTGATGGTAGTCGCACTTGTATTTTTTTCACAGCCACAGACCTTATCAACAACCTTCTCCAAGTCAAGATGAGGAAGAGGTACAGTGTGGATAAGTGCCTCAGCCACCCCTGGTTACAGGTGAAACATGCACCTTTATTATTTTCTTCCCAATGCCTTTCCTGAAGTTTGACATTTGTTCAAGCCCATATTTCATTCATGCAAAAAAAAACAAAAAAACATCTTGAGTAAAAATTCTTCAAAGTAACACTAGAGATGACCTCGTTTTCCTACTTGTCTTCAGGACTATCAGACCTGGCTGGATCTACGGGAGTTCGAGACGCGCCGAGGCGAGCGCTACATCACCCACGAGAGCGACGACACACGCTGGGAGGAGTATGCACAAGAGCACAGTCTTGTTTACCCCAAACATTTTATCATGGCTCCCAACCTGGATGACATGGAGGAGGACCCCTAGGGGTGCAGGAGATTTCCTGTTGACATGTTGAAGTCAGGGACTTTTTGCAACAAGCTTTGGGAGCGGCGGGTTTTCCCTCCATAGCTGCTTGTTGTGGCAACAAGGAGAAGCCTATTGGTTGGAAGAAAAAGCTCTCCGGAGGGTTTGAAAGTGGAAAAGAAAATGACATTTTAGTAGCTGGAGGCGCTGCTACAGTGAGCTGCTGAAAAAATGCATCAAAGGAAACCGCTTTGTGAGACTGTCGGGAGAGAGGAGTGTCCTATCTTCCTTTTTTGTAAAATACAAAAACATTTCTTGGGTTTTCATCTAACTTTGTTCATTTTCTGAGAGCAACAAGAAGCCAAAAGATGAGCACCGAAAACTAAAAATGAAGAAACTCTTTTGAACATTTTTTTATTGTAATGTTTTTGATGTCAAGAAAGAGAGACCCGTGAAAATAGAGGCTTACCCCCCCAGGAGTAAAGGGCACTTTTCACAAGGGATTTGCATTTGGAGAATTAAACACCAGATTGTTCTCATCTTTCTAACTGTGAGACTGTCCTTTGGCATGAACTGGAACAATCACACCGATATGTATTTTATTTTTTAGTAATCTATTTAGTTTCTGGTAGGTCTTGCACTATATAATTAACATTCATAACAACTGAATAAAAGCACTATTCAATGCTAAAGAGAAAGGAATTCTATTTTGAAGTTGTACGCAGTGAAATGAGGTAAATGAGAAAGTTTTGTTGCTCACAATGTGTTGGCTGCAGACATTTTCAACCTTCAGCTACAAAAAGCCAGTGATGGATTTTTGTCTGGAGAGTGAGATGAAAAAAAAACATGTGCAACTTTATTCATTATTATGAATGAACACATCTTTAACATGCATAACAAGTTCTGGAAGAATTGAATATTTCTAAATTTCCAGTTTGGAAAACTGGGATCTCCTAATATGTGCGTCTTGGGAGTATTTTTGTGTTATTTTCCTGTCTTTGTTGCCACTGGATTGGCAGGTGTCAGTGTTTTGTATATTTCAGCACATACCAATGGAGCAACAACTGAACAGTAAACGTGTTAAAAATCTGAATTCTGTTCTGTTTCTGCTTTTAAAAACAAAAAAGCGAGGTCAGTTTATCTGGTAGAAAGTTCCTTGAGGTTTTTACACCTAAACTCCCTGCTGACTTGTTTTCTGTGTAGAATGACTGATCCCATATTCCACAGCTGGATGTGTTTGCTGCACCACAACAAACACTTAGCAGAGGCAGTTTTTGCCACTAGGGAGTAGTTTTACAGTCGTATATGGACTCAGAGGAGAGGAAGGGGGAAAACTTTTGAGAGTCTCTTTTTCTGTCCCTAGTTCACCTAAAACAAATAGAAAATCCTAGACTCTTCTTCTAAATGACCCCCCATTGTTTCAAGTTATCGTTCTTAAAGGCCACTAGACGGAAGCAGATGTTAACATCATTTAAAGTTTGCTTCCATTGAGTCTAAGCAAGAAATCCTGTAATTATTTATTTAAGTCTGCTCCCTTCTGTTGATTTTTATTTTATTATTTTAAGAAGTGGACTCCTTTATCCCTTGTGCTATCCTAGGCACTTTAACATTGGGAGTTGGGTCATTTAGACCCACTAGACAGTGCACTGAACCCTCTTTCTTCAATGATTTGTGGTCTTCACTGGTGTCCATGGATTACATGAAATCTTTCCACCTTTATCCACCTTTGTCATGGTAGGGAGAACACGTCAATGTAAGGGTGGAGTCATCTAAGATAGCACAAGGGTTATGACTGCATAAACATCTAGAGCAGGGATGGGCAAACTGCAGGCCAGGGTCATATGCTGCCCGTTGAACTATTTAATCTGGAATAAATTATATTGATAATCCGTATTGTTTTATTTCCATGTAGTCCGGTGTGTCCCCATAGATGGTGCACCAATAATACATTGACGGTTGTTTAGGTGCAGAAACTTATTCTGCAGTAATGAGGTTTTGGAAGATTTGTTGTTTTTCTGACATTCAAGTGGGTTTTGCGAGTGGAACAGTCATTTTTCTGATCATTCCACCACCTCATGAACTCAACATTTCTCTAAATTTGCGTTTTTCCTTGAGGGACATCAACCCATTGGAGCAATTGACACTAAAATGAGAAGAAAAATTATAGTTTTGAAATAAAAACTCCAAAATGTTCTGTTTAAAATTACAGATCTTACTTTTCAATCCACATTAAAGCAGGTTTTTGTTGAGAGAAGGAATAAAACGGGTTAAGAAAATGGAAGGATGGAAAACTACAGTTTTAAGAAGTGAAAAAAGAAATGAAATTAAACAAATGCTGCCCTCTTCTGGCCAATCACAAGGGTAAAAATCCCTTCAATACACGTGATGCATAAAGTTAGAATACATCTGAGACACGTAAATTAAACTATTTGATGGTTTTTATCCTCTTTTAGGACTCTGTTCTTAAATTGTATGTAAAAACGTTAAAAATAGATGATTTGGTAATTTTTTGATGCAAACATGAAGATATTAACTTCTCAAGAGTTTAAAACCCTAAAAAATCACATTTATAATGTTAGATTTGAGCATATTTTGTCTTTAGTGTCTTTAAAATTGAACAAAGCAATTTTAGGTCAGGTGGATGTATCCTGGAGTACATAAATAATGGCGATGTTTCATTTTTAATAATCACAGCTCAGAACACACTTAGAGGAAAACAAGAAAAATCTTTTACATGTGTAGTTTAGAAAACTATGTGTGCTGCAGAGTCTCTATTTCCTAAAAAAAAGCAACCAAAAACCTCAATATGAAATAGTAGCAAGCAGTTCTGCTTATGACCAGAGGGTGTCCCTCTCTCCATTGATGAATTCCCTTTAATTAAGGTTCAATCAGCCCTGGAGGGTTTTTGTGAACTACACGTTAGGGTGGATTGTAAAAAAAATGTCCAACAACAACTAAAAATGTATTGAAAGCACGTAAAAATGAAAAGAATCCTAAATATGTGAAACCTTCCTTCATATTTTCATCTCACTGTGTCTGTGCAAAAGAGACATGAAGCTGGACCAAAGGCCTAGCATGGATACTTCAGACAAAAATGGGATGAGCTCATCATACTTCTGGAGAAAGCTCAGATCCTGCAGTGTGTGCAGTAAGAGGCTGGAGATCTACCGATAAGCTGAAGAGTCCCAGTCCATAAAGTCACGGAGCAGGAGCTGGATATGTCTGAGGGACTACGGAGGCCGATCAACCAAATCCTCAGTGTTGTGGACAGCTCTGTTCAGTTTCCATGACAGTCACTGACACAGAAGAGCTAATCAGCAGACAGAGCTTCTCAGATTTCTATGCATACTGGTGTATATATGTCAAATATTTAGCAACAAACATTTGTTAGCCTTTTATATATCAATATGTTGACCCCTTCACTTAGTTTTGGCTCTTATTGCCTTGTCAACACTATCTTTTTCTTCTCCTATAGTTACTCCTGCTGAGGGAAATTGAATTCCCCTCAAGGATCAATATAGTTTCTATCTGCTTGATCTACGTTGCATCGTGTCTTTGCTGCACTCAAAGGAGGGCCTGTGTGTGTTTATTGAGCAGCTTTGCCTGGTTACTCCTCAGCAGGTCTCTCATCACCTCAGAGGGAGGCCTGCGTGTCACGCATCCTCACTCCCCTTCATCCACCTGTCCGCTCCTCGCCTCCCGCCTCCACAGTTCTTTTCTACTCCATGCTGGGTATCCATAGGCTTCAGACCAAACAGGCAAACAAACAGAACAACAACAAAAAAAAACCATCACCCGGACAAGGTTGGTCTGGGCTTTAGCAAGAGATGGGGAGAGATCTTGTTTGCTCTCAGGGCCAGTTCCATTTCACTGTGATGGCAGAGAAGGCCTCCCAGGACATGGCTATACCCAGACCTCTGTTTAACTTTCAGTGGCGGGTGTGGGGGGGTCAGCTCTGCCCACACTGACACATCATCCTCTGACCCAATACACAGTTGGCTGCAGCCACAGTTCTATAGCCTTTACCTAAGCTGGCCCTTTCCTTCCTTAACGTCATATTTATTTGAGAGCTTTGCTGGAGTGCCATTTGTCTGACCTGTGGTCTTCACAGCGCTGTTTCTGACATTTCGGGTATTTTTTTCCACCCAACAGAGCCAAAAACATTGGAAATCTTTTTATGAGTTCAAAAATAAATAAATCCAAGGCTGCCTTTGATATCTGGGATTGTCTTCAATCTTATGGAAAAACCTGACAAATAAATGCAACTGAACTTAGCAAACAATGCGAAGAAAACTGGTGGATCGTCTTTTTTGTTGTCCATGAAAGTGAAAACTTTTCTTTAGGACGCTCCCACACCAGAGCTTTGGACTTTAGATCTATGTGTGAGGGCAACTTTTAGGGACATCTTTTGTTGTAAAATCCAAGGAGAGAGGAAATGAAAGCTGACAGGTTTTTTTTTTTCCTTGTCTGGGAAAATGCAGATGAGCTATAAAGGTATGTTTGATTTGCTGACTCCAGCTGTGTCTAGAGAATTCCCCTGACCCAGCCTGAGGACTGGTTGCTGTGTGGGGCCGCATGCACCCCTCATTGCAGGCACAATACGCAAGCTCCCCTCCTCCTCTCTGAAAGGGACGGTCATTGAACTCTCAAGCAAGTGGCAATATTTGCTCACCTGAAATACACACATCTTGCCAATTGGGGTAGGAGTGGGCTCTGAGACTGAGGAAGGCCTTCATGATGCAGCTGTGGTCCAGAGAAAGAACAGGCCAGGAAGTTTTGTGGCTCAGGAGGGGTGGGGGTCTTGCTTAAAGGGGCTGTTTAGCAGCAGCCATGCCATTGTACCTTGAAAGAGGCAAGGACTGTATTTGTTGGAAGCTGCAGGAGGCTGATGAGGTGCTAATCTGTTGAGAGGCTGTGTCATTGGGGGCCCTGTTCCCAATAGCCTGTTAGCTGTCAGGACAGTAAAACAGGCACAATTTATGGGCCCCTGGCCAAGACTCAGCCGTCAGTGTTCACGGGTAAGCAAACACAGATTGGACACTTATGTTGTTGCTCTGGAAGGGCAGGCTTTAACACCAGGCTCCTGAGGTGACACGCCGACGGCCTCTTTTGAGCCCTCCTCGTGAGTTGCCGCCCCCTCTGTGCTCTTCTGTAAACACTACAAATTACCCATCTGCATATGGATGGGCTCTCAGCCCATACAGGAAGCAGAATGAGGGCTGAGGGTATCAGCTCTCTTTCTATCTGCATCTATGCAAAAAAAAGAAGAAGAAAAAAAGGATGGAATGTGCGGGTTGAAGGGGGGTTTAGATATGCTAGCAGCGATTCTCAGCTCAAGAGAGCGTGAGAGTTGGCTGTATGGTCCTTTGAAGCGTGGGGATAATGAAAGCACAAAGCTCGTCTGCTGTCTGAGATGAGTTCAGGTCAGCAGTCAGAGCTAATCCCAAACTTGAATTTCCCCATCAGGCTGGAATACAGATAACACCACAGCAGATAGAGGCCTCCCTCACTGGCTCGACGCTGTGACTGATGGAAAAAGGAAATGGGCCTCTCAGATGTGTCAGATGTGCAGTCAGGTGTGTGAGCTTTTCTCGAGATGTTTATCCCTCACGGCTGCGGTCCAAAAAGATTTGTAGAGGCGCGGCGATCAGAATTTTCCCGCTCTTATCTCATCCAGCATTAATTAAATCAAAACTAGATTGCTGTTAAGCCATTGGTTTAACCGTCAGGAACAAATGTTACTGTTTGCTCAAAACCCATTACTGATTCTGAACTTTTTCATTCGCAAGGCCTGCTTTGCTGATGGGATGTGACAGCGTGGTGGCGGCTTGTGAACACCAATAGCTCATTATGGATTATTGCATCTGCTTGATTGTAGTGATATTTAGCCACAGAGCTTCCTATGGGAGTCTGGCACTTTAATTAACATAGCATCACTGCCCTCCCCTCCTGCTTTAATTGCCTTCAGTCTGTGATTAAATGTGTATTGACTCTGCAGTTGGTCCACTAATGAATAACAATGTGCTGATTTGATGATATTAAATCTTTTGGCTCCAATACACATCCTTTTCAAGATCCCGAGAAATTCGGACATTGCAGCTTCCGCTTTCACTCTTACAGATGCTTAAAAGTGTGATGCAATCCATTATCCAAATCCTTTCATTTACAAGATTGTCTATTGACTTACTACTGTAGCTGACGTAAAATAATTTTTCAAATAGATTTTCTCTACATGACTGTCTTTTTTTAATGTCCAAACTTAGATTTGACTCAAAGTAGATCAGCTTTTGTAAAGTGAGACCAAAATCTGTTTTATTTTTCCCATCTCAGTGTTGTAAATTCTAACGTGTCCTCTACTCCTGTGGTCTGATAGATCAACTGTCACCTTGTCAGATAAATGAAGGGCAACAGTCAACACAAGTTCCTTTAACATGACAAGGGACAAGGAATGAATCTGCAATGCCATGGATACAGTCAACAGAAACATATCGGATTGCATTCCTCACCACATTCCTCTCAATATCAAAAGGTAGGTATTTGAGGATATCCTTAGTGCCTTTACGCCTGTGTTTGTGCTCCGGCCCACTGGGGCCAGCGCAATAACTCTGGACTCCCTCCCACCGCCTCACATTGCAATGGCCACTCTCGGTTTTTATTTAGATGGCTTGTGTGCCTTCCCAGTCCGGCCGCTTTTCAGATTCATTTCCAGGTAAACACAGCGTGGCCAGCCACAAACCTGCAGCCAACAGGCGTTGTCACAGCTGTGGCAGATAATGGCAAGTCCAAACTCCAGCCCGGCTCTGGAATGTTTACTGTCACCACAGGCTGGTTTGCAGCAAATATCTCTTTTCCAGCATTTTCGGAGAGTACAACTTATTTATTAATTTTATTTTGATGAATGACGTGCTTAACCTTTCGCCCCGCGTTGTTTGGTGTGGTTTGGTTACTCCGGACGACACAAAAAGCAACATTCTGAGTGAATCTTTCATTTTTAGCAGGAGAAGAAAAGCTTACTTTGAAAGGTGAAACGGAAAGTTAACACATCCCTGCCAACAACTCCTGAGTGTTTGAAGGAATGTTCCTCCCACAGAGCAGAAAGCAGCATATGCCCATTCTAGCCCTGCACCCAAGATAACCTCCCTGTGCCACATTAGGCTCTGGATGACTGCTATGCTTTTACATCTATAGTTGATAGTTCATAATGTCACCAGCTTTTTTATGAACAGTCAGGTGCTGACAGCCGAATGTGTAAAATGCAACACAACTAATTCATTATGTTAATTTTATCTCCATTGCATTGGTGCATGAGAAACTAAAGGTCACAAAAATTTTGAGTTTACTCCAAAAAGTGACCAAAAATAGTTACAAAAATACTACAACAAAGCAAATACATTTACTAAGTGAGCAAAAAATTTAAAAGAATTACTGAAATAAATCATTTTTACACTTCAGAGATTAAAATCTATAGTTTGTTAACAGAATTAGCTCATAGGTTGGACGTATTGTTGTGCACAGTTTCTAATCTGACTATCAGACAAATGTAGTAATTCAATAAAAAAACTCTTTTAGTATGTTTCTTCTTAGATTTCCCATAAATCCCTGAGGTTTCTTTGTTTTTTCCAGATTCTGTTTTTTTAGGAGTTTTTCCTTTCCGCGAAGGAGGGACTAAGGGCAGGGATGCCCAGTTAAGTTTAGTCTGTGTAGTCAAAGTTTAGTATTATCCTATTGAATTCTATGCATTTATGATCCTTTTTGATTGTATGTTTACCTTACAATTACCGGTGCGAAGCCCATTGAGATGACTGTTGTTGTGAATTTGGCCTATATAAAGTAAATTAAATTGAAAAACAAAAATTGAAAAACAAAAAATTAATAACTTATATTTCATTATGTCACGTTGTTTTAGATGTTTGTACCTTGACTTGTTTGACTTTGGAAGTTAAATCTTTGTGAATAAATAAACAAAGTATTTTGAAAATGTTTTTTTTTTGGCTAAACACCATCACTACAACTTTAACCCCACTGGCAGCATAATTTCCATCTCCATAACATAATCAATGTTCTGTAAGAATAAAAAACAGTTTAATTTCATTTGAAGAGGGACAATTTCTACAACAAATTCAAATCAAGTTCATGCACCTTTGGGTTTATTCACTGTTTTAACCAAAGATAAACAAATTGGAGCTATAGGTGGAGGAGCCTGAGGCAAAGCAATATGGTTTGGTCAAAGAAACCCCTGATGTTACTCCAGGAAAATATATTCCTCCTTTAGTCAGAATTCCTTCACTTAAGCTATTAAACAATGTTAGTTAAAAAATAAATAAATAAAAACTCAAAACCGGCTGACATTAGAACTGCAAGAGGCCCCGGATAAGGTTTTTTGACCAAATCCAAAATGTGACCTTCACCCCAATGAGAGAACCAAGGCGGGTTGATGATTAACTCTGGAATCGGAGACAAGTCTCATTTGGGAACATAATGTCACTCAGGTCATGGAAAAAATTTTAGGACTCAAGTGATGCATCTGGAATTTCCAATTCAGTCTGTTTTTATAATCAGGTCATTTAGACAGAAATCATACATCCATCTCACAGGAACTTCTGGTTCTAACATTTCACTTAAAAAAGCTGCAGGTGCGTTTGAACAAATTCCAGAAAAATGCATGTGAGGTGACCTATTTTTGCATATTTATGCCAAAAATTACAAAGTGTGAACAAGTGACACTAAAATCTGTTTTTCTGAAGTTTATAATATCAAATTTTAAAACTCAAATCTATCCTTGTTTTAATCAAGCTGTACTTTGTAAACGGGCTTTGCTCCTCAGTGGTCAGGTCACAAAACGATCGATGGAGCTTAAACCTTTATATGCGGAATGGCCTCGGAGAGAATTCAACATTTATATTAATTCATTATTTAAATAAAAAATGAGACCATATTAGACAATAAAATTTGGTAAACATTTTTATACAAACAAATGTTCAAGTTGAGAAAAAAGCGCATCCCAGCCCGACTTCAGCCGTGCGCCGGTGCAATCCCAAATCCTCAAACACACAGCCTTTTTCTCATGATCTAATTTCCAAGTTAAGCAGACTGTGTTAGTCCCTCGTCAACACCACAGGTTTACTCGCCTTTACTAATGGGGCTCTATCCTGATAGTTTTGCTCTTGCGTAAATATGCAGTCAAATAGATGTACAACCACCGACACGTGGCTGACGGCGCTCGGCAGCCTCACCTTGATGTTTGTTTCATACAAATACAGTAAGGGCTCCGGGAATCAGGTTAACACTGCAGCCCCTGGACTCCCTTTTAGAAGAAAAGCTGACACATATATTTACCTCCACTACTTAAAAAGCTCCTCACAGAAACAGTTGCTACTATTTTAGGAAGGATGGAGTGAACTGCAAAAATTCTGTAAATTTAACGAATAATGAATTACATGTTACATCACAATGGATATCGACTTTATTATTTTTACTGAATTGGAGTAAAAATAAAAATGTGCTAAGTGCACATAATTTAAACAAATCTGATTTTTTCAGTTTACAGAATTTGAAGATTTAACATTTGAAGAAATAACCGAGAGAGGGCGCTCTGGCGCTGCGTCTGGTTTATTTACCATCAATGAAAACATTTGGAAATATTTTAATTCACTCATGCAGGTCGAGAAACGCACCAAACACTAAAAAAACGAGCGTTCTCTGTAAAAAAAATCACCTTCATTTTTATTGTTTTATGATTTTTTCTGAGAAATAAAAAGGCATTGTTGTGTTTCAAATTCGAATGTGACTATAAGTAAAGAGCTGCTGCAAAATAAACGAGCTTTACCTGTTTTTTTTTAGCTTAATGATTAAAGGCCGTTTTAAATCACAGCTGTGTTGTGCGCACGTGCACATATGTGAACTCGTTGCAGCTTTTAGTTCTTTAACATCCTTGAAAAAAAATTGTCAAAAAATTGACATATTCCGTAAAAGGTACTGTTTTTTTAGTATAACCTGATACACAACAAGGACCTATTCTTGTGTTTTGCGCAAAAGAATCATGTAAAAACAGTCTCATAAATGAATTGATTTTCGTATTTTGTGGTTCTACTTTAAAATATTTAACAGTTAAGACCAAAATTCCTTGAAGGTATCAAAAGGTTATGATTTTAGCATTGCTGAATGAGAAAAACTCCGTGCGTAAAAGGAACTCTGAAAGCGCACGACATTCCTTTCCCTTTTATTTCCCCCTTACAATAAGATTAGTTTTAAATGAAGCTTTTCATATGAAACTGTTCTTTTCACTCAGCGCAGGTGTACAATTGGGGTTGGGGGGGATGAGAGGGGGAGCCTGAGGAGTCTCACGCCTAGGTGCGAGGAGATTATTCAAATAGGGCCCAAGGCGTAGAAGTAGGGATTGGAGGCTTGCCTGGCGCACAGAGCTATATCACAGCGTTAACGAGCAGCACGGAGCGTCATTTGAACTCCGCTCACTGACAGACGCGTCGCGGCTGTCTGTGCGCGACACACATGCGCCAGCCCTCGACAAACGGACACGCCGACCACCCAAAAACCCTCAGTGGTCCCCAGTCACTTGCTGTTAGAAAGACTTTTTGGCTTTTCCTCTGCTGGGAGACGCTTCGTTCAAGTCCTCCATGATGCTTGGAGCAGTTAAAATGGAAGGACACGAACACACCGACTGGAGCACATACTATGGAGAGCCCGAGGTGGGTACCTTAAATATAAATATATATATTTTTTTCGGTCTAAAGCCGATCCCATTTAATACAACTCAATATTAGCCCTGAGATAATATTAACTTTGTGATCAAATATTGACTTGAGGCGCCTCCAAATCCTCCCCCATCTCCTCGCAGCGCGCTAACCTAACAAAGTTGACGGATATGCGACGTAGAAACTTTCCCCTCAGATTTATTATTAAAAAACAAATTTAAATCATTTTTTAATTCATTTAGAAAATGTGGGGGATTTGCCTTGTATTTTTTGATGGAAATTTTCAGCTTATGTGTTAGTTTCATTGATTTTTTTCCATATAAAAATGTTAGTAGTAATTGAGTTTTACGCAGTGAAATTAACATACCCGTAATTGTGTGTTATTGAATATTCATTTTTTTGTATGATGCCAAATTTCATGAACATTTCTTCCCCCCTTCACTGACAGTGTTACACCTCTGTTGGAAACATGAACACCGGCCTGGGAATGAACTCTATGAACACCTACATGAGCATGTCCGGCATGAGCACCACCGCAAACATGACGGCCAACTCCATGAACATGTCATACGTCAACACGGGCATGAGCCCCTCCATGACCGGCATGTCACCAGGCACCGGAGCCATGAACGGGATGGGAGCAGGCATGACGGCTATGAGCACAGCCCTGAGCCCCAGCATGAGTCCTATGACCGGACAGCCTGGGTCTATGAACGCCCTGACATCCTACACCAACATGAACGCCATGAGCCCCATTTACGGACAGTCGAACATCAACAGGTCCCGAGATCCAAAGACGTACCGGCGGAGCTACACGCACGCCAAACCTCCGTACTCCTACATTTCTCTCATCACCATGGCCATCCAGCAGTCACCCAGTAAGATGCTGACGCTGGCCGAGATCTACCAGTGGATAATGGACCTCTTCCCCTTTTACCGACAAAACCAGCAGCGCTGGCAGAACTCAATCCGCCACTCTTTGTCATTCAACGACTGTTTCCTCAAAGTCCCCAGGTCGCCGGATAAACCCGGAAAGGGCTCCTTTTGGACTCTTCACCCGGACTCCGGCAACATGTTTGAGAACGGCTGCTACTTGAGGAGGCAAAAGCGCTTCAAATGCGAGAAGAAGATGTCCATGAAGGAGCCCGGCCGCAAGGGTGGAGACGGCGGCTCTGCCAACAGCAGCTCGGACAGCTGCAACGGCAACGAGTCCCCGCACTCTAACTCCTCCTCCGGCGAGCACAAAAGGTCCCTGTCGGACATGAAGGGGAGCCAGGCCCTGAGCCCGGAGCACACCGCGCCCTCCCCGGTGTCGCAGGGGCAGCACCTCATGTCTCAGCATCACTCGGTCCTGGCGCACGAAGCCCACCTCAAGCCGGAGCACCACTACTCCTTCAACCACCCCTTCTCTATTAATAATCTCATGTCATCGGAGCAACAGCACCATAAAATGGACCTTAAGACTTACGAGCAGGTGATGCACTACTCTGGATATGGCTCCCCCATGACCGGAGCGCTTTCCATGGGCTCCATGGCGGGTAAAGCCGGCCTGGATTCTGCATCTATACCCGACACATCCTACTACCAAGGGGTCTATTCCAGGCCAATCATGAACTCCTCGTAGGCTCCCTGTATGCAGACTGCCCCCCACCCCCATTCCAGTTTGTACATTTGTAAAAAACAAAAACAAAAAAATATAGACTTTGTGTACTATATGTATTTGAGATATTTTTGACCTTTCTCACCGTTTTAGTTGTTGAGCTTGTTAGACTGTAAGGAGAATAAAGTGTTGCGCTTCAAAGATGGACCCCAAAGACACAAAAACTGCTGTAAGATATTCACGTTTGCATAAGTGGACACAGAAACCAGTTTGAATTCTTTGCCAGATCTGTTCAGTCATTTGTGTATTTCCTATTTATGGTCTGTATATGTGTATTCTTGTAGTGACAAGAATAGAATCTATATTAAAGTGTTATTGTTTTGCTTTCTGAACATGTCGGTGTTTAAATTATTATTTTTAACATTATCACAATTGTGCAAAAAGGAGTTGAAATCCCTGTTTTCCAAGCTATATAAGACGGAAACTGGAATTTAGGCGTTCAATTTGCATAAAGTACAAACAGTAACAACGTTTATTCAAACTGTATTCCTAATTTTTCTATTAAATAAACACACAAAATATAAATGTGACCAAGAATAAATTATTGGGCAATTAAATCGATCATGAAATATCACAAATAACCTGTCAAAAACACAAGGAGTTTAGCATGTTTGTGTCTTTTTTTATTCAATAAAAAAACAAACATATTCTCACCCACGTGATGCTCCAATAAAGGCGCATACTTTCCACAGCGGATTAATAGATTTGCTTCATAAAACCGGGTACAATGCTCTCAATTTGTCTCACAGGAAATGCAAACAAAACAAATATATGCTCATTAATCCCAAACGCAAATGGATATATTGATGGAGGGGTGTGGGAGTCAAAAATCAGCATTTGCTTACACACTGTTTTATAAAATTTTGAATATTTTTGGTAAAATCTCAACAAAAATTGTTATAAACAGGACAGGAATTTTTTTAAAGTCACACATTAGTCTATTAGACTGTTTGCGCGCGCACATGCAGGCAAATTTACCAATATAGAAATATTTATGAAAGTCCGATTATGAGATTTAACGCTCGTTTAATCTCTGATTTAAATTCCCCCACACAGAGTATACGTAGGTGTCAGTCAAGCAGCATCCATGTCACTCATTTCCCCCCGCATCTGTCTCTTCCCTTTTTTCTTTACACGAGTCCCAGGCGCGCGCACGTGAACGCGCATGCAAAGTTTAGATCACTGAATGAGATTAAGAGTCATTGTCCCATAAAAACAGCCTCCCGTGGCGCAGGAGAAAAAGGGGGCTGATTCTGGAAAAAAGGGCCGCCTGAATGTGATGCTCTAACTTCTCTCCCCACAATCTGGGCTTCCATTGTCTGCTCCCTATTTTCAAAGTAGTCGGGCCCTCCCCTCTAGTTAGATAAGATAGGCTTGTCCATGAATCCAGAGAGCCCTCCTGCTGCCTTCCCTTCCCTGCTGGAAGCTCAAATCCAAGGCCGGGGACGGTGCGTGGACGGGGGACATCTCCGCAGCCTATAACCACACAATGGCCCCGTCGACTTCTGAACGCACGGGGCCCTAGTGTGCGTTCATTCTCCAGACCCTCTTTTAGATCGTACTTTAAACAGCGTGATCTGCGAATAAACAAAGCCAGTAAACAATTGAGTGGAGGCTATGCCCACATATAGGAAGTGTACACACACAAACCAAATTGCACAAGTGTAAACTTTGAATAGGACGCAGCAGCTCTGTCAATTTACACAGACATTAAATTTCGTTCTATTCATTTTAGACATATAATGCTGAGCTGATTTTTTTTATAGTACACTGATCGATATCTCTGTAAAATAATCTTTTTTTTTAACTAGCAGGGCAGTGAAATCTTTGCTTTGTGCTAAAGTCAACAGTGACAGAGTTTGAGCTCAAATAAATGCCGTGATGTCTGAAGCTCTTTGCAGAAGGCAGAAGGCGAGCTTCTACAATGGGCTCCTCTGTGGCTTTGCCAACGACATGCAGCAGCTATTTTGCACAGGTATGACGCTTTTATTATATCCACCAAAATGCTATATTTCTTTTAAAAACTTTTTTTTATTCGTGAACTCTTGAGGGTCCGGGGTAATTTTCGGGCTCGACTAGAAGGAGGGGGAGCAGAGGATGGGATCCTAAAGTCATGGGAAACAAGGAGTGTTGGATTTGGAGACAGGGTGGTGCAAAGCTGAGGATCTGCAGGTTATAAGCTGGAGGAATAGTTGGAGCTCTTGCGAGGGGATGCGCTTCTGCACTGCAAAAAGTACAACAAGAAATAACTGATGAAGATGTAAAAAAAAAAGAAAGAAAGTTACAATAGGGTTACCACATGAATATTTTAACTTAAACGAAGACATAAAAGAATATATCATTTTACTTATAATAACAATAAAAACTAGAGATGGACTTGTTTTTGCAAAAAGAAAGAATAACCGCCTCTTGATCCGGGACTGATGATGCGCCTCTTGTTATTGGATATTTTTTGCAGTGTGCGGCTGATTGATATCATGTTGCAGCACAGATGTCATGGAGGCATGAAAGCTTAACAGAACCGACCCCGCGGCTGTCTGAGCACGCGCCCAAATCAGCGCAGCTTTTTTTTTTTACCGATTCGCAAACAAGAACATTTTCATGTAAAAAATAATTTTGATTTATGCAAAAAAGTGTATATTTCAGATATTATTGCAATAATAATAATAATAATAATAATAATAATAATAATAATAATAATAATAATAATAATAATATTAGCAAAGTTGAGGAGAAATTAATACAAAAACCGTTTAAGTGCTCGAAGGGCTCTTTAAAACATAATTTAGCCCCCCCCCCTCACACCAATTTGATATCTCAGGGTGGGATAACCCGGTTGAACCCCCTTCAGCGCACTCCGGGGGAGGGAATGGCCTCCTGGATCTTTGCCGGTTCAAAGGTAGCCATCCTGGCGGTCAAACACGCGCCGAGGCCACAGCATTGCACCATCCCGATATTCCGACATTACGCGGGGGTGTTCTGTCCTGAAGATGTCATCTAAAGATTCTGTTGAAATAGCAACCAAATAAAAAGATGCTTGTTGATCCATTTTTCAACGATAATCCCCGGATCTCTCTGCATTTTCCATAGTCGGATTTTGAGTATATCTCTATTAGAGGCCCGAAAATTAGATTTATTTTTTATTTTTTAACACAATGCGTCATCATTTCAAGGCCGACAAAAATCAATTTTTTAAATTAAAGAATTTGTTACATCAAGAATCGCTTTTAGATCTACATAAAAATGTTTCCTTTTTTAATTCAAGTGTTAAAAAATAAGCTAATGTAATTTATCTCTCTTTTTTAATACCTTTTAATAACCATTGCAGACTTTTAAATCAGACATTGTAATTCCCTGGCGAGCTCGGGCCTCGCTTTGAAAATGACTCAGGATAAGACATAAGCCGAACGGCATCCACCCATGGGCGTCTGCGCTACAGACTCCACGGCGGAAAAATAGGCATTTTATCACTTCATTTCGATAGAAGAGAATATGTGACACATATTTTGATAATGTTAATAAATGAAGGCGGGAAACATGTAGATCAACCTGATAATTTAATGTATAAAGGCCTTAATAATCGATTCTTGCATGAGAAAGCGAATTCTTCGATTCAGATATTGATCAGCCCCTCAAGGGTAATAGTTCCAATCAGGAGCAGCCCATTTTCCAGAGTTTTTCAGGGTCCTGCCGCACCTTTATGCTCCGCGCTGCAGCCCGTGGACTGGAACACCCAAGTAGATCAGTCTCCATGGTGACGGCGGGACACCGGTCCAACAAGCTGTAATTCTGTCTCAGCCTTTTGCAGGGGAGGGACCGTCCACACTAGCCCGACTTAACTCCTCTTTCAGTAGAAATACTCCTAATCCCATATCTTAGCAAGGCAAACTGTCGTCCCTCAGTATATTAAAGAGACCACAAAGTCAGAACTCAAACCACCCATGGTTTCTCAGCAGGCGGCCCATTCCGGTGGGACGATCCGCCGTGCCGGCCGTCCTCCCCCCGCAGCCCCACGTCCCCGTTTTTCCACGCGTTCACCAAAATGATCTAATATTAAAATTAAATAATATTAATATAATGAAATGAATAATATACTTTTTCAAACAAAAATTGTAAAATAAAACATATATAATGAAAAAAACGCAAAAATTCAAAAAATATTATATCTAGGCCTAAAAAACCCAATTTTGAGACCAATAAAGGTTTTATTGACGTATTTATTTGATTATTTAGGAGTGTAGTTGGCATAGAAGCATACTGCATGTAAAAAAATGTGCTCCTAATACAGAAAATTACTTCATAAATGTTCTAATTTTGAAAAAAAAACAGATTTTAAAATTTTATTTCAAACACTTTCATCTGATTTTAATAGTAACACAATATGGCAAATTGTTATAATTAATATAATAGTAAATTATTTTATTTACTTTCTAAAGTAAATAAAAAATATTTACTAAATATTATCATTTTTAAGCAAAAAGTTTTTTTTCTGCAAGACATTTATTCCGCAAAAATCTACTTTTAAATGGAATCCCAAAACATATTTTTTCACTTTAGATGCACTTTTATTCCTAGAATATTTAAGACAAAAATGAAAGAAGTGTTTCAGAGACAAAGAGGCTGTCTGAGTCACTGATAAAACTGTGACACTTCCCCTTTTCATTTTAAAGGCCTTTTTTTGTTTATGCAAAGTGAGAATTTCAGCCAAAAATAGTTTTGCACCTCCTCAAATCCATAACAATAATACTCTGAACTTTTTGTCACATTTATGATAAAAGTGTAAATTTGTTGATGTGTTGCGATGATGAAGAGGAGGTTTATGGGAAGAAGAGAAAGACAAACCACAAGAAAGACTGAGAGGAGGCTGGATGGACAGGGTGAGAATGCAGATGCTAACTGTGATGTGTTCAGACTCTTCTGACATGGATCTGTGAAATTCCAGGTCAGGACTCTTTCACTTAAAAAAAAGGAGAAAGACATAGGAATAGAGAGACAGGGGGGAAAAAGATCCATCAACAATGGCAATTGAATTTTGTGAGGCAACAGCTGGTGGGACGTGCAATGACCTAAAGGCAGTCTATTCACATCCGGACAGGGTGCCTCTCATGGCCCTGCTGCTTTTATTTTGTTGGAAGTGGATGGATGGTCAGTGTTTATCTTCATCATGCAAATGGAAGAGGAAAAGTCCTGGCCTTATCAATTCACAACATTAACTATTTTTGAAAATCAAAGCTGTGGTTCTTTTCATGAACCTTTTAAGAAAAACGTTTGGTGTTGATCAAAAGAAAAAAGAAAAAGAAAAAGGGAGACAGATAAAACTGTGTGAATGCTTTGGTTTCACAGAAACAGTGAGGTGAGGCCCAACTCTGCAGGGGGAGATTATCCGTTCGAGAAGAATAAATAGTAAAAACACCCTCAATGCAAGATAAAAGAGTGTGATCAACCAGGCAGAAAAATATTAAATTGGATGGAGATTACAATTGCTCTAAATATGAAGTTAGGGATTGATGGAGTTGGCTGCTTTTGAGTTCATGCACGCACTAATGCTTCCAGCCCTTCTTGAAAATTACACAGGCATTTCCCAGGAGGTGTCATGGCCTTCTTTGAGATCAAACCTTACTGGCAAAGCCACCATAAACTGATATGCCAGCTAGGAGTGAATGGCTGCTTGACTGTGACTGATCTGCCACAGTTTCTATATTCCCCTCGAGAGCTGATAACTCCAATTTTTCCCAAAGAACGGCAAATCTCATCCCTTTTTCCGAAATCATTTCCAACGGCAGCTGGGCTGAACGTGGAAGCTGACATGTTCTTCATTTCCCCCTCAGCTGTAGTTTGAGGAAGTGAAGGCAGACCCCTGGCAGCCTATCACAGCGAAGGACACCCAACTCATTAAAAGTTAATGAAACCTATAAACGTGGTGCGCCAGCGATTCATTTAAACCCCCAATCCAATCTCCTCTCCCGGCAAAGGCAAACAAGCCTGTGTGCCCTCAGCGGTGTCCTCGGAATAACAAATTACGGAATATTCTGTCCTGTATATGTTCTCCTGTGCAGACATGTGCACTCTGATAGGATATCTTACAGTGGGACTTGTCCAATTTACTGAATGGCAGAGCAATGTTCTGCAGGGGTACATTCGGTAATCTGAGTTGGAGGTGAATTTAATGCCGTCGCCTTACACTGCACTGCTTGTCGAGAAATGGGTGTGCCATTTCAACATTCATGAGAATCACTGACATTCAAATAATGCGCCCATTTTAATACCCATACATGAGAGAGGGCCAAATCTGTGCGAGAAAAGCCTGCCTCATCTCCTCGTCTTCATCTGGGTCCTATAGTCTGAGGAGACAAAATGAGGCCACAGCTGGAGATAACCCCGTTCTTGCAGCCCAGCACGCTCTATCTGCCTCAATTTGATAACAACCCATCAACAGCAATAAAGTTCCACTTTACTGGTGTCTAAAGAGTGGAACAATATCCCCCCTTGTCTTTTAGAGCTCTATTTCAGCACGGCTTTGGTGTCTTCTAGTTCTTCCCTTGGGGGATTCAAATTAAATTCCCTCCTTGTATAGTGCCACTGTCAGGCCGCTAATGAATTCCCATACCCTGACTTCAATCAAATTAATCCCCAATTTAATCCCGTATAAATGGCGGTGTTATTTTTTTATAATGGAAAGAGGGATGCTCAATTGAAGAATTGAGGAAAGCTGGGAGGTGTCTATGGGGCTGTTGAGCAGATTATAGTGAAGGATGAGGCCTGCATGTTTTCCCCACTCCAGAGTAGTCCCCTGATACACACTATTTAACCCTCACCGGGATGGCGCTGACAGAAACATTGCCATGTTTGTCACCTCATATCCTTTCAGATTACAGAGTCAACGGGTAGATTTATTGGTCAGAGCTGGGACGCTCTTATCTTGAAGTGCCCAGCAATAGAAAGATGAACATCTTGATTGTCGGAGTAACATTTGCTGTGGGTGCTGACGCGCTACAACCACCCGACCATTCGAGGTCATCACAGAGAACTGCGTTCTCACAACGATGCAAATATTTTTGACACTTCTCTTCATAAGTAAATCATTCCGTTAGAGGGAGGGTACACGTTCTGGGGATTCAATTCTATTCTAAGTTTGAGATGCCAATCTTGGTTTTCTTTTTTAGAGAGTGGATGACAGGTAGTTTGTTTTGGAAGCTTGCTTAAACAAATTATATAACACCTAGTGCAGTTACATTTGGCTTTTTGGATGCAAATATCTTGGCTATGTGACTTCTTTGAGGTGACTGTGGCTTTCAGTTCAATCAATCATGTGCAACTCAAAAAACAAAAAGAAGAAACTGCTGGGCTTCCCTTTCTAGTTATGAAAAAATAAAGAAAAATATGTGCAACTAAAATAATATTTAAAAACCTACAAATTAGAATGACATTTGAAGGAGGGAAGCAGAAATAAAGAAGTAAACACTGACAAAATTCCTTTTTTTGGATGGACACATGAAAAATATCATTAGCAACAGCTTAATTATACAAAAAACAACAAAACTACCACTAGATTAATGGAATAACAAATTGATTTAGTTTAACAGCATCCCTATTATATTGAGACATATATATATATATATCCAAAATATTTGGAGTTTGAGTTTATAGTTATTTTTTTTAATGTTAGCTTTGCTGTGGTAATTATTTTTACATTTATAATGAGAACCAACAATTCTTCTATCAATGTTATTTAACCGCTTCATGCTGGACTTTATTTCCAATTATATGAAAACATATTTTTTTTTCCATTTTAGGTGATGCTAAATTAAGTGAAGTCTTGTATTTAATAGTACATTGATTATTAAAGGGGTTAACTTTAGACCAATCGTTACAACCTTGACTGACGTTGTTTCCAGAAGAGTTTTAAAGGAACAGAAATAAGCAAGAAAAAAAAAAAGCTAAAGTGGGCGGGACTTTTCATGTAGGATGAGGGATTGTTGCCATACAGAGCTGGGTTCAAAACATGGTTTGTAGGCCTTCCATGACTTTTCCTGCTCCTCGTGTGTGATTTAAAATCTACAATCATTAGGCAATCGTTTAAACGAGGATAATTCGAGCACAAGAGTGGGCTATGAAGTCAGTTTGGCAGGTTAGGGGACAGTTTAGAGGCTTTAAAGCTTGGTCCACCAAATGTCGGAATATCTATAGTTTATTGAGGCATCTGTAAGCTCGCTCATCTCCATGCCAAGCTTGGCTCGTGCACTGACAATCATTGGAGGAAAGAAAGCATTTACACACAAAAGTTAGCTGTTTGCCTTCATTCCACCAAATCCACGACAGCCGTGATATACCCCATCACCATTCACGCCATTGTGCTGTCACAACGACTAAACGCGTCATTTGTGTTGCCGAAACCCATCCTGTATGTATCCAATGCCAAATGTTTAGAGACTCAGAAAGGAGATGGTGAAGGGGGTGCTGCATAATTTGCTAGGAAACATTTTACTGAACATTTGGTGATAAAAACACCGGCGTCAGCCCCAAGGCTTAAAGCAATTAATTCAGGATCCTGACATAAACTCTCCAATCCTTTGACAGCTTGGAGCTGAAATAAAAATGCTAGTTCTCTTGGGAACGGCAGGAGATAGCTGGCTCTTTTCTGGACTGTTTGCTCACTGGCCCTGAGAGCAATCTTCCCCAGTCAGAATGAAATGCAAGGACACAAACAATGTACCGGCGAGAGAATGGGAGATGGGGAATGAACAGTTTGGACTATTTGCTCAGCAGAAGGGCAGCCACAATGGCCGGCCCATGGCTTTCCCATGCATCAAGCCTCTTAGTCGTAGGCCTCCCTTTGTTGCTGGGCTTCTTCTTCTCTGGCCAGATAAGAGCCCAGCTGCCCTATACTTTTAATTCCCATTGTGCATTATACTGTATAGTCATTTATCTGTCCACATTCTGCCCACTATGACGCTGGTGTCTAACTCAATAGGTTATCTCACTTGTATCAATGTTCACCTCAACATGTGTACCATTTAGTGTCTCAGTCGTTCTGACTTTAGCATCAAAAGGATGGTTGTTGCTGGGCAGAGGGGATAAGGACTGACCCCGCTCCTCATCTTGGAGAGGGAAGCACAAGTCAAGAGCGGCGTGTTAAAATGATACTTGGATAGTTAGAGCAGTTCAAGTGCATCTAAAGAAATGATATAGTATAAAATTAGGTCTTAGTAGTTTTTCTTAACAAATATATGCGCCTGTAGATTTTTTTTTTCAAGTTCAGTTGATGGCAACTACAACAAAGAGTAGAGATTTTGACTGGGCGTATGATCTAGCGTGCTCTTTTATTACGGTGTGTCGGCTTGTGTTTGCATTTACATTGACCATTTTACTGCTAAATGTCCACTCGTGGCGGGAGATGTGAAGAGTTTGCCTCAACGTCAAAGCCTGCCGGGAATAAAATAACAACAGTAAATGAATCAGAAATTCACAAACAAAGAAAAGGACAAAAAAAAAAGGAAAAGCGGGAAGCAAAGGGAGATCAATACGCATAAGACGAAGGAGCGTATTCATGCATGTGAGCAGACACTTGCCGAAATACAAACACACACAGAGGCCCATCCCCCTCGGAAAAGGTTGTGGTGTCAGGACCCCCTGGGTGGTCAGACTGAGCATGATTTTCAACACAATATGATGTTGTGCGGCAGCCCTTTGAAAAAAAGATGTTCACAGGCTGTTTTTACTGTCACGTTTGTATGAAATGAATGCTCCGTGTCTGCCTTTTCTTTAGCGTTTTAATGCTTTTAACGAAAGTCATATTATTCGGTAACAAAAGGCTTTTTATGTTTACAGACACTGTATGAAGACCTTTCTTTTTCTTTTTTACACCAGAGGTAAAACACAACCCCTGATGACTTCACAATGGTTTATTCTAATGGCTAAGCCCTTAATCCATCAGATCAGGTTTCAAAGTGCCAGTAGCTGTGCCAAGACAGGCCCCAGGAAGGAAAACCCTTTTATTTGGGACAGAAATTTTAAATTTAAGACCACACTATTGGTGAAGACTCTGATAATAGAAAAAAAGGGACGACCTGTTGCGGAAGCAATAACTTAAAGCGAAAACATCATTGTGAAACAGTGAGTGCTTGTTTTCACATCCACCACTGGTGCAGCTAACAGCGCTTTGCCAGCATGTCAGACCTCAGGTACGGCAAGATAAATAGCTGTCTTATGTGTTCTTGTGAGAGCTGGGCTCCTTGTGGGGTGGTTCTCTCAGCTTCACGCTCCAGCAGCGCTGAAATAAAGCTCTGTTCGAGGCATTTCAACACCGCTTAAGGCTGTCCGTCGCCGTGTAATTTATGAGTTGAGAGGAGTTTGTTTCTAAAGTTAACTACAATCTTCCAGCATTCATGGGTGGAGAAAAAAGCCGCGTGAGTCATAGGAAACTTACAACACTCCTCCAATTAACTCGAATAGCGTTGGGGGTGCCACCCCTCCACCTCTTCATGAGCTTTGTGGTGTGTGGTTCAGATGCCAAACGTGAAGGTGATGTGAAACAAGGTAATTGGATGTTCGGGCACTTTAACAGGTTAGATGCTTTGTCACCTGGAGGTCAGCGTGGAGCCGGCAGGATGGGGCTAGAAACACTCACTTCCAGCCTCAGATCTCTCGGTGGGTGGCCATGTGGACAGACAAACAGGCAGACCCGAAGGCCGATAGACAACCAGACAAAAACAAAATACTCCTATTATGAACCTTTTTAAACTATTAATACATATATTTCTAATAACATATATAGTTATGCATTTTTATAAAGGTAAAAAGTAATTGAAAAAACTTTAATAAAGCTGGAATTTATTATTAATTAAAAAGAAATGATGAAAAGAGAATAAAAACTTTGTTAAAATGAAGACTGAAAACAAATTAACAGCACCATATTTCACTAAAGCATATATTTAAAATGGAAGTAAAAAATATTTGCAGAAATATAACTACAAAATTTGGAGAGTTCTTTTATTTTTGCCATCACCAATAAAATTGCTAAATATAATGTAATTATAACGTATACTCATATAACTTATATAACTCATACTAAATTATAACTATAATTGTAACTCATTGCAAATGCATTATAATTAAACAAAAAGAATGATGCGCTGTTTGCTGTTTTAAATGTATTTGCGTGATACAAAGTACTGTTAGAGATTTATGAGATTAGATTAATAGAGATGTTCTCAGTAATTAAAAAAAGAAAGAAAATTAATATAAGTCAAACAAAATTTTTTTAATATAAATGTGTTCATTAAACTTATATAAATCTTTTAATTTGAAAATTAACAGCATATGGACTTGTAGAATGAATTTGCATTAATGTAGTAAAAGCATGCAGAAGTGAACACAGGTAACTATTTGTACATGTGCAACATTTCATAAATTAAAAATAAAGTATAAATGTACATGACATTTTTTTGTGATTCACATATGTACAGCATGTGGTTTTTTTGGATGGCTGAGTGTACATTTTTGTTTGGGAATTTAAAAATACAGTGGTTGCTAATTTGCCCAGTTATGGGTCAGACTGCGTTAATCTTGTTCTGGGTTATCACAACCACTAAAAACTGGTTGTTGTGACCTAGTGTGGATAAGATTTACTGTTTGCCAATTGGAGTGTATATCCTTTGAGAACTGGACAAGTTTAAACTGATGCTGTGTCTGCGCTGTGCTGACCCAGTGACGTGCCTGTTTAAAAAAAAAGTTTTTTTTTATTTTACAGATTTTTAGCTTAGTTTAAAATTATTTTGTAGCAACAAAAAGACATATAAATAAGTTAAAATAAAAAAAAGGAAAAATAAATAAATACTGAATACTGTGTCGTACAGTTGCGATATAAAACTAAAATCTCTCTGTAATCAGGGATAAAAAAATAGAGGGTTTAAAATAAATTAAGTTATGTGAACTAAAATAAATGTGTGTAATTTTTTAATTTATTTAAATCAAATAGCATTTTTATTTCATTTACAAACTGGGTGTTAAGGAAGACCCCCAGTGTGAATGTCAACACCCTTTGACATAAACGCCTGATTGTGACAGGAGAGCTAACTAAACATTCTTGGGTGTTCTCCATAAAGGTCTACCACTCACCTATCAGGCTGCACTGACCCATCTCCTAAAGCTCTGAAACTGCTCCAGAATTTTTTTTTTCCTTCGTAAATTTTAACATTTATGTATTAATTCATCACATTAAATGGCATAAAAAGCAGTGACATTGTTCTAGAGCTGATGCTTCCTTTCTATGTTTTAAAGTCGAATGTACCAACGCTCTACAAGGATTTGGGAATTTGGGAGTATAATTCCAGCCTTGCGCTTATCTGTACACCCAGACTATTTGAGTGTTTTGAGATGCGGGCTCCCTGAGGGTGGATCGAAAGCGTCCTAGTAGAACTGCACATCAAATAAATAGGAGGATGGGATTTATATGGGGGCTGTGTCTCTGCCAAACAGGGCTTTGCTGACTGAAGTGATCCCCACGGCCCGGATGGAGGAGAAGAAGAAGAAGAGGAAGCCTCAGAGGGAAGAAGGATAGCTTCGGAGGAGCCACGCTGATGCACTCACACACACACACACTTGAAAACTCAAACAATGTCCCTCTCAGTTCTGGGTTGTGACCGGCCCATGGCATTGCCCAGGTATGTCAACTATGTTTGCCAAGCCATCAATCACCTGTGCCCCTTCCCTCCTGAAACAGGAACTTTTGTTTGAAACACACACTTGTTAAACCCATCGTTTGGCTCTGGTCAACCTAATTTATTTCCTTATAGCTGATAAAGGGGAGGCTTTTTCTTCTTATGCATAGTTCATTTGTGCTGTTAGAAACAGATCTGTTGAGAGACTGTACAGGTAGAAACATTGGTGGCCCTTATCACTGGTGACCAGGGTTAGCAAATAAACACACTGTAGAAAGGTTGGGCTACATGGAAGGCAGGGAAAGATTTATGTCTGCACGGCTCTCACACATGACAAAAAGGATATTTATGTTCTACTTAAGCCGTGGCATCACTTTGGAATGGAATGAAAAGTAAAGGCTACGTCTTTTAAAATGGGCTTTTGGCAGTTTTTATTGTAAATTCGTTTTTCTTTTTTTTTTTGGAAAGAAAAATCAGAAAGCCAACAGGAAAAGAACAGGATGTATAAAACAAAAAAACAGAATCACCATGTTGAGAGGTAAAATTCCAGAAATCAGGAAGTCCTCATGAATCTAGTGTTGGCACAAACATAGGTAATTTCCCCATCGTTGGCCAGTTTGGTGACATATTGTTTCGGTGAGACATTAAAATTGACTCCAAACATCTCAAAAGAAGCCTTTGTGTGGGCTGGTATGTTTGCTAAAGGACCCATGTTAGTAAGTTGGAGCCTTACTTCATTCCCTGAAACACAACCTTCATTTATCTTTTGACTTGTACTCAGACGGAGAGAGCAGTTATCACTAAAAGTGCTGCGTTAATGATTGACTCTCAGCACACCAAGCATCCAGCATTGAGTGGCCACTTGCCTGCACTTGTGCTGCATTTTGAGCCGTAAATGTTTGTGGTCCCACTATCCTCTCCAAGTCCCATACAGTATTATTAGCACTGGGGGGGCGAGGGGAGGGTTGGTTTGAGACTAACTTTCAATAAAGACCCATTGGCATGCTGAGGTAAATGGAAGATAAGAGTGTATCTCTGACCCCTTCTGTGCTTTATATGAAAGAGGTCTGTGCAAATCTAATCTCCCCTTCAGATAGATTTGGCTGTGCTCTGTGGAAGCAAGTTCAAGCATTTGTATTCTGAAGCCTACATTCACAATCTTGCAATGAATCCTGGACTTCTCTTGACAGCTCTAGACGCAGAACAAACTAACTTTAGGGAATCCTGATTAATTGTGAAGTGGGCCTTTAGACTTCACCCTCAATTTTTTTTTGCCAAGAGATGAAATTTAAAATGTAAGACCTTGAATGGTACTTCACTTTTCACCCCATTTCCATCAAATTGCTATTAGGTGAAAACACTAAATGCATTGTAATGTAAAGCTGACCTGCATGTTCTTTCTTCTGCAGATGCACGTGGCCTTTGTGAAGGACATTTCCACGGCTGCTGTCCTTAATCACCGAGCACGATGCATCCTGAAAGCTCTCTCCTGTCACTGCACTTGGCTATATCTGCGTCTAACCTGTCTGCCATATGTAATATCAAAGCCTCTGTCAGCATGGGGCTGAATGGGAACAAAAGAGAGGCCTCTATTAATGATTAACTGTTCTAAAAGCCCCGGCTTTTGTATTCCCATGGTGCCCAGGCTATCTGGCCACCATGTGACATGCTCACAGCATTTTTCGAGCAGATTGGGGGAAAGCTAGTGAGCAAACACAGGTGCTTTGGAGCAGCATTGCCGACGCTGTCAGGGACAACCACAAACAAGAGCAGCTATGCCTGGCTAAATGAATCCCCACCCCTCCCAGCACCAGCACCACCTCCACCCCCTCGGCTCTGTCACCAGCTAACTTGTTTGCTAGCTCCCTATAGCTTTCTCCCTGCAAAGCCGTCCTTCTGGATAGTCTCTAACACCCCCCCCCAACTACCACCACCACCTCCACCCCAGTTTCAAACCCCTGCACAAGTGAAATGTCCGCTCCACAACTTCTCACACCCTCTAAAGAAACAAACAAATAAAAGTGAGGACGGGCGACCACTTCTTTGGGGTGATGGCATTTGCTGCGGTCATGACTAGTGGGAGAGCAAACAAATTAATGGTGTTCGGGTTTTCCCTTTCCAAACCAAACTAAATGTCTTTTAGTTCAAGCGGGGCAATTCTGCTGACCCTGGTGTCAAACGCTGCATAAGGATCGCACACGTTTGCACTTGAGAAGAGGCCATAAGAAATTAAATGGGTCTCAAGGATACGAGCAGTGCACCTCAGTGGGCCAAAGAGATCTTAAATAAAAAGTGAAGTTTAAGCAATATAGAATTCTTCACAAATTAAAATCAGGTAAAAATCAAGAGCACTTAGCCTTCTCATCGGAATAATTGGGAGGGGAATGCTTTACTATTAAAGTGTGATAAGACGATCAGATGATGGGATGGCGTTATCTTAACAGGACTTTCCGGCTGGGAGACAAATGAACGGCACGTGATAATCGGAACAAAAGCTTTTCACTTATTGGTCGCATTCTGCAAAGAAAGAAAAAAGGATCACAGTGGAAAATTCACCAACAGTGCTGTTAGAATTACCATAAATATTTTTGTTTGAGTCAAGTATTGATAAGAGCAGTTCTTTATTTTATTATGTATAATAAATTATACTAACAATAACCGTCCTTAATTATCTGGGATTATAAACAGTTATTACTAAAAAGATCAAATGTTACAAGACAAACAATTAAATCAAATGAATAGAAAATTGAATTGTAAAAATGAGACATGCAGATCCAGGAAAAAGAGTTGGGAGTGGGCTCATAATTTAAGGTTTTCAATTTTACTTTTTTAGAGAAATGAAGGAAAGGTTGCAGAGGCACGTATGTTTTTTTTTTTACTTTTGTGGCCCAATTCTGAGAGTCAGACAGTAGTATGTACTCAAGGATTCACTCAGTGGTCTGTTTGCTCTGTTCGCCCCAAAAACGATAAAAAAAAAAAATTGGTGTTCTGGCATGAAATGTTTGCAAATTGTTGGAACTGGAAAGAAAATATTGAAACTGTGTCAAAATTGCATGAATAAATTATTTTTTTGGAAAAATGTGTTGTCTTAATTAAAATGTTATCTTCTACCAACATATTTTTAATTAAGACATTCCTGAATATTTTCATTCTTTTTGTATAAAAATTTGAAAGTTGAGCGGAACCACTTTCAATCCTTTTCCCTCGCTGTATTAGAAGGGGTTGAAATATGCTTTCAAGAGAAGCTAACATCATCCCTGTTCTTCTGCTGGTTCCCTACAGAGACACAGGCGTCTGCGCTCGTGAGCTGAGTTTGATCAGAGGAGTTACAAATCTTCACTTTGAGTCTTACTGTAACCCACAAACCTGTCGGCCACAGTGAAATGTGTGTGTGTGTGTGTGGGGGGGGTTGGCATTTCGAGGGGGATTTAAGACCACATCTTTGTTTTCTCCTCTTTGTATTACGAGGAAAGTCGTCCTGCCCCATTGTCTGACCAGACTCCGCTCAGACCTCGGTTCAGTCAAAGAAAAGTTTTCCAGTAATGAGGTAGGACATGAAAGCTGGCAGAACACAGAAACACATTGAAAGGGCCCGTTTGATCTTGCCATGCACAATAGTAAAATCTGAAAAGAGCAAAGTGTGCTTTAAGCAGAAATGCAGTGCATTAACCTCTTGTCTTTTGACAGGTCCACACCTAGAAACACGTAATATGCCACTCTTTGGAAAAAGCAGTTCATGAGTAATGACTTCCTTGTGGGGAGGGGACTTTTTTTTTTGCCATCTTTACCTGCAGCTTTTGTGGAGTTGTTGCTCAAGACAGATGGAGTTACCCTCCTTTCAAAGCTTTGCCATATAGAAACCCTCTTCATGTCTGTTCTTTGATGTGGCAAAAAATATTACTCACTCATTTCTTCATAACCTTATTATGCAGCATTTGTCACCGCTGAACTAATGAATGTTAAAGAAAAAGACGAGACAATTCTTTCTCTAGAGAGGAGCGAAAAAAAACAAAAAACGTGGTGGAGCTGACAGATTACCCAGCGGCCTGTCCTGGTGGTCACGGGTCAGTGCAGGTCGTCTCTGTCCGTAGACACTGTTAACTAAGTGGGCCGGCACTATCTCTGTCCATTCTCCAGCCAGACTGTTGACTCCTCAAGGAATGATAATGAAACATCACTCCTGTGTTTAACAGTTTATATGTGTTAATATGTAAGTGCATCTTTTTTTCGTGCAAAATATACGTGTTTTTTTCTTAAGGATTTTTCAGCTAATCCTAATAATCCGACAGTTAATAATTCTCTAATGTCAAAAAGAAAAAGGGACGGCAGGTGGTTAAATATATATGTTAAGAACGCATTAAGGTTTAAAAAAAGAAACACATGCAGGACTAATTGCATTCATTTCCCACACAGAGCTTTTAGGACAAAGGTAACCAATGCAGGTAATAGAGTGACTGAATATAATCTGCTTGGATGGAGGACCTCTGTCCTGCCATTGTCATGCCTGAACTGCAGTCAATGGCAGACAGAGCCTGTGTCGCCTCTTAAAGCAAAGACCATGTCCATCAAACTGCTTGAGCTTCTGCTCTAATAACCCTCCATTCTAGAAATGCCTCTCTGTCTCTTTTATGAATACAGCCTGCGTCCCTTGTGTTCAATTACCTGAGTCAATACAGATGTATTGAACCTTACCATATGAGTAAAACCATAAAGTGTACATGCAAGAGCAGGGATGTTGCAGCCGTCTCCGAGGGGTATTTGAAATTACACGGGTGACTCACAGTCCAGGAAGTAAACAAAGTGGTAATATGAAGGCAATAATGACAAAAAAAATAATAATAAAGGAAAGAAGTGTGCGACCAGTGGTTTCCTCCCACCAGTTTGTTGATCTACTTGACATTATTGCATCCTGCAGATTGCATTAGAGTGATAAAATAAGAGTCTGCATGTCCCACTAATGCCTGCATTCACGTGAGACCGTGTGTGCTTTGCGTGCATGAGACAGCTGCTTCTTTTTGCCTCATGCACAAACAGACACACACACTCAGGTAGCAGCTGGGCAGGCTCACCTGTCATATTAATAAAACTAGACAATCCCTTCCATCAGCAGCGCAGCAGCAGCAGCCGCCGAAAGGAGACAAAGAACAGAGAGGCGGAGAGCCATGACGAGAGAAAACCAGATGAGAGAAACTGTGGCTGCTTCTATGAAATGTGAAATATACTGGAGATATCAGAGCTAAACCCCTGCATGGAAGCTCCAGCATGTTCTTATTAGAAGATTCAATAAACAATACAATGCAAACGTCTCAACAGAATCTTTTTTTAAACAAATAATTAGAAATAAATAAATAAAAGACAAAAAAAAGAACAATTTAACATTGTTTTAAATTTTGTTTTTTGGATTCTACTTTTTGTTTTTTACACGTTAAGTTGAAAATTAAGAAGTATTAAAACCCAACTTGAGATTAAAAACATTAGATTAAAAAAATTGTATGTGTACATCAACAAGATAAACTGAAAAATGTAAAAAGATACCAAAAAGCTAATTTAAAACACGACAAAAACACAATAAAGTCTTTTATTCAGATTACATTAAAACCTTGCATGCACAGGAATAGGCTTGATGCACTTATGTAATTAAGCTGGAGAAACACTGGACTGCAAGGTGTTGCAATTAATCAAGATAAATGAATTACTCAAAAGCATTTTATCCCAAATCAACGCACGTTTTATTTTAGCTCCTGTTTCTTTAAGACCCTTCTTGTGAAAGCCCCAGTCTGCGGTGATCACACAGATAATTGGTCAAATATGGGTGTGTGAGGCAGCTGCAGTTTTCGTTTTAGGTGTGCCAAACTAACCAGCAGGCAGGTATTATGCAAATACAGTTCATGCGATTAGATAAGTGATGGGAAGAAAGAAAGTGCTTGGAAGTATTTTGCACACTTCAGGAGCAATGTTTTCTCTAGGAGAGAAAAAATACCTGTTGATGTGGACTTAATATCCTCATGTGCAGAAAAGCTTTAAAACACTCTTAGCAAAAAGGGGAAAATAAAATTTTTCAATTATTATTACTTAAAAGTTCAAATAAAATATGCAGAATTTTGGAGTCATTTTTCCAGTCAATAATCTTTTTTAAAGAATTTGAGTTTTTCAAAACAATTTTTAATTGCAAGGTGCCAAATCAGGCAGTAAAAACTTAAAAAAAAAAAACAATCTATATTTTTTTCCTAAACCCTTATGAGTGAACCATAAAAACCTCCACAACCCAAATGTTGACTTTATTTCATTTATCTTTACCTAAAGCCAGCTTATTAATAAATCTAGCTTCATATATTTAAAAATGTGTATGTAAATCTAATGTGAAAGCTTTGGGTTTTTTATGCTTCCTTTTTTAGGGGTGGTGGGGATTTTCAAGCAGCACTGCCGTGGACCACAGAGCAGTGACAATATTGATGAGATAAAAACCCCTTTGGCAACTTTATGATTGTGCGTTTATGTATGTCTTCTTTGTTTCTGAGTCGGCATTAATGAAAGCCTGTTGACGCAAGCGCGCATGTTGCTGCTTGCTGTTCCCCTTGGCATCCAAAAAGGCCCTGGACAGAGGGAAGAGAGGGCCCAGGGAAGAAAGAGGGGCCAGACAGTGGGAGAGGTATAAGGGCGGGAATAAAAAAATGGGGGGTGGAAAATGGCAAGCCTTAGAGAAGGAGGTCTTCCTGAAAAAGCACCACATCTAACAGAAGAGGTTGTGCCGCAGACAAGTCAGTCCTCCTCCCCTTCCTATTCCATTAACTCCTGGAGAACCTGACTGCCAAGGAAGAGCTGATTCAGTGACAGCTGCTCCATGGGTGGGATCCAGCGTGTTTGCTTTTACCTGCAAAGAACTCATCCTAAAGCCAGTGAAAGCTCCAATGTGTCATAACTGACAACAAAATGAAAACACTCTCACAGACTCGCAAGATCATCTGGCAGCCGGGTGAGATTGAAGCTCATTAATCTTGACTTTCATTGTGAAAATCTAAGGGCTGATTTTTCTCCTCACATTCACATAAATCAAATTAGTGGAACATCCACAGCAAAAAGTGGCTGAAGTATTTGCATCACAGCAGCTTCAAAGTCGAGCACGGCTGATTTGGTGGATTACCTACGCGGTTGACTCCAACAAAACGTGTCCATGGAAAGAAGCAGGAAATGCTCCATAAAGAGGCTTTTGAGAAAGACTGACAGGTCCCGGTGACTGAGCACCAATTTATGGATAGAGGCACAATAAGAAAGTTCCCAGTGTTCATTGGAGGCCAGTGAATCCAAAATGAACTCTTTTTATGAGGCTAACTTTGCCACCACGATGGCGCTTGCACAAAGCCGCCAACAAAGAGTGGCAGTAAAGGAGGAGTTGGGACAAGATAGCAGCACAAAGGAAGAATCAACTTTCACGTGGCTGAATGCAGGCAAGAGCCCTGCCCAGCTGTTTTTAAAGACGACGTTTTGACAGGGTGGCAAGCTATTTTTAACCATGTGCACTTCTTTCAGGCACACACACAAACACCCCTTTCACCAGGCTTTGTTGGTAACCTGCAGTGACCTGCATTCAGGATGGTGTCGGGGACAAAAGACACTAAAAAACAGGGTGCAGGGAGGTATACAGCTGGAAGTTGGCTCCAAAACCTGGAATGCAATCATTTGGTTAAAAAAGTATTAATGTCATAGAGATCAGTTATACACATGTGAATGTAAATATTAAAAACTTTGGTTTAAAGTAAAACAAAAAAGGCTTGAACGTCAATTCACACCCAAACAGAGAAAGACGGCTCTTGTAACATTGCTCTGGATCCTGATGAAAAATTCAAACAATATTAAATGGGGAGTGTCAACAGCAGACACACTCCTGTTGAGGGCCCTTCAAACAGACAGAGTAACTGCACACACATTACGCAGCCACAATTCAACCTCTTAGTGTAATGATGATGGCAGCTTTAACTGGGTCACAGCTTTTAAACCAACTCCCCTGCAGGAAAGAGTGTAGTTCAGGCATGCCAGTGAGCGTCACCTGAGATCTTTGCAACTCCTCCTTCTATCTGTGGTGACCACTTCATCGGAGGGCGCACCTCTGAAAGGCGCAGATTAAGAAATCGGCAATGTAGGATTTTGACTGTTCTCCTGCGAAACACAGAGCAATAATTCCTCATGGCAGCAGAGATTTGGAAGCAGACTTCAGGTTCTCACATCCAACAATGATTCCTTATCTCAGAGTTTAGGAAAGAAAGACCAAAAAACTCTCATAAATGTGGAGTTTCCATTGTGTTTTACAGGCAAAAAGCAAATAAAATGCAGATAAAACACCTTAAAACAAATATACAAACACAACATAATTGGTTGAGAAGTTGTAATTTAAAGAAAAACAACCAACTGCTAAATGCAAAATTTCAATTTTAATTTCAATGACATTTTTTTGGGAAGTTAATTAAAGTTTTTGAATACTTTTATAACTTAAAGCTAATTTAACACTGAAAATGACATTCAGAAGGGACAATATTTTTCTTTTTGCTGCACAAAGATTTTAACTCAAATGTTTTAAGTTTATGATGATGTGCTTTAAAACAGTATGTGGTAAACTTTTATTTGATGCTTATTAAAGAAATGAATTGTGGATTTTGTGGTGTGTTTAAGATCATTACTGGGTTGTAGAAGCACTCCCCTTTTTTTATTTTTGCCTTTTCTCTTTTTTTGAATGAGTGTTATGTTTGCCTCCAGAATTTACTGGCATAACATTGAATCCATTCTTTCGTCAAGCAGTAAAATCTTCCCTCAGGCTGTCACTGCAGCCCAATTTCAAAGCACAATGCAGCCAGCAGGTTGAAATGGAGATTTTTATGTCGGCAACTCCCTAAATAAAAGGTTGTATTTAAATGACAAGTGTAGAACTTCAAGTAAATCTTTTAAAGCTTTATCGAAAATATAAAAAATCCCCCCAAAATTACCTTATTATAGTAATAATAAATTCAAGCAAACATCTCAATGAATACATTTGGTTATCACACCACTTCTATAGTAAAACATTAACTCAAAATTTGTAATTACTGAAGTTTCATTATTCTCACGTCTCCTGATGTTTATTTTTTACCAGCTACACAGTAATTTGTGACAAATCTGGTTTTTTATCCAACTCCACTTATTAAATGTTTTGAAACTAAGGCAGTTTTAACTTCTTAGGACATTACTTATTTTACTGATGTTCTTTCTAAATTTAAAGATAAGACCACCTTTGTTAGACCAAATCCAAATTCGTCTCCTACCCCTACAGCTTCTCCCTACTCCTACATTCAGCCATCCAAACAGAGAGTTATGGAAAAATAGTGTCTTCGAATTCTGACATTACTCCCACTCGATGACATCATCAATAGTCGAGGGTCAGCTACACTAGCGTGGAACTCAGAAATACATGACAACATGGGTTTTATATCTTTAAAAAGGTCACGTTAAAAGACAAAGTCATTACGTACATTTAGATGTAAACTTCTGTGCATCAGAGACACGTGAAGATAAGTGCTTCTGCTCCGCAGCACGGTGAGATGTGGAACACCTTTGCGGCAGAAGGCTCGGCATCCCTCCACTTCAAGGGTTAGTCCATGGCAAAACTTTTTTGGACAACCCTACCCCCTCCAAATGGCTTGAGAAGCCATAGGGGTTGAATTCGGATTTAGCTTTACTTTCCCCCTACATTTTTTAGTGTTAGGGTTAATTCATGCCATTTACATTTCAGAACTGAGCAAACTTTGGTCAAAATGTAAGATTTATGTCATGGTGCCTCCGTCAGCCCCCCCCCTGCTTGGCTCCTGATGCGACACAGCTGCAACCACTTACCTCATCATACGCCTGCCTTCGTAAGGAGCTCCAGGACCAGTATTCATCGCCAGTTCGTTGCCCCTGATGGTGCATAGTTTGGTCGTCACGTTTTTGTTTATTGTCCCAAGCCCGCACCTAAAATCTTGTTCTTACCTGTGTCCAGGAATCCACAGCCACGAGTGGTCGCCTGAGCCTGCATCTATTCTGGAACCCTGCACTGTCTGCTTCACCCGGTCAAACCACGAGCCTCTGCTGATCTTTCTCTCCACCACGAGCCTCAGCCGAACCTGCTGTTCGTCGGAATCCACGAACGAAGCCACCAGTGATGCCTACAGGAACCATTCACCCTCGTCGTGGGACCCCTCGGAGTCTGTTGTCCCTCATACTCACCTAATTCTGGATCTGAACATTAAATCCATTTTTCTAATCACGCCAGCTCTCACCTGTGTCTCCTTCCGAGTTTCAGCATCTGGGTCTATATTGTTCTGGAGCCATGACAATTTACTTGATTAGAATTTCTTTACTGTTGTTTAGATATCATCCGTCCATTGATCCATTTTCAATATCTGCTTATTCCTGTTCAGGGTCACAGGCATGCTTTAGCCAACCCAGCTACTGTCCTCGGACAAAGCAGGGTAACACCCGATTGCTCACCAGTCCTTTGCAGGGCCACATTCACACCTAGGGACAATTTAGAGTCACCAATAAACCTATGAAGCATGTTGTGAGACTGTGGGAGGAAGCTGGAGTTCTTTAATTTTATTTTTTTTAATTTTTTTTAACTTGTCCTGGGCAAACAGATGAGGGCTGAAGGCCTCTTGTGTTGGACATATTTTATTTTAACAACAGAGGTTATATATCTTCTGACAAACCAGAGGTATGTCTGAATAAACCCCTTTTGTAACCGAGGCCAAACTTTCTTCATTTTAATCATATTTGAAAACTTTTGTCTTGGACTGGACGGAAAAGGAAAGGAGGGAGGAAGAGGGATATTAGAGAGGAGGGGGGGGGGGGGGTAGGAGGGTGATTATGGGGGGGGGGGGGGGTAAAACCATGAAGCAGCATAAAGCAACAAGTTTCTGGATGGTTATACTCATTACAGTAAGGTCAGATGTATTACACGTCTTCAGGCATCAAGGGATTAATGAATTATTTTATTTAAATGTCAAAGGTACTAAATATTTTTGTGTCTTCACATGGTATTTATCTGAATTATCTGAATTTCTCTGTGTACGAAAACAATAAAAATCAAGTTGCCCTACCAAAGATGTAATGAAAACATATCTTTACATACAGAACTTTGGGAGATTAAATGGCCAGTTTTCAAGTTCTTTTTGTTAATTTTGGATACTCATTTTGTTTTGTAAATAATAAAAATCTGAGTTTTTTTTAAACCTGAAAAATAACTCTTCTCTTTTAAACTGTAGTTTGTGTATAAAATAAACAGAGTGCCCTTGAGGGATGTACACACAAGTCTCTCTGCACTTCACATAGCTTATCCTAAATGTGGCCATTATTATAAGGACTGCTGCATGCATCCGGCTGCACTGCAGGGTCAGTAGCTCCACCACCACCACCTGTAGGCAGACAACTGTGCTGACTATAGAAGGGGCTGTGGTCAGACACAGGAAGCAGCGACAGCAGGTGCACTGTTATCACCTCAATGGAAAGGTAATGAAGTCACATCACAATCAGCAGGAAATGAGGCAGCACAGCTCAATCTGTTTCAGCTTGTTTTATTACACCAAACAATATTTTAATCATGTACACAGACCTGTACATGATCAGAGAATTGATAGCAGCTTCTGAATCTTCGACACAATCAAGGCACATCTGTAAACTTCTGCGCCTGGCAGTTGCATGTCTTTTGTTTATGAGTGTTCTGAAGACTAAGTGGTGTGACATTTACAGGCGTCCTCTTTGAAGAGAAGCCAACTGCTCTCTAGGCAATAAAAGGAGCCACCTGCATCACTTCACCTGCCCTCCTGCGAAGGCTTAGTGTAGAAAAACAGCAGTTTCATGCCTGGTGGCAACTGTACATCCCAGCACAATCTCAACATGCTCCCAGTTTCAGCTTCTGCAACAAACAGAATAGAAAAGGGAAAAAAAAGAGAGCCATTTTTCTTTTCAGTGTCTCCTCTCATGTAAGCATGGGGTAAGCGCACTAATCCTGCTTGATGTCATGACTCACAACGGGTGTGGCCCATGTGCTCCAAAAGATAGCTCTGCTACCACAGCCTGAATATAAATAGGAATGTTTGGGTTAGCTTTGGAAACCAAGTTGACGTATGGATAAATATGTACTGCATGAATGTGCGTGTGTATGTTTGTGTGAATATCAATATACTTTGTATACTATATACTTTAATATATATATATATATATATATATATATATATATATATATATATATGTATACATGTGTGTTCACGGGCTGCATGGAGGTGTAGGGGTTAGAACTAGGAGTGTGGATTGGCAATGGTCTGGCAATACGATATGTATCCAATATGCATCCCACAACGCGTTACATGTCACAATATTGTACCGGAATACATTTTTGTTTTTTAGGAGTATGACTTAGAAAAAACTCTACTTGAATATTAAAATGCCTTTTAATTGTAAAAAAATGGTAAAATTAATTGTATTTATTGAGCACAATGTTAAGAACTACAACTGTATCTCATATACAAGTTGCTTTTGCCCAAGCAAATTCATGGTGCTTTAATTTAGAACCTTAAAAATACATTTGTTTTTAAAGGGAAAAGTCAACGTTGTCTGATTTTTACAACATATTTTTCAGTTTAAGAAAAACTAAATAGAATGGATGTGGCTTAACCAATAAGGTTCAAAAAGTATGATTGAGAAAATAAAAAGCTGTTTTTTTTTCAACATTGTTCTATTAGCTCCTCCAGTACCTTTAAAAGGTTCAGAAGCTTGAACGGTGCTTCAAAAATAAAGGAAATAAAAAAAAATGTTTCCAGAAACATTAGTGTGATGAGCATGACAGGGTGAAGGAGAGCGCTTTAAAGGGGCTAAGATTCTTTATTTTCATGACAGTCTGCAACATGGCACAGAGCTGGGTACCCACCCCAAGTAAAAACTATGTAGTGCATGTCTCATAACAACAAAACAAGCTGGTTCTTGCTGAGATCTTGTAGTTGTTTTGTGCGGTGTAGAGCTGCTCAAAGAGGCTCAGTGGATGGTGCTGCCAACTAGTGGTCAGGGGTTTAAGTGGAAAACAAGAGTCAGATGCTGAAGGACGCCCATGAATAATTAAATAACTATCAATTCAATTCAATTCAATTTTATTTGTATAGCCCAAATTCACAACAACAGTCGTCTCGACGGGCTTCGCATCGATAATTGAAAAAGTGAAACATAAACTCAAAAGGATCATGAATACATAGAATTCAATGGGAAAATACTAAATTGAACTAACAAACTGACTAAGCTTAACTGGCATCAAGAATTAACTTATCTAACACTACAACTACATTTTAAAGTCCAGCAGACGAGCTTCATCCAGATCGAGTTGGGGGGACAGTCGGGGGCGTGAGTCGAGCCAGAGGCAGGATCCACAGCCAGGTGTAGGTGTAGGAGCAGTAGTAGAGGCGAGCCAGAGACGAGGTAGACGGTCAGGTACAGGAGCACGGATGAGCCAACTGGAATCTGGAAGCATTCCCACTCCCCAGGAGGGGAGAGTGAAAGAGGGACAATACATGAATCGCACTGCACCAAACAGAGGGAACTAAATGATGAATAAGTGAGAAACATTTATTTCGGTTATGTTAAACAAACAAACTTAAAAACATCAACATAAACATTGACACTGATCAATGTCAACATAAACATTGAAAAAAATAAATAGAAATAAATAAAAAATAAAAAAATAGCATAAACATTGAACAACATTAACCGAAAAAGGTGTTGGGTGAAGCCAAGGCTTATTTCCCCAACCCTGAATACAAACCTCACATCTACCACAAATTGTTAGAACCTTAAATCAGAAAAGAAAAAAAGAAGAGGAAAAAACAAAAAAACAATGATCAAGAATAGAGAAGAGAGGAAGGGTAGAATTAGATGAGAAAAGAGGACAGAACCCCAGTGCACCATAGTTACCCCAGCTTCAACTTCTAGCAGCCTACTAAAAACAAATAGTTATTGTTATTAATTTTAATTTAAACACATTAACATTAAGTTAGGTAATCTCTGAATACTAATTAGTCTGACAATAAGCCTGTCCAAAGAGGAATGTTTTCAGTCTAGCTTTGAATGCAGAAACTGAGTCGGCCTCTCTTACATGAGCTGGGAGTTTATTCCATAAAACAGGGGCTTAGTGGCTAAATGCTCTACCTCCAACTGTACTCTTACTAATTCTAGTAACCACAAGCAGTCCTGCATTTTGCGAGCAAAGCGTTCTGTTTGGGTGGTAAGGGACTATGAGGTCCTTAACAGGACGGGGCCATACCATGTAAGGCCTTATAGGTTAACAGGAGGATTTTGAACTTGATTCTAGAATCAACTGGGAGCAAATGAAGCGAAACTAACACAGGAGTGATGTGATCTCTTCTGCTAGTTCCTGCTAACAATCTAGCTACTGTGTTCTGAAGAAGCTGGAGACTTCTTAAGGAACTCTTAGGACACGCTGCCAACAAAGAGTTACAGTAATCCAGCCTCGACGTAACAAACGCATGGATGAGTTTTTCAGCATCACTCTTAGAAAGTATATTTCTGATCTTAGCAATATTCCGCAGGTGAAAAAAGGCAGTTCTACATGCCTGAGATATGTGAGCCTTCAAGGATAAATCCTGGTCAAATAAAACCCCAACGTTTCTAACTGTGGAATTGGTTGCTATACTTATGCCACCCAGGGAGACTATCTGACCAGGCAGAGCATCTCTATCATCCTGACAGAATTTTAAATCGATATCTATCTATCTATCTATCTATCTATCTATCTATCTATCTATCTATCTATCTATCTATCTATCTATCTATCTATCTATCTATCTATCTATCTATCTATCTATCTATCTATCTATCATATCACAAAGCTGGAATAATCTCAAACGGGTTACTTGAGGATGACAATAAGTTCACTGTACTCAAATGGCCTCCACAGTCACCAGATCTCAACCTAGAGCACCTTTGGGAGTAGGTGGACCGGGAGATTCTTATCATGGTTGTGCAGCCAACAAATCTGCATCAACTGTGTGATGCTCTCATGTCAATATGGAGCAAACTCTCTGAGGAATTTTTCCACTACCTTGTAGAATCTATTCCACCAAGGATAGATGCAGTTTGAAGGAAAAGGGGGTCCAACGCGGAACTAGCAAGGTGGACCTAATATAGTGGCCGGTGAGTGTGTACGTGTATGCACATATACAAACAGACACATTAATGTGTTTAAATATATCTGTGGGTTTGTGTAGATTAAGGGTTGACAGTGGATTTTAAACAATCCGATTCACTGACCTAAAATCGATCCAGGACACCATTTGCCAAAAAAATCAACGAGTGTGACTCAGAGATAAATACCTGAGTACTGAACAGTGCAGGGGAAGTTTTCCAGATTCCTTTTTTTTCTCGAAGGATAATCATGTGTTAATTAACTATTTGTACAAACAAACAAGTAAACAAAAGTTAAGGTCAAATCCATTCACATTTTAGTTTCATAAAGATCAACCCAATGTTGTTTTTCCATTTTAATATAATACAAATGGAACATTATTAGAACATTCCACCACACAGTATGGTCACATGTCTTTCCAAAATTCAATGCGTTTCCACACATTGGACTGGAATGATGACTTGATTCTTTTTTTCTGTCATCACATGTATGTTTTCGGCTGTGATGTCACTTGGTCATTTTTATGTAACAGTAAGATAAACCTACAATGCCTCAATCCAAAATGTTTATTCCAACATTGATTATAATTAATATAATTAATTTATTTTATTTTGAGACAATTTTGTAATGTATAGGTCTATTCGATAAACATCTTGTCTTAGACTGATTGATTTGGTTGGATTGCAGGAATAAAAATTGGTTAATCGATTTAGTTACGCGCCTAGTGTACGTCATTACAGAGTCTTTACTATATTTTATTATAAACATGAACTTTTCTTGATAATAGCTATGCTCAACATTCATGGGAAAGACTACAAACTAGTAAACAACCAGAACAAAACCCTATAGAGAATTAATGAATATCATCTATAGAAAGATTAGACATTAAACCTACAAAGCAGAAGAGTTTAAAGTTTGATTCAGGACAGCTTGGATTTCCATATTACTTCACTAGTGCCACCAGCAGATTACATTGTTGCAGAAATTCATTCAAATGGAACCTTATATAGGTATTGAGTCATAAACAAATGATTTACATTATCTTGTAGGTTTTAAGTAAAATTTATTTTCTTGGAAATCTCTAAACAGTTATAAAAATTACAACAAGAAAAATGTAGAACATATGTGTAATATCCATCCATCCATTTTCCTCCGCTTATCCGGGACCGGGTCGCGGGGGCAGCAATCTAAGCAAAGATGCCCAGACTTTCCTCGCCCCGGCCACTTCCGCCACCTCCTCTGGGGGGACCCCGAGGCGTTCCCAGGCCAGCCGAGAGACATAGTCTCTCCGAGTGTGTCTCCGGTCTTCCCCGGAGCCTCCGCCCAGTGGAACCAACTGACCAAACTCTTAAGAGTTTAACTTTTAAATAGATTTATTTAAAGCAATATTTACATTCTGTTTTACACATGCATCATCTTCACTTTTGAAACTTAAAAAAAAATCTATTTCTAAATTCACATATGCTGAAAGAGCATGTATTTGTGTAAGTGTGTCTGACATTAAAGAATTGTGCCAGTATCCCCCCGTATTGTTATTGCACCTGCGATTGGCCTGGAGGCAGTCAATAGGAATCAGCAGAGAGCTTGGTGGTGCCTGTGGAGAGGGGTTATAGAGAGCTGTGTCTCCCACTCCTCAGTGTCTTAGTTGTAATGCATCCCTCCACTAACAGGGATCAAGGTATTAGGGATTCAGGTTATTTGTATTGATTTTATGTGCTGTCATGCTGGGCTCGAGGACGCCCTCATATTTGTGGAAATTGCAAATTCCACCTCAGAAATGTCACCAGCATTTAATCTCTTCTTGAGTGGTCAATATGGAAGGCTCACTCTGGTCCAACCACGTTTATTAAACAGAGATCAAGCGTTCCCACGGTTACCATGACACCATACACAGTGGAACAAGATTGGTTCAGGCTGGATGGTAACATGGGAATGAAGAAGTTCAACTTTAACATTAATAACTTTTGATTAGATCTGTGTCAATGGTTCTGAGATTGTTCATGGATCAAGAGAGTTGCCTTTGGATTAGGTTGAGCGCAGGGAGTGTTCACCAGCATATCATCACATAGATCTGCAACGTAAACCCCAGTGCTGTAAATGAGCGTGATTCAGATGATCTGAAAAGTGTGTGAAATATTGCGGTTTGTAAATCAACAGCAGTGGTGCTTCTTGACCATCTGAAGTCTGTGTCATTATTCCATGAGGACTCTTCAAGGTCTGTAAAAGCAAACCGCTTTGTTGCATCTGCCAACATTTGCATGCCATTATCATCTTTGCTTTATCCGTGTCATAGCAAATGTTTCTCTTTCTCCAGTGTTTACAGGAATGGCCGAGTCACCCCTCCTCTCTCCATTCACCACAATCAAATTTACTCTGGCTTGAGTACACGTTTAGAGGGGACCATTTGTTTGAGGCAAACACTTAGGGCCGTCGTATGTCATTGACCAGTGTCCACAAATATAAACCTATCAAGTTCAATCTTATAGGATGTTTAGCCCAATTGTTCTGCCAGTGCCATACATTGACATAACATCTATAATGCTTCAATAAACTATTTCACTCACATTAAAAATGTCAAACTTTCTTCTGCTCATTTAGGCCTGAAGAAGTGAGTTAATGATATTGTGGATGTTTGAAGGAAATCCTATTGTTGACATAAACATCCATTTAAGTATTTACAGTGCTAGTGAAGGAACAGCACAGCTAACAAATATGAACCTGCCGGCACAACCGGCGCATGCATCCTTTCTTCCTTGTTGATAAACCCCTGCTTCTTCTGAAAGCCCTCAGTTGACATGTACCTACAGAGAAAGCCTTAGCAAAACAAGCAGGACCCTTGTAAATATGCAGTGCCCAACAGTGGCACACGCAGTGTTGGCTTACATACTGCTAGTGGTGTTTTTCTTTTTACCTCCAAATTTGCTCTGAAAACTAATCACGGTCTGATAAAGCCTATGGTAAATATGGGAGAGATTGACACCCACATGTCAAAGTTTACATAGCCAGACCAAGTGTACATATACGGCAAGGGAGCTGTGGGGCCAGCAGGGACTGAGCTGGCCTGACCTCAGTGCGTCTGCGCTGGTGAAACAGACTTTGCAAGAAGGAAGGAGGAAGATTCTTTGCCAAAAATGAAACATTTTCATGAAATAAAATAAAGATATGCAGTTAGGAGAACAATAAATTAAAATTAAACATTTTTATATTGACACTGACATTTATGCTGTATTGGGAATAATTACAATATGAATCTCAATTAATATAGTTGCAAGGGGCTCCGTCATGAGTTTGAAATGCATTTAAACTATAAGAGCCAATGGCCTCCTTAACGGCAGGAGTGTCAGCCTCCCAATTGCTTGATAATCCACAGCAAAGACAGTCCAGCTAACGGAAAAGGTTAACCCTTGACTGATGTGTCTGATGTTAATCTATAGATCAATTAGGGAGAGGCACACTGGGTCAAGCTACAGATATTGCAGTGGCCATTAGTTCCTCTATCTACCATTATTACACAGTCACATGCTCAAACATTGTGCTAGGTTGGTATGCTAGGCACAGGTGCCTAGGGTAAACAGACAAGCCTATAAGGCTTGCACAAAATATTGATCTGACAGCAGATGGGAACCTTGATATCAACCATTCTGTTTTTTGATATCTGTATTCTTACGCGTGGGAACAATTGCACTGTTAGTGATCTGGACATTAGCTAATTAGGTGAGTTTCTTTTCCCTTTCTTTTTAAATAATTTTCAAAATTACATGCAAAATTAATATTCAGATGTGTGAAATATACTATTTTATTCATAACTATATATATTATGATGATTATTTAACTGGAGCTGGACATTTTTATAGCTTTTATTACCAAAGAAGTTCAAAACCAATTCAAAATATTTCTATGTGAGTGGCAGAAGTTCTTTAAAACCTAAATTTAGAGTTTAATTTTTATTGCGCCTTTCAATCGTCAGTATTACAATCCAACAAGGTAATCCAAACCCCAAAGCATTCAGTCTTCTTAAAAACACCAGACAAAACACAAGGCAGATGCATCGGCCTCCTTTGTTGCATTAAGCTGTGTCTAAAAAAAGGGAAGGGTTGTCAGTGAGAAAAGATGGATTTAAAATTTCCATTAATTCTTTCAAAGCATCCTTTTCAATTCCAGTGAATTACATCAATGGTAAAATAACTGAGGGGAGATGAATTGATACCTCGTCTATCAGCAGACTGAAGATGTAAAGTTCCTAAATCCTCTTTCTTGGAATCCCCGCTTGCAGATGTTTGGGTGATCAGGAGGGCTCACGCAGGGGATGAGTGTCAACAGGGCCAGCCCCTTCATTGGCAAAGGATGCTTGTTTCTTTTCTAAAGCTGGCAAAAAGACTAAAATGTCACAATATCATGAAAAGATGCAAGTGCTTTTATTGGTTATGAATAGGTGGTCCCTATGTATAAAACTTAAAATTCAAGATGGGGTCTAGAAGGGTCACATATTTCTTGAGACTATTTGTGCCTGCAACAAAGGAGCCAACTTATCTAAATAACGCTGATGGGTAATCCAACATTCCTCAATCCTAAAATCTCTGGATCATCACAGCAGGGGTAGGGAGGCATATTCATGACTAATTATGTCTCTATATTTGGCTGCTCCACCTCTGTGTGTTCACATCTCCAAGGGCATCAATCACTCTGAGCTGCTTGGCCAAACACCATTGACAAGATGGGCGCAATGTGATGCTAGCCCACCGCCTCTATGGCGTGCAACCGTTCAATTAGTCTTGGTCAGCAGGAGGCATGATTATTCCAAAATTAGTGATTATTTCCCTGGGTAAACAGGCCAGATTGGGGTTTGTCATCCCCTTGTGATCCTTGCTGGTCACTGGGCCTCCACAAAAGAGAGCAGGAGACTGGAAAAGAGGCCAGTGTACAGAAGACTGCATCCTCTGAAAGAGAAGCGCTCGGCCCCCTTCTAGCTGCCACAACCTGCGGCTCGACACAGCCCTCCCTGATAAAGTGCTATTTCCCGCATACAAAGGAGGTATCAGGCTTAATCCTCAAACCACCAACACCCCCTTCTTTATTCCCAGCAAGATAGCACAATGAGCGTAGATTTTGCCCTAATCCAAAGGTGGGCTATCACTGTAATCTGATAATTCGAGTTGATCAAAGTCCATTCAATGCTAATAGGGACAACACATCAGCATTATGATCTAATTAAGGATAGTAATGCAGGGAATTGTACACAGGGAGGGATGCCAGTGTGCCAGAATTTCATAGGAAAAGGAAAAAGGGCTGAATGCTATACTGTGGTCTAAACCTTGTCAGAACTTGCCAAAAGACAGTAAATAGCTGGGTGCTAAGGGACCGAAAGCATCAGAAGTTTTGTAGGCCATAGAAAATATTTCCGAAAAATTCATAATCACTAGAAAAAAAAGAAAATCAGATATGATTGCACTTCTTTCTAGAGATCACATTTAGCTTTAGTTTTGAACAGAACAGGAGCCATTTCCTTGCCAATTCAAATCTTTATTAATTGACAAATAAATCATGTTGCTGAGTTACCCCCATTAGCACAGCAGCTTTCTGCAACTGCAGATTTCTTTTTGGGCACTTGCTGAAATGCTCAATTAGACACGAGCTATTAACAATGCATCCAAATCAATTACCCACTTGCCTTTCGGAAGTTGATGTTCTCCTCTGGGAGGCACATCAGTCACGCCCTGCCTGCAAAGTCATCCCAAGCAACCCCTGCCAACCTGGGTGGCCACGGCTGTTTCACAACAGCACAATGCTGCTCCTACGTGTGGATAAACGTACTAAAGGGTTCCAACATTAGCCCGTCTTATCAAAATGAACTTCTTTTAGAAAAACAATAAAAGCAAGTGCCCTCTATCGACAGTGAGGTGCTCTGCACGGAGCACATTGACAAAACACTTAAAATCGCACAGCAAAAATTCCTCTTGCAGCGGCTGACATCCCTTCCACCTGGCCGTAAAACAACAAAACCTTTTTCGGCTTCAGTTCTGTTTAGATACTCCTTAGCTACAAAAATAAAGTCCAGATGTGTAGGCAAGAGTCTCATGCGGCAACATGCAGGCTGCTTGTGTTTGACGATGGAAGGCAGCCCTGTCGACAAGCATCGCTTTGCAAGTTGACTTTCCCTTTCAGAGGGTGTACAAAGACAGGTTTAACTCTGTAGTCTTAACAAAATGTACAATCATCACTGACACTGTTAAAGCTAACCTTGGCTGACTGTTTCTGTTTTCATGTCGACTAAAACGCCAAATGTGTGTTTTTTTGTTTTTATGTGAAGTTTCAAAGATGGCATGTCTAGACAACAAGTAGGTGGAAAACTCACTATAAAAATCCCATGATTTTAAATGATTCAAAGAAAAACAAAAGGATCAGATGATAAAATGTTTCAGTTAACTCCCAAACAAGTTGCTTTAAATTTAAATGTCTGTGTGGGTTAGCTCAAAGTGCGGCTCCCACCCCCCATTCTTAGCCCGACTCCCACACACAGGCAGGAACAAAAAGACCCACCTCGGTGTGGCCCTATCAATGTCACCGCTTTGTGTTGCGGTCTTTCAGGGTACATGAAGTGTCTTTAGCCACAATGAGATCAATAGCTCGGCCAACAGTGCAGCGGCTAGCAGCGGCCGCAGAGATGCAACAAGACAGAGAAGATAAAGCTGATCAGATCAGACGCAATATCACATCTGAATCCTTGATATACATGAGTACATTTAGACAAACTTTTCTATGTAACATTTGTTAATGTAGAAAAGGGAATACTACTAACATGCAATATTGATGCACCATATCTCCATTTAGATAAAAACGTCCCCGAGGACCTTCCAAAGTTATCTGTTTACTCTGCTGAGCTAGATCTTTCCTGTCTGTGACCTCAGTCAGCCTATAGGTACACTGGCTTGGACAAGGCAGTCCCATTGATTTCCCATTCTCTCTTGGCACAATAAAGGCGGTCAACGAACAACAGAGATGTGTCCTTGACTGAAATATTGTCAACACTTTTCTATCATGTTTAATTTTGATCGTTTAGCTCATCAAGGCTTTTTCTGTGGAGCAATAATCTGCTGACTCAAACTCAGTTGCGTCCATTTTTTTTTTACTTTGATCGCTCCCTTCTGTAATCTTCTAAACTGCAAGTGAATATATCATTATGAAGAAATGGAGACCACCATGTTAGACCTTAGAGCTTTCTCCACTTTTTCCCAACAGAAACAGCCCAAGCATAATTTGCCATCATCAGCTTCTTTTGTTCAAACAGGGACTGGTATTTGACAATAATCCTCCTTCCATAGATGAAATAATGTCTCGACAGGCAGCAACAAGACTCTCCGAAAACCTTTTTTCAGAGGCGAATCTTTGTGAGATCTGCAGTGGTCCAGGCTGACAAATGTCTTGTTAATGACAAAAACAAGCAGTGTCAACTTTTAATACAGGAAATAGACATGCAAAGCCGAGGTAAGCAGCCAGAAATTTACTATTTACCGATTCTTTCCTCCACATTGGGTATGAATTCTTAGACATGAGAAATCCTACATTTATAAGTCTCAAATCCAATGGACCTTTTATGTTTTTGTTTTTTTTAGAAACATGGGGACTGCAAGTTGAAAGTAAAGTAGAGGCCTTTGCTTTATATTCAACCTCTAGTTATCCTTCCAAAATGCCAAGTATAATGTCATGCAATATCTGACAAACTGACCTTAATTTAAAGGGCCGTCATTGATGTCAACAGCAGGTAAATACCAAGTTGCAAATGTGCATTGATTGTTTAGATGCTCCAGGTGACACGGTGCCAGCAGAGAGAACTTTGTTTACCTCTCAAATTTCACAGAATGTTGAAGCAGCACAAAAAAAAAAAATACTGATGAACTGCTTGAAGGAACACCCTATGAATTCTTTTAAATGTAAGAATAATAAAAAAAATGGTCTCAAGGAAAGTTTAGGTTAGCAGTAAGGTAGTGCATTCATAGCATTCTTTAAAAAAACCAAAAAGCTCAAGCTTTATAGGAATCCTTGCTATTCTTCTAACAGCCATACTGGCCAGTGCATACAGAGCAGCTCAATAAGGAAATGAGATGCAAATTACTACATACATTCAAAGGCTTCTGTTTTTTTGCAACATTAGTCAGGTTTTATCTAGACAAATGTTTTGTTAGTTAAAATGTACAAACTATTCAAAACAGATCTTGTTCTTTGTAATTGTTGTAAGACAGTATATCTGAAATGTGTGAAAGCCGGCAGACTGCCCGTCATGGGACACAATGCAAGGAGGCCTAATAAAGGTTAGAATTGATGGTGAAGGAAACAAAAAGAAAGTGTCTTACTGTTGGGCAAAAACTGCCTGACAAAACTAAAAATGAATCAATTTAGTTTAATTTGTTTACTTTGTACTTTTGGCCACAAAGGCTAAGAAAAAAAATCTCTGGATGCAGTAGACAAAGCTTGAGCTTCTCTTTCATGGACAAAGAGAATTCTTTTTTTTTTTTTTTGCGTTTTTAAAACAAACACACCAAGCTTTGGCAGCCAGTAATGACAAGATGTAGGGGAGGGAGAAGAGACAAAAAGAGGAGACAAAACCAAACACAAAAACAGTAACATCTGCGGCTGCTTCCAGCCAGACAGTTTGATGTGAATAACGCAGCACTTTGTGCCCTGACCTTGGCAAACAAAGAGGTGGAGATGCCTCGGGACTGGGGCGTGATGCCCCGGGAAGCGAGCGTCCAGTGAGCACCCTTCCTCGTTTCGCTGAGCTGGAGGCATTGTCCCTCGCTGGGGCTGAGAGGTGCCATCAGGGCACCCAGGCACTGCATGCCACTTGGACTGTCATAGCTGCAGCACAAAGATGGCTGCTTGACAAATGAAAGTGCCATGACACAGAAATAAAACGTCACTTTTAGAAGGGGTTCACGGCTGGGATCTCCATGCCATATGAATGCAGATCAGGGTCAGGCAAATAACCATAGAAGTGCCTTTTGAAGAGACTGGAAAATGTAAAGATAAATCAGAGTGAAAGGGGAGTAGATGAATATTTATTATCCATCCAGAAGATGCTAATATACATACAGATTTATTTCACCTCAGTCCAAAGTTAAAAAAAGGCAAATTCCTCCTCATCAAATCAAAGAGAAACACAACAAAGCCACTGTGTACTTCAAGACTTAAATCTTACAAGTTCCTAATCCTTCTGAAGTCCACACGGGACCTTTGGTCTCCATGGCAACAGCAGTGCATTCAACCAAGTGATTGCCTCCAATGAATTTCAGATAAGACAAAATGGAAGTGAATTGATGTGATTTTAATGCAGAAGTGAGCGGTGGAGGGGAGGTCCACTCGGTTCATATTTGAATAAAGCAAACAGAGCAGACAAAAGGCTGACAGCCGTAAATGACATTGTCAGTACAAAAATTATCAGCCAGTTTACAATCTGTTTGCTCATGTAGAACAAACAGAATGTGTGTGGCATCCCTGGCTTTGTGAACGGTGAGGCCGGCAGCCGGCGGCGAGAGAAAAGCAGATATCAGCTCCCCCTGCAGCCCTGCAACAATTAGATAGCAATTTGACAGGCACACTCATACTATGAGTTGGTTGCTCCTTTTCCAAGGACAACTCCACCCTATTTTTTTGTCATAGAAAAGGAAATACATAAATGGAGCGTTGAGAAAAAAGACAAATTGCATGACCTCTGGCCAGTGGATGTGCAGGGTGGGATATCAGAGGCGTAGTGAGACACACATTCCAAACATGGGACCCTCAGTTTCCTAGCAGGGACTCCAATCAAGGTCTCCTTTTCTGCCCTGTCTTCCTTTGGTGGTTGGCGACCAACGGGGGGAATCCTCCTTAAAGGCAGTCCTGTTCACCCCCCCCCCCCCCCCTCTCCGTCCTTTGTTGCATTTTGTCACTTGTTTTGTTTTGAGCTTGTTAACTTCTCTATGGCCACATGGACAAGCAGCAGCTGGTGAGCTTGCAGTGGGCTGCTAGACATCAATTTTATCAGCTAGGGAAGGAGGGAACGTCTTGGTTTTGAAAGCCCTTTGACCATCACACTGTACTGTTGCCTGCCCAGACTACCATCAAAAGACCGCAATTTCAAATTTTTTTAGCTTTAGAAATTATTTAAAAGGATTATGCAAAAAGTCAGACAGCAATTAGCCCATAGACAGAGCCTGCAATATGAAAGTTATGAACTTGTCATGATCTAGTAAAAAGATGGAAACAAGCATTCTCATCCATTCAGCAGGGGTGCTCATTCAGCTGCAGCAAGCAAAGCCTCTGTGAAAGCTTTCTGAATAAATGAAAAAAAAAAAAAAACTTGAATTGTTTCTTCTTGGCAAGCTGGACCCCAGTTTGAAGAGGCTGTGGCCCTGTGAGTCACAGCTCTAACAGATCCAAAAGCAGCAAAGTCAGCTGATTGTTCTTGATACTGTGTCAAACTTCTGATCGCAGCAAAACACCATGTCAGAAGTGTTACTTGATATTCATCCCAAGATTCTCCTCGCCTTTTTTGTGAATCCCTGCTCTTTTCTCTGGCGGTGGAGACGCCGTTTAGTCTTATTAAAAAGTTGTTTGATTAGCCGGCGCTGGAATGGCGGCTGTGGAAAGGTCTGGCAGCGGCTGATAAAAGGGGAATGATAAATAGCCGAAAAATCCAGCCGTTTGCCAGTCAACCACTAGAGCATCAAAACACATCCATTTCTCAGCAAAGTTGATCCAATTATTGTCAACCACTCACAGATAGCTACTAAGCTTTACTCCTTTGATATCAGGCTAAATTGCTCTTCCCCTTTTTTGCCGATACGGCAATCGGTCATAAAGGGCCAGCCATCATTAGTGCTGTTTGAATTGGAGCCCTTTAGTGTTTGGTTAAGAGGGTAAATGCAAATTTGATGAAAGAATAAGGCTGCATTTACATATCAGCCTGAGCTCACACGGGGAGAGTAAACATTCTGTTTATCTCAAGTGTCAATTTATGATTTTGGTAGAATCTAAAGTCGCCCTTGGACCTGTTTCAAAAAAGCCTGAGGAAACTTACTTTTTATTCTATCTAAGAAAAAAATAAACTGACAAAAACATTCTATTAGACATTTACACCAGAAAAGAGCTCATGGTCGCTCAAGTTTTGCTCTTATTTATTTGTTTATGTTGAATATTTGGATGAAAAGTATCCCTTTTTATTTCCCTTTTTAAAACCATTAAATTCGAAGATGACAAAAAATAAACAAAAAGAATACAAAATAAATGTAAGGCTTCCTGCGACATCATGCATTTAAATCTTTAAGGATCTGTTTTTAAAATTGTGTTTCTTTTCTTAGTTTGTAATAAAATAAAACACAGCATAACCAAAGATCAATCCATATTTTTAAGAAATGGCACTGCAGTAGAGAAAGGATAAAAAATAAACAAGATAAATGTAAGTCATAAAATAAAGCATCTATTGTAAAGTTTAAAAATGTCAAAGAGAAAAATATTTTCATGTTTTTTAGCTCTCAAAAACTGTAATTTTTGCATTTTTGGTTTTTCTTTATTAAAAGTCAAAAACCTTTAAGCAAGAAATGAAATATATCTTACGATCAGAAAGCATGTATTCCACAGAAGCAGCATCTGATTTCTGCTCAGCCTCAGAGCTGAGAGGGCTGTTAAAAATAAGGCAAAACACTGCCATCTATGGCTGCATGTCTAGGACTGCTGAAATCCTGCACACCATGCACAAAGGCGAGACAGACTCCCAAAAAACCCAATATAGTTTGATATTTTCTGATAACACTAATAAAATATAATTGCAATAAAAAACTGCAATCACATACACGTTATTTTTCATTAACTTAAGTTAAAAAGAGCCCACAGGAACAGGGTTAACGGCAAAGTTTCCAGAATTGCACATAAAGCTGACACATTTTTGGCTTCCTATAACAACAGATTAGACTGAAACCTAGATTTTCATCCAAATGGGCATCTGGTGGCCATATCCTTTAAGCAACACAATTCTGCACAAATCAGGGGTTCTGTCAGAGCTTTTCGTACCACCTGCTGTGTATCTTCCCCTCAAAACGATTGAGCCTGCCTTTATTGTCTCAACATAATTTTATCTTTACAGTTTATTGGCCAAAATGCAACACACATTGTACATTTGCACTTCACCGCTAATGTCCTATATTATATCCGGGTTTATTGTATGGGATATGATTTGATATCAGAGAAATTACATTGGCAATAAAAGGACATATCAGGACTTAATTTTGACTGGGATTCAAAAGCGCATTAAGGCACAATAATGAAGTGCATATAGCTGCCAGACTGGGGTAGCAGGTTGGCGATGAAGCATAGAAGAAAGCCAGATGTCAGGGCTTCTATAGCTTAGGCCTTGACCAGGCCTACGTCTGCGGCGGCCCTTTATGTGGCTCTCCGTGTGATGCATTGGTCCCCTATGGGAGTCCCGAGGCTTTACTGGTGATGAGACGCGATCTGTCCCGTCTGTCACCTCTCTCCAAGTTATTCATACACCATCCATACAGTCAGTCCTTCAAGGCTTCTAATCCCTGTCTCCAGAGTTGGACTACAGACAGAGAGACAGACAGGCAGGCAGGCAGGCAGGTTGCACGTCTGATCAGAGGATGTTTAACACGCTGAGCATGACTGCACATTTACCCAATTTCAGCAAAGCTATCAGCGTGAGGCTGCAAAACCGAATGCAGGGGAATATGAATTTTGCAATAATGTGCAAGCGAATGATGCACTTCTGCACTATCGCAGAAAAGCACAGCTGATGACACTCATCAGCTGCTGTGAGATAACCGGCAACTGTACTTTATATTAAAATGACACGTTACTTCTTAATCTAGAAATATGTATATATATTTTTACAATGAGCTATAGTTCTTACTGTTGCAAATGCATGGACAAATGTTTAAAAAAAAATCAAATTAGGGAATGATAAAAAGCATGAAAGCGGTTGGAATAGAATTATAGCTGCCTCAGCACCATGCACGAGTGTAAATTTGTTCAGAACATCATCTCCTGATGTTTACAAACAGATACAGAAAGAGTTTATGTAATTCATTCATTTAAACAAGGCCTAAGAAACAAGCAAATAGATCATTCTTTGGGATTCTTTGCTTTGCAAACACACTTATTATAGATTAAAGTTTGATAGCATGCCAAAGGTATCAAGGTAAACTTAGAGCTGTGACTGACAGCCGAAAGTGGTTTCTCCTTGTGCTGGTATGTTTGTAAGTTGGGGAGAGAGGGCAGGAATGCTGTACATAAAGAGCTCCATGAAGTGCGGCTCTCATTTTAACTCTTTCCTTCCAGAAAGCGTCATCAATTTAGTGCGGACAACTTGACCACTCCCTTCAAGGATCAGCACAAAAAGACTGACCTGGGACAGGCACACAGGGTTCACCTCAGAACCCATTAATCAAGTGTCAGCGTTGTGTGTGGATGAGGTCAGATCCTGGCATGTTGTGTTGCAACCGTTAGGTCACATACAGGGCATGAGGAAGACCAAGCAATAAAATCCTGACAAATATTGTTTTTGTGCAAGATTTATGCAACCATTTTACTGCTGGATATAAAAAAAACAGCAGTTTAGAAATAATTGTCCAAATAAGAGACATGTAGATTGTATATGTGTGTGCATGCAAGTGCATGTGTGAAACAAAGACCACCTGTGCTGTGGAAGGAGCCAATGCATTTGGAGCCAGAGAGCATTTGTGTCAAGTGCCATTTGATTTGTCAGTCAGCAGAACTGGGCTGAGTCACAGAGAAGACCACACCTACTTTCCTCCATATTTCTCTACCTTTCCCTTTTCTTTTCCTTCCAAACAAGGTGTTTCCAAGAGTTCACCTCTAGGCCATCACTTATACACACGTACCTGATTGCATGTGGCAAACAGAAGTGCATTTCACTTGCTGCAGTGAAGCAACGTTCTGTTTCATGAAGACACAATCATTTAAAAGGTGTGGATCATTGAAAAAAACGATAATATCATTTGTTTGTGGCTGTTAACTTGAAATATAATCATGTGCAAAATATATAAAAGGTCTGCATTGGTCTACAGTCACTAAGGGCTTTTATTTATGTGCACACCTACCTATTTGTTGCATAGCTGAGTCTGAAATGATTGGATGGCAGAGCAGGTATTAAGAAAAGCCACATCTGAATGGTATTACAGTGAAGCAGGTGGCAGACAGAAGCACATGGGCTGAGGACTAAATGAATAGTGTAGCCAAAAGAGATCTCAGATATCCGTTTATTGTACATGTCCTACCTTTAAGTGATTTAAAAACTTTAAAGTGATTCTTTTTAACAAACTTTTTGCTACAAAGGAAACAAAATGAACTCAAAAATGAAAATAGCGAAATGATCACTTCCTCTGATCATAATAATATAACCTGGAAAAACCTAAATTATCAAAGTTAAAGTTTTATTATCAACCCTGTTTTAAATAAAGCAATATTTTCATTTTCATAATAATAATAATAATAATAGCTTACAACAGTCGTGTGAAAACAAAACTATGCCTGTCTTCTATTCTAACTGTTCAGATCAGTACATTAAAAGAAAAAAAAAATCTCTATTCAATACAATAATCAAATCAGGTGAATCCAACCTGACAAGAGCAACAAAACATGACACATGGCTGTATGAAAAGCCCAAAGCACAGAGGCAGTGAGTGAAACATCACACAGCTTATTGTTGCATCCATGAAAAGAAAACATAGAATGTGCACCTGGGGCTGCAAATCAAACGCATTTCATAATTTGGTAAGTTTTGGTTGAAAGAATTTAAAAAAATATAATCCTAAGTATTTTTCTCCTTTAAATCACGTTAGATTAAAAAAAAATGAACCAAACATTTTATGGCATATTTGACAGGTGTTTTCACTGTCAGTAAGTAGTGCATCATAATAAAGTAAATTTTTCATTATTGCCCACAAAGCTGCAACCCTCATCACAAGGTAGTGCTACCTATAGTTTAGATAATTAGAGCCCCTTTAAGCATTTTGAATGTCAGATAGTATGACAATGCTGCTATAAAGTAGGATGTATTTTTACGTTTTGATTAGAGAAGGTTTCTCTTTTTTAACATTGCACATCTAAGATTTAGTCAATAACAGTCCCCCTGATGCCTAAACTGAGTCTACTTTTCATTGGTTTGTTTGGTCAGAGTTCTCTTCATCTATGTTTTCCAGGTGTTCACCTGAACTCTGGTGCAGGACGAACATAGTAACTGTTGGTGGCATGAAAGTGTGAACTATTACTCATATAGAATAGTCAGAGGACTAGGCAGTTCTTTCTGTTTACATTATGGTCATAGCTTGTTTCAGAAACTACCCCCTCTTTAAAGCGTTGTAACTGCAGGGCATTTTTAGGTGGTTTTACCTGCTCATTTGTTAAAGTAAAAGCACCTTTCTCTGCACCCATTTGAAGCAGGTTTGCAGGACTTAGCTACTGTTAAAGTACTTTGAAACAGAAAATCATAACAAAGACCTTTTATCAGCAATCAAACACAAAAGGGTGATGATTGGTCTCGTTTCGCAGCTCCAGGATCTGCGCACCCTACAGGTACTGCACAAACAATCTACTAGACTCCAAGGCTTAACTGCAACTGACTCATGCAACTGGTTAACTCAAAGGACAAAAAAGCTAATTCTAAAGTAAATCAAAAGTATATAGAATACCCAAAAAGCTTTGCAAAAACACTTGCCTGTAATCTACAGAACGATGATTTCACACAAGTAACAATTGGTGCTACATGTAGCTCTACAAACTGGTGAATTATGGGTTGTACCTAGTCTTTTCTCACACTTCTTTGGCATTTTACTTTGAATAAATACGGACACAGTGTATTAAACTCATGTGTCTATGTTTATGGGAGGATATAGTTATCAAAGTTTTAGTCTTGATAAAGATTAAAGTATGATCGCCTTTTATTCACGACAACCGGTATACTTGATTAGCAAAAGTCAGATGGATGATTTTTCATTTTGCTAGCGATTTAACTTGGAAGACTAAAAAATCTAAAATTGCAAATTACATGCAAATCTGTGTGTGAGGAGTGTGTGTAAATTCTAAGAATGGTACTGAATATGTGATTACAGACCAAGCAGTTGTGCAAACATATCACTCTTAAACAAAAAAAAAAGAAAAAATTGAAAGAAAAAGAAGTTAGAGTATTCCTATGTTGAATTTACATGCTGAACTTTCAACAATGACTTCATTCATTACAGTTTTCAGGGTGTGGAACATAAACGCCAGAGCAGCCACATCAAACAGCTGATTAATTGATAATATTATACCAGAGCAGATGCAGCTAGACTCTGAGTCTAGGACGGAATTTCTTTTAAACCTTCATCCCACGCAGTGCTGCAATAGACCTAATTCCAGTTCAGAGAGCAATATCAACAAATGTCCCACCACTCCCTTCAGTAACAAAGCACTTCTACATGTAAAGGTGTGACAAAGGGACAAGGCATGTCGGCACGGTACTGATGGAAGACAGTATGAGTCGGAATGAGCTGGAATCTCTAGGTGAGAGTTAAGTTTCCCATGAAAGGGAAGTCTTTGAAGAATAGGAGGCTTTAAATAAATGTGTGAGATTTTTTTTTCCTTTTCACACATTTTCATTGATGTTTCCAAAGGCCTGTACAACATTGGGAAGGGAAAAAAAACAACAATTGAAGAAAATGCATGCTTGAAAATCCTGTTCTTGAGAGAATTTATCTTTTCCTTTTATTTTTCTACCAAATGAGTTTTGCCAGCTGTGCGCACAAAAGTGAAGAGTGTTAGTTGATAGGTTGGCTGAGACAATAGGTGAATGCCATCCAGTCACATTCCTCACATGCCAGCCAGTCTCTCACTGACCCTGAAATGGAGCCCACTTACCCAATGAGGGTCATTAGTGTGGACCACTAAGTGCCCCAGTCACACATGGCTGCAAACCAGGCCCACTTTGCCACTGTGGAAAGACCCCTAGCAGAACAGCACAAAAAAAGAGGCATTTCAGGGTTTCCATTAAGCCTTAGATGTTTATCAAGACATTTTAGGATCATTTAATGGAAATGCAAGTGAGATTTGTTGCTTCTTCTAGAGATTGTATACATTTTTAAGCTCTTAAAAAAATTAGCAAGTTTTATGAAAGAAAGATGATTCAGTGTAGGATTTCAGAGCTTAGATGAAACCAAATTAAAGAGATGTTAGCAGTCTGGTGGCTTAAAGACTCCCGACTGACAGTTGTGGCAGTTGCTTCATAAGCTAGCCGATACAGACCACAGAAGACCACAGGGCTCATCGTTCTATGGTGTGTTTTCAAAAAACAAGGACTGTGAAACACCTCTTAACCACTATTCCTTGTCCGATCACCTGCACGAGCTTTTAGGCCCTATTATTACACTCATGTCATATGGAAATAGATATTGATTCCGTTAGTGATATTTTCCTATTCGGCACAATAGTCATCCAAAGGATGGAACCATTTTAAATCCTGGATTTGAAAAGGAAAGCTTAGCATTTGAATCTGCGGTCATGTCTTTTTTTGTTTCGTCTCAGAAAAGTATTTTGACGTTAACGCATAGTAGATGCTGTTGCTCATTTGACTGCTTATTTGGTTAAGCACTTAAAAATTTTAATCGAAATATCCGTTTATGGACATGAGGGGAGGAATGCTGATTGGTCTAAATTGTCAGAAGCCACTGGCCATTAAAAAAGAGTTTAGTGTCAACAGAACAATGGATAAATAAGTTTAGAGTGTGACATTATGTTTTAAAATATATTTTGCTGATGATATGTTACCTTTTTTTGCTTTTATTGTTACAAATCTTTGGTTTAAACCCTCTTTAAGAACATTTTTTATTGGTTAAACACTATAGCAACAAGACTAATTTAGCTTGAATTATCAATTTGTTTTTGTTATGCAGCATTTACAATGGATCTGAAGTATATGGAGTGTGGCACAAGTTCATATCTTGACATTTATAAGGGTTTTGTGTACATGCATTGTTTCTCTGGTGCAAACAGCACAGATCTCTTTGTGCACGTGCATTCACTTCAGCCATTAACAGCCCCTGCGTTTTATCCTCAGATAAGACATGCTGAGAGATCTGAAAGGTGACAGGGCACTAAAGTCATCATTCATCAACTTTCACGTTCGACAAACAGTAAAGCAACACGACTGAAGAAAAACTGTAGAAAGTGAGATTAACGTTGAAGCTGTTGCTAGGATCTCCTGCAGCTGGGGGGCCGTCAAGACTCATCAGACTCAGATGGCAATGTGGGTAAGCTAGCAAGGTGCTAAAAGGTACTAAACCGTGCATAAGCAAACAACTCGCATTCTTGATGCATCTCATTGCATGTTTCTTACAAAAAAACTAATAATGAAAGTTTTATTAAAACAAGAGTGAGAAATATATGAAGGATGTTCATCGGTTAGCTGCGACAATAATCGAATAAATGTTTTATAAATCAAACAATTATATCAATTTGTCAGCTTTTTACAGTTAGAAAACTGCAACCCTCCACTAAAGTCAATAAGTTGTCGAATAACAAAAGTCAGATAGAAGACTGAGTGTACTCAGTGCCTTTAGTATGTTTGTTTGATGAGTTGTCTTGCTTGTAGTGTCTGAAGCCACTCACCTCCCTCCCTGTCATAAAGAGGCTGTTTGCACAGAGATCCTCAAACCTATTGCACACCACACTGGAAAGTGGAGCACTCTAAAATTTGTCTGTTTATCTGGTTATCTCAGTGGCATGTTAGTAAATCAAAGCAAAAAAAAAAAACACTGTTTGCATTATGGCTAAAGTCAAAACAGTCTGCAAGGAGGCAACTAGGAAAATCCAGCTGCGACACCATGCAGCTTCTCTAGCTTGGCATACTTTAGATTCAAACCATCTTCATATGATGCAAAAATCTCAATTACATAATTTTACTAATTTTAAATGTTTTTGTTTTGTTTTGTTTAACCTGCTAATTAAAGAATATGTCTGAAAATGTGTCTTTTTATGGTGTCTAACGCTGCCCCCAAGTGGACATATTGGGAATTACAAACACTAAACTTTATGAAATTGCCTTGTTGTAAATACAAGACATAATATATACGCCAACATAATTTCATATATGTGCACACAAATACGAAGACTAAACCAACACAGCACCATCCAAACACTGTTCTTTATTATAACCACAGCCACAGACTGGGCGTTTGCATATACAACCCCTCTCATTGTCTTATCACTCTCCTGACAGGTGGGCTCACCTGGCTGGGACGCAGGGAGATATGAAGGGGATGTGGGCGGCAATAAAGCCATAACTGTCGGCTGATGTTACGCACAGAGCACCACCTGGTAGATGTGACGCCTCTTTATTAGCAGCTGTCCAGTATTTTACAGCGCTCCGTTTACAATACAGGTAATTAACAGAAAATGAAAAAATCAGTCTCATTGTCTGGACATACAAAGTTCATTTTTGTCAAAATAATACCAGCTGTTTTCACTGATAGGTTTAGCTCGTCACGAGGCCCATCATGAGATCAAATCTGACTCTGCAGCACCACCTTGTGGTCTATTTAGTGCATTGAAAATGTTTCTCTAGTGAACACCATAATGTTGTGTTTGAGAAACATTACGAATTTTTAGGGAAAATGTCTAACAGTCCAAAGTGATCTTAGAAATACTTCTAAACACAAAAAGGTTGTTAAATGTTTTTTCTTCTTCTTCTCCTAAACAGAGTTAAACTGGGACCAAATGTAAAAAAAGGAATATTAGGGATTCCCTCAAAGATAAGACACAAGACATTCTGCTGACCTGTGTAACCAGACAACCGGACAGATTTGCAATCAGACCACTTGTGATGCTGTTGAGGCTCACCAGGTTATTTGAATAAAGTAGGGACATTACTAATGGCTCCTGCTTTCCCTACTACAACATAATTTGTTTTTAAAGGGTCTGCTTTAAATCTAAATGAGCGCTCAACAGAAATGCAGTATTTGCACATTTAAAATGGTATACTATAAATTTACTAAAAAGATATGTAAATTCTCTGTTTTCCATAATTACTGTGAAAACCTAAGTCTCACGATGCAAATACCCTTTGTAAATGGCACAACATTTTGATTTGAAGACACAGGTCTGTGCAAAACTGTCACATACTGCTTTGTGCTGAAAAAAATGCAGTGTCAAGCACAGTGGGGGATGAAGTCATGGTTTGAACTTGCTCTGCAGCCATGAGAGTTGGTTACAAAGTCCCTGACTGCAGGAAGAAGTTCTGTTCCTAAAAATTATGAACAGAACTGGTGACATGTCCAACATGCACTGGCATGGCACGGTACAGAGACTGGACAGCCCCTAGATCTTCCCAGACCCCATATTTCCAAAACAATGAGAGGGACAAGATCAAACACTTACTCCAAATCTACAAAGTACATGTGGATTGGATGGATGAACTCCCATGAACCCTCTAGCACTTTGTGTAATATGTAGAACTGATGCGCTGCTCCGTGACCAGGATAAAAGCTGCTCTGTTTTGACCACCACGCAATGTCGCAAAGCGAGCAATGCAAACAAAAACTGAATTCACTAATTTTTGTGACAGCTTTTGTCTGAGTTTTTCTTCATTTTAAGTGTCACAGAAACTGAACTGCATTACTGAGGACCAACATTTTGATTTGTTTTTTAAGGGGTTTGTTTATTGGGATATGAAAAAAAGAAATTGTGATCACTAATAAAAACAGATAAATAACAAATAGTTTAAAAAAACAGTGTTACTCAATGACTGGAGGGAGTCTGGTCTGTAGTTGCAGGATTTCATCTCTGCTTTTTGCAAATGATGTTTGTTGGTTTCATCAAACATGAACCCTCAATTCAGCGCAGTTTACAGTTGAGTGTGAAGTGGCTGGAATAAGATTTAGCACCTTCAATTTGAACGCCATGGCTCTTGATTGGAAAAAGTGGCTTTGCTCTTGCTGCCCAGGTGGAAAAGCATCTTGGTGTCTTGTTTACAGGTGAGGGTAAGATGGAGTGTGAGATTGATAGGTGAACAGGTGTATCAGCTGCAGAAATGCTGTGGCTGTATCGATCCATCATGGTGAGGAAAGAGCTGAGCCAAAAATGCAAAGCTCCCAGTTCACTGGCTAATCTCCTATATGTTCCTCCCATCATATATGGTCATGAGCTTTGAGTAATAACCAAAAAAGATAAGATCCTGTCAACAAGCAGCTGACATTAGTCTCCTCTACATAGTGGCAGGACGCTCTATTATGAGATCTGTCGCTCAGGAGGAGTTCAGAGTTGTTGCTACTCCATTACAAAACAGACCAGTTTGAGAGGGATTCTGCATTGCTGTCCAAGACATCAATTTTAGATGCCTCTTAGAAACCTCCTTGAAAAGGTGTTCTGGGATCTTTCCATCGGGAGGATGCCCTTGGGAATACCCAGGACACACTGGAAGGTCCATGTCTCTGGTGTGGCCTGCATGGGAGCACCTTAGGTTTTCACTGGCAGAAGGATGGAAAAAGGATGGACAGATGAATGGATTGGTAAATGAATAGAATTCTCCATTATAAACACAGGCTTTGTGTGTTCACGTAATGTACACAATCAAACTCTGACATCTGAAGGAGTTTTTAACAACTTTTGCCAAACTGTCATTTTTTTGTCCTTACAACTTAACTGGGTCAGCAGGAATGACTTAAATGTTTCTCAATTCTATAATAATTTAATCAAAACATCATATTTATTTATTTGTTTTTATGGTTATTTGAATCTCTAGTTCACACACCTAGTTCGCTTCATACAAAGTGTGCTGGCTAAAGGGACTCTCATTTTTTTTTTTTTTAAATTTAATCTTAAATGAAGCAACCAAAAAGCTTTTAACTTCTCAGCACCCCTCTTATTTCTCCAACATGTGCTTCTAATGGCTTTAGATCATGGCTAAGCCTTCCTGCAAACGGCCCCTAATCCAGCAGGCATGTGTTTGGTTACCTAAGGGGAAATACTATCTAAACTTTCTGCAACCCCCACTGTCAGCCACTAGATTAGTCCAATATGAATTAATCCCTTCATTTATCTTTGTCAACTGAGGGCCAAAAATAATTTAAGGTTGAGTAAATAGAAGTGGTTGCAGGAAAAGAGGCATGCCTCTGACAGAAGGCAGGTGCACGGCACCTCCTACAACTCATCACTGAGATTGGCTTTCTAATCAGTTTCACGGCACGGTAAATATGGATCTGATCATTTCGCTCATCAACATTTCATGGGCTTGGTGATTATCCGTTTCAAGCATACATGAGATGTTTCAGAGTTTCTAAAATGGGAAAACCGCCATCAAAACCGCATAATTCCACCCAGCCTGAATGTTTGCTGTTAAGAGAAAAGGTAAGGAGAGGTTTGGAAATTACCAAAGAAATAAATAATCGTAATGAACTGGACCCAAGACTGTTTGTGAAAAAAACAGGAGCATAAGGTTGGTCTTCCTGTCAAAAATGGTGCCACCGTAACAGCTTTTTATTGGCTAAACCTTTACGTTTCTTTAAAGCCCCTCCACTTTTTTTGTGCACTCACAGCAGCTAAGCACTGCAGGACACATCCAAAGTTTGACATTTACTGTCAGGAGGGGGACCAATAAATACAAGCACAGAGCCTATCACAGATGGAATGTGTGTGATGTTTTGCCAAAAGGTCCAAATATGATTTCAGCATGATTTCAGGATGTTATTAGCTTTAAGTGTACTTTAAGGAAAAGTTGTAAAAGTCAGAAAAAGTGGCTCCAGTCGCTGCAGTATTTCTTTACTGGAAGGTTTTTTGGGAACAAATCAGCAGAAATTATAGACTCTCACTGAGTCCACATCAGGGATGTCCTTCTGTCCACCTAGTGGAACTTATTACAAGTTGCATGTCAGTGCAACACACCCACTGAGTCATTGGTGCAACCCCACGGTTTCCAGTGGCATGGTGCCGGTACACCATCAAAGGCAGGGACACCCCTGTAAAGGACCTCATGAGGATCAAGAATGCAACCAGACTTTGTCTTAAACATTTCAAAGACCGGACATTTGCAGAGCAATGTCTGGTCGAAAGTGGTTAAACATTTTTTCAGACCAATAAGGACTTGAATTCAAATGCATATTTACTTGTCTGCTTTGCGTTGCTAAATTTACATTGCAGATTACCAGTAAATACAAAAATATATTGTATTTCTTCGTTACTGTCTTTTATTTTTTACAATTTTTTAAGAGGAATTTCAGTAAAGTTTTGGCTGTTTTTTTCCTATATCAAGCGCTAAAAACAGCCAACTGTCATGAACACAAAAATGTTCCAGCTTCAGTGCTGTTCTTGGCAACACATATGGTTTTTTTCCATTTGAAAAACACACACCTAAACACACGGAACCTTAAAGTTCTGTGTGAACTGAGTCATCAAAACTGGTGTGGAGGTCTAACGTGGTGTTTGTGTGCCGACTGTCTCCGTGTAGCTATGAACAATTTAGCATAGCTAAACAAAAGCAAAATTAAATTATTTTTGGGAGCCTTTTGTTTTGCAGTACCATCTGTTTTTCCAAGTCCTGTGATTCTGTCCAAAAATTGTGGGGTCACACAAATTCCAACACATTAAAGCACACACTGTAATCCAGGCCAACACAGAGAACATTTTCACATGTTGGTGAGAAGCAGCTAAGATCAAAATTGTGAGATGTGAGCTGAACATGAAGAGACTAAGTTCTGTTTTTTCTTAAAATTTGCAGAATTTGGTTTTGGCTCTCAGGCTCTTGTGAAACCAACTCCCCTGCCTCAGAAAGAAACTCTATTCGTCTTTGAGGTCTCTCTGATTAAACCCATAGTTGACTCTAAGCCTTTAATTATGCTGCTTTAGGCTCAAACTACTGAGGGTTATTCTAAAAATGCACTGAGCATTTGTCTTTAAACCTTCTCCCTGCACACCTCTGTCTGACGGCTCTCCTAACTCATGAATACATTTTCCATTAAGGGCGTGGCAATTCATTTTAACAACCATTTGATTCATATCATAATTTATGGTTGCCGATAGGATTCATATGTCGGTTTCTTTTGAATGATCCTAAGATTGATCCAGAGAATCTTTAGCTAAAAATTTAACCAGCGTGACTCAGAAATACATACCGTACAGAATAGTGATTGTGAAGTTTTCCATATTTCTTGTATTTCTTGCAAGATCATCAAGTGTAAATTAAATATGTGTACAAACAAACAAAAATTAATGGCAAATCCATTCACAGTTATAATAGTTTCATGAAGTTCAGCCCACTGTTGTTTTTCCACATATAAATAATACAAATGGAATATTATTAGAGCATTCTACCACACTGCATGGTCACATCTTTGTAAAATTCTAAGTGTTTCCTCACAGTGGACTGGAATGAAGGCTTGATCATTTTTTGTTGCCATCACATGTGTGTTGTCCGCTTTCATTTTTACATAATATCCATATATCCAATATCCATAATCCATAATCCAAATTATATTTTTCAACTTGATTTATTTTATTTTTAAACAATTTTATGACGGTCTAGGTCGATTTGATTAACAACTTGTCTCAGGCAGATCAATTACTGTAAGTCAATTATTACTTGCACCCTTATTTTTTTCTTTTATCAATTTGGCGTATTACACCAATTTGATCACATCAGAATGGTTTAAACCAACTCAAATTCAATATTAAATAAACTTTATTTGCTTCGCTTGATTCTATTTTGATTGCATTTTTGTATTGTTTATTAAACTTATTGAGCTTGTGAACTGTCTTAGTGCTTCATAAATAAAATGAATTTCATTGGAAATTCAAGGTGAAACAAACTAAATAAAAAGCAAAACTAAATACATATCTTATTGAGTTGTGGTATTTTTCAATGATTATTGACTTTCTGCTTTGATTTCTCTAATCTTCCCCTTGGATTTTTTGAGCAGACAAAAAAGAAAAAGAAAAAATGAACTAACTGGGCACAAAATAGTCATTTTTTGCCACAAAATGCAAAGGAAATCTTAGAAGTTTGGCTCATCATGAAAGAAACAAATACTTAAACAACCTTAAAGGAAAGAATAAACAGATAATTTTCTTTTGATAATTAACCATTTTTTTTCAAATTGAATAAATAAATGAGGTCCTCCAACACACAATACTATAAAATGCTGTCTTTCTGAACTACCAAAAAATGTCAGCATGTTTTCTGCTTTTTGTCATTTTTTTGCATTATAATGTTGTGTTTATTCAACTGAAAACTTTTGAATGAACGTGTTTTTTATATGAACTTACAGGAAAATTAGCTGTAAATAAGTTTATGCCTTTAGAGGATGTTAATGAAGTCAGCCGATTACATTAAAAAATGCACATGCTTGTATATTTCCATTTCATGTAAACTCAAGCTTATATTGAAATTTTTTAGTGTAAAAGAACAGAAAAAGACAGAATTATATACATTTTAGTGTAATTAGTCAAACCTAACAGATACAATACAATTGAAAACAAGAGAGCAAAATTAATTTGAAAAATTCCATGCATGGAAAATTTTCAGACATGTAACTCAGTGAATGATCTTTTCTGGTATTTCAATTTTAACAAGGAATCCCAGTGTCTATTTTTGGTTTGTTAGAAAATTATTTATTTTCCGATCCAAGGTTTATAAGCCGCCATCTGCTAGTGGGCAAAGCTCAGACAGATTATTTACTCAGAGAAAATATGGCAGTGAAAAATTCATGCCTGCTTGTCAGGCTGACCTATTGGCCATCTTCTGTCTCGCCCTTCATTCTGGATGAGAAAAGCCCCTCAGTGTCGATGAGTGATGAGGACGGGTGAGGAGGCAGGCCAGACGGACGTCTCTCTGCGGCCTTTGACATCCCCTCCTTGGTTATTCACCACGTCGGAAAAAGAAGGAGCGGCTATTCTGAGTGAAACAGTTAAACATTCAAAATAAAATTTGTAAAAATAATAGTTAATGTAGTTTTACTATTTTTTAAATCACCAATAAAAAATTGGTGATTCGATAAAAGAATGTTATGCAGTCTTACAAAGTAAACAAAATGATCAAAAAGAGAGGATTTAGTTTCCTTCTTTTTAAATTTGACAGCTAAAAATAAAAAGGTTGTTTTGAATTTGGTTTCCATCAGTGTTTATGAATATGACATGCCTGCTGACACTGTTAATTGTGCATTTCAAAAACTATTTTCCAAAGGAAACCAGCCGCCACCTATAAAGAAAAAGACTCACAGCCTGATCCGTTTTCCCCTCCTACAGATAAGAAAATTAGCAGGCTATATCCTTGTCCTCAGCTGGGATTGTCATTTCCTCTCCTGCTGACCTGCACATCTTACAGGAATCAAGGTGAAGTAGAACAAACATGGACACTGAAATCTGAAGACGGGGTCTTGTCTGAGGTCTTTGGCTGAAAAGGATTGTGGGACTGGGGCTGCAGCCGTTCTACCCTGCCCTCCAGCTTGTGAGGGAAATTGGAAAAGTCCTCAACAGGCCAAGGCTTCACTTAAAACACGGGTGGCCACCGCAGAGTCTCCAAACAAATAGATTTACATGATGTGATCTCTATCTCATGTGCTACAAGGGAGGGCGAACGCAGCATAAATGGCACTTTCCTGCAGAAAGAGAATTGCGGGATGATGTAACGCTTAAGAGCGGCCAGAAAAAACAGATTACAGACCTCTTTTTTGTCTCGTGCTTCTGCAGGCAGGTATCTTTATCCACAAATCAAGTAATCACATTTTGGGCTAGATGAATGACAGAATTTCCTCTTTTCTTCATTCTTTTTGAAAAAACAAACAAAACAAAAAAACAGGCCAGTCGGTGTGTTGTAAGGGACATCTGCCATTCTTTAACAATAAAGCAATTATGAAACTCATCCTGTTTGCTTCATGTCTGTTTGCCATTTGGATGAAAAAAAAGGACAATTACAAGCCCAATGCAAGCATTTGGATCATTCATCATAATGATGCTCCATGCCAGGAAAATACAGAGCAGCTTGCATATGACTGCAATAAATATAATGCTTTGACCTGGATCTAGCTTCCATTTATTATCATGATCCGTGCAACAAGATGACCACGATTCCCCACAATAAGCCAACAGTAGAGTTGGCTTGGAGGAAAAGTATCTAGATCGTTTTATTTGTTGGCTGGGTTTGCCACAACTTTGTCCCAAAGTGGCCACTATAGTGTGGCTCTGCATATCCAACTTTTCATGTAAACCAGTTCCATATGGCACTGCCTTCAAGAGCTGAACTGACCACTGGAGGGCGCAAAACCCCCATCAATGATCACACGGTCAGCCAGAAAGATTTGCAGTTTCAATATTAGAGTTAAAAAAACATCCCACAACAAAATAAAAAATACAAAGCACAATTCCTCATATAATTACTGACATCTATAATTTTTTAGAATTTAAAGAAATTCAGTTTTTGTGACCCTTCAGGGAAAGTTCCACATATTTCACCTGGACACACATCTTGCGTTCCCTGAGTTGAAGCCCTCTATAAAGACACAGCCCACCCCTTTGCTAGTTGGGGTTCATGTCCCTGACCGCCCGGCCTCGGGTCAGACAGGGCCCCTTGGGGGTGGGGTGGGGGGGTTGCCCTCACCCCTCTCCCTTTAAAATAACAGCAGCCACCAGGTCAGAGCTCTGTTTCCTTTTTTCTTTCACATTTCTGCTTAAGATGCACCACCAGTGGGAACAGCTGCAGGTAGAGGAGTGACCACAGCTGGTGAAACATTAACTGTGATTCTGTAACATTTGTAATTGTAATTTCTGCCCTTTTAACACTCGAAACAGCTTGGCTACATACGCATGTTACAGCCTTCATGGTCAATATAAAAGCTTAATGAGAGGACTTGTCAACCAGTCACACATTTGCATGTTCTGCAGAGTTACAGATTGATTTACCTACAAAAAGCCTATTTTATTTTTACGTGTTACTGGACCAGAGTGACTCTTTTGTCTGAGTTACACATGTGCATGCGCTCACACATGCACACAGACAAAGATAAATACTTCAGCTCTGCTCTCTTATTTTTGGAGGCGTATTGAGGTCTTGTGCCAAATCCAGCTTTAAACTTCCTGGCCTCCAGTCCAAATGGCTCTGTAACAGTTAAGAAACCTCATGGGCCCACAAAGACCAAAAAGAAACAGCGGAAAAAGTGCAACCAGCAGCCAAACACACATAGTCACTGAGCTCATCCCACCAAGTGATAGTAAATCATTATGAAGGTAAAAGGCGTTGTGGTCATTGCGATCATTTAAGTCCAATAAAATGTCTATCTGCGAGAACAACCTCCTCACTTGTAACTGTCACTCTCAGTGTCAGGTGACATTCTTCTCCGAGGATTTTCACGGCATTTAGAAACAAGTCAAAGTTGACCTGAAGGATCAGATTTTCATCTCTTTGGAACACATGGTCTAAAGAAGAGAGAACTATCAAAAAGAAGGATATTCACATAATTCCAGGGAAAAAACCTGAAACAATGCATTTTTCCTGAAAAAGAAAACTGAGATCTGGACTTCAAATGTTGGCTCTAATCAGTAATTATTAACAAAAAAAGCAACAAAACATTAAAGGACAAATGTTAATTTCAAAGACCTCATGTTAGAGGTCATTTGGCTTGCTTTTCTTCATGCTCCTGGGATATAATTCCCCTTTGAAAGGTTTGATGTCCAAACAGCCTAAATAAACAAAAAGAGAGGATATGATTATGGGGCTCCAAACTGTGGCACACAAGAGATTTGACTGTAGTTTGCTTGTTAAAGTTTGTAGCTTTCTGTCTCCAGTGCTGTATCTTGCAAAAAAAAAAAAAAAAGTTACCCCCTTTCATCTAAACATGTGGTACCTTGCAGTGATGAACTCTTCCTCATGTCCTGCATTAAAGGGAAGAAAACCAAGGGCGTTATCCTGTGACATTTACGTCTGTAGGCACCTCATTCCCTCTGGGGCTTTCTTTAAGTTTGGCTCCAGAGGGGCCTAAGCGGTTTGTCTTTGGCTTTAAAGATGTGGGGCTCTGCCAAGTTCAGTGCAGTCTACAGACTCTGACTACTATTAGCTGGCTTCCTGAGCAAGCAGCGGAGTGCTTGTGTGCGAGGAGGACCCGCAGTGGGGCCGATGGTCCTCTTTGCCTCCAGCTCCTGGCCTGTGATCTGCAGGCAAGCTGAGATAGCAAAGCCTCGTTGCTGAACCACAGTTTATTCTTTGAGTGAGGGAAGGGGACGTGGCCATGCAACAGTATTTACTTCAACACCCGACTTTATGTGGGTGGTCCCTCTCCCTTTGCTGAAACACAATGGCTGCACCAGACACTGCACACTCACATACTGTCCTGCCTCATTGGAAAAGCTATAAAACACGAGTCATCAGGGCTGCCTGGTTGTGCATGATATATTTTCTGTTTCCTCACAGGTTACCTTACATTTACAGTTTTTTTTTTTTTTGCCAGAAAACTGTGAGAATTTTTCTTTTATTTTTTAGTAATACACCTCTACAACACATTTTGATCTGACCGGTTGGTGGATCATGGCACCTGATAAAAGCTAACATTTAAGCATAAGAGGTCCCAATCTTTCAAAAAGCACTGCTGGGATGTTTTAGCAACCAAACGTTATCATTCCACTTAGCTGCTTTTAACCTAAAAGATATGGGTGATGCAAGAAAGCATATCTGATGTGATTCTGATGATGATAATCCAATTACTTTAACCACAGGACATGACCTGTTGCACTGGAAATTAAGCAATCAATTCTGTCGTTTTTCTAAAGATGACATTTGACCAGAGGAAGTAGGCTCAATGAGCAAAATCATTTTTGCTAATATTCTTTGCGTCACTGAAGATAGAAAGCTGGGAGTATAAACCAAAGACCAATGATTTACATATTTTTCAGTGCTTAAGAAAAATGGAGAGCAGATGAAATCAGATTTTAGAAAACCTATCAATTATTTTTAATTAAACAGATTTTATTCTATTTTTCCTCTCAATTTTGATTAAAAAAACTCGCACAGGTCGAAAAAGTGCGCACACACAGGCGCAGTAATGGAGATGTAACTGGAAGAGTTCTAGCGGCATATGGATGCCATTTGCAAGCTGCACTGAGAACATATAGGTCAGTTTTACCCTTTGGTATCTCTCTATCCATCTGTTTTCACATTACTTGCAAATTATAGTGTCCTCCAGACCCAAATGAACATAAATCAGGGCGGTGAAAGAGCAGAAGTTTTCCCATCTGTCATAAAACAATGATTTAAACTACGGGTTGTCAAAATATGGCGCTGTGAATTCGCCCCACTCCCCAGCAGTAGGAACACAAAGCACCATCTCATCGGAGTAATTTATGGCCTCAGAGGGAATGGAGGGTGATTAGGGCTTAGGCCACCAACAGCCAGAAAAACAGTAGGAGCTCCAATAAGGATGGCTGGAAAACCTAGACCAAATTTATCAAACAATTCAGTGAAATCTATTTCTGTTTGGAGAGGAGAGAGAGAGAAATATAGCCTGTTTAGAATACTGTTACATCTCTGGAACATTTGGTCACACTGCATTTGTGAGTTTTGGAAATTCAATGTTAAATAGTTGGAGCCCGGGACATGTGATGTGTTGGTCAGTTGGGGTGCCGGGGGCCAATTTAAATATACAACTGGACTTTCTTGGACTTTGGGAAATGTGTCGGTCTAAATGATGTCACCGCATCTCTATAAAATTGTTTCTTTTCTAAAGGTGGATTTGTTATGGTGAAAGCAATGCAGTCCAACAGTGGATCTGGATATTTGGAATCTGCATGCAAAAAGACTGGTTTAAAAAAAAAAGCCCTTCTTTATTGCCTTTACCCTAAATGGCCTTTGGAATTGAAAAACACACAGTGTACAGCGGAACCTGGCTTCCTGGAAGGCCACTTAATGTAGTGTAATTTGCTCTCTACTGCAGTAAGTTGAAGGAAATGCAGAGTTAACACTGACGAAGGGATGCAATTAAAAGAAAAAAAATTAATGGTTTCATGCAGCTTCAGATAAATTTGGTTTTCCTGCAATAAAATAGGCTTTTAGCTGGTGGATAGTTTTTCTGTCCATTTCCTCACATCAGAAACAAGAGAAAGTCCTTCACAAAGATCCTTAACCCTCAGCAGGTTTGGGAAACATTTCCTCTTTATCTTCAGAAATGCACACTATTTTGAAGCAGTTTTAAAGGGTTTTTATTTATTTGACTTCAACGAAGAACTAGATCATTTCCACCGATGCATTTTTGTCTAAATCAATTCATCTTCCTTTGCTTGTTTCTCCATGAGGGAGACTTCTGACTGGGCAGATATTTGTTTTTTTCTGTTTTTACAACTGCTCTTTTGGGTCCCTGACCAGTCATTGGCTCTGTGTGGAGGGAACCATGCCTCCGGCCCCCACACAGCGCACAGATTTAAGCACTTTTTCTCTTAGACCTACAGGTGCTTTGTTAGTGTGCACAGTCTAAATTGTAAAGCATACTAACTTTTACAATTTGAGAGATATTTGCCGTTAGAGTAATCTGTAATGGCTTCAGTGTATCCTCTATAGAAAATCTTTAAGTTAGAAGGTTTAGATTTTTCACTTTAGAATATCTTAAATTTTCAGACAAAAACTCTACAAATACTTTATTTGTGCTCATCATAACCTGACACACATTAAGTGATAACCCACAAAGCTTTTTTGATGTTAATTATTCTGCTACCCTGCACTATCCGGAACCACCCAAGCGTTAGCTCTCTGGGGGACGTTGTGTATGTTCACTAACCAATCAGCTAACAGGATTCTGCATGGCTTCCACCCAAGGATGTAAAGGCTGTTCTGGCCAAGTTGTTGCTTATTCCTCAGGAGAGCTCCCAAAACCCCTCGATAGCAGTCTCAAACATCTGAAGCAGAGCAAAGTACAGAAGGCTTTCCAGACACCGCCACGCAGGACCCGATATCTGTTTGAAGAGCAGGTAGCTGGGAACCTCCGGTTTGTTTCTACAGCTTCCTCCTCTAGTTAGGAAGGGATTTTCCCACACAGACCATCCTTTTTAATAAGCCTGGCAATGTAGTTCATCTTCAGGATGGGTTTTATTGAAACAAAAGCAAACTTTGATCACAGCTCTTGGCTTTTTTTTAATACAAAAACAGTGCTGAGCCAACCTTTTACATTTCTATTTTATCAATCTAATCTTTTAAATAATTCTTGGAGGTAACATCAATAAAACAAAAAAGTGTTACACGAGTAAGTGAAGAATAACAGGAACAGAGTGAGTAAGAGAAAAGATTCAACATGTTCACTCTGAAGCTCAACAGGTCTCTTCTATCAAGGTGGCCTTTGCGGGGTTTCTATTGCATCCCATGTCAACACCACTGACAGCAAGAAGCACTTAGGGACCGCAGATCACTTTACCATTCCTGCAGCAGCAATGGAAACCTCGAGGTGGGCTTTGGGAAGACTAAGTAATGGGAACTGCAGGGATGCACAATGACAGGCTTTGGCCAGTAGGTGGGAGTATTGATGCTGGTTTGCAGCTGAAACTGCTGGCGCAAAATGTGTCATAAAAGAGCTTAAGATCTTTAAAATTACAAAGATGATAGCCTCTGATCTTTGTGTCTCCTAAAAATTCAAAGTATTTTATCCCAACTTCTGAACAGTTCTTGCATTCAAAACTTCATGGCTCAAATGCTAACATCATGGCTTCCTCTAAAGCCCAAGTGGAAGACATTATATAATTTGAATGCTCAATTTGCTGCAGTGTAAATACAAAAACACGAATTAATTCAATTTCCAGGCATGTAGAAATTCTTGAAGAAGCTTGGGTCCTCTGAAATGGTAAAATTAATGAGAAAGAGAAGCACTTTCAAAATGTATATCTCAGAAAACGACTTGCAATAACATCCAGCAAAGCTCTTAATGTTAATTTTAGGCCCCACAAAAACCAACCTCACATGTTGTAAATTTACAACATGTACATTTTTTTTACCAAAAAAAAAAACGTGACATGCAATCTCGATTATTATCTTTTTTATTGTAGTTTGTATTACTACAAACAGGTACATGTGGTTAGAACAGGAAAATTCAATGAACCCAAACCAGGCATCTGGCCACATGTCTGCAGTTCACAGCCTCATGCTTTGTCTTCAAGGGGGTTTGAAGGGTGCACATGAACAACAACAAACTGGCAGATGTACTTTGAATTAAAAAAAGAACATTAAAATATATTAGAATATCAAATTTATCACATTTAACAGAGAAAAAAAAGGTAATAGATGTTTTAGAAAATATATATTATGTTTAACTATCTATTCTAGTCAGTGTAATAAAGTACACAGGTACAAACAAACAGTTATGTCTGGAATTTTTTTTTATTAAATAGTGAGGCTAATGAACTGTGATTCACTTTATTGCTTATAGAAAGAGCTTGTGGTTGGTTTGTTGCTGGTGAGGTTCTACAGCCAGGTGGGGTCGGCGCCAGCCGAAGTGACACAGTCTCACCTTCACTAAGCCCGACGACGAGGATGTCTTTTAACATGGGGAAACGTGGCCATTGTTAGCCAACCGAGCGTTTCAGTGAGCCACATTAACTGTTGCGCCACTGTTTTCAAAAGGCAACTCCAAACTTGCTTTGATGGCAGGGAAGCTGGCCTCCATTTCATTTTGTCATTTGTGATGTGTCTGTCTTCATTCTGATCTGCTGTGTCTTGTAACCTCAATAAACCGAAAGGTCAACCAGGGTAGGATGTGCTCTGCGAAAGCAGTGTAGACACACAGTTTTGGCTGCCCTAACCATGTGATTAAATCTTTTTTAAGGGTAAATAACAAAACTGAAAGATATATTTGTGTGTACACCCTGACATGTTAGTTCATATAAATACTTCCTACATCCCTTTGAGAAAATGAAATCTTCCACAGCAGAGAAGTTGGCCATCGCTCATGCCCTTCATCACTCGCTCACAACAAGCCATTTGTAAGTCACACTTTATCTTTGAAGGGAGTCAGACACTCTCTTGAGCTGAATTCCCTCTGAGGGTAAAATTCTCTGGAACAAACCTGTGATTATATCTATATTAATAGTTTTGGAAGTCCCCACAGACCATTTGTCTGCTAGATCTTGCAAATAGTACTTTTTCCTTCACAAAGACCCAGGTCATCTTAAACTGATTAGAGTGTAGGAATATCAAGTTCTTTTTGAGAGCTTGAGCTGTTCCTTTGGTTTTGTTGTGAACCCTGATGCCAGATGCAATAAATTATTAGTCTAAATCAGAACAGAATGCCAGTTTGACAGCAGAAAGCAGCTCGTGTGAAGGAAAAAGAAACATCCCATTTGAAGCAAAGCAGACCAGTGTCAGGCTTTGTCTGTGTTAAGTCCAGTACCATTATCTACTATTTTATGTCTCACATGGATCATGAGAGAGTCATGAAACGCCAAACTATTTAGTAAACATTCAGCTAAAATGTAGAACTAGCAAAAACATAGGATAAAGAAAACCTTTCTGGTTAAACCATGAAATGAAAAAAAAGAAGTAAAATCATTTAAAAAAAATCATCTTGCTCACGTCGTGATCTGTAGTCTCTCCCAAAGTAAGAGTTATTATATTACAATTGACGTTTCTTTATAAAAATGAACTGTTGGAATAAGGTATAATATTTTTTCCCCTTGGTAATCCCTAAAACCTTGCATCTGATTTGAGACTTTATTGAAAAAAAATTAAAAAAATAATTTGCGGATTTGAAAACTAATCATGCAATACTGTAGTTTATGCACAAACAAATCCAAAATGCAGTGAACATTTTCCAAGTTTTACATGAATGCTTTCATCCATAGCATTGAAATGTGATCTCAAAGTCCACATATAGGCCTCATCTGTAATGGTGCAACACACAGCTCTTGCGTCAGCCTGTCTGTGTCATACTGGAGTGTGTCTCCATAGCCACACCTATCATAATAAGTTAAACAGCTCCTCACAGTTCAGTGGCGAGACAACAGCCTCCCCTGGTTTTTTGGAACGATGAGTGATTGACTTGCAGGCCTATGCAAACTCTCCTCAAACTTTGTGTCATCTCTGCTTGCAGAGCCTGTGAACACAGTTAGTGCTTCCTTGATGTACCCATGAGCCCCATGGGAGCTGTCAGAGGTCAGCGAGGAACTGACAAGGAATATATGAACAAGATTTCCAATAAAATAAGGCAACTCTGATCCACACACTGGCTGTAAAATCAGAACCATGTGGGCTACCAGTGCTCAAAACCGTCAAATGAACACCAGATCATGATGCTGTTTGAGTGGGATTTTCTTTTTGTGCTACTAAAAAAAGACACAAGTCACTGGCAACATTTAGCAAACAACTTGTTTCTGGTGTGGAAGAAAGATGTGGAGAACGCTTAGTTGTGCAGCATTTGCACATTTCTCACTTATTCTTAAAGATCTTTACATGTTTTGATAAATAATCTCCCCTCAACTCTGTTGACAAAAATGTAATTTGAATGAAGGAAGGCGAAGACTTTCATTGATCCTGCATCATGAAATCTCTCTTCATTAGTGATAAAAGATTAAGTTGCCGCTTTGCAACTCAAATAGTAAATGGAGTGAAGAAAAACAGAAGGATATCAAGTGTTTTGTGTGCAGGGCTGTAATGTGATTTTCTGCAGAATAGAGGCTACATTCACAAATAAAGCCTGAAGACATGAAAGCTGTGCACACAGAAACACTTAGCTCTCAGGAAGGAAGCACAGTGCCACCAAAGACAGGGATGGAATTAACAGAAAATATAAAAACAGTCAAATTAAATCACAGTGTAGCAGAAACTTTGAAGTTGTAACAGGATGTTGTGGAACTATATGTTATTGGCTCCGTATCTTTAGAAGCCCTCACTATAGAAAATGTAACAAAAAAATGCATAGAAATAATTGTAATACATATTTTAAAACTTGTTTTATTGGTCTTTTGTTTTTGTTTTTTAATTTACTCACCATCCACTTCAGATATCCCAAGAGTTCAGAAAAAAGGCCCCAAAGGGAACTAGAGAGAAAATTTCTGCTGTTTAAGCCAGCAAACATTGTCAGATCATATAAGAATTCATGAAACATGCACCTAGCACTTCTGTTCTGCTCATGATGTACAATTTAATTTATATTTGCTTACAATGTCCCCTTTTTTTTAACCAACCCATAGGTAATCTGCATAACAGTTTTTTTAAACAAAGTTTATCTAAGATTTGACATCATTCTAACTCAGTTATTCAGAAAAGTTTATGTCTAATTAGGTTTTAAGGAAAAGGATTATTGGGATGCATGTGAATAGAATTATTACATTTTGCGCTTTCACATTTTTACCTTAAAAATCCAACATCTGTCTTTCTAACATTTTGACATGGCATTCAGACAATTCAAAGAAGACTGCACTTTCACACATTTGTAGAATGGATCATCACGACTGCTACAGGAAATACAATAAAAAGAAAAACAATGGGTCTGGACTGGTGTATTTGTCTGATTATCTGATGTTAAGAATCACTGGAGCGTGAGACAGTGATTAATGAGTGTCAGAGTCACCTTCAATGATGAAACATGGAGCATCTGAAAGAGACTTCATTCCAGAGACAAAGACCAAGACGCCTGTCGTAAGCGAAAGTCTGCAGCCCAAAAACAATGCATTTAACCATACTGTTATGAAAAAACGAGTCTTTGACAACAGAAATGACATAAAACTTAATGTGGAGATGGATGCTCAGCTTTTACAAAAGATTTCAACAAAGTTTATAAACAAAAGCTTGTTTAAAGTGTAAAAAGTGCATAGATTAAGCTCCAGCTGATAAATAAAAGGTCTACTTGCAACAACTAGGATAAAAAAAAAGAGATTTGGGTAGCCTGTGTACCAAACTTGGCTGAAAAAAAAGGACCAACAAAAACCTGAAATCCTCCAAAAAGCAGATCAGTTTAAACAAAGAATTTGGTAGCAACGTAACCTCAGTGACGGACTCTGTTTAACATGTTGAAAATTTGCACTTTTTTATTCCAGAACAAAAAAAAAACCTGAACTAAGTCCTACAATCATCTGAGCCTATATATAAAGAGCAAAACGTTTGAATTTATTTGTTTAAAAAAACAAAAGAAGTGAGAGGACCTTTAGGTAGTCTATGATTTATGTTACAAACATTTTTTGTACATCTTTGTGTCGCAAAGAAGTACGAACAATGTGGTTTGCGCAAATGCAAGACTCAAAAAATGTTTTTTAAAGAAATGTCTTTACTTTTGAAGAATGTAAGAAAAAGAAGAAGCAATATTTAATATATTTTGGTAAAAATCATCTGAAGCACTGATTGTAAACCCTAGGAACATTTACAGAACATATGATGGAAATCTTAAAACCAGAAGTAAAAAAAAAGATTAAGTTGTAGTTTTAAGACAGTCAGAAACGTAATCCTAAAACGAATGTTAGCTTTCCGAGGTGTTGCAAACATATGCATTTCTCTTTAATTTTACCAGTATTGACAAGCAATGTCCCAAAGGACATAGCTTTCCAGCAAAAACGTATCCATAAAGAAGTGTCATCCTCTCTTTCAACGAGTGCATATTGTAACCAATCTTTACAGTAACTTTATGCGAGTCCAGATTTCTGCATAGGAAGGAGGCCTTACATTAAAGTGTGTTTCTGATAGGATGTAGGGAAAACGCCTCAAACCAAAATATAAAAAAAACACGAACAATGAAATTAGGAAGCAATGATATGATCAAAACAGTTTTCTACGGTTGTTACCAAGCGGAGCCACACAAAGCATTATATCAGAGGATATGAAAGGCCTGAGACAGCATTTTCTCATTTAGAGTAACTTAAGCTAAACTTTCACCTCTGAGAAGTGGTGTTGGCTCTTCTGAAATACCTGTTGTGAAAAGTTTGGCACGGTCTGTTTGTGGTTAAGTCGGCCATGGGTACCCCTGAGGCATTTTTTTTTTGTGTGTGTGTATTTCCTTCACACTTCTGACAAGGCACATAATGAGTGACAGATTATATCCCCACAGACGTACTGGAAGTACAGCTGCACCAAATTTTGGACAAAGTGTGTCGATGTACTTCCCTCCACAGACAGCCGATCATGAAATTCTGTCCCCCAGACAAGGCAGGTTATTGTTGGAAATGTTGGTTTAAAAGACAATTTTGCTTATAAAATAAAATCCCTTGCACCGTTAGTTTCAGGCTTCCAAGAATTTTATGAACTGTAGAAGTCATTTCTAAAGGTTTTCCATCTTTTGAGCACTAAGTTTTTTTTCCTCCCCTTTGTTTTGCATTTTATTCTCTTAATTTAAACTACAGATATTTCTGTGGATTTTGTGATGGAATTAAACTAAATAAATCTTACTCAACTACAGTGACTACTATCAAATCTGTGGGACCTACACGCTTGTTCTGATGTAAACTCTGCAAGCAACAGACCTAATTTCTGTAAACACAGGGAAAATGGCTGCTTTCCCCCAGTAGCAGATCCTTAGGAACAATAACCAATAATTAGGCATATTCAACTGTAGAATAATAAACTTCAACTTCTGGTTGGTCTCAATCCCATATTTGAGCTTTTTTTGGTCTCACTAAAAGATGGTTTTGATTCTCCAACTGTCCCTAAATGCCTCACGAGGGATCTGACTCCTACAGAAACCCTCTCAGGGACAGGTGGTTAAACGTATAAAAAGAAGCACCATAAGTACGTTTTAAATTTTTTTTTTTATAAGAGCCAGGAATTTAGCGAAGACCGCTATTACAATGGAAATACAGGACATGGCAAACACAATTTCCTACACCAAGCTACCTCACAAAAGGTTTGCTTTCATATACAATTAATAAACATATGTACAGTGAGGAATACCTTAGGTTATGACTGGCTAGAGTTAAAACAGAAAACACAAACTGTGTACCTACTTTTGATTTTTCTTTTGTATGGCCATACCAACAAATAAATATGCTTGGATTTAGTCTCACTGAACTTGGTCTAGGTTTCTTCTTACTAAAAGTTTTTATTGTATTTATCGTGTTAACCAAATTCCTTTTGAGGTGATGATTAGAGGAAAATATATTTTGGGATTTGCACTTAAATAAAATCAGAAATTCATGTTCTCACTAATGACTCTCTCATTTTTTTAAAAGTTGAATTTATACTTCTTTCCAGACTTTAATTTATAACCTGAATGATTTAGCCCAATTCTGAGCACTGCAATTGTGTTGTATTATCTTTTTTGGGTTGAATGAGTTTCTGTTTGCTCCAAGTCTTCTGAAAGATTATTTTTCTACAAAACCTTTAACAAAAATGACAATTTTTTTAAAATATAAATGTTTTCTTTTAGAATTCCTATTACTTTTCCATTTAGAAAGGGAATTTTGCACTGTCACAACTGGTCAATGTCATAAAAAAAAAACTTTTCACCTAACAGTGATTGACTGGAACATCTTTCTCAACATCCTGCAAACCTGCTAGGTGCCTACTAACCCAGTTTCTCAGATGTGCAATGCCTTTGGCAGCCTTTTGTTTTTAGCTTACTGTGCCTCTGTTTAAAGAGGCATTTTTGTTTAATAGGAACTGGATGAAAGAAATATAACAGAGACACACACGTGGCATGACAGCTACTAATGAGGTCTGTCATTCATGCACTGACAGCACCTGTTGAAAATGACAAGTCATGTCTGGAATTGATGTCTTAAGTACCAAAGTTGGATAAAGAAGGAAAACTGGTTTTGCTCTCCCCTGACAGGCTCTCATGTAAGCTTACTTGGTTAAAAGATGTAAAAATATAACTTGATTTATTTTTTACTCACTTTTCTGATCCCTTGTGTGTCTGTAGAGAACGGTATTTGGGTCTGAATCAGCACCACTCTGCAGCTGGATCAATCCCAGACTTCCTTCCAAAATCTGAAGCAAACCCAAACCTAACTTCTTCCAGTGTGGGGCGCAATCACCCATCCGGGATATCTGTTTGGAGCTTCGCTACCTTCATTTGAAATGTGACCCTATTTCCTGACGTGATCCGCAAAATCCAGTTTCCTGCTTCTGCTATCAGCCTCCTGTGCTCCAATCAAGCACCTGCTGCTCATTATCCACTCAACAAGTCTGTAAGTAGTTTAGAGGTGCTCGAAATTCTGGCTTGTATCTCCAAAATTGACAAGTCACAAAACAATGTCTTGCGAGAAAACATAAACATCATTGTGCTGCACGGCTTCAAAACAAGTCTAAGACTCACAAAAGCATTTGCCAAAAAGGGTACAGGACTTAGGGTACTGAGATAGACCTATAGGACAGATGTTCCTCTAGAAAGGTAAGATGACAATTCATGTGGGTGTCCAGACTTCCCACCAAAAGTTTCACCGAAGGGTTCATCCCAAAGGTAACATTAGAGACCTATTCCTTTAATAATTTGAACCTCATTTAAGAACTCATTTCAGATTTACTCTTTATGGCCAGATTTTGCATGGCGAGTATAAATATGACAAGACAGCCATTATGGAGGTGTACTTATAATGGTTATCCTCACATGCTGAAGCAAAAGTAAACCTCTGTTTGTTTGGTGAGTTGCAGCATTTATATGAAACTTGGTTTGATTTTTTTGTTCAAATTTTTTTTTTGCCTATTATCGCTGTATGTTATTTTCTTTTCTCTTTTTTATTATTTGACTAGAAACTTTACCCACAGAAGTAAAAAATCCGCAACATAAGGAAACAATACACTTGTTTGTCACCTTGTGACAAAAGTTAAGGAGAAAGACAAAAATCCACTAAAAAGTGAATGACTGTAACCCCCCCCCCCCCATCTTTCAGTTAAGGGGTATGTTGAACTTTCAGTTCATTACATTACCTTTTTGGAGAAATGTGTGCCCAAACAGGTTAGCCCCCCTCACCCCCAGAGTCTTTGGAATGTTTCATTTTTACACAAATGTCACTCAGTTTGCCAATAGGGGACAAAATAATGAAAATTTGTTGGAGTTTTTTTAAGCCAATCAAAGCGGGAGATCATTCAGATGGAGATGACTTCAGCAAAACATGGTTTTGAGTCACGTGGCACAAAGGGAAACTAGATATGCTCTGGCTTTTTATGGACAAGCCCCATTTATCCACGAAAAACTTGATTTTTGGGTGTCAAAGCAAACATCATGCCTCTGCTAAGGAGCACTTTTTCAGTGTTTTACACGAAGATGCTTGATCTTAAGGTTAAGTGAGGATAGGGGTTGAGTGAAACAGCTTGTTCCAACAGATGAGTTTGTTAATGAATTTGATTTGAAGATACAGTTTCAGTAGAGGTAACCACATTCTCCTTGTCTGCCCGTATCATTTCATGTTTCGACTGAAAAATGTTGGGGTCATTCATTGTTCAGAATCTGAAATAAAAAGGAATTTATCAGAATGCAAAAAAACTTTGGAAGCGTCAAATAGGACACCCGAAAATGACGTTTCCAGGCCCAAATTTTAAGAGAAAAACATCTGCACGTTAATAATGTATGCCCAAGAATTTTCTATAATTTCTTACAGCTGCACATTACAATATTGATAATTAATTCTATTGAGAAGGTTTTGCCACACCATTGTTGTGTGCATTTTTCGATAACTGACGGATCAACAGCCTCTGTTTGCTTCTGTAGTGCCCTATAACTAAAATATGTGTTGTCCCAGTCTGGAGCAATCAGGGTGTATTCAGTTCGTCGTGCTTGAGTGCTCATGAAGTCCACTGGGTGATGGAGAACTACACTGAATGTCAGCCCAGCATGAAAAAGTGTCCCGTGAGAAGCTCTTTGGCTTTAAATTTTACAATCTGCTTAATAACACAAACTGGGCTACTAAATTATTATTTAGAAACTTTTATCAAAAAAAAACTACTATCAAGTGCACAATATACTTTAGTATCTTGTTGATTTTTTTTCTTGAATACATAGGGATCAATTTGTTGCCAAAGCAGCAGTCAGAAAAGTTATGTGCGAGCACGAACGCTCACCAAGCTGTACTCCCCCCTCAGCTGGTTTTGATGCAGAAATGGAATCATGGGACAACTCTTGGACGACTGCGAAAAGACTGTGGACTGTGGCGGTCTGCTCCAACGCTCTGTGGGTGGGAACACACACCAGTGTCCTCAGCAGCCCCAAAGCATCACTGCAGCCCTGGAATAAGCAGGCTTGAACCCATGGCCTGCGACTCAGCAGGCCAACGGCGCCTGTCGGCTGAGCCCAGAATGCCATTTCTACACCAGATGTATTTGTAAGATTTGGTAGTGCGACTACTTCAAAGTCTGACTTGATTGTTTTTGATTGGTATGATTATTCAGTGTTGCCGTCTTTTTCTTTATTTCTTGGGGGAAAAGATATTATCATTCAACCACACTTATTTAATTGCAGCAATTGGAGCCACTCTAATTGGGCCTAGCCTTTCATCTGAAATGGTAATGATTATGAGATTGTGCTTGTGCTGAGCGGCCTAGTCTGATGAGCAAAAGTTTGCATGATATGACTCCTTTAGTCTGGATTAGTGTGTTTTTTAAATATTTTATTTGAGTCTTATCTCACAGTGAATTCTTTTTTAATTTTTAATCCAATAATTTTGACTCACCCCCCACCCACAGTTCTTCCATTCCCCCTCATTGTTCTTTCTTCTTGATGTTTGTAACTGATTTGATCTTTGTAATGGAGGTCTTGAATAAGTAAACACTGAAAGCCTGCTCAAAATGTCAGCATGTTTTGTCAGAGCTAAGCAGATATTTAAAGAGCATCTTATCATGTTGATTTAAGCAATTAAACATGAAGTTGCCCTCTGCAAGCTCCGACTGACTGTATCATCGTAATTATTATCTACTGAACCTCAAAGCATTTTCTGTGACTTGATAAAGGGGGACTTATCACAGTCATTACGTGGTTAAATGTCTGCCTATTTGAAGGAAAAGTTTGAATTTGGGGAAATGTTTGCCACAGTCCAGCCTGGCTTTTAATGTGTTTAGATATATAGTGGTTTGCAAATGCTTTCAGGCTGCATGTATGTTAAACAAAGTAATTAATCCTTAAACGATACCTTGCAGTGCAAACCATTTTTTGTGAAAGCGGCAAACAAGAATAAACAGACTGCTATTTGACCCAGGAAATTGTTAGTAGGGCCTGAGAAGATGTTAAACACACAGATTAGTTTTTTAAAACCATGTGTGGAGAATTTATGAGAAAAAAATCAGATTAGGATTCTACATTTCGGATAAAACTTTAGGTTTAGAAAACAACAAGAGTTTAGCGAATTATCAATACTTCGGAATTTACATATTCACAGTCTTTACATGTGACTGCAGTCTTTTGCCCCTAAGTCAACCACAACCAGATCACGATCTGCCAAAATGTGACAAACCATTGCAGGAGAAATGTGGGCAGGGATCCGAACTCTACCTATGCCAAATACAAGAGTTATTTTGACAGGGATTATCATCGTGATCACCAGGTAATTTATAACAACCCCTAGCCTCGGCAGATTTCATATCTTTCCTAAAGCACTGTGCTTACAAATATGAGAGTGATGCTGGTATCTCAGCTTCTCACCTTCTGCAGAAGTAGGATGGGGACAAAGCAAAATATTCAAACATTCCCTTATCTTTGGCCCATATTGGCAGGCTGTTTCTTGTACAGAACCCCTGGTTGTGAGTGTCTCGTCTTTGCGTCTCACCTGCATACGTGATGCAAAGGGCAAGGAATTTATCCGCAGTCTTCATAAATCATGCCTACACGTTAAAATAAACTAACACACAGATTTTGGTGATTTCAAAGTCTCACAGATGAGACTTGGTGCAAAGTTTTGTAGGTTTCAAGGCATTTTTATATAAATTTCAAAGAACAAAAAAAGAAACAATACATTGTTAAAACTGCTGCATTTCACTGCATATCTTATAAGAAATAGAAGTTCAGGCTGCAGAATAAGGTTTACCTGCATGGAAAACTCACCGTAATATAACAACAATGGGTCAAAAGGACTTATAGACCCTGGCAAGGTCATGGAAAGTTTTTGAGATATACGCCTGAGTGTAGTCCAGACATTTTATTTGTGCATTGATATCATAACACAAGTCAGCACCAACTCTCTTTCCTGCAAACTGCAACAAATTCAGATTTTCTCAGGTGCCAGTAAATAGCTAAAGTCAGTCACATTCATGTGTGCTTGGATGTTAGATAACCAGAAATTCCATTTAAAATCATCAGGAACAATAATATATTTTAGAGAATTTGACAACATGTTGCAGCAGTTAAAAAAAAAATCCATATTTATGTACAATTTTGAAACAAAAAAACTGATTAACAATCAATATTCCTAGAGTCTGATCAGACAGAAGCTGAGCTCATGCACATTTCCAGTCATCAGCTAAAAAGTCCTCACAAAACTGTACAGTAAGAGTGAGAGAACATAAACTTAGAAAAAGAAGTATAAAACCACACAACATTTTTTAAAGTCTTACAGTTTAATGCAGCTCCTCATAACCAACCCACATGTCACTTTAAGGGAAACCAAAGTGGCATTTATTTGTGGTCTTTTGGTACTGAACTGAATTTCATTCTGCAGAGAATGAAAAGCGACTACTGTAGCTCTTCCACAACTCAAAAGAGAAGCAGCTACGCTATGATTTTTGTGACACATAACCTTGATTCGCTTCCTCTTTTATAGTTTTGGTTTCTGCTTTTAGCTTGTTTTCTTTGAGTAAAGTTCTTCACCTCTGTGGTACGTTAACATTTTCATTGACTAAAGAGCTACTTCATCTGCATTCCTCCTATGTGTGTGACTTCAATACATGAGCATTTAGGCAGATTTTTTTGGTTGTGTGAATGCATCACTGGTGCAACAGGCTAAGTAACAGACATCATGAACTCTGCTTCAACTGTGCTGTCTTGGTCCTCACGGGAAAAGAAAAGACCTTGCTGTGCTTCTCGCCATACCTGCTTTGATGCCAATTAACTCATCTTACGGGTTCAGTCAAGTACGCAAAACATTGTTCCAGTATCTGTGTGAAAATCAGCCAATGGTCAAAATGACGTCTAGTCAGCACGCAACAGGTAAAAACAAACAACAGAAATAAAGTTGGGAAAAAGAAAGGAAAAGACAGACTTACCTATGAGTGCAGCCTATAAATCCTGACTTATGTTTACTATTTATGATCTGCTTCAACTCTATTAATCCTTTAATGCAGAAATAAAACAATAAATAAACATTATGTTGCCATCTTTAAATTTTATCACAGGAAAAGACAGTTTTTAATTCAGTGCCGTGTACTGTTTTTGTGTAAAGTTTTTACACTAACAACTGACCAATCAAAACGGGTGATGTTTCCATTTATTGTTAATTTCTTAAATATGGATTTTTTTCTTTTTGAAAAGCTACGTTTATTGATAAGTAAAGTCATTTAATAACATTGGCGCAATCGAAAAAATCTTTGATACTATAATGGTCAAATTGTTGCCCATGGGCCTTAAATCAGCTGCAAAGTCCTGATGTGCCCCACGTATTCCATGGATCAAGCTGGTCCAACAAGTGAGCCAGTATGCTCACAACTGTGGAGCCAACAAACAAAAGGCAACTGAAAGTTATTCAAATCCCACAGACTCTGAAAAAGTACGGATAGAGCGATAGAGAGTGGAGATGTAAGAGATATGATAACGACTGGTGCAAGGTTGAACTCAGAACTAGAAAAAAAAAGAGATGATCATCAGTTGTTACATATTTTCAACATATTTTGAGAACAATAGTAACTACAAAAAAGCATATTCCCACGCCTTCAAGGGAGCAGTTTTTTAACAAAAGAAAAAACTAAGAAGAAAAAAAAAGCACTTTACTTTTGGCATAACGTCGAAAAAGAAACTATTTTATTTTTCAGAGTAAAATGTTGTTTATTTGTTAACTGTGCTTCAATAGCAATTCACATAAGTAAAAAAGCACACTGACATGGCAAAAGAGTTGAAGGAAACAATACATGTCCAAGATTGGATTGCTGAAATTTTGGCTTCCTTGTTAAATCTGAAGGAAATAAAAAAGATTTTATTTTTTATGCCTTTTTTTATGCTGATCTTTCTAGGCATCCAGACAAACTCGAATTTAACCTGTAAACCTATACGTTCTTGTTCACCAAACCGTAACATTATAAATTGCTTCATTCCATGACCTGTACTCTTCACAAAATGGTTGAAATCAGCACCTAAAACAAACAAACAAAAAATACACATTCCAAAATATTATCACTAAATGTTTGGGATTTTGGTGGGACTGGAGCTCATTGGGCAGCGATCAGTAAGGTCTTTTTCCTCCACTTTACAGTTTTAACGAGTCTGATGCTGAATGACCTGGGGAAATGGTTTAATTTGCGTTTCTTGCCCGCGCTTCGGCATTGTGTGGGTGGGTGGTCTGGCATGGCTGGGAAGGGGAAGACCCTCTGATGTGCAGTGTGGTAAATAGATGTTGCAGCAGAACAACAAACATTTTTCTTTTTACCATCTTGAGGAAGTAACAGAAAGGCTAATGCTGTGTTTTTTTTTTTTTTTTATAAAATTACCCCAAATGATTTGTTTTCTGGAAATGGGTTGTTCAGCTATTTCCCACAGACCTGTGAGCTTTGCCCTTTTGCTTCAATTCTTTTTCTTTTCTGTTCCAAGTCTAATCTTAACATTTCTTTACCTGTTTGGCAAACCTGCAAGGTTTCCTTCTAAAGTCCACTCACCAACTTTGTTTTAACTTCAATCAAGTGTAAGCTGTCTCATCAACAGTTACTTTGTTTACTTTTTAATGTTCCCCATGTCCACTAACAGGTTTATGACAAACACAGTAACATTTAAAACCAGTCATTTGAAGTCTGCAACACTTTACTGAAAAAAAACCACTTTAAACTTCTACTTATTGTCAATTTATACCTCAATACGCCACATTTAAAAAAAAAATCTTTTTGTTTAAAACTTCTGTTGCCTTGTTCTAAAAAACACACATATTCATATTTACTATGATTGTTAAGATAAAGAGAGAAAAAATACTGCATTTGGTTTAAAACTGTCTTTGACTTGGTGGACTTATTACTGTGGTTTATGCAATCAGCCATAAAATGGGTTTCACTTTTTTCAATTTTTTAAAAGATGAAAGTGAAAGCCACTTTATCTGCACAGTTATAATTTGTGCATTTACCCCAAACGACAAAATATCAAAACTATGTTTCTATCCTGGTGTGTGATCCAGCTTTTAACTCTCAATACTAACATAATTTGGAATCTCAAGTTGTGTTTTCAAAGACTCTGCTAGCTATTATTATACCTGGAACTTTGTGAGGACAGGAAAAAAAAACCTGTGTGTACTTCCACGTCAGCTTCTCAACCAAAGCTATGTTAATTTATTTTTACTTCCCTAATGGAAAAATATTCCCCTAATTACGGTAAACAGAAAGTTGCTATTTCATATGGAATCATTCATGTTTGATGCCTGACCCCGATAAGACACTTTTGAAGTCCCACTGTATATGTTGTAAATTGTTTCTTTGAGCTTGCTCAAGTACCAAAATCACCCTTGCTTTACCCATGGGACTGCAGAGCACAGTGGGTACCACTCCAACGCTTGGAATCCTGGCCAAAAGTTTCTAAACATCTTTTCCTGGTGCCTAAAATTAGCAGGCTAATGAGGTAGTGGCTTCCTTTTCTCTGAACTAATGCTCCATCCCTGTGGGAGAGCATGATGTGGACTAACACTCCAGATCAACACAAGAATCTTACACCAACACTTAAAGCTCCAGGACTAAACAGTTCAACCTGAACAAAAAAAAAAAATTTAGCATTATGTGAGAAGCCATAAAGTGAATTTTAGGAAATACAACATGATGTGATTGAAACAAAAAGTTAAGTTACTAAATACACACAACAGTCAATTTTCTTTCTGTGTCGGTTTCCCAAAAACATTTGTGGGATTTCTTTCTGCACAAAACAGAAAAGTCATGTTCAAGCAGACTCTACTTTGTTATTAGGTCTATGGGTCATATTTAATTGCACTTTCATTAATCTGTTTTATTTCAGCTAATGAGTCCTGCCATAAATTTAACTGTAGGTGTGGAATTTTTATGACCTTACGCAAACTTTTGATCAGGTACTAAAGCTGTTGGGAGAAAAAAAAAGAGTTAGAGAATCTTTACTGTGTACAGTACAATATCCAGTTACACTACCATCCCCATTTCAGCTCTAATTAGGAATTCTTCATTGTGCAAAATAGAAGTTATTTGGTCTACTAGACTTGTGTAAAAACAAGCAATGCCAGGAATGTGAGACTAAACAGAATACAGGTCATTTTAATGATATGATTGTTTCGAACAATTTATAAAAACAAAAAATAGTTCCCAGACAGTTTTTTTCCACAGCCACCAAATATAAAAAGTACTTTATAAAAAAAAAACCCCAACAACCTCCAAATGATAGAAATTGGTAGCATTATGTCATGGTATACTTCTGGCTATATTTTATGTGAGCTCATATAATTTATATAAATGTATATGATACATGATTTTTGATTAGGTTGATTCCTATTTCAATTATGTCTAAAGTAGTTCTGTCCTTTTTCAAAAGAAATTTCCAGAGACTTAAAAGAAAATCAAATAATTTGTCACAGTGGAGCTAAAGTAAATAGGCAGATAAATGAAAAACAATTCTAAAAACAATTACCTAAAAAAAGCCGTGGTGACAGGCAGAAAATATTAAAAAGGAAACTTAGAGAAAAATAATGTTCAGAGAAAATATACTTTTGTCAAATTTATGAGACAAGTGGAAAATGAGATCTTCTTTTAGCCCTATAAGATAATGTCAGTAGTGCAGTACGATGCATCATCCTTTACGAAAAACATACAGTAGGTGCATGTTTCCAGTTTAAGTGTATCTCTACCCAATTTTCAATCTGAAGAGATAAGATGAGCTTTTTGGATTTTCACGTTTATTTTAACCACATCAAATTTTATGTATTCAAAATCAACTATGAATTTGTTGAATGTTGGACATTAACAAAGATTAGATGTTTGAGTTGAGGCGATCTTCAGAGACAGCTTTGTGACCACTGACAAAAGTGTGCCTTTGGACTCAAATGGGCAGAATTGTCTAACTGATTATCAACAATACACATCTGCAACAACATGTGTCACAGTTTGTTACAAAGAAGTTCAGCTTTACACACCCTTGACCTAAAACTAGAGACTTGTAAAATGATTGTCTTACTGGTAGAAAAGAATGGGAACTTTATAAGGAATAGGAAATTGAGATCTAATAAACTATAACCTTTTACTCAGCAAGTTACTTTTGAACAGCAACAGTGTCAAAAACGTTACTTCTACTTGAATCTTCTCTTTTTGGCAAACCCCTTCAGAGGTTGCCACAGCAAATCAGCTTTGACTGATTCACAAATGGGGTTTGGCAGAGATTGTTATACAAGATACCCCTTTCTGACACAACCCTGTATTTTATCCGGACTGAGGACCAGCACAGGGGAACCCAGACTTGGGCCCCATTGTGGCTACATAGTTAGGCAGTAGCAGGGTCTTGCCCAACGACCCACACCGGATAAAGGAAAATCGTCGCAGCCCCTGCGAAACAAACCCTGGTATCTCATCCTCCAGTCAACAAAGCCAACTGAGCTATCCAGCCGTTGTACTTCTACTTGAATGAGAAACGTTTAAAGCAAAGCCGAGTAGTTTTAGTCTACTCCATCAGTTTCTTCCTAATTCTTGAGACTATGGTAAACTCATCTTAAATAGTTCAATTGCTCAAATTCAGAGTTGGATTTAAGAGATTTAGAGAACATTTCATTTTAGAAGAAGACGGAACAGAAAATATTTCGGTTGTGAGTTGAATTGAATTACATTGAATTGAACCAAAATGGAAGTGGCTGGTTGTTGACAAAGAGGACATTACATGGTGAACTTGTTTAGAACAGTGGTTTCTGAAGTGCAAAGCAGGTAGGGACAAAGACAGAGTGAACACATCCATTTTTGAAATTGTAACTAACAAAGTTAAGTGTAATGAAGTAAAGATTAAGCTTTGTAAAATCTCAAGTACTGGTCAAAAAAACAAATTTTTAATTGTTCTTAAGAACATGAGATGCAGCAGAAGAGTTAATTTTTTCAACATTTTTTAACTGTAAAAAAGACTGTAGCTTGGTATTCCCACAAGCACTAAAGTGAAATAAATGTTGCTGACAATCTTCTTTTTATGCGGTGCAGGAAACACCAGCCAGAATTGACATAAAATCCTGTACATTTTTCGTTGTTTATTTTAAAAAACGAACAAAGCAAGCTACAAGATGTTCGAAAATAGCAGTTGTCCTTTTCATTGAGGTGAGACACTAATGCACTCTAAAATCTGAATTCTGCCAACACATAATTAATACAATTGCAGACTATATTAATAATCCCGCAAGCCACATTACTAAACACTTAGTTTCAGAAAAACTTTTTGTCAACCTTAAAGACTCACTCTGATCATCTTTGATCTATTGTGGTCAGCGGTCTTTCAATTATGAATAGGCTATGTTTGGCCAAGATCTAAAAACCAGTGTTGTTTTCTAAGACAAAGTGAAGTGATCCCACCCCTACCTCCCAACATTCATCTGATTTCACGCTCTCCTGAAAGCTTACAGCCACTCACAACCCCCACCCCACCTGTGTAACAGAATTGAGAGCAACAGCTGAGCTTTCCAACCTTACAGTTTTAAGTCAGATACCAGCTCAGACGAGGAAAACACAGATGTACCTGGATCTATTAGATTGCAAGTGCATCCATCAAAACGGAACAGAGCAGGGAGCTTGCGGCCTGCCGATTGTAGCTTCTACATCACTGCTACAAGCTTTTGTCTGATTCAAAACAATTTGAATAAAGAAATACTCAGTAAAGTACAAGAACATGTTAAAAACACTAAAAACACAATTTTCATCGGAATGGGTCTTTAAAGGTCTTCTAAAGGATGCTTCAACAAAAAACATTAATGTTCCTAAAACAAACAAAATAACCTGTAAAAGGGGCCAGATCTAAACCTTAAGATACAGGCGCTGGGATTGCTTCTGACAGCTGCTTCCTGTTATGTAACTGCACACAGCTGCTTTTTCCAGCGAAGGACATCTTGATGCAGTGGACATTTCTAAGGGTCAAGAATGAAGAAAAATAATGCAGTTTTAATGATGAACAAACAGTGGACCACCAAGGTTTCACTTATTTATCATGCAATGCACTCACTCACAAAATAAGAGAGAAACTCTTAAAGAACTATACTTCTTTTTTAATTATCTTTAGACAATGTTAGGAATTAATACTACAATAGAAAAAATATATTTATTGTTATACAAAATTAGCAGATATATTTTTGATGGAGAAAATCAAACTCTGTGGAAAAATGAAAATAACATTTCACATAGAATTGTCTGCAATGTCTGTGGGCTTGAGATGAATTAGTTTTCTTGGTTTGCTCCAAAAGAGTAAAAGAAAAACAAGAAATCAGCAATCTCAAGGGGAAAGAAAAATTAAATTCTTGGCTGCAGTTCTCTATAAATATTGGTTCTGGGTTTTTAAGGTCCCTCCACAAATAAACGTTTTACATACTGAATAGGTTAGCATACCATATCCAACCTGGTCACTGTATGTTAGCATGTGAAGATGTCTTTAACCTCTGCGCATGGGTGACGAAGAAAAGAGAAGAGTGGAAGTCACCTCATGTGGAAGTTTGTGTCCTTTGAAATGCACCATTTGTGATGGTTGTCAGATGCAGCTCAGCACATCACAATCCATCCTTTACTAAGGACATCCCAGTGACCCTGTCATGCATCCAGCAAACCACTGCTTCCTTAAGTACAGCACAAGCTAACAGATTTAGAAAGCTGTAGCTGTCAAATTTTAAGTAACCCTAAAATTATCAGCATTAATTCTTGTACATGACAGTTTAAAAAAAACACATCACTATGAAAGTTCCATATTTCTTTGGAGCAAAGCAAATGGAAAAACAGAGACATGCTGCTATAATTTAAAAGGTGACATGTAAATTTCCCCTTACACGTGTTTGTGGAAAGATTAGAATGGCAAGGCGATAGGTCATAACTTAGTAGCAGACCTTGTAACGAGAGGCAGATTGTAGCAATGCTCACAGAGCTCCCAGGGGAGCGGGCAGTGTGTGTATGTTAAGCCGACGCTTTACCCAGTGTGTTTTTCCTAAACACCTTCCAAACACCTATGCCCATGTCAAAAAATATCTTTACACCTTTTTTGTAAAAACCTTGCCGTTTTGGCAGGTGCTGACCAGCAAGACAAGGCCGCATTGCAAACAGCAAAAAAGACCTTGATCACATTCTGGAATGCCTTTAAGGGTCAGGGGTATTTATTGATGACATCTGTTTTACATTAAATGGCCACAGAAGGTACAAGCACATGTGGAAATCTCCTTTTTGGACGTCCACAAATTTTGCCTCTTATATCTGCTCATTTCTTCACTGTACACAATTAAAATGAGAGCCATTTATCAAGAAAATATTGACGCTTTCAGCAGCCAGCTCCTGCACCTTAGTATGCAAGCTCACTGCAGAGTGTTATTCTTCCTGCACATTCTTATTAGTTCAGCTTTTTACAGCAGCATGTCTGGTGAGGTCATTTACGGCCAACCATGGTGGTATAACAGACCATTTAAAATGGTGAGGCTTTAGAACCTTCCTCCTTTTCACTTACTACCCAGGAGCTGGACTTCATGCGTTATGAAATCCCGTACGTATCTGTATGTTCAAGCAGAAATGTGATGATAGGGGTTTGTTTTTTGTTGTGTAGTGTTCACTGGCAGAGGAAAGCGGTTCACACAAAACACAGTATTGTCTCACATTTGCGGAACTTTATTTAAAGTAGCACAAACGGGAATCATATGCTGGGCTCACATGCTTTGGATGTTATCCCTTGTGCTATCCTAGGCACTTTAACATTGGGAGTTGGGTCATCTCTAGACCCACTGGACAGTGCTCTGAACCTTTTTTCTTCAATGATTTGTGATCTTCACTGGTGTCCATGGATTACATGAAATCTTTCCACCTTTATCCACCTTTACCATGGTAGGGAGAACACATCAATGCAAGAGTGGGGTCATCTAAGATAGCACAAGGGTTAATTTGGAGTATATGTCGTAATTTTCGCATGGTTTGGCCAGAGGTGCAAAATTTTGACTTACTGTATAATTGATTTTTTAAAATAAATACCAACAACAGCTAGAGGGCGCTGTAGGTGTGTGTGCCAATATTTGCTGCTGACAGCAATGTAGAAGGAGCGCACTCAGTCTTACGCCGGGTTTGGCAGAATTGTTCCTAAAGTTGCACAGACGATGGAGAATTTAACGCATTTAGTGATTTGAAATTATATAAAGAGTTTAGTTGACATGTTAGCATGTTCTTTAGACGATGGTTGTTACAACAATTATTCAAACGTTGTGCTAATATACCATAATCCTCTTCTGTTCCATGAAGCTAAATATGCATCAATATGTTACAATAGTAAAGCTTCCTGATATTTAGTCAATTGGTATTATCTGTTCTTTTATTATAATTTGCCTTTCAAGATGAAATTTATTTTCTTGTTCTTGTATTTTTTTAAATAAATGTATCCCAACAATGTGACTTATTTGATTTTTTCTTCTTTATTATTCATTTTTATGATTACTGCAACTTATAATCCAGAGCGACCTATAGTCCAAAAACACAGTACTGCTAAGAAATTATGGGTTATGACATTAGCAGGGTTTGTCACAATGAATACATTTTGCAAATTTCATAAATTACTGTGTTGTGATGCATCTGAAATTGTTCTTCATACAAAAAAGAGGCTTTTTGGTCTCATAGATGATCAATTATCACAAATCACAATGACTGATTGACAGTTGGGTTGTTTTAAGGCAAGGTAAAACTTCATTAGCAGGTCGCACAACCAATCTAAATATTACAACTCATCAATCAAAAGTCACCAATCTGTTGAAGTAAATATACTTGGCTAACTGTCCATCAGTGATTACCCCCCCCCCCCCCCCACACACACACACACATTATAGACACAAACTGCACTGGAATCAACAAGTTGTGGGTTTAGGTATACAGGTATGGTCACAGTTTGGCTACTTCCAATGTAAAAACAGCATGAATTCGTTGGGAAATTCTCCGTTTTGGATTTCAACCTAAAAGGAATAGTAAGAATCCATTAAATATTGTTTTCAAATAATCAAAACTCTTTTTGATCAGTCAATCCATCTGAACAAACCCAGTAACTCTCAAGCATTACACTACAAAGGAGATGGTTTGAGAGACCTGTAAGCAAAAGTTATAGTGTTGTAAGTAATACTAAAAAATGTCACTCGGGGTATGAGTGTATCCTTTTTCAAAGCGTTAAAGGTTATCCCTCTGACATCTTAATGCTAAAACAATCAGACAATGGTCCATGTTTTTCTTATTACGTCTACAAAAACAACAACATTTCAATGAAGATTCAAAATTCCTTCAAACTTATATAAGACCAATGATGAAAAGCTTTTATACTAGAGTCACACCCAAATCCAAACAAGTTTGTTCAACTATTGTTATGAAGTCGTTTTCCTGACGTCAACTCTCTTTTTTTTATATTGTGACCTGAACCCTAACCTTGCCCATCACCAGTTAATTTTGAACCCTAACTTTAAGCGGACGTTCACTCATACCTCAGCTCTATAACAAATTACATGTCCAATGACCATGTAGTCCTGTACCGTCTGTGTTTTTACCAAAAGTGTTCTAAAAATACAAACAAAACAAGATTCACACACAAATGTGCACACAGTATAAATCACTTCAATTCATAGTTTTTTTTTAATTTAATCTTTTAATTCTTTTTTTTCCTTTTTTTTTTTTACAAACTTGCAATAATATGTGGTTCTTAAGCTATAGGTTAACAATATTTCTAAACTGATTTTCCATTTCCATGATAACCATTGATACTTAGTGCAGCCGTACAGAATCTTTGAATTGAAAAAACAGCCTTTTTATTTATTATTGGAACATTGAAAAATATTAATCACCCTTGTGTCAGAAAAAGTTAAAGAGATCTTGAAAGATTATTAGGGGCTCAGCACCACATGTTTGTACTAGCCTGATACCAGCAGGTTCCCTGCTGGTATTGAACTTATGACCCTGATCCCAAAGGGACATGTTCAGACAAGGATAGAGGGCAGTAGAGAGGTTTAGAAATGCATATGGAACCTGTGTGGTCTCCAGATATGCAATGTGCAGTCCAACACACACATTCATGTCTTGGCTGAAACCAAGCTTTGACTCATACTGACTATCCATCTGGTTGTATCCCATCTTGTACCCAGCTTCCTGCAGTTCTCATCTTAGAGAAGAATCCTCTGTAAAGACAGGCAGATAAATAACCTAGTCTAAATCCCAACAGATAAGCGAGTCTATAGTTTGTATTTTTTCAAATGGAACATTTTTGTTCATATGTACGTTTGTAAAATCTGGATACAAAATTAATACAACATATTCAAGGACTGTGGATTTTTCTATTGAAATACAAGACATTTGACCTCTTTTGAATTAATTTGAATGTTTTACATTGATAATGGAAAATTTACTGTTGACCAAACTCAATGAAAGTTGCTAAACAAACATTAGCCTGCGTAAAAGAAGAGAACCTGGATGCATGCAAACCAATAATTATAAAATGTTTAAAAGTGTAAATCCACACATCAATTGCCCTTTGTCAGAAATCATTTTATATAAGGAGATTTAACATAGCAACCTCATTTCTTGTTACCCAATTCTGGCATGAAATTAGAGATAGTGACTTTCTTGAGTTTTCTAAGCAAAACGACTGTGTTTTTTTCCCTTTTTTTTACCTCCCAAAATTGGAAATTACAGTATCTGTGGCAACAGCTTGCAAGAATGAACAATAAGCAAATGGTACTCACCCCTTTCATCAAAATGGATCGTTCACAGACACTTGACAGATATTTTTGTTTTATGAAAATCCGCCTCTCAGGATTCTTTTACCAACTTTGATGGAATGCAGCTGAGGTGGATTAGAATGAATGTCCTTGGGAAAAAAAAAAGCCTCACCACAAAAGTAAAGGAAAGAATTCACAGCACTGACCGCTTGTTGTGTTCCAGCTAATAGAAGTAGTATGTTTGGTCACTGTTCCTTAATGTGAGCAGCAACGCAGGTCTACGTTTCACACACACTGTTGATTAATTTCTAAAACGTACAGCACTTTCAATGAATTAGTTCAGCAAAAAGCCAGAATAATATACTTCTTCATCCTATATTGAATCATTTTATATTTAAATCTTAGTAAGAAATTACAAAGATTAAAATATAAATATACCACTCGTATAAAGGTTTAAAAGCCCAATTTTCAATAAAACATTTCAAGTTAGTTTGTGTAACACTACAAAACTTCAAATTGATTATTTTGGTAAGACTATTTGAAAGACAACAATAATAAAGTTAACTCAATTAAGAGGCAGGTAAATAGATTTAGAAAAAAATATATAGTAGTTATACGAATACTTTGAGTCTGAAAATAGGATTAAATAAAATAAGATATTTGATTAAAGGCAAAAAAAAATTTCTCGAGAACTTCTTAAGTACTGAGTAATAGTTTCAATATTTTTCATTTGTAGCCTTAAAGTCATTAAATTAATTCGGTTTATTTGTTAAGGTAAGACTACAATTGAAAAGGTCTCAAGGCAGTACACAAAACACACACAAAAAAATAAAACAAATCCCAAACAAAAGAATTTCAATTAATTATGCTGGTTAAAATGCAATGGTATAACACTTCCCAACTAATTAATGTTACATCTAAATAAGACAAAAGTTGTGTGTTCAAGTTGTTGTACTTATATATAAATCTTATTATTTTTTTCAAATATCAAGCAATGACCAATCATCTGATTACTTTGGTTTTGTAAAAAAAAAAAAGTTTGACTTGATATTTAGCCTCATAGGACCCAAGCTAATATTAGAGCTAACCCTCTAAACACGCAGTCACAGGGCTCCAGGTAACCAGAATTAACTGCTGTGGTAATACCCAAAATATGATGTCTACACATGTGAACGCCAGGTTCTAAGTGGTTACAGTATTCAATTCCATTTTATTTAAATAGCCCAATATCACAACAATGGCCATCTCAATGGGCTTCATACCAGTAATTGTATAATGAACATAAAATCCTAAAATTCAATAGTTAATGGCTAAACTAAACTAAACAGACTAAGCTATACTGGACATTCCTGCTCAAATGCCACAAACAAAAAGTAACTGAATAATAGATAGAAGTATATTGTATCTGAGTGAAAGTACTTTAAAAAGTTGTTATAAATCTCCTCTTCTAAAAGTAGAATGTGTTGTACAGTACAACAGAGTATTTTTTAAAGTTACCCAGTTAAATATCTTCTTCCACTTTCGGCTTCTCCCATCAGGGGTCGCCACAGCGAACAAGTCGCATGGTAAATTTGGCAATGTTTTACGCCGGATGCCCTTCCTGACGCAACCTTCTCAAACTGGGCTTGGAACCAGCAGAGGTAGAGAAGGGAACAGGGAGCAGCCTGGAGTCAAACTTGGGTTTCACGGATGGAAGGCGCCGCAAACCAGCACGAGCTAAACTGGCTCCCACCCAGTTAAATATAATGACTATATAAATTACCCAGTTAAATATGATGAGTAATTTTTTTTTAAAAAGACTAAAAATAAAAGTAAAATTGAAGTATAGAAAAAAAAAAAACCAGCTGGGTCTTGTTCAGTGGTTTCATTATTTTTTGCTGCATTTTTGCTATATCTCACAAAAAGCACAATCTGAAAGTTTTTGATCAATAGAAATGTGTTCCTGATGGTCTTCTACCTTGATAAGTGTTAATTAACCTGTTAATGAATTATTACATGGTTACAGTAATATTAATTTAAATTTTACAAAGGGGACGATAAATTACGATTTGTTGTGGTGTTCATTTGTTTCTCACAAAAAAGTTTGCTTTTTTAGATGTACTGAATGAAAGAAGCATGCCATTAACATCTTGGATTCAGCAACGGATTGACACGATTTCAAATTTAACTTTGAATTCTAATTCACAAGCATTTCTGTTTTCTAAATGCATAAAGTTGGCTCATGCAAGTTTAATCAGGTTATATATCTTGAAAAAAAAATCCTTCACTGGAGCAGAGAAGATGATATCAGGTAAAGAGATAAGTGAAAACAAGCCTCCTCAATCTGCCACTTCTGGCGGGCAGCTGTTAGAAGAAGACAGTTTCCATGTGCTTCAGCTTGGCAGCAGGGGTCAGTGGCTGCAAATAGGCTGTCTATTGTGCTTCCCTATGGAGACAGATGTCAAGGTCAGTGTTAATTCACAGCTGCATTGTCAACAGCTGGGGCCCAGTCACTGCGAGATCAATTTAAAAGCTTGGACGCTGAGCTATTCAGCTTTATCATTGCTATACAGAAATGAGGCGATCATGTCCTCGAGAAAAATCTAGTTTTTTTTGTTTGGCATAAAACTCTCTGTTTGTTTGCTTTCCAACATACAAAGCAAAGGAAGAATGGTTTTTCAACTCGGTCTTTTACCTCCCATGTGGATGTCTCCGAGATTAAGATACTTCCCTCCACTGCACGCAGTCAATGTGCCCCCATGGAGAACAATACCTGTACAATCAGCAGGACGACAGCCTATTCAGATGTGTTGAGATTGGAGAAAGCGCAATTGGGAGTTTTGTATTGGTCAGGTTCAAGGATGACGCTGCACAACAGTGTTTGTTCTTGCTTGGGTGGCATTTACCTGCTAATGTTTTTACCTCTCATGATTGTTGAGAGCCCTTGAAAGGGGAAATAGGTTTGTATTTTTTGTCCAAACTGCACAGATAAGATAGGAATGTTTAAATATATGAAATAAAGTATTTTTCCAGCTGTCACCACTAAGAATCCAGGCAAATAAAATATCAACTTAAAAGACTATCTGTGCCCTTTTGTGGGAAATCTTGAATATTGGTTTAAGATTTTGCCACACAAATTACATGTAAATAAGAAAACATTTAGTTTGCTCAATCTTATCCTTTGCTTTGGCCCCATGGAGAATCTTCACTCCCATCTGGTTCACTTCACACGACTGAAGAGCACACCCGCTCAGTTCAGTCAAAGCAGAACTGAATCCAACTCACTGAAATTACTGAATAAATAACATTAGAGTAAAATCAACCAGATTTAGGAGCATGACTTGATGTTAACTTGAACTGACTTATTTACACTGTAACTGTAGTATTTTCTCTAAGATAACTTTCTTTAATGGGAATTAAGGTGCAGTCATTATGGATTTGATTTTAAAAATTGTCAAAACATTTTTTTTGTGGTTTAAATGTTCTCAAATAGGTTAAAAATTAAATGCAACATTTTAAGCTTGAAAATATTAGATACATTGGCAAGTAAATTAAATGGTTAAAAATATTAATAAAAACTGATATTAAATTTTGCAAAAATAGTTACATTTCCTTCCTTTGAATGACTGAAATTCCTTATTCAAAAATGTATGACCTAGAAATGCTTCAACTGCAGATAGTTGCAAATAAGGTTGATGATGCTGTTAATATGCTGAAATCTAGGTGAAACATTTTCCATGTGTTGGAACATTAACTGATAAGAACTTACAAAAATATTTCAAAACTTTTTAAATTAAAGGGCTGAAGCTGAGCAAAATATAAGGTTGCTAACACTACGTTTTGCTGACGTGATAGAGGGTGGAGCCGGACAAACAAAGATGACTTCAGTGAAGTTTGACCTGATAAAAAGGCAACCTCCAGATTTCCCTATTCAATGCTGACATGAGGCCACTGGATCAGAAGGCATTTGATGGAGCAAACTGATAAAGGAATTCCTTGGCCAAAGTTCATGATGTGAAATTAAAACAATGGTTACCAAAGGGATCAGGATGTGTTCATTTTCCAACAAGGTGGAAGGAGTTCCTTTACATGCTCAAATAGCTGAAAAAAAATAACAAAACCGGAATTAGGATTAAGAAGTGCTGCTTTAAATTTCTTCACTAAAACCCTTAAAATATGATCCAGTAGAAGACAGTTGAGGTGAGGCTAGTAAACCACAAGGTTCAGGTTTGATGTAAGAACATTTTCTTTTTCTTTAGAAATTTTTCTTTAAATATATTTGTATTTTAAAAAGTTTAGGATTGTTAGGAATCCAGGGATAGGCAGATATATTTGGAATATTTATAGTATATTTGACTTTTTTTTCAAGGTTTTCTTTACAGATGTCTATGAGATAACACTAGGCAATAGTGCTCCAGTTAAGCATAATTAATGAGTGTGGTAATTTAAGTCAAATATGATATGTCCATGCATGTGAACGCCAGGTCTTGAGAGGTTAAGGTAGGGGTCCCTAAATCCAGCCTTTGAGGGCCGGTGTCCTGCATTTTAGTAAATCAATCTGCCATTGAAGCTGCTTATTGGTTAAGCACACCTGATCCAGGTAATCAGCAGCAAATAAGGCAGGGTTTCTGGAAAACCAGCAGGAAGCCGGCCCTCGAGGCCTGGATTTGGGGACCCGGTTAAGGCCATGGAGAAAGATTTGAGTACCGATAGTTAGCAAAGTTGAATGCTGACGCACATCTGTCGTGTTTCTCAGGACAAGTTAGGGTTTGGTAATTATCGGATTCCTCTGCTGGAGAGGAACCTGTGGACAAAAAAAATGTCAAGACCGTTCCAAAATGATTTTTGAAAAAATATTGAGGTCATTTACGCGCACAGCAAAAATATGCTCATTATTATGTTATTTTATGTTTTGAGTGACATGTAGACAGAGCAATCCAATTTCCCCTTTAGCCAGAAATGGCAGTTACCTGATAATAACATACACAAGTGGATTTCTCACCAAATAATATGTTTGTTCCTTGTGGAGAACTAACATTGACCACAGAAACTCATTTGTTTTGCAGATATTTTAGTTCTCGCATGGGTAAACTAATGCTACAACCATTGATGCCATGTTTATTCTAACATATAACAGACAGGTGGGAGTTATGAATTCAACAGAAAGTTAAAATACAAAGTCATTATGTACATAGTTCCCTTAGAGACCCCCTCTCAGTTGTGACTCAGCAACTGATAGAGGAGGGTCAAAAGCTCCCAGCTCCACTCAAATTCTGATGCATTTACTTGCAGACAAATAAATCCGTGTATGTCTTTGTTTTTCTCATCTGAGCTGGTATCTGGATTAAAACTGTATGGCTGGATAGCTCTGATGTTACTAACTGCTTTTGTTACTAATGTTAGGTTGTGATTATCAGAGGCTGTAAGATATCAGGAGGGAGTGTAAACAAAGGAATGATGGAATATCAGTGGACGGTTATTTCCGCACCAACGGTCCAGTGCACAACTTGTACTCAGAGACAAATTTCTAATAAACTCCTGCCGCTACGCAGAAACTATGTCCTAGAAAATGGCAGGTTTTTGGATTTTGGTTAAAAACTGTGTAATCAAAATTAAAAGACCACTGGTAACGCTTTTACACTCCATCAAAATATAGCTGAAGAGGGACTTTAAACAAATCAGTTGAAAGACTACTACTGAGGCCATCATTTTCAGATGATCCATAATTTATCTGCATAAATCTGATTACTTCCAGTTGTCTGTTTTTTCTGGTCTTAGAGATGAACTCAGTATTTTTGTTCTTTAACATATTTTGGTGAGAAATATTCCCATTTTCTGTAGATTAAACCAATAATAATTTTATTCTCCAGCAGTAGAAGGCAATAAGGCCGGGAGATAACATACAGCTAGTGCAGAAAGGTATAGCATTTTGATAGTACCGTAATCTAATAAACAACAACAAACAAATTATAAATAGTACTGTGTTTCTGAGTCTAATATTGTAATAATTTCAGATAAATGACCTTTACAAGTTCCCCTGTGGACACAAAATGCTAGTAAATCATACTTTACAGTCCCACTCTAATTTATTTCAAAAACATTCTCATTGGTCTTTTAAATAGATTGTGCTGTTAAAAACACCTGTGTTGTTTTCTATGACATTTCTGCCGAGCGGCGGAAGTTCTTTAGGACTTGTGGGAAGAACTGTTGGCACAGAGTAAGTCCTACCCCACTTCCCATCATCTATCTGTTTAAACCTCCTGTTATGTTCATTTGTGAGGAACAGAGATGATGTTCCTGGGTCAATTTGACCCGGTGCATGTTTAATTATCCAAAAGATGTCTGAAACCCAAAAAAATCCCAACAAGCAGTGTAAATATTTCATTACTAACTCTATTAGTAATTATTATATCAATATTTAGTGAAATGGTGTTCTTACCTCTAACAGGTAATGGTTAAATTATTAGAAAATTCACATGTTTTTCTTCAAAAATGTACATGTTCAAACTTTTTTTAATTTTTTACTACTTTATTACTTTTGAGAGACCAATATATAAAATACAATAGTTTTACATAACATTGAAACATGTTCTTGAAATTTTGTTCTACATACATGCACCGTGAACCAGAAAAAAAACAAAATCACAATAAAACAGACAAGCATTCGCAATATGAACTTGTGTGTGTGTACATATACACAGCACAAGAGTGACCAGTCATCACACTGTGCTTTGTGCAAATTATTTTGCACATTTCTCACGGGTCATGCTTGTCTTGACATGGTCACACGAGTCACTGTCATCTTAGTGGGCCCTGGCACTGTCTTTATGTTTTCTTCAGACAGTTTTGCCTGACGCATATTTGGGGATGAAGACCAATGTATTTCACCATTCTTTGATATGAATGTCTTGCTTGGAGGAACAGGAATAGCAATTCCCTCATCTGGTTCATAATCATAATAATCATTGGAATCAGAATTTAGCTCAAGATAGTCTTCTTCTGATCATGATTAGTGATGACTTCCACAGCCTCCTGGATTGTCATCTTTCTGCTTCGGTTGATCATTTTGTAAAGGTCTGCCTGACAGAGTGTAATGTTGGAAGGACTCCCATGCAGAGAATCATTAATATTTTTCGCCCCTTTGTTGAGTGTCAACTGAATACGGGTTGAGTTTTCCCGCGAGAACATAAATGGTTCCTGTCAAAAGTCATAACACCAATGCACCTGTGTGTGTCTATGTGAGTGATTGGGGTGAAATATGTCTCACAGCTGTAAAGAAAGAAATACTAATAATAATAAGACATTGTTGTACCTCCAGTTTGACTGCTGGGTCAAATTTACCCGGACAGTATCTATGTGATATAAACATGCAGGCGGGGTAGCAAATATGTGAGATGAACAATTTTCTATTTTATATATAGATTACACTAATTAAGGCAAGCAGAAGTTTCGTACTGAAAAAATACTTTCAACTATTTTTCCTAGATATTCAAACTTTAAAACGGGTCAATTTGACCTGTAACATAACAGGAGGGTTGAATCTCTCCTAATAGCTTACAGCCCCTAACACCTCCAACCTAACATTAACGGTGTAACAAAAATGTTGAGCAATATTGGACTTATCCAGCCAGATTGCTTTGAGCCAGATGCCAGCTCAGACAAGGCAAATGAAGACGTACATGGATCTATTTGTTTGCAAGTAGAGCGGAGCAGGGCAAATTGCAAATTGTAGCAGCTGTGTCACAGCTGCAGGCTATGTCAAATGGCGTTTTCTTTCGTCTGCTTCTAATTCACCATGATTTGAACAAAGAAATACCCAGAAACACTGTTCCAATCTTTATTTTCATTAAATGTGTCCTCCATCATGATGAAAATGCTACAAGAACATGTTAAAAATACCAAAAACAAAATTTTCATTGGAGTAGGTCTTTAAAAGAAAAAAAAAGCATGAAAAATGTTCCCAAAAAAGAAAATCAAGCTTTGATTGCTTATATAAAAACTGTGGGAACATTTCTGTTTCTCCCAGAGTAGCCAGAGTGCCTAAACCTTGCATGCAGTGTTAATCTCCTAATCCCTTGGATCTGAAAGTAAACAAGTAGACTCTCTCTCTAAAGGGGGACACTCACAATATTTAGCAAAGAGATTTCAAACTGGAGGAGGGTTAGTCACCTGAGTCTCTGCGACTACTTTTGTGTTAGCTGGACAGGTCAACAGCGTATCCATTTTCACTAGCGGATGGGATTGTGTTTGCTCAGGTCTATCTCCGGTCTCAGAGTGTCTCAACCTGAATCAATCTCTGATTGTATCTTGGGCAGCCCCTGAAACCCATGAAACCAAACGGTGTCATTTGATTTGAAATATTTTCCAATGAATCACTTTATTAAAATTAGGACAAGATAATCACATACATGTTTGACTTTAAAATTTGGCTTCATCTTTCCATACCTGACTTAATCTTATTCCTTCCTGGCTGAGGTGAGAAAGCTGTTTCTTATCCACAGGACAGGTCAGTACCTGTCACCCAGTAACGCTCCTTTCTTAGGCTCATCTCACCTGCCTTCTCTTTACTTAGATAAGCCTGTGTTTGAAGGATAAATAGGATACTTAATTTTGGTATTGCATTGACCAAAATGGGAGAAGAAAGACTGATAATGCATACAGAGAACATATGGATTAGCAGGAATGCTGAAAGGATCGTACCATTTGTTTTGATTTGTTTTTGTCTGATCAATGAGAAACTTCTTATAGATCTTTTTGTTTTTTTTCCCTTTAGGTGCAACTACTCTGTTACCGTCCAGTTTTAGTTGTTAACAGCTATAAATCTTTATGCAGATTTTTAAAGTGTCACACTGCAGGTATTACACTATCTGCTCAGCTTTTCCAGAAAAGTAATCTGCAACAAGGTTAAACATATTTGTAAAAGTGATTAAAAACAGTTCAATAAATAATATTTGGTATTCCGAACATGATTTCCATGTTACAAGGAAGAAACATATGTGTGGCTTTATGTCAGACACTGGCACATGCTGTCTCAATCTTGATTTTGTCATGTATCAGAATACTTCAAACAAAAATAAAAACATCTCTGCAATCTAATCTTTTAATTTCCCTTGCTTTGACATGAGATCCTCCTAAAATTAGAGCTGCTTAAAGTAGATTTGCTGACAAGATTGATTGCTATGCTGAAAGGACCAGCCATGATTACTGTAATAAGTCCCAATTTATTACATCCTTTTTTAAAGTTAGGTTGTGTCAGATATTGGCAAACAGTTATGTGGAGTTAGCACACAAGGTATTAGGGCTGTCAGCCTGTCAAAGTGATCCCTGACTAATTACAGCTCTCATCAAGCCTCGGGGAAGAAGAAAGTACAGAGCAGTTTATTCGTGTTGTTCATGTCTAATTACTGTGGCAGGACAGGATGAGTAATCCCACAACCATCAGTCAGCTATGACAACAGACGCCCACTGACTGATTCTTTGACTTTTGTCCTTATTTTTTTTTTATTCTTCAAGAAAATGCCTTGCTACTAGTTATCAAAGCTCACAAATGTACAGGATGAAGTTCAACGGGGCCCCAGCAGCTATTAAACCTCATTTGCAGTATCAGCATAGTATTTTGCAAATTATACACAGTCTACTCTGGATCTTGCAGATGATAAGAGCTTTCTCTCTCGGGACAGGGGAAATGGCTCAATTTGGGCCTTTCAGACGCACTCACTGGGAGATATGCTTGCGCCTCCATTTGCCAGCCTTGTCATCCCACTTTTTGTAAAGTGGTTGGCTGCGCAGTATCTCCTCCAAAGATCAGAGCGCAGCAACAAAGAGTCAGCATTTACATCGACAGATAGGTCCTGGAACTCAGAAGGGGACTGGGGTTTTCAGACTTGTAGCTGCTGAGTTGGGCAAGAATGCGTCACCGGTGCCAAGTTTTATTTCGGTGTAGGTCCATTGCGAGAGCAATCACTGAGTGTGTGGCATTATGGAGGGCATCCAAATGGTTAAGATGGAATTCCTTGATTGTCATTGAGACCTGAACCCTACCAAAATGATCTCTATCAGCCAGCACACAGCTATTCATTAAAGATGCTTATCACAAGTCTGAGGTGAGAGCCGGGTTTTCAGGGGCAGCCAACGAGGCGAGATCAAGGGGTGCCATCTAAGATTGGCCGAGCTCAACGTCTTTCTACAAGTTCTTTCACAATTAAGACAACTTCAAGGAGTCTTACATGTAACCTCTTGGTTCCTTACAGAGAACTAAAGCCACTAATGAGTGTGTGCATATAAAGCATGCTCACTTAAATTCAAAATTGCCCAGTATCCCATAAAAAATAAACATGGAATACCTGGCAGATGCAACCAGAGATGGAGGACTTAGTCATGCTCTACTCACTTTGGAGCCATTGTGGCATAAACGTATTATCTCAGAGAATATCGAAGACATTGCTGAGCAATCTGCCTGCCTTGCAGCTGTAAATTTTCAGAATTTTAGCTGTAAAAAGTCTATTATACCGGTTCATGCTTTTGTGAGGTATTTCTGGATCTAATTTTGTCTCATTTTTGTTGGTTAGCTTCATTGTTGCTTGATTGCATCATCGAGTAAGAATCTTTTTTGTTCTCTTTGTTCTTTTTTTCCCCTTCAAAGCTTCATACATACATGTCTGACAAATTGTGTGTAAACTTTTAAAGCGGCTTCAGCAAACACTTGCTTGAAATAAGTGCCGCTTGTGAGACATTAGATTGCGTGTTTAGTGCAGTTTGACAGCTGGGCAGCAGCAGAGGGCTCCCTCTTCCCTCTCAGTTAATCTGAAAGGAGTTCCTGCCTAATGAGAGGTCAAATAGCTTCACTTTCATCTAATATTAAACTGAATTCTGATACACAGAAAGCAATTTGGCACCACTTTGTAAAATTGAACTTTATAATTGCACCTTGATCACTATAAATACCAAATGGAGCTCCAACAGTGGGTCACACTGCTTGTTTCATAAAGTATTGTTATTATTTTAGAACAAAAGAGTCTGCCGAAAGTTACTCAAATTATGTCAAGATGCAATTTTCAACCCAATTCTTTATTTAGGATGACTTTTCTCAAAGCTATCTGTTATGACTGAGTGGGATGTTTGCCTGATAGGAGTTTCCCTGCCATCCATCTTGTTCTGGGTCTGACTGACAGCCTGGATTATCAACTCAAACTTTCAGCCACTTGAGACTGCTACCACTGTTTTGCTTTTAAGAGGAATAAAGAGTTGGAAGCAATTCTTCTGCTCGATGGGAACAGAGGCCGGTGTAACTTAAGCAATGCAGTAACCCTCAGCAGCCTGTAGCATTATCAGGACAAACTAATATTTACCCCATGACAGTGCAAACACACTCATTTACTCTGGCTTTATTCAATGCTTTGGCATTGTTGATGGATTAACTCTAATGATGAAATCCAACCTATCTTCTCAGTCAGATCTAAAGGCTTCCCCTCTAAAGGAACTGAGCATCAATCACTCACAAGTGAAATTACTAAAAACAATTGTAAGCAGAGATCAAAGATTGCAGAAAGAAACAAAAGTTTCTCATTAGATGACAAGAGTTTCGAGTCAAATTGAATTTTAAATATATGTTTGCTGCAGGAAATGATGGAATTTAGCTAGCAAGTTTTGTGTTAACCCTAATCTTATGTGTGCACACAACATGTTGCAGACAGCTTCCTATAAATAGTGAATAAACTCTGTGACAATCTGTCTTTTTTCAAGCTGCGTTCAGAGGGAGCAAAGATTTGCAGCAGTCTGAGCATGAAAAAAGGCAAGTAATGACTCTGTTTGAAGACTGACCACAGTGTGGTGAATCTCAGAGTCAAATCTGCTTTTAATAAGAAATGAGCTGCCTCCCCTCATGAATGAAGTCTCCAAATTTTCCTGCAACTTCAGAGCATTGTTGCTGCACAGAAAACCGTGCAGAAAGGTCATCTTCTTCCAGGCATGAAAATCTGCTCCAGAGGACATTTGTCACTCTGAATAATGACATTGATCCTCTTTTATCCCTTCTTCATTGACAAAGAAACTGGTTTCTTCTGCATTGTCTTTAAGTTTGTTCTGATGAGAGCAGTTATGGAGTGGCTTTGCTGCTTCATCAAGAAGCATTGAAGGAAAAAACAAATATCCATAAGGAATACAGAGAAACGTGTTATATGTTATTATTAATTAATTATAATTTATTTGTTGCTTTTTTTTTAAGTGTATATCAGGAGTTGTTTAATTAGACTAAAAATGGGAAACTATTCAAACGGAAAACTGGTCAAACGGAAATTAACTGCTTTTAGCCTTCGAATAATTTCCAAGTTTGCATTTGCAGGAGGAGCCATGTTGGCGTGACGGCGTGTCTATGCAGTGTCCTGTTCCTTTAACTAACAAAGACACCACATTCCTTAGCGTCTATCGCTAAGTAATAGCATGGCAAATTCTTATATTATTTGTTATTTCTTCCTTGTGACGGATAGACTGCTTCAAATTTCACTTATTGATAGGCTGAGACCTTGTTAAGTCAGTAACAGATAGCCCTAATGTGCACAGAAACACTCTCTTCATGGTCTTGCTACTGTGAGCAGGAAGAGAAGACAAGCACTTCCTCTATCACTCTGACACTCTGCTTTTGTTTCTCTCAGCTGACATTGCAAGGAGAGCTGCTCTCTCCGTGGGGATCATAGTTAAAGGATTTTCTTCACAGTTTCCTAAAAAAAACATGGATGCAGTGGGAGAGTGCTTTAAAAAAATTACTATTATAAATTTAGTAAATATAATACACAATTAAAATACTTGTGTGTGCAGTTCAAAAGTTTAGATACTTACGAGCCATATGTCATTGTCATATCAGTGTGACTGTGTGATTTTTCTGTATACCTAACTTGGCTTGAGGTGTTTTTGTGTATACGTCTTTCAAAAGGGACCCGCATGCCCATCACCTCAGCGCTCAGATGAGATACCAGGAAACTGAGCACACTGAACTGTGGGTACAGGTCTGAAGCACGCAGAACCTGTTGGGCCGTTAAATACTTCGTGTACATGAGGACCAGGAACAAACACTGCCAGCTTGTAGTGACTCTGAGAGATAATGCAACAAAAGGTGAAACGTAAACAGCCATGACTGTCATTAATCAAACTTTTGACCTTGCTACTCGGCTGCCACTCCCTCAATGTTAGTGGCGCCTGTCAAAGCTGCCAACAATGTCACTTACTTGTAAAGGTAATTAATTCAGGTAATTTTTTTAAAGATAAACAAATACATTTTTTTCGAATTTTCTGCCTTTAAAAAAACCTGACAGTGACACATATTAATTATTGTGTTTCAGCAGTCTTCTTCATTGTGCTACAAAGTTTTGACAAAACCTTTGTCCAGTTTCGTGGAATAAAAGCTTAGCAGTTGACAGCTGTCGTGTGAATATGACTTTTACATACTGTTAAAGGTAATATAACTTGTAGACAATTTTTCAAATGTGTTGTAAAATTTACATATTGAGGTACTTAGGAAAGAAAAACACAAACAATTCTAAAAATACTTACGCTTGTGTCCCTTTAAAATTCCAGTGTCAATGTTTTTCTTACACACACCAGCATAAAAGCTGGCTTAAACATTTTTAACAGACGGTCGCCCAAATGAACCTTTGTTTGGGGAGCATTAACATTTCCACGCACACATGTAAGCATACAGGTTTACTAGAGAATCCAGAAACTTTATATTTTATTTAGATTTTTAATTATTTATACAAAACAACATAGTGAAACAATAAAAAGAAAGAAAGAAAAAGACAAGACAAAACGCAGTGGGCTGAGCTAAAAAGAATAAAAATACAATAAAGGTTAGATGGTTTGTGAAAGGGAATCCAGAAACTTTAAAAAAAAATCAAATGAAATGCATCAGTGCATGTGAAGACAGAAATGAAAGTTAAAAAAGTTAAAAGTAAATACATGTCATGTGGGGTGTCTTCCCTGCATTATAAAAAAAACAAATACCTTGTAATCTATGTTTAAATGGACTTTTCACATTTCTCCCTATTTCTCGACACCCTCAGCTTTAACTAGTTTATCTGGAGGTTAAGTAATTCCTCAGCATACTCAATTTGCGTTATTTTCATTGCCCCTCTTGATTTTTTTTAAGTCTTGGTAAAATGATAGTTCAATGAAAACAATGTCCTTCAAATTGTCCTTTGACTTTATATTGAAACTGTAAAACAACAGGAAAGATTATCAAAATTTCAATTTCATTTTTTGTTGCCTTGAAAAAAAGGATTCCAAGTTTTTTCTAAATTTTTTAACCAACCACTGACTTACTGAATTATGCAACATGTGGGATTGCATCAGGCAGACAGGACACACGCACACGGCATTGACAGCAGGTTTAAAGGCTGCCATGTCTGTTTGGTGCGGTTGAGAGCTTTGAGGCCCAGAAGCCCTGTGTTTTGTGAAGTCGACTGCGGCTCCAAACCAACTCACAGTGAAAGAAGAATTCTCTTTGAAGAACACAAAGCGCAGTGAGTTGTGGAGAACCATGCATGTTGCAGTTATTGGTGCCTTTTCCTCAGACTCTCCCATCTCAGCACTCGCACGCAGCATTGACCCAAGTGGCTGCTGTTAATTTGGCATGGCAAAAACATGACTTAAAAATGCAGTGAAGAGCCTGATCTAGCCATTCCGGTTTGGGAAGAATTAAATGTAAAGACAAGGCCAAGTGACAATGCACCCAAAACAAACCAGTGACAGCACAGCCAAAAAAACATTTCAGTAGAGGAGAAGGAAACAGAGTAAATTTATTTGGCCTAATGTATGCAAAACAAATAAATACCTCATGTACAACACACAACAATTTAAGATTAAAAAATATACATATATATGACTTACCTTTATATCCATATATTCATATATATAATAAAAAGCTTTTTTTAATATACCGTATATATTCTTCAGTCCGTTGCACAACACAATGTTTGAAAATATCAAATTTGTGGACGTTGGCTCCATGGTGTGTGATTTGAACTGTCAAACATAGAGGTGGAAGCATGATGATACGGGGTTCCTTTGCTGGATCCAGGGTCGGTGATTTATGCAGTGTGACAGGCACCCTAAACAAACCCGACTCCTTCAGCGTTCTGCTGCGCCAAGCAATTTCCACTGTTTTGCACCTCACTGGGGCTCATTCTATATCTGAATAATGACCCAAAACATATTTCCAAGCTTTGCCAGAGCTATCTGACAACAAAAAGAACAAGATAGTAACCTTGAAAACATGAAGTGACAAGCATAGGCTAAAGACTTAACCCGACTTGATCTATACTGGAAGGATGATGAAAGCAAAAGTGCCAGAAATTCATGGAAACCAGTGCAGGATATTTGGAAAAGAACTTTCCGAAGAATATTTATTCCCTGTTAAAGAAAGAATGTGACTAATTAACATATGCAAAAGATGGCTATTTTGAGTAAAGGAAAGTTCAGAGTAAATTTTGCTCTATACATCAATTTTATGACTCCTTTTGTTAATTTGTTCTATCTGTTCACTTCAGATTAAACACTTTTCAATACGGAACTGGCTATACAAACACACACATATAGTTTTAGACAATTTTCGATGAATAACTTTTCCCCAAAACATTTCCTGAGTTGTTTTTAAATAAACCATGGATGTGGGTGATTTATATTAAAAACATGCATTGGATTTTTACACTAAACTTATTCTTTCCAAATCTTTCTTGTTTTTTCTGATATTACTAAGAACCATCCCATAATACTCCTGCTTTGGAAATGTATATACCATCCTACCATTCGAAGCACGTTATACATCAGGGCATTCATCTATAGGTATGAAGGTCTCATTCTTGTCCAGTAATTTGGGTTAACCACTGGTGGTAATGTGCTTTAGCCCACTTTAAAAGCTCACATAGATTCAGTCTGATTTAATATTACTGACATGGTTTCCACATATTGGAAGAGTTGCAATTACTTATATTTGTCACTTCTACAATAAAACAGAAATGCTAAACAACATATATTTGATAATTAAGTGCACCTACAGGATGGTGGTACTCAGCAATTTCCTATAGTACATAGAAAAATGCAAAAGAACTATGTTATCCTGTAAACTATGTTAAAATCTTTTTATTTTAGGAATATTTCTATTTAATGTGGATTGTGTATTTAAACATGTCCGTTTACAAACCTTTTTTGGGCCCCTTTTGTCATCTGTATTTAATCACCCGACTGGGATCTACAGTTTAACATGACCCTGTTGTTTTTCCTCTGCATTTGTGTGTTGCTGTATACTTGGAGGACCAAAAACAGCGTCAGTATCTCCTGGGAGCAAACGTTAAATGATATGTTTTTACTCAAGAAGCCAAATGTCATCATCATGTCTGTGTCCCTTTCACTTTTAGAGTATCTGGTTGATGTGGTGAGCTGGCAGAGCAAGTAAGAACATGGGAGGGAGGCATTTATCATCCTCTAGACTTCAGAGCTGTAACCCTGCCTGTTTGAAAATCCTGTGGACAGTCAATGGAAGGGAGAAAAAAATCAGTGGTGATTGAATTACAACACTGGCATCATTACAACCCCACATCTTTAGGTCTTTCAGTTTTGGTTGAGAAAAACATGAAAGCATAATTTACAAACTATTCTAGTAATAATTTACAGCCTCTTATCAGGCTAGTAGTCTTATAACGACTGTGCGTCTTTGTTCTGCTGTAATTTTTATTTGCTTTGTTTTACTTTCTTTTTTAAAACTCCATGTTTGTTCTGTGAATGTCTTAGCTTCTGTCAAACTATGTTAACATAAGGCTCGCAGCTAGGTCCATTTTTCATGTACGAGGTTGTTTCTGCAGAAGCTTGTCAAATATTGCATCATTCATGTCAAAGACTAGATGTGCTCATGTTTTAGCACTGTACTTGTTTGCAGGCATCGCGTTTCCAGGGCAACTCATTTGAAATTTCAGACTTGAGCAGAAGTGCTGACACTGTTTTTTTTTCTCAAAAAACTGACACTTTTAAAAGGTTTCTCGTGCATCTTTCTTTCCCTTTTCCCTCGCTCTGTATGGTCTGTCATGTCGCCTGTCCTAATATCCTTTCTTGTTGACTTTGAGACATACAAAAAGGCAGAGTGGTGAGTGATGGACTCCTGGCCAGCCTGAGGTAGTTTTCCCAGGTTTAATACAAAAAAACATGAGATAAAAAAAAGCTTGAAGTCACATTGGATGCAGTTAAGTGTCAGGTACATCAGATGAACTTTGGTCTCAAAGAACACTCAGTTCCTCTTGAGCTCATGGCAGACGTTGATAAATTGTTGCAGTTGAAGAGAAGAGAGTCTGTTTGTCCTTTTTAAGGGATCTGTCACCGCTTCCCTGCACTATGGATTATTAATTGTACCTAATATCATGTCCATAGGCTCAAACAGACCAAAACTCTTATCTTGTCTGTCCTAGTATCTGTTCAAGCTTGTGGGAAGATGGGGATCCTTTCAAGTTAGGTTATGGAGCTAACGCTCCTGAAACATCAGAAAGGTGAGCATCGCAATATGTGCACATTTCTGTGGTGCTAACGCGAAAAGTTGTCATATTTTGCAGGCTGGGACTAACCAAAAGGGAACCTCCCTTGGTTTATTTTGTTAATTTGTTTAAACAGTTGTATGCAAATGTGATAGTTTTGTAGAAACACAACTGCAAAAAAAGAAATTCTACATCCTATGTGAATCAAACTCCCAGTAATCACAAACACCAAAATATTCATGCAAAAAGTGACATTTATCACAGGAATAGGGACAAAATGCATAAATATAATTCTCTAAATTGTAAGTAAAAAAGCTAGTCTTTATTTTTAAAATCTCATTCTTCAGTTGCTAAATTAATTTTTTAAATATTTTAATATTGTTTTTTTTTCATACCTTGGTTATTATTGTGCCATTTCAGATCATTGTTTGGAGTTGTATTCAAACTGATCTAATTGTCTCTCAATCTTATTTTTTCCAGAAATACATTTATTTAGCAAACATGTATAGCAGTTTCTGAAAGCAAAACTAAATAAAGTTTGCAGGCATAAATCTATATTTTTCAAATGCACTTTGGGGAGTTGTGCGTTTCTTCCTCCTCATTGTGGTACAAAAATCGCTCTGCAGGTTCAGTGTACTGCTGTGTTGAAAGTAAAATAAACAAATCAGGCAGCACCAATGCCTTTTTTTATATATATTTAAAAAAGTATCAACCTCAACATTTTGAGGTCGCATCCTTTTGCAAAAATATTATTTTTTTCATCTCCCTGAGTCAATTTTGAAACAACATCTGATACAAGCCCACCTGCTGCCCCTTCAGCATAGAGTGTCTGCTGAAGACGCAGTGGGGGGTTTCACTTGCTGCCCTGATTGATGACCGTAGGTCCCGTAGGAAGTAACCCCACCACCATGAAGGAGTGTTTTCCGAACCCCAAGTGGTATCCGGGAAAACATATACGACTCCAGTAAGGGAGCGTGTGTACTCAAAGGCCATCTTAATGTTTGGATCCTCTGAGTCACTTGGGATTCTGTTGCAAAATGGGAAAGGAATTGGCTTCTGCAGAACAGAGCTGATGCTGTTCAAATTCCAGACAGTATCTCACAACTGGCTCTTAATTTGACTTTTCCTTAGCAACTGAAGTGAGATTTTATTCCGTTTCTCTGCAATCGAGGGCACAATTTCTCAAAACTTCGTGTTTGCCATTAACTCCCCACATAAAAAATGCCCAATTCTGCATCAACTGAGAAAGGATCAGAAATGCAAGATTCCGTCTGAGCGGATCACTGCCAGAAATCTTGTCTTAAACTGAAACAGCAGCAGAAATAACAGAAAAAGAAGTGCTTCAAAAACCCATCTGCACAATTACATATTTCTACATCAATCCTTTATAGATGGAATTAAAACCTTTCAATAAACTCTTACAGCTGTCACCCCTAAAGTGTCAATTCTGTAATATGAGTTGAGTTTGCAAAAATAAATAAAAAAACACAAAAATATTGTACTTTTTTGTGCTCTGCCATTTGTTTGCATTTTGATAATTATGATTTTAGTCAGGTTAAGATTTTCACATGACATGCAAGCAAACAGAAACAAAACAAAAATCCTAGAAGCATAGGGAATCAAGAAATACGATCATCAATATCCCTTCATTGCCCCAGATTTTACTACAACATTGCCGAAAACTACAGAAAAGCTCAACAAAAAACCAACACGAGGCTCTCAACAATATATATACTGCTGTAAGTGAAGCACGATTTTTGAAATGTATTTATTGATAAATGACGATTAGAAATCACAGCTGTGTTCTTACAGACCAGACGTCTGTTTTTGTTTTAAATGTCTTCAGAAATAGTTAGCAAAAAATAAAAAAGAAATATTTAAATAAAGTTATAAGAAATGTAAAAACCTTCACTCAAATAAAAATAATTGCATTTTTGAGTCTTCTTTTGTTACTTAAAAAATAACTATAATCACAACAAGGAAATCTTACATGAAAAAATGGGTGCAATGCAAAAATAAACCAAAAGCAATACTAAGCCTAAGCCAAATTATAAAAAAAATAGTCCTTTCAGAGTAGGCTGGTTAAATAGAGATGTCAGATCACCCATAACAAGCATGCTCTTATTAATGCTGCAGCCAATATTCAGACCTATATGCAGAGCAAAGCGGCCTTTTAGTTGTACAAACAGGCTACAGGAATAAACAGTTTACAGGGGCACAGATAGGGCAAAGCCTAAATGCCTGTTAGGGAAAATCCCCGCACTTCTGAACAGATCCCCGAGGCTGCATGTGGGTGGATAAGAGCGTTCGCTGCTCTCCTGTGCATGCCGTTCATTAAGGTGTACGATCAGCCCTCAGATTTCCATGATGGCGGGTATCAATTACAATTCAGATAGCATCAGCGGAGGCGCCCAGCCTGTGGAGGGCTCCATGCCTGAGTAAACAAAATTATGTTTCCCACTAAATATTTGTCTAATCGTTATCGACATTTAGGGGGTTCAATTCGAAATAAGAAATGCTCTCATATGAGGGAAGACTAACCCCCCCTCCCGCGTGCATTTATTTTGAAGTCTCGTCCACAAATGAGACGACGCTTTCAAATTAAAGCAAAAAATTAAAAAAATAAAATAAAAAATAAAAATGTCTTCGATGGGTGAAGATATTTAAGGAGCGACAACAATATAAATTAAAAACGAATACAAATAAGCAAATAATGATAACATCCATTAGAGCTCCTCCTTAAATCACGAGCTCCCCATAACTTGAATAGCATGACGGCAAAAATGAAAATAAAAAAAAACAATACAATAAAATAAGAACAAAAATGACTTTAAAGACAGCCTTTATTTTTTTATATTTACAATGAAATTATAAAAATATATAATTAAAGCTTTGGCATATATTTTTACATTTAGACAATTTATAACTTTTGTTCACATCGTCAAGTCACTGCACCGAGATTATGGCCACAAATAGGGTTAAAATAAGAAACTGAAAATTACTGAATAACCCTTTATTTACGCTAAAAAATAATAATAATAACAATAACGACGGAGGGGATGTTTTATGCTGAAATCTCCATGAGACACAGCTGAGGAACAACGAAAACAACAAAAAACTACCGACCAGTGAGAGAAAACACCGATACATCCAAGCAAGCTTACATTCAAACGGCCCAAGAACGACAAAGCTTTACTGTATAGTTGAAAGGCAAGTGAACAGACCTGTGTTTGACTGTCAGCCACAAACAAGCGGGTAAGTGTTCACACTTACTGTTGGAGCTGCTGAAATGAGTTCAGTTAAATGTGTCTGGTAATTAAGGCGTTAATAGTCCCGGTTATGATGATGAGGTAGCGAGACTGAGTCCGTGAACCCCGTTCAAGTCTTCATGTTGCTGTTTGCTCAGAGGACTGGGAGGTTTTCTATCTGGAAAAAAAAAATCCCAAAAAGGAAAAAAAGGAATGTTTTAGAAAATATATTATAAAAAATGCTTTCATTAATTTTAGCTCCACAAAGAAGAACAAATAACATGTATTATCATTATTTTCATTTTTAACGCGTCACTCTTATTTTGAAAGAATAATTCCACTGAAATATCTATATGCACGCTCTGAACGTATACATGTGAATAAGTGTGACAGTTCTGTAATATAATAATAATAATAATAATAATAATAATAATAATAATAATAATAATAATAATAATAATAACAATAATAATAATATGCATTTCTTAAAAAGGAATGTTTCATTTAAATGTAAAAAACACCTTCTCTGACTTGGTGCTTGAAGGCCATGGGTGAGTGGATCTCTCCTGCGTGCATGCTCATTCCGCTCCCCGGGTGGGACAAAGCCGTGCTCTGTGGCTGCCAGTGGTGGTGGCCCGGGGCCACATAGCCGCCTGCGGGCCCGCTGTAGACCCCATACTGGTTAGGTGTAGAATAGGCACACGCCGAGACGTAACTGGACAGTGTCGAGGAAGGCTACAGGAAGACAGATAAGGCGTGGGACAAAATGAGCAGAACCTTTGTTAACGGTGTGTGACAGTGACACGTGGTTTGCAGCATCGCTGCGCAAAGATGGCGTTGGGTGTGGGTGCTGGGGGTGAGAGTGTGCAAGACAGGAATTACTCTGCCAGTCTGATGATAACAAATACTTCCCTCGAGGAACTTTATGGTTCAAGCATCCCGTTCACATCTTTTAAAATTGGCGTGTTATTTCAAAAAAAATATTATTTACAATGTTCCCATCAGCATCATGTGGTTTTTCTTAATTACCTGTGCGTATTTTATGTCGGCATCAATTGCTGACTTGTCGATCCCGTTGACCGTGTGGGGCGCAGAAAAAGCTGCTCTGTTGACGCTGCTCCACTCCTCCATCTTTGGTGGGTATCCCTCCGTCCCTGCAATAGCTGCAAATGAAACAGATATGTAAAAACTAAAGCCTGCACAGAGTAATACATGTAAACATTTAAAATATATATTTTTATGTGGGTTGAGGTCAGTTTAGATTTTGCTGTGAAAAGAAACTCCACTTAATTAGCACGCATATTATTGGGTTATTATAAAAAATTCTAAATATATAAATAAAATTGATTTTAAGACAATATTTACAAGCAAAATATTTATTTTCAAATATTTCACAATTCAAATCTTTATATTGTGATATTAAATAAATACATATTTACATATGTACTTATAAAATGAGAGCATTATTTTATCTATTTTGTGTAATTTATTAAATCACTTCCTACAAACACCCTAAAGTGCGACTTCTAGCAGCAGTTTAAAGGGGAGACAGGAAGCCTCGTGAAACACTTGAAGGATCAGGCTGGATGTAACAGGTGAGCAAGGTGTTTGCCATCGCATCACTCCATGAAAAGGCCCATTGATTGAGCGTGGCCTTACTGCGTCCTGGCTGAACGCTGAAATGGAGGCCTATAAGTTTTAATGGACAAGTTGTTCTGCCTGATGCCGGGACGGGTTGTTTTGAGTAATGTTTTGACAATCACGCAGGCAAACAGGAAGGAGACAAAACGCGGCTTTTTCCTCACCTGTGGGATCCATGAAGGCGCGTATTCCCAGGATGTTACTGACGGTGTGCGGAGAAGGCCAAGCCCTGGATATGCTCACATGTCCCGGCGTCACTGGTACTCCGGGAGGGCTTCCCATTTTGGTGCTGGGGGGCGACATGGTGTTGGGGTAGGAATAAGGGTAAATGTGGTTGTAGGGGAGCCCGGCTTGCGCGGAGGCTTGCTTGCTGCTTTCATACTGGTTAGGCTGAGAGAGGTTCCCAATCTTGTTGCGTAAAATCCTGCTGATCGAACTAACAGACGGGACGTTGTACTTGTCACAAACGCCGTCTGCCAAAAGCCTGTCCCGAATCTCCCAGGCAAAGATCCCGGGGTCGTTCTGTTTGTATTCCCTGATATTTTTAACCACGTTCGGCGTCGTGACCCGTGGCTTGCTTCCACCGATGGCACCGGGCAAGATGGAGCCAGTCTCGTTGTATCTCGCTAAAATCTTGCTCACGCAGCCATGAGAGACTCGCAGCTGCCGGCTTATGTCGCAGGGCCTGATCCCGAGCTGCGCCAGTTCCACTATTCTTAACCGGATGGCATTGGGCAGGGGTCGCCCATTGACGAAAACGCCGCCAAGCTGGTTCACCTCTCCATAGGTTTGCTCTAGAAACAAAAATAATATTTAACCCCAAATACTCTTACATTACAATTTATTTAAAACTGAAGGAAATTATCACAAAAAACTTTAAGATTTAATTCTTGCATTAAAGTTGTGCCAGTGCAAATTTCTGAGGTCAGAAAGTTGCACCACACAGATTGGCAGCTACTTTTGTAAACCCGCTAGTTTGCAACTGTTCAGAAATGTGCAAATGAATCGGCTGGCCATCCCTCCAGCACCCGTGCGCACACAACAAAAAAACAACATTACATATAACGAGTTTATAGAACAGACAGAGAACCCATCAAAGGCATCTGCAACCCAAAGCCGTGTCTTCACATTCATGCCACACAACACTAGAAAAAAACATGAAAAAAACAACTACAAGCTCAAGATCCTTATAAATAAAGGATGACAAACTAATGCGCATTTTTTGCTCTTTACGCAGGCGTGGTTAAGCTTCCATAGCCTCCCTGCCACTGAACCATGCAGACAGTAAGGCTTACCCATTTGTCTGTATATTTCAGGAAATGTAGGTGTCCCCTCAAATGGATCTGTGCTTTCGGGCGAAGTCAGAGAGCGAAGGGGGAGCGAGAAGAATGAATCCAAGAAGAAGGAAAAAGCAGGCTCCTTCCAACTCGTTCGGCTTCAGCGCTCTCCCCTTCTTTATATTTTCGGAAGCAAGCGGCTACAGGGGCGCCGACGCGATCTTCATCCGATAAATGCAAATTGGACTTATCCCGGGGAGTCCGGAGTCTGCTGGAATTGATTTGACGCGTCCTCCACGTCAATCTTCGCTGTTATACGCCGAGCCTGTACTCTGCTTTCATTGGTCCTCCTGAGCTGGAAAATGCTGTCAGCCAATACAAACCCCATCCGGTTTGGAGCTGCGCTGCCTCCTCTAATATTTTGCATAGGGGAAGTGGCAGAGAGGGAAACTTCTCATCCAACATGAAGCGCTCTGGTAAGAATTTACGCATCACGCGAGATGGATTTAAAGAGAAGCCTGCTGCCAATATTCTCAGCTGCTCCTAAATATGAATATTTTCTTATTTTGAATTCATGCAGTAATTAAAAAATAGCTTTTTGGTTGTACTTGGACTAAATCACACCTTTGAAATTCCTTCTACAAATATGTAATTTAAAATTTAAAGACAGAATAAAATGGAAAGATATTTTTCACATGAATCCAATATTTTCCTTATTTATTTATTATATTTAAAGCCCATCAAGTGGATCAGGTGGGATTCTTTTACCGACCCATCTGAGAGAACATGGAAACTCCCTCATCACCAGCGGGTCTTTCATTTAATGCAGAGCATCAAAGATGGGAATGTTCTCATGTAATCGATACGTTTGTAGATTGCAGAGCCCCCAGACTATAAGATATCGACTGGATTCCAGAGACGTACATTATCACAGCGTGTTTTTTGAGTTTCCTGTGCAAGTTTAGAAGGTATCGTTTATAAGCTCACAAAACGTTACTAGTAAAACTTTACAGTCGACCCAATGGTAACAAGGTGCAGGGTCCCTATCCCCCACCCCACGCACACTCCCACCTACCTCACCCCTCCTCTCATTCTGAGTCTGCTGCACTCCACCATCCAGAACTTAGGACACATGGAAAGCATTAGGCTGCTTGGGATAAAGCTATCTGGGTGCTCGAGAAGATATCCTCTTTTGGACTCACTCTAAATATAAAGGAAACAATTAATTTTTCTTTACCCATTTTTTTTTCCTAATTTGAATACGCCGAGAATAATAATTGTGTGATGAGCTGCATTTGCATGTGGGAAGCGCTACAGGATCTGCAGGGAAAACCGACCGTTTCTCAAGACTGTGAATCAACTTTTGATGAAAAACGAGCCTCTTTGCATTTATCAACTTTTCTGTGTCATCCCTGAATTCTGTCCACTTCTTGACTTGCAGGACTTCCCTCATCTGGACGCAGCAGGAACTGCATCGTGTTGTCTGAACATTATGTGGCTTGATGGATTTGTGCAATTAACATTTTTTCTTAAATAATCCTTGAAACTCCAACATTTTGGATAACAAAGAAAGGTGCGTTTATGGACATGATATTTTCTACATTTTATTTTACTTTGATGTTTATTTCTAACTAACGAATCACAATCTATAGCTTTTTTAAATGCTGTTCTAATGGTTTTTTGTTTGTTTTTTGTGTTTTATTGTTGACATTGTATGACTTTATTTTGACATACTAGCATATAGATTTATTTATGATTAATAAAACATCAGTACAATTGACAAACCGACGGCTGCAATGCGTTTATTTTTAAGGAAAAAATGAGAGCGCGTGTATCTGAAATTGATACTTTTCTAGATTATTTTTTTTATTTTTTGCTTGAATTTATTATTTTTATTATTTTTTACATATAACCTTTCTTTGCTTGGTTTTAGAGGGTTTGTTAAATGCTGAATGGGAATTTAGATTTAATATTTACCAATGCTAAAAATCGTTCAGGTTGTATCCCCAAAAAACTTTAACGGTTAAGTTAACACTGTAATATGTTGAATGCCTTTTATTATACATTTGTAGGAAAAAAATCATGCTTGTTAAGATTCTATAAGCATCAGAAGATGCTTATGGAATATAGCCTGTTTGAAGGAAAAGGCTGCGTGAGAAACTCAGTGATTTGCTGCCAACACATTGCGTTGCCTTTTGCATCCGGTGAGTCTCTCCCCGGCGCCTGGTGTTTGTTTGTCTTGTGTAACAAACAACATCTCGTCCTTTTCCAGGATTCACAATGTGTTCACACCATACAGGCCCTCATACCACAAATCAAACACAAACACCAAAACCTCGGATCCCGTTCTTAAAACTAAAATTTAAATCAACTTTATTTTCATCTTCTTTCGCGCGCAAAGATCACCGCAACTGTAAACTGTACAATCATTGCGCACTGGAAGAAAAATGTATTATATACGAATTAGATTAGAAGATTAAAAAATATATATACATATATATATATATTTTATGAATAAGCCAAAACATTACATTGACGCATTTCAGGGCGTTTTCTGTGTCCAAAATGTGTGTCTTTGACAGCAAAATGACTGCCTGACGATTAATTCTCAATACAATTTATTGCTTTTTCCACTTTCGTGGATTTGTATGCAATGTCTACCCCTACTAATGCCTAAAACAGACCCTTTGGGAGTTTTCATGTCAAAAAGGGAACCGGGCGTTAGATCATGAAGATTGCGTTGTCCTTTGAAGACAAATACATTTAAAAAATGCTGATATTTCATGCGGTTTTCCAAATATTGGCGATTTCTTAATCCACCAAAACCTAAAACAGGCACGACCCATTTCTCTCCAAATCTCCCTAAGATCTGCCACAAGTCGGTTCATCCAATCGACACCTGACGCCCGCAAGGTGCAACGACCCCAGACGGTAAATATTGGTGTTGGTTTTAAGTGTCATCAAAGGATAAACTTCTTCAAGTGTGCTTTGTCTTTAAAGTCTTAAGTCGAACTTAAAGTTCTATTTTTCATGATTTCAAATGGACAGGGGATGTGAGAGTGCGTTTCTGCAGGAACTGGAGATCTTTAAGATGCCTTAAACTGATTTTACGTTATTTAAAAAAATGGTCTGGAAACCTTTTATGACTGAATCAGTAAAGAAACCCCGTAGGCGTGCACGCATGTGCGCGCACCTGCTCTTCTGGGGAGATGCTCGTGCTTTTTCAGCATCTCATCTCCAAAACCCAACAATGTCATAAATGTGCCTCACTTTTCAATAAAATCTGAATCGTAGCTCTGTATAGCTTTCCAGTAATAATTTTTCATTGAGTGGAGGGGTTTTCTCAACTGGTTAATGAAGCATGCTTTTTGTATAAGTGTCTGTGTGTTTAGATTTGATTTAGTGTCTGTTAGTTCAAGTCCTCAGTATGGAAATTATTAGACTAGACCCAGTTTTCCTGCATTTACTTAGCCAGCCTGGCCTGTAAATTTCAGAAAGTATGCAGGAAAGAATATTCCTATAACGTTTCTATGAAATCTAGAGCAGCAAGTTGAAGCTGCTACAGCCCCAAAGATCAGAGGTTATTGAGTGGACATTCATTTGAAGATGTAGAATTCTGTGATACAGGTTCTTATAAAGTTTCACAGGTTTTGTTCAAAAACACTTGTTGCTAAAAGACTGCAAGTATTTGTCCAGTTGAAAGGCAATCAGGCTCAGCATGTATGAAGCACACAGAAGACTCCTAGGTCAACAAATAAAGTTTACCCACTCCTATCTGATTGAGAGGTGGTGATGTGAGTTTCTTTGTGCTCCTGCTGGTAAGGTTCTGCTAAAAACAAGGCTTGGAAGGCAGAAAGCTCAGTTCTTTTACAGCCTGGGACCCACTCGGAGCTGGAGAACACGCCTAATGAGGGTGCAGCAGTGCCATGTGAGACAGGGCAGCTTTTAACAGGACGGATAATTGCTTGTGAGCGTCACTAAACTTGTCTCACATGTCTTTGTGTTCTGACTTTAGTTCTAATTATTACAGTAAGCGAGCTGTCTGGAGATTGTGCTTGTATTTTTTGGTGGGAAAAGAAAAAAAAAACAATAAAACGGGACACTGTTTTGAAGGTAGGAGAGTACTTGTCTGCTGGTTTATTAAAAAATTTTCACAAATAAAAACCCTCTGCAGATTTCCACTTACTTGACAGTCATTTCAGAACAAAATGCCCCTTTAAGTATGTGTTTGTTTCAGGTCATTAGAATTGAAACTAATCATTAATTGTCTAAATAAATAAAAGATACAGTAAGCTTTCAGTTCTTGACAGTCCTTTATATTTTAAAGTAGTTTAGGCATTAGATCCTCCATGTACTGCATAAACATAAACTTGTCATTAGTTATTAGATTAAAGATGTTTTTCTACACAGGTCAGGATGATGGGTGAAACACAGAAAATAAAACTCTCATTGTTCTTTGCAGAAATGCAGAAATTAGAGAAGAATAATGTTTGATATTCAAACAAGATATAGAAGTTTCTAATTGGCTAGAAGATATATATAATTGCTATATCCAACTGTCTTCTAAAAAATAAACAATAATAATAAAGCAGGTATTCTTTCTGGGACAACAGAATGTTTTTACATTCCTTAGAACTGTCTGCATTAGCTTAATAGGAAAAATAAGATCACAGCAGTGCAGAGATGGATGATGGGTAAAAAATATTTGAAAAACAGACCATACATGTTTTCTACATTGGTGCAGTTACAAAAAAGATTCTTTTTTTTAGTTTTGCAACAAAGCAAAACATATCAATAGAAAAAGGGATCACTCGCATAATTCAAAAGAGAACAATACTATACACAGGTAAAAGGATGACAAGGAGGTGATCTGGTGCACTTTAAAATACAAAGCTGAAGTGACACTTTAAAACATTGAAGAAAATGCCTTTAAAATTGTTGCTTTTTGTCTGCATACATTAAACAGTCTTCTATCTATTACGTGCTGGAGGCTCAAGTCAGAGCCCTCACAGGCAGGTGTCACATGAGATAATGAATTAAATCCTCTACAACTTTGGAACATCAGCTCACCATAAATGCATTAGACTGGGGAGCTAAAGCGTCCAGAGGAAATACAAACACCAAGATAACACAGGAACAGCAGAGGATCATCTATGTATCATGACACTGCATGTGAAAAAGTACAGTTGACAAGTGAACAACTAGTCACCCTATACATAATGGAAGTTCAAAATATGTGTTTCACTTCCCTTTAATGAGCAAACCAGTGTTATGGATTGACACAGCTGACCCTGAAAAACCCTGAACATAATATAGAAAGTAGTAATTTATCTGAACGAAGAGGTTATCAAAAGGACAAAATAAAAAAGTTTTCACAAATGGAAGAAAAAAACTTTAGCAAAATAGGATTTATGTTTAAGAAGTTTGTAAGTGGGATGTTAGTCTTAATTTGACCTTATGACCATGATCTCTTAGAGGAATGCAGAACTAAAGTTTAATGTAACTATTGTCAAAAGGGTCATTTATTTAGAGGAGACAATCATCACTTTTACTTCATTTTTTTTCATTGTTTCATTACATTGTTTTTTAGATTTGGAAACATCCTAATGCCAGTTCACTTTTTTGTTTTCATAAGTGGTTCCTGAAAATTCTTGGTTTGGGGATATGCTGTGCCTCATTTTCAGTAGTTCATTTTAGATTTCCTTTTAAAACCCATCTAATGTATGTGTTTATTAGTTTAGACAAAGAAGACCATGTTCTATGACCAAAAGTGTGGAATTGTGATGGACAGGTCTCTCTGTGGCCATGGAAAGCACAGCCCTTCCTGGTTTTGGAGCCAAACACTGGAGAAAAGCTGTTAGCTGTCCTGCTCGCCATAAATGTTAAAGCTTATCTAAAAAGAAAGTACTTGGTATGTTCCACAGTGTTCATACTGACTTTGTTGTGTGATCATCTGTTGAAATGTTTTCACAAACAGCCCCAGAGGAACAGAGTTATACAAACTCCATAAAATACCCTAAAAAAAAACATGTTTTTTTAACATTGGCTGCATTGTGAGAAGTTTGCACGAGTGCACATGGTTAACTCCAAGCTCACACTCCATGCAGCCTGTTCAGCTACAGAGCATTTCTCTCTTTTCTACTCTTTTTTAGGTTTCCATGCATGGTTCCTATTTACCAGAAGGCCTGGTTTTAATAGGATCTGTTGTAAATTAAAAGAAAGAACTTTAATAACTATTGCAGCACTTAAAACACAGGCTTTTTGAAACAGTTTAGTCAACAAGTTGGCTATCAAAACAATTTTTTTCAACTAGCTGCAGTCTCAATTTTGCAGCAGCAAAACTGTCACTGTGTTTTTTAATTGAAGTTTTGTAAATCCAGTCAAACAGTTTCATTTTATAGATGGAATTTTTGTCTTGTTCTCTGCCTCTCTGCTTAAAAATTCCAGGTCCACTATGATAGTAAATAAAAGCGCAAATTCAAGGCCAACTTTTGCGTGATATTATTTTTTTTAACCAGAGCAGAAATCAATGCCAATTGGGAGCATTGGTTAAGTCAGCGAGGAGCACAGTGCTTTGTTCCTGACATTTGTTCTTTTCAGATAAATAGGCTGATGAAAACTGTATGCTTTCAAGCTTGATTTCAGTCAATGTTTCTGGTAGAAAAATGTTTTTCCAAAGAATAAAAGAATCCCGATGATAGACTGCATGTTCATGCTGAAGCGCTTTAATTTGTCACTGTTTTGTACGGACGACGACATAAACAACACAAAAATGTGGTCTTCAAGTCACCTAACATTCTTCCTTTTCAACATATAGAAGAAAATAATGGTTTCTTCTTGAATAAGACGAAGTAAACTAGAGCTATATGCTTACAAATAAATTTCTTTATTTCCACCCTCTTGTGGATACCAGTGGAGCCAGGATGTGAGTTTGTTTTGGGTGTTCTTGTGGGTGTTCCAGCTAGTTTTGACGTTTCTTATTAGAGAACTGTGCTGAGTTCCTGAAATGCATATGTATTTATGCGTGTGGTCATGGGTCACGGTGGTGATCTGTTGAAAGTCGCAAAAAAAAGCATTCGCACACTAGGAGATTGTTTGTTGTCTTTCCTGGGGATTAATCAAGTGGACGTCTTTCTCCTCTGTGAATAGTACGGACGGACTGTAGCAGTCTTAAGTCAACAGTGCTTAAATGGAAACTGAATCCAGGCTCTGATTAAATGAGAATTTAAGGCCTCATTGAGCAATGTTGCACAAATATTTTTGGTCATATGTATACACTGCCCTTCAGCTTTTAGGATATGCATGTATGTTTTGCAGTGTTTACCTGTTACAAGAATCCCTCACATCTCTCATCAACTTTGCATATTAAAAAAGTCAGCTTTTAGCTCTTTTAGGAGCTAATTATGTAATATTACCTGGTTAATCATGGCGAGAACAAATCAGGCTCAGAGCAGGAGCCTTAGACCCCTTCAGCTCACAGCACAGGAATGAGAGACATCAGCTCTCTCGTAGTGGTGATGAAATGTTTGACATGTTTGCACTGAGGAGGGACAGACAGGTCTGCAACCAAGCCTGGACTTGCTGGCCAAGAAAAGCCCCTCATTGCTCTCCTATTTTTCTTCATGTGCCCCTTCCTGAATGAACAGTTTACCCAAGTCTGCACACCTACTGAATATGTGTGATAAATTGGTACATTATAGAAAAATAGTTATTTCTACCTCCACTTCTAACTATATGCAACATTAAAAAATAGTCCATATTGGTGTGTTGTTGTGTTGTTTGTGGGATGTAAAGAGAAAATATAGAAATAAAGTTAGCAAAATATTGAAACAGAAATATGAAAACTGTCAGTTTGATGACATACTTAAAAAGATGTTAAAGTTAGCAGCAAAAACTAAATGTTTGCTATAAAAGTTGGGTCATTTAGATAAAGAAACATCACACTGTATATGAGTCACTTTCACTGTAAAAAATGTCAAATTAATGGTTTCCATTTATAGTTGGCTACAAATAATCAAATAAGCAAATGATCACAGCAGTGCAGAGTTGGATGATGGATAAAAAATATTAAAAAAACGACCATTTACATTTTATATATTGCTGTAGTTACAAAAAAGAAATATTCTTTTGAGTTTTGCAACAAAGCAAAACATATCAATAGAAAAAGGGATCACTTGCATAATTCAAAAGAGAACAAAACTTATACACAGGTAAAAGGATGACAAGGAGGTGATCACGTGCACTATAAGATACAAAAATGAAGTGACACTTTAAAACATTGAAGAAAATGTTTTTCAAAATGTTGCTTTTTGTCTGCATACATTAAACAGTCTTCCATCTATTATGTGCTGGAGGCTCAAGTCAGAGCCCTCTCAGGTAGGTGTCATATGGGATAATAAATTAAATCCTCTACAACTTTGGAACATCAGCTCACCATAAATGCATTAGACTGGGGAGCTAAAGCGTCCAGAGGAAATACAAACACAAAGATAACACAGGAACAGCAGAGGATCATCTATGTATCATGACACTGCATGTGAAAAAGTACAGTTGACAAGTGAACAACTAGTCACCCTATACATAATGGAAGTTCAAAATATGTGTTTCACTTCCCTTTAATGAGCAAACCAGTGTTACTGGATTGACACAGCTGACCCTGAAAAACCCTGAACATAATATAGAAAGTAATAATTTATCTGAACGAAGAGGTTAACAAAAGGACAAAATGAAAAAGTTGTAATTTGTTTCCAGAAAAAAAATCGGACTTAGGGAGAGAGAAAAAAACTATGGCAAAATAGGATTTATTATGTTTAGGAAGTTTGTAAGTGGGATGTTAGGCTTAATTTGACCTTAAGACCATGATCTCTTAAAGATAAGGGTAAACACATAAACTTTGGATGACCTGGAATAAACATGCATAGACATCACATTTTGGGTTATTTCACCCCATTCTTAACTGGAGCCCTGTGACTATGTGTGTTGAGGGTTTGCTTAAAAATTAGTTCAGGTCTTGAGAGGTTAATGGTCACTATAATAATTAACTAAATATTAAAAAGGGAATAAAATTTTTTTTTTTAATTGTATTTTTTAAATGAAAGTTTTTTTCCTAAATGGGAAAAAATAATTGAATAATAATTGAATAATTGAAAACGTTGAATTCAGATAAGAAATCTGATCCCCCAAAAATTTTTGATTTAAAGATAAATGCAGAAAAATATCTTATATGTTGAAAGTGAGAACTTAAAATTCTGAAATTATTGTTAGATCTTGACATTTCAGTTTGTGAAGTCTTTGTCATTTTCTTAAGCTTAGTCAAAAACTTGTAAATATTGTAGAGTTGAAAAAATTCTCTGTTTTATGTGATATTTCCTTTTTGAGATGTGATTAAGGTCAAAAGAAAAACATTTGGTATAGTTACAAATAGTTGTAATTGTCTATTGATGTTATTTTTCTTTACATTTGATGCTTGTTGGTATTCTTTTCTCTGTGTATTCAATTCTGAAAAATGTAAAAGAAAACACAAAGTTCCGCTATTTGCTATTATTTATAATGAAGATAATAAGGCAAAAAGAAAGATTCTGCATATAGAATGGTGCAGCATTCAGTTGAACAGTGTGAAGTAAATACCATCAAAGAATTTTAACTTAAATTACTATAAATCCGTTAAAAATAGAGATTATTGATATTTTCCATGTGCATGCTTTACTTTGTGAAACACCAAGATACAATGCCAGTGACATTTTTCAGGAAAGTCAGTCTCCACCAAGTTAACTGGAACATTAACATTGCATGGTTACACAACCAGTTATTTGTGGGAACAATTACAAGCCAGACTTTGACTCCTGTCAGGCTGTGTTGACAGTGGCTGCAATAAAGCTGGTATGTGATCATGTTTGAAATCTTTGGAAAAATTAAAAACACTCATTTCTCAATGTCAGCTGTCAGTGTTGATGTAACCATGTTTTGAGTCAAGTCCACTTTTTTTATACTTTTATTACAAGACTAACACAATCATCTTTAACCCTCTTTTTATGACGAAAGAAAAAAAACAACACATTTATTTTAATTATGGGTTTGGTCATAGACCTCAGCAAGTTTCTAGGAGATGTTATGGTGTCAAAAATAATTTACCTTTATCCTGTTTAGATAAAATTAAGCTGTTGTTGAAATTCTGTAGCATCTGTCACCACCTTGTGTACATCTTCATTCCATTAAGTTACTGAACTTCAGACAGGTTTTCAGAATGATAAATTATATGATTTTTTCCAATGTTTTTCTAAGAGATTTTTTACAGCAGCTTTCAGAGTGGAAACTCTAAAGAGGAGAAACCTCTTGTCACTGAAACCTGTTTTTTCTAAATCCTGCAACAATTAGCTCAAAAGAGTTGGTTTGAAAATGACCTGATATGCTGCAGACCAAACTCTGCAGCTGAAGCATCCACAGGCATAGAAGCAGGTCTCCAAGGAATTCAGTTCCAATGTCCTCACAAAAGTACATCCCAGATTGATGGTGAAAGATAAAGAAACAATTACAACATAGAATAAAAACATGACAAAATTGACATTGAGGGATTTAGTCTGGCAGGGTTTGTAGCCTTTTTACAAAAAATAAAAATAAAAATAAAAAAGGGGTTAAAAGTTCTTATTTTAAGATAATTTGGCCAGTAATGAATGAGCTGAAAGATTGGACTTTCCTACTTTTTCCTACATAATACATAACTATATAAACGTATAGCAATTATTCTGAAAAGAAAGACATCAGAAAGTCATCAGCTCCAAATACTACCTGCACTTGTCCAAAAAGTATTTTCCAAAACAACTGTAAAATAAAAAAGCACCAAAGACTTGTTCAATGTTTTTATGTGAACATTGACTAACTGCTTCTCCTCATGCTCTTACAGAAAGCAATGCTTAAACAAACTCTTCAGCTTCTGTGACCTAAATGCTGGAGAAACATCTCACCCAATGTATAAATAATGGCATGCAAGGTATGGAGCTTGTTTAAACAGGCAGTTATTCGTCAGTTAGAGCCCTTAATTGTTTTTTTAGTCTTGACATGAGGTTGAAAATTTCTGCATATTTTTATCCATCTTTGTCTGTGAGAGATCTGGTTCAGTTGGAGGGTTTGTTCAATTCTCTTTTCAAAATTCTGCTCAACCTTTAGTTTTCAAAGTTTCCACACTTCCACGATTATTTGAGACCTCTTCAGTATGTCCTGGTGAATATTTACCAAGCTGCATTGAAGTTGATGCCATGTCCACACTTCTATGACAGATTCAACAGTCTGCTTTGCTCTATTTCTAAGATATCCACTGTGGCTGTTATTAAACTCCTATTTAATAAATATATATTTATTATGTAAAGAGACAGACCTTTCGATTTCTCTTGGAAAACCAGCAAAGTTTCTCCTGCATATAGTGATAGCTATCAGTTCCAAACTATTCAGGAAGTTGCAAGAAGTAAATGTTTTCCGTAAGCTAACAAAAACTTGGCAGAACCACTTCAGTAAGATTCAGAGTCTCCTTGTCTCCAAGTTGACCTTCTTTCTACTGCCCTATGCTTTTTATTTCCCTTATCCAGCACACTTTTAAGGAAAATATCATTCAAGGGTAACCTGTATCATTGCATCTGACAGTGTTATGTATAGGGCCGTGACCAAGCATCAGAGTAACTTGAAGAAAAGGGTTCCCCTGGAGGAAGTCATTTGTTTTACCAGTTTGGGTTTTTATCACAAATTAGCCTTTGATTAACCATCAGAGACCTAATGAAAACCATAAATAAAACCTCTTTTTCACCCTTGCGATTTTTTCTGGCAAGTGCTGTGACAAATGAAGGATATGTAGCTGTGTAAATATTGACAAGAGATGACAGTGCATGTACCAGGAAGTTGTAATCTCATCTATTTGTATTACAGCCAAACTCCAGGAAAAATGACACAGAGGCGATGTGTTTCAGTGCTGCATGATATAGTGTTTAAACTACCTGATGTGGATTTTTAGAAGTTTTTTAAGGTTTAAAAATATGAAATAAACTCAGATTTTAGGTTCTGTATCCGGTTTGATGACCTGAGAGGATAAAAAATCTATAAAATGATGTTCTGAAAATTTTTTTGTTACAAAAGCATGTACATTGTTATTAGTACAATTTTATTACTTTTTTAAAAGGTACGCCTACTTGCAGAAGATGTTCAGAAAATTTTGCCATATACATACAAACTTGTTATATTATCTTCTTTGTTTAAGCCCTCTTTAGTGCAGAGGGAGATGAGTTACACTCTGAAACTCGATCTTCAGACATTTTGACTAAACTAACAAAGACGTTATTGGCATTCTGAGGCTGAAATGTTTAAGCCAACAATGGATTTGCCGCCATGTCCTGGTACTGACATGATTCACTGTCAATTATTCTCAACCCCCTCTCTTTTTTTTGGAGCCTAAACAAGTGGAAGCAGGTCTGGGAAGACAGGTTTGATGGGCTGCCTTTAATAGTTTTCTTTTCTTTGCATGCACAAAGAAGACTTGAGATTTTCCAGCTGAGGTGAGCTGTTAGCATTAGTTTTTGAAGAAAACACGTGTCTTAAATGTCTTTTATTAAAAATCGGAGCTAAAGAAGAAAATATCTCCCTTTTGGATAAAAGAAGCTGTGAAATTTAAAGTACATTTTTGTGTTTCAGCTTTAAATACAATAGGTCATAACTTTTACAAGCTGGTTAGCTATTACATGAGAAAAAACCCATGGAACAGTCCTTTCATTTTACAAATGTAGACACATTCCTGTCAGGTTTTCTTCACTGCAAAGGACTGCGTCATATCAAGTTCACAGAGAGCACAAATAGCTGTGATAGCATCAACAAGATGGTGCAAAGTGATGACATGCTTTCAGAATCAGCCTGTCTAACAAGGTGTGGACCATGGGTGACTGAAAACATGCAGCTGGTTTTTCATTTCATCATCGTTAACCATTGATTGGCTCAGTTGGTCATTTTTCTCGATAATGTCACGGAAACTGGAACCACACATTTAGCTTATTAACTAATTATAAAGAACATTTATTTTAAAAAGTCTTCTTTGTCTTGAAACTATTTTCTAGACTAAAAGCTTTTAAATGTGTTTTATTGATTTTATTTTTAACGACAACTTTGAAAATGAAGTTATTAAAGTCAAACTAAACATGTTTTTGATGTGTATAGAAATCCTGCTGTGTTAAAGCCATATTTACACATGCAAAAGGTCACTCTTTCACTTTTAGCAGCTTGAACAGTTTGCTTTCACTTTCTGGAAGGTTCATGCAGGTCTACCCATCCCATACAGACTGATGGCAAAGTATAAAGATTGACATGAGTGGGGTGTAAGATGGGGGCAAATGAGGGGGAAGAGAGCATGACCAGGTATCACTGCCCCGCTAACGGACCTGGGAGTGAACTGTGGGGGTGAACATGTAAACACACCCAGCATGCAGGTGGAAACAAGGGCCTGTGGGGAAAATAGATACCCTCATCCAGAGCCTTCAGCTTTTTTCACACAACGGAATTTTTTTTGGACATGAACTTGAACATGAACCCTACCTGCAACGACCAATGTGATTTCCATTTTATGCATTCTTGGGTTACAAATTGGATTGTCTTATTCACATAAAAACATCAACATTAGCTTCAGCAGCCATTTTATTGGTGAGTTCCTAAAAAAGGGAAATTTAGACATATTTCCAGGAAATTTACCAAATTCGACTCTGTTACCTTCATCAGTTCATATATCCCAATGTCTGCTGTTAGTTTAGGTGTTGGAATAACATCTGTAGTTCTCTGTAGTCCTCTTAGTTTGTACAGGCTAATGCAAACACACCACCATCTGGCCAACGCAGACACCTGTTCACTTCATTTTAAGTCTTCAGCTTTCTTTCAATACTGATATTTTAGTCAGTTATTCTACCTTTGGTCAACTAATCAAAAACTGTCACTGAAATCAACCTTTCACGTTTTAAACATGATTTTAACCCTTGTGCTATCCTAGGCACTTTAGCATCTGGAGTTGGGTCATCTAGACCCACTAGACAGTGCTCTGAACCTTTTTTCTTTAATGATTTGTGATCTTCACTGGTGTCCATGGATTACATGAAATCTTTCCACCTTTATCCACCTTTGTCATGGTAGGGAGAACACGTCAATGGAAGGGTGGGCTCATCTAAGATAGCACAAGGGTTAAATCTTCAAATGTGCATCTTCCCATGAATACATTGTCGTTTATCTCACTGTCCGCTAGATGGCAGCCAAAGCTAAAAAAAGGGAGATCTATGAATTCATAGGTACATCAGACCCCCCACACTATATGATTAATGTTTTATTTGAATATCTTTTATGCTTGGATTGTGATTTCTATAGAAGTGACTTCACAAATGGGTTTTCTACAGTTTTTGTCAGAATAGAACTTGAACCTTTGTGATTTGTCTTAACAAAACCGACTAAAAAGGAGGCTCAAAGTTTGCCAGCAGATGGCAGTCTTCAACCAGAAATTTTCTATTAGGGTTTTCGATAGAAAAAAAAGTGCGGAAAAAGACAGCAACAAAAGGTTTTACTGTTTTGTTCTGTTAATATTTTGGCTTTTTAATTAAAATTTACATAGCTGATTTGTTAGTAAAACATGCTGGTGTGTTAACCTACTTTATGTAAAATACATTTAACCTAAAAATGCTAAAAAAATAAATAAATAGCAGAATATAGAAAAACTGTTTAACCTGTAATTTTATATCTGTTACAGTACTTTCTATAGTTAACAGATTCGGGTCGCACTGCTGCCAAGGTCCTCTTCTGATTAGAATATAATGGTAGATATGAGACGGTTGACCCTCCATTCTCATTGTTCATCATCTCATCTCTCTCTCATGAAAACGTCTCGGACAAGCGATGAGGAGCCCACACATTCAGTACAGGGAATGAAACTGCACCGTTACAAATGTCCCTGCAGAGCTGGAAGTTGAAAAGGCACTGCTGTGATTGATGTGACACTGTATAAAAAATGTTGACAGCAATAGCCCACATTCCTCTTCGGGCTCGGCGGTGTCAGCTTCCTTTTCTCTCCATTCTTCATCTGCTCCACACCCGTCCCCTCTCCGCTGAAACTCGAACAAATCTGCTGACACTGATCCTGTCTCCTCTGCTGGCCTAATTTCATTTCACCCAGAGACAGACGGCTATCTCCACAGATCTTGACAGACAATTGTATTTACTGTTTTCTGTTTCGCCGGCCAATAAAGGGAGAGCGGTTATTGCATCAGATTATATGAAAAAACGTTTAATGATTCCAATTTATAACTCTAGACTGAATAATGATAAAGTTAAGAGCTGACAGGTTATGATAAATGAGGGCTCATATAAAACATATTTAGTGTGAAGAATGGCTGCAGATGAATTGCACTGTGTTACAAACTCATGATAAAGAACTGTAAGAGCCACTAGAAGACTTAATAATGCGCTATTCATTTTGAAGTGATTTTGCTGGTTAATAAAAGAGCACAAATTAAAAATATATTTATTGTAGACAGACGTCTTGGGATATGGCCCCCATGTCTCCATGAGCATCCACCTGCACCTAATCTAATCGATGCCCATCTCTTTTGATTGCACAAATCAGTTACTCGTTTATCTCTCACTTCATTTTTTCCCTCCATAAGTTGCTTGATATGTACAATTTGTTATAAAAAATACATCGGCAGACAGCAAAAGAACCCATATTTGTTTGGAAGAAAGTAAAGCTGAACTTGTCACACTGACAGCTACTTTTTCTGCAGCACAACTGGGGTTATTATGATTTTTTTTTTGCAAATGAATCGTTTGCATTTTCATTAATCAGTGTTGAGAGATCTTTGAACCTCTGCATTAAAATGACACATTAAGCACATTCCATATCATTCATAAGAAGGGACGACGATGTATTCATGTCTTTGAATGTGGTAAAAAAAAATCCATCATCAAGTGTTGAATCTTTTAAAATCACGGTCAAGGACTTGAGTGTTCTGCACAGGTCGTAGACTGCAGAATGTGTAATAACTGCGGAGCTGTTTCACTCAGAAAGGCAGACATTGAACACAGCAGATGTATTGTGTTAGGACACAATTCTAATAGCATCATTGCTTTCCCACAGAAAGGTTGAAATGTGGGCTTGATTTGTGCGTAACTATTTAAAACAGGGTCTCTGTTTTGCTTTTTGTTAAGCACAGTCAATAAGACATCAGACATCCAGAGTTTCAAGGGAAAGATGCAATTCAAAGTATCCCCTTTCTTTTGCTACTAGGAAATTGCCTCTAACCTTAGGATGGTAGAAAAATTATGCAAAAATCATAATGTTTAACTCCTTTAGTGCTCACCCGGTCTTGAAAATAAGGTTAATGCAACCCTATAAGCAACAAGTAACATTTTGCGGAATGCAATGTGACAGCACACATGAAAAAAGCAATGTGAAAGCAAATTGCTAAGCTTTAGTTAGAGTCCGATTTGCAATTAAAGCTGTTTAGAAGGGCTAATTTGAATGTTATGTAAAAACTCAAACACAACCACTAATGCTGGTCAGACTTAATTGCTTAAAAATGTTTCTGATTCCTTACATTAATACAAAAAAAAAGTTGAAACTTGGACTTTTATTGGACCAATTATGATATTAATATTCATTTTTCCTAAGCATGCATTTGCTTTCCTTCTGCCTGGAGAGGTTTTGGCCTGGTGCTAAGTGGCAGATAAATTACTGAAGACCTCATTCTTTGTGGGTATTGGAAGGGTATTTTGTAACAGAATAAGGAACAGAAGATTTTCTAGAGGCTGAACTTACTAGGAAATCCCAAATCATTCTTCTTCCACCACTATACTTTACAGTTTCTCTGATACACTTGTGCAGATGTAAATACTCTGCTGTTTTTTTAAGAGAGATTTTTTTTTATATTTGTACAGTTAACAATGGATTTTTGTTTTTGCTTGTTATGAGAGTATTCATCAATATAATAAAATAAATTAAATAAAATATATAAATATAATAAATAATAAGGGAAATCTTTTAGGTGTTTTTATGTAAAGGCACAATCGAGGAAAAGTGTCCCATATAGTTTTCTATGTACATGAAGTGGCAAAATACAACTAATACAACAAACAATGTTTAAGTTTGGTGCAAGTAGAAAAAAAAGAACGGCACAAAACCTATCAGGACAAAAAACTGGCAAATGAGCTTGGCCACCAACATTAATTTGAGCCAAACAAAAGCCATTCTAAAGCCACGTGTATTCATATGTCCAATGAGGACAAGAATACAAGGATACAGTTATCCTGTTAATGTTATGGTTATATAGAATCAGCAAAATTATGAGGAAACCTGTAATTATACATTCAAATGTATTATGATGAATTATATATTTCCAAACAGACAAGTTTTTTTGTTTTTTGGAAAACTGCAGCACTACAAACAGACTCAACATGACGACATGACAGGTCTCTGTGTTGATTCTACTTTAAACCTGTTGAGGACTGCTCAACGTGGTTTTGGCAGGATGAATGGTGTTATTGGGCTGTCTCTTCTTCAAACATCCACCTTGTTAACAGCCTCTAGCATCCCTTGTTATGTGAAACCATTTGGAGATAGTCTCAAAGCTCACTCAGAACACCAGATTGAAATTGACGTCATCCAGGCCCTGTTCAGATCAGACAAATGCAGCACGACAGTTTTTGGAGCGAAAACAAACTAAGCTGTGAGTTTGTCTCTGAGATCCAGACATAATTTTTACAGGTGCAGTCATTATCCACAGTTCTGCTGCTCATCACATGTTCCTTACAAATGTGGTGCCATTTCAAAGGATTACAAACAAAGTTTACTCGCGATAAGCAGTGCCATATCAATAGAAACTTGAGAAGAACTTGTTAGGGATTCAAAGTTAAATAGATCACTTTAATAACACACTTTTATTAAGTGTCATGTAAAGAAAAAAAAAGAGGTTTGAATGTATGAGATACAATGTAAGTCAGATTTTATGAGCTGAATTTCTTTGATGATGACAGTTGTTAACATCTTGTAAAGTAAGAAAAAGACAACACTATCACAAATAAACATGTTTTTCATTACATTTCCATGAACACAGCTTCTATAAAACTTTGTTCATTCATTCATCTTCTGCCGTTTATTCGCTCTCGTGGTCACAGGGCTGCCGAAACCTATCACGGCCACTTGTGGGCGAAGGCAGGGGGCACCCTGGACAGGTCGCCAGTCTTTCGCAGTCTATAAAACTTGAACAATGCAATTCAGTCAGAAAGTGGAAGGTCCACATCACCCTAAATTAATCCAAAAATATGTGTGCAAACTTAAAGTTGCTTTTTTGAGGGGCTGCAGCTGTAAATGGTCCATAATATGAGATCAAACTGGCAAAAGCCCAAAACAAAAAAACTAATTTTCTGTCTCATAGGTCATCTAAAACTAAAGAACTATAAAATGAGTACAATTCATAAAAACAAACAATTAAATAAAAAACTCTTTTATAAAAGGCAAGTTAATTCAAATTATTTAGTTCAGAATCAGTCTGTGCATATTGTGTCCATTTAGTTTTTGCAACTTGAATAAATAATCTTTGATAACAGACCTTGACCACTTTTACTACAATATTAGCTTCAGTACTGAACTGCTATTAAAAACTGTTTTTTAAACCAAGACTTTTTATACTTAAATGAATAAATCAGCTTAGAGGAATTTAAAGATAATCTGAGTTTTTTTCAAGGCCTTGCAGAAGTGAAGCACGTTTTCATCTGGACCCAAGAATTTCTGTCCTTCTGTTGGAAGCCTATCGGTAAGTGCATTTGATGATCCCATCTTCAAGTGTTCTGTAGACGTGCTGGTCACTTGGAAACAGAGATAACTGAGACCTTTGGGTTTGTCACTGTTTAAAACAGTTTATTCTGTCTTAACTTAATGACATCCTATAGGTATCTTGGGAAATGCATGCAACCACTTTGCTTTTTTGTCTGCTTATTCTGGTCAGATGTCCTTCATCCATGTGTTCTTCACCCTTTGTGATAAGCTGTAATGTAAATAATAAGTCAGAAAGCATCTATTATGAATGTGCATTTTTATTATTAAAACATTGTTTTTTGGAAAATCTAAACTTTATTGCACAAAAGAGGACACATATAAATTGCAATTTGTGATAAAGGAAATGTGTATATGAAAAGGGAAGACCAAAACTCCTCTCGGCAGCCCCCTCCTTGAGATGCAGATCAACCGTGATCACCTGACAGTTCCGGACATTGGAAGGGTTTAAGCTCTTGTTGACCTCTCAGAGCCAACCTAGCAACACCTTCTGTTCTCACTTGCGAGGACACCCACAATCTGCCTCACTCATCATAGCCTCCTCCCCCAGGCCTCCCATGCAGCCCCTCGGACCTCGCAGAAGACCTTAGACCAAGGAAGCCCCTGAATAGGTGCTGGACGGGCCTTTGTCTGGCCCTACTGCAGAGTTCCTTTATTTACACAGCCTTTAATGCTATATGTGTTCTTGTCTCTTAATTGCATTGGCCTGAACAGCTCCTTGGTCAATCAATACCTGCTCTCCAATGACATCAGCATCTCTATTCAAGCTGGACTTCCAGGTGACGGATGTTTCGTGGGAGAGCTGGTGGGAAAATCAAGCCTATGAAGACCCACTGCGTGCTTTTTCTGCCCCATTAAGTAATTTTTCATCTTTAATTTTTCTAATTTCACATATGTGATAGAATACCAATCAAAATACAAACTATAAACATAAAATCAAGGGGCTTTTCAGTTTCAGTCAATCGTTAATTTACTTGTCAGTCTCAAATAACAGTGTGTAATCTTCGTATACATGTCAGCTGGCAATTAAAGCTTATGCAGATCCCCAAAAAGAGTATTTTGTGCGTCAATCAGGACCATCAGAACAATTTTACGGACCCTTGACCCCCAAAGAGAGCTGGAAAGAGGAGTTCACATACCTTCACCTGTCCCAAGTGGGTGTGACCAAACAAATTAAACCTAAGAGCTGCATTTCTCCCATGTTTGATTTAGGTTTCATTGTATGGCACAACGGTATGGCAAGGTTTAGTCAAGCATAATTATCTTTTTGTGTACTTTAATAAGTAGGCATCTGAGTGCTGGGATGACAGGGTCACACGCATCCCAAAACTACGATAACGTGATATTATCCCCTTCATTTTGTGTAATTAAAACATAAATAATTAAACGGCACTAACTAACCTAACTGATATGCAAATTTGACGATTTAGTGAGTTGAAGAACACAGGGATTTTTTGCCAAATGGGGGCCATTTAAAGTTGACCTTTGAAAATGTTATTTTGAATGCAATGTGATGGTGCTGTTTAATTTGAAGAGGCACTTATCCCAAAGTCAATATCTTACTTCTGTTTTCCGGATTCACACTCAGTCACCATATATTAGGCAGTAGCCTGGCAACCACAAGAGCAGAGCTGTACAAAATGGATATGTTTGCAATATGACCAGCCCCGGTGTGCTCCTTACAGCTGACCCTGCCTGCCGTTTTGTTTCTGTCCTGCGAAGGTGTCACTGATAAACGTTACCTTGTCTCAGCAGGTGTGCCCGGATGGAGGGCCCTGCGGCACGGAGGGGGTCACCAACCCTACAGTGTTTCCCCATTTATTTGAATAATGGGCCATTAGGACAGGCTAGAAATCCAATGTTAAAGTAGCTGTATGTGTCTCCTAGATAAAAGACATAATTACCTGAGAGAGGGAGTATGTGTTGGTGCTCACTTTGCCTCAGCTGGGCTCCAGATCCCTGAATCAGGACAAAGTTTTGCCATTAGATGGCGACAGAGAGACAGGCCAAGACCAATTTTGTGGGTATAAGGCCCTGCTGCTGGCAGGTACACACTTTACAGTGGCTGCTGTCTTCACAAACACTCAGTGCAAAGGCAAATTCAGTCACAATCAAAATTTCTAAAAATGATAGGTTTCCTGTTAACTAAAACTGGCACATTAGCAAAAGCTCAAGCCATTTTGAAAGTATTTTCCAAATCTTATTTTAGAACCAAACATGCTCAATTTTGTGTTTTTGTTTGTTTTTATTCAAACTGTTCACAGGATATCCACTTAACAGAGCAAAAGTTTCACATACATGCATCTTTGAACAGATTTTTGTGCCATTCAGATAACTGAATTTTATGGTATCATGATAAACAGGGAGTCTGCAATTTGGTATCCTGAGAGGTAGAGTTGTCCTTTTTGCTCATCATTGTGGCTCCTTTTTACCTTTATTAAATTTAGTTCAAGAGAGTTTTGCTTTGTTGTCAAAGAAAATCTGGACGCAGAATTTTGAGTAGTTTTTATATGAACTCAAAAAGAGTGGCTAATAAATATGAGGTCTTTATCATTTGTTTGCCCTTGGTGTTTCATCTCTCAATTGGTATCACCTTATGAAAGCTTCCTTTTTAGTGGAAAGAATAGATTCCCATTTTGATGACCTCCTCCTAATGCATTTCCACCCATCTTCAGAGCCTCCAAAAAAGTTTTCACCTCTTCATAAAACATGTTAATTGCCATCATGAGGCCAGAATAAAGAAAATATCTACTCTTTAATTATCCAAATATGCTGGCAACCCATCTGCTGAAAGCCATTCAAATGACTAAATTGTGTTTTCTCCTTTTCGTCTTTCATTTTGGACACACTTTTAATCAAAAGGCTTCAGAATTGTGCAGATGGGTAATCCTTGTGTCTGCAAGGCGCTGTGTGGTTCAAGGTGAGTGTTTCATGCCCCCTCTCCTTCTGTTATCCCCCATTGTGTTTTTTTTTTTTTGGGTTACATATCCTGATAGGCTGTTCGCTGTTCCCAAATAGGGACTTTGCCTTGCACATATGCAGACAGACCCTCCCGCAGACAAAAACTCATCCAGCTTTACAGAACCTTGCATGCTGCTCCACTTCACTCTCAACCACAACAAAGCTACAAATTCTGCAATATTATTGGCATAAATTTCATTCAGTTTTACAGTTAAACACCTTGTCTTCACTTCAGAAAGAAAGCAGACACTCAAAATGTTTTTATAGCATGGAACATAATGAAAGTTTAAACTTAAACCTTTGGGTTTATAAGAATCATTTGTTAGCATTTAGAGACATCCTTGTTGAGTGTCAATGCAATGCACAGAATGCCTGATGGAAATAGCTTTCACCAGATGACATCCGAGAAACAACTTGGAAATACTTTGCCATTGTGACTCGGATCACAATGTCATTCAATAAATGTAAGGAATTTGAGAAAAATCTTCTTTCATCACAGTGACCTAAACGCACGTCTCAGGAAGACTTTAAAGCATGTTTGGAATTATGTTGAACATAATCAGTCTAAGTCTTTCGTATTTACTGCACCAGTTGAAGAGTCAAGTGTTCTACAGGTTAATTAATTATGTGCCTCAAAACCATCTTTAACAATGGAAAAGTCATGCACTGCTTTTCTCTGAAAATAGTCAAAATTTCAGCTTCACGCATCCAAAAAGTTAATTACAAGTTTGCTGCGTTAACTAGCTTTCAGAGACAAAATTTGTTTTGATCACTTTTATGACGTGCCTTTTAAACTGCTTAAATGTGTTTAGTTGCTGGAGATGAGAAACAGGGTGGGGGCGTGTGCTTGCTCCTGGGTCCTGCTCTTTCTTGGCTCCTCTTTCATTGTGTGGGGTGGGGGGCATGGGGAGTTGTCCGTGTCCCTGTGGTGCGGGTTCTGGTCCTTGCCTTTGAGCTCTGGGCCTCTCCGAAATTCCAACAGTGAGTGAGCCTGGTCGGGTAATGTTTACAACACTCCCTTGGGGACCCCCACTTCTCTTTAGCGTCCTTCTCCTGGGGCGGCCCCTGCCTTGCTCTCTCCTGGACCTCCTGCGGGCTGGGTGAGTGGCTGCTTGGAGCACAGGGCGGGTCTCCCTTGGGGGACCCTGTCTCGTGCCTGGTTTCGGGTGGGGGGATGCTCAGAACTCCTGGGTAGTGGTGGGCTCTCGTCTGGGGCTGGAGGGTGCTCTTCAGGGGGGGCTATTCTTCTGGTCAGGCTGGAGCTTGCACTCTCTGTTCCCTTGTGCCACCCTGCTCTCTGGCATTGGAGGCCCCTGTGGTGGTCCTGCTGGCCCTGGCCTGAGTGGTTTTCCTCTTTCTGCCATACCATGCGAATTTTGGGGGTCCTGGCTATCACTGCTGCTCCGGCGGGGTACTTGGTGAGGGGTAACTGGGCATTCTCCCTCTTATTTTTTAACATTCTATCAAACACCCTAGTAGAACACAAACACCCACTTGAGCACAGGTGTTAGCTCACCTTTGAACAAATATTTCGTGTGACTGAATGTGTCTGACATGTGTTAGTCTGAATGCATATGTATGCGCGGTAGTTGTACTTTGTACATGTTGACATGTTTATATGCAAGCATACCTGTTTGTAACATTTGAGTGTGTTTGTGGTCAGGTCCCTCCCCTTTTAGACTTGTTATACATCTACACCTGACAGTAATGATTATAAAAATCCAGCAACTTGTTGATTTATGATTTATGATGCTTTATGACAGGGGTGTCAAACTCAAATTCATAGTGGGCCAAAATTAAGCTGTAAAGTAAAGTCATGGGCCAAACTTAATATTTATTGGAAAATTAACTGCAACTGTTATGTAGTGTTTAACCTTTTCATATAGTTTCTTCTTTTGTTATAATTTTTCTTTACTGCCACGTTACAATGGCTCCACACACAAAACAAACTGGTCTGTCTATATATTCGTGAACATATAATCTGCCTCCCACCTGTCTTGAAAGCTCCTGTTGTCCATCTTTCGTTTGGCCATTTTTGTGGAGGGTGCAATGAATTTGTCCGATGTGACTGAAGCATGGCTGTCATGGTTTGGGTTTCTTTGTATTGGTTTTTGCTTTCCGTTTTGTTTCTGTCATGTTTGATTTCTGTTTCCGGTTTTATTTTAAAAGGTTTACTGTTATGTCATGGTTTTGAGTTCTACTTCCCCAGTCCCAATCTCTCCTGATCATGTTCACCTGTGTCTTGTCAATGCTGTTTGTATTTAACGCTTGTCTCTGCCTTCCTCTTGTCCATTACTGTTGTCTCTGCCTTCCTCTTGTCCATTACTGTCTCTTCCCTGACTGTCCTCTGCCATGTTTTCATGTTTAGGCCACCGCAGGTTTAGTTTAGTTTAGTTTTGTGTCCCTGCTCTGCAGCGCTTTTTGTTAGGTTAATAAACCCCTTGCCCTGGAACCGTGTGCCTCCCTTCTCTGCATTTTGGGTGCTTCGCGCTCCCCAGCCCTCCCAACCTGACAGTGGCTGTCAAGGACTGTCAACAGATAAAAGGAACGCTTGCCAGTTTTGTCTGCGCGCCAACATACTAACAAGGCATTGTGGAATTTGTAGTATTAGCAATATATTATATACAGCGGGCCAGCTCAAACGCACATTTGATATGATCTCGTGGGCCAATTATAATTACAATTAGGCCAGAGTTTGACACATGCTTGATGATCTTACCACCCCCCCCTTCTAATCATCCTTCTATCATCCCTCTCCTTTATAACATCCCTCACTCTTCTTCCCTCCGCTTCTTTTTCATCCAGTCCAACAAAAAATGCTTGAAAATATAATTAATATAAAGAAAGTATAGCCTAATTACAAAAGGGATATATTCAAATATACACCTTGTGTGTCACAATGTTCATAACTCCATGTTCTAAGAGTAAAGTATGTCCAACACAGGAGGCCTTCAACTCTTATCTGTTTGCTCAGCTGTTTGACAGGACAAGTAACAAAAAAAAAAAAAGCTTTATTCAGAAGAACCTTAAAACAGGATATTGTAACAAATGTTTCTGGGCTACAGTTGAGCTCAGAAACAACAGGCAAAACATAAAACTTAATGTGTGCAAAAAAACTGTTGTATTGTTTCTTGGAAAATCTTGTGTTTGTGTTGTGCTGTTTTGCTTCAAAAGGAGTTGGCAGGCTTTTTATGTTATTTCTTTGTGGATATTTTTGTTTGTTATTTTTGACATCTCTGGGCTCCAAACCCTAAATGTGAATAAATCCTGTAATTCACTCTGCAGCTTCGAGTGTCTCTGTGTTTTAAAAAACAAAACAAAAAGCAGCTAACATCTGAAGCCCAGAGGAATCCATTTTGAAGCTGAATAGGCATGTGTTTTAATCGTCACAAATCTGGATGAAGTCTTTGATTGCTATGGTTCATGCATACAAGGTTACATACAACAAAACTTCATTTGTCCATTCAATATTATTGAGAAAGATGTATGCCACAGCTTTGGAAAGCTTTCTTAAAATAACAACTTAATTTTTACCTTTCAATATAAAACCACTCAATGACTGAAAGCAGTTTATTTTATCCACTCATGCACACACTTAACTGCAATCGAGTTTGTGCAGGAAAACATTCTCATGCAGTAATTAAAAGGTAATTTTGAGAAAATGTTTTTGATCAGTGTGTGATAGAGAGGTTTTAAATATTGAAATAGTTGTATTTGCTCTGTGTTACTCATTCAGTGGTTTGCTATTTAAGATAACTGATGTCATTTTTCCATCCCTACTTCAGGATGGCACCACTGTTGAAGATAGCACTCAGTACCTTAAAGATATTTGTGAATCTTTCCTATGAAGTTTTTCTGTGTAGCAGGAGAACAGGTGAGAATGAGCTTGACCAGGTTGCAATGATCCGTCCTTGACTCATACTGGGGTTTATTGTCTCTGAAAATGGAGGAGAGGACAAAAGCAAACTTCTCTCCGAGATTTAGACTTAACGAATTGATAGTAGTTCCTCTTCGAGGTGTGCCACTCTTCAGGCGTGGAACCAATCACCACTTGATTTTGTTCTCCTGCTACATCAAAGACCCCTCTGATTGAGAAAACACCTCATTGTTGCTGTGGTCATAACTGTGAATTGATATAGCTGATCCGCTTTCACCTTGAAACGCAGCTTTTGTCTATAATGTTAGAAATGATGGGGCTAAGATGACCTTCATGCTTGCTGCACCTTTTTAATGTCCAAAGCGAGGGTCCTTGCTTTTCAATTCATTCATCATATTTACAGCTTTAATTTCTGAAGAATGCATCCAGTGTCTGCGTTTATGTCTCTGCTCTCATCGGAGGCTGACTTCCACCTGAGCCGGTCTTTCTGATGGTATCTCTGTCTGTCAACATGCACTTTTGTCAACGTTTTATTGAATCAGTTCCTCATTATTATTGCAGGCCCGCAGTTTTTCTAATGACTTGGCCTCAACTGAGCCGTTTCTTTTTGTACCAGCATGCCACAGGGTCTGGCATGCTTACAGAATGTATCAGATGAGGATTATAATGTCGGCCCTTGGCTTCAACAGGAGGGTTCACAAACAGCTATATGGCTCTTCAAGGCCAAGCACTGGTCTTAGAGGCTCACCGTTGGAAAAGAAGTATTCTTTTTAAGCTATTCTATTCAGCTAATGCCCTAGAAACCCTTCAGTGCAACTCATAAATGTGATGTTTTAATAGAAATGCCAGACATTTGAGAAGTGGAACTTTTTAGAGATAGTACTTTGACACAGCTCACCCTCTTTGTCCATCCCTTCTTCTCCTCTCTAGTAGATAGCATGGAAGGGCAAAAATGTTAAGCCTGTTCGCCCTACACTCCACAGCTCCTCAAATTCACAATGCAGCGTTGTCGTTTAAGAGATGGTAATATTCACTACTGTGTAGAATTGGGCACTTTGGAAAACAACCCATCTCCTCTACCTCGCTTCACATCTCTCAAAGGGCTAAAAACTCCCATCTACACGCCTTAACACTGAGGACTTGGTGATCCAGCGCTAAACCTCTGTGAGTGCATGTATTTGTGAAGAAAAATTGCCTTTCATATTGATAGGACTGCCTAACATCGAGTCTCAGCCTACAAGTGAGCCCTCAGGTTTAATTAAACTTTTTTTTTTCCAAGTGTATCTTCCATGAAAATCAAGCCCGTCTCGCTGGCATTTGTGCGTGGAGAAGCTCTCGCTCTTTTAGTTCTCATTGAGTGGTCGATACATTAAAACTTGAACTGATTGATTTCAGGATGGCTGTGCCATCAGTGTTCTTACCCAGCCATTAACTACATCTGAAGTATCTTAGTCATCAAGCTTTAGGCCAGGGATTGATAATAGCTTGACCGCCAGAACCTGTCTTACCCATCCTTTTTCAGGAGGTCTTGCATTTAGCACCCAAAGCACTTGTGGCACATCTCAAACAGTACAAGAGTATTCACAAAGCGGCTGAGTGGAAAGCTTTTTCACATTCGTTTGAACCTCATGAATACATTCCAACTCTAACTAACTCCTTTGCGTTAATGTGGAATTTCAAACAGGCTACGGGGCCAATTTATTTATTTGTATTCTCCCCGTCTTAGTACTAAACACAGTGATAGCAGGCAGAATAATCTGAGTCTTTCATCAGCAGAGTGGCCCTGGACAAAAAAACCCATCAGTAATGTATTCTCTGTTGAGTGATGGTGGCTCCTGCACTACCAGGCAACACCATTATTATAGTGCATGGATTCCAGGCTGCCCCCAATAAAATCATTGTATTGATTTAAGTTATCCACCCCCAAGGTGTCATAATAGCACAACAATCACTGACATTCCCTGTCATCATCTTGACAACAACCAGACACTCATAAAACCTTTAAAGCCAGACAACGCAAGAAAACAAGTCCATGTAAAGGGGAAAGATCATCATTATTATCTGATTATTATTCTTGCTGGAATTTAATTTTCTTCAGAAATGCATTTTCCTATATGCAAATAGTTGGGTGTGTGAAACAATAAACATATTTTTCATTATACAGTTATAGACAAACATTGTCAGTCTTCTGATCTGCAACATATTTTAATTGGTCAAAAATTCTGAATGTGTGATGAAAAATATATAATTACACAATTAAAGTGCATTGCTTTTTGATACACAAACATAATTCTTTGAAAATTTTTACAACCCTTCACTTTAGCTTTTCAATATAAGTATTATTATTATTATTATTATTAATGCAGTTTTAGTTCGTCCTTGTTGATACGTGAAACTGGGCTCCAAACATGTGTTAACAGGCTGTCTCGCGGGAGTTGACCTTGGCTATCAATCATTGTATCAGGGTATCTAATGTAAACGCAACCGTGGCGCGGACAACATGCCACATCTGCTCTTTAGACAGCGCCGCTTCTTGGTTACCAAGCGATTTATTAGACAGCCCCCCGTGTGAGGAATAATAGGTGGCGGCATAAAGATCAACCGTCAGCTCCTCCATATAGGCGCATCATTATCTCTTAAACTGGCCGTTGCAGGACTGTCCTTCATCCACATTGTGCAGAAGGTATCCACATCCCCCCCAAAAATCCTCTCAGAGAGATACCAAGTTGTGCGGCTCAGAGCACCGGCCTCAGGGACTTGTGTTTGCACTCCACACCAATTTATTGCAGATGAACATATGGCCAATATTTTGTCTCACGTCATACAAAGGGGAAAACAAACACCATGCAATGTTAGCGAGTCAGCAAGAGCAGAGCCACTTGGCCAGCTATGCAAACGCACTTTGACAATATGAGAAGAAGAGCACTTGCTTTCTGGGTATATAAACCACATCAGGCTTATCTCTGCACGCACTCCTGACTCCCATTTGGAGATATTTCATTAACTCTGAGCGCTGTCTTAACGTTGGCAACCCATTCAGACCCCTTCCAGAATAGGTAAGCGCACTGGATGCTCCAGGCACTTTGCATATTTCTTTCTCTGCTTCTTTTTCTTTTAACTTAATAAATCCATCTTTTTGTTTTTTTCCTACACGATTGTGCACCGTAGTCCTTGACTGCAGAATGACCCCGTTTTGACTCATTTATTCATTTAGATTTATTTTTTCCTTATAAAGAAAAAGATGATGTATTTGCAGGCCGGTGCATATTCAGCCTACAGTAGCTGTTGCTTGTTTGCGCACTCACCTGAGCAGAACACGGTTGGATGAGCAATAGGGTGCTTATCTCAAGCTGAAAGAGTGACGTGCACCGTTTGATTTGTTGTTTTGAATGTTTTACAGATCAGAAATGTCCACTTGTGCGCACACAAATTAGTAAAAAAGAAAATAATAATATAAGAAACAGATGTATCATTATACGATGGAGCAAAAATAAGTCAAAATATTTCCCATTATTTCGGTTTCGAGACTTTAAAAAAGTTACCTGATTGAGTTCGCGCTGTGTTGTTTCTTAATTTAGCCGCCAGAGACTGCTAGAGCTCTACAGATGTTGACCGCTGTCAAGGCTCTCTGTACTTGTGACTTCCACAGAGGGCCACGTCAGATCTTCCCGCGGACAAGATACCCGCTTGTATTAATCTTCATCCATTCGTGCCATCCAGTTTGCGCTGTAACGAGTAATAGTTGCCCTTTCTTTATTACACAGAAAGAAGCCATTTGTCCCACCTCCCCGCCCGTGTCAGCGCAGTGCTGAAATGGGAAGTGATTAAAAAATAATAAACCCCCCTTTTTAACAATTCTTCCTACGCAGGGAAACGATTAAGGCTAATAGCGCAGCGTGGCGTGAAATCCACGATACAAATATACTGGTGGTTTAACAAATGAAGGCATTTCCTCAAGGCATGGCTTTAATCTGACCGTGACATGTTTAATCGTTAAAGAAAAGGGAGAAAAAAGATTTATTTATATATTTTCTGCCCATGGGAGACCGATTGTTAGATTTCTGAAAAAAGAAGAGAAAAATCTTCCCTCAAGCGGAACCCCCCCAGGCCATGGCTTAAACTGGACCTGGCTTTACCTGCTTATAATATATTGGCTTTTAATCATAGAGGGAGGAAATCGGTCTTGTCACTCTGTACATTTATCACGGGTGCCCTGAGGCGGGTGGGGTTACCTTTATCAAAGACTGACTCCCGGCCTCAGGCATCTGCACGCGCTGAAAGTCAGCGATTAAAGCAAGGCTGTGATCAACATTATTATGGATTCTCCTGCGGCATTTGCGCTTTGAATACAAAGATTTATTTAATCAAGAATTGGCCTATAAAAATCTCTTTCTATACTTGTTTGGGAACAATCGTGGGCATGCATTTTTAGGAGGATACTAATTAATCGGGAGGGGCTTTTTTTATCCAAAAATTAATTATTTGTGTTTGATTGAGCCAGAAAAAGCAGCTTCCATAATCAAGCAGTCAGTTCTGAAGCTTTGAGCTTATAATAATTTATTTTTTTTAAACTGAAGTTGTTGCTGATTCCATAATTATAGCAGCAATGATCAAATAAAAAAAGGTTAGACCCCTCCGCGCAAAGGTCATTCGAGCAAAGCCGGTGAGGAATATCCCTGTAGCAGTGGAGTCAGAGCTGAAGATTTAATGTCAGCTGCACTCAAACAAGCGGCTGATAGGATGCAGCAGCTCCGCGCCCCTCATTGTCCTCTAAATCCTGATGCATCTGCAGCTCGGAGGCCCTTCATTACAACAACTTCTGCGTTTTCACACCGTACGTTAGAGACAGAAACAATAACATTATTGGCTTCCAGATTTAGTTGAGGGTTTTATTTTTAAACCAATTTTCTGTTAAGATATACGTCCCTCCCCCCCAAAAATAATAAAATCATGTAAATAAATTAGTTAAACATATTTATTTGATGAAAATAAATATATTGAGTCTGCGCGCATCTTGAATTCCGGTGTTCCGTCATTGGTTCCGTCCGGTTTTGCGCGTCCACTGCGCTGAGAAGGCGAGCGGCCTGTTTGAACTCCCTGTGAAAGTAAACAGGTAAACACAGAGCGATAGGCTCTCCAAGTGGAGTACGTCCACTCAGCCGGCGCACATTTACCTCTTCTTCCCGAAACCCTCAGCTCAATTGATCAAACAGTATAACCCCAGCGACTGACCGCAGTCTCCAGCGTGGTGCGCTCCCCGTGCGCCATCACCAAACCTCACTGTGACTCCCACCTTGTCACTGTGCCAGCCGCCGCTAAAGCGAGGCAAAGAAAAAAAAAGAGCGACTGCTTATAACCCCGCGTGGCCAAATATGGACCCAGATGTGTCTCCACGAATTTCTTTCTTTTTAATGCATGAAATAAATCTCTGCGAAATAATTCTGCATGGGCCACGTGTGAGTTTTCTGTGCTTGGAGGTTGCTGCTCAGGCCATTCCTGCGTGATTGTAAAGCTCTCTTAGACTTGCGTGTCCCTTCACACGCCGGATTTGGCTGCGCAGCGTTACTTGGTGGATCAGGTCAGTAACCCCTCTCTCCCTTATAGAGGCTCGGGCTCAGCTCCAGGTTTGGCGTCGGATTCTGCATAGTTCAATGGAGCCTTTGTGGGATGTCGAGACTTGTGATTAATTCTGCCAATTTGGTGCAATATTTACCTCAGGCCTGTGAGCCAGGTGCACCTTTATTTGCGCAAAAACGTCCTCCTTAAACTTGTTTAAAAATAGCCTAACAAAAAAAGAAATTATACATATATATATTATCATTAATATTATTATATATAAGTAATATATATATTTACGTATATGAATATATATATATATATATATATATATATATATATATATATATATATATATATATATATATATATATATATATATATATATATATATATATATATATATATATATATATATATATATATATATATATATAATACTTGTATAACATAAGTATAACTAATTAAGTAATTATATGAGTATATAAGTAAAAAACAACAGCAACAAACAAATAATTTAAAGATATGTCATTCCCCCAAAAAATGTTTAGTATTTTTTAAAATTATTTTATGATGTGTTTCACTTAAAAACTTTGGTGCTGGTGCAAACATGGGTGTTTGTGTTGAGATGGATGGACGAGTTTTCTTAATATTGTGGAAGGATCCTGGATTTGAATGAAGAGATAGTCCATTGAAAGCAGTTGAATGCCATGACAACTAGGAACAACCTCTGATTTATTCCAAACAGTTAGAAAGCATTGTGCGCAGGGCGTCAATCATCCATTATTTGGCCCCTGAAATAAATGCAAAAACTGCGGCCGGACAAAAGCTTCCAACAGGAGCCGGACATTTGTCTACATTTCCCCTATTGTGTGCAGCTTAGCAATCGGTTTGTATTTGTGTTTGCCCGGGTCCGACCACCCAGGATGCGCAGAGGACTTGCTAAAAAACGTGAAACATTGTCACCCACATCACATACTGGATGGGAGACAGAGGGAGGAGAGTGAAAGGGAAAGGCTTGAAGGAAAAGAAAATAAAGTAAGCAACAATGATACTCGGACTGAGCACTTTAAAGAGGGCTCCACACAAGCAGAAAACAAATATTGGACGGCGCTGGCACGATTGGACAGGGAGATTTAGTCAAGAAAAATATGTATAAATATTTTGTTGTCTATAAAAGGTTGGATCATACATGTTTTTTTTTAACACCACTTTATCTATTAATTTTATTATTATTAATTTGGGTGTCACATTTAGGTGGACCTTTTGTCCTAAATGCTTCTCATCGTTTCATAACAAACATTGCTGCTTCTGTTGCAACACAACCTCTTGTCTCTAATCCTTGGCAAAAATATTTGCACAAAAGGTTTACATAAATTATCCAAGAACATTTGATCAAAACACGTCACGCTTTCCATCAAATAATATCAACTCAAAAACCTCGACAAAATGTTCATTTCTGAAAGAACAGTAAAAGACAGCAGCATCAATTTGTTAAAACGCGCATTTCGAGTATAAAGCTACTTGGAGGTTCTTTGTATGTAAATAGGGTGTAAAAAAGGCCCTCCCCGTCTTTGTAATTAATTGACACGTTATACCACTCATCATGCTCTGAAGCACCAATGGTAGAGGCTCGGATCTCCCCAAAACCCACAATTTCACATCTGCAAACACTGTCTTCATCCACTTGACTCCCAAGACCCGCCCACACGTGGCCAACCTTTCTCGTTTTTGAATGCTTTTTCACTGCAGGTTCATGTGTTGAGACCAACCTTATATGGACTGATCGGACAAGGTAATGGCTTATTTCCCCGTAGCACCCAGCAGTAGCAGAGTATCCATGAGCCACATATAGCACTTCAGCCACTTTGGCATCCTTCCTGGACTTATCCAGACTGAATCCACAGCTCCTTGCTTAGGCAATGGTTACCCACAGTGGCTGCTTTGACTGTACTTCAGCGTAGAGCGACACTTGCACGTCCTACGTGTTTTTTTTTTCCTTGCTGAAAGAAAAAAAAAAAGATCGCCTCTGCTTTTTCTTCGTCTTGTTTGTTTGTTTTCACCACAGCGGATTGTCCAAAAAGGTGGTGCAGCAACTTTTGCCTGCATATTTTCCCTCCCCCTTCACCAGAATATGTCGTTGACCAACACAAAGACGGGCTTTTCTGTAAAGGACATTTTGGACCTTCCCGACACGAACGATGAAGAGGGATCTATCACCGGAGCGGAGGAGGACACGGAGGGATCGGACACCACGTCCACGACAAAAACCACTGGAGTTTTGGTGCAAAGTCCTCTAGAAAACGTTCAAAACCTGCCTTTAAAGAACCCCTTTTATGACAGTAGTGACAATCCTTACACACGATGGCTTGCTACTACGGACAGTATTCAGTATTCATGTAAGTAGAGTAACTGTTGCTGATTTTTGCTGATAGTGATATCTGTGAAAAGCATTTGCTTCTTTTTGCTGTTATTCATTCTCAATCGGTTACATGCAGCATCTTTTTTGCGCCTTTAAGACGCCCTGGCGCTCTGTTTATCCTAATGCTCCGCGCACGGGTCGTCTCGGAGCTTTTATTGCTCTGCAAAAAGGTTCAGGATCACTGCACTTTGCAAGAATCCAATCGATAAAACACCGCAGAAAAACAAGGAGGCTGCAAGTTAATCGGATCCACAAACTACTGTGAAATTTGATTGCATGGTTTGTGGATTAAAAAAAAAAACTTTAAGTGCATCACTCACTCACTTGTGAGGAGGTGAAGTATAATTAATGTTAGTTAGGAATTTTCACTCACTCAAATTAAACCCTGAGTTGCTCCAAAATAATCCAAGGCTTGTATTGTGCTCGTTTTGTGCTTTTACGCATGTTTGTTGCAGTGACACAGTTTATTGTAACTGCATGGATTTGGTGGCTCGTGTTTGTGAAAAATGTCTTTCAGAACTTCGCAGCGTAACGTTTTGACAGTCTTTCTCCCGTTTCTTGCCGCAGTGCACGGTCTATCCGCCAGCGCGCAGGACTCAGCCAAGTCCCCGGAGCCGTCCGCGGACGACGAGTCGCCGGACAATGACAAGGAAACTTCCAGCAGTGGCGGCAGCGACTCCGGCAAAAAACGGAAAAGAAGGGTGTTGTTTTCCAAGGCACAAACATACGAGCTGGAGCGCCGCTTCCGGCAGCAGAGGTACCTGTCAGCGCCGGAGAGGGAGCACCTGGCCAGCTTGATTCGCCTCACCCCAACCCAAGTGAAGATCTGGTTCCAGAACCACCGGTATAAGATGAAGAGAGCCCGGGCTGAGAAAGGTATGGAAGTGACCCATCTCCCTTCTCCCAGGCGGGTGGCCGTGCCCGTCTTAGTCAGGGATGGAAAGCCTTGTCACACTCTTAAAGCTCAGGACTTGGCGGCCACTTTTCAGGCCGGGATCCCTTTCTCGGCGTATAGTGCCCAGTCGCTCCAACACATGCAGTATAACGCGCAGTACAGCGCCGCGGCCACGCCACAGTTCCCCACAGCACATCACTTGGTGCAGACGCAACAGTGGACTTGGTGAGAGACATGATAGAGACTTGTCGTTGTGATACGGTAGGGAGGTTCACCACAATGCAAAGAAAGAAAAGAAAAAACTTACAAAAACAAAAAGACTTTTCATTTTTGCAGCTTGACTCATATATATACTACCATTTTTATTCGGGGCATGTGTGCGCCGTGTTTACATGTTTTCGTTAAGAGAACTGGGTCCAAACCTCTCCCACATAGATTTTATTCTAAATGTCAATGCTCTTCTTGTGAACATTTTTTTTTGTAAAGTATGTTGTGTGTTGGTTGTAGAGATGTTTCCTCTTTTTTTTTAAATTTTATTTTATTTTGATCCTTCGTGTTATTATCAGCACGTACGTACCACTTTATAATTATAGAAATTTTAATTTCTTGCTTCTTTTATGGACCGAAAAAAAATATTTATGGCCATGAATAAAAAACTGGCAAATTTTCAACTCTTTTTTCCCATTTGTTTTTATTTCTTGCAAATATATTCAAGCAGGTGGTTCAGAGACCGGGAACTCTGTTCTCTATCTAATTTGTGAAAAATAAAAAGGGAATTAATAAAAAATATACATATTTTCTGCCAACATGTTAAATCTTTGTTTAAAAGCAATGACTAAAAATGACTGGGGTTACATTTAATAAAATAGGCTACTGTTTGTAACAAACAATACAAACAATGATTTTAAAGTCTCTTTATTTGGATGAAAAATCCATTCAGGTATAGCGCACAGCCAAACACCAAACGTGTACTTGAGTCTTTTCTTTCGAATCAAATTTAATCCGGAGAATATTTTTCCCAGTCCAAACACATCACCAATAAAGAGCCCAAAGTCACTTGTGAAATGGGACTAAAATCCACTCACTTAATATGAGTGGGCTTCTCCACATAAGAAGCTTTTGAGTCAAAAGCACTCCTTTTTGTCAGCACTCCCGGCCCCGGCTGCAAAGTGGACTGCTGAGGAAAAGCATCGCTTAATGCAATAAATGTTTTCTTTTCTTATTAAGCGCCAAAATAAGGACGGAGGTTTTAACACACAAAGAGCTCGTAAGTAAAACTAAACGGTCAAGTGTTATAATGAAGTTATTTATCATGATATCATCAAATAAAAAAAGTTGAAAAGTGTACAAAAATCTTAGACACGTGTTCCTTTTTTAGCAACAAAAACAATTTACGCAAAAACTGCTACTCGGTGATTCATTGAGCGCGGTGCGCATTATCGGACTCCTTCAATATCTTGAGTAAATATGATAACCCCGCTCGAGAAAAGAAAGGAAATCTATGCATTCTGTTTGTCCCGGGACAGAATTCTCACAGCAGATGCTAGAGTCGCCCCTATCATCACTGAACAAACAGCTAAATTGGGTAGATTTGCTAATTATTTACAGAATTCGGTCTCAGGGGGCTACTGGCTTTTGTGGACGGATACAGACTCAATTTGTCCCTGTCAGGAATGCTTTGTCACAGAACACCAGTTGAGCTTGTAGGTCAAACAAATTTAGCTACTTTGTCATATTTTTTTTCTTTCTTTAGAGGGGGTAAAGGACAAAAGATGCGGCGGACACGTTTCTGCGGCGCGTCTCGTTTATGATGGGAACCCGGGGTGGAGGGTGCCGCCAATATGACATGAGCTGTTAAAAGCCAACATAAAAATACATTAAAAAGTTTTTCGGGAAAATAATAAAATAAAATTATTTGTTTTGTAAGGAAAAAAAAGGTACAAATAAAGATTTATCGCATCTTCCTGAAACACTATGAGGGGAAAACAATGCGTCTGTTGGAGATGTAAGTCGTGCATGTTAACGAGCAGCAGCAGTGAGGATGCAGACAGAGTGGATAGACAGAGTTCCTCGGTGCTGTTCAGAGTCAGGGAGATGCATCCTTGGGCTTTTTGTCCCGCCTGTCACTTGGTGCCATTGTGATCTTTTGCTGCACACGTTGTGTCCCATATGGGCAGCTGGGCTCGGAAAAGGAGAAAAGGGATCTTTTACAAACCCCAAATTGTATCAAGCTTTCAAATAAAGCATTGTTGTCTCTCAAAGAAAAACGAATTAAAAATTCGAGCGATATCTATTCTGGTCAGAAAAAGAGAAGAAGCCCCATTCACATACAACAGGCAGTCCTTCTTCCTTGATAGAGCTATGCCAACAACAGCCTTCTTATTTCTCTCTTCCTTCTACCCCCCTCAGTCTTTCTAGAGAGTGAAAGGCTGATTATTGTCTGACTAAAAAAAGGTTTCTGGTTGGAGCGTAAAAGCTATTTTTAATTCCAGACTTCTTTCGTGTTTGCGTTGCGGGCGCAGGAAATCTGAAATGAGCACATGGAAACATATTTGACCCTTTTTCCGGATTGAGGACTTCCACGTGAAAATGGTATTGTGCTTTCAAAAGGGCCAAGCATTGCAATAAAAAAAAATTTAATAAAAGGAGGACGGGTGGAATTATAGAGAAAATGTAAATTTGAATTTGATTTTTCTTCGATCCAGCGGGAGCAGAGGTTCATCAAGAAATAAAAATGTGCGCATCGGCAGGTGTTGGAATGAATGCGCCAAAATAAAATGTCCCAATATGCATTAAATAGGCTATTACATATGTTTTCATTCAATCTTTATGTCATTAATATTATGTGTTGACATTTATTCGCCAAATTACACATTTATTCGTAAAAATGTTACATCAGTGGATTTCACCAATATTTGAATTCCTTCAACATGACATGTTCTCCTCTATTTCCATTGATAGAGAAACAAAACGTAAACTTTGGCTAAGTACAATGCTTTTTCTCCCTGAATCTGAGGGGAAACAATATTCACTGCGAGTCCCACTTTGTCATTACGCGTCAGAAAATAACTCAACGCCTTCCCCAGAGCTGGAACGGGGTCAGATTCCTCGGAAATTGCTTTTTGACTGCCTTAAGACAAAGTCTGTTGCTGCGCTGTAACCTGCGTGCATAACGCAGTTACATAGCTCGGAATAAAATACTTGAGGAAACATGAACTTGGGACACAGTGGATCTTCAGCATCTTGCCCATTTGAACCTCGACATGAATAATCTTTCTATTGTGCGAATCGGCAAATAAACGAGGATTTCAAAGCCATAATAAGCGCCGCTTCTTATTTTAAGGAAGCTGACTGGGTTTTATTGCCCTAAAGTAGATCCAGATTAGATTCGCCACAGTGAAGATATTAAATATAGGGTGGCTGGGGGTGGGGAGGAAGAAGAGGCAGACTCTGTTGCACCAGGCTGCCACAAGATGGAAGCAAAGGTCTGCGTAAGCGGTGTGCCGTTTCCTGCAAATGTCTTCCAGCTTCATCCGATTCCATCACCTAGAATTATGACGACTAAATTCCAGTAGATGAAAGCAACGCGCTTTTCCTCCTCTTTAATGAACGCGCGTGGCGGCAAACTTGACTGTCTTATAAGTGCTTGATTGCGGTTTATGACATTGTTATGAATCTTGAGAGCATAATCATATCGCTCTTCAAAACAAAACAGACAGGAAGTAAACATTTCACCAAGCAATTAATGCAGTTTTATCTCACACCCCGTTATGGAGGAAAGAAATATCCGGATTGCTCCACGGTGTGGCGCAAGAGGATAGGCAGACAACTACCCTCCTCATTTAATCACTAGTTGAGAAAAAAAAATAACTTCATTCTATATCACGCAAAAAAGGCGACTCTGTTTCCCCCCTAAATATTTTTGCCGAATGTCAAATAAGATTAAATAAAATGTATATAAATGTCCAGGGGAAAAAAACAAAATTCTTTGGGGGGAGAAAGCCATACAGTCATAAAAAATATGCCGTCTAAGGATACTTACAATACCTTAAACAAAATTTAGATTAGTGTTACTCACCCAAATCTTCTTAAAGTTTATCACTTCAGCCAGTAAACTTGCATTCCTAGCTGAGGAATATTCAGCCAACATCTCAAAAGTTAAAGTTTGCAAAATGGGTCAAATGACGTAAAAGTTATACCAACCACCATCTTTCTGCGCCAAATGGGACCAGCATCAGTGAGCTCACACCTGCAGGGGGCCTCCTTGGGCTGAATATAGCATCATCTGTGAGGGCAGAGACGCTGAACATGAAAGAAAAGGGTTTGTAAAGTAAGAAGGAACCATGGCTGAAAATGGGAAAGTTTCTGACAGCAAATCATTTATGAATGGTAAAGAAAAAAATACCCGCAAACACGGACAATTATTTCAGTGGAACGATTATTTAAGAATATTTACCATATTTCAAGATGGATAAGCACATTGCACTCCTTTATTTGTTAGATTATGTTTGAGTGCACAAAGGAGAGCAAATTAACTCAAGAGACCTTCCAGTTTTCTTAGTGGAACAGACAGTTTTCAAATATTGTGCAAGTGGTTCACATCAACGGTCCGCCTGCATGACAAGAACCTGAAGAGCTGGGAGGCGTCTGACAAAAACTCCAGCATCTGTGCTTGAAACTGAGCAGAAGAACCACAGCCTGCATATGGCTTCAAGAAGAGGTGGAAGAAACAGAAGGAATTCCTGCAGCAAGTCTGAGTGTCCTCACCGTTTCCTATGTTGTGAACATTTACCAGTGAAAATCTTGGGTTTGTTTTGAGTCTTTTTTTTTCATTTCCAAAGCAAAAGTTCATAGCTAAATTGCTTATTTCAAAAGAAATATCCAACAGTATATTTATTTGAAAATTTAGCGGAACGTGTTTTACTGCATAAGTCTTTTTCAAATAAATATTCTTCAGTGTCTTTACCATAAATTGTAATAAAAAAAAACATCTTTGAGTTCAGATTGGATGAGGACAGCACACACACACAGGTTTGCATACGCATCTTCATGAACAAACGCAACCACACAGTGTTAGTCAAAGTATTTCTCATGCAGAAATGCAAATGCATTGGGATGATTTTTTTTTTGCAGCTGTCAACATGAATCATTTGAATAATTTAAATAAATCACACATATTCACATTTTGACAGTGTTGTTTGAGTGGTCACACAATTAGTCTTCCAGCTACTCACTCAGAGGTCATGATTCCAGCTTCATTATCCTGTCAGCTGATTTGCATGCAGAAAAACACAGTTGGAAAAAAAAGAAAAAAAGAGTTGATTACATTTGGAGCACAAACTTTTGGAGAAAATATTGATTTATTCAAACTCTTGAAATTGGCAAAGAAAAATCTGCAACCATGTTTTTGAAAGTTGTAGAAACATGTCTGAACTGAAGTGAGGAAAACTGTCTATTTTGTGTTTGAACAGAACTAAGCACACAGTTTTGCTGAGAAAGCCGTTGATGGTGCAGTTTTAGTTTGATGCAGGCAGGTTTAAAGTGCTGCAGAAGAACAGGAGCCAGTTCAGTGTCATCTTTGGGCAGGAGCGAGCGTCAAGGTTCTTGACTCCGCTGAATGTTGAGATTACGCAAATAGCAGAGTAAGCAGAAAGATGAGATGACCAGGTGAAGCCAGCAAAGCTCAGTCAAAGGAAAATGTCAACAAACCAACTGCATGATAGATTTCAGTAATAAAAATACTGCAGAAACCCATTCTGTCTTTTTGTGTCATCTTTAAGGACTGGATTAATGATCATGAATCACTGTACAATTCTTTTTTGACATAATTACACATTTATGTAACACAAGATTTGGGTCTGTATGGATTACTAACTCATATCCTGACAATAAAGGTTTCATCTGTTCTCTGAGAGACAACAACAGGGTATTGCCACAGACAATTCAAAAACAAAAAGCTTGTTGAGTGCTATTAACAAATAAATGTGCCTGGAGCCGAACTCTTGAACTCCTTTTTCTTCCCCTCTTTTGCATTTGCAATCATATCTAAACATGGGCAACAAAATGTCAGTTTATCTTGATTTAATTTAACAATTTTGAAGTGTTAAACTGAGAATTTAATTTTTTGAGATTTTTTATTGTTCCTGTGTAGATATTGACAAAATTAAATTAAGTGGAAAAGTTATGGAATTGTATTTTGAGTTTTCATCAATGGATGTGAAGATTTTTTGTATTATATTTATTCAACATACAATTGTAAAAGGCAAGTAGACAGAAGGCGGTGAGAACTGAGGATGCACTGGGGGAAAGCTGCACATGTATCACTATAATTCTTTTAATTCTCTGACTTTGTTCCTTCATCTGTATTAATTTTATTGTTTTCTTTTAAATAACAGATGCAATTGTAAATGTATCAGAATGGTAGCTTAAAAAATCTTAATGCAGTAAAAAGTCATGTTTGCAGCAAGCAAAAACTACTTTAGATTAATACGGCGATGAAACAAATTAAATGTAAACATGACATAAACATGAATAAAACTTAACTAAAGGAAAACAAAAAAGGCCCAATACAGGGAACTGAACATTATAAAAACTTAAAAACAAAACAAAAAAACAACCAAAACCTTAAATTTGAGGAGGGGCAACAAAATCTAAAGGAGGATTAAAACTGATACCTGGTCTAACAGTGACTGAGGTGAAACAGAAAACCAGACCACAAAACAAACATGATGTCACCTAAAACTTATGTCAAAATGAACAATCTAAAAAGAGGCACCAATCTTCATAAAAAGTAAAAAAAATCAGTAAAATTAGGTGGAGCAGTTGTTTCTCTTCACCCATGTATCCATCCCTGCTGTCATGTTGTCCCCAAACACAATGAGATTCTCAACTCTGCTGGGACAAATGTTCACTTTTTGTGGGCAACATTTAATCAATATCCGTAAATACAGAAGCAGATAAACAAAACCGGAAAAACTTGGATTAGAATTTTTCAAATTCTTTTTTCAATTTTCAAATATATTATCTTACCAAAAGATTTATTAATTGTATTCATGGATCTAACCACTCCATGAATCCAGAAAGAATGTACTTGCCATAAGATTATGAGTTAAACAAAATGACTTTAATTTATTAAGGATCATTTGAGAATAGCAAAAATTTACACGCAGGGGGCACAAATGTGCAAAACTGCAAGAGACTGTGTAATGTCCACTGCTTCAGTTCAGTGCTTCCTTCAACATTAACCCCCCTAAAAATGTAAATATTAAAAACAGTCCCTATAAGGGATTTCTAATCTAAGATATCAGAGGTGTTGTTATGTCATTCTACGACTTTTACTTTAAATTGGCTTTATAAAATCTTTTAAACACTATGTGCGGACAATATTCTGCCTCGTAATTGCCACTGTAATTTATTATTATTTTTCTTTCATAAAGATCAAAAGCTAACATGAAAAATAAACTTATTAAAATGTTCACTGTGTTATTTAATTAAAATTCTGCTGCTGTATTACAAAATTACCATCTGATGTTTGGTCTTACTTTCTTTTGTCTTTTCTTTCTCAATGTTCCACCTTAGGACTTGAGTTGTCTTGTACAAAACCCACAGTCTGTTGCAGTCAGGTGGGCTGGACGGGGGACATCGTCAACAACCAGATCCTCAGAGTTGAGTGTTTATGCCTTTCACTTAATGGGTTGTCTCACCTTCTTCAGAGGATGAACATGAGGTGCTTGAGATGCCAGCATCGCAAATGGATCCTGGGGCTTTAAGTCTGATAATCAGCTATCATCTGTTTCAGACATGCTTCAATCAGCGAGTCTATTGATCAAAAAGCAGCGATGTGACAGTTTCACCGATTCAAATTGTATGACGAACTTCACTTTAAAAGAGGAGTCAGAAGTTCACACTACAAGCTGTGCTCCTCGTTTGTTTGTGCACTTGTACCCTGTAAGGAATGTAACATTCTTCGGAGCTGTCTAATTGTATAATAATAAAAACAAACGAATACATTATGTGGACCTGTGAACGGACTTTGCTCATATTTTGCTGTCAATGTATGCTTTTGTCCAAGGACAAAAGCAACTCAGCATAAGAATGACCAAATAAGTTTTCCTGCTTTCAGTATTAAAGAAAATTGTCTTTATGTAGACTTCAAATAAGTCATTTCACCACTTTTGCCCTCCCTCAACTGTTAGATTATCTGCCTATTCTCCTAGACATCTTAGACTCATGAATTTTGGTGTAGGAATTATAGTAAGCTGGCGTTACCATACCAGTATCATATTTTTTCCATAAAATATTGCTTTTTTAATTTAACTGTACACAATTTAAGTTTTAAAGTATTGTAAATACATAGGACGATAACTTTACAAGGAAAATTTGTCCTGGTGTATTTGTATTTTGCTCGCTTAATCTTTTTATATTTACAGCGGCTGCATATATTCAAATGTAAGTACTTATGTGAATCTTAGAACACAGCTGTGTTCTTACTCAGACCACAGAGTCCAAACACATCTTGTGGTATTCTCATTTTACTTCTATTTTTGTTTTGGTTTTTTGTCTCCTTTAGCTATTATTTAAAGAAAAATCAGTCAATACTCATTCAGTGTGTAACCAGCAGCAGCTCGGTTACACAAACCACCAGTTTTTAATTTTTTTCTTAAGAAGTTTTAGAACGATTTATGGTTTTTCTGTCTTTTTTTTCTTTTGTAATTAAAAAATGAATTTTGCTCCAAAATCCACCGTCTTCTTTACAGCATCTGTCACTTTGTTCACTTTGATTTGCTATGTGTGAAATATACACGAGTAAAGCTATCTCTGTATTCAATGAAGACTAATAAAAGCTTTTTTTTTTTGAGATAATGATTTGTGAAAGTTGTAAAAATGTTTTTGGACCACAGAGTTAAAAACAAAGAGAGTGCACACTATAGTCAGGTGAGATTCTATCCAGAGTCCCAGTTACTGTGAAAAGTAATCTAACTCCTTTAAAGTGTTAAGCTTTATGGTCATCTTGAGTTTACGATTAAGAAAACCCTAATATTCAGCCAGAGTGAATCTGGAATACTCTTATATAGGTAGGGAGCCCTACTGTATACAAGTTTAAGAAACTACCTTCAAAAAGGTTGTGACACAATAATAAATCTACCGTTCAAACTTAACTTCTGGCTTTGACTTCTTAAAAACTGTATAATATGGCCATTTTATTCACCAAATGCATGTATTTGAATGCTACTTTAAGTTTAAAGAGTGAGCTGCACTGTTTCACTTAATTTGACAATGACAACCCAGATATATAGAAATGCAACCCTGTAGCCCACAATTGATAATTGTCCACGTTTTCTCATAAGGCTTTTGTAGTGCGTACAACGACATGCATGTGGTTGTCCTAACTTCAAAACTGACTTTAAGACTCTATTTTAATTTTCGTGCTTGTTTTTATATTATTTATTTTGTTTTGTTTTAATGTCAAGCACTTTGTCTTCTGCTTTCGTAGGTAAAGTGCTATATAAATAAAGTTTGATTTGATTTGACTTGTATTCTGCTTTTGAATTCATCTCATGAAGTTGACAGGATTTTACCACAGTGTATTAAAGTTGAGGAAGAGCAACGTTAACGTCATTATAAAAACTGCATATTTTCTCACCACCCATGTTTGTTGGATCCTCCATGTTGACGCAACCTTTATTTAATGATCTGCAGGGGCGGAGCAACAAAGGGGACCCCCCTCTCCCATTTTTGAGGCAATATATATATATATATATATATATATATATATATATATATATATATATATATATATATATATATATATATATATATATATATATATATATATATATATATATATATATATATATATATATATATATATATATATATATATAATCATTGACAAAGATTACGAAGCTGTGTGAAACACATATTACTGATCCTTTTATTGGTAATCCCCCCTCCCCCATATATTGCCTTTATGCATCTTTGTTCTTATAATTGTCATTTGTCATTTAGAGGGTGAAAAAACTGAACAACCATTTACAAGATCCAATTTTAAAGCATTGTCCCGGAGAAGATTAGTGAATATTCCTGTGGAAAGACAGATCGTTTCCGCAACAAGACAGTGAAGTGTATAATAAGATTGGTGGAACACTGGAAATAAAATTAAAAACTTGCATTTTATGGCAAAGTTTGAGGGGAAGTTTAACTATTAAACTCAATATTTCATGTGTTTCAATATTTTTTTATGAAATTATTCTAAAATAAAATTTTCAACTGCAGTTTTTTTATTACTATAACATAATTATAAGCAAAAGTGATAGATATACAAAATGTATTAATCGCTGATGTGGCACTGATGTATGATTTAAAAAATCAAACTACAATAATGGTCAGGACAGTTGGGAAATAATGACAGACATTTATAGTAATTCAAATGACAGTAAAAGCTTAAAACAATGTCCATACATAAAAGAGTTTAGGAAATACAGAAATATGATTATTGATAAATATGTACATATACAAAGCAAAACAGAACATTAGCATGTGAAAATTTAAAAACTTATGAATAGAGATTGCGTTATTCATTTGGTTGTTTTTGGAAATGAGTATTACATGTGTGTACATGTGCAACTGTAACTGAATGTACTCTTAGCTAGGGCACTGAACTTTGATGGTGGGAGTACTGAGTTAAGGAATATAATGACATAAGGTACGGGGTGAGAGTTTATAAGATTTTTCTTCTTCTCACTCCCTTCTGTTGTTGATACAATTTTGTCTTATTTTGCTGTTCTACATACATTTTTACTTGTCTGAAATAAATATTTTTCCACTTGAAATGATGGCCACAGTGAGGAAATTGATGAATAGATATAAACATACAGTAGATATGAACATAGTAACAGGATGAAAAAATTAGGAGATGTCTAAGGGAACTTATTAACACTTAACAGTTTTGTTTTAGAGCTCTGGTGGTGCTATGAATCTATGATTTTTTTTCTTGGTTACAGCACAACATTTAAGTTAAAAACGTAGAAAACCATTGGTTTGAATAGGTAGGTTTCAAAGGCTCCAATCCAACTTTATAATTTATAAGCAGTTATTCCTTTCATTACATTGTGTCAGTGGCAGAAAAAAAGAGGCGACGATGCTGCTCAAACACAGAAAGTGAAGATGCCAGATTAATGTGCTAGGGGAGCTCAGCACAATTTGGCAACCAAAAAAAACTGTTTATCTTTGGTCTGACAAACACTTCAGAAGTACCTGAGGAGCTGACCTGAGTGTCCGCTCAGGTCCTGGGTAGGTGCGCATTCTGCTCTTCTTTGAAGTCCCTGAAATTCAATTGTTCTGTTGTAGAGCATTAGCTCTGAAGAGGTAACAAACAAGGGATAACGGTTTGACTTCCAGATTGAAGCATGTTTGGAAATGACTTTAACTGGAGCTGGGTCAGTTCAACTAGCAGTCACTAGGTGGCTTGTTAAAAAAAGAAGTTAGAAAATGGAAAAAAAGAATTGGTATTTACAACAAAAAAGAAAAGAACTGATATTGAAATAAGTGACTGTTGAGTTGACAGCTGTAGAAAAAAAACAGCTGCTCCACCAATAATTAAGAAAAATGGCAAATCATACAATTTACCTCAGCTATTGTTGGCAAATAACGTTCCATGTCACCATAAAAAAAGAAAGAAAATGAAACAGAAGAAAATCAAGACAGAGCATTGTTTGGGGCGAGGGGGCAGTGTTTGTTGTAGCTATCCCTACAACCAACAAGCAGCTGATCATTTGTTGTTGCACACCTTTCGGCTAATCCTGTCAGGGGTCATCAAGGCAAAGCAGCTTTCGCTGATTCGCACAGGTTTTTTGGCAGAGAGTTTTATTTTCAAGGCACAGGAAGACCCAGATTGGGTCCTGCCTAAGGACCCACACTGGATTTTTTTACTCATTGCAGCCCTGGGAAGGAAACCCATGTTTCCTATGTGACAGTCCTACACAACTGGTCTCAAAGGGTTTTGTACCCTGTTTGAAAAGCTGATGTTGGTTGTATCCAAATTCCTTTACTTATCACTACTTGATGCACTTTATAGTCTGTTCGCCATTCTCTAGAGCTGTCTGAATCTAAAATTCCAATATCCAGTGCCCGAAAAATTTCTCAGAAGTCTTTATGAAAAACAATTGTGCGTTGATGCTCGCTAGATAGGCAATTACAGATCAAATGCAAAAAAAAAAAATTATTTGAAATAAATCATCCAAATTATCATTTCCAAGAACACAGTGGATTCAAAAATAGTCTTTGTAAAATGTTCATAAATATTAGTTTTTTACTCAAAGAAATCGTTGATACCATTTAAAAAAAAGTAGTGAGTATGGTGTCGGAATTGCTTTTAAAATTGAGGGCACTAGATAGTCCTGCACTGCAGTATATCATTTTTTTGTAGTTAGGGAGTAGGGACGGAATTAGGACACAACCATTGTCTTGCATTGTGTGCAGGAGGTAAAATAAACCTGTCCAGCTTTTCCAACACAACGGTGTCCTGCTCACCGAACCAAGAGTTAGGCTAGACAAGTGGCTTTCACCCAAGTTTCAGAAGTGCACTTTGTCTTTCTCTCTTCTTTTTCAATGTTTTCAGTACACGAACATATGATTTGTTTTGTGATGCAAGTTCTGGATGTGGGTGTTTAGAATGGTGTTTGTGGTTCATACTGCCAACACAGACACTTTCAAATCAGGATTGTGTGGTTCACAGTGGCCCTCCTACAGATTGGGGACCTACCGAGGGTACACCCTGCCTTAAGTTTTCTTTAGTACTTTGCTTCATACTTTTATTTTTATTAGTGCACCTCAGTCCACCTCAGGAGTCCACCTCAACTGGCTCCTTTTGATGTGGAGGAGAAGCGGTTCTACTCCGAGCTCTCAGCGCCAGCCACCCTACAGAGCTTGTTTTCGGGACCTCGTTCTTTCGGTCATGACCCAGAGCTCATGACCATAGGTGAGTATTGGAACGAAGATTGACCAGTAAATGTAGAGCTTTGCTTTTTCGTTCAGCTCTCTCTTCACCACAAAAGACCAACAGTGACCACATAACTAAAGATGCTGCTCCGATCCGCCTGTCAATGAATCTCACGCCCCAAGATATTTAAACTCCTCCACCTGGGGTAAGGACACTCTACCCACCAAGACATGGCAAACTACCTTTGTCCAGTCGAGAACCATGGCCTCAGATTTAGCGTTGCTGACCTTCATCCCAGCCGCTTCACACTCGGTCGCAAACTGCCCCAATGCACGCTGCAAAGAGCAGAGAGGAAATCCTGTGGTCCCCAAACCAGACCCCTTCCGGCTCCTGGCTGCGCCTAGAAATTCTGTCCATAAAAACTATGAACAGAACCGCTGATAAAGGGCAGCCCTGCCGGAGTCCAACATGCACCTATATTTACTTTTGGTTATATTCATATTATAGAGGGAGTCAAACATACAGGTACAACATCTGCTCATTTGAGGGAAAAAGCACTAAATAGGTTAAAAACAAAATGTGGAAGAAGAAAACCATTGAGTCTAATCAGTTTTTTATTTATCACATGTTGAAAATTGCATTCACCTCCTTCCTCCAACACGTGAACCATTTAAACATTTTCCAGGTTTTTCTTGATTGAATCTTCTTGTGGTTCAAGTAGTAAGTTTTTTTTCTTTCCATTTTAAAATTGCACTGCTCTTTATTCACTTGGTTTATTTGGCTATTTTCCTCCTTTGGTCTATTGGAAAGTTTGTCAGCAGGGTCTCTCTCTCACACCGGAATGGTTCCATTGACTTGGTTTGGATGCCAGAAAATACTTACCATATTTTTTGTACTATAACTCACTCCAGAGTTTAAGTAGCAACAACCAAAAAATACATAACAAATAAGAAAAAATCATACATAAGTCACACTTTAGGAAAAAATGTATCTTAGAAAATCCGGAAACAAGAACGGAAATTTCACCTCAAAAGGCAAATCATAATAACGAAATAGATAACAATAATAGTTTTGATAGATAGATAGATAGATAGATAGATAGATAGATAGATAGATAGATAGATGACTTTATTAATCCCACAATGGGGAAATTTCATTTATCTGTGGCAGCAACACGACATTCAGAAATAATCTATATAATATAACATCAATAAAGGACATCACAAATTACATTTATATTAGATAATTAAAAATATTACTAAAATTATTATGAAAAATTATTATCAAAAATGAGATTCTTATTAAATAAAGAAATAAATATTAAATAAATACAGCTGCAAAAGTGTAAAAAACATGTGGTCTGCAAAACATGTAAACTGTAAAAAAACATTACAATTTTTTTCAAAATACAGAAATAACTAATGAAGTTCACACCAAGAACAAAAACAAACAACTGTTCAGGAACAAAAAACAATTTAAAATTGAAAAACAACAACTACAACAAAAGTAAATGAATCAATGACTAAACAAAAAAACACCCCTGGGACCGTGGAGTGTCACTTGGACACGGTGTTGTACAGTCTGATGGCTGTGGGGAGGAATGACCTGCGGTAGCGCTCCTTCTTACACTGAGGGTGCAACAGTCTTGTGCGGAAGGAGCTGGTCAGCGCCTCTACAGTTTTGTGCAGGGGGTGGGAGGGGTTATCCATGATGGATGTCAGCTTAGCTAACATCCTCCTGTCCGCCACCTCCTCGATGGACTCAAGTGTGCAGCCCAGGACAGAGCCGGCCCTCCTAACCAGTTTGTTAAGCCTCTTCAAGTCTCTGCCTGCACTGCCCCCCGCCCAGCACACAATTCCATAAAGGACCACTGAGGTTGACCACTTGAACATCTGCATTGTCCACTACCACAACACAAATCTGTTAAATCTGTTGAATTCTTCATCCTCTGTGTTGTTTTGGAACAATTTCACCATGCCTCGTGCAAGACTGAGCAAAGGTTCTTCTTCTACATTGCTGTCAGTAGCTGTCTAGCTGTTGTTGCTATATATTTAAAAAAATTAAAGGTGCAGAACTCCTAAAATTGAACCAAAGACTGAAGTGGACCAAACTGTTCGAGATGCCACTCAAATGGACAGGTTTTGCCAGATCAAGAGAAGAAAAAAGCCTGAAGGAGGAAATCAGCAATTTGCGCTACTCCTCTGATTGTTGCAAAGTAAAACGTTCCTGTACCTCCCCTGACACCACTTTTACTCTCTTAAATATCTTATTTTTTGTGAGTCTTGATTTTTAAATTTTGCAATGTCAAATGTTTGTATTAATTTTGCTTTTGATGAAGTTGGTTAAATATTTAAATCCTTTGTTTGAGTTGGGAAAGAAAAAAAATAGTTGTAAAGGTAAAGAACATCAGTAGACTGCGATTTAGATTTGGCTAGCATCCTACATGAGGAACAAGGGACAAACTTGTTATTTAAGCTTATCTTATCTTATATTTAGATAGATTTCAGTTATGCGTTGTAAATAAAAAGAAAACTAATTTATTTATTTAAAAACCTTTTTCACATAAGAATACACCTCAAAGTGCTGTACATATGAAAATAAAAACAAAAACAAAGGAGACTGAAAACAATAACACCCTCCCCATACACCAAGAATGCAATTGAAAAGAGGTGATTTTGTTTAAAGAATATTTCATTCACCTTCTTAACTACGAAGAAAAACTCACCCTAGTAGCGGTGGGATATCCAGCCCTCAGTCAATACAGCTCTTCTTTAAAAACACTTTCGGGCACCACTACAGCTTCAAATACCCCTATAATTTGAGCAATAGGGAGGAGCCAGAGGGCTGGGTGTCATGGCTAGCAGGCTGTGGCAGACCCAGATGCTGGAACCCGGAAGGATACTCGGCAGACAGAATTTGAGAACCCGAGAAACTGCTGCAGTTTCTTGCGAGTTTCGGGGATACTCCACTCGGAGACTGCTTGGATCTTGGATGGGTCTGGTTTGATTTTACCGGCCTCGAGAATATACCCCAAGAAAGAAACCGAATTAGCGTGAAATTCACATTTTTCGGCTTTCACAAACAATTGATTTTCTAATAGCTGCTCGAGAACCAGCCTGACGTGGTGGCGATGTTCCGTGGGGTTGTTGGAATAGACTAGAATGTCATCTAAATAGATGAATACAAAACGGTTGAGATAGTCACGAAGGACGTCATTTACCAGACGCTGAAAAATGGCGGGGGCGTTTGTGAGACCAAATGGCATGACTAAATACTCGAAGTGTCCAAGAGGGGTGTTGAAGGCAGTTTTCCATTCGTCCCCCTCCCGCACCCTAACCAGATGGTAGGCATTACGGAGATCTAATTTGGAAAAGATGTTAGCACCCTGAACGGAATCAAAGATGGAATTAAGGAGAGGTAGAGAGTATTTATCCTTCACTGTTATTTGGTTGAGCTCACGGTAATCAATGCAGGGTCTGAGGGACCCGTCCTTCTTCTCTACGAAGAAGAACCCAGCTCCCGCAGGGGAGGAGGCTGGTCGGATGTGCCCAAGAGATAAGGCTTCCTGAATGTAGTTCTCCATAGAGAGTTTTTCAGGACCGGATAGATTGTATAATTTCCCCTTAGGGAGGGAGGCACCACTGAGAAGTTCTATGGCGCAATCGTAGGGTCTGTGAGGGGGTAACGCACACGCCTTAGACTTACTAAATACGGATTTGAGGTCGTGGTAGCATGACGGCACCTTAGACAGATCGATGTTCTCATTTTCGGGGAATTTAGCCAAGGCAGTAGTGGGAAGAGCAGAATGTAAACAGTTTGCCATACAATAGGTGCTCCAATAGTAATCCGAGAATTTGACCAGTCAATCTGTGGATTATGTAAGCATAGCCAGGAAAACCCCAAGATAACGGGAGTTTGAGGAGAGTCGGTAATGAAAAACTGGTGATACTCACGATGATTACCGGAAGTAATTAGCTGGACGGGTTCGGTGCGTGAAGTAATTTTGGACAGCAACTTCCCTCCTAACCCACAGAAACAAAGAGAAATTGTCAGCAGCTGCCTTCATTCTCTGTCTCTTAAACCCTCAAATCAAGTCAGAAATCTAGGGGTAATCATGGACTCTGACCTGAACTTTAACAGCCATATCAAGTCAGTAACATCAGCGGCATTTTACCACCTGAAAAACATTGCCAAAATCAAAAACATAATCTCAAAGCGAGACCTGGAGATACTTATCCATGCATTTGTCTCCAGTAGGTTAGACTACTGTAACGGCCTGCTCACCGGCCTCTCCAAACGAGCTGTAAAACAGCTTCAGTACATCCAGAATGCTGCTGCTCGAGTCCTGACCAAAACCAGGAAGTATGATCACATTAGTCCTGTGCTCAGGTCTCTGCACTGGCTCCCTGTACCTCAAAGAATAGACTTCAAAGCAGCTCTGCTTGTGTACAAGTCTCTCCATGGCCACGCACCAAAGTACATCTCTGACATGTTAGTGCCATATGAACCATCTCGTACTCTGAGGACCTCAGGGGCCGGCCTCCTGTTGATTCCCAGAGTCAGAACTAAACAAGGGGAATCAGCGTTTAAATATTCTGCAGCTAAAATCTGGAACAGCCTCCCTGAAGGCGTAAGACAGGCCTCTTCTGTGTTCATGTTCAAATCTAGACTTAAAACATTTCTGTTTAGCCGTGTATATGACTGAAAGGTCCTATCTGCACTTTTCTTTCCTTCCTTTCTTTTTAAATCTTTTTTTTTTTTTTTTTTTTTTTCTTTTCTTTTAAAGTAAATTTTATGTTGATTATTTCTATGATGTATTGTGATTTTAATGCATTTTTCTGTTTTGTGAAGCACCTTGAATTACTTTGTGTACGAATTGTGCTATACAAATAAACTTGCCTTGCCTTGCCTTGCCTTGCCTAACCCGGCAGCTTTTACAGGGGCATCAAGAGACTCGACAGGTAAACCGAGTTGGCGAACAAGACCAGAATCGATGAGGCTGTGTTCAGCTCCTGAATCTATGAAGGCATAACATTCATGAACATGGTTAATACTAGGGAACTTGACAGGCATGAAAAGGAAAGGTTTGGATTTACTTTCAGACGGATCCCCTCGCGACCTGTCACTTAGCGAGGGGTTCTGGAGTTTAAACGGTTCTTGCACTGAGAAACAATATGACTGTCATCTCCACAATAAAAACACAATCCCTCATTACGGCACTTGAGTCTTTTTTCGGGTGAAAGCTTTGAGTGACCAATCTGCATTGGCTCTTCGGTAGGAAGGTAGGTGTTTTCAGCGCCGACAGATGATTGTGGGTGGTACAGAGGAGAGTGAAAGAAAGATTCCGAGGGTGGACGCCGAGTTACACAACTCCGTTCTGCTTGGCGTTCACGAATCCGTATGTCGTAACGGAGAGCGGCGGTAACCAGTTCTTCGAAGTTATCGGCCTCCGGTTGTGTACACAGATGGTCTTTGATCCTTTCGTTCAATGATTGATAGAAAACCCCCTTGAGCGCGATATCAGGCCAGCCAGCTTAAAATGCGAAAGTCTATGATGTGGTCACTTACCGGACGGTTACGCTGCTTGAGGCTGAGTAACCGCCGGGTGGCTTCTTCCTGCTTTCGCGGCTGATCGAATACGAGCCGAAATTCTCCGATGAATCGCTCGAAGGGGAGATGAGAGACAGGGTTAGCGGCCAAGAAAGCTTGAGCCCATTGCAGTGCCTTGCTGCGGAGTGAATTGACAACCAGAGAAATTTTCCGTTGATCAGACTGATAGTACCTTGGTGACTGTTGAAATATCAGGCGGCATTGTAGTAGGAATCCGCCACAGACCTCCACGTTGCCATGGAACGGCTCGGGCTGTGACCGGATGTTTTCATCCGGAGAGGCGGACATGACGGTGGTGAGGTCACCGGAAACCGGGGATGCAGCGGTGACTGAGCTAGCGGTTTGGCTAGTAACTCCGGCGAGGGTTTGCGTGAGGTTATCCAACCGACGAAATAACTCCTGTTGGGTAGCGGACATTTGCGTGAGAGCATCGGCTTGGCGGGAGAGCAACATACCTTGCTGGGATATGGCCAGGCGGAGTCCTTCCGGGTCAGCTGGGTCGGGGTTCTGGCTAGTTCGTTCTGTCATGGCTAGCAGGCTGTGGCAGACCCAGATGCTGGAACCCGGAAGGATACTCGGCAGACAGAATGGTAAGTATAAATAGATTTAATTCTGGAAAACAGAATTTGCAGGGCAGAATACGTAGGAGATGGTTGGAGGTTCTTGAGGACGAACACCGTGGTCCAGAGGGAAGCCAGAGGGACGCCGAGACAGGAAGCAGCGAGAGGTGAGTGCGGCCTTAGAGTTCCAGACGAGGGCAGAATCCTGGGCAGTAGACAAAGCAAGGGGTTAGTCAAGGAAGCGAGAACCAGAGCGAGACAATACATGAGGTGGCCAGTCAAGCACCGTGGAGTACAACGAACTAGCGTCGAGTACAGGTCCTGGTTCTCCTTAAGAGCCTGGGTCCTGATGAGGCTGACGAGGCGCAGCCGTTGTCAGCAGGTGGACCTGATGAAGAGGGCCCGGCCGGGGGCACCGTGACACTGGGGAAGCAATTCGGATTCAGCCTTTAAGTTTTGGATTCTGGCAGCCTTTTGAATTTTTTTGTATTTCATACTTTTCAAATAGTCAGAAAAGCTGAGCTTCAGTGAATGTCTAAATTTACTTAGAAAAACCCTTAGCTTACATCTATAAGAAAACTGAAAAGCAATAGTACAGAAAGTTTTTGTGGTTTTGTTTACACGGATCAACAAAACTCTAAAAGACAAAGAAAATCCATCCATCAATGCATCTATCCAGCCATCCTTCCAGCCAGCCATCCTTCCAGCCAGCCAACCAACCAGCCAGTCACCCAGCAAGCGAGCCATCTTTCAAGCCCCAGGATTCCTTTTGACATCACAGGGTTGCTTGAGTCTATCCCAGCTACTGTTGGGCAAAGGCAGGGTGCACATTGGGAAAGACACCAAATTGTCACAAAGCAAAAAAGAAAATCTTAATAAAACTGTTAAATAATTTAGCTAATTGCTAAATTATTAAACAGAAAAGCTACCACTACTTTAACACATTTTGATGGCAGAGATGTCAATAAATCTATTATTTATTATGTATATAGTTGAATGCATTAAATATTATTTTTAAATGTCAAGTTAACCACTCATAAAGTTTAAATGAGACTCTACCAATCCTTATAACTCTGCCCACCTCAATTTAGTTTGCTGAATAAATTGTAAAACTGTTATGACTGTCAGATAGTAAATAGCAAATAGTAAAACATTTTACTTGCTCCTACCGTTAAGGATGTCCGTCACAAATGTGGGTTTGTATGTTCTTCCCCCAGACTGTTCAGGACCACTGGACAAACAAGGAAATTCCCAGGCTCTTCAATGTCCAGATTTGATTTCTCAGATGGAATTCTGGGATGTTCTGGTCTTTCTCCTCTGCATTTCACAGCCTTCATGAGTTGGCATATATGCAACAAATGTAATTTCTTTCCAACTTGGGGGAGGAAATACATTTAGATTGTAATGTTGCATACGAAAAAGTAATAAGTCATTATTTCTGGTTAATGTTTAAAGACTCACTCTGATCATCTTTTGATCTATTGTAAAAGCGTTCCCAGGGGTCTTTTAATTATGCCCTTTTTAGCCAAAATAAAAAAAATAAATTTAAAAAAGTAATTTTCTTAGACATAGTTTCTGCAGAGTGGCAAGAGTTTTCGAGAAATTCACTTCTGAGTTGTGGGCAGGACTGTTGATGCAAAGCAACCCCGCTTCCCTTATGCAACCCTTACAGTTGGAGGTAGAGCGTTTAGCCACCAAGCCCCTGTCTTATGGAATAAGCTCCCAGCTCATGTAAGAGAGGCCGACTCAGTTTCTGCATTCAAAGTTAGACTGAAAACATTCCTCTTTGGACAGGCTTATTATGAGACTTGTTAGTATTCAGAGATTATTTAACTTAATGTTAATGTGTTGAAATATAAATTAATAACTATTTGTTTTTAGTAGGCTGCTAGAAGTTGAAGCTGGGGTAACTATGGTGCACTGGGGTTCTGTCCTCTTTTCTCATCTACTTCTACCCTTCTCTCCTCTATTCTTGATTATTGTTCATCATTTAGTTCCCTCTGTTTGGTGCAGTGCGATTCATGTATTGTCCCTCTTTCCCTCTCCCCTCCTCGGGAGTGGGAATGCTTCCAGATTCCAGTTGGCTCATCCGTGCTCCTGTTCCTGGCCGTGAACCTCGTCTCTGCTCCTGCTCTGACACCTGGCTGTGGATCCCGTCTCCGGCTCGACTCGCACCCCTGACTGTCCCCCCAGTTAGATAATATGTTAGATAAGTTGATTCTTCTCTAAGAGTTCTGGTAAACCGCCTGTCCGTCTTGGGGGAGGATCCCTCCTTCATGTGGGCACCCCTGAAGTTTCTTCGTTTTTTCCGGAATCCGTTTTTTTTTAGGAGTTTTTCCTTACCGCGAAGGGGGGTCTAAGGGCAGGCATGCCAGTATAGCTTAGTCAGTTTGTTAGTTCAATTTAGTATTTTCCTATTGAACTTTATGTATTCATGATCTTTTTGAGTTCATTTTTCACTTTTTCAGTTACCAATACGAAACCCATTGAGACGACTGTTGTTGTGAATTTGGGCTATAAAATTAAATTGAATTGAACTGAATTGAATTGAACCCCGTATGCATTCTAAAATGATCTTTTTCAATAATATTGTGTAATTTTTCATGCTTGAATGGTGGTAAATGTTCTTAACAGTGCCAGTCCCTTTCAAATAAACACTCTTATACTAATGGCAACAGAGCTGTCATGCACCACTGCTAGAAAAGCCACCAGGAGTAATGTAGCGCTCAGTGCCTCGCCCAAGGATGTTTTAGGGTGAGCAGAGCTGGATCCTTACTTGGAATCCTTTCATAAATAAGTTGACCGCTCTGTCTCTGCATCACTGATGCTCCACAAACATTAGTATTTAATGTAAATGACTTAATGTAAAATAAAAGCATATTTTTTACTTAGGCTTGCTTTTCAACTTCTTAAAGACTCATTTCAATTAAAAATAGTATTTTGGGTGTTTTTAACATATTCTTGTAGCCTTTTTCTCATGACGGAAGAAATTTATGAAGAAAATTATGATTAAAACTGCATTTTGGAGTGTTTATTTTTTTCAAATTGTGGTGAATCAGGAACAGACAAAAAAAGGCCATATAAAAAAGCTTGTTGAATGTAAAAGCTACAATCGGCGGCCACAAGCTCCCTGCTCAGCTCTATTCCGATGCATCCACTTGCACACCAATAGATTCATGTACGTCTTTGTTTTTCTTATCTGATCTGGCATCTGGATCCAAACTGGGTAACGCTTTCTTTTACAGTACAGTACTTACAGTGTACTTAAGCGGTATTTACATGGTACTTATTGTGTAACTACTGGGTACTTTCAGGGTACTTACATGGTACTTTTTATGGAATTTACTGGGTACTTACAGTGTGTTTACATGGTACTTTCTATGGGACTTTACTGGGTACTTACATGGTACTTTTTTGTGTCTACTCTGTACTTACATGGTACTTACCGTGTATTTATGTGGTACCATTTGGTTCATAACTATGTGGTACATACTGGGTATTTATAATATTCTTACTGGGTAATAACATGTTGTGCAAAGGTGTCTTTTGTGGTACTTACCAAATGTATGAACAAGGTAAGAACAAATAAAGTACCTTAAATTTAAGTCTGCACTCGCATGTTTCATGGTATTTACCATAAATTTACCACAGAAACTACCCCTTCAGTACACTGAAACTGGACTGTAAAATAAAAGTCAGCCCTATTTCCACTCAACTACATGGTACTTTCAGTACTAAATACTGGGTATGTTGACTTGAATATTACTTGGTACTTACCCCTTAAGTACACTGAAACTGGACTTTAAAAGAAAGTCAACCCTATTTCCACTCAACTACATGGTACTTTCAGTACTAAATACTGGGTATGTTCACTTGAATATTACTTGGTACTTACCCCTTAAGTACAATGAAACTGTAACTGTAAAAGAAAGTCAGCCCTATTTCCACTCAACTACATGGTACTTTCAGTAGTAAATGCTGGGTATGTTCACGTATTACCTTCCTATACACTGTACATACACACTATGTCTTCTGACCTAACCAAATGAGACAATGCTAACATGTTAGTAAGGGTAAAGTAAATGCATTGTAAAAACATATTCTGGCCTGATTACTTCTTGTAACATGAGGCAAATTTAAAGAGAAACAAGACAGCAGAAAACAGCAATCTTTAATATGACACACTTTTGGAGCATACAAAGTGTCATCACAATGAAATTTGTTTTAAATTCTCAAAAAAACAGTAAAAAGGAGCATTCCAAAAAACACATTATTGGCCTGAGGGTCGTGCTTTTTGTTTTTCATGCTAATGCAAATTGTAGGTGCGAATAATATTTATAAAGAAGAAATACACACAGCAATTGCCAATTAATACATTACTTTTGTCATTCTTTTGTCTAACCAAATTAGATTTTTTTATGGCAATTTTGATTTTTTTTCTTTATTTTCTTTTTTGTTGTTTTTGTTTATGCAACTAAAATATAAAGTTTTGAATAATCCATCATGTTTATAAATGAGGATAATTGATTAATTACAAGCATTACAGTCAAAGCAATAAAGAATTCAAAGAGATTTATCAAACTCATCACAGAAATGATTAAGTTTGTATGTACAGTGTAATACGTGAACATACCCAGCATTTACTACTGAAAGTACCATGTAGTTGAGTGGAAATAGGGCTGACTTTCTTTTACAGTCCAGTTTCAGTGTACTGAACGGGTAGTTTCTGTGGTAAATTCATGGTAAATACTATGAAACATACGAGTGCAGACTTAAATTCAAGGTACTTTATTTGTACTTACCTTGTTCATACATTTGGTAAGTACCACAAAAGACACCTTTGCACAACATGTTAATACCCATTAAGAATATTATAAATACCCAGTATGTACCACATAGGTATGAACCAAATAGTACCACATAAATACACAGTAAGTACCATGTAAGTACAGAGTAGACACAAAAGTACCATGTAAGTACCCAGTAAATTCTGTAAACAGTAACATGTAAGTACCCAGTAAATTCCATAAAAAGTACGATTTAAGTACCCTGAAAGTACCCAGTAGTTACACAATAAGTACCACTTAAGTACACTGTAAGTACTGTACTTTAAAAGAAAGCGTTACCCAATACGGTACGACTGGATGGCTCCAAAATTGCTCGCCCTTTTTGTTGGACCAGTAATGTTAGCTTGGGGTTGTGAGGGGCTGTAAGCTTGCAGGGGAGAAGGTATTCAAAGGGATGGTGGGAAATTAGTGCTGGCTTACTCCACGCTAACGGTCATACCCACAACTCTGAGGCAAATTTCTAATGAACTACTGCCGCTCTGCAGAAACTATGTCCAAGAAAATGACACAGGTTTTTAGATTTTGGCTAAAAATGTCATAATAATAAGTTAAAAAACACTGGAAAAGGCTTTTACAATAGATCAAAAGATGACTGAAGTGGAACTTTTAGGAGAGTAAAGTGTAGTCTGCACTATAATCATTCCACCGGATTCTTTATATCTTTGCTTTTTATCACAAAGCATATACTTAATGCAAAATTACATACAATTGAGGACTATGGAGCTTTAGGGCCGATGAAATTCAAAATCTGAGATTTGAGTCCTCACTCTACCAGTAGACAAAATCTTCTCAAGCCAGTGAGCCAGAGGCCCCTTATAATAGAGGCTGACTCGGTGAAAGGTTAACCTTCAGTCAGACCACGCAAGTTAGACAAAGCAAACTTAAAAAATGAACATGAGACAGTATAATCCTGAGACATATTTCTTCTTGATTCATATTTTCATTTTTAACAACATAAATAAGAAAATGTGAAAAAAAAAAAATGTTTCCTGTTAAAAGTTTTATCCTGTCATTTTGTCACTTCCAACACCTGAAGATTTTTCACAATCCAAAATACTTAGTGAAAAAGGGCTTTTATTAAAGACTGTTAACATATCACAGGGTTTTTATTTTGCCATACGTAATAATTTATTCACATTTACACATTTAAATATACCGTAAGCAAAAATATACGAATTTCCCAAGTCAAATTTTTACTACAAATAACTTTTTTCTTCTATTGGTGGAACAGGAGCAGTCGTCTTCAGCATAAAGGAATACTTTTTGTGCCTTCTGCACTTATGTTTGAAGGGAGGAGAAAAGAGGAACAACGTAGATCTTCATGGCATCCAGTTTTTATGATGGCTTTATAAGAAAAGGCCAGCCAAGCATTTCAAGTGGCAGAGCAGCGAGACGGCAGCATTGTAGTGGAGAGCAGGTAGTGCAGTGATCAGGTAGACAAGATGACGTGAAGCATCCTCAGAGATGGTCAGGCACAGAGAGCTGACATCCTTCCAGACAAAAGGAACCACTGAAACAGGATGAGACAAAACCAACAAGTAAAAGGGCCATTAGAAGGAGTCAGGAAGGCTTGGTATTATGAAACATCAACATAAAGTCGCACAGTCAGTGCAGCAAAAACAGAGACAAAGACATTTCTCTAGGACACAGAAATCAATTAGCTCCGTCAAAACTAGTGCAATTTTAATCAGTTTAAGATTTTATTAATGAATGTTAATGAATATTATATTCTGGAAGCACCTTGACATTACTCAAATAAAATAATAGTAAATGTTGAAAGGTGTGGCTATACAAGTTTTCAAATTTATGGCATTTTGGGGGTTTTGAATTTAAAAACCTATTATCCTTTTGGATTAGAGCAAACAGCTCAACTATTAAAGGTTATTCTAAACTATACTCTACAAACGATAAGCTCAATGCTAAGACCTCTTTCCTTTTTCTATTTATTTATTTTTACAAAAATTGGAATGCTTCCTTGAAAAAAACTGTCAATAAAGCATTTATACCATTAATAGATTTGCCATAAAAAATGACCTTTTAGAAATCCAATTTAAAAGGGCAAAGAAAACAGGATTCCAGCAATTTTACCTTAATTTTGTTTATTATATGGTGTATTTCCAAATGTACCATGCCTTTCCTGATCAAAACATACAACAGATATTACTTTTTAATGTGAACTTAAAACAATACATTATATTTGAAAGTGTTATTAAGTATTTGCAATTTCATAGCCAGTAATTTGAGCCTCATATATAGCCCAATTAAAATCAAGTATTTTTGGCTTTCTCTGCTTCTCGTGTATCAACTATAAATTGAAAATGTGAAAATTGGACGACACTAAATACGGATTGTTTACTGACTACACCATACTATCTTTTTTTACTATGAGAACATGTTACATTTGACACAAAATCTATATATATTTGCAATAATATTTCAATGTGACCTCACACGTTTCTAAATGTTGTAAATGCTATATCCCTGTGCCAAAAAAGAATCCTCAAAATAAGCTTTGAGTTATAATTCTCAGTGTTTGTTAAAAATTCAGACAGTTTAATAAGCTGCTGTTGCATCGTCTAAATTGTTTCCTTACTACAGGTTTCTATTCATATTTTTTACTACACGCTTAAATTATTTTTTTATTTAAAACATAAAACAATAATAATTATTCTAGATTACTATTTTGTGTTTTAATTCATTGTTATTTTTTCTCTTTATCACTTTTGAATGTAAGCGATTATCTATAAAAATCTTACAATACAAATTTATATATAAAATAGCAGGAAAAATAACAAAAATGTCTTTGCTGAAACTATTTTCCATAAACACAGCATGGAATTAATGCTATAACACACAATCACATTGGCTGTACAGCGAGGTTTAAAAGTTCATTTGACCATATAGAAATACCTTATTAACCATCTTTCTGGGTTTTTTCAACAGTTATTTTTTAGCTGCTTACGTACTATTCTAGATCACTGTAGAGCACCAATTAGAGACAAGAGGTTGGTAAAACATGAACAGTTTTTCATTTTTGGACAGAAAACAGCAGCATTTTTTAATCCCTTCACCCTCCACTGTCCAAACAGGGATCTTTAGATTTTAAATTGCACATTGCATTCTTGCATCCATCAGGATTAACACATTCAGAATCTGAAGTACTACAGCGACGTGTTTGTGGATTCATCTAAATAATGGTAGATTATCATGTGGCCTACAGGATAAAAGCATCCCAGAGTGGGGACAAACAGCCGAGTAAAAGTGTCGCATTGATGTGCAGCTTTTGCTCACATTTCCATTGTTGAATTGTGGAGCCAGTGAAAAAAAAAAAAGTTTCTGTCTGCATGTGAAGGTGATAAATTGCTTTAGAACATTGCGGCAGAAGAAGCATATAAGGAATGTTAAAACAAAAACAAGCAGAGTATAAGTTACTTTTTGGCTCAGACGAATGTAAATACATTTGAACATAAAGTGCGGTTATTGGAATAGTTCTTTGGTGTAAAACCAGATTTGATTGTTCTTTTTTTTGGTCTGACAATGCAACGTTTACATCAAGAATGGTGTCAGGATCTCTTTCAAAACTCGTTTTGCTTTCTGCCAAATAATGGACTTAAATTGACAAAGGTTACACATTTGGAGGGAAATGTTGCCGGAGCTTAAAAGCAAAGCTTTGTTTTTTTTGTTTTTTAAAGTATAATGTAAACTACTAAAATTACAAATAGTTATGTTAGCGGAAATGTATGTTTTATTGAACAGTTTCCATCATTTTTAAGATGCAAGCATTCTTAAAACAAGACAAAGTGCTTTGTCTTGAATTTAAATAATAAACTGTTTAATCCCAAAAGCCTGACAGCTTTAGAAATGTGTTCTTGCATCAGAGTTGGGTGAAACAAAAGAAAAACGTCCTTTAAAATAATAATAATTTTTTTTAAATAAGAATACATTTTTTCAACCTCAGTAAATCAACTTAGCAAGATTTACAAGAGAAAGATTGACAAACACGTTTGGGAGCATGAGTAGCTGGGTGACAAAGCCAAAGTAAGCCATGGTTGAGTCACAACTCTGCTCACCAACAGCTTTGTTTATCTGCCCTTCCTGCTGCCACAATTAATGCAGCACAGAAGTGGTGGAGCGAGATGCCCTTGGAACCAAAACCCAGTCCAAGTACACTTTCACTTTTCATGGCGTGCATTTGGTAATCTACATTGATCAGTTGCTTTTTTTATTTGTTGAAAACACAGCATATGTAAAAACGCTGCCTTTCACAACTAAGCAAACCATGGTGGCACTTATAGAAAGAGAAGGGACTTGCATTTTAGGATTGTAAAGGGTTTGGTTTAATACATTTAAGTTTGTAACTGTGTAAGTATTTTCTTCGTAAATTAGATAACTAGACTAAAATATTTTGCAGAAAACATACAATTCTTAAAAGCCTTTTAAAACTTCTGTTATAGTTTGAGTAAAATTGGTAACCAAATCAGATTAGATCAACCGGGTTTCAATAGTTTAAAAAAATTGCAAACTAAGCAATGACATTTTGTTTTTCTCAGACTTTGTGTTAGTTTCTTTCATTAAGCATGTACATAAACTTAAATGGCTATATTTCAACTGTTTAAATAGCATAAGATATTTTAGCACTCGATAGATATTTTTACCTTCAATCATGCCTAAAATTGTGAAACCTTAAAGAATGTTTTGTCAGGATTTAGAACCTGGACCTTTCAATAATTCACAGGCTTTTTACTTACCTTCAGTAATGTAGCTGTCCTGTGATGTCCTGCTTATAGTCTCAACTTCTCTCAACCTCATGGACCACATAAGAAAAAACTTTTGCGTTAGAGTATGGCAAATTCTTACGCCCTTCATTTTTCTCCCAGTTGTCAGATTATAGGTTGGCATCCTTTTAAAGCTCACAATCTGTTCTTTTGCGCCCTATTAGCATCATTTCGTCCATCAAGCGACATTAATTGTGAATGAATGCAAACCCCTGTAGAAGAATACGGTTTTCAAGAGGTCTGTCACATACTTTCTCCTCTTGGGAGGACCTTTAACCTACTTAGCTGAGGAACCGCACCGCTTCAAGTAGTGCTGGTGAAAGATGCGCACCTGCCCGCTTTTTGCTCTCACTCCGCCCGGCAGCTTAAGAGGAGAGAAGGTATTTGATCTAAATGATGCCTCAATAGCTGCAGGTGTAGAATTGTCAACCAAGACTTCCACGCCGCGTTCAATTCAATTGTCAGTAACAATACAGATGTGGATAAAATAAAGTTAGAATCAAAAAGTAGTAAACTGCTTGTGTTTTTTTTAAAGTTTATTTTCTAGCAAAGATGAGGTCATTTCTGTTGAACCAACTAAATGAACGCATTTGTACAAAGTATTCCCTTAAACTGCGCTGTACTTTCAATTACTAACATTTGAAACAGGGGTGGACTTTTTTTTAAAATTAGATTCATAAAATGTGCCCCAATTCTTGTGTATGGATTTTTCAATTTTTTTTAGATGAAGGTCCTCCTTTTCCTTTATATTGCAGTTGATTAACTTGCGGAAAAGTACAGCAAAAAACAGAGGCCCAAACGATTCTCCACGGCCGTGCGTAAATTACGCACGGATAACGAACTAATAATATTTCCACTTACTATATGATCCACCCTTTTCTGTTGTCCCAAAACAAGCTTATTTATTTTTCTTTGAATTCTTTTAGACCAGAAAATGAATTATAAGGAGTGGCTTTTTTTTAAAATGTGGGGGTTTGGGTGACTTTTCATTTGCCTCGGATTGACCAGATGCGTTAATTTTCAGAATTTTAACGCTTCAAGTCTAAATAACTGGCCGTGTTTTCTACACCTTGCGCTTGGCCAGTGCATGAATGAGTTGGCAGGTCAGGACCCCAGCCCTTCAGCCACCTCTCCACATCTCTGAGGGTATTGAACTTTTATTGACGAGATGGAGAAAACGTACTTCAGCTACCAGACGCCTGGATCCGTGCAGAGCTGAGGGGGTTGATGAAATTCTCTATAAACCAACTACAAATTGTTATTGGGTTCTGGTTAACAACACTTAAATTGCTCAATTATTTGCGGTTGTAGACAACTGAATTGAGTTGCCACCTGGAAATGTGCCGCTGATTTTTTAAAAAGACGATTAAAAAAAGTGTCCCTGCATGCGCGCCGTGTATAATTTAAAAGTCGGCGGAAAACTGAGGCTTTCTGACACAGATTAGTAAAATAATAAACCATCAGATTGTTATTTTAATATCAATTTACTTACCTCTAAAATTGAATTATGTGTTTTTTAACAGAGAAAGAAAAAAGTAAAAATGCGTGAAAGCAAAGAGATTATTTATTTTCGTCTGTGCGTCAAATTTTCAAATTCTTTGGAGCAACAAAGGTCAGGGTAATTTATCTATTTTAAAAGATATAAATTCTTGATTAAAAAAATAGTAGCCGTTCATACAATGTCTATTGACAAACCTTAACCGGGCCTTGCTTTTCTTTCCCGACAGACGAACACTCCTCCTCGCTACCTTGACCAAGTCAGATTCCCTTTTCCAAAAAATAATAATAATCAAAATAAAAAAATAACCTATTGACGACAAAAATGTCACCCATAAGCTCTGATGGGTGCCTCATAGTTCCAGATTTTTGTGTTTAGGGATTGTGGATGAGGTCCTGCTCTCTGACTCAGTAATCCACGGGGTTGAGAGGTTTGTCTCATTTACATAATGTTAGAGGTCTGGGCCTACCTTTCTTGCTCGAAAGACCAAGCTGCCGTTATTTAAAAAAAAGAGGCGCGCGGACCTTTGGAACCTTTGGATAAGATTTTACAGGCAGATTTTTTAATATACTTTCAAGACATTGACATCTTTGGAAAAATGCAATTAATTTTTCATCTTAAGAAAAGCCAGACCACTTCACCCTGAATTTGTTGTTAAGATCGGACATCTGGAAAGATTAAAGGAAGGAAGAGACGGAGAGAAAAACGGCTGTTTCTGTGGCTGAGGTGTGCATGTAACTCGAGGTATTATATTCAGGTTATCAACTTAGCCGGTTTCTGTTGTGCGGCTGTAATTGATGGCTGACCGTGTCACATCTTCATTTGCTCAATTAGAGAATGGCTGCTGCCATGATGCGCTAAATTATATTAGTTGCTCTATGCAAAACACGGGCGCGTTGTTTCTGTTAGAAATAATGGGCATGGAGCAAAAAAATAAAATAAATTAAGAGTAAAACCAGTTAAACATTTATAATTTTCATCATTTTTGTTAAAATGAGTAGATTGATCAGTGATTCCCTGTAAAATTAATGACCCACTTGCTCCACCAAATGTAAAGTCGGAAATGTTATGTGAGTTTGTCACTGAGAGGTTTATTAACTGCTGTGAATCGTCGCAGTTTGCAGAAGCTTTGTTCTCTTTTGACCCCCTTGTCATGTCACTCTTCTTCTTATTCTGTCCCGGCGCCAGTAAGTTTGCTCAGAGATTACAATGTCGGGTCAAGACTGCAAAGTGTCATTATTGCATGCTGACCAGCCTGCAGTCTTTTAAGCCCCCAACGGCTGCAGTGAGGCACCTCCAATGTATGCTTTTTTTGAATTAGCCCAGTAAACTGCAGAATGAATGCCAGAATAAAAATACTTAAATAAATAACGCTTCAAAGAACACGTGCTTATTGCATGCCAGGATGGAGGACGGTACACCTCACGATTTTGGAACTTCATATCCCCTCTCTGCCAGCGTTTTGCCATTTTAATCCAGGGTTTGTCCCCTCTCTGGTGGGGGTAAAATGATGCTTAAGAAGCATAAATGAGCTGGTCATGAAACTTCATTGTGGCTCTTTGATGATACTCGGTGGCCCTTGTGTCTGTGAAAAGTGCTCTCAAAGTTTGTAGAAAGAGTGGAATTCCCTACTGACGCAAAACAGTCGTATGTGGTCAGAAAGAGCCATTCTCACCTGTGGAAAGTTGGAACTCAACGTTAAATATGTGCGTAGTTTTGTTCACAAGTTAATCAAAGAGATTTGTGTTTTCCCTGTGTTATTTGCCCAAATTGTCAATGACTATTGTTTGGTGGTTTTAGGAAGTGTAGCTCCGCCCCCCCGTGTTTGTCGTAAACCTGGCTCCTGGCTCCAATAAACCCGGGCTAAGAGCGCCCTGGGCTCGCCTCCTTCTCCAAGGCGATCAATAGGATCTCAGGCACACTACAAGCACTCTCTTACGTAGACATCGACCAAGGAGAGAGCCGATACAACAACACGGTTGATCTGCTCAAACACAAAAATCTACCTGCTTTCTGAATCATGTCGTTGAGCCCAAAGCATACAACGCCTTTTTCAGTGACAGACATTTTGAGTCCAATCGAGGAGACATACAAGAAGTTTAGTGGCATGGATGGCGCAGGGAATCTAACCTCTCCACTTGGAGCCTACCGACAGCCTCAGGTGTCTCAGACCGGAATGCAACAGCACTCCATGGGCCACAACGCCAGCGTGGCCACCACTTATCACATGCCGCACGGCGTGTCTCAGTTCTCCCACACCGCGATGGGGGGATACTGCAATGGGAGCATTGGCAACATGGGAGATCTTCCATCGTACCAGGAAAGCATGCGGAGTAGTGCCGCCGCCACGGGATGGTACAGCGCCAATCCTGATCCCAGATACTCCACAAGTGAGTCTTTTTCTTGTTTTATTCGCGTTTTCGGGGGATTTTTATCTTGTTGCGTAGAAAGTAAAAATAACAACTATTTAATTTTAGTCTGCATCATTTATTTTAGAAGCTATTACGCGTGCACTGACATAGATTGAAGATTACTAAATTTTAACTGATTTGAAAAAACATTTTAATTATCAAGTGTTAAAATGTTACTGTATATTTATATGAAATCGAAAAGGAGATCATTCTTTCAAGTCTTGACCCGGTTCTGTTTTGTGTTTATCTGAATACGTTTTAAAACATTATTATTATTATTATTATTATTATTATTATTATTATTATTATTTCTATTACACTTTTATGTCATTTTTTTCATAAATTACGCACAGTTCATTGACCATTTTGAAAAAATACTTCAGGCGAATTAGTGTTCTCCCCTTCTGTTTATTGAACGTACGTGTATGTATGTATATTTTTAAGTTTCTAGATTCATGGGACCTTCCACAGGTATGAACATGACTGGCATGGGGAGTCTCACAGGAATGGCAGACGCCAGCAAAGCCATGCCAGCTCTTCACGCTGCGCCCAGGAGGAAACGACGCGTCCTGTTCTCGCAGGCTCAGGTCTACGAGCTGGAGAGGAGGTTTAAGCAACAGAAATACCTGTCGGCACCAGAAAGGGAGCACCTGGCCAGCATGATTCATCTGACGCCGACCCAGGTGAAAATTTGGTTTCAGAACCATCGGTACAAGATGAAGCGCCAGGCCAAGGACAAGGCGGCGCAGCAGCTGCAGCAGCAGCAGCAGCAGCAGCAGGACGGTAACCTGTGTCAACAGCAGGCGCAGTCCCCGCGGCGGGTAGCCGTTCCTGTTCTGGTGAAGGACGGTAAACCGTGCCAAAACGGCTCCAACACTCCGACGCCAAATCAGCAACAGGTACAACAGAACCAACAACAGAACCAACAACAGAACGGAGCCGGAGTGGTGCTCGGGTCCTCGGCCAGCAGCCTCAGCCAGCATCAAAATCAGCAGCAGGTGAACGCTTTAGAGCTGGAGGAGATGTCGCCAAGTCCCCCCTCACTGCACAGCCAGCTCAGCATGGCCCAGATAGACACATCATCTGTAGATTACACCAGTAACATGGTCAGCTCAAACCTTCTCTACGGCAGAACGTGGTAGGACCTCAAACAGTACTGACACTTTTCACCTTTCTCTTTAAATGAAAAGGCCATATATATATCTATATATATATAGATATATATATAGATATATATATTAGGGCTGAGAAAATGTGTTTAATAGGACAATGCGCACAGAGGCGCGCGGCAGCTGGTCATCAGGGCACATTTTCTTGACATCTCTGACAAGAGAGTCTATTTTTGAACATTACATTACAGGACTGGTCGCCCTTGAAAGCGATTAAGTCGTTTCTGGACCTTTTTTGTAATCTGTGCTTCGGCCCCTCCTTCATGATGTTTTAAACTGTTATTGAAACAAAAAGGAGTGCTGCTTCATTTACTCGGACTGAAGAATGAGCTCTAAAGCACATCTACTCCTTTTTTGCGGTGATAACTTGGCATGTTATCATATTAATATTGTAAACTAATGTATTCATTTAGACTTATTGGATAAGTAGAGGGACTTGTATATTTGGATAACACACAAGAATGGGTTTAACTGTACAATAATGGTTTTTGCGTCCAATTTTACTTTTTTTAAATTTTGTTTGTAAGTTAAACAAAACAATGAAATAAATGAGTGATGGCTGCTGTATATGTTTCAAAACCAAGTGAACGTTACAAATAAATAACTTGAAGTGTGAGAGCTATTCCTGAACATTTTTTAATGGAAGTGTTTTGGAGTGCATTTTCATTATGTTCTGATTGAGACCAAATTGAGTTGGAAAGCAAGGTCGATGAGGGAGCCGGCATTGTTCAGGTGACATTTTGGAGGGCCGCCTTTCATGTGTGATGTCTGCAAGACTGTAGACCAGGAGAACACCGTGTAAATTCACTAGCACCTTTTGCAGGTTCAATACTGAATGAAATTGTATTTATCATTGTATTTTAGCTTTCTTATTTTATACAAAAATTTCCAGTGATTTTGACCCTTAATCTATTTTACAGGGCCCATACTCTCAGTGTGCTGCCGCCTAATTGGTCAATTTTATTAGGAATGCCACATCTGCTATGAAATACACAATTATGACCAATTATTGCCATAAGAGCGGTCTTGGTGTTTATTATTATTATGATTTGTATTATTATTTATGTTGAATTTAAATAAAGCATGCATCTTTTCTTTGAAAGAAAATTTTATATATATATATATATATATATAATTTATTTTTTAAGTATTTTTCTAAATTAAATATATGTTTCACAGTCTAAAATTGTTTCAGTTTAGGATTTAAAGAAAAAGCTGTTTACAACATCTGTCATTTTGGTAATAGCGGAAAATCCTATTTGCTTATTGATTTTCAGAATTTTTTCTTATGTTGACAATGCATTAAAAAAACACTAAGTATAAGAAATATGTTTAATAAAAATTGTTATGGAGAGACAGCAATTCTCACAGAAAAAAAAACAATTGTATATCCATTAAAATATTCACTATAGTTTAAAATACCCTTGAAATGTATTATTTTTTCTTTTATCATTAGTGAAGTGGGTTACATGCTGATGACATTAGCTCCTTTTTGGTCAATGCAGATCCCTGCTTAACATCATCTCTTCGAATCGTTTTCCTGCAGGAGCAGCTGATAAAAGACTGCAACCTTTCATTTCCTGAGGTCATTCAGACACATTCTGAAATTATTTCTTGGTCTTCTTGCTGATAACCCCCTGTGATGATGATAGCTATCAGTGTACCTCATTGAACAGCTTGAAGAGCCACTGTTTGTACCCCTCTTCACCTGGCAGCTGTATGTATATGTGGCATCCCTCTTTTACTTGAAGAAATCACAGAAGCTCAACATGCACCTGACAGGGATTTGCACAACTCTGACGAACTGGAGTTTGATGGAAGCATTAAAAAGCAAGACACATTCCTCAGTACACTTTCCTGCAGCCAGATGTTCCTGATAGAGTTTATGTCTAAATTGAGGTCATGAATGAGCTGTCAACAAAGCTTTTGATGGTGGACCACATGAAATAAAAGTGGAGGTGAATCCATTCTTTTCCCTTTTCAATAGCCCTGGTTATGGCGCACTAATAGGCTATGCTTGGTAATCACTTGCTATTGTGCCTGTCAGTGCTCTCAGTTTATTGGTTGTGGTCGTGGGGAGCCTGGGAGGGGGGGGGGGGCTATCTTTTTGTAAAGATTTATGAGACTAGATGGGCACTGTAATTGGTCCTGGCATCGTCATTTACATTTTTAAAGTACGTAGGGGTTGTTGTTGCTGCAGTTGCTGCACATGAACACGACTCACATATCCAAAACAGGACAACAAAATACATTATATTAAATTACTAATATATTTTGTGTACAGCAGACATTTCAATCTGGCCTTGAAGAGGTGCCTTTTTCAATGTTGTGTTGGCACAATGCAGCAAGCAGATGATGTTGTGTTTTGTGGAGGAAAAAGATTTCTTTGACTATTCTTTTTCAGGTAATTGTAGGTTGCACTAAGTAATGTGAATGCAGAAGGAAGCCTTGTTTCAGTCTCTAGAACCACCTCGTTTCAACCCCCCACCCCCAACTCCCTTCCTCCCCATTATTCTACTTAATATGTCAGAAGGTCTGATCGCAGAGAACCTTTTCAAGTTCTATTGATGTGCTCCTCAATTGACCATGGCATTCGAACAACCTAGAGAGTGCTAATTGGGAAGGCGTTTGCATTATGTACTGCAGAGTTTGCACAGAAAGCTTGTTCAAACATGTATAGTATTATTATAATTATTCTGCTGCAGTTACATAAAGGGAATTTTGTTCATGTTTTTGTCCAAACAGGCAGGTATTTCATAAAGAAAGCCGCCGCGGTCTAGTAGCTTTTGAGACGCACAGTGGGATTTTTTTCCGTTCTATTCCTTAAACACAGAGAAACCTTTAGATAAATGTGAATGCAGTTTGTATTCTTTTATTTTCATTTTATTTAATCCATAGATTAATTCATTTAGTTGTAACTTTTCTCAACCCGATGTCTTCTTTTCCTAAAAGTTTCTTATCAGAAAATGATTAAAAGTGGCGAAGTCTGCTTTTTAATTTAGCAAAAGGAGTGGATGTATTGAAGTTCTCGGCGACATAAAGCAAGATTTTAATTAGTACTCCTCCTTTGTGTTCTGTTAAAAAGCGAAATTCTCTTTTACTGTGATTAACCTGCTTTATTAGTTTGGTTCCTTCGAATAAGTTAAAGCAGTTGTTTTTCTATAGTTTCCCAGTTAATTTGAAATGAAATTTAGTTGAAAAAAATTTATTTCAAAAATAATCATGGCACTCTGAAAGCATCCCCCTCCTTTAATTGATTTTTGTTCATTTAAGAAAAACAAAACTACATTTTTATCTTTATCTTCAGCTTGATTATCAAAACACAACTGCTCTTTTTATCATTTACAAATTTGCTTATGATTTTCCCCCAGTACTGGATAAAAAAAAAAATGTAAGTCTGATGTTGACCCTCTGCAAACTACTGAAGGGACGGTTGAAGAAAAAGCAGGATGTGGGCATTTGCTTGGACGTTTGCTTGGATGGGGAGAGCGTAGTGCAGCATCCCTTATTTGGAAACCATGTCACATACTTGTCTTTGCTGACCAGACTTGTTGCGCTGCCAGTAATCCCCCCTCCAAGTCCCCCTATGCACGCCATTCAGGTCTCTCAGGAGTAGTTAGAGAAACTGTTTTCAGTTGCCACTAATAACTACTGACCTTCAGTGACACAGGCCAACAATGGGTTTGTCAGGCCTGAAACGCACGACTAAAGAAGCTGATTAGAAACTCAAGAGGTTTGAAGCAAGAATCAATGGCTGCTCTGTACGGCCACAGTGCTTCCAGCATGGCACTGATGATTGTGCGACTTCCATTAGTTATGCCTCATTAAGTACCACAAACTCTTCTTTAAGAATATTAGCCAAGCTGGTTCTACAAATCTGTTGTGATGGTGAGACCCCCCCTTGCTGAGATGCCACTGTGGGCCGGCTTTGAGAGACATCAGGTTGGAGAATGACCTGCTGTAGTAACTTAATAATGAGCAATGAGCTCATGTTGTTTTATTCACTCATATGCTTTCCGTATCCCTAATTACTTCCTTCCAAATAAACACCCTTTTAGATATTTCTTCTTTTAAATTATACATCTAACGTTCTGCACCATGGAAAGCTGTGGTGCAGAGGTGGAGTGGTCGCTCTCTGATCAGTAGATCATAGGTTCGGTTCCCATCTTACCTGTCATGTCGAAGAATTCTTGGTCAAGACACTGAACCCCACGTTGCTCCTGGTGGTTATAGGATGGCCCCAGTGTTTGGCAGTGGAGCCGCCATCAGTGTGTGAATGTGTGTGCGTGGGTGAGTAGGACTGTGACTGTAAAGCACTTTCTAAGAAGGTAGTAAAGAGCTGTATCAGTTCAGTATGTGCCTTTTACTATTTAAATCAGAACAAATGCTGGATGTTCTCAACGAACAAAGATTGGATTCTGTTGACACATCAAGTTATATTAGCTGTAAAAGAAAGATTGAACTATAAATTCAAAGAATTCATGCATTTTTATGCTGGCCATGATTTTGAAATGATGGGCAAGTACACAACTGAGACAAAATTTTGTAGTCATAAAAGTCAAGTGACTTTTATTTAAATCCAAATCTGTGCACCAGCCATGGAAAAAATGTGGCAACAGTAGATTTAAAGCAGTTAAATAGCATGAACCTGAAAGCTTCACAACAATGCCTTTTCTGATGTGGGTGACTTTTCAGGAATGAACGAAAAGCAGAGTTTTTGGTCTATCCAAAGCACAATTCAACAAATCATTTCTTTACACCATTGGACCAGGTTTTTAAAGAAATGACGAAACCAAAAGACATTGAACAAGAAACATTTAATCCTCACCTCCAAAATAAAAAGATCAAGAGAAAATTTGTTAGAAATTCAGTTTTAGTATTCAGGAATATGAAAAAAAGAATGCATTTAGGAGATAAAAGAGTTCATTTCTGTCCTTCAGAGCACTTCTTTTTACTGATAAACCAGCAAGTGGTTTTCTTCCATCTTACCGTTGCCACGGTAATGGCCGGGCTGCCAGTATGCGGATTACTGGTTAATAGGGCCAGGACTGAAGAGCAGCACAATGAAGGTAAGCAAAGGATAGGATCAACGTGTGGTAGCGACCAGAAAGTTATTTAAGTGAGAGTGCCCCTTCCGATTTAAAAATGTGTTTGATGATTGATAACCTTACAAGTTCTTGACAAAAGACAATAGATTAACTGTTCATAGTTAACTGTTTCATAGCAGTTTAAGACAAATGAGTTTCCAAAATTAAATGTTGCACTTGAGAAAATATTCTTTGAAGTAGAGATCTCATCCAGAAGCAAAAGACATGTAAGAAGACAAGAGAAAGAGGCCGTCTCAATAGAGCTGCCCGTCAAATTAAGCCCGGAAGTACATAATGGTTTCTTCAAATATATAGGATGTGCTAATCTGCTTCCCTCCACAACAGACAACTGTCCCACTGGGCCACCAGGGCCAAATAGGACCACCCACTTTCTTTTCAATTATCATCTTGCAGCAACCTGTCTCGTCTTCAGCATTCAGCAGGAGACACAAACTGCTCTCCAGAGGGAATTACAATTAGAAGGCTGCAAATAAACGGCCACACTGTAGTTGACAATAGGAACTTGACAGAGTCTGTGACCCGCAGGAGCAAACAGGATTACGTCCAAACTGCCATGTTCCTTTACTCTGGCGTCTGGAGTTCCTCTTGAGCTGCTGTGGTCTGACTGGCAGAGGATAGTGGTAAGAAAAGAGAATGGAGACAACAGAATTCCCATGAGATTATGCAAAACAAACAGCAAAGGGAATGTTGGCTTAATATGACAGATTTCTTTCTTACAGTCCAGGATTTTAACTGAAGGAAAGTTCTTGAAACATGGAGCAAGTTACATATACATCACACAATAAAATCTGTTTATTTATTTTGTCCCGGCCAAACTATTGCATTTCTTTCAACAACATCAAAAAGTTAAATAAAAAACATATTAAAAGAGAAAAATTGTATACAGAAAATAAGTCTTAACTGTGTATTTTGATACAGTTCATATTTCCACAGTGTTTTTATGTACGTAAAACCAGGGAAACTCCATGTATTTTTGCATCAAAGCAAACATTAGTCTCCATTTACTTGCATATATTGTCTGTCCATTAAAGCCTCATCAGTGCAAATAACTCTCACAAAGAGACTTTGTTTCAAAAACACTAATTAAGAACCAATCAGCATCTGACAAAGGTTCTGTTTCAGATGGGAGTCATACTGGCTGGTCGTCGTGGAGTGTTTATTTGGCCCACTGCAGCCAGCTGGACGTACGAAGGCACCCAAAGTCTACATTGACTCCTCCCTGCAGGGGGTGGCAGCACAGCAAAAGGGAAAGGGAATTCTTTTTCAAGTCCCCTCTCCACAGCACAGCACCTCCAATGAAAGCGCCTCTGGACGCTTTTGTATGGCCGATGAACAAGGGACTGAGGTTTGGGGGCACTGAAAAGGAGTGGAAGAGTTTGAACTCACAACCACTTTTACAGATGCAGTCCTGTATGTGGGGTCAGCCACACTTCACATGTAATTAGTGGTCAGATCCACTGGCACCTAATCAGCTAGACCTAATCCTGGCTGTGTGTCACACACGCAGCCCAACTGTGTCCAACTGGCTGCTGGATTGATTAAGGCATGGTTTGGCTTTTTTGAGGACGGTGAATTGCAGTTTAGAGGTTTGGACTATTTCCAAACCAGTAAATCTTAAACTGGTTGACTAGTTAAGAAAGACTTTATATATATATATATATATATATATATATATATATATATATATATATATATATATATATATATATATATATATATATATATTATAAATATTTATTTAATAATTAAATGGTAAAACCTTGGTTCTTATCCTGCTTGAGCTTAAACAAAAGGGAGGATTTATTTCATTTCCTTTGATCACAAACATTTATTCAAATTACAATTAAGTTTGGAAATTCCCCAGGGTCAATTTTGACATTTGTCATAGTCCAATCCATTAAGTTAAGAACGGATAGTTGTCACACTGTTTGGTCTTGTGTTAAAATGCTAATCTTTAAAATACTTTGCGACACTATGTTACATGACTGCTCAATTGAATCCAATTTGGGTTTGTAATTTGTTGCATTAAAAAAGCAATCAAAGACACTGACACAATGTAAACAATCAAATTTTTTTTTATGTCAAACTAAAAAAATGAGAAAAGTGTGTAACTTTTTTGGTTTTTAAATAAAAGTCCCCACAAAGATTTATATGAAATGTTAAATGTTTATATAACCATACATTTTAACAATTACATTGTTTATATATTTTGTGCTATGATTCACGTAGGCAATCAGTTTTTAAATCAAACACTTTAGCGTACTGAAAAGTGAGCATTTACCACAAACATTCTTTATTTGATGAGCGCAGAAAATTAACATGAAAAAATCTTCCACCAACAGCCTAAATCTGGATCTTAATTTTCAGATTGCAATATTTTTGAGCTTCCTCCTGAAGTTGAACAAAGGCCTTCCATATAAAATATTTTCTTTTCCATGTTTTTTTCCCCAAAATAAAATGGATCAAAAAAATATACCTGCCGCTGAGTATGAAAGCAGCCCTTGTGACAGTGAGATGAACAGCCTCTCTTGAATTTCTAATAAACATTTCCAGATACAGCAATGCCTTAAGCCTATAAGATGTTAAACAGTCTACTAACATGTATTGACATTGAACTCTGACCTGTGAAACTTAGAAAACAGCTCCACACTTAAGTTGTTGTTTGTAGAACACTAATCAATTTTGCTGCAAAAATAAAGAGGAAGTTTGGTCAAATGTTGAATATTGATGTGAAGTCACTGCACCTTCTGAGTGGCTGTTCTACGGTGGTCCTGAAGTACAAATCACATGAACAAATCATTAGATATAAAAAGAAAATAAAAATCACAACCATCAAAGACAAAAAAACAATAATAAAAAAGGCAAAATGACACTTTGGAAAACCAAATAAAATTTCAGAAACCAAAGCATAATTTTCCAAAAATTAAACAAAATAGAAAGGAATCTTTTTGAATAAATAGAAGTACCGGTAGGTATTATGGGATGTCAACAGACATCAGTGATTGGATGGGGACATTATTAGGCATGGCAATGTCTACTGACAACATTTACACAATGAAGTCTTTACACAGTTCTGGCAAATATTCTTTTACTTTTCCTCTTCTTCAAAATACAAACATCATCATCCAATCAGGTTAGGATCTGGCAACCCCGTAACGGATTTTTTTGCCCTTAATTATTTATATTTATTCATACTACCAAAATGCTTGTTTTTATTTCAGCTTTTCTCTTCAATTTTCTTCTGAATATACAGAAAACTTAAAAACAAATACCTAAAAGCAAAGCTGCTTTGGATAACACTACATGGTTGTTTTAGTCTAACACTATTAAAAATGTCCCAAAGTACTTTGTCATGATAATAAAATAATGTGTTGAGTCTTATAAACTAAATGCTTTACGTCGATCGGGTACAGAGTTCTGATGATATAAATCCGAAATAAAAATGGAAAAACAAGTTAATTCTGTACCCTGCGATGGACTGACGACCCTTCCAGAGTGTACCTTGCTGATGCCCAGCAGTGGCTAAGATAGGCTCCAGCAACCCAGTGACTTGTAAAGGGTTAAGAAGGTTTTGAGACTTTGTTGCTGCTATTTATTAGCTATCAAGATTAAACTTAAACAGTTTTTCATTTCTATCTTTATAAGCTCAACAGGTCTTCTCAGTGGGCGGTAAACTGCTTGTTTTTGCTGTCCTTTAAATGATTTTCTTAAGCACTACTCTGTTATTACGGTCAATGTACAGAGAAAATGTTTTGTTTTTAAAATATTTTTGATTTATTAGTTTTTCACAACTAAAACCTTAGCTAGCCTGCACGATGGTACCGTAGTGAGTGCTCTCGCCTCACAGCAAGAAGGCCCTGGTTCAAATCTCAACTAGGACCTTTCTGTGTGTGCATGTTCAACCCAAGCATGCGGTAGCCAGGTTAGGCTCTGACAACCCCGTTACCCCAAAAGAGGGTTAAGAAAATGGATGGATAGATGGAAAACCTTATTTATGAAATAAAGACATTTTCAAAACATTGAAAAAGCCTGCAAATATCTTACTGGACTCATGGAACAACATAAAAAAATAAAGCCTTTTTTTAACAATTATAAAATAGGATGATTACATGTTTTGTTTTTCTTTAAATTAATGATCAATTATTTGAAAAGATAGTTTTACATATTTTGATATAGGCATTAAATGATTCAAATCAGATCTATTTTTTTAAATGGTTTAGATTACAATGGTGGGAAAATTGTACTTTGCTTACTTGAGAATGTTATAATTTTTCACTTATTGTAACATTCTTGCCATTAATTTAGCCATACTGGTAATTACAGAGTAATACAATGAGACTCAAGAATGTGTGCATAATTGAGCAAATATTCCTACGTAATGAGTTCAATGCTAGCACAGGAAGTGAATTCACAAAAAATTAAAAAGAATAAAAACAAAAAATGGAATCCACACTGTAGTGTCAATAAGAATCATCTCATCCGACTGCATTGGTCAGGGCTTCACCTCCATCTTGATGTCATTACCACTGACATCAGTGCAGTTCATCTGCATCTGCACGGAGGCTGTCATACTTGCCTGATTCAGTCCGCCTGGAAACTTTGATGGGGGGAAAAATGAGGTCATCAGCATTAACAGTATGGATGAATTTTTCTCCAAGTGTTCATCTGTGGAGAAGGGATTGGGTAATTGCCGTACTTTTCAGTGATATGAGGTCATGAATTAAAAATCTGAAACAACTTCTCAAGTGACAACTCATCTAATCATGTGGACAATCAAAGAGAGGCTTTGCTGTTTACTGATTGCTCTAATCAAAAATGGCTTCTTCAAACACAGCTAATTGGTCAGTTTACTCACGGAACGGGGAGGCAAATGTGGAGGGGCTACTGTCGTGATTTGAAGGACCCAAATATCTCCCATTTGCATTGAGTGCTACCAGAATACACTTGACTCCTACAAGTTATCAGCAAACCAGACAATTATTCATCAGGCACAAATTGACACATCAAAGTCAAATCAGAGAATTACCGCCAGATAGGTCCCAAAGCAGAAGCAGAAAGAGGAAAGGTGGCCTTTGATTGACCGCTTTGCCCTTTGCTCAATCTACCAGCTCCATACTGCCAAACACTGTAAATTTTTGAAAGCTCTACTCTGCTGCACAGCCACAATCAGCAGTTTAAAGTAAAAAAAAAAAAACAAGTGAAGAAGCCCAATTTACTGCAAAATGTAAGTAAAAATACAGTAAATGGTGTAATACATTTTCCAACAATAAAAGATTCCAAGACAATACAGCATCTTCACTTACTTGTTTCAATATCATTATTTTTTTTACCTGTTTTATTTTTTTAAATGTTGACATTATATTATGTTTCAATATTCACATATTAAAGAAAAAACTCTTTATGTTAAGCAATATTCCAATGTTGTTTCACAAAGGATCAGGAAAGTTTCAGAAGGGTTTTTGATGAGTAGGGTCGGTGAGGGTCGGACAAATTGAGGTGTGACATCACTCATAAATGCCTTACCTCCAGCTCTTGCGAAATGAGGCAAAATCCCTCATCATTGCTTCCTGATACGGGCGCCGCCATGTTAAAACCAGTCAACAGTGATTGGTCCGAGTCGCTCTGAGTCATCGTATCTGTGGCTATTGTAGCAGTAGTTGCCATAGATACGATGACTCAGAGCGACTCGGACCAATCACTGTTGACTGGTTTTAACATGGCGGCGCCTGTATCAGGAAGCAATAGTACTTTCTGTTGGGGAACACGAGAAGGAAGGAGTTAGCTGTCCATTGACTTTACAGTCAGTACAACAGGTAGAGAGGAAAAGCAGGTAGAGATGCGGGGAGGGGCTTAGACTCACTGCTTATGATACCAGACCGCATAACAAACTAACTGCTGCTTCCTAAAAATAAATACATTAAAAAACTGTTTTTATTCAAGAATTTAATATTTAAGCTGCCTATTTTGTCCTTTCTGTTATATTTAATAAACTTGTATGTGTCATTTAGCTGCCTTTGCTGCCTTGTTGGGACCAGCCTTTATTACAGATGGTACCTTACTACATTGTGACTAATGTGTCAACAAGTTATTTCTGAAAAATATTTGATTGTCGAGTCCGATGACTCAGGGAGACTGCACAATAATGCTCTTTGTTTTGGTTTTTGCTTTCCGTTTTGGTTACTGTCATGTTTGAGTTCAGTTTCCTGTTTTATTTTGAAAGGTTTCCTGTTTTGTCAAGCTTTTGAGTTTTACTTCCTGGGTCCCAATCTCTCCTGATCTTGTACACCTGTGTCTTGTCTGTCCTGTCTGTATTGTGCTGTTCCATTATCGTCTTTTCCCTTCTGCCATGTGTTCATGTTTTGCCCACAGTGAGTTTAATTTTGTTTTCCTGCTCTGCAGCGCTTTTTGTTAGTTTAATAAACCCCTTACCCTGGAACCGTGTGCCTTCTTCTCTGCATTTTGGGTCCTTCATGCTCCCCAGCCCTCCCTACCTGACAGTCTTCTCCAGATGATGTCCCATTTCCGTACTGTCTGATGCGTTTTCTTCTTGAAGAAATATGTTCATCTGAGTGAAAGAAAAGAAATGTAAAAGTGGAGGATTTTACAGCAATATACAGAATTGTACAGATATGAAATGCTAGCAAATTCAGAAAGACGTGTTTTATTTATTTATGGCGATTATTTCTAATCGAAAATATTTATTTGTTGTTTTCCTCCAGTTCTTTAACAAAGGTTTGAGAGACACTGTTGACAAAATGCTTTGTTGTTTTGAAAGTCACATGACCTCAGACCTGAATATATTAAAGATATTGAAGTTCAGATTTCAAAAGCATGTTTTAAAAAATTTGTTCAGGAAGTAAAACTTTAAAATCCTTTTTAGCTGTCAATTTAAGGAAGCAAACACTCTCCAAACCCTCTTTATGTTGGAAAAATATATGTAGTTTGTCATAAAAGAAAACTTAGGAAATAAAATGTCAAATAAGCCTTAGGTTATTATATTTTCTTTTGTGCTTTTCTGGTGCTTTTTTTTATAATTGAGAACAAAAAGACATCACGCCTTGAAGTTTTAATTGGACTAATTTAACCTAAATAAAAATTAATGCGGAACTTGTTTTGCAGTCCTTGTCTTCTCACAGACTTGTCTGTGTCATTTCATCCTCCACACAGCAAAAACTGTTCAAGGATGAGCATGGAGGGATGCTGAAAACAATCATGCAAATAACTGTTTGCTGTAATAATCTGATATAAACAAAAGGTTTATCACCTTTTTATCTGCTAAAAGGTTTTCAGGTTATTTTTCTTTTCACTCCCATGTGTTTACCTTCTTGGCTTTGTCCTGATTAAGGTAAGTAAATAAGTGGCACTACTGCTTTAGATTTCTTTTTTTCCTTTCTTGTCTGCCTGATTCCTTAACTGTGGAGCAAGAAAACTAACAGTTTGTCAATCCTTTGCTTTTGTGCTCATGTGATATGCCCAGGTCACGACAGAAACAGTGTGAAAGTGCATTTCCTGTTGGTTAGTTATGGAATAATATACCTCCAGAGCTGTATGATGTCAGGCGTAAACAGTTTTTTACATCAACTAAAGACTTCCCTTTTTGGAATGGCTTTTAATGCTCAGTAGCTGGTGGTATCTCAGTTTCTTTTACTCATTTTATTTATTTATTTATTTGTCTGCCTTTCAAGTATTTTACTGTCCTTGTTAATTTTTTGCTGTTATTTTTAATTTTTTGTTCTTGATCTGCCCATTTTTTTATTTTCTCTATATCTATTATTTTTGATTTAAAAACACACTATCACCCTGATGGGGTTGTAAAGTTGTTTAAAAAAAGATACATTTAATCATTCATACATATTATTCCTACTTAACTATACAATTTAAAGAAATGCTACTTCAACTCGAAAACCATTCAAAACAACTTTACACAGTTCTGGTTACAGAAACTTTGAGGTTTTGTTTACAAAAAGTTGTCACTTGCAGTTTCCAGAGGTTTTATTACAATTTTTAAGATTAACTTTGGTCCAAAACTTATAGAAATCAGTTAAATAAACATCCTTTCATTTAATCACACAATGCCGCTGTTTGTGGCAGCAAATCAGGGCAAGGTCAAAAGTATGAAAAGGTGGCTTCTAAACCTCTAAAAAACAAGAGACCAGGACGACAAATCCTGAGTTAGCTTTACAAAGAAAAATATCATTTGATACTCAAAGTGCTTTTTGAATATACATAAAAGACTTCAAGTAACAAAAGAAATGGCAAGAAACACAGATAGAGGTGCAATTAACAAACAACAACCAGTTATACTGATTAGTAAATACACTGTGGTGTGATTGTGACTGAGATTGGAACATGAACAGAAAAGCAAACAGCTTGACAAAGAAATTAAATGTATAAATCTAACAGACAACAGGAGGAAAACTGAAAAAGGTAAGAGAAAAAAAGTATCTAAATGAGATCCTATCTTTAAATTGGTGTGACTTACATGGCAGACAATTTATAGTGTTTTTACGATGCTACTGCCCTTCACACTGAAGTAATAATAACAAGTTTAAAGGAATTACGTCGTTCTAAAATCTTTGAGTCTCATTTTTGCAGATTATAGGAGTTTCCTAGTAAAAATTTAATGTAATAGTGAATGCCTGTGTGTTCTGAGTGCTACGGTGTGGTATGGGAGCTGCACTACTCAAGACAGGAAGGACTTGGCCTGGGTGGTGAAAACCGCACAGGAGATTGTGGGGGGGATCTCTTCCAAAACTCGACTCAGTGTACAACAGACGGGTCCGACAGAAGGCTGGTAATAGCTGCAGTCCCCACCCACCCGGGACACCAACTGTTTGTACCTGTTCCCTCTGGAAAGAGATACAGGAGCATCAGAACTCACACAAATAGACTGACAAACAGCTTCTTCCCAGAGCTGTGAGCCCCCCCAATCACACAGTTTTGTGCCCCCCTCCAAGGGCTTAACATAACCCACTAGTCCCCTGTCATTACACTGTGACATGCTCTGGCTGCACTTTAAATGTATGTGCAATAACCATTCCTATTTTACTGCACAGTCTTTCTTATTATGTATATGGTAGGTATTCATTGAAGAGAGCTGCTGGAAATAATTTCATTATGCACTGCATAATGTCATTAAACGATTCTGATTCCGATTCTGATTCTGATGACTAAACTTGAATCATACTGAACACTCAGAGCCTTGGACTGTAATGATACTTTCTCAAACTGCGAAAGCAGTCATAATGCATACAGTTGTTTCAGTGCAAAAACTATTTTAAATTAGTGAAAATGGTCAGCATAACATGTTTAAGAGGTTAGAGGAACATTTTTACAGTTCTGAGAAATGTGGTACTTTTGCATTAATTTCTGTTCAGGGCTGAGGTAAGAGCGCATTGTTTAGAAATCCTAAGCATGAGTAACAAAGATTCTACCCATGTTCAAAGTATCCTGCACCTGTAAAGTGTACATGCACAGTTGGATGTTATTCCAACAGTTGTTAACCAGTTTTAAACATGGATATTTTACTTCTGCTGAGATGACACCTTGTATATGATATAAGTTACCTGCACATTATGTATGTTACAAGTTTGAAACAGTGTCATTATTTTAAATGGATTATTTAGTGTCCTTCTCCCTCTGATTTTTTAAAATTATTTTTATAGTTTTAGTTCTAAATTAACACAAAGGAGTAAAGGAAACATGTCTTTTTTAAATCTCATTTTAGCAGTGAAAACCAGACAAACAACTAGTCTTTGCGAATACTATAACAACCCGAAACTGCTTAAATTGATGCAGACAATTGTTTACTTCAAAATAACTGGTATTTTTGATAATCAACAACATTACAACTCCATGGCTATGTCCGAGTTCCCACCCTAATCCCCAAGTACTAAAAAAACATATAGTGCGGGATTATGTAGTGCCCTGGATTTTAAAAACAAATCAGACACCACGCTCACAACTTTTCTAATTGATATGAGCGTTTTGCGACGGCCATTTATGAATCCACTGTGTTCTGAAGAGGACAACGATATTTTATTATAAAAAAATAGATTTAAATACATTTTTGTTGAAAAACTTGTTCCAACACAATGCATTGTGGTCTATATTTGCCAATCTGATGAGCATCGATGCACACTGGTTTTTCACAGAGTCTCCTGGGAAATTTCTGGGCACTCAATTTTGGAATTGTAGATTCGGACCGCACTACAAAATGGGAAACACATTATATAGAGCACTATGTAGTGAGTAGTGAAAGAATTCTGAGTGCCCACTCAAGCCAATGTGGGCAAACACAGGTATGGCCACCGCAGAAGCTGCTGAAAACCCCATTTTCTGACCACTTTTAAAGCACACGGGGCCCACTTGGCCTTGCTGGCTGGGTACAGACCCAACATGTTAAAAATGGACATTTGGGTGAGAAAAGGTGAAGTTCAACATTTATGTTGAGTAAATCATTCTGCCAATCAAAGAAACATTCCCATAATAACGTACACATTTGAGCTTTAAAAATATATAGAAAACTGATAAACACTGGAATTTTCTTTAAAACAAGATTGTGAATTTAACTTTTTTTCCACATGCAAGTGAATGGAAAGTTCTTCTCTTTGAAACAAGTCCCCTACGGTTATTTAGGGAACTGCAACACGACATACTTCCAGGATTATTTGAGACCTGAAGGTGTATGCCTAATCTGCCCGCAGTTCCTGCAAACATTTGGTTTGTGCATGGCCATAATCTCCAGACAAGGTGAGTACTCAACAGCATATTTGGAATTCTCTGGATGTACAATAATAAGTTCCAGTTTCTGCCAATATAGTACCTTTTTAGAGATAAAAGAGTAGACAAACATCTTATAGGCCACAATCATCAGATTAACTCTTTGCATAGGAAATTCAAAACAAATAAGTGGTCACACTGACACGTTTTCTGACTCAGAAGACGCAGTAGAGCTGCACATTTTGGAATTTTCTTTGATTTTTTTTGTCAGCACACGACTTCCTGTTAGTTGGATGCAAAGATAATTTCACAAAAAACCAACTACTCCTTGACATCTCTTGTGGCTGTAAAAAAATGTCCCCCTGTGCCTGACCTGGGACGTTTTTTTTCTTTTAAGTTTGTGTTTGCTCAGTTTTTCTGTAAGTCAATTTGAATAAAAGGATCTGCTGGATGTTGGTGAAAAAACATGCAGCCAGGTGAGGACCATGGCCATAAGGCAGTGCATGCAGCAAAATCCCATCCAACATGGCAAGCCTGAAAGTCATGCATTAGTTTAAACCCAGAACACAACAGGCTAATTCCAGTTAATGCAGGTACGAGGTGAAGTAATTATCCGATAGGGAAGAAGACCTTGACAGTATGCCGAGATCACGAGAGCTCTGAGATATAGAGATAATTACACATGCCTTATTCTAATATAAACTGAGCTGTCCCACACTCCTACTTTTTCAAGATGGATCAACATAAAGTTGTGTAATGCCGTTTAGGTTAATTACTATCTGCCTCCCATTGATTTCTTTCCTGGATTAATAACAGGAATTCACTGGGTACAGAAAATATTCACGATAGATTCAACATCTTGGTTAGTTACTCAAATGTAATTTGACCTAAATACAGTTGTAGAGGACCTTTTGTTAGTGTTGTAAAACCAAAAATAATTTTAGACCAGATATAATTTTCTTCACAAAATATACCAGACTTCATATTGTGTGCTGAAGAAGTTAATAAAGGAGGCTTTGGACCTCCACTCCAGTATGAATTTTTCAGTTCTTTTCATGGTTTCCACTTCAGGTCATTTCTCTTGGATTGTGCCTAAGCAGAAAGTAGAATTTGGAAGGAAACGAAATAACACAAAATTACTGGTTTGAAAAAGCAGTTTTTATGAGCGCAGTGATTCTGTCTGCTTGATTTTTTATGTTTTTTTTTTTTCATTTTAACTGAGGCAATTGAGCTGAATTATTAAATCCAGCAAATTTCCCCATGCTGGGTTCTCATTTTACTTCAATGTTAAAATTAGAAAGCCGTCACTGCCCTTAGTAACAGAATGGGTGTGCCAACAGGGGAACAAAGTATGAATTAGCTAATGGGTAGAAATATGAATTGTTCATTTTTATGTCACATTATAGGACGGTATTAAATATAAAGTTCTTTGATGCAAGTTTTTGTCATCATAATTATTTATAAAAAAGAGCTGTTATTCTGAAATTAAAGTGAATCCAGCAAAAACATACTGGAAATGTTTGTGATTTTTTGAAGACTCCCTCCAATGAAAATAATGTTTTTGGTCTTTTTAACATGTGAATGTGCATTTTTCTCATGATAGAAGACATGTACAAAGAAAATTAAGCTTAAATTGCATTTCTGAGTATTGCATTTTATTGAGTAGTGCAATTGCAACAGTTATGAATTCTGCTTTTATCTTGTCCTTAAATGAATTAGTAGATTCTATAAGCTCTTTGGAACCCATACATATTAAATGTAAGTACTACTTAGTTACACATTAACCTATTCAGTTTTTGTTGCTTTGTAGTTATCCAAGAGTTTTTTTCTCAGCTGGGTCAAGGCTGCTGTAATGTGATTTTAAAGCCTCTGTGTATTTGAACTTGCCTAACTTGCCTCTGCTTTTGTGCCTCACTTTTTACGTGTTTGAGAGTCAAAACTACAAAAATAATTAGTTAATTCATTTAAATTAAAACTCAGGTGTTGAAGTTGATCTTCATTTGAAGCAGAATGTATGATCTGACTAATTATACCTTGACAAGAGACTTGTTAAATAAGTGTGTGCAATGTTTCAATGTCAAATCCATTAAGAATCCTGTGGTCAACGGTTTGTATGCGAAGTCATCCATTGTTTGAGGCGTTGAACTGTGTGACTGTTCAGAATTTTGTGCGCCAAGGCCAAACTCTGACAGATATTTCAAATTATACACTTCAATCTGCTATTATTTTAAAGGTTTGCTCTTTCCTAATATTCTACTGACAACATACACTCAATCAACCTGTTTGTGTGTGTTTTCTAACAGATTTTTCTGATACAGCTAAAAATAAATGCAATTTTCAGCTATTGTCATGATTTAATATGTGAGAGAATAAATAAAGGATGTTACAATGTGCTTGCTGACAGTGTGTACAGCCAGTAAAAATGTCAAATTTGTACTCTAATGGGAAAATATTAACTCATCAAAGAAAACAGTCTTCGGCTTTGGGAAAAGCTTGTGTATGTACAGTACAACGACCACTGATGGTACTTGTGTTTTGATCCAGGGAGTATCAAATTCAGAGAGTTAATTTTTAAAATACCTCTTTCTCCTGAGCACTGCAAGACTTGAGGATACTTGTTTGCCTCTTGTGCTCCAACAACACAATGACTCCAAAACCAGTTTAAAGCCCTGGAGCGTCAGTTTTTTTATGTGTGTGCTATTGGCCTTTTATTTTTTGTTGTTGTTGTTGCTGTTATCACAGTAAGAGCTGAGGGCGCCCTGAAAGCTCTCAGAAATACTGCTGTGATCTAACACTGCATCCTTACCTTCATGTCAGTCAGTGCTTTCAGCATGTCTGATGTAGCCCCATGATTTTCCTGTTTGGTGGACCCTGGACCTTCAGACAAAAGGCTATGCCTCAGCTAAGATTTGAGTGACCCTGTTTTGTCTTTAGCAAGTACTTTGCAAGCCTGTTGTAGAAAGAGTATACCTGTTTGTGTCACAAGATAATCACCTCTTTGAAATTCTCGTAAATAAATAGCGGCATGCAGTCAGAGGTTCATCAATTTAAGTTGAGCATTAGCATTTGTGCTCAGTGTTAATGTCTGACCATGAGTTCCTCCTCTGAGCATGCCAGAGCCTAGATAACAGCCTTTGCTAATAACAAATAGTTCAAGCATTCCCTCTGCTGTGTCTTGCGCTAATCTACTTTGATCACCTTTGCAAGCATTCCTATTATCAACAGCTTTCAGTCATCAACAAGGAATTAACTCTAATGCCACTTCCTGTGACCCAGGTGCACAATGCACAGACACATTTGAGCACACGGGTTTGTTAACACATGTATTCCCCTGAGGAGAAACTAAGAGATAAAAGATGGGAAGGTGAAAAAAAATTGTGCATGTAATAACACTTTCTTGATTTAAATTATGCATTGTCTTCTTTTCAAGAGTTGGGGACAACTGACTCGCACACAGATCTCAAGGTCCCTGTATTCATGGAAAAACAAGAACCCTGCAGATCATTTAGTATTATTTGTGCATTCAGGGTCGGATGTGGAGCAGGAAATCTGTGGATGTGTGGCGGTTGGGTGCAGACGCATATCCATTGGATGTGGGAGAGTGTACCATGAATAAATTTAGTGCTGTCCCCAGGAGATTGCCTTCAATCATGGAACATAAGGTGTCAACGCGGTGCCCTGTTTGCATGCAACAAATTATCTTTCAGCAGATTGCTGAGCTGGGTCTATTAGGAATGGTCGAATAGACTGGAGAGGGCAGTCTGCTAATTACGCTGGCCAAAGTCTGGGCTCATGCCCTGGGACTGCTGGCAACACGTCAAGATGAGTTTATGGCTACATATATTATCAAATAAATTATTCTAATGCATTTTTCATCCTATAAACAGAACTAAAATGGTCTTTTTTTTTGTTTTTAAACAAATATCTGAGGATCAAGTTGCATTCATGAAATATGTATGTCTTATGCCAAATAAAAACCTAACAGGGATGTTGCCACACAGCCACTGATGCATTTTGTGTAGCAAAACAGTATCGCATATTTGCAGGGAATCCTATGGTGTATGAGCCATAACATTAAAGGCCATATCCAGTATTCAGCACAAGGAGTAATATTAGCATCTCAATTTACATACAAATTTTCATGCATCTGAAAGCGGAAAACTCTTTACCAAGCCATTTTCCCATTTTGAATAATAGGTGATTTTCTGAGATTCGACTGATTGACTAAACAAGACATGCCTAGTGCATTAAAGCAATTGTTTATTGCCTCTGAATCATGGCATATGTATAATTTTGCTGTAAACGGTTATTAACCGACAGAGAAACCATGGCTTTCTATAATAGCTGGTAATCATTCCACCTCTGGATGTGTTTTCTCCCTCATACAGGGTTAAAGAATTACAGTGTAGTCAATTACATTTAGCAGGTCACAAAAATTGATTTATTGCCTAAGGAATTTCCTTTTTTTATTTTTGCTCGGCTGTGGCTCACAGTGGCATTCTGCTCGCATAATCAAGGACAAGGCTTGCATGTCTATCCAATCTACTGCTCGGTCCCACAAGAAAAAATGACTTGCAACTGGAAAACCTGCATGAATACTAATTCGCCTACTTGGCTTTAACAGCTTTTGCAGGCCAATCTCAAAGGAATTTGTAGAATCTGATGCCTTCCCGTCTTTCCATATTAATTACCCAACTGAAAATAGGAACGGCGAAAGATGGAAATGGAAGAAGAGATCAACAGATGAGCAGAAAAACTGAATCACAAGGTAAAATTCAAAGCAGGAACTCTGTCCTTCATCTTAAATTTCATTAATTATAATTTGATTTGAAGCATCTTAAGCTGGAATCCAGAAATTTAGATTAAAAGGTCGTTCCTGGCTTTCTTCAGATTGACAAAACTGGACTTAATGTTCATAAAAATACAACAAGGATGATATTAGAACGTACCATTTTGTCAAATCAAATGTATAGTCATTAAAGTCTGAAGAGATACCTTTTCATGAAGATTCTTCAAGATTCATGCTCATTGTGTCTTTATAGGTGTTTCAAAGGATACCTCCTGTGAGTGTCAATGATCTCTTTCATGGTTTCTTGGAGAACATTCATTTTTCTGATGTGTGAACATGACACAACTTGAAAATGAACGAGCCTCTTATTGTTGATGATCATGACTCTTGCTATCTGTGTCATTCCAACAGTCATCTCTATCAAGACTGACACACAGTGAGCTATGAAGAACGGAACTTGACAAGAAGGTCAAATTTACAACAGAACTGGCAGAATAGGTATGCTGAAAATAATTTACGTCATGTTTATGAATGTGTTTCATTTAAACACAACGTCTCTCAACTCTGTTCTTTCTCTTTTACTCTCAGTTGTAATAATATTCTTTCAAGAATCTTAGGATTCTGATGCAACCTGCCTCTACTTTTTCTGCATTAATGGAGTAAAGAGCATCATATTTGTCAGGGAAGGGAGGACTGACTTCAAGTCCTTTAGGCCTTTCGCTATAAACTGCAGAAAAACAACCAACACATCTTTGTATATAGAAGCAAATTAGGCTTGCTTATGGTTGTGGGAAGGGCATCATTTCTTCATCAGTTTTGCAGAAGGAAAAAATGATTTCCTCTCGTGATAATTCTTTGGCTGTTCAATAGATCCTGGGCCTTGCACTCATGGTAACTCTCTATCCTTAGTTTGGATCTTACAAGCAAACATTTGTCTTTCTTCATATTTGTTCATGTATTAACTTAATTTAAGCATGTGAAAAACAAAGTATGATGCATTCTTTTACTTTGTAAAAACATACACATCTATTTGCATTCTGCACCACTTCAAACACATATAATATAATATAAGCAAGATCAGCAGACTTTGTTTTTGTTCTCCCAAGTACATAGAACTTTTTGATGGTATTTTGTTTTGAGGTATCTATTCCTATTACTGAAGGTATGACATATTACAAATGCAGTGCTTTTTGTTTCAAACAAACATAGTTGCAATACTATTTATACTTTGGCCCATTTTCCTTGAGTAACCCTTTTTGAGTTAATGCCAAAATATGTTTTAAAAAACTATTTGGCCTTTTGTTTGTGAGCTAAATAAAATGTCAGATATATTGGAAATTATTTTGTATTTCTTTGTATTAGAATTTGTATTATAGTTGGTGATGGCACAGTTGTTAAGGAAGAAAATCTGAATTTGCCCTTCATGTCATAAACGTTGCTGACCCCTGGTCTAGACATTTAGCACTGTGACCTCTTCAGAGTATTCTTCTTGTTTTTATCCTTATCATAAAAGCTAAACAGGTGTGCTTAACAAATTACTGTGATTCCTGTCACTGTCCGCTTATTGTGGTTACATTTTTAAATAAATGTCCACATTTTTTTAAATTGCACTATTCTTGTAACCTGGGAGGAGATTTTAAATGGTCACTGTTTATATTTGACGGCAAAAGATCCTTCCTCTGTTGTTTTAATCACTATTATTCCTGTCAGTTCCTTCTGGTTTGGTGAATGTCCTTATCCAAAAGTCATGATAATGATTCAAGCTGGCTGCTCAATGGAACTTTATCCTTAAATGGCCAGAAATGTACAGAGAGCTTTGTCAAAAATTCATCCATCAAAAAACCTCAGGGTTTGGCTCTGGATATATATTGATCATAATGAATCTAGAATATTTGTTTAATATGTATACAAATAGTAATGATTGACTGTTGGGAAGTTAAGCATTAAACATTGGCTTAGTGTTAATTAAACAGCTCAATGAGAGAGTTGGCTCCTAAATCTTTATAGACGGCATATCACTGTGGTTCAGTGACAAAAAAAATGTTGTTTGGAATGCAAACAGGAACTTCAAGCAAAACATTTTAAAAGGCTTGAAAAATACAAAATTGCAAAGCACAAGGAGAAAACAACTGGTTTAGAACAGGGGAGTGACACCTGAGGCTTTGGAGCAACATGCGGCTCTTTTAAACCTTTATTTGGGATTATTTGGGTTTGAAGAAAAATGCTAACGATTTGATTTATTTTGGTTCATTTGTTTGATTTAATTAAGTTATTTCTGTTTGTAATTTTATCATGTCAGATAACTGAGCAAACTGATGACTAACGGTTCATACTGTTTTTTATTAGAATGAGTTTAAAGCCCACATTCAACAGAGTCAAGTTGTAGTTCATTTACATCTATAGATTATTTTAAAAAAATAAATAAAATTCTTAACCAATGTTGTCATGCCTAAATTTGATAGTAAAAGTAGAAAAAGGTTGAAGGTGCACTGTTATATCCCACCCCAAGGGAGGGAGAAAATAGGTAAGATAAAGAAATAAAGTTAAGCTGGTAGGGGTTAAAAGCTGTCAGTGCAGCCGTTTATTTAATTGACAGCTGCAAAGGTGAAAGAAGGTAACAAACTCAAATGCTCAGTCACTACTGCAATAAATAACAAAACCAAAGTGGGACTTAAACTGGAGGGACATCACCAAGACACAAAACATAACCGAAAACAAAGACCACACGCAAGAGGGAAAAGCCAGGCCGTTTCCACATGCTTCTAATGCCAAGTCTGAAAGCAGGGGCAAGCTGACAAAACGGATTCCTCCCAGGAATTCAGCTGCCACTGGAACAGGGGTTGCTTGAGGCTTTTGTGCGTCCCGCCCAGCCTTATGATTGGAGGAGGGAACGAGGCTGCAATCATCTCATGCAGGAGGTGAAAGCAGACGGTGTGGTGGAGGCTTCTGTAAAGGACACACACACAAGTGCACACACACACACACACATATACACACCAAAAGGCCTGGGACCGTAACATGCGCCAAAATCATTTAATGGCTTAATGGGCACAGAAATATAAATAAGGTGTATTTTGCTGTCGGTGAGGCGGCTTTAGCTGGGTTTTGATCTGTAAGAAACTGGCCTAAATTACTCTTTCAGCAAAAAAAGTTACAGTCCCCTAGTGTAGAACAAATCTGTACATGAACAAAAGCTGGAATTTTAAGATGTCAACAAGAATCCTGAAACTCTTTCTAAAGTGTTCTGGGTTCAGGCTTCCTGGAAGACCTTTTGTGGATTTTTCATTGGCCTGGTGTAATGCCTCACACAGAGGCACTTCAGAGTACTCTAAATTTGGCAAAAAGTTTTAAAGGGTTGTCCTTTTTTCCATTGAGACAAAAAGCAGAGATGTTTGTACACAACTTTGTTGCTTTAGAATGGCCTTCAAACCCTTAATACTGCAAGGAAGAATTTCATTTGCAGAAGTATAGTCTGCTACATAACAAATAGATTACTTAAAGACTGTTATTAATCATGCAAAAAAAAAAAAAAAAAAAAAAACAGGCTAAGAGTAAGATTTTAGAAAAATGTTATCAATATTCTGGTAAGTCCCTCTTACAGTTCAGATCAATCTCTCAGAAACTGTACATTTTGTGCCAAGTTAATAAAATTTTGCACCAATTTCTTACACTTAATGAAGCTGTTTTCCAAAGGTATAAAGTTATTAGGAAGGAACAAAGAGAATCTGTTGCAGTTTAGCAACTGCCTGAGTCTTGTATAAAAAGTCAGAAAAGACTGAAGTGAAAGTATGGGTCAAAGTCTGCAAATGCAAGTTAGCTTAACAAATCAAAATTGATTATCAAACTTAAAATAGATGGTGAAATGTGGAAATTTGGAGGCCAGCTGAACAAAGACTTCTGCTGCAAATGATGCTTCTATGCCTTAATTTTCATTAAAGAATTAACAAACAAAAAAATGACAGAGCATCAAAATCCTTGAAAAAAATTCTGCAGCCTATTACTGTGAAAAGGTTGACAGATTTAAATGTTCTAAATTGTTCAACAAAACTGTGAGAGTCCTTGACAAAAAGCTGGATTGTTTTAGGTGATTTTGTTTGTCAAACTGGTAAAATGGTTGATTTAGACAATTGTACTTTAGAGTGCTTGATGCAGAGGTAGTAAAAAAACATTAAGCAATTGTTTACATATTGTTACTGAAATGGAATGGAATTGCAGCAAACCCGGACTAAATAAATGACAACCACATGTTAAGGACTAAAAATGTTGCTATGATGTAAAAAGGTTTTGCTGTCTTATTGGTGCATACAATTGGGGAAGCAAAACTTAAATATGATTATTTTTGTACCTATAATTATAAAGTAACATTACTCATGAGCGGTTTTGCTAAAGAATGAGTGGAAGGTTTGATTTGATTCCCATAATAAACTGTCATATAGTTTGCCTAATATATATGAGACATGAAGATATAATATGAAGATCAAAGCCCCATGACCAAGTGACACCAGTATGTAAACAAGTGGCATCCAGCTGTAGATAGGAAACTCTCTCTGTTTTTACTTATGTCTGCCGAAATCTTCCCGAATTCATCTTCATAATGGGAATTTTAGAGGTCTTTACGGAAAAGATTTTCTCTTGGCCCTTTGTGGCAGAGAACCTCACCTGGCCCTTGGAGTGGGGGCAGAGGGGAGCGGACCTTGTTGGCCCGAATGCGAGAGACAGCCGTCCTCTATAACACGCTCTCATTCACAGACATCATTCATGTGTAAATCATCCTTGAACCTATTGTTCACCTGGTGCGCTCTCGGATGCACGCCGAATCAAGAGATTAATATAGCAGGAGGTCTGCACATATATTTGTATTATGTTGAGGTTATCAGACTTCTCTGAGGACGATGTGTGCAAAGTTGTAATTACTACCTTTATTCAGCTAGCTGCAAAAATACCACACATCAGAGTAACTTTTTCTGTTGTTTTCACCAAACTTTTAAAAATTCTGTTGTAAGCTTAGTTGTGGTATTACAGGTTAACCACGATTAACAATCACCACATGTTATTTTATCTAAAGGGACTGCAATTGCAGGGTCTTCCTACTAAGCTGTATTTAGAATAGAACACACAATGTTTTGACAATATGTTAGGTAACTGAATACTTCATCAAATTGTGTTAGCACTTATAAGCATAAACATGAAGTCTGTTAACTCAAGCTTAAAAAATTCCGACAACAGAAAACAGTTCTGCAATAGTGTGAAAAAAATGTTTTTTCAGCTGATAGAAAAAGCCACAAAAAATCCAGAAAACAATGACTTTTCAGGACAAGAGCTAAAGATTTTATTAATTTAATTTGAAAATTCCTGCATGTCCTTTCCAATGGTATCTCTACCAAGGTGAAGTATTTATACTATTGTGATGGTGCTTTCTATTCTTTTGTTGCACTTTTTCTTTAATACATACAGTAAAGTGCTTGAATGTACTTATAAAGTCTCCAGTGTTGCCAGATTGGGCAAAAAACAGCCAAATTTGAGCAAGAACCAACCCAATTCATGTGGGAAACTGCCCAATTTGGAAATAGTGTTTGTGTAAACAATGCACCTCTGTGGTTGGCCCTTTTTACATCAAATCAACACCCTGATATCAGGCATTTTTAACCTAAGCTAGTAATGTCAAAAGCACAGTTAGTTAACTTGAGACAGCCAAAAATGTGAACTACTGGTAGTTTAGTAATGTTTAAAAATGTGCATTAGTTTATTAGTGGGCACTATTTGTCATTACTAGTTAATGAGTGACAATCTAAAAAGGCCAAAAAATAAGACAGCCTGATTCCAAGGATATCGATTTGATGTTAAAAAGGTCACACCTTGCCTCTCTCCGCCCTGATTCATTGAAGAGCGGAATCAATAAAGGGCCCCATACTGCAGCAATGGGAGGATTTTTTTGCCATGTTGTTTATATTTTTATATTATATTGCATATTATGATATGTCGTTTCTATGTTTATATTGTCCAGGGTTTCCTAGAAAAAGAGGTGAAAAAAATAAATATTTATTACAGTGTTGCTTTTGTTTACCTTTTTCACTTGTGACTTTGATATTTTATCACTGCCTTTATTTTTTTATACTTTATCGTAGTGCTGTTATACTTACAATTTAGTTACATTTTAGCTTTTTCTTAAAAATCTTGCACTTGTTACTGTTTTCTTATTACTATTTTATTATGTCATTATTAATATACATTTTCTATATTTGATGTCTATTCGGTTCAGATTGTTGTAATTAGTTAGTTAACATTTTTATTTGCCAAAAGTCTCTTTCCTGTGTTTTGTCATACTTATATAACAAAAGTTTGTGTATTTCCAAAATTATTCTATGATCAAACATTTCAAGAAAAAAGTATCAATATAGGTATTGATATCAACAATACTGGCCCTGTAATTACTTGATTAGTTACTTATTACAAAATCCAATACAAAAATTACAAAAAAGTATCACCCCCCCCCATAAAAAAGTATTAGGCATATAATATTATCTGTGTAGGCATGTAAATATTTATATAATGATGCCCAAATCATCCAAATTGCAAGACATAAAGGCTTCTTTAAATTTGTTTAATGATTCTACTGTATATGAGTTTCTCTTTTTTATATTTCCAATAATTATTGAATTTTCACATTATGCTAATTTTTCAAGATCGATGACATGAACTGTTAATATAAATATGTTTCAATGTTTAAATAGACACAATGCTCACCATGTTCAAGAACACACAATAGCACAAACAACAAATGCAAAATTTCATCTTAAAAATCTCTTTTCAATCTTTTGTTAATTGAAATTATAAGCTATTTTAAATCTGCGAAATAGAGCTGTCAAGACTTGTGGTATTTTGGAGTGCGTTGAGTTTGTGGATCTAGAGTTTACTGTTTTTTAATTTTGTTTATATGCATTCATTTGTTTCATTTTTTTTATTATTGAGACAGCTTTTTACTGCTATTTTCTTATATATCCTCCTGGCATTACTGTTTGCTTGTCTGATTTGTTAAGGTATATTTGAAAATTAACAACAAAAATAAAAATGAAAAACACAGACAAGAGGAGACAGAGACCGTCAGATGATCTGGGCCACATAAAGTCTGATAACAGAACAACTTGTTTGGTTAAAGAAAGAAAAGGCAGATCACAACCCATCCTGTTTTTATAAAGATTTTTCAATATGTTTTACGTAATAACAGTTACTGTTGCATTTTAGGCTTTAAATCAATTTCTTCAGAGTGCACTCCTATTTCAGACCTTATATTCAGACCACCATAGCACAAAATGTTTAAACTAGCACATAAAGAGGATGTGAGAGGGAACATTGATCGCATAGGTTCACCTTTTTAAAATGCTTTTGGCTTTCATAAAATCAAGGATAGCATTAAACATTAAAGCATTAGCCTTGGAGACACTCAGCTTTCTGGCTAAAGCAAACATTTTATCAAATGCAACTGATCAGTTAAAAAAAGATTGTTCAACCTCACATAATAGTGCCTGATCCTTTTGAAAAAGCCCAGACTCGTATAATCCAAAGCAAAAACCCTTTTGTCTCTTTAACGCACATTCTAAAGAAGCTGCTAAAGAGGCCACGTCAGGATGAATGAATATTTAATTGAAACCCATTGAGGCAAAAGATCAATATGACCTTGTTTTAAATGATTACTCTGTTTAAAAAAACATAGAAGTTGCATAGAGGAGAACAGAAGCGGCTCACTGAAGAGCCATTTCACAACACCGCTGTACAATCAAACATGGATATCAAGAGAAGGGGAAACACTTTTACCAAAAGTGATGGACCATAATGCAACCATAAGATGTGTTGTATTTTTGAATAATGGACTCAAGTGCAATCACATGGCTGAGCATCACTACACATCTCAACATTTTCGCATTTAAGGAATACATCTGCTGATATTTAAAAGCGTAATCAGCTGGATCTTGGCTTAAATCAGAAGATAGAGTGAAAGCCCGGGGGCCACATGAATATTTTAAAAAGAGGGCGGTGAGAGAGAACACCTAAAAACAAAAATCTATGACAGGAACAACAAAACAACCTCTCTAGATGAATAATTAGGTTGCAAATAGTGGGATGGGTTTATTATATAAAGCATGTTTTGAGAATTTGGGCACACTTTATGAAATCACTGGGAGAACTAGTTAGCATAGGGTTCATGTGCAAAAGTCTGACAGTCATCTGTTCCAGAACATCTACCCTAGACTTGAGAAGCACACAAACACTGTAGAAAAACACGGCTAATAATATTTAGAATAGCTTGATTTATTATAGCTGTTTCAATACAAAGAAAATAGTTTAATTAACTACCCAGAAAAACAGGTACTTTTAGTATTCTTTCTAGAACAGCTTTATTAGTTGCTGTGTTTAGACAAAAATAAAATCATAAAGATTATAATGAGGATTTCAGATTTTTTTTCCTCTTTTGAAACCCCGGTTGTTCACTGGTTATGTTTCTTGAGTAGCCAATTAATTCCATGTACACAGTTAACCGGCATTTGATATGCAGTCAATATGCTAAACGCAGGTTCTTGAATGGGTTTTTAGCTTGCACACTGGACTGGTGCCACCCCATACTAGTGCCTGTACTTACAATTGGAAGAGGATTGGTGTGAAATGTCAAAGCGGTGCAAATTTCATCAATCTTGCTCCAGGTTTTTCCTTTTACAGCTCCATTCCGATACACTTTATTAAAGACTTGGTGCCAAATAATTGCGGCCCAACACAAATTGCAATTATTAATTTCTCTTTCATGCGCAATTTTAAAATGATTGGCACTTCTATGAATCAAAAAGGATGCTACCCATGCGTCATTAATGAATTAGAGTCCTTGATTGGTCTTTCAACACACGTTCAATGGCATTGTACGTAGAGCCCAAAAATTGACTTAAAAACTTTCGTACGTTTGTATGCAAGAGTCTTGAACGCTGAAGCCCGTGACGCACCTAAATGCACCTTTACAAAGACCTTTGATTGACAGTGACTGCTTGAGCAAGCGTCGCTTAAACCAGCGTGAATGTAGCATAAGAGTTATGAATGGTTAATGTTAGATGAGAAAATTCTCTTACTTTAATGTCCTGTTTTTGCATCCTATTTGGACTCTGTTGTTGATTGTAGAATCCACTCCTTGTTAGCTTGTCAGCTTCATTAATTTTCTTGCTGTTTCGATACTTGGAACATTCTTGTTATACTTCTGATGATCTTACATTTTTTGTTGTTCACTCGAGTTCTCTTTTTGAAGAGTAGACAAAATGATGTGAACCATGTGAGCTTAATAATTGGCATAGACTTGAATAAGCAACTTGTGAGCATCTCTGGTCTTAACTCATGGTTGCTTACACATTAGCAAAACATGTCCAAATCTAACATGTGCAAACATGCATTCCAAAGACTCAGAATAGTCAGGTCTGCTCTGTAATTTGTTGGCAATTTTGGGAATTATATAAACTATGCATTTACACTTGTACCACAAGGACCTCAAAAAGCAGTGTTGTCATTATTTTGAAAAATGGTAACTGTTTATACCTAAAAATACACTGCTCCAAACAATAAAGGGAACACCTAAAAAAAATTCAATGTTACCTTAACTCAATCACACTTCTGTATAATCAAGCTGTCCAATTAGGCAAAAAACAGTGCTTGACAATAAATTTCACATGTTTTGTGCAAGTGAAATAGACAACTGGTGGAATTAACAGGTGATCACCAAAACACTTCCAATAAATGGTAACTACAGACAACTTCCCTACGGTATGTCCCTATGTTTTCTGGCTGATGTTTTTGTAACTTTTGAATGTGTTGTCACTCCACCAGTACCATGTGAGGCCATCTGCAAACTACATAAGTGGCCCAGGTAATGCAACTTATCCAAGACAACACATCAATGAATTCTGTGCAAGAAGGTTTCTGTGTCTGTCAGCGTAGTGTCCTGTGTATGGAATGATATCAGGAGAGAGGCCAGTACACCAGGATATGTGGATGAGGTCATAGGAGGGCAACAACCCTGCATCAGGACCACTACCTCCTCCTTTGTGCAGGGAGAACCAGAAGGAGAAATCCAAGAGCCCTGCAAAATGACATCCAGCAGTCCACAAATGTGCACGTGTCTGCTCAAACTGTTAGACACAGACTCCATGATGGTGACATGAGGTCCCAACGTCCACAGGTGGGAATTGTGCTTACAGCCCAACACTGTGCAAGACGTTTGGCATTTGCTAAACACCAAGATTGGTAAATTCATCGCTGGTGCCCTGTGCTCTTCACAGATGAAAGCAGGTTCACACTGAGCACATGTGACAGACATTAAACATTGTGCTGCTTGCAACTTGGTCCAACATGACCGGTTTGGCAGTGGGTCAGTAACGGTTGGGGTGGCATTTCTTGGAGGGCCGCACAGTTCTCCACGTGATCACCAGAGGTAGCCTGACTGCCGTCAGGTTTACTGAGATGAGAGTCTTAGACCCCTTGTGAGACCATATGCTGGTGCGATTGGGCCTGAGTTCTTCCTATTGCAAGACAATCCTAGAACTTCTGTGGCTGGAGTGTGTTAGCAGTTTCTGCTAGACCACAGTACTGATGTAATGGACTAGCCTATTACCAAGATCTGAATAGAATTGAGCACATCTGGGACATCATGTCTTGGTCCATACACCAATGCCAGGTTGCACCACAGACTGTGCAGGAGTTGGCGGATGCTTTGGTCCAGGTATGGGAGGAGATCTCCCTGGAGACCCGCAGTGTCCAAAAGTAACACTCACTTGGCGCCAAATACAACCAAATTTACTTTTTGAGGAGTATAATCTTGAATAACAATTGCCATATGGCTAATGAAGGTTTGCACTTAATTAGAAGTCTTGTTAATTAGCTTATTGATGGATTTCTTCTAAGACCTTCTGACGTTCTCATATATAGTCAAGGGGGGGGGGGGGGGGCAGTGTTTCGCCCAGGGTATCAAACTAGCAATGTTTGACACCTCTGACTGGAGGTTATTTATTTTAACTTTTGTGCTATCTTAGATGACCCCACCCTTACATTGACGTGTTCTCCCTACCATGACAAAGGTGGATAAAGGTGGAAAGATTTCATGTAATCCATGGACACCAGTGAGGTTCACAAATCATTGAAGAAAAAAGGTTCAGCGCACTGTCTAGTGGGTCTAAATGACCCAACTCCCAATGTTAAAGTGCCTAGGATAGCACAAGGTTTATGCGCGTGCACGGCAAGCAGGTAAAAGCATTCTCAATGGAGCGCCGATTTCCGGAGTCAGCATGGAAACGCGTGGAGAACAAAAGAGCTAGACGGAGTCCCAGTCAGTGATTTTAATGACGGCAAATGAAGATTATAAACCCATCAAAAAGTAATACGGCTGCATCAGCAAAATAAGAGTTTCTGCTTGGAGAAAAATAATGGACAGAGTAAACACACGATTTTCTGATCTTAGTTCCAATTACATTGTGATGTATATATATATATATATATATATATATATATATATATATATACAACTTTTAAAACTTAAATTAATTGATTTAATTGGCAACAAGTAATTGAGTTAAATTTTTTCAACCTAATTTCTTATGTCTATCCAACTCAATAGTTGTTTATACAACTCAAATTTACCTATTTATCTAACTAAATGTCATATTATTCCAAATAAATTAAATTATTTTCCATATTAACTTATTGTACTTCTTGAACTCCCATATGTCTAAGTTGGAAGCTACAGATTTTGTCATTTTTATAAATTAAAAGAAATTATAATTCATGGATTTAGAACATGCCCTACATGAAATTATCATGACTCTGACTGTTACTTAAGTTCTTAATCCATACTGATGCACTAGAGGTGCTAAATAACCTCATCATTCTCACCCTCCCTCTCACTCATGGTGCAGAAAGAATTCAACATAACAGGGTAAAATAACTCAGTAAAACAGCTACAACTAAACATATTTAGACAAAAGCCTACACTTTTACCCAAATCCATCAAGACAGGCAAAGGGAATGGTATCCCACAATTCCTTGCGCTGCGGATCTAACAGCAGCACCAAAGTTACACCCACTTAATTGAATTAATTTGAATGAAAGTAAAATAAATGTCTGAAAACTATGTGTTATTTTTAAGTTGACTGAACTCAAAAAAATATTTATCTTAACTGAAGCAAATAATGAATTTAGATTAATGTAATTAAGTTTCTCTACAACATCGATAGGTGGTCTTATCATGCTCTCACCGTGGAAAAAGTATTATCTGAGCATCTTCATCTACTAAATGATCTTCAAATGGACACGCCATGCTCCTTCACCTCTCTGAAAACAAACTGAACTTCAACTAAACCTGCTCCAGACCAGGTTATGTTCAGAGCATGAGTTGCTGGGGACTAAGCATACCCTGAAACATACCTCTGTTTTTGGAACTGAAAGCTGAGGTTATCCGCTTCCTTGGCCTCAAACTTACCGTGGTCGCTCACATAACCTGCTTTTTGGAATACCACCCAGGTATAATCAACATGAATAAAGTTTTATACAGATGGTAACATTTTAAACACTGATTTCTTACAACTTTAATCCCCAAAATGCTGGAATCATTAACAGGATTGACTGTTACGGGCGGCAGTTTAGCTCAGGTAGAGCAGGTCTCCAACAACTGAGGGCTTGGCGTATCGATCCCCGCTGTCGCCCCCCGAGCGCGGCTAGTCTGCAGCTCACCGCTCTCCCCAGGGGATGGGTCAGAATGCATAGAAGAATTACCCATTGAGGGATAAATAAAGTATCTATTATTATCATAGTGTTGCTGTGAGGATTCTGGGGTTTAGTTCAGTTTTTTAGTGGTGTTTTTGGTCATGTTCTGTCATCATCCACAGCTGTCTTCACTTCTGTTAATTGTCCTCAGTGTATAGAAGTGTCTGGTTTTCAGATCTATATTATCAGTACATCTGCTTAATCTCCTTCTTGTTTCTCCATAGTTTTTGTCCTGTTTTTTTTTTTAAATTAAATCTTCACGTTTCTGCCTTCAAGCCCAGCTTCCTGCATTTTGGCTCCTACACCTCCAGTTCCTGACAGTTACACCTAATGTGACTCCTGTCCTAAATGGGGATTCACAGCCAGATAAACTCTCTTTGGCAAATCTAATCTGAAAATATTAAAAGATTAATATTAAGATTGATGCACAGTAGTGTCAGACATGTTGTGAGGAAGCTCTAAACTGGTTATAACTGTGGTTCATTTATTTTGAAAATACACCCAGTGTTTTATTTTGAACTTGGTACCCAACTTCCTGTCCCAGCACGATCTGCTTTGGGTTGAATTGATGCGCCGTGCTCAGACGTCTGCCAAAAGTGAAAACTAACTCATTGAGCATTTTTCTGACCTTATAACCATATTTAGGGTCAATGAATCAGTGAACAGCAACCAATTAGACCAGAACTCATAGGTTCAAGCTGCTTCACTGTCATGTCTCTTCAGGTCTCTGTGGAGCAGCAGTTTCTCTTGCTGTCTCTCACGCTCTCTTTGTCTCTCTTGCGGCTCTGAGTCCAAGTAGAGCCACAAAGCAGCTCAGAACCCCCGTATTATGAGAAAATTATTATGGGGAAATGGCTATGATAAAATTCCGGTGGGATTTTGTATCAACCTATTTTTGGCTTGTATCTCTAACAGGTATTTATAAATATTAATACAAAAAACAGAGGTCACCAGGACACTTTTTATTACGAGGCAAAGAGGGCAGGAGCTCAAGCACCCCAGTGGGCTCTATGAGTGCCTGACCCATCGTACAGTTTTGAAAGATTACATCCTTAACATATGGATTTACTACACAATATTTAATAATAATTATGTTACAGTTTTTTTCCATTGGTTTGGCTCATTTCTTGAAACAGAAATTACATTCTGAAAATTCTAAGATCATTTGGCAAAACAGTCTTACAGTTCAGCACAACACTATAGCTCACTTGCAAAATAATAAATCTCCCAAAACTGTTCACTCATGCTTCAAAACTAAATTCTTTTCCCATGTAAAGAATCAGAGCCACAAAATGGCAAAGATTCTTCTCAATTGCTTTGGATCATTTCTTGAAGCAGACCGGACGTTCTCAACACTCTTGGTGCTTTTGCCAAAATAATGTGGATGGTTCAGCACAACACCATGGTTCACCTGCAAAAGCTCATATCTCTCCCAAAACAAGTCACTCATGTGTCAAAACTAAATTTCTTTCCCATTTAAACAGTCAGTGCCCCCAAAATACTTTCTTCCTTTGGCATTGTGTAAGCACTGCAAGTCAAAATGATTAGATGTTTAGTCACTATTGCAGAGGACCATTGAAATATGCCTCATGTCCACCTTTCAGTCTTAGCTCGGCCCTTTATTGACAGTGGTTACTGTACTGTTTTTGTATAGCTAACAGAATACAATTTTGTATAAAACTGAAAAAAAGAAAAAGGATTTTAGGGTGAGCGGGCCACGGTGGATTTCACATTGTCCCGTACAATAACATATAGTGGTAGGTGAGGCCCTACGAGACCTCTCTCATTTTCAGGGATCAAATCAAAATAATAATAAATTTAAATTTTCCAAGGGATTCATATATCGTATTCATGGTATCATGTTCTTGACAATTTTTGACCATTGAACAGACTATTGTGCATGTGATGACTTACACAATGAAATGATGCTGACTCATTTTGGAGCGAACAACCATTAGACTGAGAATCAACAATCAGTTTAGATCAACAAGATCTATTCACTTGGAAATTGTGCTAAATGTGGGCTACCTGTACTTAATCATTTGCAAAGATGTACTGAGACATTGAGACATGTACTAAGACATTTGCAATTTGATGAAATTGTTGAGAAATTCCATTCTGTTGTGAAGAATTGCCAAGTGGTTTGGAGGTTTGTCCATGTGGTTTTGAGAATGTAATTTCTGTTTCAAGAAATGAGCCAAACCAATGGAGAAAAACTGTAACAAGAAAACTCAATGGTTCTAAACAGAAAAGGCTTATATGTGTATCATATAATTTACATATAGACAGGATTTTTCAGCAATACAAATGTGATTTTAGTTACTTTAATATATGGAAATACAACACTTAATGGCACCAACTATAATATTGACATAATTTTCTTTGCAAATTATTGAAAAACATCAAGTTTGGTCTTTTGAATTTCTATTCACTCGCTTTAAATGGGATTTCAAATGAATTATAAATCAACACTGGGAAAGACATAATTGTTAAATGTTGCCATTTTTGGGAACAAAGATAGCCACCAAGATGACTTTGAAATTTTTGACAGTATTGCTTTTTAAATTCATCAATTGCTAATATTTCCAAAAATGTATAGTTTATATAATCCACCAAATATGTTATTCTGAACATAAAAGACCTGACAAAAAGAGAAATGCAATTTTTAAGAGACTTTTATGGCTACCTACCTATGTAGGTTTACATATCTGCATGTATTTCTACCTCTATGAATGTATACTGAAGGGTACCTTAAAGACATGACAAAGCTGTTGTGATTTCAAATGGGACAGTGATTATCCACAAAATTGTCAACAATTAGGTAAAGTCCATGTAAAACTCCAAGAGAGGAAAGAAAATGTAAACAAATATCATAAAAGAAAAGCAACATGTGCTAAAAAAAATTCTAAATTAGAGCAGCTAATTTATAAGTTAAAGTATCCATATGTGTGTGTGTGTTTTTTTTAACATTTCATTTCTTTCAGAAAAAAAAAATATATGTTTGTTCACAAATATCAGTAGGGTTACTTTGCAAGATTTTCGTTGTTAAATATAGTATTTTATTGTTAGTACACATTTGGAAAATGTAACTGCACTTCTGCAGTGAGCCATCTGCCAGACACAAGTATCTGTTGACATGCTCCTTAACTGGATATTATGTTAGGGAGCCTTTTAGCAAACTCCAAATTACTCTGCCACCATTCCTTTCCTGTGTGGGTCAAGGCTGTCTGAAGCCATTATTGGTAATGAATGTGGAGTCCTACTTTAAAAGGTTCAGGCATGTAAAGTCACCAGAATCTGACTAATGGAATCACACTGACACTGAATGCCAGCGACTTTTACCACATCCCACAATGGCAGTTTTGGAAATAATGAACTATAAATGTAAAGCTTGGAATGTAACCTCCCACACAGCAGCACACAGTTATTAATAGATAAAAAAAAAAGTGCTGAAAAATTCTGAATTACTGGACTCTTTTGTGTGGTTTCTCCATCTCATCTGGGAATTATTTTTAACATGTAAGGAATGTAAACAGGCCTGTTTATAACCAAGCACAATCACAAATATTAACAGAGTTGCTGTGAGGATGAGAGCATTTATTGGAGGCTCTAAATATTGTGAGTTTGCTATCCCTGCATCACTTGGTGCCCTGGGAGATGCGCCTCTTCAACAGGATCACAGGTCGAACAGAAGCGTGCAGAGTGGCCATTGTGCTTTGTCATTTTACAGGTGACTCACATCACTACACTCGAGCATACTGGAGGCAGAGCACTCGGAGATGCTTGCAGCATTCAAAATGCATGATTTTTAGCCTAGTGCAAACAAATCGCTTTAAAAGATCAGTTTAATCTATTTCGAGCTGTTATTATGAGCTGGGAGAGTCGTTCAAATAAAGAGACTGAAGCAGGGTTAACATCAGTGCGTTGGACAACTCTTCACATTCTTTACCTAGAATGAGAGCTGTCAACTTTATTATTTGTTTTTACAATATCATGCTGTACGGTTTACAATGCAGGCCACTGAAAGGATGCCGATGAGGTGAATTCCCAAGAGTCAATCTGATCTTTAGATGCACAGTTTTATAATGCAGCACATTTGAAGGGTCTCACAGGAGAGATCAGTCATGACGGTTGTCAGTTTTGAGGACGCAAGACTGCTTCAATCTCTGAGTTGCTGTCATCCGATTCCAGCCAGAAACCTAAAACAAACAAAAAAACAAACAAATGCAAAACGTAAAAATTAAGTAGAAATGTAGCTGAATACGTTTAGTTAGTTAAGAAACTTATTTCATTGTGAATGTTGTCAGCCGTTGGGTTTTGAGAGTCAGAGTCACTAAAAATATAGGTCTCTCACACTCAGAGGGAAAAAAACCCACTCTTTTTATGAAGAGGGATTCACGCATGCAGAAATATTTAAATGAGTTCTAAAGCAGAATGATTCAATTATGTTTGCTCCTGGTATTGTTTCAGAAGAAAAAATAAAATCCTCAAAATGTCTTTTTTTCCCCCAAGTTTTAGGGAAAACAAAACATGAGGATGAAGAATGTTCCCTTAAATGGGTTTTAGTTGTTTGCTGGGGGAGTTGAGAAAGCTTCAAAAGAAGCTTTCAGTAACTTGAACTTGGCTTCAAGGTCATTTGCTTTTTTTTCCATTTACACATCCTCAAAAAAAAAACATGTGCAATCAGAGAAAATTTTAATCAAACCAAGGGTTTTGTGAAGCATACATTTGACTATAATTTCAAACATGTCAACACACGAACCTCTTTGTTGTGATCAGTTTTCTATAATTAACCTTTTTTGACATTGTGTCTATGCAACCAATGGGAAGGATTTGCCAATGTCTACACTCACCTTTTGATTGTGGGGCCTTTGAGTTTCCTCTTCTGAAAAAACAAAGACAGTCAGTAGCCTTGTAAAGTTATTACCTTAAGCTTTCTTTGAGAAGGAACTTTTCCACAAAACAATACCTAAAGCGACAAATTATCATCCATAGATGTAAAATCAAATACTTGAAGTACGAATAACAGATTAGAAAGTATTAATTGCCACTAGTTAAAACATTAAATACACAATAAGTAAGAGTGTGAATTAAAAAAATATGTTTAAAAAAATGTTTTAAAAACAACACACACACAAACCATTGGGCACAAATGTAAAACAGAAACTGGTTTCATTCCAGCGATTTAAATTTACTGGCTTGGCTCTGTGACATTGATGCAGAGAATTTTTATTTTATTTGTGCTAAAACACTTCTAAAAGAAGCCCATTTAAAAATAGTCCAAAGACGGGGCTGCCAGGTTCCCATAGCTCTGGTCATATCTCTATGTAAATGTGTGACCTCGGAAAAGGCTTTGATCTACCTCGATGCATATGCAATAAGGCCCTCCTCCACTCTTAAAGGCCCCCTTCCTTAATTTACATCATCACAGAGCCTATTCAGGACTTGACAACGTATCTTCATCATCGCCCAGGTTAGCATTCATATCCGTATGGCTTATCCGAGTCTGCATCAACGCTGTGTTGACACTCTTCCCCTGGCAATAGTCCCAAAAATGAAGCAGAGTTTTCTTCCAGCAAAAAGAAGTCATAATCTGCCAGCATCATTTCAAACCAGTGACCTTTTTGATTGTCCCCCTCTCAATCACCCTCATCTCCTCATCTCTCCCTCAGCTAAATCTTGGCACATGTGACTGTACATTAAGTATAAGGACCAAATTACTTTGGCTCTGCTCCAGATTCTGCCTTCTAAACTATATAGTGCTGCCATGCGCCACTCAAGACGGAATGAGGGAGAAAGACGCACCTCGCCTTCCTAACTGGGAGCAGATTGCTTTGTGCTAAAAACAATATACCACCAGCCCAGAATATTCATCAGACTATAACCTTTAAATTCATCTGCTGATGGAACTTCCTACAGGACAAGTGGAAGATTTGTGCATGCTTTCAGACAGAAAACCAAACCTCTGGCACTTAAATGACAAGAAAATGAAAGCAGCGCTCAGTAGGAAAAAAGCAGAAGCAAACAGCAAAAGGAGCAGAAGTCATCATCCTGCCTGAAAAGGGACAGCAGGTAACAAGCTTGTTTCAGTTGAAATTGAGGTTTTTGTTTGACAAATTGTTGGTAAAAGGTGTGTACAGGGCATAAACAGAATCTTGCACTGCAACACACTTTTGAGTCCAAAATAATAGAAGTACAGTCTTCTGTTTGTAAAACTAAAACAACTATTCCTAAAATGACTTTGGTACGAATAGAATCTAGAATCAGATGAAGGGCTTGTAACAGTAAGCATTAAAAAAGGACTTTAACACACTTAAACATATCATCAGCATCTATTTATTGTTTTCTATCACACTAACAATTTACTTCTCTCGTGAAAGAAAGTCAACGGTTCTGCTTCATAAAAGAACAGGACTGCTTTCAAGATGGGACTATTTTCACAAAGAGCCAGTCTGGATCAGACCAGTTCAATGATGTGTTTCCATAAACATTTATGGCAATTATCTTCTCCTGAGTTTCCCTTAATTAAGGCAATGATCTGAATATGTAAGACTGAGATGACCAGAGGGTTTCAGTCTGATAGGCAGAGGTGCACATTATGCCAAAAACTATAAAACTTACAGTTATCTTGATATTTTTGAAGCATCTCCTATTTGCTTTCTCTTTATGTCAAAGTTCAAATAAGCTTAAAAATTGAATGAACTACTTACAGATTGAACAGAAACTGGTTGTAGGTAGATATCTATCACTTTTTGACATGTTTTACTCAAATCTTGTCTTGTTTAACCAACTTTTAGGTCAAAAATGTTTTGCATGAATGATGTGTCTAATACAGCAACACTATAACTTTGTAGAATATATGCATCATATTTTGGAAAATGTATGATCATTTGCTTTGTCCTGAATGTAGTAACAAGTAGGGCCTGTACTAAATGTCAAGCTCTGTAGTTTTGATTTCAAATTATATTCCTCTAAAATCTTCTGACTGTTCCTCATCTTTGCCGATGCTAGAGCATTACAGGGAGTAATACATGATAAATAGCTAATTTTTTATGCATAACACAACTTCATTCCATCGCAGACCAGAAGGTTTTAACTTGATTCTTTTAACAGCCTGGATGCTCTTTTTTTTAAGTATCTGATTATATTTTAGAAACAGACTAACAGCACTAATTTCACTTTTAATTTCTTATTTTCCCTTTTTTGTGGTGATATCTAAGAGATGTGCTGGAGTTTTAAGATCTTGACCCATAAATATGACAAGTTAAGAAGAATAACGTTTTTTACACTGTATATGTTTATTCCTTTTTTACGGTTCTCTAAGCTCTAAGTGCTTTACAAGGATTTCCCACAATGACCCCTTATTTGTGTAATAATTTCAGCTCAATCACAGAAACTACAGAAAAGTTCTATTTTTAAAATAAAATAAGTTGTTTTTTTAAGTATAAGAACAGCAACAAAACCTTTTCAATAATCAACTGTAATCAACCGTGTTTTTAAACTTCTGTTTAAGTGACCTAAACTTACTGTTAAACTCCCAAGTTAACAGAATAAAAGCACTGTCAGAGAAGATTCTCCTGACCGGGAGCTGCATAGTACCAAATAGGTAGATTTATATATACATATATATAAAAATACATTTATTTACTCTGGATTTTTTTTAACTTATGCCACCCACACAAAAATCCTAATAGCACAATAGCACTTTTGCTTGGCTTTGCTCGTCTACAGGTAAAGGGAGACCCATCACATCATTTGCATCAACTCCTACTCCCGTCCCGGCTGTGACCCGGCAGAAACATTGTTTAGGCTCTGTTTAGATGTACTGTACCAGGCCTGAATGCTAACGGGATGCAGCCCTCAATGGGGCCAAACACTGAAAGGCAACTTTGAGTGCAATGTGAGTGGGCACTCTCTTAACATGTGAGTGCTCTCTGCTGGTAGTGAGTGAGTACTGCAGCTGACAGGAAGATTTCTGGACAAACGATTTCCAGACGATTTGCTCTGCCTGTGACTGGTGGCAGTCTAGTGCAGACAGCCAGAGCAAGAACCAGAGGACAAATAGTTCCCCTCACCTCACAGTCTTTGTCTTTCATCCCACAATAAAGGTAGGTGAAGTTGCAGCAACATAAGCTTGAAAAATAATATCAACATAAAAACTGATTGACAAAACTCTCCTTTTTTAACTTATGCATTACATCGTTACAAAGTTTGCAGTCAAAAACCTTAGACTTAATGCAGACAAAAACATGCACTCATCAAGATTTTTAGGTTAAAAAAAAGGAATTTTAAATATTAAAATTTGAAAAGTTAATATTTATTACAATAACCTCGTTTGATTGGAGTTTCTGTGCTGCGTGCTTACATTATTTGTATTCTTAAATTAGAATTTAAAAACTGGATTGTAATGCACATTTTTATATTGTACCCCAAATGTTTTAAACAACTTGAATAATCCTCATACTTTTCCTTGTTGAATGCATTTCTTAGCTCACTGACAGGACATATTAGTTGTTTAACCTACATCCACCACCTTTTCTATCTAGTTTCTTTGTCTCTTTCCATCTTCAGCTGTATTTTATCATCTTTTCCTTTTTTACCTACCCGTGCCTGCTTATGTCCCACTCATCTCTCCATCTGTGCTCCCATTGAATTCTCAGAGATTCACACAGCTTTTCCCATGAGGGAGGTGGAGAGAGATGGACCTTCTGATTTTGACACAGAGCGATTTGAGGTCGGATGCTTGTACTCATCCTGTTGTCCAGAGCAAATAGATAAACCGCTAATTGTTAAGTCAATGTTTTTGGTCAAACTGTCTCTGAGCACAATGACCAACTTCTCCGATGGCAAGTTTGTCTAATTGTTGATTATTTTTGTCTTGGAAGTGTACACATATAAGTTTGAGAAATTATCTGAAAGACTTGAAGATTATTTAAAAAAAAAACTCAAAATAGAACAATCAGGAGTGGCATCTGAAATGCCTGTAGTAAAGAGGTGCACAATCGTTCTTTTTGCACAGGAGGAAGCCGTGGCATGCAATCGCATACAAAGGGAAACAAGTGGCCTTTACATGGAGTGCAGCTGCTTATTAAGACTCACTCCTTCGTGCATTATTCCTTTCATCCCCACTCAACCACAGAGTGATTTTACTTTGCTACTTACAAAGACTGCAACAGATTTATAATGGAAAAATCCTTAATAAATGCTGCAGATCAGTCGCTTTTACAAGTTATAATACAATATATAGAACATACCATAAAAGTATCTCACTCAAAAACACTGTGTGGGAGAGGGAAAAAAAAGAAAAAAAATATGAAAGACCCAATTCTCTCAAAGTTTATAATAGTGAAATGAACACATATAAATGTGTTAGGAGTATCTCTTTGCATCTTGTATAGACTGCATGTATTTAATCTGTAAAGCTTATTAAGGCTCTAGTCATTGCTATGCAAAGCAGCACCCAGTGCTTTTCTCTCGCTTTTCAGCCGGGAGCAGTGTTTGGCCAATAGGACTGGCCCCCCGCCTCTCATTCGGCATTCATAACATGCAACATTTGCACAATGTATCTCTCAAAGGCCCTGAATAGAAGGCCTTAATACTCATGTAAACAACTGCAAACCAATTACTTAATGAATCGAGCCCACACATAATGAGGAGCTTCACAAAGGGCTATAAATGCATTTTTTGCACCAAAGCCTCTGCTTTAAACTACAATCCCTCTGCTGTATTCCAGGCTTAACCAGCAAATCATAATTATTGTCTAAGACAACAGAGAGGAAGCCATTTTTGTATTTTGAGTCCAGCTCCATTCCTCTTTTGAAGTGACTCATCAGCTCGCTGACAAAATAAAGCAAATAATTAACAAGTAGAATGAAGAGGGGGACGGGGGAAACACATGAAAACAGAGAGGAGGAGTGGTAGAGAGACACGGAGAAAGGGCACGAGAGAGTGAGACGCAAAGACGAGGGGAGAGAAACGGGGCAAGAGCATGCCGCAGTGTTATGCTTTTGCTGAAGTGCAGAGCTTCCAGGCCACTTGTGGATGCAATAAAGCGCAAGAAGTGACTGTGGTAAGTGGAATCCTTAAATGTAGGCACTGAGGAGGAAAATAAAAAAAAAACAGCAAGCTGTACCCTGACCAAAGAGCAGATTTTGAAGGTAACTCCATGTTCAACAGCTGTCCAAATTTTTCACGATATTATAGTTTCAGGAATGTGCCATCTTCTTTACAAATAACTTTCTTTTCATATATACTTTAGGTTTAATAATTACATTTTATGAGTCTGAGTCCTTTTTGTACTCTTAACGTTGTTTGATCACACATAATGTGTCCTGTACAATTGTCAAGGAAAACTACCTGAGAGGGAATTGGCTCATGTTTATAAAAGAGGCTGGTCAGTGGGGCTGGCAGCGGCGAACATCAGCAGTCATGGACCACAATAGAGCCAAGCCATTAAGCCCTTTCCTGGACTAATAAGTGGACGGGGAGCGCCTGTCTGCCAGGCCAGGGAGGTACAAAATTCTGCCCTCTTGTCAGCGTGGTGCCCAGTAATCACACGAAATCAGAGAAGATTATTCCTCATAACGTTTACCCAACCATTACCACAGCCCAAATGGGTTTGCAGTGAAGAGGTGCTCCGAGAACCTGAAATGCAATTGCAGATTTGATGAAGTTGTGTTGATATTCAAATGCTCTTCCATGGAGCTATTGAGAATTAGATATCCTTTCCTTAGCCACTCAAAGCTCTGATTTGAGCGACCTATATAATGTTTCAAGGGTGACAAATGAAAGGACATTTGTCCTTGTCAAACTGCCCCCCCCCCCAGAATGTCAGTGAATCTCTTCTTGACACGATCTTTTGTATTCTGACCACAAGACTGAAAACAGGCGTGCTGTGCCTTCAATTTTATATTTGTGACGGCTGATTTGCTCTTTGGATTCTAAAACCTGGTTGAACCTAGCTAACGTAGAGTAAGAGGGGCTTTAGGGGCCTTTTGTCTTAGTAAGCGAGTTAATGGGTGGCGCCCCCTTGATCTTATGGAAATGAACAGGGAATTATGAGAGCTGCTATGCAAATGTACATCAACCACTTTGGTGTCTGGTGGCCCATTTCCTGTGGCCCGCTGAATAATAACAATGTTCTTACCCAGGGTAAGGGTCTTGATGTGACGAGCGTTTGGCCCTCCCCAGGTCCTCTTCATGGCCCTGATTTATTCCTTTAAAGAGCAAACAGGACCAGATAAAACCGTTTGATTTCTTGATTGATCTCTTCACTAGCTAATTTACCATGCATATTTACATTGAAAGTTATGATGAGACACACCACAGTCTTTAGAAGACTTTCTCAACATTCTGGATATTGACATAGAGCAGACATAGGATTAACATAAAGAAAAATTCTTGGTACAGATCGGTAGATGAAAGAAAAGCCCCACAGAGTCACCAAAATTACCTGAAAATAATGTGTATGCAATAATATATTCAACTGAAAAATCCACCAATACAAGACATTAAATTGTTTATCATAACCGTTTAAAAAATAATAATAATAATAAAATAGCCCTGGACAACAATGCTAGTTAGGATTAAAGATGATGTGACCATGGGGACATGTTAAATGAAGGTATGTCTCAAAATTAGCATCACAGGTGTCATCAATAGTCAGTCGGCATGTTCAGGGGTTTACAATAGTCAGTGTGAAGTTTGTTGTCATGTTGTGAACAGTGTGGTTCACAACATGGGTTCAGCATGGAGCATAGAGGGAAAAAAGGGAAGGTTGCTTTAGGAAATTATAAAGAAAATCATTGACAAGCATGTTTAAACACAAAAGATATACAATTTTGAGGTTTGATACCCACTCCAATACAAATGGTGTTTTTAACACGATCTTTCTGATGAGGGAGGACATAAATAATATATTTTAAGATTAACACTGCATTTCTGAGTACCGGTATTTTGTTTTCCAAATTTTGATGGATCAGGAGCAGAGAAACTCAGTTGTGATGCAGTTAGTTAAGTAGTCGGGCCAAAGTCTTTGTTTTCTTCGGCCTAGCTGGAATCTGGTTTGAAACGAAACAGTTGGATAGGATATGCTCGCCGTTTTTGCAGCGCCACTGATGTTAGCTTGGGGTTGTGAGGGGCTGTAGGCTAGCGGGGGAGAGTATAAACAAAGGGATCATGGGATATCAGCAGTGGGTTACAGTGAAACCTCAGGGCCATCAAAGCATTCTGGGGCAGAATGTGATGCTTGGTCACAGTTGCAGAGGGTGCATCTTTACAAAAATAATGCCTAAAATATCTCAGACCTAAAGCAAAACACAGGATTTGACTGAAATTGCTTTCTACGAGGCCTAATTTACATCCTGTGAATCATCTGTGAAAAAAAGCTGAAACGTAAAATCAGGAAAATAAACTTTTTACAGGTAAATCTGAAGTGACTCAAGTTAGTTTGTTCATTATCAAATGATCCAAAAAAAAAAAAAAAAAGGTTGACAGATCCAGAAGTTCATTGACGACTGCAGAAATCCTGTAATTGCACTGTGCAGCAAAATATGAAGTTATGGGTTCAAAACACTTTTGTCCGGGCTTCTTTATTAAATGAAAAAAAAAAAACATTTGTTGACCACAATTCAAAATCAATGCTAATTATCATTGGTCAGAAAGATTTCATCACCTAGAATTAGTTTTAGGTATTTTCTGTGTTAATTGTGGGGTTTTCATTCATTAACAGAGGGATTTTTCCATCCACTTTAGTACATATCTGTATATGCATTGTTAAATAAACAGGTTGATACATTCTTGGGAGTTCAAATCAAATCATTTGATAAAACTGCAATTAGGGCATTCAATTTTAATTTGAGAGTATAATAGTTAAATGAACTGCATTTGAGTATTCTGTCACTAAGCAGAGATTTGTTATAAACAGCCATCTAAGTACAGCTTCAGTTTAACTGAGAAAAATCAGATGAAAGAAGTCAACAGACACTCAGAATCATAACCTTTATTGCCATTTAGAGAAAAATAAATTGCAATTCAAGTGAAAATCTACAAATTTTTCTTCATTTAGGTACATAAATGCAGGTAATATCCCCTGCATCCCTGAATTCAAAGAGTTCAAATTTTCTATTGCAGTAAACTGTTTCATCATTAACTGCAAGCCCACTTAAAGAAAAAAAAAATTAATTAAATCCTTTTAATTAGACTGCTCTACTTTACATCACAATGACAGGTTTTCATTATGACAAATAATCAGGTTCCAATTGCTTTTTACCCTGCTGATAAAGAAGGAGCCTTACCTGGAAAGTCCTCCTCCTCCTCCTCCTCCTCCTCCTCGTCGTCCTCCTGCTGCAACCGCCCCTCCTGCATGGCTGATTGTTTAAGTGACTGATATGCTTTTGACTCTATTTGAGGGCGCAGACAAACAAATGGACAAGCACAGACACACACAAAGTCAAGGTCAAATATTTGCTCAGAACCTTTCCAACTTTTTAGAGGCTTCTGTGTTTGATGAGACAGCACGCCTCGGTAGCTGAGGTTTTTCTGGACTTAACGCTCAATCAAACGGGTGAAAGCACTGATCAGTCGTCTAAGCTGTTGAGTCAAGCCTACTGAGTAGTGGATATGGCAACAGTTTCCACGCAAAAGCAATCAGCATCATACACTGCCTCGGTATCTAAGGCTAGGTTGGCAATGACGGTTCATGTAAGAAATTTAATAGAAGAAAATAAAAAAATGTCATTTGAGTCAATTACGAGACAAAAAAAATAAACACCAAAAATCTGTTTTTGGTGTTTTTCACACTTTCCTGTAGCATTTTTCTCATGATGGATGTATAAATAAAATTCTGCATAAAATTGCATTTCCGACAATTTCTTCTATTCAAAGTGTTGTGATTTAGGAACAGTTGATAAAATGCAGCTCCACATGCATCTACTATTAGACAAATAGATCCATGTACGTCTGCATTTTCCTCGTCTGAGCTGGCATCTGGCTCAAAACTGTTTAGCTGGATAGCTCCAATATTTCTTTAAGGGGCTGGTGGGAGAGCGTGCAAACAGATGGATAACAGGAAGAAGAGGTGGGCTTATTTGACTTCAACAGTCCCGCCTACAACCGAGCGGCCAATTTCTAACGAACTTCTGCCGCTCTGCAGAAACTATGGCCTACAACGACACAGGTTTTCTTGATTTTTGCTAAAACTGGCCTAATCATAATTGAAAGTCAACAGGGAGCACTTTTATAATAAATCAGAGTGAGACTTTAATGGGAGCTGATTTAGAGACATACAAACTTACTACATAATTGTGATATTCAGTGACTAAATCTGAAACTTTTAGAATAGTTTTAGTACTACTTTTCTCAAAAGTGTGCTTTTCTTACAGTGCATAGCAATCTCCTTCATTTAGGTAGCTTTCTTCACTTCATAGCCAGCCACTGTTTTTACATGTGGTCTACAGGCTGGCATTTCTCTGTAATTACTATCAGTTCTCCCAGATCTTAGTATTGGATTTTGACACTGATGTCACTCAGCACAGTAAAATCCTTTCACTTGCAAAAAGCTTTAGTCATTATTTATTTATTTGTTTACAGCTACTATGACTCTTTTGATTAAGTACAGCGATTGAAAACTGGACTCATTTTGCTGGCTGTGCACCTTAGGAATGCAGCTACATGAAAAACCCAGTTGGATATGTGAGAGCTCTGGGCAAACGTAGGACTGCTTTACATTTCAGAGGTGCAGCCAAGGGATGGGCAAGCCGACTGTTTCCAGGAGGCCGTTACATCTAGTATTTTTAAAGTCCAGTCTTGCCCGGAGTATTGTTTAGAAGATAATGAGAACCGACGACAGATCTCTGGCGCTGCCCACCCTGGCGCCCTGACAATTAAAGCAACCACATTATGCTGGGACAGCGAATTAAGTGTCTTGCTCAAATGCAGCAGACAAGACTGGAAACACGGCTAGTGTTTTCTCAGAGATAATTACAGAGAACTAGCGCAGCTCTTCAGGTGGGACTTTGACCCTGGATTCACCTTGATCATCCTGCCTCAGCCATTGTGCAAAAGAGGCCATTATTCACTGCAGTGGGAAGAAAACAAACCACAACATAAGGACAGTGTGAAGGCTGAGGCACCAGCAATGCCTTTTTACCTCTAATAGGACCACTTTCCACAGAGCTTTCGTCCGGGCTGTCCTCTTCAGTTCTTTGTAGTTCTGTAAGAAAGGGAAGCGCATACGCAATGGCAGGGAGGAAGGGAGTCTTGGACAGAAATAGGAACGGGGGGTCCTTTTTAGCTCTGAATGGAAGGCTTTATAAAAACTGGATCGTAAAATAGCTCAATAAGGGAATCGGTTTCTTTGAGCAGAGGACAATTCTAGTTTCCTGCAGTTTGTAAAAATGTATAAGCAAAAATAACAGCAACTTCTACCCGTCCGAATAACATTTTTACACATAGCAAGGTGATGCAAAGGCTTAATCTTTGGGATGTCTAATCACACAAAAGGGGATTTTCAAAGATGCACTACTCCCTTTTTTTGTTACCTTGGATTTGCCGCTTCTGTTTTGATCCGACAGGCTCTGCATTTCTGTCGGCCACAGCTGAAGGACTGCACAAAGAAGATAAGTCACTCTTGTCGTCTGCTGAGGGTCTCTTCTCATTGGAGCAGGAGAGAAGTGTCCTCAGCAACACTTTGGCCTGCAAGCAACACAAATTAAAACCATACTCTTAATTGTTCTCATTTTGGGAAGCATGTGTTAAACTGCACCCTCAATGATTAAGCCAGCTATTCATTTTGGATGTGCAGCAGGGTTTCCTGCTGCAAAGGAGGAGTGACTTCAAATTATTGAACTCGTTTACTAAAAAAGAAAGAAAAAGAAAAGATTATTTCACACTTTTGAAATAATTTGCCCCAATCACACTTTTTTTTTTTCTCTGCTTCTCTTTTCATGCATGAGATTAGAGAGTTGCCGAAAGAATGCAATCACACTGCAGTTAATGTGCACCACATTCCAGATATCTTCCCTCCAGGTTGAGAGGACTGAGACAAACTACTCTCATCCACCCTCTCCAGCTCATTTTTATCTCTGTGGAGATGAGGATACACAATTAAGAGAATCGGCTGTGGGAGATGAGGAGCAGGGAGATACCGCACACTGATTTCTTTTCTCTCCTCTTTTTTCCCTCCCCCATATCAAACCCTACCATCACCATCCCTCTTTTGTGATCAAAGAATACCTCTCAGCCTCAGACGGTCATTTGCAACTTTTAATGAATGTTAATATGAAGGGGATGATCAGGAGGACTTTGACAGTGACAAACTTTAAGTACATTGTAAGTTTTTATCAGTAAGTCACAGACAAGATAGACAATGCACATGCTTTCATTTTCTCAGAGAACAAGAGATGCAAACACGCCAATCTGAATTTGCCACTTGGGATTTGATGTTGTTGGACAAAAAGGACTGTCTTGATCCTTGTCCCAGATATCGCTCTTTGTTCCCTTTTTTTTTTTCCAGATTTAGTCAAATGTACCGTGAGTTGAGGGCTCTCGCAGATCCACTGCATTTTAAATATCAATGAATGCAACTGTTAGCACTTGAATATTCAAAGGGCCTCTTTGAGTGTGTGCATGCGAGCTGCATGCGCCCATTTGCCGTCGTAGCCAGGCTGCGTGGCAAGACGTGAATGGAAATTCGGTTTCCTCTTGTGTAGGAGAATAAGCCGTTGTACCAGGACAGAGGGAGACATAAAGGGAGAGATGAAGAAATAGAGGATAGGAGAGATAGACGGAGCAAGACTTAGACAGATAAAGGGAAAGAAGGATTTTCATTCGGTCTTTTCCTGATGCACTTGGACTCACTAATGTGGTGGTACCACTCTTTCTTTTGTTATGTCATATTTTCAAGAGGCTCTACAGTCTCCCTATTTGCCTCTCATTGCATTATGGGCTTTGCAGCAAGACCTCAATGCCACAAAAAGCCCAATAAGATGAGTCTGCACAAACTAACAACCTGCATTAGCAGGTGAAGGATGATCATTCCTGCAGATAATAAAGCACACTATACATGTTGATCAAACACTTTGGGCTCTAAGTTTTTATTTAAATATTATTACCAGTATAGTCATTGAGAGGAAATTTTAAAGCTGACCAAAGTTGGAAAATTGACTTATTTCTGGCTAAATTTAATTTTAAAACAACTGTTTCTTTGACAAATAAATTGCATTAGATGTAAAAAAGACAATAACCGGGGTAAGCAGTTTATTTGTAATTGGATAGTTCAGAAGCTTGTGGCTATAATAGACCAATAACAAGGTATTTAGTGCCAGCAAAGAAAGATAAAAGATGCAAATGTTAATTTTTTTGCAGTTAGTTTGTGTTTATATTTGCTCTAGCAAAAGTCTATATCTGTGTGACCTCTCTTATGTGCCTCCACAAGTGTACGTTCCTTTAACGCTACCTGCTGGCTGTAGGTGGCATGACGCTGCAGCAGCAGCGGCGTGAACAGATGGACCAAGCGCTCAGTGCTGAGGACGCGATGCTCCTTGAGCACAAGGGCGTGCTTGAACCAGCGGTCCCACAGACGAGCAGCATTAGGCGGGAGGCTGGCACTGTGACGAGTGTGGGGGTTGGGATGCATGAAGAGACAGAAAAGCTTCCTCACTGACTATGCACCACAAAATAAACAACAATAAAGTTTAGGAAAACTTCCCAGCGGCGGAAAAAAAAGAGTTTGTTTGAAACATATGAAAGATAACACATTTGTACCACCAAGACTGTGTGACACTGAATGTGGACTATTGATGATTTCCTGTAAACACTTAACAGGGCGAGAAGTGATGAAGCTTCCAGCTGAAAAACTGGATAAAAGGTCAATTTAAGTTAACAGGCATCTCCAGAGGGAAGAGCAAATTGTCTTTTAGAAATGAGTATGTCACAGAAAGTCTCAGTGAAATCAATAGAGTAGTGAAGCGGAGCATGGATTTGGCTCAGAGTAAAACTACTCATTATCCAGAGGACTGGAAGATAGGGCATTTTAATTTACTCATGACATTCACCCATTCAGTGTTACCAGGCGAGGTGACACCAAACATGACCTTTTGCTTTTAGGACGAGAGACACTAGCTCAAATCATCGCTTACAATATCTCAGTAACAGCTGTAGGAGAGGGAAGCCTGACTGTAATCTGAAAACATTTAGAAAGAAGAAAGAGTGACAAAAAAAGGACGACTAAACTACTTCCCCCTACAAATCATTTTTCAAGAAAGTACTAGGGGGAAAAAATATTTGTGATTTGTAGCACTGCGAGTTCTGAATTACTTTAATGGATATTATAGTTATTGCGAATTTAAAATATGTCTAAACATAATATCCGATGTCTTAAAAACAGAAACACAACACCAAATTGTAGATCTGGATATTTGTGCACTTAAAACATGAATACAACCTCCCATTTATTGCATTTTTGCAATACATTTAGCAGGTAAAAACGAAAGAACATGACATAACATCCGTATGACAACAAAAATAATAAAATAAAGACAAAATGTAAAAAAAATCTAGGAACCTTACCTTATTTCATAAGGCTTAGTGCTGGACTGATGTGCGCTCACAACATCCTGTGGAAGCAGGCAGCCCTTCTCTGTGCTCCATGACAACCTCTGAAGCTCACGAAGGACGAGTGCTCCACATGCTTCAAGGTCCTCATCATTCAAGCCTGCTCCATCGTCACAAAGGCTGCCCAATATATGGAGTGCAGTCAGCTATTGCCATGGTGCCCTGGGTCTGAGCCCGCAGTTCAGGAGTACACAAAGTCCACCCAACACACACGGAGCAACTTCAATTGTACATTTCAATGCAGCTAAACATTAACAGGGGTCACGTCATCAGATGGCCGCTCTCTTCGTAATTTAGGAGAGATGGGTATAAGTTTATACCAGGTTTAAAAAGAATGAGAAAGCTTTCCTCTGTCTGACATTTATCCTTTTATGCTTAACCACAGAAGCAGCAATTATGGCAAATTAATCAAGCTATAAAGTATAAAGAGCTTATGAAAAATAAGCCCAGCCTAATGAAACACATTCCACATCCTCTATCTCTCTGACTACCGATAACAATTCAGCTGGGCGGTTACTATAACAATCCCATGTGTCTGAAAACCCCTCAGAAATAAAGACGCATGCCTGATAGTGATGACACTTCATCTAATGTGAGAGCCCTTAGCAGAAGGATAATATGTTTTCCTCGACTCTGCAAAAGGCTCCACGACCATTAAATAAGTTTACAGGACATTTTGATTTTCGATGGAGAGAAATAAGAATTTGGAGAAAGACAGGAAGAGAGTATACCTGATCATTTCATCTAGTTGTCTTCCATCAATTGTAGAGTGCCTGTACACACAGGTCTGTTCACCGTGCAGTCGTCCTTCAATGCCGTCCAACAGATTAAAGAGTCCCTCTAAGGAGAGACTGGAAAAAAAGAAAACATACATCAATGTGGTGAAAAGACATAAAAGTGAACGAGGTCATTTGATCGATACACCTGTTTGGGAAGAAGTGGGAGAAAAGTACACAATGTCATCCATAGGTCTGTGCTTTTCTTTCCCAAGGAATTTCCTTGAGCACCTAGACTGCTACAGAATATAATCATCAAAGTTCAATGCTAACATATCTGTGAGTTTGTTCTCTTTAACGCTCAGTTAAAGTTAAAATAAACCTACTTATGATCAGTAAAATTATTTTAATGGGTTCAAAAATACAGCTAAAGAAAAGAGCCCAAAACAAAATATCTTTAGGTGAATTTTTTATCCTTTAATCTGCTCCTGTATGAGGCTAAACAAAATGAGAAATGGATGCCCTGTGCATGTGGATTTTAACAATCCATTTCTCTCCTGAGCATTAAGCTTTGGGTGGCCCTCATTGAATTCCCCGATAATAAGCCCAAGCCGAGATGTTGAGCCGCCCTCCATAAAGAGAATCCAAAAAGAATTTATGACAATCTGTAATAGGCTCAAAGGTTAGGGGTCAGCAGACAATAGTTCTGCCTTTTCTGCAGGTTGTTTCCTAGTAACATTCTGATTTAGTTGGGGGCTTGAATTATATCCATGACATTTTTGTTGGGTGGAATCCATCCTTGCCAAGCCCCCTTTGGTGTGCCAGAAATAGGACAGGCAAAAGCTGTCCTTTTTTATTATTACATCCAATGTGGGCCTTGAAGTTGTACTCTTTCTATGTCTACTTCATTTATTAAAGCCCTTCAAAAAAAAAAAAAAGAGGAAGAAAGTGAATTCATTGTGTATTTTCTTGAAAACCTCTTTTTCTGGTATTGTTGCCAGCTTCTGCATCAAGGTCTTCAACCTCACTTTAGATGCTGTTGTTGTCGGCATGTCAACATCATGAGGAGTATATTGTTAGCCAGAGGGAAGAGGTCCCTGGCATTATTGCTTCACATCATCCAGTTCTGGCTCTGGGGTCATTTTCCACATGTGGCCGAGAACCGCCTCAAAACTGAGCGATTGGGGAGAAAGCAAAGATAACACACGAAGGAGCTCAAAAATCTAGCTACAAATTGCACTAACACAGCAAAAGTTGGATTAACTACAGGTTATGAAGTATTAACTCTTCACTCAACAGATTTATTTCTTAAGACTTGGGAAAAATTAATCAAAACTACTGTACCCCGCAGTTTTCTTAATGTCATGCCATCAGAGTTGGAGTCTAGTTTTCTTTGTGTGACATCCTGTCAGCAAAGAACGCCGCGCTATTATGTGGTTCAGAGACAGCATGTTTGTAAGTAGCACAAACTGGGGTCATTAGGAGCCGTCTCGCTGGAAACTCAAAACAATTTTTCAGACTCACTCACTTTTGCCTTGCTGGAGAAGTAATATAATGGGATAATCTAATGAATTGCTGGGGCTTGATTTTCCTGACAGTGCGCTGAATGGAGGTAGCGGAATAAACTTTAACCTTAAGGGAGAGGATGCAGACTGGTTGCTCTTTGAGTTTTACATCAAAGCCTCTGCTTTTTTCTCCTCATGCACACAAGATCTTTGCGTTAACAACAAAAGCGACAGCCCCCGCCATGCTTTCCCCAGCACTGGCTAACTGCATGCAGCTTTGCTTAGGGTCACACCATAAGCAGCAGAGCAGACCACACAGAAACAGACATATCAGAGAAAATGTACTGCTCTAAATTACTTTCAAAATAATCTATATAGGCACATCAAACAGGTTCTTTATATTTTTGAGTGCTTGAAAATGGTTTTATATTAAATGCATTTAAGAGAATATAAGCAATCTGATAGCAGGGAGTTAAACAATGGGCACAAGATTGCTTTTTTCCCTCGAAAGTGGTTCTGCTCGTGAAATTGTGTACTGTGAGAGAAAAAAAAGAGGAAGACTGCAAATGATCTCACAGGATTTTCTGAAGCTCTGACCCTATCCAAAGTGATCCTTGAACTCAGAGGCCATCACCGCGCTAAGGAATTGTGGCTGTGAGTGTCGTCCACATGCCTACCCTCCAGAGCACTCCTGGGCGCCACAAATTTCTTCCTCCACTGAGGACTTCCTGAGGCTTCTCAAGCAGAAAATTGCTCTGTTACAGCATTTTCCTGGATTACAGCCGTACTGCTGTGGACAGGTCCTGAGCTCTCCCTATTAGTTACATCACTTCCATCAACTCAGCTGCTGCTGATCCGCAGTAGGAAAAAAAAAAATGCCAGTGGACCGTGACAGTTCTCTCTGACATCCACCGACATAACGGCTGTAAAGAGGAGCATGTAATGTATTCAACCACCATTATTTACAGCCCTTTGAGGTTTGGCATAGCAGTGCAGAACAGTCTCCTATTTTCATTCGTTCTCATAAAAATACAAATAATATTGAGCAAAATAAAGCAATATTGCCACTAAAACAGTTACAGTTTTATTCAAATGACCCAATAAAACAAATCTAAGAAGAAAAAAGAGCAATGAGTGTCAGAATACTGCACCCTTTTGAGGTCACCGCTGGTCCTGTTGATTCATTGTCCAACTGGGATGTGTTATTAGATCCGTTAGAGTTGAGGGATGTTTGAAGACAATGCTCTTTGTGATGATCCCTTCCTTCGAATAAAGACTCCCTTTCAAGTTCTGCTTCATCTGGAACATCGTCTTCAAGCTCAGATTGTGTCAGAGATAATGTCAGGTCACTAGCACTGCTTTCTGATAACTGCACATCAGAACTTGATGCACTGAGACTCTCATGAGTACCTGCATGGAAACACAGAACAGCTTGTGTCACTAATTCAGAGTCTGTAAAGGGTAAAAGAAAACGCTTTAACTTCCAACTTTAGTAAAACCGAGTAAAAAAAAAAGATAGTCAGAAAAAAATATAACTCCAAACCTGATCTCTCTTGAGCTTCTTTTTCCAAAGTGGTTTCAGACATCAAATGACCAAGACCTCTCTGTTCATCTCCCATTATGAGTGGTTCATGAACAGCCTCTTGGGAGTCTCTGCTTTCTGCAGGGGGATGCTTAGGCCTCATAGGGGTATCGTTGCTCGGAGATGGATTCTTCTCCGACCCCTTCAAGGTCACGAAAGGTGAAGCTTCCTGTTGATCATCACTTCCAGAAGCTATGCTGCCAGCTGCGCCTGTTAAGGCACGAACAGATGGGAGCAGCCCCACCGTTCTTTCATGTTTGTTACTCCAATTACAGCCATCAAGGGAACCGTTTGAGCCTGAAATGTCATCTGATAAATGTGTTTGCTTGCTGGCACCATCCTTTCCGCCAACTCTGAAGTCCTTCAAAAGGCCACTTGGTGTACGTCCGTGAGAGTGCACGCTGCGATTGGGTGAACGAAGAAACGCTTTGTGCGAGCGAACACTTGTGTCGGCTGTTTCACTGTCAGAGTCTCTGGAGATTTGGTGGTCCGTGAAAGTTTCCACTGTTGACTGAGGAAAATGCCTGCCTGGATGAGAGATGTGGCTTTTTGGATGCTGGATGTGCACGCCTTCATTCTGAACACCGGGGGACAAAAACATACCCTAAGATCCCAAACAAATAGCATTGAAGCATCTTAAATACAGTTTATTTGGAATTTTAAGTATAACATCCATTACATAAAGGTTAGTTATTAAAATCAGCTCAATTACACCAAATATCTCCTTCAAGATTCATAAAAAGGTGCAAATTTTTGGGCCAAGGTCAAAATTGGTCTCTGAACATTTTCTGAGGAATGTCTCAAGATCAATGTTTTACTTTTAATCGTATTAAAAAATCCTTTAGACAAGTTTTGATTCATGTCGGCAATGTCACCAAGGGGGGAGAGAGACGAGCAAAAAAAAAAAAAAAAAAAGAGCTTCCCTCCAAACATAATAACAAAAAGCATGGCTTCTGTTTCTTTTCTGATAAGCGTCTTAAATACCAAACAGTTAGCTGCTTAATAACATTCACTGTAAACCATGCAGCTTGCCCAGCAGATCCACAAAGTAGGTAAAAAAAGAGGAAAAGTTAATTTCTTGGCTGAGTGATTCCATCGGTAGCTGCAGGGCAAAGTAGAAAGTGTTTCACTAAAGTAGCAATTGATTCTTCTATCAATCTGCAGCACGCGTGTGCTCTTCCAAGGAATGTATTAAATATGAAAATCATATCCCGTTATCATCTGTCTCCAGCTTTCAGCCCGGTAAGCTTCCCTTAATGAATGCTGCAGCCTGAGGGACATGCACACTGCCAGCCAATGGCTTGTATGCATAATGGAGTGACGGTACCATTTTGCTCATTACAATATCGACAGGCTGGGGGGGTGTGGGGTAGGGGTGCGGGGGGGGGGGGGGTTGCTCACAGTTACAAGTGACTGCTCTAGACAGCATGCTCCAAGTTATTATGAGATGTCTTAGACATTTCATCTAAAAGAGCTTTAACTGCTTTAAGTGAAGGGAAAAAGCAGCTCCGGACTTGAACTACACTGCTTTCACAGATTCCCCAGCTAGGATTAGACACCTGTGCTATTATAGATACACAGTTTAAATGCAGACTCTTCTGCAGATTTGCCAGGCATAATGTCAACTTTCCTTTGTTATTCTAAACCTGGAGACACAGCTGGATGGAGCCGGAATTAGCATAAACCTTGCAAACATTTCAAATGAAAGGAAAAAAAAAAATTTTTTTTTTAAATGAAAGGATCGTGCAAGAAAAAACAGGGTAGTGCCGTGTTAAACTACAAGAAACTAAGCAAACATATATATATATATATATATATATAGACATAAAATATTGCAGCCGCAGCTTCACTAATTGTGTGTTTCTGGAATACATGTTACCTTTGATGCTTCATGCCTAGGTGCCGGTTTCTGTTTTCCTTTTTTATATTTTGAAATCTTTTTCAAAAAGTCTGCCTGTAAAGAAAATCAATAATTATAAAATAAAACAGAGTGAATCGACAGCTTTTTATTTTCCAAACAGACATGCTTGCAAAAAATTTAAATTCCTTCATGTTTTGATTGTGATATTTTTTGGCAACGCATAATATTTTCACAGATTCCATTCGAGACCGTCAATCTAATAGTTTTCCAAAGCGAATCAGCTCTGAGTAACTACTGTTACTGACAGGCCGTTTTATCCCAAAAGCAAACACATTTTAAAAATAAAAATAAGAATGACCAACGATCACATTGACATTTTTTAAAAGAATCTATATTTGTAATACCAGGGGTACCAAACTAAAGAAAAGCCTGCAGAATAATGTGAGTTTAAGACAAGGTAAAACAAAGCAGACTTGTGTACCAACATATAGGACTCTACGCTGCGACAGGAAATAAACCAACTGCTTGAGGGGAGAGAACAACTAAACCTCTGGAGCACTTCAGATGCTCTATATTGGGCAATTAACTCAGTGAGTCATAATTAGCCAATTTTGTTAATTTGATATTAAGCTGTCAAGCACTGTCATTGAGTTTTAAGTGATAATCTGACTGGCTCATTGTTTTGTCCCTTGTTCATTTGCTTGTGGTGATAAATTGCACCGTTTGAGTGTTTACTACTATCACATCAGGCCGTTGCAAGCAAATACGCCTTCTATAAATGTTCTGTTTATTAAATTTACAGCATAGCATTAAAGCAAATTTGTATAAAGCGTGACCACATCACATTTACAGAAGTAAACGGTGCTTTTTAATAGCGATTTAAAAAAAGCATCATTATCAAACTATTGGAAAATTGTAGAAACGAAAATATTGCAAAATGCTTTCACACATACAGACTAAGCAACATGGGAATTTGTGTGGGTGGGTGGGTTTGTGTGAGCGTCTTACCTTTTGTTGTTGCAGGGAGCCACATTCAGGATGATACTCCCTCATGCTAATTTCTATGCTCTCCGCAGCTCTCTGAAGCTCAAGGTTTCTCATTTTCGCTCCTACTTCTCTGTCAGTGATTTCTTTGAGATAACTGCGCAGTTTGGAACTGTTTATCTGTGAGCTAAAAGCATCGGAAAACCACACTTCAGTGGAAGTAGTATCTAAAGAGCATTGTCAAAAAATAAGAGGCAAATGTCTTTCAGGAAAATGATAATATAGTTCACATTTAAATCTTGATCTTAAATCTACAATGGCTGCACTATATCTCCTATAGTGATGGGAAAAATAAATGGCAAAATCAGAGTAAAACTGATACATTTTGTCACATTAAAATATATATAAGATTTAGGCATAATTGGCTATTTTTCCTAGTCTAAATGTTATTTGACCAATCAAAATCCAACCATGATTATATATATATATATATATATATATATATATATATATATATATATATATATATATATATATATATATATATATATATATATATATATATATATATCAAATAGTCTAGGCATTTTTGTAAATTCCACATTAGTAAGAATACCGAAGCTCAAATAACCTTAGATGCAATTTGGAAAGAAAATGCAGGAAAAATGTAAATACTTACATTCTTTTGTCTGATCTCGAATAAACAAAGAGTTCCCTCTCCAGCTGCAGTCTCCGTTTTTCTCTGCATACAAACAAATTTGTCAATAAAAAAGAAATAATAAAAATAAAGCAGTCGATCACTCAAGCTCTGCAGTATCTGCACGCGCTGCTTATGGGCTAATTAGCCTTACTGTTATAGCACGGCTGCTAACATGGAAAATGCCACATGAATACGAACGAGACCGGGGGGAAAGTAAATCTTGGTGCGCATCTATGCTATACTTTATGTGGCAGCTTACACCTTACTGGCACACCAAACCAGCCATATTTGTCTAGGTAACACCACAGCAATCAGCTACAGACTAGCCTAGCTAACAGCTAGCTAGTGGTTAGCGGCAGGAGGTCGCTCGGTCTAGCTGGCTGTGGATAACGAAGTAGTACCGGTTCGGTGTTTTCATTAGACTGAATTCTGGTTGGTTGGTTAAAAAAAGGGGGGAAAAAACACGAGAATCTACCTTTCATAAATCTCTTGCTGAATTTCTGTAACCTTTTTATAATACTGGTCTTCGCTGCAACTCAATCCTGCCATCTCTCAACGTCAGAAAAGGGGCAGGAAGGGGGCGGCTGTTCTGTTTACGGTGGTTACCATGACCACCGCTTCCCACAAACCCCTGCTGTAAACAGACTGCGCACATGGTGAGAACCCCCCACCCACCCACCCCCGTTAAAATAAAAATAAAAACAGTACTTCTTTTTAACTACAATGTACAGGCTCTTTAATTATTAAAGGACAATCATTAAAATAATTGTATTCTCATTCAATTGTTATCAAATCACTTTCCAAAATCATTTCCTAAATAAAGACTATTACAGTAGTGTTTTAACTTAAGTTACCCAATCTATTTCAAGAAAAGGGGTTCGTAATAAAATTACTATGTATATAAACAAATGTTGACTTAAAAGTTTTAACTTGGTTTTGATCACATTGATCATGATAGAAAAGTTTGGAGCAAATCTATGGAGTTCTATACTGTTCATAATTAAATAAATAAATACTTAATTAAATAAATAAATGTGACCTCATGCAAATACACAATCGACCAATAAATCTCTCATAAATATATAAAGAGATCATGAAATGAGGAAAAAGCTGCACACAGATTTTAAATTAGCCATTATATTATTCAATATATTTCATTTTGCTTTAAAAACCTGTTCATTATTTTAAAACAGCATTTTAAAATATTCATTTTATTCATGTGGGATATTATTATAATTCTACGTCTTTTTTCAGAACCTTGGATTTCAAAATCAATATTTTCCAAAGTAGCTTTGTTTTTATTTCATGTTGCTGTTTTTCACAATGGCTTATTTATTTCATGAAGACCTTTTTCAGGAGAATGAGTCTATCTGTCAATCAAACTAGACAAGGCGGAGACACTTTTGTGATTGGCTACTCCTTTGCTCAGACATGAGCAGCAGCAACCTAACTACATCGATCGAAGATGCTTCACCAAACGTGACGGCGCAATGCACACCCCTCAACACTAGGGGGAGTATGCACCTCAACACATCCACAGTGTTACACGAAATTGGGCAGTTTTGGTTCTAAATTTGTGGATAAAAGTGGCTTTGGGCGAGTGTGCATAATTCAGTTGGTTTTGTGGTCGGTTCGGCAATTTTCATCTTCTCATTAACATCTAGTAGTGGCCTGTTGGAGTTCCACAAAACTTCTATGAACTGGAGTTCCATGAACGCAACATGTTGCGTGTGGGAGGGGCTACCAGTTAATGCTTTAGCCTGATAGCCACATGGAGCGGTTGCCTGTGCTTATCTCAGTAAAAATGCATGGATGCACAATGCACATGGAGTGTTAAAAGATCAGGTTTATTTATTTTGAATAGTTCCACATGATGACAATGTTTCCATGTTTGAGTTCATGAGATCATCCCAGAGAGCCTCTGCTTCAGGTCCTGCAGTCAAACTACGTCTTAAGGCCTGTACACACCGGGACGAATATTTGCCAGGCGTTATTCGCCAGCGTTTTCGCCACATTTTTTGTGTTTACACCCAGGCGATTTTCGCTGACGATGAGCCGAGTGAACACGCAATTTCATTCCCTGACATTAGATGGCGCTTAATGTAAAACAGAAATACTCCTGTACACAAGGTGGCGCTGCGCAACTTCACGCTTCTTAAAGTCGCTTTTCGCTCAGAAGAAGAGAGCAAGTATTTGCTTGTCAGAATCATACAAAGAAAACATGAATATTTCAAGCACCAGTAGCTCCAACTGGTGCTTGGTTCGGGGATATTTTAGAATGTCCGTCATTATTTCTTCGCGGCAGAGTAGACGCTACTCGGCGTCTATCTTCTTCGCTGGTATGTGTGCTCAGCAAGGCAGTTTTGTGTTTGAGCGCCCCCAAGTTGTGTTTTACTGTAACTTCAGAAGCTCCAGACACGTGTGCAAAAGCGCCATTCTCATTGGTCGAATAGATTTCGACGCGAGGCGTCAAAAAAAACGAACCCGAGGCGTTTTTTTTTTGACGCTTTGACGCATGCCGTTTTTTCGCGTCGGTGTGCACACTCTCATTGGTGCCCTTTGTTTAGTCACGAGGCGTTAAACGTCGGCGAAAATCGCCGGTGAAATTCGTCCCGGTGTGAACGGGCCTTTACGTGTAAATCAGAGCGCCCAGGCAGCGCGAGAGTGAGTGTGTGAGCGCAAGTTAAGGGTCTCTTGCCCAGTTCCCTGGAAAAGTAATAATAAAAAAATGTTTCCTCCAAAGTACAGAGCCTGATTTTTGGAGTAAACCCTGGCTGCAGAATTGCTCAATCAATCCCGGATCTCCGCTGCGTTTTCCGACCACGGTCAGAAACGTCATCGGGAAAAATAAAATCAGAGGACCTGATTATAATAATTTTCTCATTGAAAATAGAAAAAAATCATAAGGTTCATGAGGCCTGAGCAGGTTTGTCCCGCTTTGCGCAGCTGCCTGGTCTAAGTCTGTCGGTCCCCCAGCTCGCCTCCTGTGAGCCGACACAGTGTGAGGCACGATGTGAGCTCTGAGTGAATGGCGTAAGAATGAGGTATGTTTCAACGGGGGACTTATAGACGTGGACGACCGGAGCTCCTCTTTGGTTTGGTTCACACAAACCCTCAAACTACAAAAACAGAGTCATCCATGTTTGCTGCAGCAGACAGATTGTTTGTCTCTATTTGATCTCTAATGTCAGCAAAGCCGTGCATATATCACTGAAACATGTAATCTCTCTGACTGGCACACCGCTGAGCGGGTATCGAGGTCGATTTCCATGGATGAGCCAATGAGCGTTTAGATCCCGCCCACTTTCACTGATTGACAGATAGACTCATTCTCCTGAAAAAGGTCTTCATGAAATAAATAAGCCATTGTGAAAAACAGCAACATGAAATAAAAACAAAGCTACTTTGGAAAATATTGATTTTGAAATCCAAGGTTCTGAAAAAAGACGTAGAATTATAATAATATCCCACATGAATAAAATGAATATTTTAAAATGCTGTTTTAAAATAATGAACAGGTTTTTAAAGCAAAATGAAATATATTGAATAATATAATGGCTAATTTAAAATCTGTGTGCAGCTTTTTCCCCATTTCATGATCTCTTTATATGTTTATGAGAGATTTATTGGTCGATTGTGTATTTGCATGAGGTCATATTTATTTATTTAATTAAATATTTATTTATTTAATTATGAACAGTATAGGACTCCATACAAATCAAGGTAAAAAGTCAATTCAGCTTTTAGCCATATGTGAAAAGGTCATTTTAATTTATTTTTGCCTAAGCTTTACTGTTCTTTATTTTTCACTTTAAACTTTGTAAGTTGTGTTAAGTAATCATTCATATGGACAATGAACTTATAGCAATATTTAGCCCTAGATAAATAAAAGGTGCTTGCTGTAAAATGAAAATTGATCTTGAGAGAATGGTTCATTTGCAGAGATGTGATTGATTTGCAAAGACATTTGAAATAATACCACATACATGTTTGCCACTTTTAATTGCATTTTTAAGCAGGGTTTTAGTACGATTTTTTTTCTGTTCTGCTGCAGACGTACAATATAATGTGTATGGCCATTGATATACCCTACCAGAGGTCACAATTTGCATGAGAATTAACAGCTAGTAAATTAAATGTATATTCAGAGCACATCTTCATTTAATTCATCAGACTTTTGTTACCGTGCTTGGCAGAACCTGTCCCGCCTCCAGCTAGTCAGAAACATCTGTGCAGTTAATAATTGTGATAAAAAGCTTACACAAATGCTAAATTATCTCCTCTATCCCCTCCCTTTTTCTGTTTCCCCCTTGTGCAAGACTTGAAACAGTTGATGCACCTCTGGGCGGTGTTTGGTTTATCTGTGTTTCATGGCTATTCTTCCACAACTGTGCCTTTCACGGCTCAGTTCTGAAGCTGTGTTAAGGATTATTGCAAAAGCCTTTTCCTCATTTATAAAAGAAACGTGCCCTCTATGTAGCCTATTGTGACACTTAGCATTTATTAAAACATTGAAGAACTGTGACATTTATAAACATATAATCTTGACACCAATGGTCGTGCATCAGACAGACAATTACCTGTAGGCTGAGGTTACATCATGTGCACTTATGAAACAGGATCTTCAAGAGAGCATTCTTCATCTGTGCAAATGCTTTCAAGTTCCATGAGTTAATTCACTGGTCACTAGTTTCTACAATTACCGTAGCTGATAACACATCTAAATATGATTGCTTTTGTTATTATTTTGAAATAGAGGGCATTTATGGTTTGTGCAGGTGTGATTTCTCATGTCCAGGATCAAATGTAATGTTGGACAATAGTAGCATGCCTTCAAATTTATCTGATTCAATTTTTGAAAAAAGGAAAAAACACATTTTTTATGCTTCTGTAAGTGTACATGTGTGCCAACATTTGATTTATTTGTGTGGTTTTGTCTATGAGAGGACAGAAATTAGTTAAGTGCTTTCAAGTGGATTGAAAGCTGCAACAAATCCCTTTCATAATTTCATGGAAAAGAAAGCTGACCAAATAAAGTGGGATTGAGATGAACTAGTTTCCAATGGTTGCCTTTTTGGTTGCAACTTTAGAAGAAATTGAACACTAAGTGGCTGTGCTAAACTGTGTTAGAGCAATTTGTAACTTATTTTCTCAATTTTGTCTCCTTTTATGAAGAAATGTGAGCTAGGGGATCAAACTCATTCCGATGCAGTGCTTGTTAGTGTTTTGAATAAACATCAGTGCAGTCTCAAGTGCTGTCTGAGAGCACAATGTTTCATTGTGGTTTTAACAAAGGCTCCCAGGTCTACTGACAGTGCCTTATTGTTGGCACATCCATGCCTTGTGATACAGCATTCACTCATTGTCCGGCTAGGACAAAACTTTTCATCTTCATTTGTTTCTTGTGCAATCAAAGATTGATTTAGCCATTTTGAGATGCTCTTTTAGTGGGTGTGGTAGTTGATGACAGATAAACAAAATAAAGAATAATCTTTTATTTTGAAATCTGTCTTTGAGTTCAAAATTAGAGTAATTGTTACTTCCAGGTGCAGCATTGGAAGTAAGTGCTGCTTTCAGTTGAACAATGGTTAGACTCTTGATGTTCAAGTTTGTTAACCGGGAAGGATTGATGTTTTTCTCATGAATACAGTGGTGGACAGAATTGTTTATACCCTTCAGTTAAAGAAAGAAAGTCCACAATGCTCACTGAAATGACTTGAAAAGTTCAAAGGTAACAATAAATTAAAATTAATTGAAAATTAAACAATCAAAATAAGCCATTACTTTTGAGTTGTTGATTAACAGAATTATATTTAAATGAAAAAAGTAATGAAATAGGGCTAGACAAAAATGATGCTACCTCCATAACTTAATATTTTGTTGCACAACCTTTTGAGGCAATGACTGCAATTAAACAGTTTCTGTAGTTGTCAATGAGCCTTCTGCACCTGTCCACAGGTATTTTGGCCCACCCCTCATGAGCAAACTGCTCCAGTTGTCTCAGGTTTGATGGGTGTCTTCTCCAAATGGCATGTGTCAGCTCCTTCCACAGATCTTCAATGGGATTCAGATCTGGGCTCATAGAAGGCCACTTCAGAATAGTCCAACACTTTTCTCTTAGCCATATTTGGGTGTTTTTGGCTGTGTGTTTGGATCGTTGTCCTGTTGGAAGACCCATGACCTGTGACTGAGACCAAGCTTTCTGACACTAGGCAGCACATTTCTATCCAGAATGCCTTGATAATCTGGAGATTTCCTTTTACCTTGGACAACTTCAAGACTGCCTGTGCCAGATGCTGCAAAGCAGCCCCAAAACAGAACTGAGCCTCCTCCATGTTTCACAGTAGGGACAGTGTTCTTTTCGTTGAATGCATCATTTTTGAGACTACGAACATAGAGCTGATGTGCCTTACAAAAAGCTCCAGTTTGGTCTCATCTGTCCAAAGGACATTTTCCCAGTAGCTTTGAGGCTTGTCAACATGCATTTTTGCAAATTCCAGTCTTGCTTTTTCCTCGGTCGTCTCCCATGAAGTCCACTCTGGCTCAAACAACGACGAATGGTTCGATCTGAAACTGATGTACTTTGATCTAGAAGTTCACCTTTAATGTCTTTGGAGGTTGTTCTTTGGATACAGTTCAAACTACCCGTCTCCTCAATTTGTCATTAATTTTCCTCTTCCAGCCACGTCCAGGGAGGTTTGCTACTGTCCCGTGGGTCATAAACTTCTGACTAATATGTGCCACTGTTGTCACAGGAACTTCAAGCTGCTTAGAGATGGTTTTATAGCCTTTACCTTTACTGTGTTTGTCTATAATTTTGTTTCTAATGTCCTGGGACAATTTTCTCCTTCGCTTTCTGTTGTCCATGTTCAGTGTGGTTCACACCTTTTCACCAAACAGCAACGTGACTATTTGTCTCCCTTTAAATAGTCAGACTGACTGATTATGGGTTTGAAAACAGCTGTGATGTCAATTAAAGGACATACCTGAGTTCATCATGACCCCGTGGACAATTAGTTCTCAGTCTTTTATGGAGGTACCATCATTTTTGTCCAGCCCTATTTCATTCGTTTGTTTTTTTAAATACTTCTGTTAATCAACAACTCAAAAGTAATGGCTGATTTTTATTATTAAATTTTCAATCAATTTTAATTTATTGTTACTTTTGAACGTTTCAAGTCATTTCAGTGAGCATTGTGGACATTCTTTCTTTAACTGAGGGGTACCATCAATTTTGTCCACCACTGTACATTATAATACTTCACTGTGCTTAGCTGCATTCCTCAGTGTTAATGTTTAACATCTATGCCTCGAAAATAATGAAAAGACCAGTGAATGTTTTTCTTATTTTGGGGACCATGTACAAGTAGGGTGGTGCAGAGGTTGAGTGGGGAAACCTCTGATGGGAGGATTGTAGGCTCTGTCCCCTCTTTGCCTACCCATGTGTCAAAGTGAACACCAAACGCCACAACGCTTCAGGTGGTTACAGGTTGGTTCCCTTTTTTGGAGCAGAGCCGCCATCAGGTGAATAGGACAATGAATGTAAAGCACGCTCTGGGCCTCAACAAAAATAGAAAAGGGCTAGCAAGGGGGCCCTTGCTATATCTCGGTTCACCTTTTGTTTCTCCTCCATGCTGTGTCTGCTGTACAGAATGCATTCAGCTTGCAAATTCTAGATTTCCACCAGTAATCTTTGCCAAGGATCCTTAGCTTCAGGACTTATTTTCGTTGGTTTTGAACTTTGAGAGTTTAAAGAAGAGAGAAAAGTGAGAAAACATGAAATTCTGTCTGTGTAAAGTGTGTTGAGTGTGCAGTCTTGGGTTTTCCAGCTGTAAAACATCTAAAATAATTTAAAAAAAAATAAGTTGAGTACTCACTGGATTTCACCTATCGCAGGTTATTTTTTAAAATGTTACTCCCAGGAAAACAAGGGAACACTATTGGTATATGCCTATTTACATTAATGTTACCAGAGAAGAGATGTTTTGTACTAAATATAGCTCCAAGCACTTTATATCTCAAATTCCAGATGCAGATGTTTAACTGCAAAATGTACCAAGGTCTCAAATTAATTTGTCTCAAATTAAATTTTAATTCACTAAAACAATCCTAAATTTAAATATGTCAAGCAATCTATCTATCTATCTATCTATCTATCTATCTATCTATCTATCTATCTATCTATCTATCTATCTATCTATCTATCTATCTATCTATCTATCTATCTATCTATCTATCTATCTATCTATCTGTCTGTCTGTCTGTCTGTCTGTCTGTCTGTCTGTCTGTCTGTCTGTCTGTCTGTCTGTCTGTCTGTCTGTCTGTCTGTCTGTCTGTCTATCTGTCTGTCTGTCTGTCTGTCTGTCTGTCTGTCTGTCTGTCTGTCCAATCTGTGTTTGTGTGTGTGTGTGTGTGTGTAGATGTGTCTTTGTGAGACAGAGTTTAGTGTTTACTGTCAGGTCAATAACACTGTTTTACATCCACATTAAGGAAGGCTTTATTTGTCTGTGTGAGGGAACATCCTCTCGTCTATTCCAGGGGTCATGCTAGGTTGACTTCACCATTGGTAGCCATTACTCTTTATATCTGTTAGTCTTCCAGGTCAAAATATCCTTCAATTTTAAATGAAATTGGGAATGTCAGGGGGCAAGGATCAACTCGTGTTCTGGCCCTTTCCACAGTAATAATCTGTCGTAGTGTTGTGTGTTGAGCTTGTGTCATGAACCCTGTGACCACCATCTTTGTGCCAACATCCCCACAACACAGCATGCATATTGATTGCAAATCGGGAGTGAGAAGACGTGTGTGTAATGTATGCATGCATGCTCATGCAAGTTCACCTTTTTCAAGCGAGTAGCAAGGGAATCGTCTTACTCTCTGGCTGATTAGAAAGCTCATGCATAGGAAATCACGACAGAGACACTGCTCCCCATCTGCTTGCTGTGCAGGTGAAAACAATTTACACATCACCAGGCTAATGGATACATTCATAGGGAGCACTGAGAGAGGCAAAGAGTGATTGAGCAGGATAGGGAGAGAATAACAGAAAGCAAAAAAAGAGTCAGGTTTGTAATGGGCACAGGCCAAGGCAGTTCACTACCCCTGCTCATGTGGCCAAGTCAGATAGCACCCTATCAGATAACAGATAATCACCTGGGTCAGGGAATAATGAAAGCGGTCACGGCCCACCAGAGCAGGCTTTTGCCCGTGCTAAAGACACTTGTAAACAATTCGACTGGGTGAAACATGGCAATAATATGTTGATTCAGCAGGTAATGAGGTCTTCCCTGAATCAATACCCTCCGCTAACCCCCTTTTCTCAGGTGTGCGAATGAAGAGCATTGAGCCAGGTTGGTGATCGTGCACCTATGACGATGACCTTTCCGTGGCAGTAAGGACACGACGCAGTTTGAAGAGGACTATTCTCGCATTGCACAAGGCGTTGAGTGTCAGAACTTTCATTCGCAGCAAGCAAATGAACAGGCAAGCGCTGCATGCTAATGAGCGGCAGGCTATTTTCCACCTTTTTTATCTGCACATTATGCTCTTGACTTTGGAGAAGGTGGGAATTAGGTTGGACCTCAGTGTCAGGCTGCCTGATGGCTCCGCTCAGGAAAAACTGGTAATTGAAGCCAATGGCTGCCGCGGAGGAGGTCTGAATTTGGAAATAAACAGTTTCAAGCACTGCACGTCATTTCTAGAGAGATGACAGGGGGAATGGAAATGAGCTGTCTGGATCTAATGTGCTTTCACAGCAGGGAAAAAGGGGACCATCTTTCAGATAACAATTCCACTCATTAGGACTTCAGTGGCACTGTAATGACAAGAGACAAAGTTGCAGAATTCAGGGAGGACAATTAGGAGATGCTGGCACATAGTCAAACCATATAAACAAGGACACATTCTGCATAGAATCTGGCTTCACACAATGAGTACATTAAATCGCTTTGTAGGGGAGTAAAAAAGAAAAGAACATTTTAGGATCCTGCTGAGTAATTATTGTTTATGCATTAATGTCTTCATAATTGCTTGTTTATTAATAAAAGAAAAACTTAATTTCCCTCTTGTTGTTAAAATAGCTTCCTCATATCTGAGTTTGTGCTTATAAAGGAACTTGCATGTTTTCCATGCATTTTCAATTGATATCAGCATTCAATTCCTCTTCTTTTAGTTTTTTAAACCATTGAATTTTTGGACCTTTTTTTGTTTTTCTTGTCTAAAAAAGCTACAGTATCCTTTAAATTTAAATGTAAATTTTTTTTCGATTATCGATAATCTGTCTGCGCTTGTATTTTCAGTTTAAAACGTTGCAGTAGAGATGTTGGGGACAAATTTAAGAAATTGACACATTCCTTGTATGAATCTTTACTTTTTCCTATTTTATTCCCATCTTGTTTTGGCCTTTTTCTCTAACTTGAACAAACTGAACCATATCTGGCTTATATCATGTTCCAAGGAGAAGCAATTCTAGTGATTCGTGTTTACATACTACTTTTTTCTAGTTTTGGAGTCACTACCTTCTTTTATCTCAATTTCCTTAGGGTTACCAATAACAATAACAAATTATTCCCTTTTTGTGCAGCATCCCTGCACTCAAAACCCTTCATACTGTCTTTTCCTTGCCCAAACAAAAGTTCAGAAACCCCCAAAAGGGTCATATTTGAAGCAGGACTCCAGAAGTGGAACGTAAACTTTCAGAGCAATTGTCTGGAGGATCCCTCTCCTTGGACTGAATTTGTTTATATTCTTATGGATGACTGTAGCTGGTTATCTCTGATGCCTTTTAATGCGCCATCTGTAAAAAAAAAAAAGAAAAAGTAAAAGACAAAGTCCTATGGACATGGCACGCAACCTTAATGCAGCTGGTGAGACTACAGGGGTTTCTTATGCTCTGATAGCGTACATGCTCATGAATAAAACAAAGGGTTTAGGGGGCTTCCTGTTCAGCTAATTCACAATGCAGGGCTTCCAATCGGTTTTTATGGTACTTGGGCAAAATAGTTTTTCTGTCTCCGCTTCTGGGCTGTGTGCAGCGCAGGGAGTGGATTCTCAGGGGCTCAAACAGGGAGAGTACCATAATCAGTTATTGTGCACTGGTGAAGTTAACACAAGCTGAGACACATACTGTATTGTAAATTTTTCATTTTATGCAAACAAACAGAGCAGTAGAGTTTCTAAAATGCTCGTAGTACATAGGAAACTTTGGGAATGTTTTTTTATTGAGTTGTGTGACTAAAATTCCAATAACTGAAGGATCACAGAAGCTCATCTCTTAAGACCAGACCTTTTGCTAAAGGTAAGTCTCTACCCTGTCTTTGCAATTAGCAATGACAAGCATGGCGTCCTTCCATGTGAGACCTGTTTGCAGACTCATTACCAGGCCCCGCTGGTTTCTGCTGCAGTGAGAGGAAGTTAAACAAAGCGCCACTCACACTGAGCCTTTCTGCGGTGACAACAGGCTCCAAACCCATCTCCAAATGCTGGGAAGTGAAGGGTCTGTGAAAACAAACCTCTGTGACACCCTTCCCTCTTTCTTCTGCTCCAACACACTCTGTCAACGTGCGAATCGATCACTTGTACCACGAGCAGCTGTTATAACTGAGAAAACAAATCAAGAGAAACCAAGGGGATATAAAGCCTGGAACCTCTCTATCCTGAAAAAAAAAAATTTCATTTTCATGTGAAAGTTGGTTGCTCTTTACTTCTGTGCTGCAGTCAGCAACAAACTCCCTGATGTTACATGAAATGGTGTAAATAAATAAGGAGCCGCCAGAGCTTTTGGTCAGATGTATATGTATTGGTTTACTGTATGTAAAGCATACACACACAGTACACACACACACCAGAGGTAAAGGGGACCTAATTAAATACAGACAGTGACTGTGTGGACTGGCGTACAGTTTAGCTCGGCCTCAAGCTGCCACAGCAACAGTTCATCTCGGCCAATTAGATGTTACATCAAAGCCAAAGCGACCATGAAGCAATGGGTTCACAAACGACATTGTTGTGTGTGTGGTCACCAATCAGCAATGCCCCCCGCTGGGATGTACCGTCGTTGAAGCTGCAGAGAGAGTCACCTGACGACAGCTAGTGGAGCAGAGGCCTCCCCGCCCGCTGTGTGATCTTCTCCTAATGTGCATGTTGCTGAGCCACAGGCCTCAGAGATGAAATCAATGTGATGTTTAAAAAAAAAAAAAAAAATCATCTGATCCTGAAGCAAGTTTTCCATCCACTGGTCCTCTTTCTGTCAGAGTACGTGTGCGTTTGATCTTCACAGTGTGATGTAACCAAACTAATGATAAAAGTACCTACTTCTGCTCAAATTATTGACAATTCAAAGCACCTTTTCTCCGCCTTTGTTTGGTTCGACCATGAGCCAGATATGCAGTAATTATTTCCTTGACCAAAAGCTAAACTTGGACACTGTCTGATGCCTAAATTTAAATGTAGATAAAAATTGATTTGGAAAATTATTTTTCTAATTTTTTCTTATTCTTTTAAAGACCTTTATCTTGATGGTGAGTCCTGTATCTTGTAGAAATTGGTGGTCCCATAAAATATTGGATTCTTTAAAATATAAGACAGTGCAGTCAGAAAAAGCTCCAGTTAGTTCATTCAAATGAGCATGAAATAAAATAAATATATCTTGTAATTAAATTTACTGGAGCTATTCTGACCCACTTATAAAATATGTGTGAGGTTACTTATTGCTAGTATTGGAAATGCGTGCTGGAAATAAACATCCAACCTCGCCGTCACGAAGTCATTTATTAAGTAAGAATATAGTTTTTGATAATTCTGATATTTTTTACCTTTGGGTGAAACATAATTACTGGTTATGTAACATTAAGGCCCATCGTGTTGATTATTGTTCAGTGTTTGAAAGGGTGCAGTTCTCCGTGAATTAATAGATGATTAATGCACAGCAGATATACTTCATTCGAAATTCCTTTATTAACAGTCAGTGCAGTGGGTGCCATGGTTAAAAGCTCTTGTACCTCGCATAAGCCTCAGATGTAACTACACTCTTAATTGCTTGCCATGGATTTCTTTGAAAGGCTATATTTAATTAAATGCCTGCTATTTCTGGACTAATGGAACTTATACCATATGTAAAAGATCTGATGAGAATTCCCCTCGAGCAAATATTATGCCAAAACTTTTGTTTTTCTGACATGGAAAATTGGGATAAATGTGACTTTTTTGTATTCAAACTTGGTAAGCACATTTATATTTCTATTAATTTTTAGCAAAGTTTCACATATTTTAAAACTGTTAATCTGATGCACTATATGGGAGAGTGTACTAAGACCAATAGGCATTTATCAGTGCTTCCAGGAGAGCATAGGGCCACCTAGTGTTAGCATTTAAAACACAGGAAACTCAGGTTTTAGATTACTTGAAGTAAGGGCTGGAAACACTCATAATGTGTGTAAACATTGGTTCAACTACCTTTAAAAACTTTTTGGAAAATTAAAATAATATTATACTTCACAACATAGTTTGTTCTTCATTTTAAACAAATATGACTTCAAGACCTGATTGTTTTTGTGTCATCTCTGCTCGTCTAAAAAGTTGAAGAAAAAAAAAGGGGAAAAACAAAACAAAACACTTCTTTAAAGATCCTTGTGTTATTATGTCAAGTTGCCCCCCCCCCCCCCCCACCTCATGGAATATGTTTTTTTAAATCTTGGGTAAGGGTGCCCCCATCTGGCCAAAGGCTTACTGAAATGTTCACTTCTTCCATGAAACACATCTCCTTTTCCACTGGTTAATCATGCTCTCATGCAGTAATCTCAACTGCAAAGGATAATTGTCAGATGTTATTGATTTGACAGATTTTTAGTAATTTTTGTTACATTTATTTCCTTTAATTCAAAAGAATACTATACACATATTTTTCTCATTTCTTTCTTTTTTTTTGTATCTTTTCCCCCGTTTGACACACACACACACACACACATACAACTTCAGGTCCTATGCAAAAATGCTGCTTCAGGGGTTGATTGAAATAACTGCGGCCGCGCGCTGCCATGTAATTTGCCGTCTTGCCGGAGGAGCCCATTTTCTGTCTGTGTGGTCACTGGGCACAGGCTGCTGTTCATCAGTATGGAAGTCTACGAGGTGGGGAGAAATTGAAATGATGGACACTGAGCGGCGAGAATCAGCAGCTCGATAAGCCCCCCCCTAATTGCTTAGCAACGGTGTTCCAGGGTCGCTCATTTGAGATCAAGAGTTTAGTGGACTGAAGACACCGCTTTGGAGAAATAGAGCTTGTGCCATTCGATAAGACAGGGAGAAATGGGCTCTATCTTCTACTTCCTCTCTGCCCTTCTCTTCTATCCGTCCACCTCTCCCGTCTCTCACTCCTCATTCTCCCACAGTCTCTCTCCCACCTACTAGCATCCCCCCTACCCACCCACCCCACACACCTTCTCCTACCAGGATGATTATGTTACCTTTCAACTGCATGATGTATTCAGTTCCCCAGATTATTTTCTGTCATCTCAGTTAATTGAATTCTGTCCATCATATATTGATGTTTTCACATTTGCATAAAGGTTAGAGTGGTGAAGAGTGTCAAACTTCAATTTAGACAATGTCACTCAAACAAATATACCGGCCTCTTTCTCCGACCCCCCCCCCATATTTTGGCTCTCTGTAGGTGGCTATTTCAAGATTCACTGTGAATTTAGATAGATCTGTATTTGATGTATATGTGTCAACTGTCATATATGTGTAAATATGAATAAGAAAATGATTCCCTGGTGTGTTGCTTGACCGGTCTTAATTGGGTGTTGGCACATATTTGATGTCCATGTCCACATGGTGGCCCCATCCATGAAGGTATATAAGCATCGCTGGTGGCAGAAGCTTCATGTAAGCACTTCCTCATACCTTCCTACTCATTGTGAAGTGTCTCTAACGTCCAGCTTCCAAATGTCGCTTAAAGATGTGGGGGGACCTTGGTGGGAGGAGTAAGAGAAAGATCTAGAGGAGCGTGATGCTCAATGTATCCTGAGACGTAAACAGATGCATATGTGAAAACATAGACATGTTGACACACTCTTCCCTTGAGATGTCCAGCAGTCTGTTAAATGGGTACAACTGTTCAAGCGGAGCATAATAGCGAGTCACACAAGAAGATGTTGCTAAAAAAGGAAGGAGACTTCCCTCGCAGACAGTTCACATTTAATGTTAAGTGTCCAGGAATATCCAATTATGTTGTGTCGACGATTGATTTGTGTGTTTCAAACATCAATTTTCATATTAGCCCTTAAAAAAAACATCTATTAGGTTTTAAAAAATCACATTGGCATGTGACGACAGTGTGAAGCCGGAGCTAAAAGAAAAAAAAGTCTGTGTCAGTTAGTCGATAAATGGGAGCGTGGAAGACGACGGACAGATTAGAGTGCTTATCTCTTTTCATCAGCTCTGAATGCCGGCTGAATTGAAGGTCAATATCTGAGGATTCTCCATGCCGAGCAGGTGTCTAGAGAGTATGGATTGGTTAGTGCTTGCGGCGCCTCTTCCCGTCTTTGTGGACAGGCCAGGGCCAATTTCAAATGTGTCATAGCTGCATTTGAGCCAACAGTAACCTGGACAAAACCACTATACATTATACTGCTTTCCTCTTTAGCACTGCTTCCCCCTTCGCTCTCCTCTTTATTCTCCCTTATCATCTCGCCATCTCTGAGTTCTCGCCGGTGGTCTAGATATGTCAGACCTTGGGCTTTGTCATGCCTCATGACACAAGGTGCGAGTTATCAGTGGAAGAAATGTCTGCTGAAAGACAAGCAGAGGTCTGTTAGTATTTATGATAACATGAAAGACAAATTTGTGCTGATGTTTACTAGAGGATGTACAATCTGTTTTCCGCAACAGATGTGGTAAAAGGCTCGGCAGTGGGGAAAACGTCTTTTTTTGATTGTAAATTAGAAAGCACAAAAATAGAGAAGGGGAAAGTGAAAGCATGCCTCGTTTCAATAAGCCATCTGTTTACAGCCATTTTCAAGGTTGTTCATTATTGATTACATCTCTATTTCTCCTTCCACGGTTGCAGTTAAAAAAACACTGCAGATAAAGAAGTATTTAAAACTTCCTCAGACGGTGCTCAATTCTATCTATCTTCTTTTCTCTCCCCTGGTTTGCAATGAATGCAAAAGATTTCCCATGGAAATAAATGGTGAAAAGCTTACAGGCTGCAAAGGGGGCAGATGGCGCTCCGCTGTTTTGTATTTATGTTTAGCACTCTGTTCAAACTCTACAAAAGCGGTAGATAAATATTGGCCTTCATGTGTTGCCATACAGGATCGTATGCAGAATCTATGTACGTTGATGACGAGGCCAGGGAGGTGGTGCTTGTCTGTTAAAAGGTCTTGTCCGGCGTGTCAGAGGGCCCTTTTGGCTACTCTTTTCTCAGACAAAGCTTTGGTGAAGGAGCTCACTCCAGCAGGACATGGCTGCTGGGGGGGAGAAAGCAGCAGCAGCACTCCAGACCTACTCGCCTGCAGGAGCAGGCTATCTCAGCCACCTAGTCTGCTCCCCGGGCTGTCCATTACCATCCACTCCCGTTACCACTAACTACAGGGAAAGCTATATCTGACCTTATCTTAGCATGTGTGCAGCTGTCTATCAGTTTGCACTGACAGAGACAGAAAAAAAACTTCTCTCAGAGAGCATAGGGAAATCTTAAAATCAGCAGCACTTGCAAAAGTGCACTGCCGAGCTAGTGCAGAAAATGGATATAACAGGGTGAGAAAATAGCTTTACGTAGTCAGCGGTCTCACAGAGTAAGTGTCCAGACTGAAGATGATGGGTGAAATTGTAGAAATGATTTTATGTTTGCAAAATGAATTGAGCCGCAAAAAAAAAAATCATATAGTTTTGGAGCATAAAGAGAGAGCTCCTGCAGAGTATTACAGAGAAATGAATGGCTGGCTTTATTTGTGTATGCATCTGTAACGTTATTGTGGCCATTTTTATTCATGCGGGCAAAGTTGTGTGTTCACCCTTGGCTTTTATTTACATGGTAGTCTTTCGTCAGCTCAACGGGAGAGCCTAGCGCGCTGTAGATAGGTCCTTTCAGAGACCCACAAAGGCCGCTTCAGCAGCTTTTTGTTGCCGTAACTACCTCTTTCTTCCTCACATTCCAAATATCTTTGGTTCAGACCTGGTGGCCTTGATGAACAAGGTTCTATGGAATCAATCAACTGCTTCTCTCGGAAGATCTTAAAATGGTTTAATGTTGGCCTTGCCACATTGTCCTTTTAAGATATAAACCTCATCCAACTTACGCCTGAGATCCAAGTTTCTTTTCTGCGGGGTCTTTTTGTGTGGAGTGGATTTCAGAGAGGCCGCAGCATGAGGAAAAAAAAAACACAAGCAAAGAGAGACAAGCAAGGCTGAGGTGTATTGTCCCCACTAATAATGAATAATAGCATACCTCAAGTATTTTTTGTGATTTCTTCATTAGACGCAGTCAAAGAAACATCTTTAAATCATTCTATTTTATTTTATTTCACATTTAACTTTTCACACAAGATACATTACTTCTTGTATTACAAAAAATTCTATCATTTTTTTGCACTGATTTGAACACAATTCACTGTGGAATTTTCACTGTGGCTTTAATATAGGGTAGGATTACTGTCAATACATTTATATATGTGTATATATAGCCTTGCAGCATTGAGATCATAAACAAGAGAAAGGGTGATTTAAGGGTGTATTCAGATTGGACTTATTTGGTACACTTAAAATTAACCAGAGTTTGTTTCCCCCGATAAACCGGAACAAAGATTTAGTTTGAAAACATCTAAGCGGACCCATCTTTGGAGGTGGTCTCGGTACATTTTCAATTGGCTCGAGCTTCGGTTTGCTCTGTGATTCATCAGTCTAAATACAATCCCTCCTCGGAGCGGAACAACTGAGCCAAAACAACCACTGTAGCCAGTCATCACGTGATGTAAACAAAGTAGGAAAGAGGCAAAGGGTGAGCCGCGGACAAATGTAAAGCAAAGATTGTCGTGCTATCCAACAGCAGAAAGAGTCCAACTCCTTGCTTGTTAGAACATCTATTATAACACAGCTAAAAATGCTTCTTACATACTTTTCTGTGTCTGATTACACTGCATGCGCCCAGCGCTGCTGTGATGCCATCCTAAAAGCTACCTTGTAGTTACTTAAAAGAATTGTCTTAAAAACAATGCCATCAAAGCAACTTTTAAAGGGATACACATTGCTTTCACTTTTTTCCTGACAATTATTATGTCATAAGCCCTTATCAGCGTACATTCTTAGTCATCTTCTTCCCAGTAACCACCTTGCAGAATGCCAAAACAAAAAACAAAGCGACTAAAAGTGTTGCGCCTGACGTTGATACAGGTGTTAAAAATTGGTCAGCGAAATATAAAGTTTGAATAAGTAACCTATCCTGAAAAGGATTGCAAGGCGCAGGACTTCCATAATTTCTGCCAGTAGTTACCTTGCACTTGTAATTCCTGGCCAATGACTGAAGAGATCTTTAGTTGTGTGGCTTTGTTTACAAGCTTTTGTTCGGAACAAAAAAGTCAGCTGAATACAGATCAAACGCAAGGTACAGGGACTCGGTCTGGACCAAATAATTTTCCCAGTCTGAATACATCCTAAATAACGAATAATGCCCGACAAAGTGTACATTATCAGAAATTAGCAGACGTTGCAGAAGCCTGAACGTGGAAGACAGTTGCTTCTATATCACTGCACAGCGCAGTGATATAGAACGTTTGGGCTATGTAACCGGAACTTCTTTTTTAGGATTGGAATATCACTTTTTAATCCAAACCCGGCAGCCAATCAGAATCAAATATTCACCCAGACCATGGTATAATGGTCTCGGTGTCTGGTAGAATGAACAATACCATCTTTAGGGCTGTGTAGATAAAATTAAAATTAAAATAATATTGCCATGTGTTAGCAAGAATTTTCATAAAAAGAAAAAAGTTAGCTATTTTGATCATAGTGATATGACTTTCTTTGTTAATCGGCACCACTGTAGGCTGCCAACTACCTTAGCCCTTAGTTAGCTTACCTATTTTGTTTCATTATAGATAGATAGATAGATAGATAGATAGATAGATAGATAGATAGATAGATAGATAGATAGATAGATAGATAGATAGATAGATAGATAGATAGATAGATAGATAGATAGATAGATAGATAGATAGATAGATAGATAGATAGATAGATAGATAGATAGATAGATAGATAGATAGATAGATAGATAGATAGATAGATAGATAGATAGATAGATAGATAGATAGATAGATAGATAGATAGATAGATAGATAGATAGATAGATAGATAGATAGATAGATAGATAGATAGATAGATAGATAGATAGATAGATAGATAGATAGATAGATGACTTTATTAATCCCACAATGGGGAAATTTCATTTATCTGTGGCAGCAACACGACATTCAGAAATAATCTATATAATATAACATCAATAAAGGACATCACAAATTACATTTATATTAGATAATTAAAAATATTACTAAAATTATTATGAAAAACTATTATCAAAAATGAGATTCTTATTAAATAAAGAAATAAATATAAAATAAAGCTGCAAAAGTGTAAAAAAACATGCGGTCTGCAAAATATGTAAACTTTAAAAAAACATTACAAATGTTTTCAAAATACAGAAATAACTAATGAAGTTCACACCAAGAACAAAAACAAACAACTGTTCAGGAACAAAAAACAATTTGAAATTGAAAAACAACAACTACAACAAAAGTAAATGAATCAATGACTTTTACAGTTATTATACTTTTATTATCAACCTTTTTCGTAAAACATAGACTTTTTTTCACCCAATAAGTGTATTGGCATGTCTACTACTCCTCTTTGGACTATTTTCCGCCACTTCTGGGTCTGAAACGGTCTGCGTGTGCATTGTTTAAACGATCAGATGTTGTTGCTTGGCAACAAAAAAACACTATTGGAAAAGTGTTAAAGAATGCTTTTTTTTATTATCTGTTATTTATTTTATTAGAGTTATGGTAACACATTGTTTTTCTCACTGTGGCATCAATAAAGTTCGATTCTATTTTATTCTAGTTTAATTCTGTTCAATTCAGTTTTAATTGCATAGCCCAATATTAAACATAGTTGGATCAATGGGCTTCATAACAGTAATTATATAAGAACATGAAATCAGTCATGAAGTAAAAAAGGTAATTGCTAAACTTAACTAAACAGACTATGCTAAACTGGGTATCCCTGCCCTTAGACCGTCCTTCTTGGTAAGGAAAAACTCCTAAAAATTAAACGGATTCCAGGAAAAAAAAGAAGAAACTTCAGGAATGTCCCCCAGGACAGACAGGAAATGTACCAGGACTCTTAGAGAATAATTAGCTTATCTAACTCTACAACTACATGGCTGAAAAGTAGGACAGTAGCAGATGGGTTTCATCCAGATGAAACTAGGTGAAGACTGGGGACGCAAGACGAGCCAGAGGCGAGGTCCACGGCCAAGTGTAGGAGCACAGACCAGTCAAATGGAATCTGGGAGTGGGAGAGGGACAACACACTAATCGCATTGCACCAAACAGGGCCATGGACAATTGAATGATAAATAAAAGATCAAGAATAGAGGAGAGGAGAAGAGGAGTAGTAAATGAGAACAGAAGACAGAACCCCAGTGCACCATACTTCCTGAGCTTATAACTTCTAGCAGCCCACATGCGCACTTTGCTACATCGATGTTTTGCGGCTTTATATAAATGCCCCAGTAACAACTGGGGTAATGTTGTATTCAAGAAAAGGAAAAGTCATATTCAAAACAAAAATTCACAACAAACTTAATGTTGCAGTCATATTTTTTTGCAAAGTTGTGCAAAACTTTGTCTATGAGCATTCTTTCACAAACTTGTTTTGTTTTATACTTTTAGGTGTAGAAAAGCTAACTTTAAAAGACAAGCAAATAAATTTTTTGTTTAGCTCAAATCTGCTGCTGTGAAAGAGACAGTTATTCATAGTGGACATATGTGCAAAGCCTCATCAGTGTCTACAGCCTCTCCTAGCTTTAGTAAAAACCCAACATCTGCCTTCAGTTTTTATAGCCCACAACATATGTCCTTTCGTTGGTGACAAAGCTGGCTGAGGCTCTCATGCTGTTCCTGTCCCCTCGCCAAACATACATCTTTAGATACCTGTCAGCCTTTATTATTCCATCCTCTGTTGCTGCAGATAAGGGAAGTTAAAGTTTAATGAAATGCAGGCTGGCTACAGAGGCCCTGCTTTTATAATTTGTCACAGGCTGTGTGCTGGGAGACCACTCCTATGTAAACATGGGGGTAGTGGTCACGGCCATTACTTCTAAGTGGCAGAAATGTCAGTCCACACCAGCCATTTTCCTGTTCTCCCGTGAACCAAGTTGGAGATATCAAAAGCTGAAAAACACAAACTGTAATAAAGCCTGCGGCAATGCTTTCCCACCAAATGACATACAGGAGCCATATCCAAATGCAGTCATTTCCAGTCTGTGTTTTCCCATAAATTTCATATCCAGCATGTTTCTCAGGTAGTCTTTTATTGTATCCTCTGGAACAACCAATGCCATTGTAGTTGAAGTGATGACAGTCCTGCAACTATCTAACTGCTAGCAGTCTAATACACTAGTGGCTCCCTACCCTTCTAGAGGAGGGTGTAGGTAAAGATCATAGGGGTGGTGCAGTGTTTTTACTGTACACATGTTCTCTAAATTAGATTTGCTCGACTGCAAAATCACAAAACACATTTACCAGAGTATCAAATGTCTTTGGGAGGTCGAAGCACATCACCTCATGCTGTTATTTGCTAAATTCGTTTGCGTGGCTTATATTCTGTAAAATTTACCAAAATAAAACAATAATTGAGAGTGCATCTGCAGCTCTGTGCAAGCCATCAAGTGATGCATTTACGATTAAAGCCACATACCTTTCCGACACATTTCATGAGGCTAGCAAGCTGATGCTGCATCCTGAATGCAACACTAATCTAACATCACACAGTGCAAAAACAACCCATGGAATAATGTCAGGACGGAAACCTGCAGCAATTCCGCAAGCACAGCAACTGGGTATCCATAGATTGGATTTTGTATCACTTTTCATTGCAGTTTTCCTTGTTTGTGAGGAAATTAAAAGTTGCATGTTAAAAAAAAGTCAGGAGGCTTGAACATTTAATATCTAGCTTTGAGAAAATGGAACTTTAAAAATCTGCTTATCCACCTTTAAATTGGTGTGATCAACTTAAAAAAAAATCAACATAAGGATTTGACTTTCCAAATAGCACCTTGGTGGAGATCATTTAAATCAGCATTTTCACAACTTGTTTAGAGAATTCCTTTTTGTAATACATCACTATAGGCAAGGGTGTACTACGGTACTTACACAGTGTACTTTTATATAAACCTTAACCTTACATTCATCCAGTATTAGGGGTCACATGGATCTTGTGCATTTGCATTTACCAAAATTGAGGATTTTGGTAAATTCGCTTGGATTCTTTAATTGCTGGGTCATTTTTAGATACTGCCATGTCAAAGAAACAAAAATAGCAGAAAGGAAGTGTTACAATCATTACTCTTGTATTTTTTTTAAAAATCCTGAGAGCAGAGGAGAACAGGAGTCCCTTTTGACTGGAAAACGCTCATTCTACCACTTCATGTTTGAGCTCCATTTTAGCCTGAACTGCAGTCTAACTGAGAGCCGGGGTCCACACACACACACACACATGCGCACACACACACACACACACACACACAGAGCACACATGTACACCCACTTCAGCAGCAGTTGATGTCTTAATACAGACAGGATCTAATTTAGCTGATCCTCTGACATTTATCCTTTCGGTAAACTCTGGCCCTCCACTCTCAGTCCCAGTGGCACCCATGCCAACAAAACGATGCTGGGATATTTAAAGGCACCAGCTTCGCACCTCAATGTGCCCTCTGGGGCGCAGAGAGTCTGCTCCCTGCTGTCTGGTGAAATTCTGCAAATATTTTATTATTTCCAAGGCCCTTTATGATCAAGCACAGGAAGTTAACAGAGAGTACAACCTTCTGGAAAAGATAGAGGTGGAGGAATTTTATTTATTACGTTCCAAATGCAACAATTTTCAGGTGTTGTAGGACCTGATCAACAGCAGAACACATGCAGCAAGGCTGTTGAAAAGACATGCGCAAATACACTCAGAGGTGGGCTGCTTGTGTGTGCACTGGCAGGGGTTATAATCAGTATCTCTGTGACAAGGAAAGTAGGTGGCAGCTGGCAGAGGGGTAGAGGGGGGACAGAGGGACAGGCGTGATAACAGATTGAGCGACTGTGATAAACTCTCCTCTAATGGTACTGCCTGCCTCCCCTCTTCCCTCCCCTCCTCCATCCCTACCTATTTAGTGGACTCTTTCACTGGCGGCGGATTAGAAACCTGGATAAGGAGAAGCAAACACTGGCAGCATCTCTGTGTAAGCAATGGAGAGGGGGAAGCAGAAGAAGATAGAGAGAATAGGGGGAGAGAGTTGAGGGAAGGAAAGGCACAAGAATGATGGCTAAAGAGAGAGGCAGGGTGAGAAGGGGGCTGGAGAGGATATTTAAGGAGTGGCACTTACCAATCGCCATCCGCCGTCTCTCCTTCTACACAACCACCAATCTCTTCATAGCCCTCTGCTTTGTTTTTGTTTTTTGACCAGGCAGTAGCAGCTTACAAAGCACGGGAGTTGCACTTTGAGACCGAAGTCGATGATGGGTTCAAGTGGCGGGTTGCAGGAGATGTCAAACACAGCCTAATTCTGTGTGGTTAACAGCTAGACATGACACATGCAGCACAGTGTAAACATGGATTAGGTTGATGTCTCAATCACAGCGTGGCAGAGTGACAGACAGGCTGCTGACAGCAGCAGCAACACCTGCTACTGGTTCACGGGAGTCCTCAGAATGTATGCAAACTGTCACTGATTCAAACAACAACAAATTATATTATGAATTGATTTAAAAATATTCCATATACTAATAGTTGGCACTTTTTGGGATTTGTCAATCAACCACTCATGATAGAAAACAAGTTTGGAAATGATCAAATCAAAGTATTTGTCAAAAACCTAAAAAATTAAAGGTCTTGCAATGGAGACTTCAAGGAAGCCTGGCAGTTTTAGCCTGATAGCATTTGAAAATGCTAATTTTAATAGCTGCAAGCTAAATGCTAAAGGTTCTTGTGACACAAATTGAAGAACTTCTATACATAAAAGGATTATGTCATAAAACTAGTCCCTTCCTCCCAACTAAAATAAATAGCTTAACAGAAGAATCAGTTAGTTGAATTTATTTATTAATATCACATATTGTAAGTGAAAATTAATTCAAACCAAACTGAAACTGTGTATGAAAGGTCAAATAAAAATATATTGTATGTATAGTTTAGAATAAGAACAGACCATGGTAAAACAGAATTCTGTCTCGAAAAAGATCTCTTGCTTTTAAAGTTTAATTGCTTGTGTACGAGCATAGATTTATTTTACTGGAGCTGTGGTTCTCAAATGTATGTGTGCCCTTGCTGCTACTAAAAATGTAAATGTTAAAAAAACATAGTAAAGACAACACCCAAAAATAATAGGAATAAACTGACTCAGAAATATGTTCATAACCAATTAATATTTAGAAATTATGCACAATAATATCTGTTCTGTTTTTTCTACTGACCTTCACCATGGTTTCTTTAAATGAAATTCTTTAGGTGTTTGCTTCTTATACACATATATTTAATTTGATCTTCTTTTTATTGTTTCATTGTTAAATAAACATTTTGTTTTTCTGTGTACGTTGTTGATCTGCCTCTGTTGGTGATATGTGCCAATCAATCAAATTGCCTTGTGCTGGTTAGAGGGTATACGTGTAGAACAATTTATCACAAAAAACTAAAGTATAAATCAGTTAAGCAAAAAAGCATTGCATAATGTTAATTAGTAAATAAGAGAATTTTTAAAAGACAGACATTAACAAATTTGATATAAACATTTTTTAATGTACTAAATCATTAAATATTTTTTTAAAGTACTAACTTATTTTATTTACACTCAACAATATTTACATTTTTTCAGGTCAAATGGGGAAAAAAGGACTGATGATAAGCTTTTAGATTATCCATATTATTCCTTGTTTCAATATTTGTAACAGATTTTAAGGAATGTTAACATACAAAAAAAAATTTTTTTTACATTTTTTATTTTAATCTTGTTATTTTGATGTATCAACTGCCAAAATCAAACATTTTTCTTTAATATTTAAACTTATAAATGTGAAGTTGAAAAATCAGCCCAAAATATTTATTTATATACACTTCAAAAGAGCTTCTTCAAAATTAACTATAAATCTGATAAATGGGAAACAATAAAATTATAAAACATTTTCAACAGCTGCTGAAATATCAACCAAGCAGAAGTTTTTTTTTGGTCTTTTTTTTAATATGCTTTGTTATTCATTATGGCTGGGTAGCAGCAGAATCTGGCTACTGTTCAATTGTAAGAAGGCTCACAATAATGAGGGATAATGTAACCATGCAAAATAAAAAGCTAACAATTATATCCGGCTTTAGAGCCTCTATTAGTACAATTCTGCACAGACAAAAGCGAAATGGTGCACTTAGTAATTTTTCCATTTTATTATGACTACTGAGTATGTGTGATTAAAAAAGTGTAATTATATCTACTGTATTGCATTCAAGCCCAGAAAAAGAAAAATATCGGACAACCGTGTGACTGTGGAGAGAGTTTGATTAGCTGGACACAATACCATGCAGCAGTAAATTAATACATTTGTTCCATTTTCTAAATTGATCCATGAAAAGGATTTACCGTAAGAGAATAACAGTTTAAACAATCACGGTGTTACAACAGCTGCTAGGGTCAAACTATTAAACTACTGACTTTAGCTTGTGTGTCTCGTCAGGGTGCATGCATTTGAGCACCACTCCAGACAGCAGTTAAAAAGGAAAAGTACTTTTGCCATTGAAATTCTGCCACTGAGTCAAAGAAGAAAGAACAAAAATTGTTTCACACTGGTTTTGATTATCCTGCGTAGTCTGGTCGACAGGGTCGTATTTCTCCACATGCAAGAAAACGTCACTCTTGTGAGGGCTAGTGAGTAGCTTCTCTCAGCTCATGCTCCTGTGTCAAGTGCTGCAAACAATATGCACTCACAGCAAGCACCGCTCGACTCAGAAGACGATGAGCTCCCACGATTATACCTTCACCACAACTGTTTGTGATTGACAAAGGCCCACGTAACCCACCACTAACGCTACCTCTCGGTCTGGTATCTCTGTGTGTCTCAGTGCAAGAGCAAACAAACAAGCAGTAAATAACTGTCTGCTTCGGCCTCTCAGACCGTCAATCAGATGGACAACTGAATACAAGGAGCTCAGAGCTGAACTAATCCAGTAAATACAACAATAGGCCCAGAAACAGACATATTCAGTCTCAAACCTCGAGATGAAATTTGGGAACAGTAAAATCTACTGACTCCAGAGTAGGCGTGAAGTGTGAAATCCTCCCCATCCTCTGGGAAACAGCTGAGCCTGCAACTGAGACGTGCTTCTATTTGTTGCTGGTCATAATTTATTAAAACAATGAATAGTTATTACCTCATTAACAGTAATACTAGCCAGTATTGTGTTGAAAAGGATGTTATTTGAAACACATAATCGCTAAATAAATGCCACTGTTGCCAGGCTTTGAAATTCTGCAATGGTTGTTGTGCCATCTTTACCACTCGTTGCACCAGAGTATAACACTAAACAAAAGAGCTAAAGACTAATTATTGCAAGATCTACGCAAAGTATTGAGCTTGCTTAATATTGTCAACTCCAGCCAAATTCCCAATGTGCCTCTATTAATTAAGCTATTTAATCATCCACCACACTAATTGCATAATTAAATCACTGCCTCCTGGGTGCTACTGATGTGCAGTGGGTAATCTGGCACAAAAAATACCACTCATCAACAATGTGGGCTGCTTGATAATGGTAATAGATGGCTCAGACCACAAAAACTGGAAGAGGATACTTGCTAATACACACTATAGCCAAGAGTCTTTTCTTTATAGTGTCATACTGTCTGAAAATCCTCACAGTTGTTGACAGGTTGAAAAATAACATTTAAATATCTTCTAAATATTATAAAATCATCTATTTTTTAGTATTTTTTCTGTGCTAGTATAAACATTGGTGTCACAACTTTAGTTCTGTTTTTTCTAAGATTTTTTTCCAGTTAAAAAAATTATTTGCAAGAAACTGAAACAATGTGTTTTGCTTCCTCTTCTTAATTTTGTTATTTATTTTTGCAGGGAATGAAAGCAGGGAATTATTTTTTGAATTTCTTTTTTGCTTTTATTCCACTATCACAACATTAGAATGCAGGCCTCTAGTTCAGCACAACTCAGGTCAGTGTACACAAACACATGTACCTTGTGTGCTGCCATTGTCAGGTCCATTTATTCCAGCACAAGACTCTGCAGCTCCGGCCAACTGTTTCAACTCCTGAAGAGCCTCCAGAAGAAATTAGTATGTAATGGCCACACTCTGCAAAAGAAAGAGCTATTATGGCTTTCCACTGACTGTACTTAGCTTTCATTTATGAGCTAAATGGATGCATGTGAAGGTGAAAGTTCAGTGGCCATTCAAGTTTTTGGCTTTAACTGGCTCCAGCACTCTTGGTTTAATTCAAGCAGAAGGACAAGTATGAATAATCACTCTGGAAAAGACTCATCGCCGCAGTCAGCATGAGACTTTACCACCACCACTACCAATTCTCTCCTTAAAACGGGTGCTGAGGCTTAATGACAAAATACCATCTACATCATGCCATTTAATTTGCAATTTGCCTGCTTTTGTTGCTGCTATCTGATTTTGGTTTGTTAGCCGCGCACTGTGTTATTTTGATGCAAATTTCGCCGCAGCTCATCTCAACTGGTTCTAATTTCCTATTTGTTTATCAAGGCTGGAGAAAATAGCAAGGGAGCAATGGGTAACTGTAATCAATGTAAAGTGCAAACCTCAAAATATTCAATGATTGTAAATTTTAGAAATGCTGGTTGGCAGCAGAAAATTGAGACTCCAGGTTTCAAATGTCCATGTGGCATTAGAGACAAAAGACCACACCCGGCTGATGCCTTGTAGAATGAGCTGGAAAAAATCTGAAAAGAAATTGTCGCTGTTGGAGTGACTGCAGAGGGATAGCTGTTTTTTTTTTTCCCAACACACAGAAGTGTACTGCCAAACCTGCTAATATGAGGTCCCAAGGGTGTTAGTCACATGTAATATATGCACAGGCTAATTTATTACACCAGGACTAATTTCCATTGCTTGTGCTTGGAGTTGCCTTGCTAATTATGCAAGGTTTTTTTTCCTTTAACAGTTTTTTGCGTCCCCCGATTCATAATTGCACATCCACATTCAGGAGCAGAGTCTTTGGAAATGAGATGAGGCCACGCCATTTGGCATTCATGGCCCCCCACATCCAGGTGAGCCCACAGTCCACACAGGGCACAAGCAAGGCTCCCTTTCCCTCTGAAAAACACCCACCCTCCCAATCACAAACGCTTGGATCTTTGATGGGCTCTGCCCCCAGAACTGCTATGACCATCTCAGAGAAATCAGATAGGCTGGTGTGTAATTAGACTTGGGACTTTAATTAGGAAAAGTTAACTGTAAGATGAAAGCTGTCACATCTGTGATGCGTGCTGCTGGTTCAGTGGATGGATCCCAGGGGGGTCTGCATCAAAAAGCCCTCCCCTGCTGAGCAGGCCCACTCTAGCATGTTCTCATGTACCCAATCAGGCTCTCTGAGTGGCATCGAATGTGAGGGGACGGAAAAACAGAAGCAGAGACACAAGTTAACTGCACAGGAGAGACGAAAAAGAAGAAGGAAAAAGGAGGAGAAGGAAAAAGAGAGAAGAAAGAAAAATGTCAGCATGCTGCTTCTTTGTTTGTCTCGTTAAATAGAGTACACGGCACCGACACAAAAGGATGCGAGGAAAAACAATATCACTTAACAAGACATCACTGGCTCATCATTAGCAATTTGTTATAGGCATAATTTCCCCCTGCCCCTTGCATAATAGGTGCCCTGGGATATCGCCGATGCCTTTGTGTGCCCTCATTTGGCTATTTATTTACTTGGCTCGTGTCACAAAAGCGATCTGGCCACCTCAAGCGAGAGCCAAACTAACGTGGTTATGGCTCCACATCACAGTTCTATTAAGATGGAGCTCCTTTAATTGACTCCCCCAGTTCATTGCCAGAACTAGAGTTTCACAGATCCCACCCGACCAATAATACACTTTGTCTCACGGGACCAAATCTAGAGCCATCTGATGTTTTAGGAAACTTGCTTTGCCTGATGTCAAATGATTGCTATTTGGTTCAAAAAATTTTTTTTTTGTGCTCTGAAAGAAGGGTGATTAGCATTTGCACCGGACGGCCCACCGGTATACGAATGCAGAGGCAAACGGATAGCAGTGATAAATATGGTGACACAACTTCACTGTCGTTCGTCAAAACACGAGGACAGTAAGAGGAAGGCCGGCATTTTTCATTGTGTGTATTTCCTGCATAACCATCCCCACAGATGGTACTGCCAGGGCTTCACTGAGGAGCTCTCACACAGCTCTTGCTTCTCCTCTGCTTTCTGTGGCTCTTTGTAACAGTATAGACATTGAGCTGTCATTTACATTCACTCGACACATGTGCTGGTGATGGATAGTCAAATGGATTGATGACTTGAGTCATAGCAACAGCGTAGCTATTTGGAAAAAAGAAAGTTTTGTGGAAAAAAGTCATGATGCTGGCTTGGTTTAGCTCTGACATACTCTGTTGAGTATAATGATGTGCATAGAGTGGCTAGGCACCCCCCAGACTTCCTGTTATTTGCCCCCTTTTCCAGACCATCATTCTCTTTCAATGGCAGCATTCACATGAGCGTAACTATAACACGATTGTATCTGTTGTTCAGGAAATGAAAATCAAGTATTTGACCTTTGTATCCCACAAGTGGCTCAGAGTTGTGCTGTGGTGGCCTTCGAGCTGACGGTACAGGAGAATCCTTTCACAGCAAAATACTGTCTTAATACCTTTACAGTTCTTAAAATTATGTACTATGCTGCAATATATTCTGTTAGTAGCAAAGCTGGATATTTGTGTCAGTTTTTTCTCAATTTTTTTTTTAAGCTCACAGTAAAACTGCTCCGTTGTTTCTGTGGAGTGTGTCAAATGCACACACACATAGACTCACAGCCGCTTCGCGCTTGCAGCTTTGACATAAAACTGTTCCTTGGCAAGGCCAAACGAGGAGATAGTGAAATCGATTTACACATTGTATTTCACACCCTTTCATCAGGCCCGGCCCTTGTGGCTGGAACGCTCGCGATTTCAAAAGCACTTAACATACGCCAGCCCCTTTGTTCAAGAAGCAAACTACTTCTGAGTAGACATCAATGCAAATAAAACCAACTAGCAGAGCGGAGGAAAACTCAAGCTGAAGAACAACCAAATTACCCGTAGTTAATACGTCTTCATTACAATTTCTTTCTCCTCCTCTCTGCTTCTCTCCAGCATACCAAAGATTCTGAGCACTAATGATTTTCTGGGTATTAAAGAGGCACCCACTGCTGTCACTCTGGATATGAAACAAGAAAACAGATTATTGTTGAGATCGCCCACTGTGAACACCCAAATGATACTTAAAATATAATGATGTTCTTAACCATACTCATTAACTGCACAGTGCAGGAAAGAACAATCCTCTTCCACAAAGCACAAGCAGATTTGAAATTACAGCATGAAGCGCATAGGCAAACAGTACACAGAAACACTGTGGATGGAAACAAAGCAGGCACTGATATGTTTTTGTTTTAAATGTAAAAGACTTGTTTAGACTTGCTGGGTTTTAAATTACTAAACTTTTAGCTGAGGGCACATCAAACTTTTTATCATTTGACTTTTTTTTGTTACCAACATATAATTCAGAATAGCTGAAACCAAGATTGCTGATTTATTTTTTGTAAAATAATATTGGTTTGTCCTCAGTTTTTGCATTTTAAAACTCAACTGCTGTTTTTCCTGATTATAAAATTGTAATGGCATTTTTATAACTGATTGATCTCTTTTTGCCCTTTTTGAAACCTTAGGGTCAGAGCTCAGAGGCTGGCACCGTTATTTTAGAAGCACAAGATGCTCCCAATAAAAGACCTCATTTTCACAACATATGGGAGCAATTGCAAACAGACAGCAGCGGAAATCTAATGTTCTATAATTCGACCCTTGTCAAGACGAACACTTTACTAAACAGGACAACTAAGGGACACAGTGGGATTGTTTGCCTTTCACCAAACCAGAACAAGTCTTTGTCAGCCAGGCATAAATAACACAGTGCTGATTGTTCTGTCAAAGTTAATCTGACAGCTCCAGGAAGCAGTCATTTATCTAATGACAGAGTTTCTATGACGACAATCGATCCTCTTGCAGCCTTGGGTGTGTATGTTTGCGTGCTATAGTGGTAAGAGGGAGTGACAAACATTTGCTTTCAGTTGTTTTTGTTAAATACAGTGGGATGCATTCATAAAGAGGGAACACAGCTTCGTTGTTGTGCAGTCTTTGTATTTATAAAGTTTTACTTCAATGCAATTTGGGGTTGTTTCAAAGCTCCAGTCTTCCTTTTTATTTTGGTGTTTTTTGAAAGAATCCGCACAATATTTGGCATTTTTATGTGGGATGAAAAGCTATAAACTTTGACAACACAATACCCCAGATTTCTGCAATTACATCACAACACTGCACTGTATCTAACCAGTGAATTCTCTGGAAGTCAGCACTAATTACTTCACATTTAGAAATGTATTGAGGGGTGACACTGTCACGTATCGTAATTCTTAAAATTTTCTATTACATTTTACGGCAGGTGGATCTTTTGCAGCATCTCAGAAAAAATGTAGTGACTGTACCATTTAAGGAAACTATTACCTGATGTAATAAACCTCTCACACATCGCGTCACCTTTGCGGAAGGCTCCAGATCACGACGACATTCACTCTAATTGTTATAATCTCATTGAAACAAGCCAGGTGTTATTTATCAAATGAGGAAAGGGGTTGAACAGATTGTTGTGAAAAGACTATGTGGTCCAAAAGTGTTATTTCCTTTAAGTTATTGTAAAAAAAAACGACATGTTAGGAATGTAAATCCATCAACTAAAGGCATTCCACACAACTCAGAGACACTAATGCTGTGACATCACGTTGGTGCTCTCAGTACTTGCCTCTTTCTTTCCTGCAAGTAACATTTAACGTAATTTAAATTCAAATTCTTCACCGCTCTTGTTTCCTTTTGTTAGGAAATGAAAAAAGAATTAAGATAGACTCTTTATCTTTGTCTGGTTAGGCTAATGTCTAAGTGTCCAAATACCTTGACAGAATCTCTCCAACAGGGTACAATGTTAGAAAATGAGGAGAGTTGAAAGGAAGAATACAAAGACAGAAGCTTGACAAATATCATCCATAACGTTAAAATGACTCCTATTGTCATTATGGACATAAAGATTAAATTCAACTCATCAGACGCAAGCATGACAGGTGCCTCAATAGGCTGATGCCAAGCGGCAGGCATAAGAGATTAGCAGGGCACTGATATCATTATTTCCGCCTATCAGGGATTCAGCAGGGAGGCAATTGTAATTTCTAGGCTTATTAGTCCACACTCGGGGAAAGAGAATGTGCTGCGATAAAGCCGACTGTGACAGTCAGGCATTCCAGTAGCAAGTGCTGTTACGGTGACACTGACCAAATGCCAGCGTGCCTCTGTCCCTGTAATCCTGCCTAATGGAGGTTAACACACAATACAAAAAAGGTCCCCATCAACGATCATAACAATCCACACATTTGCATTTTTAAGTTATAAGAGCGGTCACAGAGAAAATAAAAATGAGAGAGGTGTTAACTTGTGGAAATGAAGAGGACGGGGGACGGAATGTGCTGGGGAAGAAAACACACACACAAGTGTTTTTTAAGGTTGCTTGGAGAAGTGGTGCAGCAATCTTGAGGTTAGCAGGCAGGCAGATCCTCTTGGCAATTCGACACATCTGCCTCTCCTGTATGGGTAGTCTGTGCGACTGCCAGCCCCTGGAGAGAGACCTGTTCCCAGCACACTAAAGCCCAGAAGTGTTTGTCGAGCCTAATAAATATTGCACAGCGCTTCCTCTTAATCTCATTAATGTTTGTGCATGTCTGTTGGTGCCTGTAGATATAAACAAGGGATGAGCATTAAGCCCTTAAGAAAAAGAGACAGCCGCCATTGACTCCACTGGGCTTCCCCTCAGATATACAACTGCAGTTGGCTTCCGTTTTAGCCAAACAGAATTGCTGAAAGACTTAAAAAAAACATGCATTGCTCCACAACACTGCAGTTCATCCTCCTATTTTCTTTTTTTCTCCATCATTTGAGGCTCTAAGACCTGTCATATTTGGACCAGATGAAGATATCTGCCTCTGTTTGGCAACTTGTCTCCTTAATTATGCCTAATTTATAGACCAAATAGTGCTTATCAGTGCGACTGTCTGTGACAGCTTAATAATCTGTAACCTCACCGTGGGGGTGTGAAATGAGAGAGCCGTAGAGCGTGACCGAGACCTTAATATGATTTGTGTGTTTTTGTGTCATGGTTTAACGGTTTTATAAGCCAGCCCTGTGATAAGTATCATGTTATTAGGGAGTTACATATTTGCCTTTATTTTTCTCTAAGGAACTCCATTGTGACCAATTGCATTACAACGCTGACATTAATCAGGCTCTCTTGGGGGGGGACTAGGAAGGTGATTTGCATTGCAGCAGCTGACAGTTTTCCATTAAAATTGTTGTGTGCACAGTCAGCTCCCAGTATATACTGCGGGAAAGGTTATTGGGAGAAAATATGAAGCAAACGAATAGACTGAGATTCACATAAAAATGTATATGCTTTGGGATTTTGACATGGTAGTAATCATTCCACTGTTTTGAATCATGTGCCATATCCTACTATTGATAAGAATCTACTGCAAAGCTATAGACTATTGAGTTTTAAAATGTATCACATTGACTTTGTCAGATAAAAGTTAAGGGTTAAGAGTTTATTCTTCAATTAGTCTAGACCAGGAGTGTCAGAATCCAGGCCTCGAGTGCCGGTGTCCAACATGTTTTCCGACCAACTTGCCATTGAAGCTCCTTATTGGCTAAATACACCTTATCCAGGTAATCAGCAGCAGATAAGGCAGGATTTCTGAAAATCCAGCAGGATGCAGGCCCTCGGTAAGATAAGAAACATGACTAGTATTCAAAATACATATGCAAATACATATACTATTATGTTGTGCAGGGAAGAGTCCAATTGTAAATCTGATTCCAGAGAACATAGAGCTTCTCCAACCATAAACCTAACAGTACCTGTCTGTAAAAATGTTTAATTCTGTTGTAAAGTTGACCTATTATACACTTGCTCCTGTTACTTTTGATTTTTTAATGTGCTTCAATCTTGAAGTCAAAGCATTGCTCTTTTGCGTAATGTCACCTAAAAACTAGGATTCACACGTATGATGATGTACTCTTAAAACAATTACGTATCAAATCCTGAAGACAATTCCAGATGATCTAACCTGAATATTAGGTTGCATCTCCCAAAGCCATGCATGGTGTTTAAAAATGGAGGACCCAGGAAAAAAACACCATGAAACCAAGAAACCCACTTTAAAACTACTAAAAAGGAAACTTTTTGATGGTCAAGATATGTAGGACAAATCTTTCTATTCACTCCTAAAACCTGAATATTTTACACAAACTCCAGAACAAAAGGACAACACTGACTATAATTTATTAAACACCTGAGGTCAACATAAGATTTAAATAGACGGAAGCAATTTGTTTTCTTTGTCCCTGAACTATTAAAAATGTAATTTGTAAGAAGCTCACATCACTGTAAACATGTTTCATAGATTTCTTTTGAGTTTCTCAGGATGTCAAGGTCTACTTTTTTACTGTTGATCAGTATCTGGTCGATTAAAAAAATTAAAATGGATTTTTTTTTTGTATTTGTGCCTTAAAAAAAAGAAACTAGTTTTCATACAAACACGCTGTGTGTCTAAATACCTTGATTTAATTACTTTGTCAGTATGACTCTTTGAGGCAGTTTGTTGTCATGACAAAACGTGAAATCTGGTTGTATGAAAGATTTCTGTCAGTGCCTTCTCAGTCATGCTGATGTCTGTTGGTGTGTACGTAAAACATAAGGTGGGGGGTATGGGAATGAAAGTAGAGGTGGGCGAGTGTGCCTGATGACCATGCAATGAAATCTGCTTTGTTTCTACAGGCTGCAATTATCATTAAGCCTCCAATGGTCCTGGTCCACTCCAGAGACACCTAAAAGCCGCAATAGGCCCACACATAATATTGTATTAAATGGGACCAAAAAAATCAATACACAATGCAAATGAAAAGCAGGGGAGTAGGATCCACTCAGTATGCATATTTCCTGTCAAGTACACTTTCTGACCCGCTGAGCGTCGTTCCTAGCGAAACTCAGTACTTTTGAAAATTACTGATGATCTCTTGTTATGAGCCCCTATCTGCCTGCCTTGCACTATTTGTGATACGCTTGTCTAGTTGTATGTACTGGAAACCCGCTCGCTTCCTCGCTGAATTAAAGAGTTTGTCCATGAACTGAGAAGAATGCGCTGCTTATGTCCTTTTAGTCCGCAGTAAATGGAAATGTTGATAAATACCGCCTCCCGTGAAGCACTTGTTTTGTGGCGGCTCTGTGTGACGCACAACAGTACAAGAGAGCTAATTATAAGAAGGATGAGGCAGGGTGAGGAGAAGGGTGGGAAGCTACTTATTTTGCAGCCTTTCGTTCTATTGTGTGACATTATTTTTGCAGTGTACACTTGCGTTTACTTGAGCATGTGAATGCATTGCTGGAGCCCGCATTATGTCCAAATATGAAGATTTTTACCACAGACTGTGTATGTGCCTTTAGTGTAAATATCTAAGATGTTATCATGCACCTGCGCTTAGAAGGCCATACACAATATTTCTGTAGAATAACTGCAAGCTGATTCCTCTGGTTCAATCAACAATTTTTCTCTCAAAACACAGAAGCTTTCTCTTAAATTTCACTTTCAAAATGATTTGCGCGCTTTTAATCCATGGTGTTTACACTGGATGAGCAGAAAGGGAGATTTTGTCTTCGTCTTCTTTTTCTGCTGCTTACTAGCTCATATCTGTCACCTACAGCTGGAAGAGACTTGGTCCAAAATGCCAAAGTGGTGCAAGTCTCACAAATCGAGCTCCATGTTCTTTCTTCGTACATCGAAAGCTCAATTTCGATATATGAAAGACTTGGTGTTAGGACTGCACGATATAAGGAAACTCGCGATATGCAATATTAGTGATCAATGGCTATGTTCACACTTCAGGCTGAAACGACCCCATTCCGATTTTTTTTGCCCCTATGCGACCTGATCTTTTCATGACAGTCTGAACGACACAGATCCGATATTTTCAAATGCGACCCAGGCCACTTGAATATGTGGTCCTGAATCCGATACGTATCCGATCTTTTCAAATGTGACCGCCGTCTGACCGTCCAGGCCACATGAATCCGACCCGTACTTCATCGATACATCACAAACTTCATAATTCTGCGTTGAAGTAGGCGGGAACGAAAACATAAACATCAACCATGGTGAACGATGCTGCTGAGACCAGTCAGTGGAAGGGAAGCGAGGTGACTGATTTGATTCAAATTTGGGGTGACAGCTCCAGGGCTTTTATCGCAACCGGGCGGTTTTTGAAAACATTTCCAGCTAAATGGCCGAGCGTGGTGTTGAACCTTTCCGGTACTGACTTATTTTCCTTTCCGACCGTGGTCAGAAGCACAGGGGAGCCCTTCTCCAGGGCCGAAGGCGGATCCTCCCTTGGGGTTCACTTCCCCGTTCGGACCCTCAGATTCTCCAGAGCAGGGTAATAAAGAGTCAATAGCAGTTATTTTGGGGGAAGCCTTCTTTTATTACCGTTCTCCTTCCTCCGTAACACACAACATGAATGCGCGCCCCCAGCACACCTCCGCTGCACCCTCTAACTCCCTCCTGCGCTGAATGCTCTCTCTCTTATACACATGCTCGCGTGGCCCTAGTACACATACACATCCCCATCCCACAACAGTGAGTACAGACGATCCTGGCTCCAATGCCTTCTTTAAATGAGAAGATTGTAATTGCGCTGGCTCCTTTGTAAAAAAAAAAGTAATAATGCAAAAAGAGCTCCGCTGTTGACAACCCTGTTATTGACATCCATTGTTAACGTTAGAGATTTCTGCAAACAACAAGTGACGTCGTTCACCGTTGAGGACTCTCCTGCGCATGCGGGTCACTTCTGGGCCATTTCACGTTCACACAGGAGATCACAAAAGTTCGCATTTAATTGGAAATGTAAACGGCCTTGCAAAAAAATTGAATTTTTACAAAAAACGGAATTGAGTATTAAGCCCTGCTGTGTGAACGTAAACAATATTGCAATTAAGATATAACTTGGGGTATATAAACAAATAGCAAAACAACAGAAAACATAATTTTCGTTTCCCTTTTAACAGTTTAATTTAAATAAAAGTCAACATAAATAAAATGATACTCCTAATGACCCTTGTCTACATAGGAGGGGAACATTTAACATAAAAGAGTACCAAAACATAAACCGGTAAATAAATAAATAAGGGCTCCATCCAATTGGTCAACAATATAAAGGCGTCCATCCGATTGTTCAAATGCATAAATGGTCGGTCTTCAAAAATGACTGGCTTGTGCAACTTTCCAGTGGACTTGGAAGCAAGGCAACAGTTGTTGAATGCAGCTGGCATTGAATCCAGAGAACTGTCTCCTGGTGATGGGATTTGTTATGAATGTTTCACTCAGGATAGTTTGCTAATACTTTATACTTATTAGCTATGATGCTAGAGTCATCCGTCACCGGTCCCTATGTTTTGTTTTGTTTTTGTTTTTGAAAATTTGTCTGAATTTAATTATTGTTGTCATGGCTACAAAACAAAATAGACCCAGATGCAGAAACCCGGAAGAAGACACAGGTGAGAACGGGCGTAAGTAGCGAATGGATTTAATAATCAGGTAAGTATTAATGGCAGCAGACTCCGAGGTGTCCACGACAGGGAGACGGTTCCTGTAGGCTCATGGCGTCACTGGTGGATCTGAAGAAGGATCTACAAACGGCAGAATCGGTGCAGGCTCGTGAGGAGAGGAGAATCGGCAGAGGCTCGTGGTGTGACCGGGTGAAGTAGACTAGGCGAGGTTCCAGACTGATGCAGGCTCAGGCGACCACTCGTGGCTATAGATTCCTGGAGACAGGTAAGAACAAGCTTTGGGTTTAGGCTTGAGGCTTAAGAGCAAAATGTAAGCAAAACGTGACGACCAAATATGCACCATCAGGGGCAACGAACTGGCAAAGAATACTGGTCCTGGAGCTCCTTATGAAAGCAGGTGATGAGATGAGGTAAGTGGTCGCAGCTGTGTCGCATCAGGAGCCAAGCAGAGAGGGGAGGAGACTGACCGTGGCACCAATTATATTTCTTTTACAGAAAGACTTTTGTATGTTTAGTCTGTTTTAATGTTATAAAGTTCTTTTTACAAGCTTTATGCTTTTATGCTAAAAACCTTCCTCACTTTAGATAAGGTCCTGCAAAACATTTAATAAACTGTTAACAAAGTTAATTAATACATTTGTAAGGCTTATAAGCAGTTTAGTAATATGGACTTTGAAGACAACGGTCTGACTTCAGATGTTAATAAATCTTATTAACACTTTCAGGTATTTGCAAGACATCTATAATGCCATTAAATATCTTACTAGCATCTTACACATTAATAAAGCCTATTAATATTTTAAGTTAGTTAGTAAAACTTATATGCTTATTAACACGTAGGCTTGTGTGAGACATCTTTAATGCTAATAAATGTCTTACTAGAACCCCTAACAATAATAATACTTCTTAATTTGTTAAAAAAGTTGTTAATACATCTTATTAAGTTTATTAACACTGACAAATTTGTTAAGCATCTATAATACCAATAAATGTATCATTAGCATCTTAAAAACATCCTAACAGTAATGCTTGTAAATGTGTTACCTAAGTAATTTAATAAACCTTATTAGACTTATTGTACTAATAAATGTCTTACTAACATCCTAAAAATTCTATTATAATGCTTGTTAATGCGTTAACAAATCTTGTTAAGGAATCTTAATATAAAGTGTTGCCGACTATTTACATTTAATTCACATACCTACAGTCAGGACCATAAATATTTGGACAGAGACACATTCTTACTAATTTAGTTTATGTACATTACCACAGTGAATTTGAAATAAAACAACTCAGATGCCATTGAAGTGCAGACTTTCAGCTTTTATTCCATGGGTTGAACAAAAAGATTGAATGAAAATGTGAAAAACTAAAGCATTTTTAAACACAATCCCTTCATTTCATGGGCTTTTAAGTAATTGGACAAATGAAATAACTGAAAACAATATGATCATTACTAATATTTGGTTGAAAACCCTTTGTTGGCAATGACAGCCTGAAGTCTTGAACTCATGAACATCACCAGATGCTGGGTTTTCTCCTTCTGAATGCTCTGCCAGGCCTTTACTGCAGCAGCTTTCAGTTGCTGTTTGTTTGTGGGCCTTTCTGTCTGAAGTTTAGTCTTCAACAAGTGAAATGCTGCTCAATTGGGTTAAGATCAGGTGACTGACTTGGCCATTCCAGAATATTCCACTTCTTTGCTTTAATAAACTCCTGAGTTGCTTTGGCTGTATATTTTGGGTGGTTGTCCATCTGTATTATGAAACGCCGCCCAATCAGTTTGGCTGCATTCACCTGGATCTGCGCAGACAGTACGTCTCTGAACACCTCAGCATTCATTGGGCTGCTTCTGTCCTGTGTCACATCATCAATAAACACTAGTGTCCCAGTGCCATTAGCAGCAATGCACGCCCAGCCCATCACACTGCCTCCACAGAGTTCTACTGATGATGTAGTGTGCTTTGGATCATGAGCTTTTCCATGCCTTCTCCATGCTTTTCTCCTGCCATCATTCTGGTAGAGGTTGATTTTGGTTTCATCTGTCCAAAGAATGTTTTTTCAGAACTGTGCTTGCTTTTTTAGATGCTTTTTAGCAAAGTCCAATCAAGCCTTCCTATTCTTGAGGCTTATGAGTGGCTTGCATTTGTGGTGTGCCCTCTGTATCTATTTTAATGCAGTCTTCTTTTTATGGTAGACTTGGATATTGATACGCCTTCCTCCTGGAGACTGTTGTTCACTTGGTTGGCTGTTGTGAACGGGTTCCTCTTCACCATGGAAATTATTCTGCGATCATCCACCACTGTTGCCTTCCGTGGACGTCCAGGGGCCTCATTTATAAAACTTTGCGTAGGATTTGCGTCAGAAGTGGCGTACGGATGAAACATAGGACGTGCGTACGCACAGAAATATTCAGATTTATAAAACCGTGCGCACGCACATCCTACGCATCTTTCCCTTAATAAATCACAACCAATTCTAAATGCTGCGCAGCTTTAGCGGCTTCATGACACGCCCATAGTTGCCCATAAATAGTCCGTGAAACGCCCACAAATGAATATTCATTGATTGCGAAACCATGCCAAACACGGAGAGAAAATCAAAAAAACGTAACTTCACTCAATGTGAAGTAGAAGTTATCGTTGGCGAGGTGGAAAAGAGAGGAATAATGTTGTTTGGAGGGCACAGTGTGGGCATTACTAATGCCTAAAAGCCACGTGAGTGGCAGACGGCGGCAGACGCCGAAAATGCTGCAGCCTCACAACCTCGGACTGTGGCCGAAATAAAAGAAAAGGTCGGACATCAAAGTCAAGGCAAAAAAACGTCTAGCGCTGAACTACTTTGACCGCATGTTGTCTGTTCACAGCAAAATCTTCAAAATGCAAGCACGAGTCCTCTAATCAACTCCAGGCCTTTTATCTGCTTCACTCATAATGACATAACAAGGGAATTGCCCACACCTGCCCATGCAATAGCATGGAAGTCAATTGTCCAATTACTTACGAGCCCATGAAATGAAGGGATTGTGTTTAAAAAATGCTTTAGTTTTTCACATTTTTATGCAATCTTTTTGTTCAACCCATGGAATAAAAGCTGAAAGTTTGCACTTCAATGGCATCTGAGTTGTTTTATTTAAAATTCACTGTGGTAATGAACATAATCTAAATTAGTAAGAATGTGTCTCTGTCCAAATATTTATGGTCCTGACTGTAGATGCAGCCATTTGATCTTTATATTGTCTTATTGAATTTATCAGAGAAATTAGTTGATTAAATACAATAAAAACAAAATCTTATATAGGTTTTAAGTGATTTATTGAATTTTGTCTATCAGTTATTTATTTCATGTGTGAAATGGTAAGCATCATGATAAAAAGGAGGATCTTTATCACACATCGCTTTCATCTGCACAGAAAAGAGATAAGCTCTTACCTAATTAGCTGGTAGCGAGCGTTCTTGTAAAACGAGACTTTACACTGGAACAATATTAGTCATGCTCTCTGATGTGGTTCCTTGCTGGGTGATTCTCTTGCCAGCTCGCTTTCTCACACTTTTTTTGGTTCAGCTGCATCTCAGCAGTGGAGAACATTTTGTTGAATTTGTTTTAGGTCAATGCTTATGATGTGCACTCATTATAGGAAAGGTCAGAGCCATATATAAATGTATTCGAGGCTATCATGGCCCGTTTCTGAGAAGGATCTTTACTTAAAGGGGTTCACCCTGGGAAGAGTGAAGGGCAGACCTCACAAGAGGTTCACACAGGCTTACTGACGGTCTCAACCAGCCAGCCAATCCCGCGTCTGACTGATTATGTTCACTTTCCAGACTGCCCAGGAGATACTCCACAGGGAAATGGGTGAATGAAGCAGGCTTTTCCACGATGTTGTGTCTAAATAATGATGCCGAAGGTTGGAACAGTGGTGCCCACAATTGCCTTTTAGACTTCCAGTCCATGGCCTTTTGTATCTACTGTTAAGACTTCTGTCTGTAATGACCCATGTCAAACACTTTGGCGCTGGTGTAATGATATATCTCAGTTCACCACTTACACCCTAAGGTGACAATTATAATCACACATATACCTTTTACTGCTGGATCAAACTACTGTTTTGACAAATTGGTATGGTAATAGGTGCAGGTAGGATCGAGGAGAATGAGGTGGTGGAAGAGAGGGTAGGACAGCACTGAGGTTACTGAAGACATGTATTAAAGAATTTCAGGATCAGTTTTCCCTCCACAGAGTTTCATTCTTCACCAAAGTTATTGTTCATTCATCCAACAGACCCTTTAAGAGTTATATCCTGCCCTGTTAGGCTAAAGAGTGCTTTCTGTATGTATGGACCCTGTCACCCCCTCTTGTTTCCTACAATGGGGGGTCTTAAGCTGCCACACTAGACGTGTAAAACTCTTCCCTCCCCAATGGGACAAGGGCAAGGACCACCAGCATGCTTGGCCTTTCTGCCTTATGATGCACACAAAACAAAAGTGCATTGAAAACTCCTTTTTCCCCCTCCTCACCATTGAGGTAACACCCACTAGACACTGAACACACTTCCTGTGCTCCTTCCTGTGCTTTGCTGTACATTTATCACCCTTTCCTTACAGAAGCATGTCCTTCAAGCTCCATGATGGATATTTGCTGAGTGAGATGACCTTGTGTGTGTTAGACAGTAACTATTGGATGTCCAACTCTTTGAGGCTGAGTTGACACAAAGAGGCTTGTGTTCATAATTTTGAGCCTCCTTTTCTAGTTTGTTTTTTAACTATTAGGTCCCCACATTTCTTTTCAATAACAAAATATTTAAAGCAATTTTTAAGTACTGGTATGCAGTTTTATTTTTTTTTGTTTATTATTTTTTTCCAATAGTTACTAGCCCTATTTGCAGCCTTACCCCATAGCCTTGCCTGTCCTGCAGCAGATTTAGCTTTTGTTGGCTGGTGTTAATAGGATTAAAAGGGGTTACTAGCTCAATCACAGACAGCTTCAAACCATCTCTAAATGTAAGTATCTCATGGGGGTCGAGGGGCATTTCGGCTATGCTGTTCCCCCCTCCGGCAGCCCTCCTGATCGACGGACAAACCCTGAGCCTAATGGGGGTGGCAAAGGTTTGGCCTCCAGGAAAATCTGCAGGATTATGTCAGCACTCATTACAATGTACACAAAGACCACAGGATCAGTTAGAGCACAAACGGAGCGGTTAAGTCAAATAGGGTGGGCCCGGGTATTTTCTGCCTCCACCCTGACATTGATTAGCCTTTGTGGTTTGTGATTCCCCACATTATGGCTACTGGGTAACTGATTGTCTAAACTTCAGCACCAAACTAAACCTTCTGTTGACTAAAAATTGTATTTCAGACACAGTCTCACTTCGAAATGGGACCTGTTATCACGAACTGGAGTATATAGGCTGATGGAATATCAAAAGTCACAGATTTTCCCAAGCATACAAAAACAGATTAAATCAATTCAGCCTTGGCAAGATGCATTCAGCAGGAATGGCACATTGTGCCCAGCACCCATACATAATTAGATAGTGGATGAGACCAGTACTGGATCCACTGTGATAATGTGAGGTCACATCACTCTTGAATATCCATGATAATAACCGTAGTCAATAGAGTAGTATCTATTAGGCATGCTGAAGTGTCCAGTACCACATTCAGACAGCCTCAAATGTCACACATATGTTTACCTTGGTTTGCACAGCACCTTAGATAAATAAAAAAAAATGAAAAACAGACAATTAGAGACAATTAGAAAATAAAACTCAGAAACTATGAAGATAGAAGATTCTGCTTGTCACTGACATCCCCAGAGATGCACACTGGGTGGAGCATGTACGTGACAGTAGTGTCACACTCCAAGGTTGGACACATAAAGGGCTGGCCAGCAATTGATGTTCTCATTTGAATAGACTCTCAGGGGTGGTGTTCTATCCCATGTTCAGCACAATTCTCACTGGTGATGATAACACGCTCATCCACTCCTAGACACAAACGCACTTGAAAACAGATGTGCATTGGACTCATGTATGCAGAGAAACATAACACAGTTCTGCAATGTCCAGATGTTTTTTTTTTCAGTGTGCACACTTGTCTCAAACTATGCAGTATGGAAGCAGTTCACAAGTACTTGTTAAAATAGGCCGATGTGCCATCAGTGTTTGTTTTCCCCCATTGACAGATTGCTGCAAATGCTGTTACAAAACACGCACAGTTGCTTATTCCACTGTGTATATATATATATATATATATATATATATATATATATATATATATATATGTGTGTGTGTGTGTGTGTGAGAGTATATATTTTTTACTCCCATCTTCTCCTGTCAGCGTATTCATAAATGTTTCTGGAAAATGTCTTATTTTAGCAATCCTCCAGATAGTCAGAGCCCATTTCCATGGCTTTAAATAATGTCAATCTGGGCAAACCCAGGATTGAAGCTCCTGAGCTGGAAGGCACAATTTCTCCTTTCGCCCACAGTCTGATAATTTTCGAAGCTATTGGCAACTTGGGAATTTTGCAGCCTTATCATTTGGGCTCAGAGAAGTTCACCACCACTAATCGGTGCTGGGATCACTCATTCAAGGTTTGCAAGATTTTTTTTTCACAGCATTGACAGCTGTCTGTACTAAAGCATTAGCAATCCAGATCAATCAGCCTAATAGGTTAATACCTAAAACAATAAAATTAGGTTTAATCCCTATGTGAAATAATCTTGACATTTTTTTAATTATTTGTTGTGGGAATAAAATTGACTTTTCTTGTGACTCAATTAGGTGCAGTGTGGATCAAAGCACATTTACCCAGAGCATTTACCCCGGACCCCAAATCCCGGCATGTATGTAAGTAAATGTGTGACAGTTGGGGATATGGCAGAGCGCCTGTCCTCATAATGCTGCAGGCAAACCCCAGGCAGCAATATCATCATCATGACAGGACTCTGCCTGCTTATTTATTCCTTTTAGTTACCTCACTGCTCAAATAATGTCAATGCACAGGGGCATGGACAGGCTGACACACACACACACTCGCACAAGCATTTGAAAATGAATAGCCTCGGTGGCGGTACCTGCGGAGAAGTGATAACTGAGATGGTGTGAGCAGCCTCCGTCACAGCAGCAGTGTTTTCAGCCTAATTGGAACTAAGGACCAGACACATGTGGGAGCAAATATATGTGGTGATTCACATGCATGTGGTCAGGTTGGGATGCATTTCTTATTCAAAACTAAATTGACTCGGAGCTGGATGAATCTAGTTCAAATGTAGGACTAATGTTGTATTCTATCCTGCATCATGTTGCATGATTACTATTAACAGGCTCCCACCATGTTTACGTTTGGAGACTCCACACAGTATTCTGTAATACAGATGAAGCTTGTGTGTTTTTGTGTGTGTGCATGTGTTAGTGTACATGTGTCTATAATTAATAGGGCGCATTTGACCACAAGGGTCCCAGGGTAGGTGTTGTTTTGATCTTCTCCTCATTGTAGTCGCGGCAGTTATTCTCTAATGTGTAACTCTGACCACTGGCACTTTGTTAGAGGACAAACAGCCCTTTATTATAACCTCTCACACAAGTGTGTGTGTGGGGGGGGGTGTATTTGTGTGTGTGCATGTGTGTGTGAAGTTCAGACTGATTTTTCTAACCAGGTAGAGGATAATGAAAGACACACTTAGCCTCCACGAGTTGGCAATCGAGGCACAAGAGGAGATTTCAGAAATAAATGCTGTTTTGGGATGGGGAAGCATCAAAAAGCTCAGATAGTTACCGCTCACTAAATTACACACTGAAGACACAAACTGAACAATCAGCTACAACTAGCTATCAACAATTGAGTAGAATATGCAAAAATGGCAATTAAATGTATTAGCATACGTATATTTTTTGTATGATATCCCAACATCTGTGGCATTAGCCATGGCTCTCTTTATGTAAAATAGAGATGGGGAAATGAATACGCAATCTACCACTGTGTTTTCATCATTAGTGCGCTCCAACTCATGGCTCTGCCGCCTTCCAAGCCGCCTGAGTGGAGAGCAAGAGGAACATTTGTGTGCCCTCGCATGCCAAATTAATTCTTGTCTTGACATCTTAATTCTCGGTTCTTGTGTGTGGTCAAATCAGCCTACTATAGAAAAGCAATCAAGCAATTATTCCCAAATTATATTTGCCCAACACACACTGATTGGTTATTCTTTTCTTATTGAGTAAGCTCATTAATTCTGAGCAGCTTGCTTGTTATGCCTCTGCCATTACTCCCTTCCCCTCTCTTCCCTCTCGCTGTCTCCCACCCCTTGCTCCTCATCATGCACACTCACTCCCAGCTTTCACTTCCACCTCCCCCCATGAGTCCTTGCCACACACACCCACTCTTTCTCCTACCCAGCAGATGCACCCTATCTTCCAGCCCCAGCCTGCTGATGTTTTAGAGATGACATACACTACAAAAGCCCCGTGATCTGTGGCATTGTCTAGTTGGCCAATTACTATTCCCATCTCTGATTAACTTTGATGTGAAACCTAATGAGATAAGGCAGCTTATCAAGGCAGCGGCTGATAGTGGTCTCATTTATTCCTGTGCCTGGCACCCAAGCAAGTGACAAAAAAAAACTAATGACAAGGAGTTTGTCTGTAAAGTCAGCTCTAAGCGAAGTGCAACATTTTTCATCTGCAGTTCATCAGCTCTTGCCTGCAATGGCTCTGCCATCATCAGCGTGCAGTGCCGAGGTACTCCACACAAACGCACTGTGGCTTGCTGTGGAACAAGAGCCACCAAGTTTTTCTGTGTCTGACACTCTCACTTGCTCTCCACCTCTCTGCAGTGTTTTTCTCTTAACAGCTCCTTTCCCCTTCTCCAGGCTCTAATGGTGCAGCTAATTGCTCAGGTTGTTTAGTTGTGAGGAAGGCAGGAGTGGCTGTACAAAGCCGTTATGTTTGCCTGACTTCCAAGAGGTGAAACCTTAATTTTCTACCTCTGCCCTCTGTTTTTTTTTTTTATTATTAATATCCTCTGGTGTGTGCACACAAGATTTTTCCCCTGTTTGCACAGAAACACAATGATAAGAAACAGTGAAGCAAGAATATACTCCACTGTATATTCTGGAACATAGATTGGAATTTTGTTTGCTTGCATGCAAATATATACACACACACACATACACACCATACACACACACTTTATATATATATATATATATATATATATATATATATATATATATATATATATATATATATATATATATATATATATATATATATATATATATGTATATATATATATATATATATATAGTTGTATGTAAAAAAGTTATTTTAAATTTCAATTCTGAACACATCAAAGAAGCATCTTCAAAATTCATCATCTTCCTACTTATGAAATAACATTATAACTTAAAAAAAATAATATTGATGTTAATTCAAATGTTGGTTTTGCTGTCTAATTTAAGGGGGATAAAAAGAAACAACCCTAAAATGAGTCCTATTGTTCACTTTCCTGTGCGGACTGACTGTAGAGAGGCAGGAAGTGCATGCCTTTTGATTTGGAGTATAAAAGTAAATAATATTTGTACATCTAACACATACTCGAAGTGAATGAGCAGCCCATGAATGTGTTTCTATGAGCAAGTGGAGAGCTCTACAGACTTTAAAGCCAGAGCCCAATTAAGCCTTGCCTCATCGGGAGAGGGAGAGGAGCTGAAAGCTGAATACATAAGATAATACAGCCGCACTAAAGCAGCCTGTGCGCTCAGTGTAAAATTAGAGAGGGAAGAGAAAATCTTGATAAAGAGGGGGGAAAAAAATGAGGACAGACAGTAGGGGGAAGAAGAGAAAAAGAACTTCCTTTGGGCCAATTTCCTTTGAAACTGTTTAACCGAGCACAGCTATTCATATTCTACACAATTAATAGTGTCTCTTTCTTGTTCAGACGACACATCATAACGGATAGAGGGGGAACAGAGAGAAGAGGATTTCTTTTTCCATCCAAATTGTAACCAATTTAACGACAAAGCGTTACCCTTTAGTTCCCCAGAATAGGAGTCGCACTCATAAAGAAAGACTGACAGTCGACATCTAAATCTCATTCAAGGACGCAATTTCCAAATGCTAATCATAATCTGCAGATGTTGGCCACTGATACATCCCTTTATTTATTTATTTTGGAAGCACGTCTGTGCCCATTTGGACAGCTTGTGAAATTTGAAACAAAGAGGGAAAATCCCTCCTTTTTGAGGCGTCTTGAAGAGCAAGCGACAACAGCCACAGCCTGGACATCTGCACAGTCTTTATGTGGTATGTCTCTGCAAGCACACAAAAAGCAGTCACATTAACACACGTGTACACAAAGGAACACAGGGACAAGCATGCATGCGCACACATCTTTTCCCTCTCTTTTACTTCTCCTGGTCCCTCTTTCTCCCTGGGTTGTTTTAGAGTGCCTCAGATGTGTCATCAGACATTGGTTTCTATCTGAACCTCAGAGAAAAAAGAAATACTTGACAGAGAGGCATAGAAAAAGAGAACACTCTGAAATTTTGACATTCTTCGGACGGCCGCCTTAGTGATGGAGTGATGGAGAGGCAAGGAACTCCAGAATGTGTTTTTATTTACTTGCTGCCTTTTTCCCTTTCGCCTTTCAGGGAAATGGAGGCTAGCACGAGGCCACTCCTCGTTCATCCTCGTATAAAGCGGCTCAGTGCAGGACTTTGAAAAAGAAATATGTTTTTTCCTGTTTTGATGTCAAATACAAGGTGAAACCCAGCTCATCAGTTAGGTGATATAAAATGTAATTGAATCGTAAAGTAGCTACTAAACAGCAAAAACGTTGCCATTAGTATTTAAACATTCCTCCGATAAGTGGAACATATTATCCACTTGTGTTTTATTCAATGAATGCTGGAGTTACTCAACCAATTCAGGCCCAGTTAAGATTATGAAGTCACTACAAAAGCCACAAAGTGAGATGACACTGGAGAGATGAGCATTTTGTTCATATTTCCTATATTTCTTGTCGGTTTGGAGCTGTCATATTGAAGCTTGTTTCCTTTGAAGACGCTCTCTGGACATTTTCAGAGCCACTTTTGGCTCCTGGCTCTCTTTGTTGATTTTGTTCTCCCTCTCCACCAATACACAATCCTCCCAGCTGATAGCAAGCCAGTTTCTGTGTGAAACAATCAGAACTCGTGCCCTTCTCAAGCATGCCAGGCCAATCAGAAGGCAAGGGAGAACAAACAGAGCTGTGCAGCTGTCCTCTGGACAAAATAAAGCACTTCCGGGGCCAGTCAGAAGGGCCCGGGGTGGCTGGGCACACCCTAAATCAACCATTGTGCTGTCCCAGAAAAACCTTCAAGATCACAAAGCGTGCGATTGTAGGTTAAAGACACACATCCACATCCACAACCTTACAAAAAATACACCTCCATCCATCCCACAGTGTTTATTCATTTATTCCCTCTATCCCTAATCACTGTGACTTTTAGTTTCCTTTCGAGAAAAAAGAAAAGAATTGCCCTGTGTAAAATGCCTGAAAGGCTTAAGTACATCCACCTTTTTCTACAGTGAGCAGCCAACTCTCAAGGAAGCATGTATTGCATGTCTAGCCGCTGAGACACTCAACACGCTGTAGCAGCCTGACTGCGAGCTGAAAAGGTTCTGTGGTTTTTTTTTTTTAATTCAGAACACCAATTCATTCACATGCTATTCGCTTTTACAATAGAGACTGAAGAGGCTCTGACCCTGTAGTTCAGCAGATCAAGGTCAGTAACCAAGGAAATTAAATCTGAATTGCATCCCAGTGCACAATTGATTCTGTAGCCCCGTCATATTCCCGCTTAAGAAAACAAAATCACTACATTCACTTTGTTCTCAATGAAGATACTCTGGAATGAAAAGACCATGCTTCAAAAATAAATTATTTCCATCAAACAATATGAAAGGCAAATTCCTCTTGAGGACAAAGTACTTCAAGCATAATGTAATAGTGTACATTTATAAATTTCTTTATGTCGTTGTTTAGGCTCCACATCTTGAATTGGGGGGCATTTAAGTACTTCCTACATTGTTTTTTATAAAAAGTCATCCACACTATTTAGATCTCTGTACATGTGGACACACACACAATAAATCTAACTGATCGGTCGATTTTCTGATTGGGTGCTGTGACAAAGGCTGAGCGGGCTGCTAACACGGTCCCTGTCAGTAGAAGGGCTATACGTGGGCAGACACAAAGCCTCATTAAAATACATACAGAGCTGGTGCTGCTCCTGTGGGTGGGAAAGATGCTCCATCAAGATGTCGTTACAACAACCCTATCTCCACCCACTGGCATGTATCTCGCTCACACTGTCCTCCCCCATGCCTGGACAGCACAATGGCAGTCTCCTTTATAACCAGTGTGGGCCATTCCCTCCTTTCCCCGCGAGGTCAGGGCCTCATCCTTGGGGAGATCTCACATTGTGTTTTAGCAAACTGGGGTCAAACTGTTTGGAATAAAGGGTTTTGTTAAACATCAATTAGGCAGGTCCGGTGCTCTGGCGTGAGCTTTATTTATGTGGAAAGCTATAGTGCTCAGCTGTCTCGACACTCAGCAGCATGTTGGTCTGCATGTTCCACTAGTCTTGTATGTGTCACAGCGGACAAAACAATCTCACGGCATACACCGGCGTGAATGAAAATTCCCTCACCCGATGTTCACCTCAGCATAAGTCTGGGTACAAATGCAACATATTTTCCCCACAGTCGAAGTAAAAAGGAGTCAGAACAGTTCACGTGTCTGTCTTCCTCTTTGCCACTCAGAGGCGCTGTATTGGGGGGAAAAGGGGGGAAAAAAATTAATGAATAAAAGTTGAAAGTGTAGCTGTGTTGTCAGTGGTGCCATGTAGGCCAACTGCCCTGTTAGTGAGGCTGACATTCAAAGGGAGCTGGGATGCCGACAACAATCCCACAACCTCCTGCTGCGAGAAGACATTTCGCGTGGTGGCAAAGTCCTTTGATACTGCTCTTGTGATCCTCACTGCCCTGCCTTTGAAAGAGCACACACATACAGCACAAAATGCAGGCCATCGCCATTATGAAACATTTGAACACTCTGCCTTTTTATTCTGTGATTTTACATTACTGTTACTGTAAAATATCCCTACTTTTAGTTGGATATTAGACATCTTTTTTGGAATTTGGTTCACTCAGCATCGTTTCTGCAGACCTATCTGGAATCACTCACATGTGAAGTGATAATAAAAACAAAAATTTCACAGCTATAAAATAATGTGGCTTTTTTTTATTGCAAGTCTACCTTTTTATTCACAGTGAAAAAGAGAACAATTACACGTGGAACTGCTGCTAATGCTGCTGATTAATAGCAAGTCTGACTCTGTGATAGTACAATGTGACTGCAAGCAATAAGCAGTAATGCAGGTTACTGAATATAACACCCACTTTCAAGAATGAAGGCAAACAAGCTCCACTAATTACTGAGGCACTATGCAGTCATTTTTGCGAGCAAGGGTTACTGAATGGTTGCCTATTACTTCACTTCCCTGAACTAAATGCTTAAGATAATGACCACTTACTAATTGGTGCTTATACCTTATATCAGTTCCTGCAGAATATAATTGCAGCTATTATGGTACTAAATAATCGCTGGAATTAGTATCCTTAAAAAAAGTGTGCTGAATAATAGTATGGTGTATTTTCCTGGAATAGGTCTTAGTGTCAACACACCACCAGTTGATTCATCATTAACTAGAGGGTTCGGGGCAAGCAGAAAGCCTTTCCTGTTAGGTTGGTGTCAGCACATCTTCTGCTCTGGCAAATAGAGAAAATCTGTTCATGCAACCTATGTGTGTGGGTTCCTATGAAGTATAAACACAGCAATTGAGAATGTAGATATTTGTGTGTGCACAACATGAAGTCCACAAGCAAGGGAGCTCTATATTCTATGCTGATCACGCTCCCCTCTGCTCTTCCTTTGTGCAGGCCCTTCCGTCAGCTGTTGACTTCCTAAGTGTCTCAGACAGCCGTGTTTCTGTCTGCGCCTCTGTCCACTGCCTTGTCCTGCTCACATTTCTGAAGTCCACTGACTGCTAATGGCTGTATACAGACAAAGAGCCCACTCTGTTGCCACTCGGCCCGGCCAAGCCAGGGGCCAGGGACAACCAGGAGGAGGAGGTGATGGGGAGAGGGCTGGGTTTGGGAAAAGGGAGGGCTAAAGCTGGGACGAGCACCCGGCACTGCCTGCCTTTCTACACTCGTGTCACGCTTGTGTGACAACCACTCCTCTGTGCTTGTTTGAACTGTCCTTCCCAATTAGCGCTAATAAGTCCCTCTGTAAGGATGAGCAAGCATAGTGTGCTCAATCGCCCCCAAGTTCACATATGCGTAAACAGATTTGTGCACAAAACACAAACACCGTCTTTTCTCCCAAAGCTTATAGAATTGAAAATCCCAGGAGCACAACCTTGCTAATAGATATAGGAAACCCAAAATGCCTCACGTTCCCAGCAAACAAGTGCCAGTAAAGAGGCAAATTAATGACAAGTCGTTAGAGGGGTTTGCCTAAGAATAATTTTGCTCTGGCTCCTCACTACCACTGAAGAATTGATTAGATCCAAGCTCAATCAAAGTGCATGAATCTATAAAGAGCCAAGTAGACATGCTCCAGTCCAATTTTTTCCAAACAACACTCCGGCATAAGGATCAGAGTAAAACAGAGAGCTTTTCTTCCATGTTAGGGTTTAAAAGCTAGACTTAAAAGCGACTGTCAGTAGCAGAGAGGTAGACAGGTGTTGCAGTTCGTGTCGGCGCACTTCTCAGTACATTAGCTCTAATGCTTTTGCCAAGGAAGATTTGGTACAACGATAAATCACAGGAAAAGGGTTTCGCACAAAAACATATAATTCAGAAAGTACACAAACGCTGCGGAAATAATAGACGTCACTCTGTTTCTCGATACAGTGTTCAGCTGTCTGAGCTGAAGGAAAACTAAAGAACTCCGGAATAATGATTTCACTTGTGTTTTCTCAAAGTAAAGACTTAGTCAAGCTTGGCTGTGCTCGGCTGTTTATTGTTGCCCGCTTGTTTATTGTCATGCAGAAAGCAGAGGAGGTATTAAAGGCAGATTTTGCCCTTATTTTAAAATGTGGTGCTGAAGATTAGAGCCACTGCCAAACACTGGGGAAACACTTAATTGATTTCCTTTGGACTGTTTACCTCTACTGTAGCCCTCCTGGAGCCCAGCACACACAAACATGAACGCATACGCACACAGAGTACAACCCTGGCCCCATTTACGGCTACACGGGCCTGCCAAGAGCCTCATTAGTATTCACAGCAGTGGCATTTGCCAGCCTGAGCGTTGCCGTGGTGATGCTGCCCACACAAGTGATGATAAATGGTGCTTTCAGCTTCTCTGCCTTCCATAGAGCAGAGCGGGAGCTGAGGAGTTGCTGGCTTGGACCCAGCTACGGCTATGGCTATAGCAGGGCCGCTTCCCAGAGAACAGGCAACCCAAGCATGACTACACAAGCCCGGGGCTGCTTGAAGGCTTTGGGTGAAGGGGAGTGGTGGGTAAGGGGGTTTTGGGACCGTGTGGGTTGTGGGGGGGGCAGACTTGAGGTTTTAAAAGATGGGGAGGGGAGAGTCCTGGTAAAGAGGGTCTGCTTGAACTTGTTATTGTTGGCTGAAAAAGCGGTGTCAGCTTCAGGTTTTCTCGTGTGAGTTTTGTTTGCCTCACGTTTTGGTGTGGTTTTAAAAAAAATTGCTATACAAACCATATTTAAATTAAAAAGCCATAATTAAATTTAAGATAATTTTCAGTTTTATATTTTTTCATTCATCCAATAAAATGTCATTTTTACTATATTATATGTAACTTAAAGATATGTTAATGTTTAAAAAGAAAGGAAGAGAAGATATTAAATGTAGCCACAATGAATAATTGTTGGCAGCTTCAAAAAACAAAATAATAGCTACTAAAAATTAAAATTGAATTTTACTAACACTTAAATATTTAATGTAAAATACAAAATATTTTTACATAAATAACATGATTTCTTGACTTAGGTATTTTGTAACCCATCGTTTTTCAGGATGAACTATTTACAGATATTAGTAGCATAAATACACATAGAACTTAAGATCAACAATTTTCTTGGAATAAAAGTATACAATTTTCCCAGGTTTTGAACATGCGCAAAAGGCTTAAAAAAAGGCAAGTATTGTGCAAAAACATAATTTTGAACTGTTCCTTCACTGTGACAAATAGAGTGTGAAATGATCTCAGCAAACACTGCAGTCCCTCCTGTGCTTCTTTTATTGCAGCTTTAACAGCAAAAGCTGTTTGAGCCTTAAATCAGCAGAGAATGGGCGTTTAGGTATCCAGCTACACAGAAACAGCCGTGGAAGCAGTGAGGATAAGGAGGATAATGTGAAATCGCCTTGATCCTTTTTAAACACAGAAGTACGGTGTTATTCCCAAACTATTTCGGGATGATGTATGACATTTTTTATTTTTTTGCATGCTGATTTGATGTTATTCCATAAAAAAGCCAAGCTTGAAAGTTTCCATGTTGCATGCACCTGAACCTCATTTGGTACACTTATTTTTTGTGTTTCCTATTGGTGGCTATGTATAAAAAGCTAAAAAAAAAAAAAAACAGCTTTTAAGAATTTGCAATTTGCAATTTACAATGACAACATTCGCTGTTGATGGTCAATTTGAAGACAAATATTTGTGGAAGTGTTAAAAAAAGCAGAAACTACAATGTGTCATTAACTTCAAGTACAACTTCAATATTTTTTTCACTATCTATTTTCTGTCAAGGTTTCCTTTGTTATTTTTTGAAAAAATTCCTCTGCCAACAGCAACTTTTAGAAGGAGTGTTTATAATATTTCTGCTTCCTGTTGGACAGTCCTCTCAAATACACTGGCCTGAGTGTTTCTGCTTAAAACACAGTGATTCCTGCACCATGAGCACAGCTGAACTTCGGGATGACCGCTCCTTCAGAGAAAGCCTGACCCTTCCAAAATCAAGCCTGATTACCCATCTCTAGGACACTAAGCAGCGGCTATCTTCAAAAGGAGCAGAAACAATCACCAGTTGGGGGGGGGGGTAGTATCGTGTGTGTGTGTTGGGGGGGGGGGTTGGAGAGCTCAGCGTTGTGCAGCGGCAGTTTGGGCCAGACTGAACGGTCTCAGCCAGGGGGCCTGGGCTATTAAAAGATAAATGTATTTCTTTGTTGCATTATTCATGATTTGAGGAGGTGGGGAGGGAGCTGGGAGCTAGAGGCTTAGCGCAGCAGTGGCTTCCTTCTCGGCCTCATCAAGGCCAAGGCCCCCACTGCACCTTCAGCCTGATGCAAGAGAGGGTGAGTGGGAAAGGGGAGTAGGAGGTGGGAGTGGTGGGCGGGCGACAGCTGTGATGACAGAGAGAGAGAGAGAAATGATTACAGCTGAAGTTCCTAAATACAAATATCAAACTTCATATTTCCAATTTAACCTACATGAAATATAGCAACAGCAGAAATAGGCATTTATTTTATTATTTTACATAACACAAAAATCCTGTTTTACTTATTTAAATATTCTTTCCACAATAATTTTTTCATAATGAAATAAACAGGAGAAAAAAAACAAATCAAATCAACATGGAGCCCAAACTGTGGTGCTGACAAACCTCTTTGATAAAGAGTTTGGGCGAATATTCTTGGGTAAGAATTTACCTACCAGAGTAAATAGTGAACTACTTTGCGACTCATCTCTAATCCTAGAGTTAAAAAAAATACCAAATATTTATTTAAACATATATATTTTATATATATATAGATAGATAGATAGATAGATAGATAGATAGATAGATAGATAGATAGATAGATAGATAGATAGATAGATAGATAGATAGATAGATAGATAGATAGATAGATAGATAGATAGATAGATAGATAGATAGATAGATAGATAGATAGATAGATAGATAGATAGATAGATAGATAGATAGATAGATAGATAGATAGATAGATAGATAGATAGATAGATAGATAGATAGATAGATAGATAGATACACACCCATTTATATACTGAAGATATATATATTTACCTCATAAAATGTGTTTAATATCAAGTTTTGCAAATGTGGTGACAAACATTTTTTTTTAATAAACTTAGAATTTCTTTTAATTATTTTTTTTTTTTTCTTTTTCAGACAAACATTTTTTTGTGTTGTCCCAAATGCATTTGTGGATATGTGTTGATGTGTAAAAACCAACAACTAGCTTTTCCTTTTCCCTGTGACAAAAGTGTTGAGTTTTTCTCTCAGTAAGTACATTTGCTTAAAAGTTGCTTCTGAATGAAATTATTCCGGCATAAAATGCGCACTTGTGCTTAAAAGGAAAGACAAGCTCTGTGACAGAGTGGAGGGTGGTCTGAACACATCAGTACTCCTGACTCCATGCTGGGATCATTTGTTTACAGACAAGAGGCCACAAGGGTAGGGGGGAAAAATCCAAGAAATCCAGAAGATGTGTGCAGTAGTAGTTCACGGGCTGTGTTAGCTGGCGCTGACATGTGTGTTTGGGAAGATGAGTGCACCTTTTTCATCACTGTGTACTTGTTTATGTGGATCGCAATCCTTGCTTTTACACATTCTGGCTTGAGTTAGACACAAGAAACAAAGGCGTCATATTTGTGCTTGCATGTCAAGGATTAGTTGTTCTTTTGAAAGCCCCCCCCCCCCATTATCTGCTTATCACTCTCTGTGCTCTTTAATCTCTTTCTTGTCTCTGCTCAATAGCTTCCTCTCACTGTCTCGCCATTACAAATGTAGCCTTTCTCCTCTTCTATTTTTTAACACTTACAAAACTGAAAAGGCCTGGCCTGGTCCGGGCCACCTGGAAGCACCAGTGAAGCTTTCTCCCAGGCCTGGCTCCCTGCCACTAGCCAGCTGTAGCATTGTGAGTGGCCCATCTCAGTTAATTCCATGCATTGCAATTGTTGCCGGGCACTGTTTACAGCCACCTCCTACTCCGCCTGGGTAGCCTCTCCGATTGTCCTGGGGCCTCCCTTGTTTAATACTGTTTTGCAAGTTATTAAGCCCTGGAAGTCCATTAATCACAGTTCACGGGCTGTGTAAGCCCACACAAGGCAAGCAGAGGTGGGGGATGGGGGAGCACACTCGCTATCCTCAATGGGCTTAGACGGTGGTCCATTCAGATCCCTAACGAGATCATTACCACTAACTAAATACAAACCTGACCCCACGACCTGCTGGGAAATTACGTAGGAGCTCTCTGGTGCAAGACATTAATATACACCTCCTCCCCACACCCTACTACCCATCTCCACCCCTCCCATTTTCCTGCAACAGTGCGTAAACGCCCACCCCCAAAGTCTCCCAATGCAACCCAACCCCGCTCCCCACAACCCCACCTCTTCTCTTGTCCTTTCTCACTTTCTTTCCAATGGACAGAAAACTAAACCTGTCATCAAAAGAGCCCTAATCACTGCTGTGATTGTGGTAAACCAAGCCTGACAGACATTTCACTGAGGCCTCAATGGGTACATCAGTGCCACCTCCCTTAGCCAGCCCCCCTTCTTTCTCTTGCTTCACTCGGCCCTCCGCTCTCCCTTTTTACCAGGCCTCTGGCCAATGCGCAACAAACACCCGGGGGCTTTTCAGATTACTTGACACACTGTGTCCACTTTTGGGAGAGAGACCACCTGGTAAGCTCATTTTAATACAAACCCATTTCAGTCTCTGCTCTCTTTTTCTTCCACTCCTCTAATTCCTCCTCTCAAGCCAAGCTACCTCCATGAATTCTGTCTAATCCAGTGACCCCCACAGAACATTCCTGGTTTTACACTCCTCGGAAGAGGCTGGATTTGGGCGGATTACATGCTTCCAGTTCTATTTGGAGGCACCTGTGGACTGGAAGTGGAAAGAAGGACCAAAACTAAGAAGACAAAAAAGTTATCTTGTTTTTTATAAATTAGTTAACCTCTCATTTTTACATTTTGCATATCACACCTGCTCTGTAAAAACAAGTTTTCCAAGTTGGTTGGATGTTGGTTCCCCACCCAGGTTTGTAGTGCGTAGCCAATGACGAAATGATGCGTTGGGAGGAACGACAGCATGAAAGATACGGGTACAAGAAGGGGGTCTGCACTGACTTTCACTTATGCCCCTCAGCTTATGTTAAGATGTTGTCACTTTCACCATCTCAAGTGTTGCCACTTCACATGCTGGAGCTTAGTGTTCGCAAAGGGCTCTGGGGTGCCAGAGTGAGGGCGGGAGGGAGGGCAAGAGGGAGGAAGTCTGGAAAGATTTCCATTTTAAACAAGCGCAACTTTGTCACACTGTCACCTGACAACCCCAACTCACCCTTTTCAGCATTTTCCAACTTCCCATCTCCCCGTTGCTCCTTTCGTGCGTCTCTCTGTCTTCAGCTGCCTCCCTTTAACTTTGTGAAGAACTGTAAGTCAGCATTTACACTGAAATCTCCTGACAGGTTGATGAATCGTGTCTCACATCCTTTTGAGTTTTGTGAGTGCTTAATTGCTCTTCTTCTCTTCTTCTTTTTTTTACTCCACAATATCATAGCGGATGCTTTGCCGGTGTACGCAGTTGAGATGTGCATATTTTAAATTGAATATAATATCCTCCACTTTAATCCTTGATAAGATCTCAATTGTACCACGATGTGAAATGGAGATTCAGTGGGCTAAATTAAACGGGAATCTTAATTTACCTGGATATTATTCTTCACTGAAATATAATCACTGACTGAACAAGAGGGCATGCCAGAAAATCCTTTATTGGCCCCTTATGCATGCTCGGTGTAGGTGCCGATGAGGAGAAAACCATTCAGTTTATGGAAAAAGCGTAAAAAAATAAATAACTCTCCAGCCAAAACATGAAAGCATGACCGCATACAAACATGCACTCAAATTATCCTCTCTAAAAAACACAACTATAAATACTAAATTACTCATAAAATCTCAGAGCGCGGGCTACTTGTTGAGTGTCTACCTGGCACTGCATTGATTGTTCCTCAGCACTGACCAATTGAAAGCTCATAATGATGATCTCTGGCATGACAAGTGATTTTAACCTGCATGTGGGCCGCCCCCGCGGAAAGTCACAGATCAGCTGCCCCACGTAAACAAAAACATTAGGAGAGTGTTCCACATTTAAGAGCATGCTAATTACAGTCATTCCTATCTGAAGTACTTTCTGCCGCAATTTGCTCAGATCACCAAACCTCCAATCCCTTTCATGTAAACAAATAAACCCTCGTGCAACAAAAAGATAAAGCAAATAATAAAATATACACTGGCACTATCGGAACTCGCTGGGAGAACTGTGTTTGAAGTGGGCTTCAAATAGTATCATGCTACTCTGTGGTGCTGGGTCCTACAGTTCTACACATCCCCACTGAGGAATAATTACAAGGGCTGCTGTTGATGTGCTCAGGAAAACAAATCCTTTACTTACTAATGACAGGAAGAAGACAAACACAATAAGAAACACAAAAATCTAATTATTTTTTTGTTTTTAGAAACTGGAAAGAGTTTCTACATGAACCCAAATCCCATCTGTTTTCAGACCAGTCGAAATGAAGCCAGTCCCATTTGACATAACAGGTTTCAATTAAAGCAGTTGATTTTTGTTAACAATTACCTAATAACCAGTTTTCACCCAGCATCTCTCCACTCATTCTTGGTCTTAGCCTCTTGCCCTGGCCTATAGGCATCAAGGCTGATCCACGGCAACAAATGTGTGGGGTTGGATGGGGGGGGGTGAATGTCACTGCAGCCCTCTCCAGCACTCCAGGTGAGTGTGTTTCTCCAGCGGTGGAGGAAATGAAGCAAAAATGATGGAGTGTTTGTTTTCTGACATTTTGTCTCTCTGCGGGCTCATCAGGGCTGAGCCTCGCCGACGTCAAGTGTTAATTTAGGGCTCCTGCCGAGCGTGAGTCTGTCAGCGGCGAGGCTTGGAGGAGGGAAGTGAGCTCTTGCAGAAAATGACCCTTCTGGTCTGATTGTCTTCTGGCCTGCAGACTGGCACTGAGAGGAAAAACAAAGACACCGAGAGAAGGAGAGAGGTGTCTGAGTGCTAATGCACCTAGCAGCAATTAGAGAGGCTTACCTGACTGTGTGAGCACAGCACGCAAACACACACATCCACAGTGTACACACAGTACAACAACGCCTCCACCACTGCTCGCCAACGCTTTCCACCCTTGCACACCAGCTGATTTCAGCATGCACACTAGCAAAATGAAAGACAGGCACTTTTTGAAAGGACACACACCAAATTTCCAAGTGGACTTCCAGCCACTTTTTTGCCCAGTGATTAATTGGCCCAAGCTTACGATAGTCCAACCCTTTATTTTGTGAAACTTAAACAAAAAAAGACAGGCTCCTCTAAAGATTACAGCAGCACATTAACTTCAGAGTGAACCATGAAATTGCTTTTTCCCCTCCTGCGGTGTTATGACTCCATAGCGGTCACTGCCAGTCACAGGAAGGTGTGCAGACATTAGTGTTACATCACTGAAAGAAAACAAAGCGGAGCACGTGGCTGGGGCCCGGCCAATGCAGACCAGTTTGGGCCAAAAAGAGACAGGTGTGGCGGGGAAATTAGATACCACTGTTTTTATTCGTAAGAAGAGTCAAGTCCAGCGTATCAAATTCATTGCGATAAAGAGGATTTAAAGGACTGTTACATGGAAAAGAAAGGTTAACTTTGCCATTTCCATCAATTCCTAATTTACTTTGGAATTCATTTTCTTCTTCCCCTCTTTTTTCACTCCGCATAGGCCAATTCAATCACTTGAGTTCATCTGTCTGTGTTATGCAAATCTGAGCGGCTGAGATTGAACCCACCGGCCCCCTGTTCAGCTCATGAGCAGAAAGGCTGATAGAAAAGATGAATTCTTCCATTTCAACGTGCCTCCTTTTTTCACCCAGTCACATAGTATCAAGGCTAACTTTTTACATGGTGCTCTCATTTATTTTAGCTTGGGTCTGGAGGATTCACTCTCTTTCTACATCCACGGTGATTATGAAGATGCAAGTCCTTTTTGCAAGATGAGGGAAAGCATGATAGTTTCTTTTTTTTCAAATAATAATTTTTTGAAAAATTACTGCTAAATGGTATTACAAAACATTAAAGGACTAAGTTAAGTTTTACACAATTCTGATGGACAGAACATCTCAAATACCATAAAAGTATAACTTTGTTATCCCAGCCTATCCCTAGGAATAAGACCATGCAGACAGGGACACAGCAGGTCTCTAATAGACTAGTGTGGAGGAACCCCCCTGAGGCTTGATGCATTGTGTTAAGGCCTTGTATACTTCACGCATGTTAAGGATCACATGCCACAATTTCACAGTACAGCAGGGGTAACAAGCTCCCATCCAAAGCCCAAATTGGCTAGTGATGGATGGTGTTGACAGTTACAAGCCGTATAGCGAGTGGAGCAACACAAAGGTCAAGGTTGAAGCCGTCAGCCAGCTCTGGATAACAATGAAAGGTCTCCATGGCAGAAGAAGCTGTTTCTACGTGCTCACTAAGCAGTGAAATATGCCGTTTCAATTTGTTTTATTAATAATACTGTAAAAGCAAAAACGTTTGTAGACAATAAAATCTCCCTAAAATGTGAATTAAAAAGATTTTAATTGGGTTTTTGATGTTTTTAACATATTCTTGTGGCATTTTTTTCTTATGATGAAGGACATAAAGCAAATTGAGCTTAGAATTGCTTTTCTGAGTATTTCTTTATTCAAATCATTGTGAATCAGGAGCAGATGAAAACATTTTGTTGGAAAAAGATTGTAGTTGTTGTGTACAAACTACAATCTCCCTGCTCTGTCAATTCTAATGCATCCACCTGCAGACACATAGATTCATGTACATCTTAGTTTTCCTTTGGCGTCTGGCTTAAAACTGTACGGCTGGATTGCTCCAGTATTACTCGCCATTCAAACGTAATGTTAGTATTAGAAGCTGGGAACTAGCAGGAAAGTGTGTAAACTGGTGGATGATGGGAAGGGAGCGGGCTTACTCCACCCCAACAGTCCCACCACAATTAACAGGCAAATTTCTAATGAATTGCTGCTGTTCTGCAGAAACAATGTCCTAGAAAAAGACCCAGTTATTGGGTTTTTTTGGACTAAAAACGGCATAACCACAGATCAAAAACCATTGAGAACACCTTTACACCGATCAAAAGATAGTAGGACTTTAATAAAACTGTGAAAGTAAAAAAAGTTTGTATGCATAAACCAAAAAAATCTGCCAAAAATGTCAAATTAAATTATTTAACTTAAAAAATACTGATCCCATCCTGGCAATGTGGTTATTATTTGCTGTTCCACATCAGTCCCATGTGCTGAATGAAGCAGTTATTCCTATTGTAGTGTCCTGCAAGAATGAATTTTTTTTCAATATAGCCCTTCAGGATGAAGACATTTCTCCTGTCATTTTCCTCCCGTACTTCAGTGTAATTCTTTTTCTCTCTCCCCTCCATTTTTTTCCCCGGCGACTGCAGTATGCGGCAGTGTGAATTGTGTGTTATTACCCAGCAGGAGACAATATCATTACCACATATTTTCTGTCAAGGGTCTGCAAAGAATGGTGCCGTCTTGGGCCTCAGTGATCTAACAGCCTCACACAGGGCTCCAGAATTACCCACTCCTGGCTTGGGGAAGTCAAACACTACCAGTTAGAGAGTGGAGTGAACAAAAGAGAGGTATCCCCCACCACTCCCCTACCCCACCATCCTCTTGTACTCTGCGGCTTCTTTCCTTTCTTGTCAAGGTAGAAGTGGACACACCTCAACGCCAGAGGGAAGATGCCTTTCTTTTTGCGCCTTGATAGAAATATATGTTTGCCTCAAGTGCTGAATGATATCAGACTGCAAGGTACACACAGACAGGCAGGCAAGGTATGACAGTATGTGATTTCAGATAAACATCTTAGAGATGTGCAATTTGTTTTAGATGAGTAGCTTATAATTACCAGCACTCGTGTCAACTTTTTGATTGACTCTACCCATGAGTCTACGTACTCGTACACTGAAGCGCAAGTTTTGGCATTGCATTCGTGAATGTCAAGTTATTAGTTCCCTTTCTTTTCTCTTAACACATCACATTGTGACAGGGGTGACAACAACTGAAAGGGTTGGCGCACATGTGTCATAAAGTGTGTAAAGAAAATAACTCCAGAATAAACATTCCTCCTTTTGGGAAAACTCAGACTTTGTAATTATGTCTTCCTCATGAGACAAATAGAATTGCTATCATTTTCCATTGACAGCGTACGACAAACAGACCAATGATTTATGCATACTGAGTGACAAAACCATCTATTTTCTTTCCAGAAAAACAGGCAATACACTTTGGCAATTGAACAGCAAATGAGAAGTGAAAAATTCAGACATTGGCCCTCTCGCATCAGCCTCCATCATTTTCAGAAGTCATAGAAACATTTGATAGTGCTTGCATATCTTGTGCTTAAGGATGCAGCCAACCAAAACACACACAAAAAGGCAAGGGACTCTCATGAGTCTAACGTTTAAAGTCCAACTCCGACCATATGTACCATATGTATAAATGACCATATGACCATATATACCAAAGCTATTTTTAAAATAGTTCCCAATGGTCTTTTTTATGATGACGGTATGTCCTTTTTAGTCCAAATTTAAAAACCTTTTTCGTTTTCTAGGACATACAAGAGGCCGGGGTTCATTAGAAATTCACCTCTAAGTTGTGGGCAGGACCATTGCTGCAGAGCAACCTCCCCAATGCTGAAAGCTCTCTGTCTGCATGCTTTGCCACTAGCTTACACCCCCTCACACCCCGAACCTAACATTAGGGGTGCAACAATAATGGTGAGCAATATTGGAGCTTTCCAGCCATATTGAGCTAAATGCTAGCTCAGACTAGGAAAACAAAGACGATCATGGATCTTGTCATCTAATCGTCTACAAGTGAATGTATCAGCAAAGCAGGGAGCTTGTGGACCACCCAACGTATTTTCCCCACTATAAATAAGCAATCATGAGCCTAATTTCTTAATATATCTTCTCCAACATGACAAAAATGCCACAAGAATATGTAAAAAACACCAAAAGGTGTTTTTTTTTTCCATCAGACTAGTTCATTAACCAAGCTATCAAACAATCTAAATGTAGAGGAAAATAAACTTTGAGAAAGGATGCTTCTTACCAGCACTTTGGAGGTATAAGCAGACGCTTGATTAAAGTGAGATGTATGGATACCATGCCTCGGCATAAAAAACAAAAGTAAAAGTCTTCAGGAAGCTCTTCAGGAAGACACACTCACATTCAGAAGTGTGGTATAGTTTGGTGGTAAATGAGGTGGAAGCAGCTGCTTCATGAGAGCAAGAAGGCCCTAAAAGTTGAAAGTTAAAGAAGCTTTGTTTTCACCTAAGCACATGGAGGATTTCAGTTCTCGCAGAGTCACATTTGATTTATTCAAAGTGGGAACATATCGCAGACTCATTACAACTGAGAATTTAATTAACATAGGTCTCCTATAGTCCCCAATATGTGAGTGATATCCAAGATCACCCAAAGGTCAGATGTGGTGCCGGGCGTAGTATTAGAATGAAAAAGTTACACCTTACAGAGAGCACTCAAAGGCAGCAGCTGATAGGATGGTATGATAATGTTTTGAAATGGATGCCATTAAATTAACCTGATTCTAATAGGATCTGAAGCAGATAACATGGAAAATCACTGTTTTCTTTTCAAGACGATATACAAAATGGAAGCGTGACAAATTGATTTCTATTTCCTCCCTAGATACCCTCCCCTCATCCGTACATTTTCATAATTTGAGATGAGGTGATATGGCGTTAATATTCCCTATCTTATCTTGTCACATCCTGAAATTGTTGGAGAGGATATGATTAGCTGAACAATAGCATGAGAAATGCACTTTATGAAGGCTATCCAGGTTTTCATGACAAAGAGCGGCAAGGCAACGAACAGACCTGGATGCAGAAACAATGACAGTCGAGCGCTCTTGCTTGTTGCAGCGGGTATCAAGGCAAAAAAATTGGGTCTTGAAGATTCATGCATGCCCACTGGTATTTGCCAATTACATGAAATTAGCATTTTATCATTGTTTGTTGGCCATTTAGAAAGCAGGAAGACAGCCCTGACTCAGTGGTGCAAGGAGGGCTCCAAAGCAGCGTGTTTTGGACTGCTTAAATGCACCATTAAGCCTTTTAAAATTAGCTCCACCCGTCAGAGAGTAAAAACAAACGTGGCTTTCTGGCTATCAATGGAGACCACTTAGAGGAAACAATGCCCTGTTGAGGCCCACCAGTTTCCTCATCAATGAACATCAAAGATGAATGAGGCCTGGCTGACAGCTTTTTTTTGTTTTTGTTTTTGACTGATGCCCACAAAGCCCAGCTCAATATCATCTCGGTCCTGCTCCTCTGTGCTTCCCCTAACAGGTGCGACCCCTCTACTCAATGCGCCATTTGACAAGACCGCGGATGGGCCGTGGTGGTGGTGGGGCTTTGGTCGACATCCTCTTTAATCCCTCCTACTTTAAAAACACTTTTTAAAAACAAACGTTTGTTTGGCCAAAGTCAAAGCCCTGGAGCCTGGGGCTCATCTGCCTTTCTGCCCAGGCTTTCTTCCCCTTTGTTCCTGCCAGAATTTTTCAAAGCTTCAGCTTTTCTCTGCTTACTTGGACAGGACATTAAACAGGACCCAAGAGGATCTGATTGCCAGCCAGACATCCCCCATAAGAGGAAGACATACACTCACTACAGCCAGATCTCTGGATTACCATATTAGAGGCTCATTGTAGGGAGAAAAAAAAATTGTACTTTTTTCTTTAAGAAAGAAAAGGAAACAACTACTAGAATTTTAAAAAGAGATTAATATGAATGAAACATTAAAATAGTTCAAGTTTTCATTTAAATCGGGCCATTTAGAGACAGCTAGTTTCTAAGCTCACCCATTTCTGCTTCTCTGCCAGCGATAGGCTCCTGCTACTTCATGGGGAGATTAGAGCTCCTCCACTCAGGGACATAGAAAGGTCTTCAGCCTTTGCCGAAAGACGGGGAGAGCCGGTGTTGAGCATTTTAATCTAGAGTCACGAAGATAAGATGCAATGACAGATCAATATGTGTTCAATGGTGGCAGATCCCTGAGAACTTGTCTCTTTTTCTGTGTACTAAAACGACTTTGCCCCGTGTGCCCCCTCGGCTTCATTTTTTCACCATCCAGCTATCTGTAGTGACTGTCTCTCAGTGACATCTCACACGGGGACATGTTTAACCCCAGCCCCCATGCTAAACAGACGGTGAATATCTAAATAAGATCATGCATGAAATTTGCCTTGATAAATCTCTCCAGGAATCAACTGGTTTGAATATTAGATATCCCATCAGCCCTTGGCTACCTCAGGGAATGAGGCATGCGTGATAAGGGATATTCATGGAAGTGATCTGATAAAAAAAAGGAATCTAAACTCTTTGGATTGTGGGATATGCATAGCAACAATATTTGCACTCTGCCATGTCTAAAGTGACTGAAGTTAAGTGTATAGGGAACACTCAGGATGTCATTTTTACTTAATTTGCTCTCCTTTATGTCATTGCCGCATTCCATCGTTCATACACGATCAGATGAACTGTCACTTTAAGCATCTTTAAGAAGAAAAAACACAAAAATAAATATTTCTGTACCGCTTGGATTCTTTCAAGTACAACTCCACTCACCTTGAACTTGTTTTTTTTTTTTCCCGGCTCAATGAATCCCCCCACTTGGCCCCCCCACTGAGTGCCCTATATTTAGAAATACACAAAACTTTAGAATGCGTGCACTCATACTAACATCATTAGCACACACAAGTGAGTTACAACTTGCCCCTTTCATTTTCTTTTGCAGCTGCTGAACTCCGTCCTTCACATGTCAGCTTCACGCCTTTGTCGCAAAACTGAAACAGATCATTAAAAGAACTAAATGTAAGGTATTGTTCTGTTTGTTTGTTTTCATCTTAAGGCAGAGACTGCAATGAGCCAGACATGGCCCTGACAAATCAAAGCAGCAAACTGAATCTGCATTTGCGTGCACAAAACATGGCCTGCAAAACACAACTGCAGGGCTTTGGGCAAAAGGTATACGACAGTGAGTTGTTTGTGTGTGCGCTTTGCACAGACGCAAACGCGAGTGTTTGAATTCCTGCGTGTGTTATTTGACAGCAGACCTTGCTGAGGACTAGCAATCGCTCCATTCAGCATCTGCTGCCACACAGCTCATATTGTCATTCCCCAGTTTAAAGGAACCTTGAGCGGCTTCAAAGATCTTTTCAAAGCCTTAATCCTAATAGGTCGCGGTTTGTTCTGTCACATCAAAAGGGGCAGAGAGGAGGCAGGGGGAATAATGCAACAGGGCTGGCAGAGATTCTTAAGGGTGGAAGATTGGCAGAGGATTTGCGGTGTGGGGAGGACTGAAATCTGAAATATCGGACACAGAATGCCTGCTGTAATAGATATGAAATAGGTCTTCTCAACAGCATGAAAGGCTGACATTTCCAGAAAGTTTGTCATGAGAAGGCCCTTTTATTCCCCTTCATCTATCTGCGCTTGTACTGGCACCATGTCCATAGTGGAAATTCGCAAGTGTCACTTTAACAGGTTAGGGAATAAGATTGGACATTCAAGATTTTTTTTCCACCTCTTTCCTTTTTATTGAATGTTTAGAATTTCCTGTGAGAGACCAATTGAGACAGAGCTGTTTAGAAAACTGCCTTCTGCATGGTACTCCAGTTAAAAATCCACCTTTGGCACTCGTTTCCTGCTACTGTGTCGCAGCCGACTGAATGAAACCTGGCCTTGGAAATAACCATTTCACAGCACCAGAATATATTATTGGATGTACACAGAGTGTGCATTATGAATATCTTTGGAGGAATTTATGAGATAAGAAAGCCTTCTTGTACTGCGTTTGTTGCCCTCAGTCTAAAACGCTTGTGAGATAAAGTTCAAATCAAGTCTGCCAAAAGCATGTAGTGGGTGTAAGACGTGCTACACCGTAAGTGTCACTTATGTGTTTACTCCTCACCCCCTCTGACACTTTATCAGCTCAGGAGGCGTCTCTCTTGCATTTCACCTGATCGACTCTGCAGACAAAGAGACGTTCCCCGTGCTTCAACAGTGCACAAGTGTCCAGCTAATTAGGTGCTCATGGGAAACTGAGCATTGATTTTCTGTCAGCGCATCTGTGTGTCCCCACCCCCACCCAGAAGAAACTGGGCTGTTTGTCTTTTTCTTGTGATGCACCATTGATAACACTGATAAAACAGGTCAGGGGTGTAGCATAAGCAAACATAGACACGCTATACCCGTGGGAAGCCACATATATAATGATGCAGTTTAATTGTATCAGTTTTTTGGAAATATGTAGGCTGTGCCTTGTTGGACCACAATAAAGTTGAAAATGGACAGAGTCTCAGGTCTGTAAAAGCACGAAATCCCTCTTGTGCTTGTTATTTCACACTCCTGTGGCTCCAAGCTTGGGCTAGCGGTGACACAGTAAACACGCAAAGCACACACACAGTATACTAAAGAGGAAACGGTTTGGGCAGGGAACTTACTAATGGCCTCGCAGGCACCAGCTCCTTACCCAAAAGGTTTCGTCATCATTCCAGCACAGCACCTTTAATATAAAGAGAAAAAACATGAAATTATAGCTTTTGGAAATATGAAAATGTTTTTGTATTCCCATGAAAATCTCTCTTGCAGAGCTGAAGTAGCTTGCTTTTGAGCATGCAGATAACTGCTATGTATAAATAATGGTTTCGGTATCACACTGCACACGGTGCCAGCCACCTGCTGATCCAACCACACACAGGTAGAGCCAGCTCGGGTGACTCGGGGCTGTAGACACAGGCATTCATTTTGCCAGCAAACTAATCAGCGAAAGGGATGAACTCCAAGCTTATCAGAAGGGGTCATGGATGTAGGTGGAGGAGGCAGCAGTGGGTGAGCAGGGATGTTTTGCACACAGCCACAGCAGGGTGACACAAGCTGAAGAATGGGAAAAATCCACAAATCTCAGTGTGGGAGGTTGGGAGAGCACAACCCTTAAGGAGGTAAAGAAAGCGTTGCTGTCTGGGGCCCACACATTACCTGAACGTGTCAGAGTGTGAGGAGAACACCTTCGGCCCAAATATGATATCATGAATGGTGGGTTCACACTTGCCAGCCGTCGTATTGTTAGTGATTGACGTCTGTGGGTGTAAATGCTGTATCATGATCAACAATCCTATTACAGCTTCTGAATCAAGACTTCTTACTCGAGCTTTTAATATGTTTCATTGTCTCTCAAGAACTGCCCCTGTTTCAAACAACAATTCATTATTACAGATAAATGCTGCTCATTGAAATGAGAGATGGAACAGTTAGTGTTTAAATGCACAATTGTGCCTTTGCCTCAGCACAGAGATACACCGCTCAATAGAAGCATTATTTCAGCTTCTAACCGATTGCTGTTGGAAACCATTCTGTATCGGCATTTAAAGGTACAAGACTGCAATTCTGGAAGTAATTTCACATCTTAACAGAATCCAATTAAAAGCACAGATATTTCAATTAAACTTCCCCCCGGCTTGCCTCTGCAGTGTCACACCACAAGTAAAATTGCAATCAGATTACGGAGAGAATCTGAAGAAATATTTCTCTGCGCAATAAGGATCACGTATTCCTGATAGAGACCCCTGTCATGCATACAGCAGGAGAGAGAAAAAAAAAAAGAATCTTTGCCCACATTAGTCATTTAATTCTCCCTCCTTATTAATTTCACAGAAGATTACCTGAGAAGATACAAAATGCTGTCAGCAAAGAGTTTTAATTAAGTATGGGGTATGTTGCCACAAGTACTTTATGTGAAACTGCTGCCTTATAATGCTCTTGTTTTAATTACCTCAGATTGCCCCCTTATTAACCCCTATGGTGGTGCGCTCAAAACTACAGTGTCTATTACAGCCACTTAGAAGTTGCCTAAATCTGTAATTCATTTTTGTATTTGTTCTTCTTCAAAGCAAAAAAAAAAGGTTGTGGTTTTGTTTTAGGAACATCTATATTTTCCTAACAAAAGTTAAAACAATAGGAGGAACAGAGATATAGTTGTTTAACTATAATTGTTCTTGCAAAAAGAATGGCAGCTAGATGTTTTGTGACGACCCCTGGTGGGGGTGCAGGTCTTTATTTGTGTCTTCTTTCTATAAAGCACAATTTACAATTATGTAGTGATCATACAAACTACGTCACTCTGAAATGTTCTATAATATAATTCAAATTAGAACATTTAAAGGGTTTCATTAATTTTACAACAAAAAAATAAAGGCTAAACTTTTTCTTGTAGAACAGTGGCATCCAGAGGCTTTTGCTTCATCACTTACTTCCTGAAGCAGCTTGTTAAGGTACTATATCAACATTTTCTGGAGGTTTTACCCTTTGATTGAAAACTTCTCCTAAGCTGCTCCATTAAGATTTAGAAAGAGAAAAGCACCACAAAAAAAAAAAAAAAGACAAGGGAACCCTCGGATCAGAAATATGTGGATTTGCATCTGTGCCAGTGTCCATCCTCAAACCTTAATTCGGTTTAACAGAGTACATTAGCTTTTAATGGCACTTAATTGTTCAAAAAGGAAGTCTGTAACCACATAAGGAGGAAAGTCAAGTATTTCCAAGCTCTTTATAAGAACAATTTAGAGAAGACAAGTGCTTTTCAAACCTTGGATTGGAATCAGTTTGACAGTCTGGCTGTGATGATGTTATTTGTGAGCCTATAGTGCCACCATTTGGTCATTCTAAGCAACTCTTAGCAGGCTTATGCAGCTTGCAGCAACAGGAAAACAACATTTATGTATTTCTAAACATCTTTTAAAACTGCTTTTGATTGCTTAAACTGATTTGTTTCTTCAGAACAATTCATAAAAACTACTTTTTCAATCGAGGTGGGTTAAAATAATCCCAGATGCAAAACTAGAGGGAACAAAAATGCTATTTTTAATGATAAAAGATTATCATAGGTCCATGCCATCTTAGATAATTAATGAACAATGACTTGCACTTCAAGGTTTGCCAAAAAGGAACAGTAATTACAATCAATTAGGACTGATGACGGAGCACCAGCAGCAACTCTGCATGTTCGTGTGAAGCTTGTTTTTTGTTCACACATCCTTCCAAACAACCCTGTTTTGTGTAATCAGCATCTGTTGTAACAGGCAACCTCCTGCTTTCTCAGAATGGCCCACTTCAGATAATGAGTGTCATACCAAACTGCAGGGCAAAGGCTGATTTTATGTTTCTTTCTTTTTTTCTTTTTCCTACGCCTCCTCTTTGGCCTCTGCTCTCACACCCCTCTGTTCCCGCTCCAATCATTTGAGACATTCACGGTGGAAAACTTTGAAAGACGGACACAAACAGCCTAACAACAGGGTCACAGCGAAACATGTGGGGGTGGAAGATGAAACAAAATACTATTGTTTTCGTGAATAGAACTTGTTTCTACACAGCTTTCTGCAAAAACCTTTATAACTGTTCTCACATAAAAGCAAAAAAAAAAAAAAACTACTTTTCCTGCAAAAACTGTGCTTTATTTGAGGACAAGCAATGAACCATTGTGCAAAAATAGGATGTCTTTCCAAATTTAATGTTCCATGCGCCATCTTGTGGTTGACAGTCGCTCTTCTGCATCTGTGAGGGAGTAATAAATTAGGAATCTGCTCTGCAGACTATTTAAATGAAATATTAGTGTTTCAGAGGATGATATATAACAGGAGCAGAGTGACGCAGATAGCAAATTATTTCTATTAGCTTTGTATGGAAGTTTTTCTGTTCCATCAGATTCTGAATTTTTTTAAACCTAAAATTTTCATTCTGAATTTATTTGCATTTTTATTCTGATCAAGGCTTCAAAAAAATCAGAAAGAAAATGCGAAGGTTTTAAAAATTCAGAAAAAATGCAAAGGTTTTAAAAAATTCAGAATGACAATTCAAGGAATAAAAAAATTCCATAGCTTTGCAACATTAGTATATTTCACTTGTAGTTTGAATTCTATTTTGGGTTAGATTAAGATGATAATATCTAAATACAATTCAAAGACTTTCTTTTGAATTTCATTGTTAAGATTGTTAAGCAGTTTTAAACCTTACTATATCTTGAAAATGTTGAAAAACGTACAAAAAGACGCCTTATCTTCAAAGTTAATGTTTACCTCGTGCAAAACAAAGCTGGATTTTCTCTAATAAAATCAGAATGATAATATAAAAAGAAGTTTTAACCTGTAAGTCAAGTTATCTTATTTATTCATGACTTTGTTCAAGTAACTGGTGCATTCAGGCATTCAAATGACTCTGAGAAGATCCAGCATTTTTGAGTTGATAGAGCTATTATGCAAATGAGTGCAGCTTTACAGACACTACACTTACTGTGAATCTTTATTTAGCTCACGGCAAACACTAAATTGTCATTCTTAATATGTATGTCTCTATTTTTTGCTTCACTGTGTTTTAACACCACTAGTTATGAATCTACAAACCAAAGATGCTTGTGATAAATATTTTCATTTTACAGCTTTTTTTTTCTTTTACGATAAAGATTTTTTTTACTTTTGACAGCAAATAATTAGTTTTAGAATGACTCTGTTTCACCCACATGTCCTATGAGTCATAGTTACAAGAAAACTTACAGTTACTCTTAACTCTCAGCCATTAAAAGAAATCTCTTAAAGGTTAGACCTTCACTACTAATACCTGTTTGTGAAAAAAGTAAAAAAATATATAAAAAAAAGAAGAAAAAAATGAGCTAAATGTTCATAGTTTAAGAGTAAATAGTTTAATAGTAAGTTAAACACATACACACCAGTGTTTACATGGTTGATGTTTGTCTTAATAAGATCTAGACTGAATTATTTCATACATTTCAGCCCACCTGGGAACATCGTGTCCTGCTGGAGCCTATCCCCACTGTTTCTGATTGCCATCAGGTTGTTAATCTGGAACATGGACACAGTAGGTCAATTATCTACTGCTTCATTACAACTACATTTAGGTAATTGTAATTATTTAGTCCAACTTGGAGAGAAGTTACATAAAGGACTCAGATATAGTTCAATGTCCAACCTGTCTATTGCTGTTCTTGCTGTTTTATTTGTATTACTCTACTGAATATGTGAATCAACAAAGAGTAGATTCACATTATATAGAAATATGTTGGCAAAAGCCAACATATTTCCTGACACCTTTTCAATACTTTTTATACCAAATCTTAAAATTTGCTTGAGGGGCCATTTCACCAATTTAGGTCAATCCCTTTTTAACAACAGGCTCCAAATCTTTTCAGAGTCTGGGTTCAAAACAACCAAAGGAATGAAGGATCAAACCAAACGTCTAAAAAACAATATTATCTTTAGATTACACACACTTATTTAGAAAGGGTCAAGGGGACACAGTCCACATAATTTTGTTTGTATGACAGGTAAACAAAGGAAATATTTAGGATTTAAAGTCATTCACCAGCTTTGGAGACATTACTTAAAGTCTCACAATAAAAATAGGTGAAGTTCAAAAGCAAACCAAAAACAAAAAAAACAAAAAATTGTGATATTTATCATAGTTATTATTTAATAAATTTCAAATGAATTGAAAGGAGGTGCGCTAGAAGTTTTCGCAGAAATGTTTCTCTTCATGTAAAAAAATTAATTGTTATGCAATTAATTGTTATTTTGCAAGTGCTATCATCAAGTCACCAACCCTTTGCTTTGCACCTTAGGGGTTTTGTGCGTTATACATTCTGTTTTAAAAACTATATTGAAGTCCATATATTTGCCTCATGTACTAAATGTAAAGATGTAACCCCTGTTCAAAAGCAGATGACAGAAAAAGCTTTAATAATGAAACACAGTCCTAAACCTTTAAATTCTTGTAGAGATTTTCTGAGGGTCAATTTAGACAACTGTGCTTTTTGAAACCATCCTGCAGTGGCTTTTTTTTTTTTAATTTTCTTGGAATCAATATCAAGTTGAAGACTTTAACTTTCACAGGTAGTGTGACATTTCTGTCCTTTTCTGTGAACTGTGACTGTTACTTGGTTTCCAAATGCTGCAGGTTTCCTTTGCTGGAAGAAGCAAAGAAGCAACATATTTCACTGTAGATGGTGAGTTCACACGATATTAGATATTTCTATGGTTTTTGGGCACCTGGGACCCAACTTTTCCTTTCTTTTATGGTCAGCAATGATTTCTGCTGTACAGACTTCATTGTTTGCTCCTTATGCCAGATTCTGGTGTCTTTGCTTTTATCTTTACATCACTGTGCTTCTACTTTTATACTGAGGAGTATTAAGGCAAGGCAAGTTTATTCGTATAGCACATTTCAAGTGCTTTACATAAAACATTCTAAGAAACAGCCAAAAGTATATAATTATATTAAGGGTGATCATAAAAATACGTCAAAAAGAGCTGAATTTCAATCAAGAATAGATAAACAGCGCAGATGTAAACCTTTAAAGACAAACTAATCAAATGCAGCTTAGAACAGGTGGGTCTTTAACCTGAATTTAAATAGTGTTTCAGCTGATCTAATGCTTTACTTGGTGTCTTATCTCTCTCATTCTAGTTCTTTTTGTTTGATTCAGCCATTTATGCCATGATTTGGGCGAGTTTGTGAACAAATTGTCTGCCTAATTTAATGTCTTGATTTTAATTGGTGTTTTCATTCCCAGTAAGTTCTTTAAGTATTTAATCAAAATAAAGCACTTTGGTCTTCAAAAGCCCTCTTATATTTTAATGTCATTAAAATGATACTAATGTTCATCTTTTTACTTTATTTTATTTTAAACAACAGATGCAAACAGGTTTGTGATTTTTTTTTTAAAGTTTTTGTTCATGATTAATTGGTGCAGAGGTAGAGCGGTCAACCTCCGGTTGGAAGATCGCAGGTTTGGTTCCAGTTCCATGCGCTCGTGTGTCAAAGTGTCCTTGAGCAAGACACTGAACCCCACATTATTCATGTGGGTCATAGGTTGGTGCTTAGTGGTGCTTGGTGTTTAGCAGCAGAGCCACCATGAGAGGGTGCGTGTGTGAATGGGACTGTGACTGTGAAGCGCCTTCTAATAAAGAATTTACCATTTTCCACAAATTATGGAAATATTAATCTTATATTGCCATTACTATTCACAGAACATACAACATCATTTTCATTACAACTTCTGAGATGTTCAATTGCAACGTTTAAACAAGTTGGGAAAAACATTAAAATTTGTTAATAAATGGAAATGTGTTTTGTTAGATTTTTTGTGTTGATGTTACAACCCATTCAATTCTGCTATAAGACCACAAGCAGGTTTGACCTTGTTTGTGGAGTGATGCATCTAATGTGTTTCACCGATCTATGCTTTATTAGATCTCATGAAAAAAAGAAATATAAAATTAGCAATATAATTATGTTGCAAAAAATATAAATTTCCAACAAAGAAGTCATCTCCTTAGGATTATCTACTAAAATATATAAATAACAAACAAAATAGACAAAGGAAGCCAATTAGATGAGTCGTAAAATGTTAGTTAATATTCCAGCTTCATTGTTTTCTTTTTTTTTTTTTTTTTTGCTATTCCATCATTGTATCAGTTTATCATGCTTAGCAGTAATAAACGCATACACCAGAGGGCGCATTTGAGCTATAAGGACGGTCAATATTTTTCCTTTTCGGGTTAAAGTCAAACCCCTTAAAACAATTTATTTTTTAAACTTTTACAATACACTTCTTTAAAACCCAATTTTATATCAGATTTGTATTTATTAAGTCTGGAACCTAAAAAAAAACACGATCCAAATTAGGAAAAAGCAGACACTGCCTGGGATAATTAGACAAATACAACATAAACAATAATGACAAAAGAAATTATCAGTAAAAACGTAAAACGTATCTTTACTGTATAATTAGCGAGTTAGATGTAACCTATGCTTTCTGTCAAATTGCGCTTCCGTATTTACACACCCACTTTCATAATGAGAAAAAAAAATCAGCAGCGGCTGCCGGGTGAATGTTTACCAAAGCCAGCACAGAGAGGTGGAGAGGAAAGTGACAGTCACGCTGGCTGGAGGTTCGCTGTATGGTGAAACACAGGTGTTTCTGTTTCCACGGTTGAATCTGGGAGCGGAATGTTCACTCGAAGGGGGCATGGAGACGTCAAGAAGTCTACACAGAAAGTTCTGGACCAAAAGAAGGATGTTCTGACCCGACTCAAACACCTACGGGCACTGATAGGTAGGTGAATTGTCGCTGGGAATGGGATGCTGCGCCGTTGCGGCTAAGCCATACAGCTAGCTAGCTAACTAGCCGACAGCCAACGTCAAACAAGGCGTCAGGTTAGCTGGCTGAGTCAGTCATTTCACCTAGTTGACGAATATCATGCATCTCTCTCATTACAATAAAACAACCTTCACTCTTTAAAGTAATTTTTACTTATATCAGGTGCCTAATAATTTATTAACAATACAATCAGACCATTTAGGCTTGTAAGGATGCTATTAAAGGGAAGCTAGCCATCCGGCTGCTAACTAGCCAACCAATAGATATAGCTAACTGATGCTCGGTATTATTTCAGGAAGATGCATACAAATACCCATGTTTAAATTGAATTCCTTAATTGCAAAGTGGCTTTAAAACAGGAATATTTAATCAAGATTCTTTCTTATTGGTTGAAATGAAATGTGGAATTTGCCCTGTCCCTATTACAAATCGTCAACACTTGATGAAATTTTAGCATGCTGTCTTTTGCTTCTTATCGAAAAAGGAAGTGTGTATTTTATGTCCACAATATAATAACTAGCTGTTCTCCTAACCTTGATTTCATGCAGAGCAATCAGTCAATGACAATATTTTGTTATGATCTGCTTAGAAATCCTGCCAGACTGTTTCCATCGAAATAATTACACCTGCCCTGTATTGGTAAAGCTTAAATCTGCACTTTTAAACTTTATTGCTGACAAAACATTAAAAGAGCAGAGATGAACTGTGCAATTTAGAAAGTGTGTGCTAGGTTTGTGTTGTGAAGGGCTGTCGATGATGTATAATAATAATACCAATGCAATGTATTGTTCTTTAAAGACCTCATGAACTGGACTATACTTGAAGACAATACTATGAGACAGTAACATCCTTTCAAAATAAATTAAAATAGGACAATGTTTTCAATATTGAAATAGTAAAGGTATAATTTAATTTATGTATTCTGTTTATTTAGCCTGATAATTCAGAAATATATATGCAAGTGGAGATGAAAGTACTGGTTATTCAATTAAAATAATTAAAAATAGGAGAAAATAATGTTATTTTCTTGGCATTATAGTTGAATAGTCAGCATGAAAATAAAATACTACACACAATTTATATAATTTTGTTCTTTCTACTTCCAAAAAAGTACGAATTCTTCTTGAAGATCTTTAACCTTTAAACTTACTTTTTTCCACATTCTCATTGTCAACATTGATTATCGTCCTTGGCCCACATTTTTTTTTTTATGGACATAAAAATTGTTTATATAAATACATCTGGCTTCTTCAGTGTCACGACTTGTACAAGTGTAAGGTGGAGGTCAGCAAAGTGCTCCTCGTGTGTTTTTCTTCCCCTCATGTGCAGCTGCAGATAAGGCCTGTGTGTTTGTCCAGAAGCTGATAGCAGAGCCAGCATGTTGGTATCCTCCAAACCTCCAGATTTCACAGCGCTGCCTTTTAGCTGAAGAAGGATTTCCTCTTCATCATAGTTATTCCTGTGTGAGCAGGAAACAGTGATGAGAGAGAAGAGGTGGTTTGGAGGACGGGACAGGACCCCCTGTTTTTTTTAACATTTTTGGAGTTGGATTGGCAGATAAATAAAACATATGAAATAAAACAGCATTTTATAATTTCACTTTTTATTTAACGTAATGGCAAAAGTCAGCTCTTAGCAGGTGATTTAGCAATTAAGCTGGAAAATATATTTAAAAATAACATTTTAGCTGTAAGAATTATTAATTTGTAGACTGTGTAGTCAAGTTTGTAGACAAACTAGAGTAGGTGGCTGCTGTGTGTAGCCCTGTTTCAACACTATTCCAACTACAACCCTGTGTTGTATTGGGTACTGAATAAGCTGTCAAAAAGTATGTTGAACTGGTGTGTAGATTAGAGACGTTTAATGATGGAATTGTACTTGGATGGGCAATCGGTGGCTCTGGCTATTTTCAGAGTGACCCTGTATTGGTTTTCTGTTCACTGAGCAGATCTGTGGGATAGTGTGAAAGCTGCTGCATGTTAATTTGCCGGTCATGCCTGGCTGCATTTGGCTAAGGTTGTTAATTACTAGAGCCCAGCAAACCACCTGATCATTTACTGTTTGCACAGAGGGCATTTCCAATGACTCTGTTAAAAAAATAAAGCTTCAGACGAGGATCCCAGGTCAGTACGTGCAGTGGTTTGAATGCCCTCTTACTCTGAAGGGAAAGCTTGTGAAGTCATAGGGCTATATTTTTCTTTTTTACAATCGCTGTTGGCCTAAGGTCAAAGCTCAAACTGCGATGCAGTTGTAGTCATTGGAGATAGTATTGTAGGGAAAGTCTTTGTTATGAAAGACGACAATCTCCATCACTTTTACAAACTACAGAGATAAGGTTATATCCCAAGTGTTTATTGTTCGTTTACTCTTGGCCTCTTCAGTTGGTGTAAACATGCTTGGTGATATCTGCTGCTGAATTGCGTGGGAACAACAGTACAAGTGTTGGAGGTGTTTCTAATGATAACAGTAAAGGGTGCTTGTGGTCTTTAGAGTTTGCGTCCGGTGTTGCTCTCTCTTTGTGAAGGGAAGCTCTTTAGTTACTTTTTTTTTTATAAGGAACAAAGACCATAATGTCACAGATGCTTACCTTTCTTTTACCTTCTTGGTCAGGGTCAACTGAAAGTAGCACTGTAGCACCGAGGGAAACAATTACCATTCTAATACAGGGGCCCTTCAGAAGGTCCTCTATATAGCTGAAGTAAACTCGACTTGTGGTTTTCCCTCTTTTCAAGTCAAAGCTATTAGATGATAAGAGGCTGGTGTGTTCTAAGCCAGAAAAGACCACTGAATAATCAGAGGGCATTACGTTATCACAGCTTCAGATAGTAAGGAAAAAAGAATATATTCTATGTCTTACTCTTTGTCCATCCTTTTTTCTTCTGTTTATGACCTCCAAACCAGTGATATTTTCAGAAGAAGTCTTATTTTATTCTTATTTTTTGCACAAAGAAGTACTATGCTTCACTTATACTGCCATTAGAATCACAAATGAGGCTGTGGAAAACAGAAGCAACTTATACACCGTACGGTTGGTAATACTGATGCTAGATCACCACACCTTATAATGATTGAACGCTTTTAAAGGATTTAAAGGCCTTAAGTGCATTCATACCAGAGTACATTCAGGATTGTTTTCTCTGCTGGGTTTCTGCTTTTTAGTCCAAGGCAGTCTTCTTGTCATGCGTTTTATAGTTTTTGCAGAGTTCAAACGTTACAAATGACAGAATCACGAGGTGTTGAGTTTTTAAATTATTACTGCCTCTGAGCCTGCCAGAAAAACCATAGAAAGAGAAACACTTTAGCCTTACGCCCTGCAGTGCATGTTTGCCTGATTTCATACAACACGGTGGAAAACCAGTTTGTCCAGTTTCACTGTTTTCTTGTCTGGCTGTTGTAGTGACACAGCCCCACCAAGATCTGTGGTTTACCCTGACTACATATTATCAGTGGTTTATATCAAAGCTATATAATATGATATTTTATGTAGTTTATGTAGTTTCAGTTTACCCTGAGTGTCCAGTATACCACTACTTATAAGTAAAGTTCATAATATAGAAATTAAAGCACTTATCTTAGGCCTGTGGAATAATTTATTTCTCTTCAGATTAGGGTTGTGCCGATGGACGATATCATCGTCCATCGTGATGGGTGACTGACATCCCGATGGAGAGACCACCATCGTGATGCCACGCCCCCGCCACGTTGCGCGTCGACACCATAAGCCGCGGTTACATGTACAAAATATCTTGATCGGATCAATGGTCGGATTAGAATCCAACCGTGTAGATGGGCCCAGAAAAATGTTTTCAGAATATAAAAACGTTCACTAAGGTCACAATTTCGGTCGGACTAAATCATTCGCACATGCGCAGTATTCGCACATGCGCAGTTTGAAAACCGGAAGGGGATACAACTTCCGCCGAGCGGCTTTTTTTCCAAACTTTATTGAAGGTAACAATTCGATACAAAACGATAACAGCGCCGAGCGGCTATATATATTGACATGTCAGCTCGGTAATATACGAGATGATCTTCTAAACGTGCTTTTAATGATGTTACGGTTATTATGAAACACCTGTTCGCTCATCATTTGAATTTTAATCCGTGTGGTCAGTGATTTTTCTGAACGAAGCCAGGATTAGCAGTATGCTAACACGGGCTAACAACATTAGCTTTGGGTGGCGCTGCATCCTGTGAATAACATCAGCCTTTATTTAGTCGGGACACGACTGGAAACACAAATCCACGTGATTGCTTGAATGTTTTCTAAGGACTGAGCGACATTTCTGCTTTGATGCTCAAACCTCTGTCTGCTGACGATCCGTGCTGTGCTCAGACACACACTTTTAGACCCGGTTCTGAGTTCGGTAGCTAGTACCCCTAGAGCTGCGGGACGGATCGCAGTCTTAAATCTCTCACACATACCGCTCATGTACCCCCCCCCCCCTTCCCATCAAACACAAAGCTGTAAATCCGCACTCCGGCGGTCCACTCCGCTAAGTGCGGGAGTGGACTACTTCTTTTCTATTTTGTTTGTTACTTTTTCTGTTAAAGTCACTTCCCTCAGTTTATACTGGATCATCGCGGATTAACCATTAGTTGGGAAATAAAATGAAAAAAGCAAAATAACGAATAGCAGTTATATAAGAACGAAAAATGTAAACCCCCCCCGACGATGTCATCGTCCATCCCGATGGTTGACAGCAAACATCGTCAACGGCCAAATTAAGGGACATCGCCCAACCCTACTTCAGATAAAACTCTAATGGAGAGAAAATGGGCATAAGTTGGTCGATGGCTATCTTGTTTATAACATACATTATTTCTTTAGTCAAGAAGATATTCTTGCAATCTCTTGATACAGTTTTACATTTTCAGCTGGCAGAGTTAAAGTTTCTGGCCGCTCAGTGATTGGTCATTGAGATTAGCCAGTGCTCTAAGTGGTCTCAGACTGGGATAAAGTCAGGCTTCAGCCGTCGAGCCATGACTGTTTCATGCTGCGCCCTGTGTGCAGTCCCACTGGCCCCAATCTGTCACACAGTTTGACGGCGACTGCAAATCGAGCGGCAATGATGCAGCCTTTGTCACAGTAAAGTAATAAAATTACTTGTCGCTAAGAAGTGTGTTAAAAGCTTCAAAACAGTGACATGCTTTTTGAAATTCACCTGTTGTGAACACCAAACTGTTACATTAACTATAATGATTCCCTGGAAGTGCTAAACTGTTTTTCAAGAGGGTTTTTCTGCATGTTAATTACAGTTATTTCAACTTCTTCCTTTGTGTGAAGCTTTAATCTGACAATAACTTTTATCTTTGCAGCCTAAGATCATATTGGCACTGCTTGACATAGGAATTTGTTGACATTTTGGGTATTCTGCTTGCTTAGCTTTTGGCTTGCTTAGCTTTTGGGGTCAAATGCCAATGTTCCATTTCAAAAGGTCATTGAATTCAGATACGTTGACTTGCACTTTGAAATGAAAATGACTCGTAGTTTACATTATGGTAGTACAGTTAGTTTGTCATTCACTTCCACAGGAATATATTTACTTTTAGCATTTATATAGACTGCATCTGAATGGAAATTAGGATACCAAGATTGCAAGATCTGTACTTGATGATATGGACCCCCCCAAAAAACAGCAATACTGGACATTTGATGCTAGCTCTATGAAATTATTGGAACTATAAATTGAAACATTCAGAAAATCCCAACTGAAAATTCATATCCTCTTTATCAACTATGCATAATAATGATTGGTACAATTAACAGTTAAACAAGTATTACAATTTTTGATTTTATGTGATTTCCACTAACACAGACATGCTAGAAGTGTATAGACACCTCTAATTTTCAAATTTCTTATTTGAAAACACAAAGCAAACAATTGAAATGTAATTGATTGGTAGGACTTTTTGTTTGTAGACATTCTCTTTGCAGTTTTTGATTAAGAAAGTCTTTCTTTTGGCATTGAACTGATGAGCTTTGTCGGTATTTTTCAAAGGGGTTTGTTTTCTGCAATTCTCTTCAAACAGCACAGTTTTCTGTCCGAGGGCCCAGGTCATCCAGGACAAGAATCTGTTGATTCTTTTTCTTGGCTTTTGAATTGTATTAAAAATTCTATTAAGAAGAATTTCAAGATTTCTGGCATTTTTTCGCTGTTCAAGACCAACCCCAAATTGCCCAACGATGACCTCTTTAAAAATCTGACAGTTCTGGCTTTTTTTTGAGTGGGATGTTAGTATTCTTCGCAAATGTGTTATATAATTTCACTCGAATGAAAAGAATAATTACTTTGTAATCTAAATTAAATATTAATAAAAACTTAATTTTTAGAAAAATTTCCAATCAGGTTTAAAGTCTTTATAGTACAGAGATGGCACTGGTCACGGTTATAAATGCCTTCAAGAATAATGCAGGCTAGAAAAAACTCTGTCCTGGTTTACTTGATCTCATTGCAGCCTTTGACACAGTTGCTCCCTCCATTCTTTTAACCAGACTGCATGAATTTCTGACACAATTTTACAGTTTTATGTACTGATGATTGGTTGCATGGTGGTTTAGTGGTTAGCACTCACACTTCACAGTGACAAGCAGCCCATGGAAGCCCTCCTCAATTATGTACGTAAGTTAATGGCCGACAAAGTATGTATTATCAGTAAGTCATTTACAGTAAGTGGCACAAACTCATATTGACCGATCATATGCAGGTAGTGAGTTTGCGCCAATATATATATATATATATATATATGTGTGTGTATATATATATATATATATATATATATATATATATATATATATATATATATATATAAACACACACACACACACACACATCAAAGAGCCTTTTCATTTTGAGATCGGGGAGGTGCTCTGCTACCCACCTGTAGCTCCTCGAGGAAGGGAGTCTGACACTCGCAGCATCTTCTACTCTTATTGGACTTTGAATTTAAGCAATGTGAATGCAGCAATATAGGCGTATCTGTACTCTGACATATCCCCAACTGTGCAGCGTGCATACGTACATATGCATCAGTTACTCGTTACGTTCCTCTGTTACTGACAAAAGTAATTAAAGTAAATTAATCAGTTACCCCCAACACTAAGGTTTTTAAATTCTTTTTTAAATTGCATTTTGTTTATTTATTAAGATTTAATTTCTGATTTTATATTGTTTATTTGGATTTCGTTACACAAGTAGCTGTTTGTGTTGAATATGCTTAAATGAAAAGTGGTATATAAATGGTTTGGTTGAATTAAAAAAACAGGCATGTTTTCAGTTCCGGAATATTGGTGTAAATGATACTTTGTAACAGGGCAACACGGCTCAGGAAGTAGAGTGTTTTTGTTAGTCGGCGTTGTGTTTACTCCAGTCAAATGTCAAAATGGGAAAGACACTGAACCCTTTGTTGTCCCTGTAAGTTTAGGTGAGCTGCATGCAACTCCATCGTTGTGTTAATGTCTATACTGTATTTGTGTAAGGAAAGCACAAGCAGGTAGAAAAAAAAGACAATTTAAGCACAATTAACTCACACTGCAATGAATATTTTTATTTGTGATGTTAAAGACAAATCCTCTGGCAATGATGATCCAGAACACCAGGTTCGTTGTTTTGATAGTCCCTTTACTGAGTCTGGTTCTGTTCATGAACTCCTTATTTGTACAGCTTATGAATGTCATTCTGGATTCACGATAATGGATGACTTCACCATGTTGTGTCATTTGAAAAAATTGCTTTCCTCGGCAGCGGTTTTGTTATTAACCACTTGTGCAAGTTTTCCATTTTATTATTTTATCTCTTGCTTGGGCTGTGGCTGTGAGACCAGACACCGGCACACAGTAGTAATTCAGTAACAAGCACGTCACTAGCTGTTAGTGCGGAAAAACCCAGAATAGCTGCTGCCCAATCTAATGGAAAATATTTTCCTTTAAAAAAAAACAACCAAAATATTTTTGGTATAAACAAATCCAATGTTTGACTCCAATAATTTATTTAATGCCTAAAACATGAGCATCTGAAAAGTAGAAAGTAGAGCAATTCTTTGTTCTGTATAATAACTAATTTTGATGAACAAATCATTTTATGTTTTACAGAGGTCACAGTTGTATTTGTTTGCAATGCTTTATAAGTACACATGATTTAAATACAATTAAATTACCTTGCATTGTTTTCTGGGTAAAGAATGTACATATTTATGAGTTGGAAAATTACATCTGCCTGTCTTGCTTTTCTGTAGTTTTTCATTGCAAAGTTCTTTCTTGTGGTACAGTGTAAGGCCATTAACCTTTGATCTGAAGGTTGCAGGTTCGACTTCTGCCCTGCTGGTTTATGTGGCAATTTGAAAATACACTGAACCTCACATTGCTGGTGGTTATAGGTTGGCGCCTTGTGTAGCAGAGGTTTGTGAATGTGGGTTTGTGTCGTCATTGGGTGTAGTGAACTATGACTGTAAAGAGTTTTAAGCCTTAATCAAGATAGAAAAGCACTACAATGAAGTCTTATTACAAAGCCGGATTTCAGGTTTTTCTAGGAGAAAGGTGTGTTGGCCACAAAGCTCTGAGAAGCAAAAGACAGTCCATACATTTAAACTTTGCTTACTCTTGACATTGTCATCTGCAGACTTCCCAAACTACAGCCTCAGTCTGGTTCAATAATAATACAGTCCTTTGCACTGTTATGTATGTAAATCCTAATTTCAGAGCTATACAATGAGAAAAGGAAGCAAACATGTAACTAAGATAAACAGTTTGGAAAGTGGCAACTTTTGTTTCTTGCACTAATTCTCAACCAAGGTAACCAAGTTTCTACTTTTACAAAGGCAATCTACTGCTTTAATGACTTTTCTGTATTTTGTCCAACAAAGAGACATTGGATTTTAGACAAAAGCCCTACAGAGCTGAAATATGATATTATAGTCATGGTTTAAAATGACAAGTGTTTTTCTTATTTACCTTTAGTACAAATGTGCTGCAACTAAATTCCAAATTACCAAACATTCTGAAAATCTTTCGAAGTATTTATCTAATTTACTTTTTACATATTCTGTAGATTATTCCCCCCCCCCCCCCCCCCCCCCCCCCTATATTTTCCATCAGTTTTGATATTACTTATAAAGAAAAGGAAAACAAAGTCCCATCAATGTGGTATCTGTTTGGCTGGTACATTGGTTTTTTTTCCTACTGTGTACTGCAACAGAACCCTCAGCTGGGCTTCCTTAAAGACTCCTCTGTGTTGTTTTTGAGCATGTAGCCAAAGAAAACACGCACGCTTTCTTCTCTTTCAACTTCTTTCTGGCATGAACAGAGCGCACCTGCAGTTCAGTTTTAGTGCTCAGCTACTGAAGGTCTGAAAAAACTTCTGTATATATACTTGTACATTGATGAATTAATTGGTTTTTGATTTAGTAAACTTGGAGTTTCCTAAGGGAAAATTATGATTTGAAATGAACTCTAAAAGTTGTCTGGCTAATTTTTGCAGAGTGGAAACTAAATGAAGCATATTAATGTTGCAAAAGAAAAGCATGCTATTAATATATATATTGTTGCTTCTGGAGAAGGTTTGTTTTTTTCTCCTAGGTTAATAATACTAAACACTGTTCACTTTACTTGCTGACGTACTTTCTTTCTCTGGCACAGAAAACCTATACAAGTAGTCCATTCTTACAAACTCAAGATGATGTTAATAAATTGAATTATATGAAGACTATTTATACATTCGTGAATAGGAAAATTGTGACAATCTTTTCTTTATAGAGTTTCTTGGTTTTGGCTGTAGAAGGATATTTGCCCTCCTAGAAGATTATAAAAAGTTTCAGTAAAACACAGCTTTGCAAAATGTTAAAAAATCGCCTTGGCTAAATAGCAATTCTTTAGCTGGTATGTAAGTGAAACGCCTTTCTTTTTGTCAGTTAACAGAAAAACTATGCTTGTTACTTGTAAGTCATTTTAAATCATTGAAGGTAAGACGACAATGTCATTGGTCCAGAGTTCAGTTCTAACTGGGAAAATCTACTTTGTTTGACTTCTGAGAAAACTCTTCAGAACACTGATGTGAACCAACCAAACAAACTCTAGTCTGCCTAAAATATGCATTTTAGTCCATTTTTAAGTCGACCCTAGTGCGGTTTACTTAGGGCACAGGTGTTGCTAAACTTCGGACCTCGAGAGCCAATGCCCTACATGTTTTACATGCAAATGGAGCATCATATATATATTAGCAAAACACACCTGATCCAGGTCAGTGGCAGCAGAAAAGGCTGGTTTCTGATAAACCTGCTGGATTTTGACCCCTGAAGGCCTGCAGTCCAACACCTTCGGCTTACAGTTTCCTAATGAGCTATTCTGTTGAGCAAATAGCTGACATGAAACAAAGAGAGCGAATGGCAAAAGCAGAGTTCATTGCAAGTTTAGAAAAAAGAGCCCTTAACGATAATCAAACGAAACACAAATCCCAAAATAGTTGAAAATGTCACCAGAGAAAAGGTAGTGTGGTGAATATCTAAATTTCAGCGTGATAGTCAGAGGACTTGCTAAACTATCCAGTTTTCCTCCTTTTAACTTTTCTTTTTGTTGAATCTTTATTGGATTTCCAGACAGTTTCACAGACTCGCATATAAAAGCAAACCAATGAAATACCGCATCAGCAGTGTGTAAAAAAAACAACACATATATTTATATGAATCAAATGTGAAAATCTTTGGCATTCATCATTTAATCAAACTAAGAATACAATCCATTCTTCCTAATGCTGACTTACAACAGGCTTAAATGTTTTGGAAAGCTACAGTGTCCTTTGTGTCCTTAAAATGATTTGGTATACCATTAAGGATGCCATTGTAATTTCTCTTGCTCTAAGACTTTGGTGTTCTGTTGATGCTCTGTATACCAGTTTTGCTAAAATAATAAACCTGTCATTTTTGCTATATCTTTCATTGTTACTCAAGTTTAGGATTCAATGATGGTGCTTTAGTATATAGAATCATAAAGCCATTATCCTTACACCTTTTATAATAGGGGGAAAAAAAAACCTTTGGATGTTTGTCTAAAAGTTGCCTTTCTAAAATGAATTTTCTCAATTATGTCAACAGCAATAAGATTGGGGCTACTAACACTATTGGATACCATATGCTTTTTACAATTAGCGTATTCTAAGTAAACTTTTGTAAATAGGGCTTTAGTCTTACGCAAAGAGAGGAGTTATGACTTCTGCTTAAATAATTTTTGTGGCAATAGAAATACTTTTTAATTGTATTTGCATAAAAACTGTAGTATTAAACCAGCTTTTTAACTAAATGATTAACTGTCCTTGGTGAAAAAACCACAGGAAGTTGGCCAGAAGAACACAAAGCAGGTTTTGGACCTTGTTCATTGCCAAACATTATTGGTTTTTTGGAACATTTTGATGTATATTTACATACCTTAAGTTGAACTCCTCTCATTTTAAAGGTTTCTGCTCCAATCAGCAAAAAAGTATTTGCTGCGGATGTGGGTCAATGTCATGTCAGGTTTTACTTCAGTGGGATCTTGCTAGAAACTCTACTTTCTTAAAGATTTATCCTAAATGTTTAGTCATGCATTGATGAGTCTATTTGAAGTAAGTCTATTAAGTGCTTGATTGTGAGGCTTTACTTCTGTTTTGCTGGTTCATTTCTCCTTTTGCGCAGTGTTGCTTTTTGCACTATGGAAGCACTTCTGTAGCATAATCAAAACCAGAAATGCTTTTTCATTTTCAAAATAAAGCTACATTTTTTGACTGAAACTTAAAATGAGAAAGCAATCCACCAAAATGCTTTTCCCTTTTCTACTTCAACACCGCTAATTCTGTCACGTAATTAAAACGATAATGAAAATAGTATTTGACATTTCATATTCAAAAAGTTCTCTGGTAAATGTGTAGCAAAATTTATTTAGAAATGTCTAATTTGACTATTAAATGGATAAACAGAAATGCTTTTTCATTTTCAAAATGAGGCTGCATCAAATTAACATCCACACTGCAAACACCGTCTCATAATTCAATTCCACTTAACATTTCCAGCGCGGAGGCAGGACGATGTCATCAGTGCTATCTCCGTGTGTCCGGCTGCTAAAAGACACAGACAGACTAGGAGCAGTGCCGCAGTGGGGCCAGGCTTGTAGCTTTGTGTTAGCGGCAGAGGAGAGGGCTTTGTGACGGCTGTGCACTCCTGATGATTGTACCCAGCTTCTCAGGACTACGTAGCAGCATTTCTGCCTGCGACTGTGTTCGCAGTGCGAATGGTAAAATGAAAATGCAATCCCCTCTTTGCATTTTGGTTTTAATTATGGCACAGAATAAGCAGATTTTTAAGTAGAAAATGAAAAAGCATTTTGAAGTATTGATTTTTCATTTTAATTTTGAGTCATTTGATGCAGACTCATTTTTTAAATTAAAAAGCTTTTCTGTTATTCCATTTTAATGGTCAAATTAGACATTTCTAAATGAATTTTGCTACACATTTACCAGAGAACCTTTTGAAAATGAAATTTTGAATACTATTTTCATTATCATTTTAATTAAGTGACAGAATTAGCTGTGTTGAAGTAGAAAATGAAAAAGCATTTTGTTGGATTGCTTTTTCCTTTTTTCATTTTGAGTCAAAAATGCAACTTCATTTTGAAAATGAAAAAGCATTTCTGGTTTTGACTTTTTTTTTTAATTATGCTACAGAATCGCTTCCATAGTTGCACATGTTTCCATTTGCTTGCCTTGTAGATGCCGTTGCCTTGAGTGATTCCACGTCTGAGTCAATTGCATCAGCATGTGTCCTCATTATCACAGCATTAAGTCCTGGCAAGATGACTCTAGAAATATGGGACACAAGTCCAATTCTCCCTAGGACCTGGCCAGTTCTTGCGATTCCTGCAGTTAGCCATATGGTACAGGGGGAATAGCAACATTAGGTGAATGTTAATTTTTGTTTTCTTGCCCTGTCCCAGATTTGATAATTTACACCAGGCCTAGCACATATTGTGTCAGTATGACAAATTACAAGTCTTCTATACAAGGCAAATTTGAGCGTTTTTTTTTATTTTTATAGCTACATTCAGAATGCTGGGTTTCGGTATATCCAAATTTTGGTACAATAAAAGGCATAGGTTTGCTGAAATCTCACTGACTCTCTAGAATAGATTGATTAGAAGCTTTGCCTTCGAACAGTAGAGATATCACTGGGATTCCATATTTTCCACAACATTTAGTTGCCTATTTTTGACAAGAAGATATAGAGTTTTTAAAATGAAACAGCCTAGAATTCACTGTTGTGCATGTGTGTGTGTGTGGGGGGGGGGTGTTTAGGACTCAGGCTTGGTAAACGTGCATCCTGCTGGTCTGAGTCAGAGGTTTGTTGTTCCACACCCCGTGTTGGTGTAAGGCCATTACAACTTCAGCTTTAAAATTCCTTCCGCTTACTCCAACATTCAAGGAGTAAAAGCAGTACCGGTATGTGTTATGGGAGCTCCATCGTCAGCAAACGGTAACTTGCAGATGAAAACCCACAGCACCTTGGTGGGCAAATTTGAAAACTTTGTCTGTCATCAGTTCTAGTGAGAGAAAGTCCCCCTTGGTATAGTCGGAGAAGAATAAAGAAGAAAGTTCCACAGACGGTGATCTGAATAGGTGGACTGTTCTGTTTTCCTGTAAGATGTTTTGACCATGCTGTGTATAACTGGAGGGCAGCCAATCCTTTATAGGATCTTAAACAGCCTATCACTGCTACCAGGTCAAATAGTGTGGTCAGGTCAGTGAATCCTAGAAGCATTGGTTGCTAATGGCACTTCTCTTTCAGCTTATTGATTGAGAAGATGATATCCAGCTCTGATCAGCTGGTCCTAAAACAGCACTGTAATTTTAGTAGCAATCATGGTGGATACAGCAACAGCTTCAAAATTTGATTTTTTTTTTTGTCTGGCAGAGTTTACTCCCTTAATTTTATTCACCAAATCAGACTACAATGCAGCAGGAATGTCACAAAACGGCAGGAGCGTCTGTCTTCCCCACTGCCCTACATTAGTTCTATAAACTACTGCATTTCAAGGTTATTCTCAAGTTGATCTGTTGCCACAAGATTAGATATCTACCCAAATAAACAGATGTGACATTGTTTGTGATGCGTTAAAGTACATGGCTTTTCCTCGATAAGCTGGGGATATGTTTATGATTTGTATTAATATGAACGTTTTGCCTCTTTTTCCCTTAGATATCAACGACAAGACTGAACTAAAAGCATTCTTTGAGGGCAACTGCTCCCAGATTTATTTTATCTTCTATGAAAATTTCATTACACTGGAAAGCAACCTAAAACAAAAAGGTAAGTAAAATATATTTTTATTTAAAGTTTTTTTTTTTTTTTGTTTAAATCAAACAATATTAGTTGATTAGTAAATTTGAATGATTCCCTGTAGGATTTTGGGTCAACTCTGTTGACATTCTTTTTTATTTTATGGGCTTCATTTAAATTAACAGAATTTTTTGGGTTACTTTGTCCTTTTCTCAGCTATTGTGCTGTGCCTTGCTTGCTAAGCCAATAAAGAAGCTAAAGCCAAGTAGCATAGCGTCCCATTTGCTCACGTTGGAAGTAAAATAGCAGCCCATTTGTTCTAAATTTAGCTGGCAGGAGTGTAAGCTAGCAAGCAGTCTCCCACTATAGGATTGAGTATCGATCCAGTGTTTTTTTTAGCAGACTGTGTGAAAATGGCTTTATTCAAAATGTTGCAAGCAGGAGAATCAGATTTCACTGTAGACAGTCAAGCTTGAAATTATTCATACCCCTGGAAAATTGGAATTAAAAGTTAGCCTTTATTCAACCTGTAAAAATATTTCTCTTTTCCGCCATTATGCATCTTGTACATTGACTTGTTTGTGCTGTATTATTTCAAAGTTACATTTTTTCTTTTTGATAATGCTAAAAATAAACATTTTTATTCTTGCAATTTTTTATACTCACTGCAACTTTGTTTCTGGACATATCTTTTGCAAACCTGCGTATTGAACGGATTCTGTTTTCATTTTAGGGAACAAATCTCAGAGGGAGGAGCTGGACTCCATCCTCTTTATTTTTGAAGTAAGTCATCTCAAATTTTCTGTTCTGACATTTTCTGCCTATTGACGACTTGCACTGCATCAGCCTTTTTTTTTTTTTTTTTTTTTTTTTTTAGTTTAGCTGGGGTGAAAACATCAAAGTTCAAAGTATTCCTTGTAAGATTCTAAATGTACGTTAGAAAATGTGAAAATCCGGGGATATGATCAATTGAAAAGAGTGGTAGCTCACTCATCCCCTTGTGACTATCATTTTTAAGCTCTAAGTATGTATACAACTGCAGCAAAAGATATGGACCGTGTTTGTGTGTGCAAAGCAAGTTGGATCTGCAGGTTAAAGTACCTTAGTACCCTGTTTTCCCACCTGACTGCAGATGCAGCTCAGGTTTCCATTACAAATGAGCAGTTCTCTGGTTGCATTTGCTTTGGGCAGGTCTTTATGGATGGCAACAGATCACATGGAAGCCAGACTGGTTTTTTTGTCTGGTCTATTGGGTTTTAGTGTGTCTGATCACTAGGGGAGCAATGATCCTTAATTCGTGGTCAACACTGACTGAAGACAGTCCTTGGAAGTATTTCATGTTAGTATAGGATTATTTATAATATAAATGCTTAATATAGAATGGTACTAAACTTGAGTCCATTCATATATTAATTAGTAGCTTTTAAAACTAATTGCAATACTTTTTAAAGAAAATTTATGTTTTCTGGCTGTTTGTTCACTACAGTTGAGTAAAAATAATTCCAATAAGTATTTTAAGTGTTAATTGAAATAATTGGGGCTTATTACTCTGGTTTCTTAAGGTCCTTATTATTATTATTACGTCATAGTTTGGTTTTTTAGCACTTTGTGTACATCCGAACGCACATACATCAGTAATTTTTTTACCCCACTGCCTTTTTTGCCACTGTTACAAAGAAACAACTCTCCTATTAAAACGTACTGCTATTAGATGGGGTAACGGATGCTGAATCTATTCCTCCTTAATATTTTCCTTTCAGAAAGAGCTAATATTAAAAGCAGATTAACCGTCGTTTGTCCCATTTTAGCCCCTGACTGTGATAACGTGTGCTTTTACCCTTGTCCTCAGTAGATGAGTTTACTTTGAGTTGTGTTGACAGGGCAGATAGAGGGTGGCTTTGATCTTTAGCTCTGGTACTTTGTGGGCTTTCACTTACCTTATTGTGTGAGGCACGCTAGACCATATTTGATCATAATTTAAACCTCAAGAGTTACTTCCCAAAGATTGCATCAGTAACACGGGGTCATATTAGAGTTTTTGTGTGGCCTGATAATTCTTCTTTTTGTAATAGTGCAGTTATATGTGAAGTACAATGAATTTTAATACATCTGTGACTCTAAGGTTTGTAATATTTGTGTCCCTCATCATTTTCACAGGGTATGTCTAGGGATGCAACGATTTGGTTCAAACCTCAGTTTTGTGTTTCGATTCGATATATGATTTGTTGAATACAAAACAACAAAAAATAAAACCTTTTTAGAAATCCTTTTTAAAAATGTGTTCATAAATGAGCAACAAAGAAAGACTTTTTAGTTGGCTTATAAACCTGGTGTCATGTTATAATGGTATGCAACACTTACCTTTCCCCGTGATTCGTATAATGGTGTAACATACGGTTCGGATTTAAACCAAGAGTTTTTCCTAATTATGTCTTAAGCTCTTGCGGCTTCTGTCCAGCTTACTCTAGACGACAGAGTAAACTGATAATGTCTGTGACAAAAGCTGGTGTTTGTGGCATGCTTTAATAGTTCACAGCATGCAAAAAATCAAATATAAAGGAGCAAAGCCCCTGGTTTTGTTGGTTTCCCCTAGAAGCATGTGTTCATAACCTTAGAACATACAACAGGTAAAACGATTGTCCCTTGAAATTGTTTTTTTAACCTGAGCAGCCTCTTTGCGTTTTTATTTAAGAAATACAACAGCTTGCGTGCTCAGTGCGAGTTGGTTATGACATTACCGTCAGCCTGAGGTGTGTTGTGACCCCTTTAGGTTGTTTGCTGTTGGGGAGTGTGATCTCAAATGCCGATCCCTGCTGTCTGCTGTTAAATGTTACAGATGCACACCACCCCGCTCAATGAATAGCATCACTGTTCCCTTCCTGGTTTTCCTTTGTGTCTGCTGCCATTAAAGGCATCCAGCACTGAAGCTGTTGATGCTGCACCATAACTGTCAGACACTTGACGTTTATGTAATTCAGTAAGTTACTACATTTTTGCTGCAGTTTTTCGTCTGATCTTACTGGGTGGTACATTTTATTAGTCATTGTGTTATTACTTTAAATTGGTGTCTGCTTATTTCACAGGTTTTTGAACCAAATTAACTGGGGCAATATGCTGTTGAGTTGTTAAATAACAATAAGAGGATAAAAAGTGAACGATGATGTTGCGTCATTGTTCTTTAGCAGAAATATCTAATCATCACTTGAGTTTTGATTTTAGGTGTATTACTATAGATGTTTTTGGTTTGGGAATCAACCAATAATAAAATGTAAATAATACATCTGCTTTAATAAATAACTATAATTTAGAAAACATTGGGCAAAATAAGAAGAAAAGCTTTAAATAATTTTTACGTTTTGTAAGTCTAGATCTGATTTCAGTCTTAGTTCAGTTAAATAATTCTCTGTCTTGATCTGAAAATATTTTTCAGCATTGATTATGGTTAAAAACAGTTTTTATTTATACATTATTAGGAAAAGATTTGCGATTATAGGCTATGCAAATTGCAGAGCTGAGCAGAGCTGCTCACCACAGTGACTTTTCAAATTTTGTCCTGCGCGGAGTTTAACAATGCTGGTACGTCTAGTTCTGTTTTGTTTTTATGATGATGATTTAATATGGGTAATTAAGGATGGATTCTTTATGCCTCTCCTTAGAACTTTTTTTTATAACTCTCTAAAAAAAATCTGCTGTAGATAATCATTGATTAGTCAGTAAATGTTCGAGCTCTCTCTGTTTCATAAGTGTGCTTTGACAGTCACAAGACTGAATTGAGCTTCTCAGGCCTTAAAAGGTTTGTTTGTAGTCCCCCGTGACTGCAGATGCCCTCACAGAGTCTGAGGGCGGTGTGATCCGCCTGTCGCTAAGGATGAGAGGCAGGTTAAAGGACAGTTTTGGCACCAACAAAGTCGGAGGGAAGTCTGAATCTCCCATGTTCTCTTCAGGATATGGCCTCATCGTGACCTTTTTCTCTGTCAGCAGGACTTGACGCAGCATTCTTTAATCCTCCTGTCATTCTCGCTGCCATTTTTTTCAATGTTATACCAGTAAAATGAGAACTTTGCTAAAATAGTTTGCTGGGTTTAGATTAAAAGTTGGATTGGGGAGGTACCGAGTGTTGTTATGTTTAGAGTCCACATGTAACGGAAAACTGTGGTGTACTGAGAACCTTGGCTTGTTTACTTTTCTTTTTTAAATTGGTTTAAGTAAATAAATATTTATAGATATATTATAAATATTCAGTAATGCCTCTGGCAGAATTTATTACCCAGTTACTTAAAATATAATGTGGTGGCAACCAAAACAGAGCCTTCTCCTTTAAAAAAAAAAATTCAGTGAGGTATAAAAGTATTTGTCAGTCACAGATTTTGTAAATTGTTCAATTTAAAAAGTGAGAAAAAAAATCTGTATTAATCACAGATTCACCTTAACTGTGAGAGACAGAATTGAGAAAAGAATCCAGGAAATCACATTTTAGGATTTTTAAGCAATTTATTTGTAAATTGATTCAGAAAATATGTATTTATCAGCTACCGACAAGCAAGAATTCACTAAGAAGCTCTTCTATCATCCACTTGTCACCTCTGTTAACTTCCCCTGTTTGAACTGGTTATCTGTTTAAAAGCCACCTGTCCACATCCTTAAACAGTCAGACGGCAAACTTGACCATGACCATAACTCTTGTTTACATTTCTGTCTCTTACAGTCAAAGTGTACTTCTGATGAACATTACACACCTCTCTCGTCTGTTTCAGTGGGACAACTTGCAGATTCTGACTGACAAAGACATTTTTTTCCTTTCTCTAAGACTGAAGATCAAATTCATGTGTTTGCCTATTGGTAGACGTACAGTGAAGCCTGTGACTTATAATTAATTCAAATGTGTTTATTAATGAACTAGCTAAGCTGATTAATGAAAAGCAAACTGGCCGATTGCAGACCAAGACATTTTAACAATTTAGTTTGTAGGCCCATTTATTTACTATTTATTTACAGATTCTAGTAGTTAAATTAATGTGGAAACTGTTATGGTAATCTAAACGTTTTTGTTAAATTGTTGCTCTAAAAATAGTAAAACTTTAAGTAAACAGTCGTGATGAGAGTTTTAAAAAGGTATGCAAAGTGTAGATGCCGTGATTCCACTTTGTGACATCATCTGAGTGAATGAGAACCTTCCTTGACATCTTCAAATGAGCTTCTTTTCTCCACCTAAAATTAGTATGGTTTTATTGTTTCAAAATGTACACATCTTTAGCAATTACAAAGGTAACTTGAAACCATTTGTATTAAGACCTGGGAAAGGTGCCAAGTTGCACTATGCTGCCACCAACTGGCTCAATCAGTGAATAAAAGCAGTATCATGGTTCTACATGTATATAAGGCCGCCTTTTCACTGCATGGTTCAAGTGACCCAATTCCGATCTTTTCCTCTCATGTGGCACAGATCGGATATGACCGGTGAACGTGTAAGCAGGAAAAAAGCGCATGGATTCCGTTTTTCTCAGATCGGATACAGGCCTCTCTCATATGTGGAAATAAATCGGAAACGAATCGGATACATGCATTTGCGTGTGCCATGTAAGCAGACAAATCGGATATTCCCCAGTAAATGCGAGTCGTACGTCAGTGACGTCAACTCAGGACACCACCAACTGAGATCACATGACTTATTAAGGTGCTTTTGTGCGCTGATTTTGCTGTCAGCGTGTTACCTTTCAGCCTCAGGCTTCAGACCGTAGTTGGAAACCGCTGTTATGTCCGGTCCATTACCTTTGTAACTAACTTCATTAGTTACCAAACGGTAACTAATGAAGCGGGACACCGTTGCTATGAACAGGCTAGAAACCGTTTATTTCTTTGGGGGGCGTGTATGATGGGGACTGTGTGTGAGCGCGCGCGCTTGCGTGTGTGTTTGTGTAAGGAGAGAGAGTGAGTGTGAGCGCGGAGCGGGGGACTGTCGGAGAACCGTAAATTAAAAATAAGGTGTCTCCCCCAAAAGTTTTGGAGTCTTTCTTAACCCACTCTGGAGGCTGAGGGTTCAGAACGGAAAAGAGAACCCCGAGGAAATCTCCCGTGTGTTTCTGACTACGGTCAGAAAAGAGAAGTCATCCCGCAGGAAAGGTTCAACACTTGGATCAAACTGTTCGGACAGCACAACGTCTGCAAACACTTCCTCATTCAAAACTCATAGAGAGCATATAAGACGGCCGAGCAGCCCTCCTTTTTCCTCTCCCCTCTGGAGCGCCCAAGGCAACGCCTCCTTCCGTCGCCGACTTGCCTCCATGACAACCGCAATCACAAACATCCGAAAGAGGTCCGCGGAAGGCGGAAATGCTGCTACGTATTCCCTCAGAACGTCTAAGTTTGATAGTTTCAGCAATGTATAGTGTAAATGCAAAAATCAGATACGGGTCACTTTTAAAAGATGATGTAAGCGGGTCGTCAAAAAAATCGGATATAGTCAGAAAATCGGATATGAGCATTAAGACCTGCAGTGTAAAGGAGGCCTATGAGAGTTATTCCATCTCAGAGGTTTGGGTTTTGCTCCTTTTTTTTTTTTTACGTCATCTTACCAAGGGTTCTATGTAAATGAAGGAAAAGGAAAATGAATGGATCGTGGAAAGACATTTGACTAAGATGCAAATATGGACTTGTAGTGCTCACACAGTTGGGTGGCTAACAAAATGTCTTTAAATAAGAAGATAATAAAGTTAAAAAAAAAACATTTTACACTGTAGAATCAGTTGGGCTGTGTGTAATGGCCACATTTCCATCATGAATCCAATGAAATTTCCGTGACTAAATTTTATCCCTAATTTTAAATTGGTTGGCAAAGTTTTAATGCTGCATGTATTTGCATATTGATAAGAATAGTTATCCTTTACGTATGTGTTTAAGTTCATCTTGTTCGTAACTTTGAGTTCTCATTGCCCTTGTGTGTTTTAATCACTTCCACCTTGTCAAAAATCTTTAATACTTTGTAAATGACAAGCTTTCTTCTTAGAACACTGCAGCTCTACTGCTGTCATCAAAAGCCCTTGTAGTCCACAGTATATTCTGTTCATGTTCAAGCTCCACCACTGGAAACCTAAGTACGGATCATGTAAATGTGTTAAGGCTGTAGTTGCGCCACAGTAATGCTCCTATCTTTATGCTGGAGTATGGCTGCGCATTAAAGAATCTCCTCCAACCTCCTGCCCAGTGGACTTTGCATTTGCTTCATATCAGCCAGTAAATTCCTTATTGTTGCCTCCATTCCTTCTCCACAGGGAGGTTTTCTGAGCAAGCTTCTCCATCTTATTCCCTTTAGATGCTTTGTAAAAAGCTAGACTGTTTTTGTGTCTGTGTGCACACAAACCACACACAGAGAAAGGCTTAGGAAGGCTACCCTGCTGTGTTACTGCCTAGCATAACATCTCTGCTGGTCCAAGGAGACAAAGTGAAGGAGACCAGAACAGCGCCTGGAAAGAACTGGAATAATCCCATGTGGGATCAATCCCAAGACGTAGTCTGAAGCTTGTACATGCATATCATCACGTTTGTGGATCAGAGAGAAGTTGATCCTCACGTATTATCATCTTCCTCTTCTTTATGGTTTGTATAGATTACTGTGCCTCAGCCTTCACTGATAATGAAAGGATGTAGTCACAAAGGACATAAGAGGAAAGTTAGAAGAAATAAAAGATGATCAGGAAGCAGTTGTTGACTCAAATGAAATGGAGTTAAGCAAACTTGTTTCTAATCTGTTTCCTGCTTCAATGTGGTGCTGGAAATGTTTTATTTGTTTTTCATTTGAGAGCATTTCATTTTGCTGCTATGCTCTGAATCCTTTTTCCGCTCGTCTTCCTCAGTTTTCTGGACAGATAAACCCCTTAGCATGCTGCCTAGGATTGCCTGTCCGGTTGAGTGAGTCAGAGCTGCATACATAAAGCAGTAAAGATGGTACAGACTTTGACATTTGCTATCGTGAAGTCAGTCAGGATGATGAGAAACGAGCCGGAGGGGCATCAGTTGCTCACAGTGAAATCATTTTGAACTAAAAGTCCAAACATGTTTTTCTGCAGTCTTTCCTTACCGTCTCTAAAGGGACCTGGGGAACCCGTCACTACTGTCAGTAAGGAGTAATAATGATAGGCTGCGGAAAGGTTGGAGTGCAGCAGCTGAGTTATGAAGTGGTTACTGCTGAGGGGTTGAGTGTTATAATGTGTCAGAAGGTTTTCATGTTTGTTGGGAAAAGAAAAAGTAACTACATCTTTGTAATGTCTTCAGAAATGTGTGTAGATTATAGGGGTGTAACAATTCATTTCAATCCATTTCAACAAAGATTCAATTCATACAAACACTTTTCACTCTTTAGATTCAGTAAATCAGAATAGAGTACATTTCTTCCTTGAGATTTTAATTACCAGTCCTAGAGATCATTAACTGACTGAATCTGTTTAGAATAAAGCAGAATTAACCCTTTCAGTTGGAATTTATTGTTAATTGCTGAAGGTGTGTTTCATCAGAAGTCATAGAGAAGCAACCATATAATCTGTTCTAATTTTTTATGAATCCTACTTGATCTTTTCTATCTAGCGTGTCTTCAAATGTAAATTCAAACTTGTTATTTTTCCTCAGAAAATTCTTCAACTTCTGCCAGAGAAAATCTACAACAGATGGCAGTTTCACAGTATAGGTATGTACTTTGAAAATTTGCTAACATTTGAATGACTTTGTTCACCTTTCTGCATATCCCTTTAAGGATCGCCACAGCGAATCAGCTTTCACCGATTCCTCTTTGCACTGCCTAATTCCGTTTTATTCTGTTTTATGTTTAATACACTGTAGAAAAAAACTGTGTTAGCATCGTACATACACAGTCTTGACCTCTTAAAGACCTGAGCTTTTGCTTGATATGCCATTTTTAATTTATAGTCACAGAGCCCCAGTTATGCGGAATTAGCTACTGTGATAATGTAACCCAAGATGTGATGTCGACACATGTGGACACCAGGTTTTAAGAGATTAAGTAAAGTTGACTGAAATGAAATAGTGGAAAATTGCTAAAAAATAATGTCAAAGTCCCCTTGAAATACTCTAGAAAAGTAAAATTGGCTCACTTCAAGTGACAATAAAAAGAAAGTGTGTTATTCGTTAAACCTGCCTTTCATATATTTTATCTTACAACTATTTATTTTGTTTTTATCTATAATTAGGGCAGATACATTTAAGAATAGGGGCAATGAAGAAGTTGTATTCTCCTACATTTTAAGCATGAGACATTAAAATCAATACAAAAGCTTCATGACAATTTAATGCTTTTACCGAAAATGGTCTCTACTACCATGCACAACCTTTTATATTTCTTAATTTTTTATTTCTTTTAGTTTGGACCTAGGACAAATCAAAGTTTTGAAGCCATAATCCTAATTTCCAAATCACTTCAGGGATCAGTCAAAATGACTATCAGCCCACATTGTCCTCATAAGCAAACAGCTACTTTCAGCTTGTCAAGCATAAGTCCTCCCGCATACTAACCTCATCTGGTTTGTAATCAGAGCAGTGTCTCGTTTGATTACAGTGGAACCAGATTGCCTTCATAATTGTGTGTTGTTTTCCAACTGATTTCAATTTTCATCAGGAAAATGTGAAGCCTTGTCACTCCACCCACAAGTTGACAATATTGCACATCAAGGTCAATTTATCTCAGTGCAGATGGTGATTAGTGGGATTTTTCTGCCTTTGATTGTTGTATGTGGGGGAAAAATCCTTGTTTTAGTGTTGTTTTTGACATTTTGTACTCTTTCACACAGGTTCCATACTGAAAAAACTACTACACACTGGAAATTCATTCAAGGTGAAAAGTTTTAGACAATGTTACCATATCGTTATGATTATTAAAGACCCATTCCGATTAAAAAAAACATGATTTGGATATTTTTAACATGTTCTTGAAGCATTTCTTTGATGATAGAGGAAACCATATTAAAAAAAAAAGCTACACGTGGCATTTCTGAGTATTTTCTTTATTCAAATTGTTGTGAATCAGGAGCAGACAAAAAAATGCAGTTAAAAAAGATTGTATTATTGCATAGAAAATATACTGAGCGGGCCACAAGCTCTCTGCTCCCCTCCATTGTGATGCATGGACGACTAGATGCATCTATGTCTTTGTTTTCCTCATCTGAGCTGGTATCTGGCTCAGAACTGTACGGCTGGACAGCTCGGATATTGCTCGCCATTTCTGTTGTACGAGTAATGTTAGGTTGGGTTGTAACAGAGTAACAGAAAGGGGAAGGGGGACGGAGCTGCTCTGAGCCAACTGTCCAGCCCATGACTCAGAGGCAAATTTCTAATGAACTACTGCAGCTGTGTAGAAACTGTCCTAGAAAATGAAAGTTTTTTTTATTTTGGCTCAAAACAGCTTAATGATCATTAAAAAAAACCACTGGGAACACTTTTACCATAAATGAAAAGATTATCGAAGTGGCTCTGTCAAGGCAATGTTGTTGCAGTGTTTGAAACATTTTTAAGATTAGCAGCTAAAGTGTGACTTCTTGGTGTGTGCGTTACTATAATTCCTGTTTAGATACGCTGTGAGGGGATCCGTCTTTTCCTCCTATGGCTTCAAGCCCTACGGGACAACTGTGCTGAGGAGCAGTTCCTCATATTTGCCTGCTTAGTGCCTGGCTTCCCTGCTGTTCCATCCTCTCGAGGACCCTGCACTCTAGACACCATCATCTACAACCCCTACTCCACCGCCTCAGATGGTGAGACGAGACACGCACGACATTGAACCATGTTGTGTTCACTTGTATGATAATTGAAGCTCCTGAAGTCCAACACAATGTCGTTGTCTTTCTGTTTATCTGGACAGCTAAAGTGGTGCCAGAGGAGATTACGCCCCTGGTTCCAGCTGTTGCAGGAGAAAAAGCTTCAGATGACCCGACATGTTACATACTTGAAACACTGCTGAAATACATGGTCATTCAGGTAACGACAAACTTTAACATCACAACTTGCTCTGTGTATTTCATGCTCGTGCTGCTTTTAAATGACACACTTCTCTGGTCAAATGTAAACTATAGGATGTTGAAATGAAAGCAGGTAAACGTTAGAGCTACATTCATCCAAAAAAATGTTGTCTCTGTTCTAATTTCTTTGCTCCGTAAGAGTTTTGAAAAATAAGCTAATGAAATAGCCCCGGGCGCCTAATATTTGTTGCACAATTGTTATGAGGCCATCACTGCCTCAAAAAAAAAGTTTCTGTAATTGTCAGTGAGACTTCTGCAGCTGTTAACAGGTTTTTCATCCACCCCTCAAAAAGATAACTGCCCCAGTTGTCTTGATTTAGGGGTTTTTTTCTTCCCCCAATGCGCTGTTTGTGTTCTTTTCAGAGATGTTCAATAGGATTTAGCTCATGACTAGAAAAGCTCTCTTTGGGTGTTTTTAGCTGGTTGTCATTATCCTGTTGAACTCTTGTAACCGGTGACTGAAGCCAAGCTTTCTGAGACTAAGCAGCACATTTGGCTCCCGAATGTCTTGATAGACTTGAGATTCTATTACATCCTGCACAGATTTAAGACTGTGATAGATGCAGCCCCAGACCAGAACTGAGTATCCTTCATGTTTCAAAGTAGGGAGAGGTTTTTTTTTGTCTTTGTATATTTCAGCTGATGTGCTTTCGTGAGGATTTTGGGGCAGCTTTCTTTAACAACAGCAATTTAGCCTATGTGTGATCGTGCACTAACTTTTTCTGCTGATCAGTCACCGATGTTCTTAAATGTATATATCTGGCTTTTTATGAGGTGATTAAAGGGGAAGGGAAATATTATTTGTTACCTATTGTGGTTGGTAAAGAAATGAGAATCTGCACATAAATGGAAATGTCTGACGTTGGATCGTGCTTTTCCGATTTATCTCACGTTCATTTTTTTTTTTTTCGTTTTGGTATCAACCACTTTTGCTTTGAAGATCATAGAAATCACACAATAGTTGTTGCATTGCAAACGAGAAAAAGAGTTCAACAAGGCTGATTTGTTGGCTGCAACGATTCCAAGTATGAGCCATTAATTAGGAGCCTTAAAGAAAAAGAATAGAAAACCACTTTAGAAATCAGTCCTTTTTAAAACTCAACTTATGTGTTCATTTTTTCCTAGTTTTTATAAAGACTCCTAATAGTTGATTAACTATAAAACTTCATAACCCTTTACAGTTATAGCTTTATTTCTTTACTGAAATGTTATTAATTACATGATACATTTTAATGATACTTTAAACCCTTTTTCTTTAACTTTGACATAACCTGCCTGTGAAGCAATTACCATGTTTTTGTTTTTTCCTACTAATATGTACTTACTAGTGTGCTAAAGTCACTCTGAAGTCATTTTGTCCACCTTTCTCCCATCTGTCTGTCTGTCAGGCATCCAGTTTAGAATGGAGGATCAAAGAGCATCAGGACTCGGGTTTTAGGTTTCTCTTCAGCCTCTTCAAAAAGTACTACCTCCCACATCTTTTCCCCTCCTTCAGCAAGCTCACAAACCTTTATAAACCTTTACTAGGTAAGCAAATTTTCTGAAATTGTGACTTGATATCAATGAAAGTTGTGTTTAAAGCTGTAATAAGTAATGTGATTACTTGTGCCGCCAGAGCTTCCTCACTACAGACCAAAACCCTTGTATGTGCCGGTGACACGGAACAATGAGAGCACCTTCTGCACTAGGGACCAGTACCTGGCCCCCCGTGTAGCCTTCATCAATTGGCTGGTCACCTTCTTCCTGGAGAAGAAGTATGTCAGCTGTGCTGCTGCAGCGCAGAGCACCAAGAACGGCACAGAGGTCATTCCCAAACTCATTCAGGTGAACACTGCAGTGTCCTTTTCGATGTCTTTCATCTTTTTGGGGTGAAATTAGGACTTTTACAATTTCAGATACTTAGGGCTGTTGTAGCATTTTAGTAGTCTAACAAAGACAATGTAAGATTTAGAAAAATTGGCGGATTTTGTTGAAAGTGTGAATTTTTAGATTTTATTTTGGCTATCCAATGATTTGAAAGTAAGACATGCAAAAAAGGTGAATATGTTTTTATAATTTGAGTATAGATGCATAACTTGGACCTCAAATAAATGTAGGATTTCCTATAGTTTACAGTGATTTTCGGATTTGATTCATAAAGTTTACATTAAACCAGAACTGTTCTGTACTACAAACAAATATTTGTTTTTAGAATAATAGTAACATGGTTATAAACTGCTATCAAATTGGTGTCCTGAAGGTGTTATGGTCGCTATTCTTACTCTCTTTGCTATTCCCAGACTGTCACTGCAGGCAGTAGCAGCCAAGACAAGGAGAGGGACGCTGATTCAAATGGTCCAGTAGGAGAACCGGAGAAGAGTCATTCAAACAGCAGCACACTGTCTGATCGACGGCCCAGCGACTCTAGTTTGTGTAGCATTGAGGAGGAGCACCGGCAGGTCTACGAGATGGTGCATTCGCTCCTATTGTCCACGCGAGATAATGTGAACTTTGTCAATGAAATCTTCCACCAGGTACTGTGGTGTCACCGCACAATATTGTACCTGTAATTGAATGTATTGAGTCAAGCTATAATAGAAATTTAATTAAACAAAGAATTGAGCTCCTATAGTTAGTTGTTTGTCGCCCTCTGCTGGTGGTTAAATAGTACTTAGTGCAAATGTCGTACTTGTGTTTTTTCCTTGTAAAATTTCTTTTTTGATGCAGTTTTCTATTTGTCCTCCAAAGGCTTTCCTGTTACCTTCCTGTGAAGCGTCAGCAACCAGGAAGGTGATCAAAGTATACAGAAAATGGATCCTGGAAGAGAAGCCTAATTTCATGGCAGAGCCTGATACAACTATACAGGGAGATGAAGTGGATGATCACCCTGAGCAGATACTCAGCTCAGAGACAAACCATGAGCTTATCCAGGTAAAAATACAAATATCATCGACGTAAAGTAAATTTGCATTTCCTGCCAGCAGTGGAGTTACAGTGTAAGTAGTTTTGTTGTGAAATTGCTCTGTCACAGGTGATAATGCAACTGCAATACTGCTAGAGGTTTTATATATTTTATGACAAACCGTGTTTGTAAATTTAAGTTTCAAAAGATACTTTTTACTTAATGCAGTAGGAAATATAAAACAATAGATTTCTTTTTGACCATTTTGTGAAGGTTGCCATGGCTTTTTATCAACCTGTTACACTCTGACAAAACATGCATCCCTTTACTAAAATACAGCAGTAATTTACCATCATCCAGCGGTTTTTGGTGGCATCTTTAATTTTTCCTTTTGATCCTTTATGTTTACTAAAAATAACCAAGCTCCCCTCTATGTCTTGGCCTCAACGTTTCAGGGTCTTGGGCACAAACGTTCATCCAGCTGGGGAAGGACTTATTCCTTCAGTAGTGCAATCAGTCGCGGCTTTCTCACAGAGGAGCAGAACATGGACGTCAATGCTGGCATCCAGCCCACACTACAGGTCTGTGCCCACGGTTCTTTTTAACTCATGACACCATCCAGGAAATAAAAGAAGTTACTGATATCTTTTTAAACCCAGCAGCATCAATTTCCATTGTTGTTGCCAAGATGGTGTAAAATAACACTCTCCCTCTTATTAGATTGCATTAATATTATATTATTAGTTGGTATGTTCCTGTAACAATTATTACTTTCTAAAAGGAAAACGTGTCCAGCTGTTCAGAGAAGTCCATTCAAGTTCGATCATCAGCAGTTCTGATTATTTAATTACCAGCATTGCTTTAACCCTTTTTACTTGTAAAACTGTTTGATGGTTAACTTTAATATCAAATGGATTTATTGTGTGAATTAAGACAAACCTTATTTATTGATATGCAGGGTTTTCCATTAGTATCTACTTAAGATTCCAACATATATTTTGCTTTTTTATTCACACCCAATGATATTTTGTGTAAAAAATTGAGCCATCATTTTGATAAATGCATTGATAGCAACATGTTATGAAAACTTCAGCAGAATGTGTTTTAAATCTTTGTAGTGTTGCATTTAGAAAGAAAGTAAAGTTGCTTATTTAAAAAGGTTGCTTATTTACCTTCTGTTTTATAAAGGAGCAATAAAATATGTGTCCCCCTATTACTTGTTATTTTAGATCTGGTCTACCTTTGCTAATCTGTTAATGCATGTAGGTGTTCCTGACCAACTCCTCCAATGTGTTTCTATTGGAGCCCTGCCAGGATGTTCCAAAACTCTTAGAAAACCAGGTTGAGGTGTGCAAAGGAGTTCTCAGCATCTACAGACACATGATAATGGAGCACACTATGATTACACAGACATGGTTAGTACAAAGACACACATCATCTGTTTTTATGACTTTATCAGTAGTGTTTTCTTCATGTTGTTGAGCCAGGCTGTGAGTAAAACCAAACGACTGAAGCAGTAGTGGCATCTAAAATATTTTATTTTAGCCTGCCTTCCTGACAAAGTTCTACTTACTGCAAATCACAGGCTTTTCTGGCCGGACTAAACCAAACTGTGCTGCAACGTGTCAAACTCTTTGGGCACAGCAAACTTAATCCATGCAAACACAGTAAATGTGCACCTGTAAAACTGCATGCAAAGACAGAGTACCGGCTGGGCACTACTTCGCCACAGGCTCAGGAATAGGGAAAGTGACAAAAGCATAAAATGATTTAAATGTGTTAGTCTGCTCTAGCGATCTACAGTCAGGACAGTAAATATTTGGACTGAGATACATTCTTTCTAATTTAGTTTATGTACATTACCACAGTGAATTTTAAATACAACAACTCAGATGCCATTGAAGTGAAGACTTTCAGCTTTTATTCCATGGGTTGAACAAAAAGATTGCATAAAAATGTGAAAAACTAAAGCATTTTTTAAGCACTATCCCTTCATTTCATGGGCTCATAAGTAATTGGACAATTGACTTCCATGCTATTGCACGGGCAGGTGTGGGCAATTTCCTTGTAATGTCATTATGAGTGAAGCAGATAAAATGCCTGGAGTTGATTAGAGGACTCGTGCTTGCATTTTGAAGATTTTGCTGTGAACAGACAACATGCGGTCAAAGGAGCTCTCCACGCAGGTGAAAGGAGCCGTCATAAAGCTGAGAAAACAGAAAAAAAAACATGCCAGAAATTGCTACAGAATTAGGAGTGGCAAAATCAACAGTGTGCTACATCCTGAGAGAGAGAGAAAGAAAGAAAGAAAGAAAGAAAGAAAGAAAGAAAGAAAGAAAGAAAGAAAGAAAGAAAGAAAGAAAGAAAGAGTTTTGAGTTTCAAAACACCTTTAATGACCAATCATCATTAAACAAATAAAATATTCACATCAAAAAATTAAAGAAAAACACAAAAACAAAGAAACAAACTCAAAAATTTACCACTAAAGAGTCATCCTTGACGAAACACAAAACATTTTGTACAGCCCAAATATTTTCAAAAACATCAAGTGCATGTGTGAGCCTATAAAAACCAAATTCGACGTTCAACCTTGCCACCAAAAGTCTTTTAAAAAGAAACAGGACATCGTCAGACCCAACTCCCCGTATCCGATTTTTCCTCGTCAACCATACCGCCAACTTGGCTTCACCGGAAAGAAAATTTAACAAAACATGGACTCTCCGCTTTCTGGCCAAATATTTTGGCCCATAAATGAAACACACAGATGAAAACTGTTCTCCCAGCCCCTCAAAAAAAGAACGAAGAAGAGAAAAAAGTCCAGTCAGACGTTGACACTGCAAAAAAAGATGTTCCACAGTTTCTGCAACAGAACAGAACGGACACCCATCCCCCGCGCCAGGATTAAGGTGTACCAGATATCTGTTCGTGGCTATGATCCCGTGTACGACCCTCCATTGGAGGTCACCTACCCGTTTCTCAACAGGAGCTTTGTACAGGGATCTCCAACAGCCCCTCGGGGAAGACCCCGTGCCAAACAACTCAGCCCACCTCGACACTCTGACATCCATCAAGGAGCGCAAGTTCAAAACTTTAACACATAAAAGATATAAAGCCTTCTTCCCAATCGTTTCAAAAGTTCCTATTTGAGGAGTAGTCCAGGACAGGAGTTTAGTTCCGTCCTCCTGCCGTCCCTCGCAGGCCGGAGAAACCTGCAGAGGAGGAAAGATGAAATCCACACCATCCACCCACTGGCTAGATGCAGTAGGATCCATCACATAGGTTTGATAGGACACAGGCAAGGAGAGACAAATCTCCTTCACGAGATTTTCCAATGTTCTGAGAGATCTTATTCCGGTAAAAGCAGAAAGCTCAGGAGCAGGAGTCATTAGGAGATGTCCAAGCTTCACACAGCCCGCATCTCTCAACTTCGACCTCATGGTAGCAGAAACCAGAATCTGTGAGTTGAGGAGGTCGTTTCCAAAAATGGGTTCTTCGAACAGCCATATTCCAGGTGTTGAAACTATTTCCCTTTTGCAGAGCAACAGTCGCCAGGCTTGTAGGACAGAGCAGTAGAAAGGTGAAAGTCCAGTCAGGTCCAAGGTATGAAGCTGGGGCAGAAACAAATGTTTGTCAAATCCATAACCCCCAGCTTTCCTCAGCAGCACACATGCAGTATCCAACCACGGCAGTCCAAAACCGTGGAGCAGACGCTGCGCTGTCCGCAGTCTAAAGGCAGCTACACGGGCCGAAATATCAATCAGTCCCTGACCGCCCTCCTCAACCGGCAGGTAGAGAATGGCAGCTCTTAGCCAATGATGACCAGACCAAAAGAAATCCACCACGGTCTTTTGAAGTGCAGTGATGAGGCTTGCAGGAGGAGGCAACACCATCATACTATGCCAAAGTGTCGAGGCAACCAAGTTATTGACAACAAGAACTCTACCCCTGAAGGAAAGCTGAAGCAGCAGGTATTTCCATTTAGACAGTCTGGCACACACTCTCTCCATGACACCCTCCCAATTCTTTTTCTGAAAAACGTCACTGCCCAAATAAACTCCTAAAAACTTCATCCCCTCCGTTCCCCAATCAAGATTCCCAGGCAAAAGAGGCAATGTGGAGCCCGACCAACGTCCCAACAATAGAGCGGTGCTCTTACCCCAGTTCACCTTAGCCGAAGAAGCCCTTTGGAAAAGATCCAGAACATTGCACAGAGAATCAATATCTGCCTGATGTCGAACAAAAACCGTTACGTCATCTGCATATGCAGACACCACAAGAGACGGTTTGTGGGACATTTCTGGTAACATCAATCCTGTAAGCAGAGTACGTAGCCTATGGAGAAAAGGTTCAATGGCAATAGCGTACAGTTGTCCAGAAAGTGGACATCCCTGTCTAATCCCTCTCTGAACCATAACAGGTCTGCTCAGTCCGCCACCAATCTTGACTAAACAAAAAGCCTCCTTATACAAAAGAGCCAACAAAGACGTAAAAAACTCTCCAAAACCAAAAGCTCTCAAAGCAGAAAATAAATAAATATGATCAACCCTATCGAAGGCCTTCTCCTGATCCAAGGATAATAGTCCAACTGAGGTGTCACAGTGTTTGCAAACATCAAATAAATCACGTACAAGAAAAAGATTGTCCATAATAGATCGGTCAGGCACACAATAGGACTGATCTCTGTGAATGATTACACCTAAAACATTCTTAAGTCTATTGGACAGGACCTTAGAGAGCAACTTATAGTCTGTACAGAGCAAAGCAAGCGGTCTCCAGTTCTTCAGGAGAGTTAAGTCTCCTTTCTTAGGAAGAAGAGAGAGAACAGCATGACGGCATGAGAAAGGTAACAATCCAGTCTGTGAGCAATCCTTGAACACCTCTAGTAGATCCGGGCCCAGGCACTTCCAGAAGTGTTTATAAAAATCCGCCGGCAGCCCATCCAAACCAGGAGACCTCCCGAGCGCCATCTGACCCACAGCAGCAGTCAATTCCTCCATGGAGATTGTAGAGTCCAAAAGATCCCTGTCTGCGTCACTCAGTCGTGGGAGTCCCTCCATCAGCTGATCCACACAGTCGCTGTCGCAGTCCTCTTTTCCGAATAAGCCGCTATAAAAATCCACCGCAAGAGTTCTCATGGCAGCCGGACTCGTAGTAACAGTCCCATCAAGAAGGCGCAGACAGACCATCTGTTTCTTCCTAGAAACAGATTTCTCCAGGTTGAAAAAGAACGACGTGGGAGCATCCATGTCTCTGATGGTGGTAAACCGAGCTCGAACTAAAGCTCCCTTAGCCCTTTCACGGAGAAATGAACTCAGTTCACCCCGTCTGCTCTTAAGTAATTGTCCTTGTGAAGCACTATGAGTTGAACAAGTGTTTTCTAGCCCAGAAATTTCTTCTTCCAAAGCAGATATTGCTCTCTTAGTTGCAACTGTGGAATGGCTCGTATACTGCTGACAGAAAACCTGTATTTGTGCTTTACCCACCTCCCACCACTGGCTAACAGAAACAAAATCAGATCTTCTACATCTCCAAAGCTCCCAAAAAAACTCAAATTTCTCACAAAAAACTCTATCCAGTAGAAGCTTCACATTGAAATGCCAGTATGAACTTCCTTTTGTAGAAGATCCAAGGTGTAATTCTAGTGTTATCATATGATGATCACTAAAAGCAACTGGATAAATGGAACATCCATAAACCCTGTTTCTAAAACTGTCTGTGATATAAAATCTGTCCAGTCTAGCGAGGCTCAATTTTCCACCCACATTCCTGGCCCACGTGTATTGTCTGGTTTGGGGATTATTAAGCCGCCACACGTCAACCAAAGAAGAGTCAGAAACAATCTTTGATAAAACCGATGATGACTGGAAATGAGGTTCTGCACCTGTTCTATCTAAAGTAAAATCTAACGTGCAGTTCCAGTCACCGCCCATCACTATAACGTCCCCTGGATCACAGTTTTTCAAAAAATCCTCTAAAGTGAGGAAAAAAGGGATTCTGTGAGCACCTTCTGCAGGTGCATAAAAGTTAATCAAACAAAATTTAAACCCGTTCAGTTCAACCCTCACAGCGAGGAACCTGCCCGCGGCCACCTCACCCTCCACCACAGAGCCCATTCTGCTTCAGTTGTTACATCACTATGTGTCTCCCACACCGTCCATGCTGACGCCGCTACCAATCTCCCAGCATGCAGTGCAAGAAAGAAAGAAAGAGAAAGAAAGAAAGAAAGAAAGAAAGAAAGAAAGAAAGAAAGAAAGAAAGAAAGAAAGAAAGAAAGAAAGAAAGAAAGAAAGAAAGAAAGAAAGAAAGAAAGAAAGAAAGAAAGAAAGAAAGAAAGAAAGAAAGAAAGAGTTTTGAGTATCAAAACACCTTTAATGACCAATCATCATTAAACAAATAAAATATTCACATCAAAAAATCAAAGAAAAACACAAAAACAAAGAAACAAACTCAAAAATTTACCACTAAAGAGTCATCCTTGACGAAACACAAAACATTTTGTACAGCCCAAATATTTTCAAAAACATCAAGTGCATGTGTGAGCCTATAAAAACCAAATTCGACGTTCAACCTTGCCACCAAAAGTCTTTTAAAAAGAAACAGGACATCGTCAGACCCAACTCCCCGTATCCGATTTTTCCTCGTCAACCATACCGCCAACTTGGCTTCACCGGAAAGAAAAATTAACAAAACATGGACTCTCCGCTTTCTGGCCAAATATTTTGGCCCATAAATGAAACACACAGATGAAAACTGTTCTCCCAGCCCCTCAAAAAAAGAACGAAGAAGAGAAAAAAGTCCAGTCAGACGTTGACACTGCAAAAAAAGATGTTCCACAGTTTCTGCAACAGAACAGAACGGACACCCATCCCCCGCGCCAGGATTAAGGTGCACCAGATATCTGTTCGTGGCTATGATCCCGTGTACGACCCTCCACTGGAGGTCACCTACCCGTTTCTCAACAGGAGCTTTGTACAGGGATCTCCAACAGCCCCTCGGGGAAGACCCCGTGCCAAACAACTCAGCCCACCTCGACACTCTGACGTCCATCAAGGAGCGCAAGTTCAAAACTTTAACACATAAAAGATATAAAGCCTTCTTCCCAATCGTTTCAAAAGTTCCTATTTGAGGAGTAGTCCAGGACAGGAGTTTAGTTCCGTCCTCCTGCCATCCCTCGCAGGCTGGAGAAACCTGCAGAGGAGGAAAGATGAAATCCACACCATCCACCCACTGGCTAGATGCAATAGGATCCATCACATAGGTTTGATAGGACACAGGCAAGGAGAGACAAATCTCCTTCACGAGATTTTCCAATGTTCTGAGAGATCTTATTCCGGTAAAAGCAGAAAGCTCAGGAGCAGGAGTCATTAGGAGATGTCCAAGCTTCACACAGACCGCATCTCTCAACTTCGACCTCATGGTAGCAGAAACCAGAATCTGTGAGTTGAGGAGGTCGTTTCCAAAAATGGGTTCTTCGAACAGCCATATTCCAGGTGTTGAAACTATTTCCCTTTTGCAGAGCAACAGTCGCCAGGCTTGTAGGACAGAGCAGTAGAAAGGTGAAAGTCCAGTCAGGTCCAAGGTATGAAGCTGGGGCAGAAACAAATGTTTGTCAAATCCATAACCCCCAGCTTTCCTCAGCAGCACACATGCAGTATCCAACCACGGCAGTCCAAAACCGTGGAGCAGACGCTGCGCTGTCCGCAGTCTAAAGGCGGCTACACGGGCCGAAATATCAATCAGTCCCTGACCGCCCTCCTCAACCGGCAGGTAGAGAATGGCAGCTCTTAGCCAATGATGACCAGACCAAAAGAAATCCACCACGGTCTTTTGAAGTGCAGTGATGAGGCTTGCAGGAGGAGGCAACACCATCATACTATGCCAAAGTGTCGAGGCAACCAAGTTATTGACAACAAGAACTCTACCCCTGAAGGAAAGCTGAAGCAGCAGGTATTTCCATTTAGACAGTCTGGCACACACTCTCTCCATGACACCCTCCCAATTCTTTTTCTGAAAAACGTCACTGCCCAAATAAACTCCTAAAAACTTCATCCCCTCCGTTCCCCAATCAAGATTCCCAGGCAAAAGAGGCAATGTGGAGCCCGACCAACGTCCCAACAATAGAGCGGTGCTCTTACCCCAGTTCACCTTAGCCGAAGAAGCCCTTTGGAAAAGATCCAGAACATTGCACAGAGAATCAATATCTGCCTGATGTCGAACAAAAACCGTTACGTCATCTGCATATGCAGACACCACAAGAGACGGTTTGTGGGACATTTCTGGTAACATCAATCCTGTAAGCAGAGTACGTAGCCTATGGAGAAAAGGTTCAATGGCAATAGCGTACAGTTGTCCAGAAAGTGGACATCCCTGTCTAATCCCTCTCTGAACCATAACAGGTCTGCTCAGTCCGCCACCAATCTTGACTAAACAAAAAGCCTCCTTATACAAAAGAGCCAACAAAGACGTAAAAAACTCTCCAAAACCAAAAGCTCTCAAAGCAGAAAATAAATAAATATGATCAACCCTATCGAAGGCCTTCTCCTGATCCAAGGATAATAGTCCAACTGAGGTGTCACAGTGTTTGCAAACATCAAATAAATCACGTACAAGAAAAAGATTGTCCATAATAGATCGGTCAGGCACACAATAGGACTGATCTCTGTGAATCATTACACCTAAAACATTCTTAAGTCTATTGGACAGGACCTTAGAGAGCAACTTATAGTCTGTACAGAGCAAAGCAAGCGGTCTCCAGTTCTTCAGGAGAGTTAAGTCTCCTTTCTTAGGAAGAAGAGAGAGAACAGCATGACGGCATGAGAAAGGTAACAATCCAGTCTGTGAGCAATCCTTGAACACCTCTAGTAGATCCGGGCCCAGGCACTTCCAGAAGTGTTTATAAAAATCCGCCGGCAGCCCATCCAAACCAGGAGACCTCCCGAGCGCCATCTGACCCACAGCAGCAGTCAATTCCTCCATGGAGATTGTAGAGTCCAAAAGATCCCTGTCTGCGTCACTCAGTCGTGGGAGTCCCTCCATCAGCTGATCCACACAGTCGCTGTCGCAGTCCTCTTTTCCGAATAAGCCGCTATAAAAATCCACCGCAAGAGTTCTCATGGCAGCCGGACTCGTAGTAACAGTCCCATCAAGAAGGCGCAGACAGACCATCTGTTTCTTCCTAGAAACAGATTTCTCCAGGTTGAAAAAGAACGACGTGGGAGCATCCATGTCTCTGATGGTGGTAAACCGAGCTCGAACTAAAGCTCCCTTAGCCCTTTCACGGAGAAATGAACTCAGTTCACCCCGTCTGCTCTTAAGTAATTGTCCTTGTGAAGCACTATGAGTTGAACAAGTGTTTTCTAGCCCAGAAATTTCTTCTTCCAAAGCAGATATTGCTCTCTTAGTTGCAACTGTGGAATGGCTCGTATACTGCTGACAGAAAACCTGTATTTGTGCTTTACCCACCTCCCACCACTGGCTAACAGAAACAAAATCAGATCTTCTACATCTCCAAAGCTCCCAAAAAAACTCAAATTTCTCACAAAAAACTCTATCCAGTAGAAGCTTCACATTGAAATGCCAGTATGAACTTCCTTTTGTAGAAGATCCAAGGTGTAATTCTAGTGTTATCATATGATGATCACTAAAAGCAACTGGATAAATGGAACATCCATAAACCCTGTTTCTAAAACTGTCTGTGATATAAAATCTGTCCAGTCTAGCGAGGCTCAATTTTCCACCCACATTCCTGGCCCACGTGTATTGTCTGGTTTGGGGATTATTAAGCCGCCACACGTCAACCAAAGAAGAGTCAGAAACAATCTTTGATAAAACCGATGATGAATGGAAATGAGGTTCTGCACCTGTTCTATCTAAAGTAAAATCTAACGTGCAGTTCCAGTCACCGCCCATCACTATAACGTCCCCTGGATCACAGTTTTTCAAAAAATCCTCTAAAGTGAGGAAAAAAGGGATTCTGTGAGCACCTTCTGCAGGTGCATAAAAGTTAATCAAACAAAATTTAAACCCGTTCAGTTCAACCCTCACAGCGAGGAACCTGCCCGCGGCCACCTCACCCTCCACCACAGAGCCCATTCTGCTTCAGTTGTTACATCACTATGTGTCTCCCACACCGTCCATGCTGACGCCGCTACCAATCTCCCAGCATGCAGTGCAAGAAAGAAAGAAAGAAAGAAAGAGAGAAAGAGAGAAAGAGAGAAAGAAAGAAAGAAAGAGTTTGAGTTTCAAAACACCTTTAATGACCAATCATCATTAAACAAATAAAATATTCACATCAAAAAATCAAAGAAAAACACAAAAACAAAGAAACAAACTCAAAAATTTACCACTAAAGAGTCATCCTTGACGAAACACAAAACATTTTGTACAGCCCAAATATTTTCAAAAACATCAAGTGCATGTGTGAGCCTATAAAAACCAAATTCGACGTTCAACCTTGCCACCAAAAGTCTTTTAAAAAGAAACAGGACATCGTCAGACCCAACTCCCCGTATCCGATTTTTCCTCGTCAACCATACCGCCAACTTGGCTTCACCGGAAAGAAAATTTAACATAACATGGACTCTCCGCTTTCTGGCCAAATATTTTGGCCCATAAATGAAACACACAGATGAAAACTGTTCTCCCAGCCCCTCAAAAAAAGAACGAAGAAGAGAAAAAAGTCCAGTCAGACGTTGACACTGCAAAAAAAGATGTTCCACAGTTTCTGCAACAGAACAGAACGGACACCCATCCCCCGCGCCAGGATTAAGGTGCACCAGATATCTGTTCGTGGCTATGATCCCGTGTACGACCCTCCACTGGAGGTCACCTACCCGTTTCTCAACAGGAGCTTTGTACAGGGATCTCCAACAGCCCCTCGGGGAAGACCCCGTGCCAAACAACTCAGCCCACCTCGACACTCTGACGTCCATCAAGGAGCGCAAGTTCAAAACTTTAACACATAAAAGATATAAAGCCTTCTTCCCAATCGTTTCAAAAGTTCCTATTTGAGGAGTAGTCCAGGACAGGAGTTTAGTTCCGTCCTCCTGCCATCCCTCGCAGGCCGGAGAAACCTGCAGAGGAGGAAAGATGAAATCCACACCATCCACCCACTGGCTAGATGCAATAGGATCCATCACATAGGTTTGATAGGACACAGGCAAGGAGAGACAAATCTCCTTCACGAGATTTTCCAATGTTCTGAGAGATCTTATTCCGGTAAAAGCAGAAAGCTCAGGAGCAGGAGTCATTAGGAGATGTCCAAGCTTCACACAGCCCGCATCTCTCAACTTCGACCTCATGGTAGCAGAAACCAGAATCTGTGAGTTGAGGAGGTCGTTTCCAAAAATGGGTTCTTCGAACAGCCATATTCCAGGTGTTGAAACTATTTCCCTTTTGCAGAGCAACAGTCGCCAGGCTTGTAGGACAGAGCAGTAGAAAGGTGAAAGTCCAGTCAGGTCCAAGGTATGAAGCTGGGGCAGAAACAAATGTTTGTCAAATCCATAACCCCCAGCTTTCCTCAGCAGCACACATGCAGTATCCAACCACGGCAGTCCAAAACCGTGGAGCAGACGCTGCGCTGTCCGCAGTCTAAAGGAGGCTACACGGGCCGAAATATCAATCAGTCCCTGACCGCCCTCCTCAACCGGCAGGTAGAGAATGGCAGCTCTTAGCCAATGATGACCAGACCAAAAGAAATCCACCACGGTCTTTTGAAGTGCAGTGATGAGGCTTGCAGGAGGAGGCAACACCATCATACTATGCCAAAGTGTCGAGGCAACCAAGTTATTGACAACAAGAACTCCACCCCTGAAGGAAAGCTGAAGCAGCAGGTATTTCCATTTAGACAGTCTGGCACACACTCTCTCCATGACACCCTCCCAATTCTTTTTCTGAAAAACGTCACTGCCCAAATAAACTCCTAAAAACTTCATCCCCTCCGTTCCCCAATCAAGATTCCCAGGCAAAAGAGGCAATGTGGAGCCCGACCAACGTCCCAACAATAGAGCGGTGCTCTTACCCCAGTTCACCTTAGCCGAAGAAGCCCTTTGGAAAAGATCCAGAACATTGCACAGAGAATCAATATCTGCCTGATGTCGAACAAAAACCGTTACGTCATCTGCATATGCAGACACCACAAGAGACGGTTTGTGGGACATTTCTGGTAACATCAATCCTGTAAGCAGAGTACGTAGCCTATGGAGAAAAGGTTCAATGGCAATAGCGTACAGTTGTCCAGAAAGTGGACATCCCTGTCTAATCCCTCTCTGAACCATAACAGGTCTGCTCAGTCCGCCACCAATCTTGACTAAACAAAAAGCCTCCTTATACAAAAGAGCCAACAAAGACGTAAAAAACTCTCCAAAACCAAAAGCTCTCAAAGCAGAAAATAAATAAATATGATCAACCCTATCGAAGGCCTTCTCCTGATCCAAGGATAATAGTCCAACTGAGGTGTCACAGTGTTTGCAAACATCAAATAAATCACGTACAAGAAAAAGATTGTCCATAATAGATCGGTCAGGCACACAATAGGACTGATCTCTGTGAATGATTACACCTAAAACATTCTTAAGTCTATTGGACAGGACCTTAGAGAGCAACTTATAGTCTGTACAGAGCAAGGCAAGCGGTCTCCAGTTCTTCAGGAGAGTTAAGTCTCCTTTCTTAGGAAGAAGAGAGAGAACAGCATGACGGCATGAGAAAGGTAACAATCCAGTCTGTGAGCAATCCTTGAACACCTCTAGTAGATCCGGGCCCAGGCACTTCCAGAAGTGTTTATAAAAATCCGCCGGCAGCCCATCCAAACCAGGAGACCTCCCGAGCGCCATCTGACCCACAGCAGCAGTCAATTCCTCCATGGAGATTGTAGAGTCCAAAAGATCCCTGTCTGCGTCACTCAGTCGTGGGAGTCCCTCCATCAGCTGATCCACACAGTCGCTGTCGCAGTCCTCTTTTCCGAATAAGCCGCTATAAAAATCCACCGCAAGAGTTCTCATGGCAGCCGGACTCGTAGTAACAGTCCCATCAAGAAGGCGCAGACAGACCATCTGTTTCTTCCTAGAAACAGATTTCTCCAGGTTGAAAAAGAACGACGTGGGAGCATCCATGTCTCTGATGGTGATAAACCGAGCTCGAACTAAAGCTCCCTTAGCCCTTTCACGGAGAAATGAACTCAGTTCACCCCGTCTGCTATTAAGTAATTGACCTTGTGAAGCACTATGAGTTGAACAAGTGTTTTCTAGCCCAGAAATTTCTTTTTCCAAAGCAGATATTGCTCTCTTAGTTGCAACTGTGGAATGGCTCGTATACTGCTGACAGAAAACCCGTATTTGTGCTTTACCCACCTCCCACCACTGGCTAACAGAAACAAAATCAGATCTTCTACATCTCCAAAGCTCCCAAAAAAACTCAAATTTCTCACAAAAAACTCTATCCAGTAGAAGCTTCACATTGAAATGCCAGTATGAACTTCCTTTTGTAGAAGATCCAAGGTGTAATTCTAGTGTTATCATATGATGATCACTAAAAGCAACTGGATAAATGGAACATCCACAAACCCTGTTTCTAAAACTGTCTGTGATATAAAATCTGTCCAGTCTAGCGAGGCTCAATTTTCCACCCACATTCCTGGCCCACGTGTATTGTCTGGTTTGGGGATTATTAAGCCGCCACACGTCAACCAAAGAAGAGTCAGAAACAATCTTTGATAAAACCGATGATGACTGGAAATGAGGTTCTGCACCTGTTCTATCTAAAGTAAAATCTAACGTGCAGTTCCAGTCACCGCCCATCACTATAACGTCCCCTGGATCACAGTTCTTCAAAAAATCCTCTAAAGTGAGGAAAAAGGGGATTCTGTGAGCACCTTCTGCAGGTGCATAAAAGTTAATCAAACAAAATTTAAACCCGTTCAGTTCAACCCTCACAGTGAGGAACCTGCCCGCGGCCACCTCACTAACGGATAAGATATTAAGACTCAGCCGAGGTGAAAAAAGAACCGCCACACCAGCAGAGAAGACTGTACCATGAGAAAAGAAAGACTGACCCCTCCACCACAGAGCCCATTCTGCTTCAGTCAGTACATCACTATGTGTCTCCTGTAAAAACAAAATATCCAGAGCTTTATCTTCAAAAATGTCTTTAATAATCGCCCTCTTTTCCGCATCCCTCCCACCATTAATGTTTAAAGAGCCTGCCTTAAATGTAAACATAGAGTGAAGAAGGAAAAGTGAAGAAAATAACAGGAAAAGAATCATCCACACACACACAGTCATAACTACGTCAGTGTTTCACCCTTTTTCTTCATTTTCAACCTTCTGGAGCTTTTACCCTTCAAAGCCTTCAACTGTTTACGAATGGTAGTGACATGTTTCTTTAATCGAAACCGTTTCTTTTCATCAAGTATATTAAAGTCAACCTGTTTCTGCAAAGTTAGTGACGTCAGAATGAACTTCTCCAAATCTGGAAAATAATCAGCCACTTTAACTGGTCTACCAAATGAATCTTCTAGGAAGTGATTGATTTCCTCAAGTGAATAAATGTCATCGGACGATATATGGGACTCTGCCAGAGAGACACAGTCAGAGTCTGAATCCAGCTCCATGTCTGTGGTGACAGGAGGAGGAATCACAGCAGAAAAATCATCAGTAACAGCAGACTGTCCATCTGCACACTCAACCCCTTCACCAGTCACCCCTGTGCCCATTTTATCACCACTAGAATGGTCAGAAATACCGCCAACATTCTCAACACTGACACTCACACCACCTTCAGACTCCTCCTGAAGCTCTGAGGCAGGAGCAACAGTGTTGTCTCTAACATTAACCTCACTATTGCTGCTCTGAACAGCCTCAGAGCTGCAACCTTCACCAGGATCCGTACCAGTTAGAAGGGCGGGGTCCCTCACACCCACAGATTCTGCAGCGGCAAGCCCCTGCTCCACCTGAGCGGCCGGAGCGGCCTCATCAGGCCGCCCTTCAGCTGCCCTGTGAGGGCAGGCGGCGCGCTTATGCCCAGCGTTTCCGCACTCAAAGCACTTCATATTTCCCGTGCTGGCATAGACCAAATAACTGCCATCCCCGTGCTTCACGCGGAAGGACACGTCCAGAGTCTGAGCAGAAGAGCTAAGAAACATGAAAACCTGTCTGCGGAAGGACTGAACATGTCTCAGCTTCTCACTCCTGCAGCCCAAACCTACAGTTCGGAAACCGCTAGCAAACTTTCCGTAACGCTGCAGCTCTTTTTCCAGAGCGTCGTTGGGAATGAACGGGGGAACCCCCGAAACAATGACACGCGTCGACGGCACCGCGAGCGGGGACACCTGCAGGAACTCCCCGCCCACAGTGACGCCACACGCGATCAAGTCAGATACCAAACGCTCCTCCGTCAGAAAAACTATCACTCCTTTGTTCATCCGAGAAGCATAAGTAATGTTGGCGTGACCAACTAAGTCTCCCACGGCAAGGAGAATTGTCTCCACAGACACCTGTGGGTCGGGTTGGACGCGGATCCCATGCCTCAGGGACAAGGACGGCGTCTGAGACGCCATCCCGGCGAGGCGGGTGAACCGCTGATCCCCCAAACTCACCAGTGAAAGTCGTTAAAAACAGTAAATAACTCAAAATAGAAAACGAACAAAGGAGCACTAAACCACACAAACTTTCTGTCAAACTCTCAAACTCACTCACTCACCCACACCGTCCATGCTGACGCCGCTACCAATCTCCCAGCATGCAGTGCAAGAAAGAAAGAAAGAAAAAAAGAAAGAAAGCAAGCACTGGTGAACTCAGCATCGCAAAAAAGACCTGGACGTCCACGGAAGACAACGGTGGTGGATGATCGCAGAATCATTTCCATGGTGAAGAGGAACCTGTTCACAACAGCCAACCAAGTGAACAACAGTCTCCAGGAGGAAGGCGTATCAATATCCAAGTCTACCATAAAAAGAAGACTGCATTAAAATAGATACAGAGGGCACACCACAAATGCAAGCCACTCATAAGCCTCAAGAATAGGAAGGCTTGATTGGACTTTGCTAAAAAGCATCTAAAAAAGCAAGCACAGTTCTGAAAAAACATTCTTTGGACAGATGAAACCAAAATCAACCTCTACCAGAATGATGGCAGGAGAAAAGCATGGAGAAGGCATGGAAAAGCTCATGATCCAAAGCACACTACATCATCAGTAGAACTCTGTGGAGGCAGTGTGATGGGCTGGGCGTGCATTGCTGCTATTGGCACTGGGACACTAGTGTTTATTGATGATGTGACACAGGACAGAAGCAGCCCAATGAATGCTGAGGTGTTCAGAGACAGACTGTCTGCGCAGATCCAGGTGAATGCAGCCAAACTGATTGGGCGGCGTTTCATAATACAGATGGACAACCACCCAAAATATACAGCCAAAGCAACTCAGGAGTTTATTAAAGCAAAGAAGTGGAATATTCTGGAATGGCCAAGTCAGTCACCTGATCTTAACCCAATTGAGCAGCATTTCACTTGTTGAAGACTAAACTTCAGACAGAAAGGCCCACAAGCAAACAGCAACTGAAAGCTGCTGCAGTAAAGGCCTGGCAGAGCATTCAGAAGGAGAAAACCCAGCATCTGGTGATGTTCATGAGTTCAAGACTTCAGGCTGTCCTTGCCAACAAAGGGTTTTCAACCAAATATTAGTAATGATCATATTGTTTTCAGTTATTTCATTTGTCCAATTACTTAAAAGCCCATGAAATGAAGGGATTGTGTTTAAAAATGCTTTAGTTTTTCACATTTTCATGCAATCTTTTTGTTCAACCCATGGAATAAAGGATGAAAGTCTGCACTTTAATGGCATCTGAGTTGTTTTATTTCAAATTCACTGTGGTAATGTACATAAACTAAATTATTAAGAATGTGTCTCTGTCCAATTATTTATGGTACTGACTGTATATAATCACACACACGTCTGCCTGGAGCAGACTAACGACAAATATTTAGTCATGACCAAGCAGTTCAGAGCCTAAACTCAAAGGACAGCAATAGCGCTGGTCGGCCGTCGATCCGTCACACCCAGTCCACCATCTCATAAAAATACAGATGATCCCTAACTCGCTGAGGGAGCTTTACATACAGCCTGGTCAAATACAGGAAAACTGGTATTATCTTATTTGCTTTCTCAGCCTTTTATTAGAGGGTTGATGATAGTGCCCTCATGTGGTGATGTAACAATATGTATTATCCGTTTAGTGATCAAAGAAAAAATTGATTGATTGATTTGATCTACAGGGAACAGATGCTACAAGTACTACTGAGGATCACAGAGGCAGTAATGAAGAGGCCACAAGAAAACCAAAGAAAAGACAGCTTTGCAGAAAGCTTAGCGTCTATACTTTTCAGGGTATGCCTTCATTTATTTGTAAACAGAGTTTGTCAGATGAATTTAGTTCATTACTTGTGCATTAAACAATAGTTATCATAATCTGCTGAAAATGAATATATAATTTTAGTATTGGGTGTTTAGTAGTCTCTCTCAGAACAATAATGATGACAACAAAAAAATCACATATTTCATCATTTTATAATTATTATTTGCTTATATTATTATGTTATTTATACTATATAATATAGTATTAACATAAGATGTATGTATATATATGTGTATATATGTATACATATATACGTACATACATATATGTGTGTGTGTTTGTCTTTTTTTTAGGATATGTAAGTTATTTATTTATTTATTAGTCAAGGTTTAGTTTAAGAATAGATTTTCAAACACACAATATGTATGATCTAAAACTGTAATATGAGCAAAGCTGTAGAATTTTAGTTTTTATTTTAATTATCCAATTGTTTTGTACCAATGTATGTTAAATTTTTAAAGATAACCTAATTTTGTCTTATTTAGAGTACTTTTCACAAGTTTACTCTTACAAAAAATGGTAGAATTAAACATTATATGTTCTGACTTTAAAGTAGGAGATGAAAGCAGTGAAAATAATTAGAAATGTTTATTCTAACTTGTTAGTGTCAAAACAAAAGGACAATAATATGTATTTCAGTTATTTTTTGTTATGATATGTTGTTACCACTTTTTTGCTGTTTTATAAGTTTTCTCTGTGCAGTTTTACATTCTTTTTTTGTTTTGCTTTTTTTTTTCACTTCCCCTTGTGTTCTGTGTCTTGAATGGCCGTAGACCTTGTCAATCTCCTCTGTGCCATATCTCTTGTACAGAATGTGTTCAGTTTGCCACATCTACATAAATCTTTGATCGCAATCAGATCTTTGTTTTCTTTCTATGAAATTAGGTTTATTTTTCTACGAAGGTTTGAGAGTTTAAACAAGAAAGGTTGAAAATGTTCTTGTTTATTTGACAGAAGTGTCTAAAGTGTGTAGTAAGTTGATTGCTTCAAATATCTGTAATCCTGCTATGTAGATCACACCTATCACAGGTTATTTATGGAACCTGTCCCCCACAGGGTACACTGTGATGCATTTTAAAGATTTAAAATTGTAGCTCTCCTTGCTTGCTCCCTGACTTTTTTTGTTTGTTTTCTTAAATTTAGACCATCATCGTGGCGTGGGTGCGAGCAAACCTCAGCGTGTTTATCTCTCGAGAGTTGTGGGATGAGCTGCTGGTGGTGCTCTCCTCTCTTACCTGCTGGGAGGAGCTGATCACAGAGTGGGCCAGCATCATGGACTCACTGACCGCTGTGCTGGCCCGCTCCGTTTATGGTTTGGACATGGCCAACCTGCCTTTGGACAAACTAAGTGAACAGAAAGAGAAAAAGCAGAGAGGACGTGGTGAGAGGGAGCTTTACAAAAGTCTCTTTTTTGATTTAAAATGATGTGAAATTCCAAACATGGTTAACTGTTTATATACTTTTGCTGTTAGAAACTTCCCTGTTTCTTTCACTGCAAAGTCCTAAATGTATTACTTAGCAGTATCACTATATTAGCTGATTGACACTTTATCACACTGAACGCGTCGTGTCTTCCATGTCAGGAGTGATCCAGGATTCCCAAAAGGCTACAGCTGTTGCACGTTCGTTCTCACTGAGTTGGAGGAACCAAGGGGAGCAGGGGGGTCCAGGGTTCCAGGAGCCCATGAGGATCCGCTCAGCAACCACTTCAGGAGCACCGGGTGTGGAAAATGCTCGCAACATTGTCCGACAGAAGGCCTGTGGTTAGTACCATCATTTTTCTGTTGGCTATAGCTCCATCAGATTGTTATATGCATTCCTTGTTGTCTGTTGGCCTTTTTCAGTGATTGTCAGAACTCCCGAGAGCCCAGCCTTGAGTCACACAGCTGATTTTACATTTTCATTGTGTGTAGGGGTCTTCAGACGTGTACACGGTCTCAGATGGCATTGAAAAGGCCTAATGTTATGGACAAAAAGGCCAGCAGATGGTCTGCCTGCATTATTTCCCAACTCGCCTCTGACCAGTGTCATTATTTTTTCGTGTCGACACAGTGTGCCTGGTGGCCTGTCAAAGGCCAGCTTTGTATTCTACAAACAATCCTTATCTGATGGGAAAGTGGCAGCTAATTATAAGAGGACTTGGTGAGCAATGGTGTTGTTAGCAGCTACAATGCCCGTTGTGCATATCTTAATTTCTTTTTTAGACAAAATCTTAATTGAAAAAATAAAGGCGCAAACATTCTTTTAATATTTGTTGGCCTTTTGCCCACAAAGCATTTTAAAAACAGTGCTGTGTATTGGAGGAAATGTATTTTTAATGTCAGGGTCAGATTATTACCTGTATTGGACATTATATTATGTGATGTCTCTAACATAGTTAACACTTGTCCCACATGTTTAAATGCATCTGGTTTGTTAGTCAGTGCCTCTCTGTGCAAACAAAGACAGGCATTACACCCAACCGCCTCAGCTTCTCTCCCTTTCTTTAGCCTAATTGGATTTCTCTTACATTGATCTTCAAAGGATCAACAGCCATTTTGTCTCCTTGGAAAAAGAAAGCCTACACATCAATCGCACTGCTCTTTTTTTTTATAGTTTCATTAAGAGTGTAATTAATGCTTATTAATATGCATAAATGGGGAAGAATTGGTGAGCCGTAGCCCAGATGATGCATCGCTCTCACTGAAAGGCGTAATTAAAGTGTGCTGAAAGCAGTGAAGAGATGCTCTGCTTTCAGAGCGCTCCGAGAGTGAGCCTGAAGTGCTGTTCAAACACAATGGCAGTGCATTCGCATTGACAACTGTCAAAACTTGGTTGCTCTTACCCATGCAAATAATAGAGGTATTATTGTGAGATCTTGCATTGATATCAGTGCAAAAGTCCCCGTGTTTCATTATCAACCTCATTAGGCTTCTGCAGCTACAGAGACGATTGCTGGAACGATGACCAGGATGTTATAAATACACTCAATTATTTGTAGATTTTAACTTTGATTAATAAATGGGGTTTTTGTTAAATCTAACATAGGGTTTGACCTTTAAATGGGCAATTATTTGTGCAGCATAAGATAAAAGGATGTAGTCAAAGTTCTAAACTGGGAATACCCGTCAAAGCACCAAAAAAACGACACAAGCTTTATAAATCATGTTAAAACAAATTCTAGTTCAAGATAAAATGGCCATATGGTGACTGAAAAGTTTCTGTTGATTAAGACTTTAAGCATTTTGGAATCAAGTCATCTTTCTGAAATGGATAATTTACTACCTGATTTCACATGCTGCTTCCATAACTGACAGAAGAATGAAGACAAACATTTAAAATTCGATGTGTTTGAGTGAAATATTGTGGCATAAAACTTATTTCTTTGACATTTGTAGATTGCAACATTAAAATGTCTTAATGGGAGTCATAGTGTCTTTAGCAATAGACTATTTTATACTAGTCAGAGTGAGATAAAATTCCTATTGTGGTATTAACAGTGTAGTTAGGACATGTTGGACAGAAAAATGAATCATTGAAGAAATTGCTAAATAAACCATTTTCATTCGTTAGTAAATAGTGAGACTTTTGAAAAAGATTCTTCTTCTTGTAAGTGGTAAAACAATAACCTTTTTATCTATTCATCACATTACTTTTTAATGCTTTTAAATAAAGCAAAAGAATTATTTTCTGAACAGATTTATTAGATATGTTTTTAATTGGATTTTACTTAGATGCAACATCATCTAATAGCTCAAGCGAGGGGGGGCCTGTAGTAATCCTTTCAGTGTTTTATGTAAAAAAAAAAAAAAGAAAGTAGCACATTGTGAGCATCCAAGAGGTTTGGTTCTAATGCTTGATGTAAAATAGATTCAACTTTTCATTTCCAAAAAATGTATGTTAGGATCAGGGTCAGGACTCTTTGAAGGCTGGTCTTCTACATTAAATCTCACATGAATGACTATTTAGTTTTGCTTTAAGAAAAGGTTATGTGCCAAATAGTTTTTTAGGTTAAAATCATAGTTTTAAAAAAAACGGTTATATAATATAAATATTGCCCTTTAATGGAACCATAGCCACTGCCCCCCCTCCCCCTTTACTGTTGATCTAATGCAGCCTGACAAGTAACCAAGCAATCAACAAACTAACTTTTTTCACCTAAGATTCTTCTTTCCTCTTCCTCAGATTGTGTTTCTGCTGCTTCATAGTCTTGTTTCGACCTGCTTTATACAATTGGTTATTTTTCCAAACAATGAAACATTTGCTTGAATGAGATGAGTTTGAGCAAAGAAAGTAGTAAATCCTGCAGAGCAGAGGACCTTGTGGACAAATACGGCTTAAAACTGTTTTCAAAGACGTTTGCATGCAGATTTTTTAGCTTTTCTAAACCTGTTCCATGAAGTTCCTAATGAAGTGTTGATGTTGAATCTCAGCCGTGATTCAGCTGTGGTGTCAAATTTAGGAGATCTTGACTCTGTTCTGTACATCTGCTATATGACTGAGTTTTGTTTTGTTTTTTTAATGGTACTTATGGTTTTGTCCATCCAGTAACAAATCTTGGTGTCAGCTGTCCAACATGAAACCTTTCAGCCTGTTTATTCACAAACCCCAATGCTAGGTAATTGATTATTCCATAACAAAGCACTTGATGAACACATGATTTTTGTGATAGTGTTGGAATGTTTAGAGTCTTTTATTTGATCATTAAATGATTTTATTGTTGTTATCATTAAATAGAAATTGTCAATTAGTGCAGCTTTATATATATATATTTATCTTGAAAATCCTTTCCCAGGGAATATTTTTTTCTCTTTTAATGAGAATCATGAGGATCATGGAATTATCAACTCAAAGAAGTTAGAAAATTGAGAGATTAAAGGGATAGTTCTTATTATTTAGAGTGGCTTTTCTCTCTCTTTTTTAATCCTTATTTTAGATCAAATTTTTAAATCAAAGTTAATTTAACTTTTAGCTAATCAAAGTTAACAAAAATTTCTTTTGATTAGGGGACAATTAAGAACAATTTCAAACTGTCTGAAACTTTTCATCTAGACTTATGTTGTATGAACTTACTCAATCATAAAGTAGCATTTTCCAAAAGTTTCTTTCTTGAGACTTTTCCTGCAAGATCTGAATGTTAAAATTGTGACAATACAATATCTTCAATAGCTGAGATCAAGGATACAATATTTGTCAAACAAAAGGGCTTTGTCTCATTTTAGAACCTTTTGTCACATCAATGAACAGAGTTTCAACCAAGTTTAAAAAATATAAAACAGGCAACCAGAAAATTCACATTAGTGAAGATTTGAACAATTATTGATTGAGTATGATTACATCATTTAAAAAATCCTCTAGTTCGCAACTGAAAACATAGACCTAATTAGAAAAACAGATCAGTAATCCACTCAAATGGATGACATTAAGATGAGTCCTAAAATTCTTAGAAATGAACTAAATGGTTGCATTATTGTGATCAATATGACCCAAATAACATCCAAAGTCTTCATGCACACGTGAACCTAAAGATGTGGATTTTATGGATCCACTGGCGACTGATTCATAGATTATAGCTAGATAGTTTAGTTTTTTGGGCCAAATTTTTTTTTGTTCTAAGAAGTAACAGTACTTATGGGACATATGTTATTATATTGTTATTATCTTTCTGAGCTCCTGCAGAGCCATTGTCCTCGTAGAGCTCTGCGATCTGTAGACCAGATGCTCTTAGAGGTTCCAAGGACTCGACTGGTGACCAAGGGGGACAGAGCGTTTTCAGTGGCTGCTCCCAAACTCTGGAATCGTCTCCCCCTGTCTATGAGATCTGCCAGATCCTTAAACGATTTTAAATCTCTGCTAAAAACTCATCTTTTTACATTGGCTTTTAACACCAGAGAGAATGATAATTAGACAGTTTTTATTTTTTTGTGTGTGTGTTTTCTTTTATTGATGATTTTATTATCATTTTACTGTGTTTCTTTGAATTTTACCTATGGTTTTAGTGTAGTTATACGTGTGCAGCACTTTGGATGTCTGGCAGATGTTAAAGTGCTATATAAATAAAGATTTGATTGATTTGATTGATATGTTCTTTTTGTGTTTTAAAGTGTACGGTTCATTACTCTTTGCTGGAATTTCATTTTTATTTTATTTTTTACATTTATTTTTCATTTTTATTTTCTCCCAATTCTCAATGCATTGTTATGCTCTGTATTCAACTTCTGCCTCGCTGTGCCTTGTTGACTTCCTGGTAAAAACTGTGTTTATTTGTGGAAGAACTTCTGTTATGGGATTACTGAAAACTGTCTTCTTCCTTTTACCTCCTCTCTATTTCCACTATCTTCCCTTTTTTTCTCTGTTTATTCTTTCTGTGATGGAAGCTAAGCGAAGCCAGTCCATCAGCAACTGTGTCCATCTTTACGAAGCTTTGCCCACTACTAAAAGCGTTCCAATGCTGCTCCACACTGTGAGCTCTTTCTTGCCTGGTATCTCTTCTGGTAACTCTGCTTGCTCTCACAGGCTCTCAGGTAAAGTTGATTGTGAGAGCTTCCTGCGTTTGTATTTGTCACCTCTGCATTGCATTTCCCATCAGCCCCTCACCACATTATGATTTTATGTTAGAATTAGGGCTACATTCTGCTTTGCTGGACTAAAAAAAAAAAAAAGCATTCACCAAATGTGTACAGGTCAACTTTATATGGTGGATAACAAGAATATGTGAACCGTTTGCATCACCACTGCATGTGACTTGTCATCATTTTTTCTCACCGTTTTTCATTCCTGGAAATTCTTCATCTTCACCGTCTCTCTAAATCCCTAAAAATAACAAATCATATCCCAGTGCATTTCCTGTTCAAGCCTTTGCTTTAGTTCATAACCTGTTAACATTGAATCCCACTCGTGACTGTTTTCTTCTTCTGGAAGATGTCGAGGAGTGTCAGCTGTCAGAGTGTGGAGGAGAGGAGGAGCTGGGGGGCAGAGACAGCCCTTTGCAACGCAGCAGCAGCACCTCAGACATTACCCAGCAGTTGTCTGATGCGTTACCAGGTAAAGGTTTATGATCTGTTTCAGTTCAGTTAATATTACTAATGTTCCTCTGAGTTTCTCACCTCATTTAAAGAGTTCTGTCAGTTCAGCAATCACAACTTTTCCTATTCAATAGGTTTATGTAAAATGCTTGACAGCAAATTTCTTTTAAACTTGTCAGTTGAGGTTTTCCATCACATTTTACATGTTAGGCCTGCTATTTTAGTGGAGGAGCAACAATACATTGACACCAGAATAAATAGATATATTTAATGGTATTTTTTAAAGATCCAGAGATACAGATAATGGTGTTTGAAAGGAGAGAGAAAAAAGTTCTTAAAGTTTATTGGATGAACTAGATTGTTCATTGAATAACAGAAGAGTGTTCTATTATAGCCGGTTATGTATTTTATAGGGGTGCAACGATTCATTTTATCAATGAGTCAATTCATATCATAATTTGTGGTTGACATTACGGTTCATAGTCGATATTGGTTCGACTTTATTGGTTTGAATGTTCCAATTCACTGATCTAAAATCAACATCTTTGGCCAAAACTTCTAGCAGTGTGACTCAGAGATAAATTCCTGGGTACTAAACAGTGCATCTGAAGTTTTCCAGCCAGATTCCTTGTATTTCTTCCAAGATTACCAAGTGTAAATTTAATATCTGTACAAATGAACAAGTAAAGTTTTAGTTTTATAAAGTTCAGCCCACTGTTGTTTTTCCACATCAAAATATTCCAAACATTAGAACATTCTACCACACTGAATGGTCAGGTCTTTGGCAAATTTAAAGTGTTTCCACACATTGGACTGTAATGATGGCTTAATCATTTTTATGTTATAGTAAAATAAACCTAAAGTGCCCCAATCCAAGTTGCATCATGTCTTTGCAGCCCAAAAAAGAGAACACTCCCCTACTTCATGCGGTTCTGACAGCAGGATGTCTGAGGGCAGGACTGAGAGTAGTGACCCACCAGTGGTGAGGATACTCAACCAGTTCCATAATTTCCTTCTAAAGTAGTAAAATTCGGGTTACCTGTTCAGTTTTCACTGCCGTGGTTGTCTTCATGGTTGCAGATCCTCATTCGACAGAGCAGCAGTCCAGCTGAGATGGAGAACAGTGCTGAAGGACTCCCTAGTTATTCCAGGTCCAATCTCAGAGACAAAAGTGAGAGAACAAACGCACCGTTCTTTAAACTTTTTGTACTTCTACTAAAGGCTTCTTATGTAAAGAAACATCACACAGTGTTGAACTGATTGACAGCTTACTTTACATTTTTACTCTGCTCTAATTCTTTATGAAGGTCTAACAAAGTTTAATCTTTCTCAACTAGGTGAAAGTATAAGTAGTGAAACATCTAATGGCTGCATCAATGAAGCAGAAGTTACCTGGCAGGCGTTTGATGAAGAGGCCGACAGTCAGTCCACCCAGTCAGCTCACATGGATGTGACCGCTGACCCCCACAGCCATGGGAGCCTGCTGCTAAGCCACAATGAGGCTCTAGCAGGTATGGAGGGTTATATGTCAATGCACCCACCTAAAGCAGAAGCTTTCCCTTTCGTTCATTCTTCTCTGTTTTAATGTCATTGCTGATATAGCAGGGCTGGAAAATACTGCAGACACACGTTAAGAACTTTAGTGAAGCTTGTTTTTATGAAACTGGTTTAAATACTTTGAAAAGGGTAGATAAATATCGTCATCATAAACAGTAGTGCTGGTAAGCATTCAGAATACAGAAGGGTAGATGTTTAGAGTTCAGTATTTAACGGTTTCTGTATAAAGAAAGTGGTCGTACGTCCTTGTGATCATTTTCCAGTTACTTCCAGGCGTCTCAGAGCAATTTTTGTCTTGTCTTCATTATTGATGAAAAGATGTTCTAACCCCCGCTGCCCTTCCTGTCCTTGTTTGGTAATCTGTGTGTCTGTGTACATTGTGATCATCTTTATTGTGCTCCCTTCCTCAAACCCAGTTTTATCCTTTCCCTCCCCATGTCATTTTTAGGTTCCGGGTGTGCCTTCCCTCCCCACTCTGCACCTCCCTACCACAATCACAACTTCCACTACCCCCAGAACCCCCCCTCTTCACCAGCTTTGCTGGTGCACACAGAGTGCCCACGTGACTACCCCTTGGATGACACTATTCATCACTCTGTCTTGCACATGCCACACCACTTGGGTACTACTGTCCAGCTCTTAACTATTTTAGACCTCGGTTTCAACTTTTTCTTGCTTTGCACTATACTCAACCTTGTGCACCAAATTTAGTTTTTTAAGCAGCTTTTTTTTTTTATTAATCACAAGTTTGTTTTTACTCTTCAACCCCTCCCATCTAACCCTGTTCTTCTCTGTATTCCCATTTTCTGTTGCTATCCACTAGGTGGCACTGTCCTCAAGCACTTCATTGTAATGATGCATGTGGTTTGTGCCCTTTTTCCAGAAGTTGGTTTTGTGCTTTCAGTCTGTACAGCAATTTTTTAAATAATTGGAGACATTTGGAAAGAAGGCACAGACGGTGTTTGACTTTAGTCAACAACTGCTCAACCCACATCATAGATTTGTGAAATTTAAGTTCCAGAAAACAATAGTAATCCAGCATTTGTTGACTGAATTCAATATAATTAAAAGCTAACCCCCTTTCTGTTTGGCACAGACTATTTAAAAAGCGTCGTCATATTCTGTACCTCAAACCAAATCTCTATTTCTGACTCTATAGACAGCAGCGAGTGTCTGGCTGACGATGTCAGCATCATTGCTGGCGGGACGCTGACTGGCTGGCATCCTGACTCTGCCTTTGTACTATGGAGGAGAATTTTGGGTATTCTGGGAGATGTCAATAATATCAGCTGCCCTAAGATCCATGCAAAGGTCTTTGCTTATCTCTATGAGCTGTGGCACAAACTTGCCAAGGTACAGAAGAGACACAACTAATGATAAAATCTAATTTTTTAAGCTATTTTGGTGGGTTGCTACTTTCATAAATCAGAACAATCGTGTTTTCATAGATCAGGGACAACCTTGGGATCAGTGTGGATAACCAGTCGTCTCCTCCCCAACCTGCATTCATCCCTCCTCTTCGAATGTTTGGGTCCTGGCTATTTAGGGTATGGACACATTGACTCAGCAACATTCAAATACTTCATGTTTTATATGCAGATTAATGAGTAATTAAGTTTTTAATTTTACACATTCATTTTAGGTTTGCACATTTATTCCGATTGTTATATTCTAAAATAATCAAATGGAGGCAGATGAAAACTCAAAAAAGGGAGAAGCCAAAATTCATTTGTTTAAATGAGCTTATAAAAATCATAAGCTTTCTCAACAAAGTTTCATTATGTTTATGATGAAATATTATTTGTATTTGCCAAATAAACTTTAAAATTTTTAGAAATCCAAACCAAATTTTAAAAAATTCCTTTTAAAATTACAGATAAGTTCCTTTCCTTCTTTAGATTCAGAAATATCATATCTGTTTACTGACGTTTTGTACAAGGTGTAATTTATTCTTCAGGCAAAGTTTTGTTCTGTCCTAAGGTGTCATTCCTAGTTATCAGGACTTCATATCTTCTTATTTTGGTGCATGCTTTCCTCAGGCCACCGTGCTGCCAGCAGAGTACAAAGCAGGGAAACTGCAGGCCTACAGGTTGATCTGCGAGATGATAACCAGGCACCAGGATGTTCTTCCCAGCAGTGATTTTTCGGTGCACCTTTTCAACGTCATGCACAAAGGCTTCACCAGTGATGATCAGGTACATCCAGCTTCTCAGACAGTTTTCTCTTCTCTCACCCATAGATGGCACATCAGACAAAGTCATGGAAAATGGCCTGTTGGTGCTGAAATACACTCAGTATTTGTACTTTGCAATTTTGCTTGTAATTTTTTCTGAATGATTGTTGTTTTTAATCAGTACAACTTTTTATACATGTTCTTTCACCAAATAAAGGAATTCCTGTTCAGACTTGTAGAGTGTTAATTAAGCTTTGAAAATGGAACATATTAAGATCGACCACAAGTTATGGCATTGTGTCCAAAAAACTGACTTTAAGCCATTGTTGATAAGACGCACTGGTCTGTTTTGGGATTGTCTGACTCATTTCCCCACACTGCTCTTTATGTCAAAATCTTCCTTAAGACAAATGTGTTAGCCTAAAAACAAAACACAACGAGCAAAATTCATTTCATGTTTGACTTATACAGTTCATACTTGATTGATGTATTTCTAATAAACCTAAATGTTTAATATATAGATATGTCTGTGTGTATGAAAACATAAATTGTCCTGTAATGTCCCCTTTTGGCATGGTTACTATTGCGCCTTGGCACTGCAACAAGCTTATTAGAATGTTTTCCATGTCGTTAAATAATGTTTTGACCCCCTGCTGTGTATACATGATTAATTAAGGATTGACGTCTGTCGCGCTCCGTTAGACTGACACGTCAGCAAGGGGCCCCGAGTAGACTGGCCTGCCTGCCTGTGGGTGTTTCTGTGTGTGTAAAGGAGCGGGAGGGGAGCTTGGGGAACGCAGCGCAAGAGTAGAGCAATGAGGGGGGCACCCTGACAGACCAGGCAGCATTCTCCAGCTTTTGTTGGGGCTCTGTATAATTCGTTGGGGGGCCAGAGCCAGGCTGGCCACTGAAGCATGCTCAAATTGGCCAGAGAAAAGAGTCCTCACGCCACACAATAGAGGACAGCCGCACGCCTGCTTAACATAAGAAAGTGGCTCTTATTCCACCCCTCCTCCTTCCTTCCTGCCTCCCGCCCCCCCTGCACTTAAAGAAAAAATCATATATGTGAATTGAATTTACAATATTTCACATAACCTAGTCAGTCAGCAAAAATGTCTAAAACAGTTGTTTAATCCTACCCAACTGTAAAACTTAGTTGATAAGATCTATTTACTTCTAGAGTTTAACATGCTTTGATGTTGCTTTTTAATCAGGTCCTAAAAGTCTTAAACAGTCATGCTTTTGTGAAAAGAAGGGGGGTATCATGGTTTCTGCATCTTCAGAGAAAAAATGAAGGGGGATTCTCCCTCCAACTGACAAAGTGCCAGGGTCGGGGCTATTGTTCTGGCCGCCTGTCACTCACCAACCACAAAGACATGAAGACAGCATTAAACCTGCTTAATTGTCTAAAATGTACAGTTGAATAGTTTACCACAGACTTTGATGATTAGTAACCTTTCAAATAGTGAATCACATTTATGAGTGTATGCAAATGTTTGTTGACTAAAACGGGTCACATTCACAATTTATACAAGGAAAACATTTTTTTTTATGCAACAGGAAGTCTATTCTTGACCAAAACTGAAAATGACTGAGTGTAGTTACTGAGACAGACATTTCTATGAAGTGATGAAATGCCAGAATGAACCCTGTTACCCCCAGGGGACTGGCAGGTGGAAAGCGCATTCTTTCCTGGAGATGAGGCCACATATAAAGGCGTGAGGTGCCTCTATTCAGAGTTGTGTTAATGCACCTTTTGTTAATGCGAGAGATATTGCTTCTGCCACCAGCGTTCAGTTTACAGTTATCCCTCGTTTCTTAATGCTGATTTTTGTACACATATCTAAAGCCGGGTCCCCTCCACCGGCACACACTGTTAAAAGCATTTTGCCCTCCGCATCTTTGACTTCTTCTGAAATGCCTGTTTCAGGCAATCACATTTGTTGCTTTCTCCAAAATGCTTATTTCAGGAAATCAAGAAACAGTTTGTTGCCTGCTAATTACTTCTGACTGCACCACACATTATGCTTCAGAGGTCAATTACCAACAAAATGAGGGTAAAATTGGCCCTCAATCGTGAAGCTCTTCCCTCCAATTTTCCACATGCAGCGCTGCTCTGCTGCTTTGACTTCCTGCTTATTTCTTACTTTTGTTTAATCTTTTCATCTTTTGTTCATCTGCTTTTCCTTGCTGCTAAAGCTCTGGATGATTTGTCTAAGGAAAACCTTTTTTTTTCTTTTCTTTTTTTACTGGGCATGCATTTGTTTGTTAATGGGCTCTTCAGTTCAGGTGGAAACCGACTGATGTTTGAACTGTCCGATTTGCACAAGTTTACGACCAAAAAGCCAGGTGTTACAAGCTTGGACCTTGGCTTTGTACACAAATATGCACATGCATTTCTTAGATAAGAAGAGCAATCTCTTTGCCTTGCTGAGATGCAGCATTCTCATACCAGTATTAATTTTTCCCCCCCAAAGAAACACATTTCCTCTAGTCAGTGAAGAGTATATAAATCAGCCTATTTATTGAAGGTAAACATGGCTTTGAAAAGCAGTTAACATCTTTTAATGCTCCAGCTTGATGTGTTGGTGAAGAACTCGTTGCTGTACAGCATATGTCGGCACTGAAAGAGCACCCATCTGCCACTGAGCTGCCTGTACCTCACCAAAACAATACCTCGTCACAGGCTTTAATTACAGGTTTACTTGTTTTTATGTACATGAGACTCGTGAAAGTTGAGGTCTTTTGTTCTCCATCTTTTCCTCCATGAACAATCCATCTGCTCCCTCTCTGCCTTTCTTCTCTTTTTTTTTTGTTTCGTTTTTTTTTCCCCTACTATTCTTTAGTGGCTTGGTGAGTTCTTTATTTTCCTCTACATGATTAAAATGCACAGGCCAGTTCAAGTAAAAAGCTTTCTCCCGACTGTCTTTCTCATCCAGTCGCTTTTGTGTTACAAAATATTTCTGCTAAAATACGAGGCTTACAACAAATGCAAAAGCTGTCGTTCTAACACAAAACATGCTAGAGGTTTGGTCAAATTCATAAATATTCATTTTAGTTTAGTATTCAACATATATCTGATCCTGCACAAGATGTGTTGTTTGTTGGAGTTAAAATTTAAATGTTAACCAGTTTATTGTGCTTCTGTTAACATCTATGTTTGTGTCTGGTAGGATGTTCTGAACACTCTCATCCACTCCTGCTCTCCACGCTTCTTCTTCCTCGGGCTTCCTGGCTTCACGATGCTTATTGGAGATTTCATCAATGCTGCTGCCTGTGTTCTGACTTCTGACTCCCCAGAGGTACAGATGGATTCTGTAAAATGTGCAAAAACTAAAGGCAAAGCTACAAAAGTCATCAAATAGCTAGTTTTTGTGGCAATAGAAAACAACTAAATCTGACCAAATACTTACATTATTTTTGATTTTTTTTGGGGGGCAATTTGCCTTTTTATGATTAAAGTAACCATATCTGTCATATATATTTCTTTTTTTGTGGACTTAGTAAGTCCACAGTATTAAAGGGCCTATATCATGCTTTTCGTAAGCCTTTCAGAGTAAACTATATCCATTTATATGATAATTTGTTACCTTTGGCACACTGAAGAATGATTTTTTTCAATGTAATATGAGTTATTTTCACAGTTCATTTTCCTACCCGGAAGTAAGACGACTCGATCTCTGAGGCACCGCCTTTCGCTCCTTGTGGGTACCGCCCCTTCAAATGATGTTATTCTAGAGCGTTTCTGCATTTCTCCCACGAAAACAAACATCCGAACTTTTGCAAAGATGGATGTGCATATTGTTCATTTGAAATGAAACAATATCTGATCGTTTTTGCCGATCACTGCTCGCTCCATGGAGAAAGTGGGTGTGTGTGTTAGCCTTGGGGGCGATGCCGGCAGCACAGACTCCCACTTAAAGGGGGCTGTTCCTCACTGTCAGACGTATGAATGTGAGAACCCGCTTGTTTTCGTGGTTTGGGAGGGGCTGGTGCTCAGAGCGCAGGTTTTTAGAGGAAAACTCAGAAATGCATGAACGTATCAAAATACCGCTTTGGGATTGTTTTTTGTGATGAATGAATATTATAATACCCTTAAAAACTTAAAGTTGATTTTGCATGGTATAGGCCCTTTAATTTCATGCATTCATTTCTATTCTCTAGTATAATCTAGAAGCTAAGGCGACACAACTTCTTCTAATTTTTGTGAAGATATAAATTGACCTTCAAATGTTGCTCATTTTGCTATAACAATACGATTGGTTTGGCCATTAAGGTTAGATGCAAGACCGTTTTTTTTTTTTCAATATCCACCCCAACAGGTTTCTGCAGGTCGTGGAGGTCAAATTTTTTTTTTTTTTTTAAACATGAACATTAAACATGAAGCTTTTCTGTAACGTCTTCTGTTACAGACATTGTAAAATAGCTCAGTTATAACGAAAATTCATTATTCTGGGACTTTATTTCTTGCATTTTGATTGGAAAAAATATTCTGTTCATTATCTTTCTTTTAACAATATCCTGTGGCTAAGCGATAGCTAAAGCATTATGAAAAACCAGGAAAAATTTAACAAAATAAAAACTTATTATATTAATATTAAAAGTTTGGAACAGAACATAATAAGTGCAAACTTTATTGATAAGTGATAACTGTGATAACGTTTCGAAAAAGGCCTTTGAAAATAAGTAAGAAGAACCTTTTCTTGATTTTGTGATGCAAAAACTCTTTACAAATTGAGGAAATGTGAGATAATAGATATAAACGATCTTTAGTTAGATGTGCTTTGGCTTTTCAAACAGCATCTACGTCTTAATCAGCCATGTACTCTTACTTAGTGTACTGTTATTTTTGTTTCTGATAAATTTGAGGTTTTGCTCACACACACAAAACATTAGCTGTTCAGTTATTTTTTTATTGGGTTCTAATGCTCTTTTATTTGAACCCTGTTTTTAAACTGACTCTGACCTCATTTGGAACAATCAGGAGGCCAGGCGAGTGAATGCAATAACCCAGGGTTTCCCAACCCTGGTCCTCAAGGCACACTGACCTGCATGTTTTCCATGTTACTTTGTTTAAACACACCTGAATCAGCTCTTCATCACTCTTCAGAAGCCTGATGATGATGACAATCATTAGAGGCTTGTGACTTAAAGCAGGGAAGGACTAAAAACACGCGGGACAGTTTGCTCTGAGGACCAGGGTTGCAGTTACCACTTACAGAATTCAATTGGGCTGGGTTTAAGATAATTGATAAATCAATATTAAACAGATCTTTCCTTAGAAAATCAATAAAAATTCATCAAATCTGTGAATCAGCTTTCTTATGAAAAAAGAACATCTTTTATTTTTTCATGTAATAACTGATTTAGTTGTTTTAATGTGCTTTTCTTTATAAAATTCCATCTCCGCTTAGTTTATGTGACCTTTTTGTAAAAAGATTCTTTCACAACTAAAACAGTTTGAAGAAATTATTAATAATTTGCAAAGATGTGAATCTTTAGTATTTTGGTAATGATATCCAGCCCTGGTATTCACAGAATTATTCATATTCCTTTAGAAGTTTCCCATTTATCATTTATAATGTTTTGTATTGTTTTCATGTTTTAGATTAGGCATCTCCATCTTCTTCCATAGATTAATGACATTTTCTATGTCAAATGTATTCTGAACCGACTAGCATCCATCAACACATGGAATTATTTTGTGTACAACTACTTTTGAAGTACAACCCTCTTCTTTTGTGTAAGGAAGACCTTGTTACTATTTTTTTTTCTTTTTTTCCCCCATTTCTCCCAGGCTCCAAGGATAAAAGCTCAAACAATCTTGGGGTCCCTCGTGTGCTTCCCTAACCTGTACCGTCAGATTCCTATACTGCTGCCCAGCTCCAATGACATCAACATAGGAAACATGGACATCAAGGTTAATGACCAAGAAATGCAGCAGTAGGAATACAATAATGACATTTCATAACAAAAAGTCCTCAATGAAAAACTATTAGTGAATTATTCATCTGCTACTTAAATGCATGTATTTGAAATGAAATATGGAGTTTGTTAGATTTCCACAAAGCATATTAGGACCATGAAGGTTTACCGGTAATCTGACTTAATTTAGATTTAGTTTCACTGTCAACTCATATGTTGGATTGTTGTGTCACATTTTAATAGTCAATCATGTAAAAAAATGGATTCGATGGATGAAATATGTTTTATTTTGGCTTGTGTTTAGAATTATCTGGTCAGCATTCTGTTGGAGGCTGCCACTAAGGAACCCTGTGAGGGGGCAAGGTAACATTTAACAGCTTACTTTTCCTTGTTTTTTCCATTTGTTAATTTTACTCTAATTTATCTATTAATGTTGAGAATAAACATTTGATTTGGTGATTTTTGCTTTGGGATTCAATTATGGAGTAGTTGTCTAAACTAAGTAAATACTAGTGGTGTGTATCGGCAAAGGTCTGGTGGTACGATGCGTATCCCGATACGTGTCCCACGATACGATACATACCACGATATTGTACCCGAACACATTTTCATTTCTTTTATCAAGAGTATGACTTAAAAAAAACTCTACCTGAATATTAATATGCTTTTTCATGTTTTAATGATCACAATGTGAAGCACTCCAACTGTATCTTACAAGTTGCTTTTACCCAAGCAAATCCATAGTGCTTTTATTTTGGTAACTTAAAATAATATAATAAATAATTTGTTCTTAAAGGGCACAGTCAACATTGTCTGATTTTTACAACAGATATTTTTTAGTATAAGAAAAAATAAATAGAATGAATGTGCCTTATGCCACGTTTCTAAAAGTATTGAAGAATTGAAGTATTTAAGTATTTGATTGAGGAATTAAAGTGCTGTTTATTTTAAACATTGATTACTTTTAAACGGTTCATTAGCCTGAACGGTGCTTTCAAAATAAAGGAAACTAAAAAAAAGAAAAAGCCCCTATTCTTTCCAGAAACATTAAAATGGGATGAGGCAACATGACAGGGTGAAGGAAAGTTTCTTTAATGTGGCAAACATGCTTTATTTTCATGACAGTCTGCACTGCAGCTGCAGCTTCGTTTTCACACTCGCGGAAGTAAACGCGTATTTCACCGCTCATCGCCACGACGTTGGCCTGCATTTCAGAGCGTTGTACACATTACTCAGATCCATCAGGTCGCTGAACTAGAGTCTATTGCTGTGAGTTTTTGCAGAACTTTGGCCCACTTTGCCGACAGCACTTTGGCCAATGCTTCGTGCATGACCCGCTGCGCAATCCGTTTATATGATACTGGCAGCAACATGGCACAGAGTTTCGGTTCGGTACCCATCCCAAGTAAAAGCTATGTTGTGCATGTCTCCTAACAACAAACAAGTTGGTTCTTGCTGAGATCTTGTAGTTTTGTGTGGTGTAGAGCTGCTCAAAGAGGCTCAGTGGATGATGAGGCCAACTAGCGGTCAGAAGTTTAAGTGGAAAACAAGAGTCAGATGCTGAAGGACGTCCATAAGTAAAGCCTTTAAAATTGATACAAATATCGAAAAATGAAATACCGAGATATATCACCGAATCAATTTTTTTCCCCACACCTCTAGTTTAATACAGTCCAAATGTCCCGTTTTATTTTGTAAGTGCTCATGTTGCGAGTCTGTCTTTCAGGTGTATTGCTGTGTGCAGCTTGGGTTTGTGGGTGTGCGAGGAGTTAACCCAGAAAAACATTCATCACCAAGTGAAAGATGCCATCAATGTTCTGGGCGTAACACTAAAGGTTTGTAACTTACAAACTCATTGTTTTTGTTTGTTTGTTGCGCTTTTGTTGTCCATTGCTTTCAAATTCAACTGCATGTTTTCAAATTACTTCCATTCAGAGATGTGTTGCACACCATAATTGTTGGGAGGAAAAAGACTGAATTAGCTACCACTGTGTCTTAGAATAAGTAGTTACATTATAACTGCTGTTATTTTTCCATATAAACCCTATGGGGTTTAGTTCTACCAAAAATGATAGTTGATTACATAAAAGGACTGCAGAACAATTTTAACATAGTCAAGGGAGAAAAAGCAGGAGGGAAAAAAGATGCCCGGGGATGTGAGTCATGGCTATATTTTGGAAGAGCCCTCTTTTCTCCCCGACTGAAGAGATGCAGAGAAACCAGTGGAAGCTGCTGTATTTTTCATGGAAAAGGATTTCGGGGCGGTGGCGTAATTTCCAGGCTGCCTGCTTTCAGTAGATGTGGGCCAATTTAAGCAGCTACATCTACCAGCTTCCTGCTTGAGCCCCCACCGCTGCCTCCCACACCCCCCCTCTCTAATGGAGCAGTAATCACTCCCCTGTACAACTTGACACACAGACTCAGCCAGCCCCAAAATAGAGGGTATAGGCTGGGTGGGGGATATAGGGGGAAGAGTGGTACTGAGAGTCTCTTTTCTAAAAGCAGGTGCTGAACTCTCAGGGCCCCTTTTTGTGTTTGGCCATTTCTGTACTCCCCACATTGTCTGCCCTTGTTACATGTTGAGAGGCATTCAGTAGGAAGAAATGGGAAATTCTATTTCTTCACAAAGAATTTTGAATCACTGAAGAAATCCACATTTGAAAGGAAATTGTCAACAGTCCAATTCTGTCTTCCAAAGAGTCTGGAGAAAGTGAGCCATGGTTTTAAAGTGAAATGAAATTATGCTGATTATCAGCAGGGCAAGTGGAAAATCTCCATTTAGGGAAAATTACCAGGAATTTTACCACTGAAGTGTGTCTTTGCCTGCAGAGTTTTCACCATTTTTCAGCCATTGGTGCATTTTTGGTGCATTGGGTGTCTGGTATGTTTAGTAATGCCCCAATGCCCACTTGAAAATTCAAACAATTAGGAACTTTTACATTTTGGAATATAAGTCGCATTCTGATACAAGTATCTATTAAGGCCCCTACCTCTAAACATCACAACCAGAACCACAGGTTCCACTCAGCTAACAGGACCCAATATAGGTCACCTCTAGATTAACTGTTTTAAGAGAATCTCATGTAAGTTACAAAGTCAATGTGTGGTTGTTCTACAAAATGGTAACATCTGCGTTGGCCAGATGTCTTGACCTGAATTTGTTAAAGAGAACAAAATGTTTAAGGATTGTGTAATATTTGTTTATGGCATAGCAATAACTAATCATAAGAAGTGTTATACTGATTCAATATGTTTAGTTTTTATGTCCAACAAATGTCTTTTCCAGTTTGTCTTGAGAATTTTTAACAACTAAAGATTTTATCTTTTTGGACAATTTATGGGCAGTTAAAGTGTGATGTCACACAGTAGCTCCGGTTACATGTACAAAAAAATTTTGATCGGATCACAGATCGAATTAGAATTGAACTGTGTACATGAAGAAAAACTTTATCCGATTATAAAATACGTTTACATATGCCACGCTTTCGGTCGGAAGAAATAATTTTTGGCCAGTGCTTTATTCTTGGCCAAATGGACCCGGAAGCAGGGTTAGAATTAGGCTGATATGAACCAACAACAACAACATTTAGCTTTGGATGTAGTAAAAAACCAATGCGGTCAATACCGCAATGTGCATCTTGGCTGCACGTCAATATTTTGGAATAAGATCAGCCTTTATTTTGTCTGGACACAAATTCACATGATCGTTGACACGGTTTCTCAGGACTGCGCAAAGCGGCATTTCGCTATTCAATAGCCAGCTCCGCCAGCTCACACATCGTCCCAAAGTCCCAAAGAGACATGGTTCTCCTGAGTCCAGCAGCAAAAAAAACTGCCCGATTGCCCGCAAACACGAAGCTACCAGTCCGGCTGCTGTGCTCAAAGACATGCTTTGCCCTAGCAGAACAGGCGGCTGGTCCTGTTTGCGCTCCAAAGCTTTCTCTGGAGCGCCACACTGTCTATGCATGACGCAAAGCTAGCGCAGTAATGAACCACGATTGGAATAAACTGCTTATATGCACCACGATCGGCTCAACAATCGACATAACCCACCTATCTCGATCGGAAATACATTTTGATACTAACGAGTCTGATTAGGGCAGAATATTTGTGTGTATAGTGTTCCCTTGTTTATTGCGAGAGTTATGCAGGGTATTCCAAACGGCGTGTTTACATGACACATTTTTATTCTGATCAGAATAAAAATGTGTCATGCGTTTCTCAGATTACTCAGATTTACTCAGATTATTTTTGTCTATGTAACCGCAGCTATTGTCAATCAATGTCCTCCGTGGTGCTTCACCTGTACAGAATACGTTAATCTTGGCCCTATTTTTCTATGAAGGTTTGAACTTTGAGTGTTAAAAAAAAAAAGTGTGAAATTGTTTGTGTGTCTGAGGACATATGTAGTAAGGGATTTTTACAGCCCTAAAACATCTGCAATTGTTAAAAAATACAGATGACTACTTCTCTGATTTCACCTTTCGTGAGTTATTTTTAGAAGGTAACTCTCTCAATAAACAAGAGAACACTATACACGAAAATCTTCAGTAACTCAATTGAGTTTAAGAGAAACTGAGGAGGCAACATAAAATGACATTTTGCGGTTGAAGTGAAGTAACTATAAATAGAGATGTCCCGATCCGATTGGAAATCGGGCCCAATCACATAGTTGACAACTCGATCGAAATCTGATTTTGTAGCCTGATCAGGGATTGGATATTTAATTCATTTCTACTATGATCAGCGATTTATATTTCACGCTTATTATTCCAGATAAATGGTCTAGAAGTCCGCATGTCACTAATGGACGGACACTTTTTTTTTGTGGCCATAGTTAGAGCAAGAGCTGCACAAAAACAGTTCAGCTGAGCTAAGCTAGTGAGCTATTCACAGGTTCAGACTTCTGGGATTCATAACTCTTTAAAAATGTTTTCTACTGAAATAAAGTGTCACTATTTGGTTTGTCTTAGTACAAACAACAACCTACAAAAGTATGCTAACTGAAATTTTTTTTTGTTTTGTTTCTTTCTGTCTTTCTTTTTAAATGGAAAAGACATTCTGTCCGTGCACATAGACGCGGTGAGATGCTACTGCTGGAGAAGGGGATTTAACCCTTTAAGACCTGGTCATTAGTTATTTCTCTTTGACAGGGCCCAGTTAAGCAGAATTAACTACCTGCCAGGTCTTAAGAGGTTAAAATTAAATGAGTAAATAAATGGTTCCATTGAAATGAGCCTGTCATTAATACTCATCTTCATATTTATGCTACATCATCAATTTAAAAAAAAGTCATCATTCTTTTTTAAGAAATATAATAGAGATATGAATCCCATCTGATAGGAATCTGTTTATTAAGTTTATTCACTTTTCTACATGTGTTACATAAGTATCGGATCGGTACTCAGTATCGGCAGATACTTAAAATCCAGTGACTCGAATCGGATCAGGCACAAAAACACTTGGTCTAGACATCCCTGATTATAAATATCATATAGCTTACACCGAAAATTCCAGTTAATGAAAAATGTAATATTGTAAATTATAAATAAATAGAAAGGATAATTGGGCTTCATCTTTAAATGTTAACAACATCTTGAGTGGACCCCTTGCTCACAGCTTCACTTTTCTGACGACATGAGAAATTTGAATGGAATTTTTTTTTTTTTGCAAAAAGCTTAAAAATGTAGTTTAATATGTAGGAAAATGTTAATCAACCCTTTAAGCATCACTTCTCTGAACCTTTTTCCCAATCAGAGGAGGAACAGTTGAAGCTCATCTTTTAGTTTCATTAGAATTCTTTTCTCTTCATATTGAAAATATTTTTAGTAATTTTAAATTTTTAGGGTTTTTATTTCTTACTTGAAAAAAATTCCAGAGGTAGTAAAAACACTAAAGGATATAAAAAAGTTTTTATTTATGTTTGATAAGCTTTTATTGCATTTGTTAACAGTTAAAATAACTTAGATAAAGCTTTCAAAGTAACCATTTCTTTGCCGAAATGTTTATAAAAACCATAAAACTACTTTTTTTTCAAGAAACACTTAGATTTAGATTTTGGTGTTTTCAACTAGTTTTGTGCAGTTTGCTACCAAAATGACGCTGACTAAACAGGAAAAGGCTTGATGAAAACTTGGCAAGAACTTTTTATCTAATTCCTCGTCAATTAATGAGGTAAACCTGTAACCTGTTGGTATCCAACCAACTTTAAAGATAGCTTTAACTAATATGTAAATGTAAGCCCTCACAAAGCTAAAAACTTAGCTTGTTAACGGAAGTACATTTGTAGTCATTTTAATATCATGAAATTTAAATTTAGAATATTTTTTAATTAAAAAAATGATTTCATATACTTTTATACTTTGAAATTTTATGTGATTGCAGCCTCTTTTGGAAGCAAATTGTGGATGTTCAGGGTTTTACTTTTGTTGCTAATTATACTTTGTCTTGTTTTATTGATAGTTTGGAAATAAAGCAGTGGCTCAAGTAGCCTGTGATGCTTTTCAACTGCTTATTTCTCACTGGCAACATCTCCAGAGGCTAGAAGCAACTCTACCGAAGAAAATTATCGAGGTAAACGCAAACATTTTCCCATCTGACTAAATCAAAAACACACTTAATTTGGCATTATTTATGTAAATAAATGCTGAACAATCCATGCTTTCATACTCAATTTAGCACACAGCTTTTATTTATCTGATGAATAACACCCATCTTTCACCTTGTTTTGTCTCAACACAGATCTTTGTGGCCACAATAGCCTTTTTGTTGCCAAGCGCAGAACATTCTACAGTGGAAGCAGACAAAAAGGTACATATTGGAACGGGAGATGATATGAAACGCTAGAGATCTAAAAGCCCTTTATCTGTCGTGATGGAATGGTGCATTAGCAGAGGAATGTATCTGTTGAGGTTATTTCTTTTCATTGATTTCACTCTTCTGAGTCTTTGATATATCTCTTCTATTAAATATTAGTTTTTTTTCTAAATTATGAATTGGGTTATATAGGTTGTGACTAACTGAACAAATGAGGTAGTTATCTCTTAATTTTCACTTTCTTGTTTTCATTTGTCAGTTGCTGGTGTCACTGCTGCTCTGCTTGCTGGATTGGTGTATAGCCATTCCCCTGAGTCTGTTACTGGAGACCATCACCATACGTTCAGTAGGGGACCACACATCCCAAAAGGCCCCGCTGTTGGACTACATCTACAGGGTGAGTGCAGATGTTAGGTGGTAAAACCTGAAAGTGTTGCAACCATTGACTGTACGAGAACTGGACAGAGTGTGGCATCACTCATAGGACATGACCTACTACCGGTTCCATCCATTAAATAAAGTCAATTCAGTTGGCTTTTTTTTTTCCACGATACAGATGCCACCATGTTGGAACCAGACAACGTCAGTGAGTTGTTCGAGTTATCGTTTCTATGGCAAACACTCTTGCCAATCATGAGTGAGGTTGTTGGAAGTCCACTCCCCTACCATTTGAAATCTGTCAATCAACAAGAACATGTTAAAAAAGTTTGCCGAGCAGGAATTGTCATTCTGACAAATAGAATGACTTAGTAATAGCTGTTTATTTCTCAATAGAAGTCTATGGGATTTTTTATTCATAGAACCAGCGGGTACTTCCTGCTTGGAATGTGAGGTGGGAGGGGTCACTGTCCAGTTCTCAATGTACAATCGATAGTTACGACCTATTACAGACTTCACTCTGAACCTTTTTTTTTATTTCAAATAAATAGTTTTTTTTCCTTTTTTGTGAGGATGAAAGAAACCTTTGACCACAGAAAACAACTAGACCCCCCCAAACCCCTTCCTGACGCATGGGCTTGCTGTTTTAATGAGACTCACCTCCACTGAGACCTCATGACTTTGCCTCATTTAACATTATACTGGAACAACAGTATAGAGGTATATCTACTTTAGCTGACGTATTTGCCTTTTTTGTTTGATATGTGCAAACTGTTGATGACACCCCTTAAGCAGGTAAAAGCATTGTTAAATAAAATGCTCAAATTTACCTCCTGAATTTAAATGTCTTGTTTTCATCCCCCTAACACTTTAATTTATGGTCTGACCCCGTGGATGAGGGCCAGGCTTCAGGCACAAATGAATGAGGTATTATTCATTCCCTCCTGTCTGGGCAGATGCGGTCAACGGCAGATCTTTGTAAGGATGTCACCCCTGATAAGAAATGGTCCAATTATTCAAACAGGAGCTATTGTCCAATTGATAAGCTCGGGCTCTAAATGCTTGTCCTGCAGATTTGAATGGAATATGTCTTAATATGAGAGAGACTGCAGCTGCTATAAAAGCAAACGCAATTAGGCAGCATTGTTTGTGTCAGGCAAAAAAGGCAAGAATCCACAAGGTTTTTTTTCAAGGTGTGTGAAAGTTGGAATGCAATGGCGAAACTAAATTGTGTACATTTCTGCACACTTTGGCTGTTAATTGTTCTGTTTTCCAAGCAGAAAATTGAATTGCCTTGTATAAAAGAATTCTATGTAGAGGTTTCTATTTGGAGGAAATGTTGAAATTTTAAGTGTATCTGCAAAGTCAATGAATCAATGAATCATCATCATTTCGCTGCAAAAAGGTGGGAAAGGCCAGTCTTGTTGACTAACAGCATTCGCATGGCTGTAAAATGCAACAGTTCACAATATCTCGTTGGTTCATTGGACAAGCTTCTCCATCTGCTCACTCCGTCTACATCAGTAGCCAGCTGCACCATGCCAGTGTGTGTTTGCTTTATTGTGTACACGTGTTAACAAGAGAAGGGATAGACAAATAGAAGCATTTGTGCTTAAGAGCATGTCTTTACTTTTACTGGTTGATTTAGATGTCTATGTTGCATCTCCATACATTATGTGCCATTGGAACTGCAGTACGCTTGTTTTACCGAACGTTACCTTCCAGGAACTGTTGCTATGCAAGGTGCAGTCACTTAGTTGTCAGGCACAGCCGCGGGTTTTCCCCCTCCCTTTCTACCTCTCCACTGAGGAAGCTCTTTGGGGCTTTGGTGTAGCAGCTGTTTGGTTCAGGTCTTTTCAGCATCAAGCCTCCGATCCCTCCCCCATGCACTCAGAGTTCTGCTCGGTAGAAGCATCCACATACTGTCTACATCTCACACAATACAGTTTCACATGGCAGGGCCAGTCTGCGTCTTTCAGCCAAGTGTGAGCGTATGCATTGAATGGGATTACCCAGTTTGCACGGCTTTACCAAAGTTGCTGCAGTCTGAATAAGAGGCACCCTCATCTACATACATTAAGCACATTTTTTCAGGTCCTCCGACAGTTTTCACTAACATTTAATGTGCATATGAGCACACATCTACATGGCCAAGCATCCGTGTTTGCAGTGAGGTGGGAGCACCGGGATAAAGTCTTAATTAAATCAAACAGTGTAAACCTGTCCAATGGCTGTAATCAACTGCCCCACTGCGTCTTATCTAGCACTGCCAACGGATGCTCTACCATCTGTTATGCAGATCGATACACTCGCACATCACAGGAGAAACGGATTAGTGACAATGAAAACTCTTTTCTTTTCACCCCTCCCACCTTCCTCTTATGATGTAAATGGACGTTAGATTCTGTATTCACTTACTCCTACATTACGTCTGCAGAAATTTCTCTCTATATGAATCTGTTCCAAACTGGATTTTGATTATTACGTTTTTTAAAAATGACAAAAATAAATCAAAAAATGCATTTTATGATCAACATGGGAGGAATGTATCTGAAAAAAATCACTTTTGTTATTTTGTGATGTTCCACAGGTGCTGCACTGCTGCGTCTCTGGCTCCAACCTGCACACCCAACAGAGTCACTATCTCCTCAGTTTGTCTGACTTGTCCAGTGACTATGACCTTATGTTAGGTCAAGTTAGAAGTTTTGAGCCACCGCCCTCCCAGACTACCAATGTAGAGTTTGGCAACCTGCTAACTGTAGCAGAGGGTAAGAAAAGCAGCACACACTTCAAGTACCCAAGCTAAAAAGTTTCACAGAGCGATGGATTTAAAAAAAAACTTTTTTTTAAATAGCTGTTGTTATTTTTTTAAATGCATAAAGGGTTCAAATGGCCAGGTCTTTTTACTATTGATTAAATCAGAGCTGACTGTAACGATGCATATTCTTTTAATCCCTTACACCCCCCACAATTTTGAATCAAAAAAGAAAATCTGGTAAAGGGAATTTTTATATTTAAAGCCTCTCCATTAGATGCCTTTTCCTATTAAAAGTAAGAAAAGAAAATCAACTGCCACAGGAAGCGGAAAACTCACATTAGTGCTCAGACCAAAAGGTAAGGCCCATTATGAGGTATAAATAAAAATATTGAAAACTCTTCCCCTTCTCTTTTGACCTTGTGATTCCATTAGGCAAAACAGTCCCCTTTCAACAGTATGTCCTCAACTTCAAAAAAAAAAAAAGTATTGAAAGCCCCAAAACACTTCAAATGTCGACATGATGTACATTTCTTTAAAACAATAACTTTTGTCTAAAACATTTCACCACAGGTCTGCTCGGAGGTGCACTGCTGTACACCACCCTGCTAGACATAACAAAATACTATCAAAAGTGCCAAGCAAAGAGTGCCAGCCTAGTTATATTTGGGCACTAACCTCATATTGATCAAGTCACATCAAAGGGCTGGTGCATCTCTAATGCAGCTTGGCCTGCTCTCAAAAGAGCTTTCTCCACTTTGATGGAGGATGATGGTATTGATAGCACTGTCACAATGCAGAAGTGCATCTTTTTGTTTTTTCCACATCCCTGCAAAAAAAAAGAAGCTTGGCATGCCTTTCACTTGGGAGTGAAAACGTGTGCATTTACATAAATGAAATCCACAGAGCAGGATTCTATTCATCGGCCTGTAAAGATGGTCGTTCTCATTAGCACTTGGCCAGTATCAATGCTTTTCTATTGAAGGAAGACTCAATGGGCTTTTCAAACTTGTCTCTTATGATTACAGGCTACCTACTTAAAGGTGTGCTGGCCAAACTATTGTGAAAAATGAATAAAGTATCTCTATTAGTACTCATGGATGAGATTTGGTTTTTGTGTAAAAAGAGGTAAGAAAGAGGATGCCATTTCTACACAGAAATGTGAATTCTGTGTGCGGCATGTTATGAAAGACTGGCTTGCAGCTCTGTTTTAAAAAGCATTTTTTCCCCCACAATAAGCCTTGTTTTACATTGTCTCTTATGCGTTTCCCATCTGATATTGTGCCAACATTTCAATCCCTCTGCTTTCATTTTCTCCTCACAGAAAAGCGTAGACGAAACATGGAGCTAATACCTTTAACGGCTCGAATGGTCATGACTCACCTGGTGAATCATCTTGGCCATCATCCGCTAAGCGGTGGCCCTGCTCTTCTGCACAGCCTCGTGAGCGAAAACCACGACAACCCATACGTGGAGTCGTCCGAGCTCTCCTCCGAGGTCTTCAAGAGTCCCAACTTGCAACTGTGTGTCTTCAACGACAGCACCCTGGTGTCATATTTGCAGATCCCTGCGGACACAAATACTGTTGGTCAGCCCCCCCACCCTTCCTCCCAGGTGCGGGTCATTGTTCGTGACATTTCGGGAAAGTACTCTTGGGATGGTACAATCCTATACTGCACTACACAAGAAGACTGTGATGTGGGAGCTTTTTATGCAGCTGACCACTCATTTTCAACAACCACGAGCACTCACAGCAAAAACCTGCACTTCTCTCCAATACAAGGACCAAGTAAAAACCCTTGTTCAGCCTTAGACTCTCTGTCCAACTGTTCTGAAGAGGATGAAGTTGACGCTCTGGATAAGCTTTTGGAAGACCTAAGCCACAGCAGCCCAGAGTGCTTGTCTCAGCCTCAAGTCAGACTCAATCAGCCAGCTCCCTCCCCTCATGGCATGAATTCAGAGCAAGAAAAGGCCATTCAGGATGCCATTGTCCATCAAACTCAACAAGAAGAGGAGCAAGTCAGGAGGTGGGATGCTGATATAAGCTTTCGGGCTGACTGCCAACAGAAACCTATCCACCAGGAACCAAAGTCTCCCTTTTACTTCTGCCGATTGCTACTCAATGACCTTGGCATGAACTCTTGGGATCGCAGGTATTTTTGTCTGAAACTAACTGCTTATTTTCATTGTAAGATATGATAATGTGTTTTTGTAAAGTGCATGAGAGCAACTTAACAAGACAGTAACAAGGGTTTGTCAGCCTTTTTGCGCATGGACCACATAAGTACTGGTAAAGTTAAAACAAAAAGGGACAAGAGGCATGAAACACCTTAAGAAAAACCTTTTTTTCAAGCATCACTGACCTTTCTAGGACTGCTTTGCATTATATTAATGCAAAACAGATTTTTGAAATACATTTCCAAACCTGAGTTTCCAGAAAAATGATTGAACTTGCATTTGCATTGTAATTAAACTGACATTATAAAATATTGGAAAAAAGTTTATCAGATATTTATCCATCAAAGAAAATGGCCCAACCTCATAAGCTGTAAAATCTGAAGACAGTTCAGGAGAATGAGAATCTTCAGCGACATTTCAGGAGGGAGATAGTCTCAGCTGTTAACAATTAATGGAACAGTTTGTTCTCCTTCAAAGTCTGCTCTTCACCACACATTTCAGAGGACCGCAGTCACTTACCCAAGATTTGTGATAACTACAACAAGTTATTGATGCTCTGTGAAACAAAAAGATCAACTATTAAGCTTTTATACAAATTAACACGATTTGCTACCACACATAACCACATACTAAGTTCTTAAACTTGCATCATAAAAATGATTACAGTTGTTTTTTTTAATCCTTTAAAAACATGATTACACTAACATACAACAATCTCTTTTCCTACAGTAAATTTTTTTTAAAATGTTCCAATTCTGGCTTAGTTCAATCTCAAGTTATGTTATGAAAATAGAATTTGGTTCAAGGTGCCTTGTGGTTTATCTCTGGTCGATCTAATGAGGTTATTATTTCTGAGATCAGATGCTGATGGCATTTTTTTAGAACCTTTACATACTCTGAGTCTCATTGTTTGTTTTTTACCTGACATAAAAATTTATTAAGAACTGGTGCCTCACAAGCAAAGATTATGAGACAAAAAAGTAGTGTTAATTTACTTGGAACTCTAAATTAAAATAGTTCAAGGTTACCAGAAAAATGTGGCAAAACATTTTGACCTACTTCTGCCAAGTTCAAAGTCTGAATCTCAAAGGCTGTTAGCCAAATAAAAGACAAAAATGATCACATTTGCTGTATTTACTCTGCAGGTGGGGGGTGGGTGGGGGGGTGCCACTTGTTGAATTGATAAAGAAGTCATCCTGATGCAGATTTCTAGAGGATTCACACATTTTAAATCCAACTTTAACTCAGCTGTGGCCTCTGGGTTGAACAGAAAAAGTAAAATTAAATGCACACTGGAGCCTGTTCTAATCCCCTCTCCACTGGGTAAAAGCACACAGTTATTTTCACTAGGGTCTACAGGGCCACATCTTTGCTGTGCTGCTCCGTAAATTAAAAGCTTACGCCTTTTAATGGTGACAGCACATTATACACAGCAAATAGAAGATGGTGTTTTGCACCTGTGTCTCTTTTACTTTCTGTAATCAAAAGTAGAGCACAGCTTTGGCTAGCATTCATATTTTTCTTAAGTTTGATCAAATTAGCCTTTAAATTGCTCTTAACTTTATCATGGACAAGGCTAATATGTACATTTTTGTATGCACTTTTGAAAAAATCTAATCGAGATTATTTCTAATCAAACAGGAAAAGCTTCCATTTGCTGAAGAAGAACTCTAAACTTTTAAGAGAGCTGAAGAACTTGGACTCCAGGCAATGGTAACTCTTTTCTCTTCTGACTTTCAACACATCCAAATAATTTGCGGATTTTTACATAAAACTTTTCTGGGGTAGTAATGAGTAAACCACCTTAAGTGAAGACCACCTGTGTTCTCTGTAGCCGTTTTACACACCTGCTTGAGTCTAAGTGTTCATTTCAACAAACAGCTTTATTTTTCCTCGTTATCTTTCTGCTCTGTGTCAGCCATCGCTGACCACCGCTCCCGAGTGTCCCTCCAATCATTTCATTTGTTACTTTTCTCCACTTTTTTGTCAATACAAACTCAAGGGGCTTACCTAACAACTCGTCATTTTGATTGTTCTTTTTTTTTCTTGATGGATGAACTTGATTAGAAAAACAAAACCTGTGCACAAGAATGCCAAATGCCCCAAATCTACACCTGCCCAGTGTAGCACCATGGCAACAAGAAAGGTGGTTTGAAAGACTTTTCTGTGATGCCTTTAAATTGATTCCTTCTTTCTGATTTTAAACACCCAATTTCCTATAAGTGTCATTTTTAGTCTTTGGATTCGCACATGGGATTTTTTTTTCATTTGTCAAAAATGGTATGCAGTTACAGTTTTTGAAGCGGTTGTTAATTTGTTTTTGGCATATTTTGCTTTATTTTCAGTCGAGAGACACATAAAATTGCCGTCTTCTACATTGGAGAAGGACAAGAAGACAAGTGCTCTATTCTTTCCAACAATGCTGGCAGCCAGGCCTACGAAGACTTTGTGTCTGGACTTGGATGGGAGGTGCCAAAAACATTTCCTTCACACCTATTACAAAGTTCATGCTTCTTAAAATACAGCAACTTATCAAGCCAACCCTATCCTTCAGGTGGACCTGGCCACACATTGTGGCTTTATGGGAGGCCTTCAGAGGAATGGCAGCACAGGCCTTACAGCTCCTTACTATGCTACCTCCACTGTGGAAGTCATTTTCCACGTCTCCACGCGCATGCCATCTGACTCCGATGACAGCATCACCAAAAAGGTAAAAACAATGAAGCAGTCTGGTGACACATGTGCCTTCTGCGTGCAGAATGATCAAACATGCTTCATAGCTGCTAATTAGTAAAAATATCAACGTTACCTGATTCTTTTGCACATTTGGTGCACTGAAATGGCTTCACAGCGAGGCCTGCCTGGGGCAGTGTGTTGTAGCTTCCAGGTCTGTGTTAAGCTGTGATCAGGAGGTGTGACTTCAGAGTACGGGCATTGATTAGTGACCCTGCTCAGAAAAGCCTAAGGAGTGAAAAATCAAAAATCGCAGGCGCGTGAGTGAAGAGAGGGCATGTGCCGCTGTGGTAATGACTATGATTCTACCAGTCCCTACCCTCCTCCCCGTGTGCTGTGACCAGGACCTGGATTCGGCCATTAGCTCTCTCTGTGAGGGCAGGCGCCGGCCGGATGCCGGCAGGATCCTTTTATCCAATTCCTGCTGCCGCCACAGGAGCAATCGATTGGGTTCTGCGGTGGGATTCTAAGCTGTAGTGCAGCAATAGCAGTTAGCACGCAGAAATGAGCCGCAAGGCCCCTGCCCGCATTGCCAATCTTCTCATACAGTACCCTGCTGAGAAGGGAAATTCATCAGACTCTCCTCATATCCAACCACAATACTGTTCACAACTGACTTGCCCTCTTATCGTTTCACAATCTCAATCCTAACTCATCTTAAAGCTATTGATATGGCCTCAAATGTAAGTTAGGGGAAAGAATTTGACTTGGCTAGGCCAGAGCGAGGTGCTTGAGAGGTGCACATACCCAAAGCGGTGTGTGATGCCACTCCACCTCCATTTATTTTAATAGGAGCCTCTGTAATTGCTCGTGCTGAACTCTCTCTCAAAGCTCCACACCAGCAACAGGGCCTGACAAAATTGGCAGGCCAGCTGCTTGTGCAAAGGCTTTAGAAAAAGACAAGAGGAAAAAGAGAAGAGTAAGTGGTAAGAAGAATTGGAATGAGAAACAGGCTTTGTTTGTGTCCGAGTTGGATATTTCTTTGTCAATTTAAAAATAACACTTGGTTCAGCAGTCATCCACTTTACAGCCTGTTACTATAGAAGCATACCATGGGGGAGAGATGGATGGGGTAGCTCTTGCTGAGCAGATTGCCTGTTTGAGGAGACCAAAGGGGGGGGAAAAATCTAGCCCCAAAAGAAAAGAGGCAAACCATGAATTTTTCAATCCAATTGTGGGTTTTGGGGCAACACAAGCTGCAGCAGCAGCAGCAGCTGTCTTCAGTAATGCGGTTATAGAAGCGACCTACAGGGTTAAGGTCAGGCCGTGCAGACGTATGTGCATGTGTGTGAAAGCGAGGAAGATGGGCTGGGGCCTTCATCGCTCTAACCCTCAGGCACTACAGCTTAACCGGGCTGGTGCAGGTTGTTTTTATAAAGGGCAGCTTTTGTTCTGTGGTTTTTCTGGTTTTCTGTTTCCAAGTGTGTAAATCCCTTTGACGAGGTGGGAGGTCAAAGAGGAGTAATTGACAAGAACCTTTGACTTGGATCTGCTTGTATTAAAGAAGTCCCAAACATTTGGATGTGATTAATAGATTGGTGCAAAAGATGAGCGACTAGTGCATAAGCATCCTCATTAAACTTGTCATTCACTTCATCCAAATGCAAATTTTTTAACCTAAATTAACATCGCAGTGTTAATTGTCTCCTGCGAATGCATATTCAACATTTTCTCTGAAATTGTCCCAGTGACTGACCCAGTTGGTACCTGCTGATCCTTGGACAGACAGACTGAACTGGCGGGCATCCATAATCAGCATGCCGTGGATTTGTTTAAGATTACTGTATTACCATAATTAAGGGCTTATAATAGAATGTGCTAATTGCATTTTTGGTGGCGAGGGCATGTTTCTTAATGGCTCATTAGACCAACAGTACATTGGCAGATGTTTTCTTCTGAGGAGAGGCTCATTCGTCATTGTTCATGATACCCCAGAAAATCTGAAGGGGGCTTGATTAAACATCACTGAACTACCTAGTAATAGGTTAGCTTCACTTGTCAGAGAATATAATGCAACACTGTTTGCCTGTTTTACTTTGGAAGGGGCAATCTGTTTACCTTCTTTAAACCAACATCAGCCAATTTCCTCTCATTTAAGTGCATCGTCTTGTCCTCCCCAGTTTCATTTGTGTTTGTGAATAGAGTGGAAATGGGAAGCAATTTAATCTCTGAAGGGGGAGGTTAATTGGATTTGAATTACTTGGTTTCGAAATGCTCAGTTTTGTAGGTTTTCTGGTTGCCGTTTGAATTTATAATGAAAGAACTATGGAAAAATAAGAGGAGCAGCTCTCCAGCGTATTGTCAAACCTTTCAGAGTTACTGGTTTGGCTGTAAACAGGCACCTGTTGCACACAGCGATGAAAGCTTGTTTACTTTCAACAGCATGACTTTCCTGTAAATTCGATTTCCTTTTAAATATTACCTTTTTTTCCTGCTGATTCTTGTTAAGTATTTTTGTATGTCATCTTTCTTTGTTAACTCCTCAGTTTAAACCCCTTGTGAATACATAATCCATCCCAATTTGAAGAATTAAAAATGCAAGCTCTTGAAAGGCTCTTGATTAAGATAGTTTGGTTTGTTTTGCAGCTGCGCCACCTGGGCAATGATGAGGTGCACATCGTGTGGTCTGAGCACACCAGGGACTACAGACGTGGCATCATTCCAACTGACTTCGGAGACGTGCTCATTAACATCTACCCAATGAAAAACAACATGTATTTCATCCAGATTATGCAGAAAGTACAGGTACATTTACAACGGGTTATGTTCAAATTACATTTACTATGTATTCTATTACTTTTTTATTACTTTTTTTGTACTGTAGAGGACTTTCAAACAATGAAGGACTGTTGTCTTTCATTTGCAGGCATTTTATGTTTATTCTTTGTCTTCTGTAGATTGATTCAGTCCTGCATTTTTTTGCTCATACTTCCCACGGATGTTATGGGTTATAGCTGCTGTTTTGTATTCTGTCTGATGGCTTTGAGTTCCCCCCATTCCAGCAGTGCATTATTACCCACACTGTGGGTATGTGCTCTCAGAGATGGTTACTGTCCTTTGCTGGCTAGCTTTCATCTTGGTTACTTCATAGTACAGCGTTCGAAATGTGCCCACCCAGACACTGACATTTCCTATCCTGAAATGACGCCCTACAATGTTCAGATGTTTCCATACCGTCTTTTTCCGTAATATTAAACAGATAAATATAAAATATATATATTATTACCTACATTATGTTCTACAAACTTTTTTTTACCAATATTTATTATGTCTTTGACTTAAAATCATAGGAAAGGAAATAGTCAGATTTAAACAAGCGAGTTATGGCTTTTTTTAAGTTCAAGTCATACAATAAATAACTACAAGGGAAAATGTACATGGAATATATAAATATTATGAAAAAAAAAGTTTCTAAAATACCTAAACTATTAGAACTACAGCATCCATATTTTTTATAGAAACTCAATAAGCCTAAAAGAGATCAACTAACTTTTGTTGTTGCTAAAATGCGTCAAGCGTTCAGTACAAGGAGAAAAACAGAAGACAAGTTGCCGATTTAGAGTCATCCAACCCCATCCTGTGCAATCTGGCCAATTATAATCAAATAACCATCTTTTAGTAGTTGAATCAAGCTTTTTAGTTGACTATCTTTCCTACTTATAAGCTCTCCTGTTAGTTTGCAGATCAAATGGTTAAGTCAAATTCTGTCCGTTTTTGTAAAAGAACTGTTTTTATTGTTTAATTTAACCTGAGATTTTCACCCCTAACTCCCAAGATGAAGACAGCAGGACCTTTTGGAAAGACTTTGACATTCACATCAACTTCCAGGTCAATGACTATTGAGCTACGGTGATTAAGGGCCCCTTTCCAATATGCATGGACAGAAGCGTGCACCCACACACACACTCAAAAAATTTCATATTGCCTCTTTGTATTTGCTCAGCAGCTCAATAAGAGCACATTGTATAGTATTGATTGTCATTTTAATTTCATTTACCCAACATTGATTCACATTAGATATGTGTGGTTGTCATGCAAACTTAGGTAAAATCCAATTTCTACTTGAACCTTTGCCCTAAACAGATGGAAGGAAGGAAGGGGTTTTCTGAGAAAAATAGAAAAATATAGAATATTAAGATTGCAGTAGACTTTTTTTCTTGCATTTATTTTAACATGGATTTTTTTTCTATTCTCTTTTCTTATTTTTCTCTAGGTTCCTTTCTTTGGACCTTTATTCAACGGCGCCATCGTGAGTGGGATATTATTGCCAAGTTTGGTACGAGCCACCTGCATCAATGCCAGCAGAGCTATCAAATCCCGGCTCCCCCTTTACCAAAGCTTGTATCCTTTTAAGTTTTAGCAGTTTGGCTTGTAGATCATCACAGGTAGTTTGAGAATAAATAAAGCATGATCTCAATTATCTTTGTTATTGATACTCTAAAATATAGTGACAGTAATAATAGATGCAAAGCCGTAATACGTCCCAAAATTTTCTAAAAACAATAAAGTCCCTTCTAGGTAAATCCTTTGAGGCATTTGGCTAGCTTGTCCTGTTAGCTTGTGTACACAGCTGAGTACTGACAGTGATCTTTATATGCTCCCTGATTTACATTGAAGCATTAAACTGGGGCTGTTTCACCACCTGGAGGAAAATGGGAGGTTGTGGGGCTGTTTTGGGGTGTGCATGTAGATAATGTGTCATCTATCACTACTATTTTACATAGGAAGAAGATAGCCAAAATAAAAGCCCCATGAACTTGTACATGTAAGTGTAGAGTCACAATCACACACACCATCACTTGCATCTCCAGCCATCCAACAGTGTGCTGTTAAGAGCCTGACTCCAGCTGTAGTTGTCAGTTGGTTTAAAGAGAGTGTAATTACCAATGGAGATGAATTAGCATGTGAATGCCAGCAGCTTGGAGTTTGGGGGGGGATTGGGATGGCCCCTTGAGCGGGAAACCTGATCTCCCTTAACACCCATCTCCTCCTCGGACTGCATATGCAGAACTGCCTTAAAAGAACAGGGCCGTCCCTCTGGTATTTGCTATAGACAATTCGTTTTCACAGATTATAAGTTTCTAAGATGCTAGCTTACCTCAACCTTTTTCTTTTTAAATAAGAAGTCTGTGTATCATTTGGTGTTTATGGTGTGTGTGCAAGTATGCACCCATCTGTATGTGTTTCACAATGCATCAAAACGCATTTCCCCCCCACACCCAACCCAGTATCAGGCTGTGTCTGCATGTCCCTTGGGGCATCCTGAGTGACAGATGTCCGTTACCCAACGCCAAGTGAATTGGTCTAGTGTGACTCTCAATGCCAGAGGGTGGGGCAGCCACAGGCCTGTCTGCCTCAGGGAGTGGGGTGGATAAAGCAGAGGAGGGAAGTGAGTAGCAAGCCTGTGCTGTACCACAAAGCCTCACCTGGCATTCCTTAGCAGAGTAACAGAAAGCACAAGGACACGATCTATAAAAGGAGATAAGCACAGTCTCTGGAGTTCTGGTGCTGATAGGTTGCCAGACCTCACACGCTCCAGTAGATAGAGAGGGGATGAATGAACGTGCCAGGCAAAGCACTCTGCCAATAGGATGTTGGTCTGCTGAGCCCCAGTTCTTAGGCGATGTTTGAAACAAACAAAAACGCAAAATTGTTTGGTGTCTTCTTTACTTATTTAGTTCTAATGCAACATATAGCATGGTCAGTCTGAAATAGTAAATACTATTAAGATATTTTATATCACTGAATATTACTGAATATCGTAAAATAGCAAAGACAAAATTTGGTGTTCTGAGGTTGTCCCTGAGATACTCTGATTGTTGTATTTATTTTGGGCTTTGTGCAGCCTGTTGCACTTTTTCAAACCCCTTTGTAATCTTAAAAGATTGTTGTGTGCCTCTGAGGATATGCAGCTCTTTATTTTTCACAGGTTGGAACAATGACCCGCCTTATTTTTTTCCAGGATGTGTATGTGTGTGTGTGTGTGTGTGCGTGTGTGTGTTTTTGTCCTAGATGAAAATCCTCATCCTTAGTTTACCCCTTTACAATGCCTTAACAATCCACAGCCTGCTCTCTGCCTGTGAGGCCACTCTCCAAGGTAATTAGTTGAATATTTCTTCAAAGAGAAGCTATATGACCCCTGTGTGTCCAGATAAAAGGCCACTATGGCTCTGCAGCCCCCTCTCTCGCTCCGTCACAAGGCTCGAGAGGACTCCAGCAGTCTGCTGCAACGCTCACAGAATCTCTCAGGCTAATAGGATTTGATATTGAAAAATGACCACCAGCAACAATGTCGGAAGGAAGTATACACAGATGGGCAAGATTTTTTTTGTAAAAATGCTAGCCCTTTCCATCTTGTCCCATTATGTCCGATGTTTGTTGTCTTTTCCATATCTCTTCAACCAAATTTGCTTAGTTGTGAAAGGTTTCTTGCGTCGCATATAGGCCTTCTTACTAGTTATAATTTTGTTAATTTTTTCTGCTCAGAACAAATTGGCCTCATACTGTAGGCATCATCTAACCAGATTCCCACTGACTGCTCATAATGTGTCATTAATTATTTATATGTCTGAGAGAAATGCAGCTGGTCTGTCATTGTGGTCTTGGAGTGTTGTTTGCATTCTTACCCATTATCCACAGCTAAATTGTCAACACTTGGAAGCATACAGAGATGGCTTTCATCATTTTAAGGATCAGGTGTTTTTGCTCAACCAAATTTGCAGTTCTCCAAAATATGGCATATTGGCCCAAAGGAGACAGTTTGTTGGTGGCAACTGAACCCACACTACTGCTAGATGGCCTTGCTGTCCGATCCCATTTACTGTATGAAGAAGGTCCTTTATGCTGTCATTATAGAATAATGTCCTCCTTCTGGAGGTTAGATGTGTCTCTCTTTTCAGCAAGCTCTCAAGTTTGATGTGCTGTCCATCACTTTCTGATGGTGATATTGTTAAGGGTAAAAATGCTTTGTGTGTGTGTGTGCTCAAGAGATGGCAAGTTACTAATAGGTGAGACAATGCGAAACTGACCTTGAATCAGAGACATAGCCTCCCTACTGGACAGAATCAATATTTTCTGCACACTGCTCTTAGTCACCATCCTTTGCTCTGGCACACAAGTAAACACACACACTCACAGATCCATCTCCAGGCAGCGATCAATAACTATAATCTGTTTCTGCCTATTGCCAGTCATGCGAGCCAGGCTTTTAGAAGGCATGTGTGTACATGTGTGTATGTGTCTGTAGCAGAAAGAAAGACGGGGAGTTTTGACCCTTTCACTGGAACCCAAAAAGCTGCTGAAGTCTGTCAAGTCACCTTATGTGCTCGTGTGTCCACATCTTCACTCTTTGTGTCCACAGCTAAAATAAAATGTACAGTTAAAGGATGTACAGAGAAAACTTCTCAGATGTGATTGTACAAACTCCTTTTGTGTGATGTTTTTCGTCCTCACACTCCCATCGTAATTATTCCAGTCCTTGCATAGACGATGACATATTCTTACGCCCTTTCAAAATAAGTTACTGTCCCACCCTCCAGTCCGCCTGTGTTTGTCGGAGCGGAGCATACTCTTTTGTGTACTTTAAGATTCTTCACCTAGCAGAGATGAAAGTGCGCCTGGATGCATGATAGCGTGTCATGAATAGGATCTGCCATGTTAGTGTTGTCTCACATGAATTATTTAGCATCGTTGATAGGTCTAATTTGCCAGCTGTTGTGCCATAACTGTCAGCAGTCTCATAGATAATACTCAGCAGTCTGTATCACTGTAGAACAGGGGCTTGACTGAGCACAGTGAGACGCCAAGCTAGTCATTATAGCCTGGATCCCTGTAATGGCCTGAGCTGATGCGAGTGTAAATAGCCAACTTCCTGTTAAAACGGAAATGAGAAAGAATTAATTTGTTGCATGCTGTAAAAGTTGTAGAGGGACTTTGTTATATTTCTTTAACGTCCAGAGGATTGTCTCGTGTGCTGTTGAAGGCATTTAGCTGTTCACTAAGTTGGCAGTTTGGGGGGGGGGGGGGGGGACTTGCAGCTTGTTCCCTGTTGAAGTGTCATGGCCTGCATTTGGCACGTCTGTAGGTAGAGGTTGGCATTGGCTTTGATAGGGTGGTTGAGGAGTTCTCCATTATTTGTGGGGCTACCAAAAGAGGAGGGGTCTCTCCTCTGAATGTTTTAAACTAATCCCATTATCAGTGTAGCGCACTGCCTCCCACCTCTTCCCCTCCTTATCCCTGCCTCCTCCAACCCCTCTCTCCAGCTGACCAGCTGTTCCTGCCGGGACTCACGACAATGTCCGATGTGTTCAGATCACTGGGTACCCCCCCCCCCCCCCCCTGCATTTCCAATACACACCCATACAGAATTGAGCAGGGCTAAGACCGTACACAACCAAAATAATTGCCAACCCTGTTGTTGGAGCGTAGGAAGGAGGGTGTGAGTTTGGAATGAGGGGAGTATCTTTGGAGGGGGCAAGCTCAGGCCTGTCAAACTGAGAGCCCTGACTCAGGAGGCAGCCCAGCTCGGATGGCATATGGCGTCTAGCTTCATACAACATGCAAAAGTATTCTCTCCCTCCGTCCCCTCTCATCGACCACCCCCCACCCTAAGTCTCCCTCTCCTGCTGCTAATGCAAAATGACTCATAGCCTTACTCTTTTTTTTTTTTTTTTAATTCCACCCCTCCCACATTAGTTGCCCCTCCAATCGCCACCCATTCTGTAACAAAAAGCGTACACTGCATGGCACCCACACCCCTGAAAAGCCCTGGAGGCCCAGCCCAGCTTGTACTCTGGGGGTCTGTCCATCTGAGGAAGGCCGCTCCTTTTAAACACAGGTACAGCAGGCACGACACCAGACGGCCAACAGCAGGAACCCAGAGCCCCGTCTGGGGTAGCATGCACACACTCCTGTCAAACTGTTTTGCCTGTTGGTGGATTTATCTTTCTGTTGTGTATATGCTAAGCAAGATTAACCTCTTTTTATACCTTAATATTTGCGTACAAAGTCTCCAGTCTTTGTATCCCAGAACCCCTTCTTGAACATCCTGATAAGTCTATTTTTGTTGGCATTCGTTTTCACTGGCTTTTATTTTTGCCCAAACAATCATACTCATTGTTTTTTTTCTTCGAATATAATAGTCTAAAAAGTTTTTAAGTTATAATCCTTTAAAACCTCAAGAACGTGACAATGCGTGTTGTTTTAAACTTGACTCCTCCCCCACACCCTTCCTTTCTTCTCCGTCTGTCATGCATTTGTTTCTGACATCTGTCCATTGTTGAGCTCCAAAGTGAAAACTAGTTGTGTATGAATTCGCTCCTATCTGCCTCATCTCACCCTGGGGTAAATGATCACCATAATCCAAACGGTTGTAGTTAAACTGACGAGGGTTTTTCTGACTGCGTGGTATTTTGGAGTATAATGATGCATCGTTATGTCATTCTCATTGAACCTCAGTTTGATTTTCATTAGGAATTGGTTTGCTGTAAAAAAGTTCACAATTTTTTTCAGCAAGTTTATATGGTATACTTGAAAAAAAACATTACATATATTTAAGGTTTTAGGTAAAGTTAGTATGTCAGACTTATTCATTTCTTATTTTTTAGCCAGAAAGTTTTTTAACAATGTTTATTTTGTGGAGTCAAAAACAAAAAAATACTTATAGCTATGATGTATTTTTTTTACCCTGGTGTCAATCCTGGACCAAATAAAGGCTGTAAAGTCATTGAGTTCATTGTGGCGGGTATGTGAGGGTGCTGCTTCTAGTCCGGCTATGAAAATCTGTCTGTCCAACTACCCGTTCCATCTGTTACCCCCAGCCCCGTCTAATTAATGAACTTTGTTTACCACCCACCTCCAGCCGGTTCAGTAGCTTCTGTACTATCCCTCTCAGGTTATTGTTGTCACCTCTCCACACCTTTCCCCTAGGATGTTTTCTTATTTAGCAGTAATGTTTTGTTTTATCTACTTAAATCTTGGGGTTCTTGTAAGGAGGGGCTAATGTGCTGAATCTGAGAATAAATAAGAATTTCTGTTCTTGCGCGATGGACTTGGCAGAGGTGTGAAGCTGGATGCCACCTTGTGTGCTTGTGGAAGGTGTTGATGTATGTTTGTTTGGATGTGTGTGAATAGATTTGAGGTGGGATATATAACATTTCATCCCTGCCGGTCCATTCTTCTTCTGGAGAAGCAGGGAATCTGCAGGACTAACAGTTGGCTGCGTCACTATTCCTCTTCAAAACCATTGCAGCAAAAGTCCTGTCCTGTCCTCCTGTTGCCACCAAATAGTCTTTTTTTATCTTTTATGTCCCCTCTTCCTTCCATGTCTCTTGCTACAAGGTATTGAACACCCCTTTATCCAGCTAAAGCTGCCCTCTTTTGTTTGTGCGGCCCTTTTTATCCTCGTGCTAATCGCCATGGTCGTGTGCCTGAGTTGGACCCCATATTTCACGCTCAGCTCTCCTTTGTTTGACACACCGCCCCTGATAAGAATCCCAATTCTAGGGCCCCTCTGATATTGAAATCCAACAGCGGAGCAGAAAGAGCCTTCAATCATCCATTATCTGTGCTCCAGTGATTACCATTCAATCTCCCAAAGCCCAGGCTCCTCATCATTGGCCCCAGAGCTGAGGCCATCCCCTGAAAAAACCCACATCCCATAACGGAGGTGTTACATTCAGGCATATCCATAGATATTTCTGAGGCCACCTTGAGGTAGCCTCACATTGAATGCTGCTGGGAAATGTCAGTAAAATGTCACTCATCATACTCCGCTGGCATCTTTTAGTCTCTGATGTAGCTCTGGGTTTGGGATACTCTTGGGAAGAAGCCTTCTGGCATTTTTGGGTGACCATCCCTAAATGTCTTTAAAATTTTCTGCTCATTTCTTTCTTTTCAGACTGTTACATTTCGTTTTGCAATCAATGCTTTTATTGCTTAAGACTTAATTAGGTGTGTTAAGAAGGAATCATTTGTTTATTAATAAGTTCCACATTAATGTCTCTTTAAATTGTTCAAAGGCACTCTCTGCTTCTCTGCCGGCCTGTGCCATTGTTCTCTTTCTGAGGACGTCCTTGTGCCTTCCAGCATTTGCATTTTTGCACTAAACGGAATTTCCTGCATTGACGGTCAGACAAGGCAAACAAAGCAACAAAAACAAAACATTTAGGTGTGCATCGCTGTGCATTGTCTGCCTGGTCTTACAGAAAGCCGCCTTTGATGTGTTAATGCTGATAGTCTGCCTTTTATTGTGGGGTGATGGCTGAGAGAAAAGAGAAGCAGTGAGAAATACCGGATCAATTTTCCTGTCTTGCCACTGTAATAAACTCTAGTAACACAGGTGATGATGAAAAACACAAAGCAAAATATGTTTGGCTTGGAAAACTCCAACTAATTCAGTTCCGTTCAGCTCTTTTCAAAAGCACCGAGCCAACTAAAGTCATCTCAAAATGCTGGGAAATTTACGAAAGAAATATGTTACAATATATTCAGTATTATTAATGCAATAAAATCTTTTTTTATAACCCATCCTTTCCACATAAATTTTTCCCCTTTTGTCAATAAATAACACTTTCAGGTACTTGATAATTCAGGGGCATATTCCCCCTTTTTTCAGTACAACAAAAGTGTCATAATATTTGATCTTTTATTTTTTTATTTTTTTTATTTTGACTGAACATTCTTGTTTGAAATGTAAAAAAGCTTCATTTATCTCCTCATCTGTTACTCTGGGTTTAGATAATAACTACTCACACTTGTTTTTGTGAAGTGTTGTGTGCACATCTTCATTAGTTATGTATAGCTCTTAATTACTATTGATGAGATTCTAGCTGATTTGGGTACAAATCTATAGCTTTTGTTATTCTAATGAGCGTTATTTACCCTCAGATCTTCAGGCCACAGGGCTTTGGAATGGGCTTTTTCTTACAGGCAGACCTAGCCCGGGTTGCTTCAGAGAACTCCCACTTGTTTTTGTATCAGCCGACTTTGACAAAATCCAGCCCCCCCCCCCCCCCCCCCCCCCCCCCCCCGCAGCATCACCCCGTCTGCATGGATGTATAGCACTTCCCGCTCCTCCATCTGTTTTTGTCCACCCATGAAAAGGTCCATTATGAGCTGCAGGATGCACAGTTGACGGGCTGCAAGCCATGCTTCAGCCAATCAAGACAGTGCGCCGAAGTTCAACCACGAATGCTGGAGGCTCTAAACCCCCCCACCCCCGATAATTTCACTTAGTGAGTCTCTGTCAAAGATCTTCAGTTGAACAAGTTTTTCTAACAACATTGTCTTCGTCTTCCATATTCACTATAAAAGCTTTCAATCTGAAAGGGGCTCCATGCTTTCCCACTGGCTAATGGCAGCCTCCTGATTAACCTTGGAGTGACTAGCTAATATCATTGAAGACGGACCACCTGGCTGTGAGACTGTACAGTCAGCTGCCATTGAAGGGCCAAAAGAGGAGACAACCAGGTGTTGGGCTCCAGCCCCCCTAATTGTTACCATGTAATAGCCTGCTTGACTGCATAATATAGCCCTAGGGTAAGGATTAGGGAAAAGCTGCTGCCAACACAGAAGTGTATTTTCTTTTGTGTGTGAGAGCGAGTTTCTCTGTGCATGCTTATGTGTAGTCTTGTATACATCAGGGCTCGACATAGCCATTTGTCCGCTGGCCCGGTCCTGTTTTTCGAGCAGTGCGGACCACAAGACTTTATTTTTTACTTGTCCGCTCGGGCCACTAAAATATCTAACGGTTTATATATTCTTCACCTTTTTCAATAAAGTAAATTTTGCGAAAACGTGTAGATTTACCTCGTCTTCATAATTTAGTTTTTCTGCTAGTCCTGTGTTCAGACTTCAAGGGTTTCTATGGGAAACCTTTGATCACTTCTCCTTCTCTCCCGCCTGCGCGCGCGCGGCTTTCACTGCCGAGCACCACGCGGCACGCGCTCACTACTTTTTTTTTTCAAACTTTATTGAGTGTAACAATTCAATACAAAACAATGTTAAACAGCAACAACGAAGGCACAAGCCAGTGGGTTATTATTACATTTGATTATAAATCCGACACCGTCACTGAAGAGAGACTGAAGCATGTCAGAGATGTGGAAGACATGGCAGGAATAGATAGGAATATGTTGGATGGAGTAGTGGGTATAATTAGTAGTATGGACAGCAAGATATTTAATGAATGCATTGAAGATGAAACTGTATCCACTAAGCTTTAAGATGAATGTCAAAGAATCAAAGGCAACTCCAAATACCTGAATCTCAGACTCAAATGCAGTAGAATGTTAAACTACTTAATTTTGTTTTTCTTTACAACACTGTAAGCAGTAAGTATTTCTAGTTAGCTGAATGATCTCAGTTAGACCTGCACAATATGAGGAAAACTCGCGATATGCGATATCAGAGATTAAAATTGCGATAACGATATAATTTGCGGTATATAAACAAACAGCAAAATAACCAAATAACCATTCCCAGTTTAAAAATTATACTCCAAATGACCCACGTTGACATAGGTTACAAACATCTAACATAACAGGGCTCCATCTGATTGGTCAACAATGTGAAGGCGTCCATCCGATTGGTCAAATGCATTAAGGGATTTATTTGATTCATTAAATGGTTCAAGCTGCCATTAGATTGTTTTAACACATTTAAGGTTGATGATTTATTGCGATATTTGCCGTTAGAAGCACCATGAAAACCTCTGAACTAGTGTTACCTACTACACTGCAGTGCTCTCTTCAAAACATCTGAAACAGACTAGAGCAGATTTAAGTTTGATGTGGTCTATTTTCAGTCATTGAAAAGTGTAGAAATAAGTGATGTCACCAGAATGCACCAAATTGCACCATATTAAAATTTTCCGGGGGGGCATGCCCCCGGACCCCCCTAAAGTTGCAAGCACCTGCGGAGCGGCGGGTCCCGCTATGCGCGGTGTCGGGCCAGTAACTTTCAGGCAGGGCCAGTAAGTTTCAAAAACTACTGGCCCTGTGGGCCAGTGCAAATTTCTGGGCTATGTCAACCCCTGATACATCTAGAATCACTTTTTTGCCCCCCTTTAAATTAGGGTTTTCCTGTGTCTCCGCCCAACCCGACAGGGTTTACTGATAAACAACTGTTGTGCAATAATGTTTAACAAGTGAACTGACAAAACTTTTTTTTAAAAATTCTATTCGTTTTTTGATCCCACCAGCATTTCTAATGATCATTTGCATGGTTTGTAGTAAATGTGATTAACATAATGCTTTTCATATTGTATAAAATTTTCAGACAAGAAGTTAATTATGGTATTCATTGAAATGTGCTTTAAAGCCAAATTGTTTTCCCCTTGTCCCCTGGTAACTAACCCAGTGTGTCTTGCATTTAACACATGAGAGATTCTATGTAACTCACATCCAATCATTATCATTCCCACTAAATGTTTGGCATTTTGTACGAAGAAAGACTGCCTATCTGGCACAATGAACCTTTTATGACGGGGCAATGGAGGTGCGAGATATATTACGTGTGGCATGCCTTTTAGTCGAAGTAGCCAGAGATTTTTGGCATCGATGCATTGCCTTTATTGTGTTGTACATGCCACATGCATCATTAAAACTGCAGAAGGCTTTGCTCGTTCAGTTTTAATATTTCATCAGTTCCTGTCTGAGCCGTGTTTTCGTAAGGTTGAAGTTCAAGTCGTTTGGCATTACCTAGAGGTGGCCCCCTAATATTCTGATTTATGTGTCTGCCCTCTTTTTCTCAATGTGTCAAATGGATTATGTACTTTTGTCTCCTTTACAAGAAGTAGAGGAGACCAGAGACAGAATAGGTCTGTAGCAGAAAGTACCTGTCACTCAGTAAATTTAATCAGGAAAGTGGAAAAAAATAAATAAGAGGTGAAACACCTAATGAGTATTCAGATGGACTTCAATCACTGTCTAGGTTCAGCATGCCCTTCTGTGTTTCATCTGTGGCTTTTTATTAGAAGTTCAAATTGAAATCAGATAGATGCTGTTGTTCCCTGTCACAACCCTAAACGAGTCAAATGTCAGGAACTGAAGAAAAATATGACACATATTCAGTTCAGATAGCTCATATCATGCCCACCTTTGTACTGACCTAATAATGTTTCCATAGGGCTCAGATATTTATGCCACTCTGGTGATCATCACTGACAAAGGAAACCTTCTAAGAGAACTCTCCCTCAGCTCCTCCAGAACTGTATCTGTTAATCTTCATCCCTATCAGCCTTTTGTAGCTCATCTTATTATGACTTTCTGTTAATACACAGTGGAGTCCGGTGTGACTGCCTGGTCATAATGGGTCTGTGTTTGATTAATCATGTCAATCCTTTGTGTTTCACATCTAAGGCTGCTGTATTAGGACTCATCAATGGCAGCCAGAGTCCTTTGAAAAAAAGAGATTGGTTACAGACTTAACTCTTCTGAATGCAAAAGCCCAACAGGCTTTGATGGCAGTTGTGTTGAACAAGCAAAGCTGCAGCAGATGATGTCACCAGGGCTTCTTGTGGATATCCTGTCTGGCCTGTGACAGTGACTTGTTGCTTCACCTTCTTTATTTTCTGATCCCCCCCCAACAACCAGTGATAACACTGACCTTAGTTTGGGTGCTGCGCTTTTGATTTACTAGTGAGCAGAAATCAATTTTCAGTGCCCCCTAGAGGAACTGTAGGCTGCTTGGGACCTGGGAAAATGGGTGACTACTTTCTCCAGTCAGATCATAAATAACCTAGTCATGCCAGCCGGCAGACATCAAGTTTTGTCTGTAGCTTTTCCCAACCTGTGGGAGATCACTGATAGGCAGTGATTATGTCACAGGTTAGGAGTGATGTCACAGCCATTACCCCTATCCTCATGTCTGACTGCCAGATGGACGGTAGAGAGGTGTGGAGGTTGAAGCTTAGAAAGCTCTTGCTGTGGGAAACTTACCCCTCAGGAGGTGTCATTAACCCAGGCTTAGTGTTTGACCTGACTCCTTTGGGGCTCCTGAGCTCCGCTTTCGTGGTCCCACTAATTAGGCTAAAACTCTCTGGAAGCAGAAACCGGGGCACAGCACACACTGTTGTGCAAGTCTATGCCCACCTTGAAAATGGACACACAAACACCTCTATTCATCCTAATGCATTTGTGACACATTCAAAAATATTCTGCACTACTGCTAAAGCTGTCTATCCAAAAAAATAAGCTGTTTAATGAGACACCATGGTTTGAGTAGCTGCTATATAAAATTCATGTAGCACACACACGCACAGTCACCTTACTGGCTGGCTTTCTGTCATACATTCTCTCACTTTATCCATCTCAATCTGTTGTTCTTTCCCACTCTGCCATTATTCCTGCAACCAGCTTTATTGCCACATTCACTCTGTGCCCGTGTCTATCTCTCTCCTCGTGTCTCTCCATCTAAATTTTTCTGTCTTCCTCCTCGTAATCACCTCACACCTCTGAGGGCCTCTGCTGAGACAAGCTTCACACCTCAACCCTCGCTGTGACAACAGGTACCGCTGGCACTCACCGCTCTGCCTCTCTCCAATCAACACCTGCACGGCTTTATATCTTTTTTCTTTCCCTCCTCTTTGCCACTCCCCCACACTGCTTCCTTCTCTTTTCCCTCTTTTTTCCATAGTAATATCTCCTATTTTGTTTGTCTGCTTATACTTCTAACAATATATTGACACCTTATTTTTGCTTTGTCGTCTTTGTAAACTAGTTGAACAGATACATTTGAGTTCTTCCAAATGTTTACCAATTTCTTGTTATATAGTTTTTAACCTCAAAGAAAAATTACTTTGGTTTCCTTTGTGATGTTATTTTAACTAAGTGCATCTACTCTGTATTATTTGCATTTCTTTAGAGAACAGTGACAGTGACATTCTTGAAACAACTTAAAGTACCAACACATTAGGATTATCAGATGGTCCATCTTCAAATGGGTGGAGCTTGCTAAAATTGTCCTATCCTACCTTGATTGAATTTGATTCACATTGCACTCCTGAGAGTGGATTGTAATGAACGCATCATGCAGTTACACTGGTTGTTTGGGGGGATGGTGGACATTGCCTAAGACTAGCACTGACCAGAAAACAAAACAATTATGAAGACCAAACTAGCTTGCCTTGCTACTATTGTTCAACGCTAAGCAATTTCACCTCTAGCTAAGTTCACATTGCCACTGGCACCGCAAGTTCAAGCGACCCCTTAGGAAAAGTTATTGTAAGTGCACGTTTCGGTTTTCTGCGTTAAAAACTCTCAAGTTTACGTGTAGCTATGCACATATTTTAATACAATATTTGGGCTTTTAAAAACATGCGTCTATTGAACAGGTGTTGAAAGTTAAACCAGGTCGAATCTTAACCAATCACGGACTCAGATTTGGTTGCAACAGTCCAGTCTGAACACCAGGAGCTAGTGCATCATTTGCTTGATGTGAATGCAGCTTCGCTCCTTACCCCAGCCCAACACGACATTTTCTGGCCAGGTTTTCTTCACATTCACTCAGTGTCACTTTGCACTGCTGGACATTCGCCTTTCTCGCAGTCCCTTTAAATTATTATTATTAAATATCAGTTTTTAGGAGACCATACATTCTCAAAGAAATTAAAACATTAACCAGAGCAAATAACAATAAAGATTTAATTCATTCAGGTGACGTCTTGAAGTTGATGAAGAGCATCTGGACTATTGCCTTCTTGAGGGTTTCACATTTCATCCATTTACCTTCATTAAGGCCCGTACACACCGGGACGAATTTCGCCCGCGATTTTTGCCGACGTTTAACGCCTCGTGACTAAACAAAGGGCACCAATGTGAGTGTGCACACCGACGCGAAAAAACGCCACGCGTCAAAGCGTCACTTTTTAAAAAATGCCTCGGGTTCGTTTTTTTGGTTTCACGCGCCGCGTTGAAAACTATACGACCAATTAGAATGGGGCTCTTGCACACGTGTCTGGAGCTTCTGAAGTTACAGTAAAACACAACTTGGGGGCGCTCAAACACAAAACTGCCTTTCTGACCACATATACCAGCGAAGAAGATAGACGCCAAGTAGCCTCTACACTGTCGCGAAGAAATAATGACGGACATTCTAAAATATCCCCGAACCAAGCACCAGGAAATATTCATGTTTTCTTTGTATTATTCTGACTAGCGCGTAAATACTTGCTCTCTTCTTCTGAGTGAAAAGCGACTTTAAGAAGCGTAAAGTTGCGCAGCGCCACCTTGTGTACAGGAGTATTTCTGTTTTACATTAAGCGCCATCTAATGTCAGGGAACGAAATTGCATGTTTGCTCGGCTCATCGTCAGCGAAAATCGCCTGGGTGTGAACACAAAAAACGTGGCAAAAAACGCTGGCGAATAACGCCTGGCGAATATTCGTCCCGGTTTGTACGGGCATTTAGTCTGAGTGAAGTTGAGTTCAAATGACCTATAAGTTCCTTTAGATATACTTATAAGCTAGGACCAACATTAATCTTATGATACAAGCTTTTAATTGAAAATTGCAGAAAATATTAAGAGTTGAGCTGAGTGTTTTGAACTGTTTCAAATGAGGTCTTTGCTCTTAAGCTGCTGTTTCTTCAAGGTTTTTTTTTTTTTTACCTAAAAAGACCAGAAAAGGATTCTCTTGTAATGTTACTGTGAAGGCAGGGTCAGCCATACATTTTAAAGCTGCTATGAACCAATATCTTTGTCTAGTATATCAAGGGATACAGTATTGCTTTAGCTAACAATTCAGCCTTTTTACTTACAAGAGAACATTGTAAATGTGCCATGATGTTTGATCTAGAAGAAAATTCCCCCATGATGTTTTAAGTGAGACACTAAACAGTTTTTAATAAACAACACAAATACCAAAATAAGCAACTTATATTAATTGATAGAAAACATGCATGAAAGGAGCACTATAGTCTGCTCTTCTAATCATTGTTTGGTGTCTGTTTTTCTTCTCTTATATACGTCCA